>NW_013581206.1:262612-1481678 GCF_000721765.1 Aureobasidium namibiae CBS 147.97
TTCTTCTTCTTCTTCTTCTTCTTCTTCTTCTTCTTCTTCTTCTTCTTCTTCTTCTTCTTCTTCTTCTTCTTCTTCTTCTTCTTCTTCTTCTTCTTTTTCTTTTTCTTTTTCTTTTTCTTTTTGTTTTTCTTTGGCACTTTCTGGCCAGATACATGTCCTGCTGCTTTATCTAGTAGATTGAGTGAGTATCCGCATCTTCTCGCAGTAGATGCCAGCCATGAAGCCACAGAATCCGTGTCTTCCTTGTAGATGGCGTAGGTTCCTTTGAGAAACCAAGGCAACATATCGAATTCGGTCACAAAAATCGGGGGGTGGTCACGAACGAAAGAACATGCAGCGATGATGGCTCAATTCGCAGGAACACTCAGCATATATGCGAACGACTGGAATCACGATGTGTGACAAACAGAGATGGAAGGAGCAAACAATAAAAAACGTGGTGCTGCGGCAGAAATTCACCGCCTTCTTTGACTGGGACCAAAGCTCCTTCTCTGCACATATCTAACTCACTTTCGGTCTCGCTCACAGCAGCGAATAAACAGTAACTTCTAGAGTCTCTACTCCAACCTGAAGAATACCGACGGAAGTATGCAGGAGAGCATAAGGCAAGCAATCCTTTTTGTCCATCTCTAGTAGCTAAGGTGAAGTAGAATGCGGATGACTCGATCTGCGAATCTCGATAGGGTTGCTTGCTAATCTTCTTTCCACTCCAGCTACTTTCTGCGTTTGTCCGTTGACTCTTTCCGCGCCAGCAATCTACCACATTTCGATACATAATGCTTTCTTCCACTCTGTCTCGAGATGCTATACCCACCCCTTTCAGCCTTGCAGCTGGAAAAACACCACCGATTCTAGCTCACATCGAAGGACCCTTGGGACTACCAACAGCTAGTCATCATCATCTGAATTCTCCTCGTCTGAATGGAAATGTTCCGAAGCAAGGTCTTCCTCAGAATCCGAGTCAACATGCCAAAACTCTGAATAGTTGTGTCCAGGTTCTCCCTCCCACTCAAAGCCGACGCTGAGTTGTTGAGCTCGTATGCGAAGGCCGATCAAGTCTTCCTCCAACTTATCAGGACCTTCATATAATGTAAAAAGCTTTAAAGCGGCAAGGTTAGGGAAATCAGGGGTGGGTTCGAAGGTGTTGAAGATTGCCTCGAGACTCGGCTTGATCAACATGCTGGTTCTTCGGACAACGAGTTGCTGTATGCTTGTTGGCAGGTTCTTGTGCATGTTTGCTTGTCCCTGATTGTAAAGCAACAAGTGCTGATCCACCTCAAGGTGACGTAAGTTCTTGAAGGATGTCAGGTCCAGGTCTGGATCAGTGATATACTCAGGCACCATCATGGTGAGACGCTCCAGTGTTCCGGCCAGATTTTGAAGAGCAGTATAGACTGTCGTTCCAAGGAAAGGTGCCTCTTCTTCTGGGTTGAAGGCGAATTGAGAGTTGAGGGTGAGAGATCTCAATCCTGTGCATTTTGTCAAAAGATCTGTGATGGCTGATCCGCTGAGCCTGCAGTGTACAAGGGTCAGATTCTGGAGAGATGTGAGGTCGATGTTTGGCTTTGGCCATGGCCATAATTCTTTGTGCCATTGTTCAAGGCCTCTTGCATCAATTGATGTGAGCGACGGTAGCGACAGGAGATCCACACAACGTTCCAGTGAGCCTTCGCCATGACAATTCGACCACACATTGAGTGATTCGAGGGCCTTCAAAATCTGGGGAGGTAGCTGTGATTGAGACTGGATGCTATCACGACGTTTCCTCAACATCCCTTCTCCAGAAACGATGGTCCAAGATGTAGGTCTGGGGCCAACAAGGGCGTCATGTAACTCTCGTACATACTTAGTAAGGTCGCCTCTTCTCGACTCGATACGTAAGAAGCGCAGGCTCGGTAGTATAACCAGCAGAAGTGCGACCTCTGCTTGCTCCTCGCCGGACCGGAGGTCTTTCAGCCAGGATCTTCTGGTTTCGATACTCATACGCTCAAATCCTTGGAACGTCCTAAGAGTATCCACGAATGTGCTGGCAAGTGTACCGTGCAAGGAAAGCCTTTCGTACAGCTTCTGGATTTTTCCTTCGAGAGCACTATCTTCGACAAACCAGCCGATACGTAATTGTTCGACCATGACAGCGAGATCTGGACGCTCGATCAAGGTACGTAAGAAGTATTCGAGTCTCGTTGTTTTACGGATGAAGTTCTGTTCGCTGCATTGGTAGTACTTGTGTCGCCATTCCGAGTCCGACTCTAACAGCAGGTTGCGAGCATTAGATCTGCTGTATTTGGTGAAGCTGCCGGATAGTCGTGGCTGGAATATGGCGCGAAGTTGCTTGGAGACAAGACAGAGACTGATAAGAGTTCGCTGTACGACTCTGTCGTGTTCTTTGACTGTCTCGGACTCACGCGTGCAGAGGTCTAGCGGAGGGTAGAAATATCCTGCGACCTTGAGCCAGATCTCATTGGGAAGGTAGACCATGTTTGTTATGTTTTGCAGATCGAGGCAGGTCGCGGAGGCGACTTGGTCGATGAACACACAGATGAAAGAGAGGGAGGGAGTGGGTCAATAGTGAAGACAGAACAACGTGGAGGAAAGTGAGTTGGAGAAAAGACACGAGTTGGGCAAGGGAAGGTGCTACCACTCAGACTTCACTTCCCACATGTGACTTTCACATGGCTTCTAGGTATAGCCAGACACTTGAAGGGACAGCCAACCTTTTTCCTTATACGATCAAGCACCAGTGCAATCTGCTATCAAAATGCATAATACCTAACAAGATTGGGTGTAGTCCAAGGAGAAAGGTCATCTCAAGGTGTTTCCATGGCTACTCTTGTGTTTGAAAAGATCTTATGCATTTTGATAGTATGTAAACTCACACTCATCACTACGCGGGAGAGCAGACGGCTGCCATGGTAATAGATAAGCATGGAGTAATCTGGAAATGTCGCGCATTCTGTACGCTCTAGCACAAGTTCTATGTGTGTTCTTGTGGGTAAGCGGTATGAGCACACTATGATACTTGACAGTCTAAAGGCAAGGAGTGGGCTGATGTAAGGTCTTCAAGTAAGCTAGAGTATTTCTAGAGGATTGATGATCAACCGAACCGAAGAAAGAAAGATCGTACGCCCAGCTTCGGCCTCTAATACCACGGAGAGCAGCGAGTGGGTGACGACATCATTGTCGGTACCTTAGCCCAGTCTATATAATAACACTATAATAGGCAATGGAAGATAGAGGACACAAACACTCTATCACAAGTTTACAAGAGGTGTGGCTTAACGGGACGAGGCAGGCAAAATAGCATTCGAGCAGAGCTGTTGCATCGGGTTGTTAGAAGTCTACACTGCTGAATTTACTTAGTCCTCAACGTTATAGTTATCCACATCATGCTCGTCATCCTCCTACTCCTTGCTGTCATCGGCTTCCGAGGTGCTTGCTTGACCATCCTCGTCCTTGGCTGTACAGTCTCTGGAATCAAGGCCGTATTGCAATCGTTTTTCACTCACTACACAGCTTATTGCCGACTGATCGAGACTTATTCATGGATGCGCGCATTTTCACTTAAGTGATTTACTCTTTGCAAAACCTCAATGCTTTGAGATTTTCTTGACTTGATGACACCGTATGCGTAGTCCTAGTCCAGTACCTTTGGCGCTTCATGCAGAGATGAATGGTGAAATGTAAAGTAAGATCCATGGACCGGAAGATGTGACCTGCTTAAAACTGAAGTTGATGTGTGTTTCACGAAGCCTGAATCGATGTGAGGCACGGGAAGAGAAGCACAGTCCTTGTCATCTTCGGGACCATGGTACTGATTGTGATTTCGCCGGCCAGTGTCGAAAGATCTGACACAAGTGGTATGGCGTTCTGGCTTCTCGAAATCGGCTCGATCAACCGATGCGGTTGATCTACTGAAGGTGGCAACAAGCAGAAGACGGACAATGCTCAGGTATTGCCGGGCGAGATGAACTGCAAAGTCAAGCGTCGTTGAATGCTATAACCATGGGCAGAGGGTGACGAAGGCAACGTGACGTAAATGGAATGCTCGAGAACCCCAGGGTGGTATACATGGTGATTGCGAGTCTGGGCAGGAGATCGTTCACCAAGTGATTCGACCACATGTTGACTCCGGAGAATGTGGTCTCTCCGAGATACTGGTCATAGATGATACAACTTCCAGAAAGAGTTTTTCGACTACTACCGAGAAGTCTGGATGGAGACTCGATTTGTCGCTCGTCGGCAGCCAAGTCTTCAATAAGGCAACCGACGGTCTACCAGACATGGATATTCTGCCATCATGTATGTTGGTGAATATGTAAGGCCTACCTGTCGCACAGTCCCTGAGAGCAAACTTTCTTGGTCAGTCACGAGTTTCAGACTTCTCGAGTTGATAGCGAGTCTTCTCAAAAGAGTGAAAGTAGTAATGTGGTCCAGGACGAGTAAAGGGGGAGGTCACGATGGAGGGCTCAAGTTCGAGTATGCAAGTCAAACCACCATTGTGTAAGATCAGGAAAAAGTTGCGTGGTGCAAGCAAGATGCTCAGTTGCTGCTGGGTTGCCACAAACTTGGACAATAACCCTTGGAGATCGTAAAATCTCAGTTGTGATGTTCTGAAGCCGTGCTGCTTCAGATTGCAAAAGACGGATTTGAACGTCCCAGTGGCAATAGCTTCAGCTGATATAGTCAGGTTTCAGACATCGGGATTTGTGAGCATACAACACGTACGATCGGCTGAAGCCATCTCTTGTTCAGAGCCGGATTCTGTAACGAAACTATTGGGACGCGACATCTTTGTTGAATTAGGAGCGAGGCAAAAAACATGAGCTCGATGTACATGCCAAAGAACGTCATCGCTATCGGGTTCGACGGCCCAGGCAATGCCAGGATCACAGTATAGGCCAGGGTTGCAGACATATAAGTCAGACTCCGTCCTCGAATAAGAACAAAAACGTGGGGGAAGATGATTCTGCACGTTGAGGTATGGAAGACGACTTCTTTTTTGTGTTTGTACCTGTCCCGAGGCAGACATGAAGATTGAGAACGAAAAGTGCAGCGAAGCAAGCCGCAATGGAATGTGTAAAGACACCTTTTAAGCCTTTATGCAAGGGTCCGGAAAGATGGATTGCTGAACGAAGATGGCAAAGACAAGTCTAATGGACGAATGAAGCATTGTTCTTCGTCGATGCGTATGCGAGCGAAGCAAGCTCTCTTTTATGGCGACATAAGGAAATCTCTAGAGACGAGTGCTTCTTTGTTAAAGGCGAATCGACGAAGACTCCCCAAGATGACGTCTCGCAAGTGTGGACGCCTAGTGTTTAGCAATACGGTAACTTCCTTTCTAGATAGAAGGGAGAGAGATGTAAGGACCGCTCTCCGAAAGTGTTGTCTGTAGGAATTTGTAAGACAGCTACGACTTCGTAGTAGCAAGTGATGTATAGTACAGCACACGTTCGTCCCGGACTCTAAAGGGCAGGAGCCTTGGTGGTTTCGGCGAGTTATAAGGAAGGAACAACTTACTAGGTAGAGAGTGCACTAATGACATTTACGAAGAAGTATGGTAGCGTTGATCTAAGCCATGGTTGGAGGACGTACCTACTTTGATATAGATCGGCAAAGATATGCAGTGGTAAAACCATAGACACAATACAGGATAACGGAAAGTGATCAGTTGGACGAGGACTGCGAAATAGAAGTCTCTTAGAGAAAAGAAGAATCACGGTGTCCTAATGGTAAAGCCAAGTGAAGTAAGGGTGCTCGAGACAATGTTTCTCGAGTGGATAGTACTTGTTTTCTTGGTAAGATTAAATAATTCTCAGATACGAAGAAGGAATAGAAGTAGGTAATGACTACTGTCAGAGAGCGGCATTCGTAGAGGCAAGAGGGCAGGAGCTTTACTTACGCAAGCAATCCATAAGGAGGCTGCCACCTATTGCCGAAAAGAATGCTCCCAATGGTATATAGAAACATGTGATTTATGTGTCCATCTCATAATGCTTACCAACACATCTGAAGAATGATTGGAGGATATACTCTACCCTGATCCGACATGAGGTTGGTAACTTATGAACACAAAACAAGGGATGGAAAGTGATCACGTGGAAGAGGACTGCGAGATGGAAGTGGGAAATATACTTGTGGTAGTCATGGCGTGGCATAGCACACTCGCTGAAATTCTTTTTAAACAAAACTCGTCTAAAAGCATCGCTCGTGTCAAATAGAACTCGATACCTATTACAGTACCGACAATGGTGTCGTCACCCACTCGCTGCTCTCCGTGGTATTAGAGGCCGAAGCTGGGCGTACGATCTTTCTTTCTTCGGTTCGGTTGATCATCAATCCTCTAGAAATACTCTAGCTTACTTGAAGACCTTACCATCTGCCCACTCCTTGCCCTCGGGCTGGATGGGAGCATCCCAGGCCCACATGTCCTCGACGAACTTCTTGTCCTCGGGGTTCTTGGGGTCGAGCTTGGTGAACTCGTATGACTCGACATCGGGAGCGACGTCGAAGGCAGGAAGAGCCTCCTGGCCACGGACGAGGAAGGCACCACGAACGATCGAGTCGTTGGTGACACCGTAAACGGAAGCGGCACCGAAGATGTACTTGCGGGAAGCCTCGAGGCGGGTGAAGAAGCCACCGATGAGGTTGGAGGTCATGAAGGTCATGGTGAGCTCATCGTTGTACTTGTAGTCCATTCTCCAGAGGGAGTACTCCTCGAAGTTGACGTTCTCCCAGAACCAGGGAAGGGCAACCTCGCGGGTCTCCTCGTTGGAGTACTTGCGCTTGAAGTCGTCAAGAGCGAAGGTGGGGCGGCCGAGAGCCTCAATGGGGTGCTTGGCCTTGGGGGCAGCAGGGGCCTCCTCCTCGTCGTCGTTGGCGGCGGGGGCAGCCTTGGGCTTGGGGGCCTCCTTGGGCTTCTCAGCCTTGGGGGCAGCCTCCTTCTTGGGAGGGTTGTTGGGGATGGCCTTCTCGATAAACTCGAGCTTCTCGGCGACATCAGAGTAGATGGACTGGTTGGTGACGGTGGTGAACCAACGGGTGACGTTGGGGTTGTTGCTGCGCCACTCCTTGTCGAAGAAGTACTGGAAGCCACGGGAGATGATGCCGGCGGCGAAGATGTCGGCAAGAGTGAGGCGCTCACCAACGAGGTAGGTGTTGACGAGGAAGTGGTCCTCGAGGGCACCGACGGCCTTGGTGGTGGCCTTCTGGGCATCCTCGACGGACTTCTTGTTGTAGGGGTCACGGCCAATCAGAGGGCGGAACCAGCCACCGAGGGCAGAGAGGACCTCAGTGTTGGCGAAGGACATCCATCTGAGGATGGAGGCGTAGTCCTGCTTGGTCTTGCCGAGGAGAGTGGTCTTCTCGTTCTGAGAGGTGACTGTATGGCAGATGCGGTCAGCACGCTGTCACAGACGGTATTAAATTGTATGTGAGTGCAAGAGGAGGGGTAGGGGTGCTTTTCAGATCAAAAATAATTCTCAACAATAGTCTTCAGACAGGGATAACTGTTTGATAATATGTCTCATCATTGCAGGGAAGGGAGGAGTGATGTGTTTGGACGAGGAGAATTGGACGACGTACGGTAGATGGCAATGGCAATGCACTCGGTGAGGACGTAGCCGTCGGCACCCTCGAAGGTGGGGACCTTGCCGAGCTTGTTGAGCTTGAGGTACTCAGTCTCGACACCCTTGGCAGGCTCGGTGTGAACAATGTCAAGGTTGAGGCTGTTGGCCTTTGCGACGGCCAGCAGGGCGGTGGTACGGGGGTTACCCTGCGGTGGGTGTTAGCTGTGATGTCCACAGACTGTAGACGACAGAAGCTGAATAGGCAGCGACATACCGGGTAGGTGTAGAGCTTTCCGAAAGAAGACATTGTGAGGGGTATGTGCAACTGATGAGAGAGAAGCTACACAGAAGAGGGGATGGATGAAAAACCTGAGAAGAGCGGCGGCGTTGTTGAGCTTTGGGCACCCAGTTCGCATTTTTGGTCGGATTATCCTCGGCTGTTTCCGACCGTCAGAAGTTCGACTGGGCAAGAGCGACGGCCAGCGCCTGCCAGCGACAGCGAGCATTCGCACTCACATCGTCAACATGGAGCTCGGTGCACTGCGGTCAGGCCTGCGCGCCGCAATCGCCTCGTTCCGCCAACCTGCCACAAGGAGATTCCCCATCGCACAAACACAATTCCGCCGTCTGGCTTCGACCACCTCAGACACTCCGCTGGACGAGATTCGCGCTGCCCCTCCGATCGACTTTGGAAACGAGAACGATGCTGCTGCCGCTCCCGAAGAGACTCTCGACGATGATGACCTCGAAGGTGGCCGTAGCGTCGCTGCCTACGCTGCCATGATGGACCGTTTGCGCATCGTCCCCGCCTCGCCCTCATATTTCACCGGCAAGCCCGACTTCACCGACGACCTGCTCAAACTCGAGAACCTGTCGCGCAAGTACCAAACACTGCCAGTCCTGCCCACTGGATTTGCACCTCGTGTCGCCTGGAAGACTTTGTCACAGTACAAGATGAACAGCAACGAGCCTGTCAAAGCCGCTCGTTACACAAAGATTCTGCAGGTCCTGCAACGATTGAACTACATCCACCCCAACCTTATGCCCACAGAAGTTTCTGTCATGCTCCGACGCTACATGCGTGACATTCAGCCATTCCACAACCAGCCCAAGCCTGGTGTTGTCGACGAGTACGGCCGCGCTAGAGGCGTTGGCAGGAGAAAGAGCAGTAACGCTGTTGCGTTTTTGGTTGAAGGTGAGGGCGAGGTTCTGATTAACGGCAAGCCCTTGACTCAGGCCTTTGGTCGTCTACACGACCGCGAGAGCGCTCTCTGGGCCCTCAAGGTCACAGAACGTATGGACAAGTACAACGTCTGGTGTGTTGCAAGAGGAGGTGGTACCACTGGTCAGGCCGATGCTATTGCTCTGGCCGTCTCAAAGGCCTTGATGGTACACGAGCCGTTGCTCAAGCCCGCTCTTAGGAGAGGTATGTCAAATTTGGGAAACACGTCGATTTGCAACACAAGTGCTAACTCTAGTCCACAGCCGGTGTCGTCACAAGAGATCCTCGTCGTGTCGAGAGAAAGAAGCCCGGAAAGCTCAAGGCCCGCAAGATGCCAGCCTGGGTCAAGCGTTGATCCTTGTACTACTATTACATTCCGCCTATACACTCTGTATATCTGTACAAAATTCACAAATGTTCTCTTTCGACTCTGTCTCCCCTCAAGCCTTGCGTTTGGGTCTCTGTTTCTGCGCCTGCTCACACAACTCCCTCTTGGGCAGCTTCTCCATCCACCCCTCGATCCTCTTCACCTTTCCAACCTCGAAATAATCCTTACCCCCCTCGCCCCTAAACATCTTGCTCCACCCTTCGATGGTATCCTGCACCCTCTTCTTGGCAAACCTCGTGTCCCTCTCTCTCCTCAACTTGGCCTCAGCCTTGCTCGGGTTGTCGTCATCCACAGGGATATAAGTCAACTCTGCACCCCTGATATCAGGCGTCAGGTCTTCTTGGAAACAGCCAGTGATGAATGCGCGGGTGGCATCCCTGCCGGCGAAAAAGCTGTAGCTGCCTCCCGGGCCATAGACGTGGCGGCCGGCGCTGACGTCGTAGATGGTGCCGTTCAAAGCTACGTAGACTGGTTTGCTCGGGTCGCGGCCGTTGTAGGCGAGGAGTTCCAAGTCGTTGAGGTAGACTGGTCCTTTCTGTGTTGCAACCCTTGTTAGTGATGTTCTCGTCTAGAGGGTTAGTGGGGGTGAAAGAGAGGGACGTACGAGCCAGGAAGCCACGACGCCAGGCTTCGAGTACCAGGGTCGCCAGCCCCAGGTCAACGATGAGGAAGTGACAAAGTAACTCAATGCTGCATTCAGGAGCAATATTCCACCCAAGATCCTCAGTATATCTGTGACGCCAAAGCCCGAGGACTTCTTTATGGGTTTGGAGCTCGGAGGTTCTGAGGGTGCGATGGTGGGGTCTGCCGCTTTGGCGCGCTGTCGTACTTCTGCCATGTTTGTGCTTGCAGAGTGGAAAAGGAGTGATGCTGTGCAAAGAGGGTGCAGCGCAAGGTAAGCAATGGAGGGGAAGAGAGAGTCGATCACGCCAAGGCCGAGTTGCTTTCGGCTGTCTTGAAGCCGATGCCCACCTCGTCATCAAACGTCTATCTCCAAACTTTATTTCTTCCCAAACATGCAATGCCCATGTTCGATTTGCACGCTCGAAATAATATCGTTTTTTCTTGGTGAGAAGACAGTGGTGTGTAGAAGTTCCCCTTTTGTTTCCAAGTTCTAGAAGTAAGAACTGCTGCTTAATCAGAATCTGTCTGTCATTAGCTACGCTCCTCCATCCTAACAGCAGCAAAAAGCAAAATGAGAGCCCAAAAGCTATATAAGAACTCCCTAATTTACTATGCTCTCAAAGAAATCCTTAGAAGCAATGTAAACCGTCCTTTCCATACGGCTTAGAGCTTCGACATAGTTCCTGACTCCATGTGAAATGACCTGCTCACTTCCCGAACCTTATAGAGTACGCACAAACGAAATTCTCTTGAGGAGATCCCTCTCACAGATATGAACATCTTCTCCGGCTGCCTTTGAAAGCCGAGCTCTGTCACTTCAAAACTCTTGACGATGTGCTCGTCGAATAGTTGAAAAGTGCTGATGTGAGACTCGTTCACTTTCCCAAACTGGTGGTATATTTTCAAGAAACTCGTATATGTATACTCGAAGACGAGCCGGAAGCAGCTCAAAGGACTTGGATCCGTGCGTCTCCTATCCGTCAACCAGGACTAGGCTAGGGAACCAGGCGTGATCGCGAGGACAGTGCGCAATAGTTCTTCGTGACAACCTTGGATTTCGCATCAGCCCCATCCAAGATCTCCCAAGGCTGGTCTGCCAGACCTTCACTCAGAATCTAGTAGTAGACTCGGTACGAATCGTAAGAGACCTGAAGCTCTTGAAGCAGACTCTGCACTCTTTTCGGCGGCGGCTGACTAGGTACAAAGATCGGGGCTTTGGGATTCGGCTTCTGCTGCGACAGGCGATGGTAAGCGGCTCCTGGAACAAAGACAGTGGCCTTAGAATGGAGAGGACGGGATGGTCGCATATTTGCGTGTGACTGCTGAAAAGACATCTCGCAAGAAGTGGTGGAGAAGATTGATGAGAATGCGAGGAGAGAGAAAAAGGTTGTGGTGAGTCCTTCGAAACGGACAGGTATGAGCAAACTTATATGCGAGCACGTCCCTATGTATGCGTTAGTTCTTTGTCAAGCTTTTGCAGAGCGCTCTCCAGAGCGCGTAAGATCTTGCTCATGCTAGGTGCTCGTAAAATGCTGCCATGCGTCAGTTCAGGATGGCTAAATGCGAGGTGCATCTAGGGGATAGGATAGTGTGCATAGAGATTCTTCAATGAGTTTTGCTTGCTCACTTCCTAGATTCTCGATCGACTATGTTTTCTTCCAGCTCGGACGTTTTGTAGCCAATCTCCTACATGTAGGCGTTCAAGCATCCGTGTCGATGGTATTGAGGACTCTCAGATAGGTTCTGACTCGAATGATACAGCTTTGTCAACACGAAGAACCAAAAATCCACGTTGGCAAAACAAACCCCCTGTACTAGGGCTCAGTTGTATAGAGCCCGTTTGAGGCGAGAAAGAAACCATTGGTTTCGTGTCATTTGTCGAGGGGTGCGAGTGTCATGACTCCAGTTGTTGTCGGCAATACAGATGATCGAGCCCATGGTCTGCAGGACCACCTGGATTGACAGCCGCAATACCAACCACTAGGCCATCACCGCTTGCCGATAAAGCGATGATGTTGGTTGAGAAGTCCCGGAACTTGATGAGATATAATGCGTGGACGCTCCCGAAGTTGGCACTACAGTGATCTCTTTTGCCGTCACAGGTTGAGTGCCCCTGAGTAGTCGGTCCAGGCCTTCTGCCCAGCCACAGGTTGGTGCTGGCGACAATCGCCGTCGTCAAGGCAATGAGGCTGGAACAAAGGCTGCACCTGCTATGCTTGGAGCATCCTTGCCAACGAGTCCATCGGATTAGGTAATGCTCCATGACTTCACTCGAGATGCACTGATATGGCATCGCAAGTCATGTTGAGATGTGCTCTTCCCATCTTCCGTCTCTTACTGTTATAGCCCAAACATATTCGCCTCGCTGGTTCGATTCATGTCACACCACATTATCTCCTACATCAACGCAGAACAACGCATGAACCACTAGAAGAAGACGATCGTATCCGGACTAGAGTTGTGTGTAGGGAGAATCCAAGAAGTAACACCTATCAGTAAACGTTACTGCGTTTCTCGGCGTTGCCGAATTTTTTTACAACTGCACATTTCTTAGACTCATGCTCATGGAGAGGCTCGACGGGAACTCCGAAAGTTAGACGATGGCAATTATCTCTGACCCTACAGCAGATAGTCATCTGTATCTTTCTCTCTGTGTATAGAACGTCTTCAAATATGAAGCCATGACGACACAAGATCATCTTCGAAACAGAGATTCATTCGGTCGTTCATGCGACGTCGTCAAAGATGGGCGTAATTTAATCTCTGGAATTCTCCTTTCTCGCAGTCTAAAAGCTAGCACGCCGCGGGAGGATGTGTTAACGATCAAGAAGAGTAGAATTCCAGCCTTGAGCATATCAAGGAGGCAGCAAACCACAAGTCATGGCCATAGATGCTGTCCTGCTAGATCTGAAAGATCGGGTCGGATACCAATTTACAATTTCTAGTTGTGCTGACAGCATTGACCATCTGATGATTGGAAAGAGTCGAGTCGAAAAGGAGCTGCAGTCTGCATGATCGGCAAGACGTTTCCCGAAGCTCAACCACGATAGACCGAGCCCGACGCAAGGGCACCAGCCGAGGACTCAACAATTCGACATCGAATCCATCGCATAGAATAGATATCACAGATGTTATCGTGCCATGTCAAATCAGCTGGATTGAGCGGTCAATGAGGTAAAGACACCGAGCTGCAATGTCGAAAGTGTGTCGACAACAGCCTGACGGCACTTTCGCGTGTGCTTCGGTATGCACAACCTCGAAACGAAACCTACAAAGACGTATTCGGCAAAGATTGCTTGTCTACCCCACTGACCGGTAGCTATACATAAGGCGCATATCTATCACTTCGCGTTTTCATCTCGGTTGGAAAAATGAGGCTGGTCGAGGCGGTCTAATCAATTAATTTTGCAGACTTGGGAGATCCTTCGCGTATCTCCCACCTGCAGCATGCCGCGTCCTGGTTCTACGACGACCTATCGCTCCAGCATTGGGTGCAGATTTAGAACGCAACAGACAGTAGAGATGCATCGGTATAGCATGGCTAAATCACAGGAACGGCACGGACTTGTAAGCGATCAGATATGCGTATTGAAGGAATGCCAGGGTCAAGTATAAAGGTGGGACCAATTCTCTGTATCCATGCAATTGGTTGACAACAGTGAGGCTTCTATGCTACTCAACATGAAGACTGGGTTGATCTTTGCGGTCACCACTCTCTTGGTCGGCACCAATGCCAGCCCAGGCCAAAAGTTGCCAACATCAGCGTCGAGCGATATCCAAATTGCTCAAGAGCAGCTGAAGATACTGGTCGCCAATGCCAAATACATCATCAAGTCAAGCAAAAAGCCCTTCAGCTCAACATGCAAGCCTGGCAACGTCACAGTCCGCAAAGAATGGGGTACTCTTTCACCCAGAGAACGCATCGCCTACACCGACGCTGTGCGCTGTCTCCAAAACAAGCCTGCGAGATCTCCTGCCTTATGGGCTCCTGGTGCCAAAACTCGCTTTGACGATTGGGTAGCCACGCACATTGATCAAACTCTGCAGATCCACTACACAGGCACCTTTCTGGGCTGGCACCGTTACTTTCTCTGGGAATATGAACAAGCACTTCGCAATGAGTGCGGCTACCAAGGCACACAACCCTACTGGAACTGGGGTCTCTCTGCTGAGACGGGCATGGAGCAAAGTCCAGTGTGGGATGGCAGCAAAACAAGCATGAGTGGCAATGGCGCTTACATCAACCAAACCGGTCTCGATATCGTTCTGGGCGGCAACGGTCTGCCATCTATCTTTCTTCCCATTGGAAGTGGAGGCGGTTGCGTCGACTCTGGACCTTTCGTCAACATGACTGTAAATCTCGGTCCTGCCGCTCTCACCGTCCCTGGTAACATCACTGTCGTCAGCCTCAACGGTCCTCTATCTTACAATCCTCGTTGCCTCAAGCGAGACCTCACCGACGAGCTTAACGCGCGTTTTGCAAACTTCACCGCCGTTGTCGACAATATCCTCGCTCCCAAGACTGTCTACGACTTCCAGATGCAAATGCAAGGCATCCCCGGCAGCGGCAACATCGGCGTCCACGGCGGAGGACACTACTCAATGGGCGGCGACCCAGGTCGGGACGTCTTCACTTCTCCAGGTGATCCAGCCTTCTATCTTCATCACGGCATGATTGATTTAGTGTGGACGGCGTGGCAGATGTTGGATCCCGAAAACAGGATTTATGGCAAAGATGCTATTGCTGGTACAAACACGTTCTTGAACCAACCGCCTAGTGCCAACACGACTTTGGATACAGAATTGAGTATTGGTTGGGCGGGACGAAGTGTCAATGTTACGATGAGGGATGTGATGACCACAGTTGGTGGACCATTCTGTTACGTTTACGCTTGAGTATGCTCCGGTGGTGTCAAGACAACTTTATGCAGACGTCCAGATCTGAATGAAAATATATCAAAGTGACTCTGAGTCAACTCTGTGATGCTATAAAAGTGCTTGTGGGCCTGGCTAAGATGGAGAGAAAGGTTCTCGTTTGATCTGCCGACCGATCTGACGACTGCGGAACGGAATCTACTCATCTCCAGCAAGTCTCTGTAATCCGGTCCTACCAGCCAATCTGGCTCCCAAACCACCACCTTGACCCATATCAGCCTGGCTCCTCAACTGACCAACAAACTTGCCCTTTTCGCTTCGCTTCCTGTCGTCTTCTTCTTTCTGTATGCGATCACGTTCTTCCAGCTCAGCTAGACGTTTCCTGCGGTCCGCTTCCAATTCTGTGGCGTTTGATTGCATGACGGCTAATTTGGCTAAACGTTCTGCTTCGCGGTCAGGGGAAGCAGGGCGTCCATGGCTTACGGGGCGATTGTCATCTCTGTAAGACCTTGATGGGCGCTCGTTCCTGTTGTCTCTTGAAGATCTGGGACCGCGGTTGCTGTAGGGCTCATAGCTTGGTGATGCACGACGTCTAGGAGAAGGCGATGTACGCTCTTTCTTTGTATGGACAAGAGAAGGCGAACGGCGTCTGCTATCTCTTTCCCTATGTTTGCGAGACGGTGAGCGCGAGTCTGAGCGTCGTGGACTAGGATATGACTTCCGTCTGCTGCGTGAGTCTGGGGAACGTGAAATACTGCGGCGACGGGAATCGTGTTTGCGGGAAGAACGCCTGTCGTCGTCGCGTCTATCATCACGTCTTTCGTCTTTTCTTCTGCGTTCAGGCGATCGTGAGCGAGAGTATGAGGGCGAGCGACGGCGGTGTGATCGGTGTTTGTGGGATGAACGTCTCTCATCATCGCTGTAGTTGTCGTGGCGTCTGCGTTTGCTATGATGTTGGTCGTCTCTGTGACGATGCCTGCGATCGCTTCGCCTGGAGTCGTCTTCTTCCTTGCCAGCAGCTTTAAGCAAAGCTCTTCGCTTGGTAGGATCACTCATCATGGCTTCCAAAGCGGCCTGCTCTTGCTGCTTGATAGCCAGCATAGGGTCATTGCGCACCTTTGCAGCAATATCCTTCTGGTTGTTTGCAATCTGCAGTGCCGAGGGACCCACAGCAGCAGCCTTTTGCATAGCCTCTGTCGCATCTCTCTTGACCAGTCCATCCAATCTTCTCTTTCCAAGCAGGTATGCTTCCATCTCTTCCGTCGTTCCTTTCTGGCCGTCGGCGGGGCCGCCATACATCCAATCCACTCTGTCGACACGCTTCCTGCCGCCAGCGGCCTCTTGCATCTGTTGCAGTTCCTGGATTTGACGTTCTTCGGCGCGCTCCTTGAGCACTTGGTCGATTTTCTTGCGCTCATCCAGAGCTTTCTTCTCTTCTTCCCAGACGCGCTTCTGGTTGGACATGAGCACGGGGTGCCATGACTTCTTCAAGTTCAGATCGCCACCCATCTTGAGGTTTTGTTGCGCGCTGAAGAGCGCTGTGTGGAAAAGTGAGAGGGTATTCTTCCGGAGTTGCTACGAGGCAGTCTGTACGATTCTTTGTTTATTCGTGTCGGCGTGAGATGCTGTTGTGTTCAGAAAAGCGATGAGTCGAAAGTGAATGAGAGAAGGACGGTTGTCCGCCGTCGCGAATCACCAAGGAAGTCGCACTCCGCAATCAGCGCCAAGACGTCCTATACAACATCCATCACAGCTCTTGACAGACACCTGAACAATCGTCCCAGTCACGAATCTCGACACATACTGACTCTCTCTGTGCACAGAATGGATAGTCATCGCGCAGCCAGAGTCAGGTCGAGTTGTGTGCTACAACAGAGGTTGACATGGGCATCCGCCCTTACGCATTTTCAATTCTATCTGTCTAGGCCGACAGTCCGCTTAACAATAGTGCCTGCACACCGGTGTGATTGTTCATATTTCTCGATTATCGAAGTACCTTGCATCTCCGGACACTCATCCGACTGGCCTCATTTAGGATCACCAAGGTGCCCTTGACGCTCCAAATTGATGGAGAGAAAGTCCTGTGTGATTTGGTCGACCTGGGAGATTCATACAACCGATGACTTGCAACCTCGCAATCACTTGTCTCACATCGCTCGAAACACAGGACATTGTACGCCTAGCGTACCTGGAAAAGCACCTTAGGGGAACATCTCAGCCTTGAAGAGTAAGTCCGTTGATAGAGCAATGGGCACTATCTCAGACGAACAGCACGTCTTCGATCCGAATATCCAGTCAAGTAAGCCATCTTCCAAATCATGAACGAACGTCTTGACGGCACAGTCCAATATCCAGAAAACTCGTCATGCAGAGTCCACCATTACCGGCCGAAAAGTGTCAGATCCTCACGTCTCAAACAAAAGTCCCTTGCATCGAGCAAGGAGCTCTGTCCGAGAGGAAGATTATCACCTATCACGATGGCATCCAGACCCTTACCCAACCTTTTTTCTACTCATCCTTCCCCGTTTGCGGTCGCATGTGGGCTCGCTTGACTCGTATCAAGAAGATCTGGCATGTGCATATCTTTTTTGGTATCAAAGCACATGCGAATCGAGAATTCTTTTGAGATAAGCTCAACCCACGACAGGGCCGGGAAGATCTCACCGTCGTGAAACCGTTTCCATATTTGATGCCCCGACCAATGACAGCAATCGAAATCAGAAACAGATCCAGGGACCAGACTGATGACATCAACAAACCTTTCCTTCCCCGCATCCCGATCGCGACGCCATAGTCCAGATTCCAGCCTGATCGTGGGGAAGATTGGACCACCACTTGGGTGACGGGCCGTGGCTTGCTAGGATCTGCTCTCCTTCGAAGGTAAACGGCCTGACGAGTGATGACTATTGGACTGCGTCGGATTAAGTTCAACACCATGACGACGAATTATGTGTCGATGGCTTGACCACAGCTTCGATCCTCAGGAAGAATCACGAGAGCACCACAATCCAACGCCAGTGGTCGAACAAACAAAGGAAAGACCTGACGACGCATGGTCGAGTAGCCCCGAGTTCCATGACATGTGAGAGCTTCAGAGGTAAGCTTCTTGAGGTAGCACCAAAGGTATATAAGACTGCATCCCATCCCTCCACATCTTGGTTTATTCATCAAGCATATCTTCTCTGCAAAGCATCAATTTACACTACAGCCAAACACATCTCATCCCAAACCTCAAACAAACAACCAACATCATGTCTTCTCCCACTGGCACCACCCCCAAGTCCTCTTTCGACGGCGAGCGTCGTCGCTCCTCAGGCGGTCTCTTCAACAACATCCTCGCTCAAAAGCGCAGCCCCGATAACGTTGCATACTCTACCCGCCGCTCAAGCATCGAGGAGCAGGGCCCACCCAAGGGCATGTTCGGCAAGATGTGGGACAAGTATGCGCATCCACAAATATCCTACTGCCAATCCATCACACTAACACATCTTTCAGCGCCGTCAGAGGTGTCGGTCCCAACGCCCAGAAGTAAACCCATCACACTTCTTCACCAACAAACACTTTATGTTCTGCATATTTGCGACAGCGAGAATGAACGATTGAGACGAATGAGCTGAGATTGGCATACCTTCACACCACACTTCTTCGACTTTTGTGCAGTCGCTGGCTTGGTTTCTCGGATTAGCTACCGGTGCTAAGGGGAGTCGGATGACGGGTGCTCTTCTTATTGCATGTATACATATAACGACTTTATGACAACCCTTTATCTATCATCTCTGCTTGACACTATGATTACCAGCATACCTTCGTGTCATAGGACATCCACACTCTCAGGCAGGTGCGTCAACCCACTCAAGCCATGCTTCCAGGAAGTCCCGGGTCAGACAGCGGTCCAAAACACGCTTGAGGAGAATCTTCCTATCCTCAAGAACTATTATCTGTACTTGTACCTGAGAACCTTCCTTTAGCTGAAGCATCTGGATGAGCTTGTCAGCCTCCGATGTCTAGCATCGACACCCATCTCCCAGGAAGTTTGGAACTTCTCATCGTACCTCCATCTGCAATCTCTCCTTCCCTTTTTCCGACTAACCGAGCCAGAGGTAGCTTCTAGTCTACCTTCATCACAAGAGCTGTTATGGTCTTGACAGAGACTTTACCTCACATGCAAAGGCGTATCACGCGAACGGACTCCAAAATACACAATTTCTCTGGTACGAAGGAGATGTCCATTGGAAAGCACCGGTACCATGAAACGCTGTTTCATTTTTCACCGACTAGAAAGAGACACACACTTTGATGGCTGTGATTCCTGTTCTGTACAGTCGTGAGGTGTGCACTCGAGCACACAGTAATACTGGATATCGTTGTCGGTTGATTGCCGTATGATGAAGGCTTTGAACCTCAAGTGCTGCAATGGATCTTATCCTGCATCCTGCTCCCAAAACCTCTGTCTCTCTTGGATTGTTTGGTCCAGAGACTCGAATTTCTGTCTGAGGTCCATACTCCAGTCCTTCGAGGACTTCTTTGCTCACTCCTGGAGCTCAGATACACAGTACCACTTTGCTGTCCCATCACGTGATTCACAAAATCATGAGATCCTGGTCGGTCAGCTCAGTTGATTAGAGCGTGGTGCTAATACTTGGGTGTTTCTACCCGAATCGTGATGACACTCGACAGTGTTGACACAGCTCGATGGGACCCTCGCAACTTAACAAATATACATCATGATGACTAGTGACCACAACCACATCACGTGATACACCAAAATATCACCGATATTCGATCGATTAGCTCAGTTGGTTAGAGCGTGGTGCTAATATCTTCCGATATTCTGATACGCCAAGGTCAAGGGTTCGACCCCCCTATTGATCATTGTCTTTTTGTTGGTGGTAGCAGGAGACGAGAAGAGCGGGAGCTGTGATATTGTGGTAAACTCTATGCGTTTGACCTCGTTGTTTGTTGGTGTTCTGTTCAGTCGACTGGCTCCCAGAAATTTCCTCATGGAAATCCTTTTTTTCGCGCCAACGCCTTCGGTGTCGAACTCGCTGTAAGGTCAAAGGTCGCGGGTTCTGGCGGCTTGGTGGGCTTTGTTCAGACGTTGGCTATGGGATCGCAGTATTGATGGGCGTTCGACGTCTCTGGTACTCTTGAATATGCGCTCTGATACGACATGCCATGGTGCCAGGCTCGATCGTAAGTGACATGTCTGTCATTTTCAGTGATGAAACGACGCAGATTGGGTAAGAGTTGAGTGGTCTCTTGCTTTAGATGGGTAGAGTGATACTTCTTTGGCTTTTACATGGACTAGGCTGATACTTCTAATGCTTCCGCGTTGATATAGAAATGACGATGTGGTGTGGTTGCAAGTGTAAGATAGCTGCTTCCTCTCGTCGAGCAGGACACGAGGAGATCATCATCTGTGCTCAGAGGTGACAGAGTATCAGGCTCGCGACCATTCAAGAGAGCAACAACACTTTTGGTGAACCGGAGGAACAGGTGGGTGACTGGGAGTATAACGAGTATCTACATCGGTAGCAGTCACAATACCTCGATATACCATACTCTCAAGTCAGCATCATGTGCTCTTTTGGGTCCATAAGATCTCGCCAAAAGACGGGATCGAAGACGGTAATCTACATAGCCGGGAAAAGAGCAGCTCACCTCCCTACTTTCACTTGTCAGCATCCACCTCACTTTCACTTACCTCATATCCCAGTAGAATCTCACTGGTACCAGTGATCGGTACTGTGGCTCACTTGTAACACACCACTCGATGGAAAAATCACACAGACAAAGCTCTAGCGTAAATAGAATCCAGAGGTTGTGAGTTCGAACTCTCAGCTTTGGTTGGTCGCGATCATGACTGAGGATTTTTCCCCCAAAGATGGAAATACCGGCTTGGTTCTTTTTGCTCGGCTGATGAGAGGATTCGCATTTGTTTTGTGACGCAAATCTCCATGGTTTCAGGAGATCCTGGATCCAGGTCCTTGCTTGTTGATGGCTTCTTTTGCTGTGCGCGCGCGTTGGGATTTGTGATGTAGATGATGGTGAATATGGTGGAGAGAGTGATGGTAGAACGATAAGAAGCAGCAGATACTCGTGACATCTGTTTGAGAAGGGATTTTCGAAAATCTTCAAAGAGGAAATATCGAGGAAGGCAGCCACGCCCAAGAGTTTGCTTTCCCGTTTGTCTGGCGTAGCACCAACCTTTGCAATCCTACAACTTTTGGATATAATCATCAATTGTGGCGATGGCCCAGTGGTAGAGCGCCTCGGGAGATGTGTCTTGCAAACACAAGCATTGACTGGTGCAGCTGGCTATTTTCATAGTCAGATTCCACCTTTCAACCCAGGAGATCGTGGATTCGATTCTTACTCGCTGCATCCTCTCTTTTTTGCACCTCTTGCACCTGTGGTATACTCTTTCGATCGAAGGAAGAAGATAGAAGATTGAATCAAGGGGTATAAGAAACCAACATCCACCATGCTTTTTGAATTTACCTGGGCTGATTAACCTGCACCTTCTTGTCCTCGCCACAACTAACAATACCCCACGCCTCATCCCACTGCACGCCAAACACCTTGATGCCCTCACCACCTACAGGTTTCTTCTCACCCTGTCCATCACGCTCGAGCACAAAGATGCTCTCGCCGGTCATACCGCCCTCGGTGGGACCGCCATTGCCAGCTTTGGCGTTACGGACATCCCAGACACGGACACTGCCGTCGTGGCCGCCAGAGGCAAAGACAAAGCCATTGTCTGGCGAAGGTGTGAGTGAGACGACAGCATTGTTGTGGCCACGAAGGGTCATGGCGACGACGGAAGTTGCAGATGCGCGGGGGTCGATGAGGGAGATGTGGCGAGCAGTTGTGCCTGCGGCAACCAAGTTGATCTGAGGCAGAGCAGCCACCGAAACCAATGGATGCGAGGTCGTGCGAGTGTCGACGCAGCTGTGAGTGGCCAAATCCCAGGTCTTGAGTGTGTGGTCCCAGGAGGTCGAGTAAGCTACCGTGGCATCGTCGGGCTTGAATGTGACGTCTGAAACTGGTGCGTTGTGGCCGGCCAGTAGAGCCAGAGCGCCGCGTTGAGGCACGGTGACGCTGGGTTTCCTTCGCTTGTTGGAGAGGTTGGGGAGGAGATGTGCGGGTGCTGAGGGGTTGCTCTTGATGTCGCTGCTGAAGATTCCAACGGTGTGGTCTTGGGATGCAGTCAAGATACGCTGCGAAGGCGTGTGCACAGCCAATCGATCCACAGAAGCCGTGTGGCCCAGCAGTTCAACCTTGGGCGTTATCTCCCTGTCATTGTAGTTCCAGATCCTCACACTGCGATCCACACTCGACGAGACCAGACGCGAGTGGTCCAAAAATTTGACGCTCTTGACGGGTCCACTGTGTCCACCATCCCCACTCGTTGCCAAAACCTCCTTGCTCTGGTTCCAAAGCCTGATCAACCCATCGTAACTCGCCGACACAAGACGTTCGTTTCCAGTGCCTGCGAAGTTCTTGCCCGCCCATTTTCCAGCTGCCGAGGTGGAAGAAAGGAGATCGATACTGCTGACCCAGTCGTCGTGCTCGAACGAGGCAACGTGTGATGGCGGCACCAGAGCGCGTACATATTCAACGTTCAGAGTAGTTTCGGCCGAGATGCCGTTGGCGGTCAGGAATTCATCGATCGAGGTTCGGAGGAATTGGCCGTTGATGAGGAATTCAAAGGGGACGGGTTGTTCGGTCTCGAGCAGACGGTTCACGAGGGTTGAGAGCTGGTATCTGCGGAGCTCTGCGACACTCGTCAGCTATGTGTATCGTCTCTAAAGAATGCCATGGCGCTGGCGCAAAACCAGCTTCTTCGCAAGTCACTTACCAGTCGAGACGAGGATCGGACCAGTGTCCTCGGGCAACTCGATATCCGGACTCCTCGTGCTAAGTTGGATTCTGACTTGCGACGTCGACATGTTTGTGTATGAGCGTGTTTGTGTGTTTATGCGACCGTCCATGGCCCATCTCGAAAAAAGTTGGAGTAGCAGGAATTCTGCCGCTATGTCTCGCTCACCGCCTTGGCTGTTTTATGTCCTGTTTTATGTCGCTAATGCAACACTTTGAGCTTGCACAATCTGTGCAGACCCTCAATCGTCCAAGACCATGAGACATGGTTTAGACAAGTGACAGGTCATGTTGATCAAGAAGGTGCAGAGAACGGTCATTTTTGAGAAATTGTGGGTTTGACCCGTAAGTCTATGCATGCTCGCCCCTTGTCTCCATTGGCAATCGCTTATGCAACATATATGCTGCTGAAAAGGTACACAATGACTGAGTATCAAGACCCAAGGCAATGATCACGAAAATTACCTCTTGTTGACTATTCGAGTTGTTCATACTGGTCCAGAGAGCTGTGCATGCATCTCTCGACACGTGTCACTGTGACTGTCTCCACACTCATATCAAGAGTTCAGTCGAGCTCGGCATCGTCTCACATGGCTACTGAGATGTGCTTTTCTTGCATCGGCATGAGTGTCAGAGCCATATGACAGAGTTGCAATCCAGCAACGAATTCACCACCCTTATAACAGCACTCGCAGAATCATGTCGTACGGCCCAAATGCTGGTAGTTGTCCCAAGTGTCTAGAACTCCGAGATCATGATTGTAGACAAAAGGAATTGAATACTTGATATCTATCTGATCATGAACAGATATTGGCTTCCTTGAATACTTGCTTATATCTCGATGCCTGAGGCTGGTGGCAATCTATGATGATTAGATTCAAAGTTTACAAAGAGCCGCATTTCTTGGAAACTCAAGGTCGTGAAGATGTAGAGATACGCAATCTAGGTAGAAAACATGCAAGCATATCGAATTTTCCGGGCTCATAGTACAGACGACAAAGAAAAAGAAAACGTGAAGATAGAAAAAAGGAGGGGTCTCCACCCTTGCGTTCTACTCTAGGACGCAAAGATGCTGTACAGGACCGGATGATTTTCTCCCTCTCAATTGTGGGCAACCCCAATGTCTGGAAACTGGCATCTGACCTTTTTGTCGGATCATCCATCAGCTTTCCAGACCATCGCCTAGATTTTTCCCTCTAATATATAATTACCGGATTCCTATCGAAGAAATCGTTTACTTGAGGAATCCTTGGCCCTCGGTGTGGACCTCAGTACGGGGCGATGAGGGGTTGCGGATGGCCTTGGTGGTGGGAGGGTTGTACACGAGCTTTCTGGTCTTGACGACAGTCCACTTGTATCTGTAGCGCAGAGTCAGTATTTGTCGAAAATCACAATCGTTGTATTTGGCGTGACTCACCTCTTGACCCAGACGGAGAGGGCGAAGAGAGTACCGGCAACAGCCATAACCTTCCAGCCCATCTTCTTGCGGTCGTCCATCTCGGGCTCAGCAGTCCAGTTCAGGAACTCGACAACATCCTTAGCCATCTGCGAGGTAGTGGCGGGGGTCTTGTCATCGTACTCGACGAGACCGTCGTAGAGGACACGGGCCATGGCGATACCGGTACCAGGGAAGTAAGGGTTGAAGTTGAGACCGTCGGCGACAACGGCACCAGCTGGGGGCTCCTCGGGGTAACCAGTCAGAAGAGAGAAGATGTAGTTGCAGCCACCGTGACGGGCCTTGACCATGAGCGAAAGATCCGGAGGAAGGGCACCGTTGTTGGCAGCACGGGCGGCCTCATCGTTCTTGTAGGGGCTGGGGAGGTAGTCGGAGAGCTTTCCGGCACGCTTCTCGATCTCACCCTCATCGTTGGGCTCGGTGTCGAACTCGTTCTCCTCGGCAAGAGCCTTGGCCTCGTCGACGGTCATGAAGTTACCGACAAGGTTGCGGTAGGCAATGCGCTGGAGAGAGTGGCAGGAAGCGCAGACCTCCTGGTAGACTTGGAAACCTCTGCGGAGGGCCTGGTGGTCGAAGGTCTTGTAGAGCTTCTCGTGCTCCCAAGGGTACTTGGTGGCGTGCAGACTGTAGAGCCAATGGTCAGCGCTGGGTGGTCGGGAGTGTATGATGGCGATGGATGACATACCCCTCTTCTTGGGGGGTCATGGCGTGGGCCTCACGACCGAACTGGTAGTAGTACCATGCGGCGGAACCGGCGGCGAAGACGGTGGCAGCAGAGGCAGTGGCGGTGGTGGCCCATTGGGATGACTCGGCACCGGACGAGGAAGAAGCAGCGCGCTGGAGAGATTGAGGGTTAGTCGGGAATGGGTCAATGGGCGAATCGGATGTCGAGGTCGGGTGTAGATGTAGACGTGTATGGGTGGGTGTTGCGTACCGTGGACTGGCGGGTTGCAGTGTTGCGAGCAGCGGCGGCAATGCGCGCGGATCGCAGGCTGGATCTGGCCAACATGTGTGCGATTGACAGTGTCGAGCGAGGGGGTCGAGGGTGGGTGGAGGTGCTTGTCGAACAACTGAGGTCGATGTTGCCGCTGCACAGGATTTGGGAAGTGCCTTGACCAACCTGACCCGCACAGCGTCTGATTGGCCCAAGCCAGATCTCGCAGCTGCGTAGCGACGGGCCAATTCGGACAGGCAGCTACCAAGACTTGTGGCCACTCGGTCGTGCTCCCAGAATTTGAGAGATTGGTGGATTTGCACGTCACAGCAAGAGCCCGCAAAGACTCATAGCCAATTTCGCCCTCGCACGCCTTTGCGCACCCCTCTACACCCACCTCCCCGAGTCCAACCGCGCAACCACCGCAATCATGGCCTCGAACGGCGAATACCCCCAGGACGACTCACCACCCGCCTCGCCTACCTTGAACCCCCAGCAGGACCAGTCTGAGTCGGAGGACGATATTCCTGAGCAGAAGCCCAAGTCGGCCTTGAAGAAGTCGGCACCTGCACCTGCCGTCCAGAAGCCCTTCATCGCCGAGCAGCCCGACCCGTCAACCATCGACGTCAAGGCCCTGAACCCTCTGTCGCCCGAAATCATCTCGCGCCAGGCCACCATCAATATCGGTACCATTGGTCACGTCGCTCACGGAAAGTCAACTGTCGTCAAGGCCATCTCCGGTGTCCAGACTGTCCGTTTCAAGAACGAGTTGGAGAGAAACATTACCATCAAGCTCGGTTACGCAAACGCAAAGGTCTACAAGTGCGACAACGAAGAGTGCCCGCGCCCCACCTGCTACAGGAGTTACAAGAGTGACAAGGAGGTTGACCCTCCATGTGAGAGAGATGGATGCGCCGGTACATACCGTCTGCTCAGACACGTTTCGTGAGTTACTGCATCTGTGACTTCCACCAGCTGTATCTGACGGCCCTCTAGCTTCGTCGACTGCCCCGGTCACGACATTCTCATGAGCACCATGTTGTCTGGCGCCGCCGTCATGGACGCCGCCCTTCTCCTCATTGCCGGAAACGAAACCTGCCCTCAACCCCAAACCTCTGAGCATTTGGCCGCCATTGAGATCATGAAGCTGAACCACATCATCATTCTCCAAAACAAGGTCGATCTTATGCGTGAGGAGGCCGCTGGCCAACACCACGAGTCTATCCTGAAGTTCATCCGTGGTACCGTCGCCGACGGCAGCCCTATCATCCCCATCAGTGCCCAGCTGAAGTTCAACATTGACGCCATCAACGAGTACCTCGTCTCCAAGATCCCCGTTCCCCCAAGAGACTTCTCCGCCGCTCCTCACATGATTGTTATCAGATCTTTCGATGTCAACAAGCCTGGTGCTGAGATCGAGGACTTGAAGGGTGGTGTTGCTGGTGGCAGTATCTTGACTGGTGTATTGAAGCTCGGTGACGAGATTGAAATCAGACCCGGTATTGTCAGTAAGGACGAGCAGGGCAAGATTCAGTGCAAGCCCATCTTCTCCAGAGTTGTCACCCTCTTCGCCGAGAACAACGACTTGAAGTTCGCCGTCCCCGGTGGTCTCATCGGTGTTGGTACCCGTGTCGACCCCACCCTCTGCCGTGCCGATCGTCTGGTCGGTTTCGTCCTTGGTCTCCGTGGCCAGCTCCCCGCCATCTACACTGAGATCGAGGTCAACTACTTCCTGCTCCGTCGTCTGCTCGGTGTCAAGACCGCCGATGGCAAGCAGGCCAAGGTCGCCAAGCTCGCAAAGAACGAAGTCCTCATGGTCAACATCGGTTCCACTGCCACTGGTGCCAAGGTTGTCGCCGTCAAGGCCGATGCCGCCAGACTTCAACTCACCAGCCCTGCCTGTACCGAGATTGGCGAGAAGGTCGCCCTTTCCCGCAGAATCGAGAAGCATTGGCGTCTTATTGGATGGTAAGTTGAATACACTCGAAATTGTGAAACATTTGCTAACACGAAATAGGGCTACCATCCTTGCCGGTTCTACTCTCGAACCCACCATCGAGTGAACAACGACTGGTTGATATATCGCCAACGACTTACACCGATACCCGCATAAATGAGGTCAACGATTTAGATCTTGTGGGGATGACACGTAGAGGATTTGACATGTCGGGGACGATCAAAAGTTGGATTTGCATGAACGCATCACGCTTTTCTATGTGTGTGAAGCGTGTTCTGTGCAACAAATGCATGCTTTGTCTGTGGGGCATTAGATCAGGGGTGTTCTATGGCGCTGAGGATTGAGAAGGGATGTGTGTTTCTTTTTCTTATCTTTTCCATCCGCGGATCTATCCTCACCCCCTATTGCATGACACCAAACCAAAATACACAGTTTTATGACAGCACACTCAAGCCCAACTCTCCATGCAGCACTGATGATGCGAGTAGAGAGCTATACCAGAGGAGGTGCATCAATCTTGCTCATACTAACTCAACCTTATATTCCTCCCCCTCGAGCCCATAGGAATTATAACCCAACCGAAACCTCCGCCATCAAGAATCGAACCCTCACTCTTTACCACTCGCAAACAAAATTTTATGGGGCAAATGCCCCCTAATCCCGACTTCGAAGAAGCAGGCGGTCTCCCACTCAGCCAAACTCACGTTTTGGTCTTACAAGTGGGATGTGATAGGGGCAACTCCCATAGTATATCAGGGTAGGTGAGTGAGGTGGTTTGTTTTGCATGGAAGTGTCTAGCTGCTTGTTCGTTATTCACTGGTGGGTTCTTGAGACTGCTGTTTCGTTGTAGTCGCAGTGGACGATACTCGTGCTTTCTATCGATGTGAGAGTAGCACTTTCCTTCTTGAGTTGCGCTTTCACATCCAACACGTACCTTCTCGATCGTCTCTCCTATTTTCCAGGACACAGCGTGTTTCGTTACTCCTCTCTGCTTCGTATATCCCTCTCACCCCCTCTCTTCCAAAGCACTCTCCATCTCACAAGAGCTGTTCTTGTGGTCAGCCCAGATACAGTAACACATCCCTGGCGCTTGTCGAGGCAGCGCGATCCGTCGTCTTGATAGACGCGTCTCGGGGCGCCTAAGTCTATCCCACATTCCATCCTCACGTAACAGCGCCTGCATCGGTAAGTTGAACTTTTACCGACCTAGTATGACCAATATCCTCTAATCTTCTCTAGCAACCTTGGGCGTCTGCAGATCTTTTACCGGACCGTCTACTCAGATCCAAGTTCTCTTTGCCTTTACTTCGCCCTACGAAGGAAGAGACTCTAGTTGCGCGCCGTCACTACACATAAAGACTACACATTCTCACGCTGTTGTCAGCTTCATCTCCGTTTTGTTCGTTTCTCCAGCCACGCATACACAGCAACAGGACTCTTCCACCATTAGCTCCTTCTCCAGGCCATGATACGCACGAGACTGCCCCTCCTACAGCCCCGAATGTCATCCCGACTCGAAAATCTCCCTACCGAACTCCTCCATCACATCTTCGATACTATCGAAGCGAGTGAGTCTCATGAGGGCCAACATCAGAAAACTTTTTTCAATCTCAGCCTCACCAGCAAGAGGTGCCGTTCAGTCGCCACACGATACATCTTCAGTCAGCTCATCTTCAGGACCGTCCACATTGAGATATTGTTGGAGAAACTTTCTGACTGTGCACGTACACTGGCTCTCTCTGGCTGCATCGAGGATGTTCAATCCTTGCATACCACAGTGGGCAATTGCTATGATGTTTCAGATGGCGCAAGGGTCGCAGAGTGTCTCAAAAGGTTTCCAAACATAAGCGGCATTCTCATGCAGCTTGATAGTAGAACACCGGCTTCACCCGATGGTTTCATTCGTGAGGTGGCACTGCCTCTGGGAGATGGTGATGTCGGATCAGAATACACGGCTGGACACTATTTCTGCTGGTGGTACAAGAAGTAGGCCTAACATTCGACCATCTATCCTCGCAACGATTGGGGCTGTTTACGTGTCAAGAACTGACGCTCTCTGTGCCATACCTTCACATCAACACAGGAGTTGAATCCAGGAATAATCTACACTTGTTCAGGGGGCCAGCTACGTAGGAATAACACGATGACGCCCTCTTGGTTGGAGTAAATATGGCATGATTACAGCACTCATGCGAGCTTCTACAGCACGGCTTCGTGCGAAAGACATGGATAATGTACTGCTAGCTGGCCCAATCACTGCACAAGACTTGTAGCTTCTTCGAACCGCAAAACACATGTCTCCATACATAGTAATCCTTTGACAGTAACTGCACACAACCCTTGCAAGCAGAGTAATAGATGCATAGATCAATCTCACCTCAGCAGAAAAACTTTGTACACCACTTTCATCATCGACGATTCCACAAATTGTCTTTTCAACATGGAACCTGTAAGTAAACCTGCTGCACCAACAGCACAACTTTCTATCCCAAAGACTACAGTGATTTGACTCGTCGTCTTCGTTTCGACAGATCACCAAACTCTCCTGCCATGTTTTTTTTTCCCTTCTTGCTTGCTGGTCTCAGATTTCACGATATCAAAAAAACACCCCCTTGTTTGCAGCATTGACTACTCCACCAAGGAAAGACCCAAATTCCTTCGCGTGATAACCATGCTAAGCACCGTATCCTATTCTCTCTCACATTCTAGCATCCCACACTATGAGATAAAGTAGTATAGACATTTCAATTTCCTTGGGAGAAAATTATATCCGTCAAGAATTAAAAGAGCAGGGTCATACCCTCCAATGTTTTTCCAATCTCGAATCAAAATTTCCTGAGATACTCGTACGACTTCGGCAAGTCGAAAGAAGAAAAAAAAAAAGGTGCATAGAAACAATAAAAATTTTGCACAAGAGACTGAATGTCAAAGCAGGCCCGTAGCTCGAAACTCCATTACAATGCAAAGAAGCTATCTTGTCAGGAAAACAGCAGATGGCGCCAGAACATGCTGCGCAGAGATCCTACTATTTCAAATTCGCCGATTCTTGCCATAAGACGTCGATGGGCCTTACAGCCTACGTCCAATGTTTCCAAACGCAACAGCACTGACAAACAAAACACTAGCGATCCAAGTAGCGACGCCCACAGACTCGAGCGTGAAAGCACCAAGCACAAGATCATGTCCTCTGCCCGCATTAACCGTAGCATTAGCAACATTCGAGAACGACTGAATGTTGGCAGGGTGGGGAGAAGGTATCAAGTCAGGGTTGATAGACAGAAGAAGTCCAGTGCCGGTCAGAGCAACAGTGGTGGCCAGAATGAAGCACGGGCCGGTGCGGTCGAGGAGGTACCAGATGGCTGGGTTGGCGAGGGCGAGGGTGAGGCTGAGTTGGAGGGGTGATTGCCAGGGAAGACGACGCTATGATGTGTCAGCGATGTGACACCAACAAGGGAGGAGGGGGGATCAAAACTTACAATAGCAAAAACAATGCCCACAGCAGCACCAATAAACCTCACCACCTCATTCCACCCAGGCGTCCAGCTCTGACTACGACTATGCGTATCAGTTCCACTGCGACGCGAAGAGCCAGATCCAGAAGTCCTGTACTCCCTCTCGGCCTCGCTCTCACCACTCCCATCACTCATCCAAATCGAGTCCACCCATGGCAACGCAAGCCCCAACGCAACACCGCTGAAACACCAATACGCAATATACGCCCACGAATCCGCAGGCATGCCCTCGACCTGCACGGGCACAATACTCTGCTGGTCATGCAATCTCGCAATCAACTGGCCATACGCAACACCCGCTGCCCCCAGCACGAAAGTCTTGCCCACAAAAGGCACCACTGAATTGCCGAATGTCTTTTTCTTTTGGCGTTGCTTTTGCTGCAAACGCTTTGTGGATGCCTCAAGCATACTGCCTCGTCTTTTTTTGCTTCTGAGCATCAGGGCATCGTCGACATTGCCGTCGATATCAGCGATGTTCAGGCCTTTGCTGTCGATGGGTGTTTGAGCGCCGGCACCCCAGGGCGTTTCGTCGCGGTCGGGTGCATAGCCAGCGGGCGAGTAGATGCCAAACAGAGTGGACGTGGTCAGGTTGAGGAAGGAGCGTGTGCGAGATGGGGGGAGGCCTGACTCTTCAGCGGCGCTGGGAGATTGGGGGTCAGGAGTTTCGTGGCCGTCGGACGAGTTGCCGGCTGTGGATGACATGGGTGTGAGTTCAAAGGGACGGCGAGGACGGGGTCGCAGCAGAGGAGGTGATTGATCGGCCATCTTGTTGCTCTTTGAGAGGGGCAGGTTTCGTGTGCTGACAGAGGTGATGACCGGATGCTTGCTTGCAGATATGCACGTGCTGTTTGTGTAGATATTGTTCAGTGCTTCGAGAAAATATTCAAGATGACGTGCGCGTTAGACGACTGCAGAAAACGAAAAGGGACAATCAATGGTAGTCGGAATCGCAAGGGAAAGAGCGAGATACAAGTAGACAAGAGAGAGCAGGAAGCAAACAACGAATGTGGAACTGTGGGCCGATGATGCTGGCTGGCAATTGATTCAGCTGTGCTCGTGCTCGTGCTCGTGCGCTCTGATCATTGGCATGTGAAAGCGATCACCCAATGGCCTGTGCCCCCCGCCCATCGCCGAAGCTCGTTCTCCCCACCCGCACATCTATGTCACACACGCAGCTATAGAAATGCACAATACTCTCGGTGAACAGGGGTCTTCCAAGGAGAGCCCTTGGACCATCGTCTCTCTGTGGGCTGATTCATACTTTCGAAGTCACTGTGCATTTCTATAGCACCATTATAGCCTATCTTAGTCAGCGTGAGAGACCGGGAGTGAGATGTGAGTGACAAACTTTAGCATACGGTAATACGCAGAGGATTGACCTCATACTCGCAACACTCACCACATTCGGACGAAATATGAACAATCCAAAGCATTTCATTCGGCTTGAACTAAGAGTACATGTAACAACGCCTCTCCATAACTACCTTTTGTTTGTGACATGTCTGCAAGAAAGCGCTTCCTGGCATCCCGTAACATGTCTACAAGCACGCCCCTCATCCTCAACAATGCGCTGGGGGGCCACATTGACATGCCGCTGCCCTGCATATATGCACCCCATCCATTGTCTCCTCCCCGCTTCTATATTATTTCTCCTCAAGTCAATCATCTGAACCCGCCGAATCCTGTGGGTTGGAATCCAGTAGGCTGTGCCATCACGCCGTTGGAGTAAGGCGCCGGACTCGGCGCGCTTGCAACCGGGCCCTGAGTCAGCATCAGTCGCGATCCTCCGAGAATGGGTGTGTTGTCAGTCTCGGTCTTTTGAGTCACCTCCTTCGACTTGCGCTCCTCGTTGTCCTTCTTGAGCTGGTCAATAGCCATGGCCTGCTGTGACATGTAGTTGATCATGAAGGGCATGGTGAAGTCGTTCAGACCGTGGCGCCATGAGAGCTCCATAACAACGTGTAGAGGAATGAGGTCGTAGCAAGCATAGAGCATACCAACGAAGCACTCGCGGCTGCCAATATCGACAAAGTAGCGAAGAAGCTCCTCAACAACCTCGCCCTTGCCTGACATGGCGGCAGTCTCGATGGCATCCTTGAAGAGCTTGTCTTGCTTTGAAAGGGCAATCGATTTGTCCCATCTCTTGGTCTTGCGGTAGATGTTGGCGGCAATCTGTCTGAAGAAGACCAAATCGTGCTTCTCAAGACGCTGGGCGAGGGCAACTGCCTCGTAGTTGTCGTAGTTCTCGACTGAATCACGAAGAGTCTTGTAATCCTCTTCCTCAATGAGCAGGTCGTTAATGGCATCGTTAACAGCGCGCTTGTTCTGGGTCTGCACGTTGAGAAGGAAAGGCTTGATCAGGGGGATGTTGTCAGACTTCTCGAACATGCGCACAACGCGGTTGACGTCGATGCGGGGAGTCAAAGCCTGGAGGAGGTCGGTGAGAAGCGAGGGTTGCTCTTGCAGGTAGAAGTTCAGGGCCTTGTAGTAAATTTCCAAGTTGGCAACCTTAACGACAGTGTCCTTGAAGGAGTGGTGCTCCCAGGCATCGGCAGCACGCTCCATCATAGCGAGAGCAGCGTTATCATACTCGTCGTAGTGAACACTTTTGGAATCGTTAGTATAAACGTGGTGGTAAGGGGGCCTGAGTGTAGGAAAACAAAGTTGCAACTTACTAAAGGAAGACAAGCTCGGGCCACAGGTGAGCCTCCTCGCAAGCACGAATCATCTTGGGGATGTTGATACGACCCCAGAAGATACGCAGGTGCTCCATAACCCGCTCAGGGTGGTACTTGGAGAGGGCAATGCCCAACTCGGTGAACATACCCATGTGAGCACGCTCGAGACCGAGACCAGCCTCCAAAAGCGAGATGAGCTCATCGAAGTAGCCGTTGTACTCGTATTGCTTGACAAGGTCTTGGAGCTCTTCGGCGTGGACGATCAAGTTGAGACCACAAATCTGGGCAAGACGGAACTCCTTCTTAGCAACACAGGCCTCGTTGACCTGCTTCCAGACCTTGACGCTGTTGGCCTTGCGAGCACACTCAACAGCAGCTTGGTAGTCTTCGAGGTGAACAAGAGTAGTGGCAAGCTTAGCCCAGTTGGAGATGCTAGTGAAGAAGATCTTGGCAGCCTCGTGGAAGCCCTCCTCGTAGGCTTTGTCACCTGAAGCCTCGATGTCGGCAACGTTGGATGTGCGGAGGAAGTCCTCCAACTCGTTGAGTTGGTTGGTACGGGCGAAGCAGAAGGCAAGAGCAGTGTCGATGGGGGTTTCACGCAGGGTCTTGCGTGCCATACGCAGGTACTTGATAAGGTCCTCATCCTTGCCAGCATGAGTAGCAATCTCGATGACCTCGTTGAAGTTGGAGGGATCCTGAGCGCGAACATAAGACTCGACGGAATCGCTGATACGGAGACCATCAAGCTGTGCCTTGGCAACCTTGCTCCAGACCTCAGGGGTGTCAACCTGGTCTGCCCACTCGGCTGCACGATCAATCGAGACGATGTGGTCAACAAGAACCTCAGTGGCAGCAGCATGGTTGTTGTGCTTCTTATAGATCTCGAATGCCTCCTCGTACATGCCGACCTCGATACATTGGTTGGCAATGTCTTCGGGGCTGTACTCGGAAAGAGTCTGGATGTAGTTGCCAACACGACCACGGTCGGACTTGCAGGCAGTGAGCATAAGCAAGTTCTGGAGGTTAGCGTTGTCACTGAAAGCGGAAGGCTCCAGAATAATCTTCTCAAGCAGCTCGATCAGCTCAGTAGGCATGTCGGCATCGATGAAGGCCTTGACGGCGATCGAGACACGCTCAGGATCCTGCGACTCGGGGACAGCGGTAGCGATGATCTGGTCGACGAGGTTGCGGCGGTGGATGTTGTTGGAGCTAAGAACGTAGTTCCAGATCTCGAGATCCTCACGCTCAAGCAGGTAACGAGCCTGGGCTCTGAACATGGCATTGTCGTTGGTGATCTCAATAAGCTCGAGATCGTTCTGGCCCTTGCGGTAGGCAATGTATGCGAGGTTGGGGTCACGCTTCTCGCAGTATTTACCGACGGTCAAGGTGTCGTACATGTCGTTCTCCTTGAGGAACTTCTCGGGATCGTTGTTGCTGTCGATGTAGATCTTGGCAAGAGCGTTGTAAACAGCTTGCTGTTGGTTGCCAGCCTGGAGAGTTGCCTCCAAGAAAGGCAGCAAGAGCTTCAGGCGGTTTCTGGACTCGACTTCCGAGACAAGCTCATCAATAGGGATGACAGTCGAGTCGACAGAGCTCAAAAGGTTCTTGATGATGTTCTCGTCGCAGTCAACATCCAGCAGACCGCCAACAACTCCAGGAGTTCTGCCAGGGTTGACACGCTGGACGTAAACCTCAATAGACTTGAAGTGCTGGTTCTTGTAAAGGTACAAGACAAGGTCGTGAACGAAATTGAAACGATCGCAGACGATGATCAAGGGGAGCTGCTCAGTGAGCTTGGCCTCCTTCAGGAAGTCTCTGACCTTGGTTGCATTGTAGTGGTTAGACTCTCTGCAGACGCGCTCGACCTCTTGAATCTGTCCCATAGTGGTAGCAGCTTCAATGTACTTGAAGGTGACTTCCTCGTCCTCGCTCAAGTTGACAATACCACCAAGGTAGTAGTAGAGACCCTCGGCAGTTCTGTACTTCTCAAGCAGAGCAATGATGCGGTGAGGTCCAAACAAGTCAGAGTACTTCTTGGAGATGTTGATGACAGCGGCGAGGTTTTGACGGATGTTGACCTTCAGCATCTCATCCATGCACTCCATAGACAGCTCAAGAGTGAGCTTGCCAAAGAAGTTGACCAAGAACTCCTCAGGGATCTTGTCAGACTGGACAATGACGCGCTTGATAGCAGCAGGATCCTCGTAGTGTTCCAGAGCTCTAGTGTACAGGCCAGCCTGCTCGCAAAGGGTGGCAATGCGAGAGCGATCATAGTGGGTGAACATCTCATTACCAAGGATGGCATCAGCAACCTGAGGAGCGTTCATCAAGTTCATCTCAATCAGGCGAGTCTGGAGAGGACCGTCCTCTTCTCTGTTAGCCGAAAGGACGTCAAGACCGAATGCAGTAGCTTGCTGGATCATGCCCTGAGCCATGAAGACATCGAGGACACGAGAGGTATCGATGAGGTTGGCGTCCTCCTTGGCCAGAGCAGTGGCGAACTCAGCCCCCTTCTCGGGGTTGACTCTGACGATGTGCTGAAGAAGACCGTTGAAATCAGGTGTGTAGCCAGTCTCCTTGGAGTATGAGAGGATCTGGTCAAAGTTGCCCGACTCAGCCATGGCGGCAATGACCTTTTGAGGGTTGCCGGCCTCCTTGTAGATCTGCATGGCCAAGTTCAAGTCGTGCAGACGAACGATATCACCTAGTGCCTCAGAACAACCAAGCTTGCCCTCGCTCATCCACTTCTCGAGAAGGTGCTTGCGGTTTTGTTGCAGAACAGGTCTGGCCAATTCCATGGTTTCGTGCTGGTTGAGCTTGCCCTTGTCGAGCAGCATACCGAAGTATTGGAGAATGACAGAAAGTTGTCCGGGCTGAGCTTGCAGAGCCTTGAAGCGCTCGATAGTCTGAGGTGTGCGGAGGAAGCCATTGGGAGAGTTGGCGGCGGTCTTTGCGGCGTCGGCGTATTGACCAGAGTTCAGGAGGTGTTCGAAACGCTGTTGGTAGAGCTGGTCGGCACCGGGCAGGCCACCGCGCGAAGCCAGCTTGTAAGCAAGCTCGGAGTTCTCGGGGTTCTGCAGCAGGTAAGGAATAACGGTGTTCTCGTCAAGGCTAACGGACAGGACCTGACCCTTGCGGTTGATTCCGACAATACCAGAAGACTCGCTGTCGGGGCAGGTGGTGAAGACAGTCTCACTCGAGATGCGGTTCATGAAAATGACGGTACCAGTCTCCAAGTCGTACAGGTGGATGAAACCGTACTTGGTCACCAAATAAATGACCTTGTACTTCTCCGAAACCTGCATCGAGACAGGGAAGTCGTTGGCGGCTTCTTGCGGAAAGTAGACGTCGACGGCTCTCTTGGGGAAGACGGGGTTGCCTTGCTGGTGGTCGATCTCGACGACGTGGAGCTTGGCGCCTGAGGCAGTGCGATTGCAGAAAGTGAAGACCTTTGTGTCGGCAGGTGCGCCCTCCAAGCGAATGGTACCGAAAGCAGCAGCGTGACCCTCGATTGCCTGCGAGATGCCACGGTCGCGAGAGTAGAGTTGCATGTTCCCGACGACGCGACCTTGTGCCGACGAGATCGAGACAACAACCATCCACTTCTCGTCATGGCTGACTCTGTAGTTGATGATCTGAGAACCAAGGTTAGAGTTGCGGTCGAACATTTTTACAGGGGCGGTCTGGCTGGGGTCAAAGATATCCCAATGGTAGACGCTAGTCTCTGTGACCATACCCAAGCTCTTGTCGCTGTACCACTTCCAGAAGACGACGTCCTCGTTCATGGTGGTCGACTTGAGCTTGGCCTTTGCGCCCAGGTCGAAGATTTGTAGGGTGCGCTGCTGAGCACGCAGGGCGATGATGTCCCTGGACCAGTGCATGATTGCATTGTCGGCCTTGATAGGGCGGCGGACGACACTGTTGTTGTTCTTGAGGTCGACAATAACAACCTCGCCCGAAGCAGTGTCGCAAACGCAGACATAGCGATCTGATTCTAATGTCTGCAGCAGGCGTCAGCGATTGTCTGAGAGGACTCGAAGTGAGTGTCTTACACAGGAGTTGAAACCAAATGACTTGGGCTAGAGTATTGAGGTCAGCGGTGTTTCTCGAGTCGGGGTGCCGGGAGTGGACGAACGTCAATGTTGAGCGCCGTGAGCTGTCAAGACTTGTCAGTGAAGGCCAATTGGACACAAGCAGAGTACATACCTGAATCAGCTCGGTGAACTTGATAGGTAGAGCGGCCATGGTGGTGATGTGTAGGCGGCTACCTCATCCGGGAGCGGGATCAGGAGCTTGCGTTGGAACGTGGAGCCTTGGGGCAATGGCGGCCCTGCGAGTGCGGGTGGTGAAGGAAGGCGTTCACTGTCGATGCAAGGAAAGTCGTCAAGACGTCAAGCAAGAAAAACAGTTGCGGCGAGAGAGAGAGAGTGAAGCGGCAAGGTCGGGCGTGGTATTAAGTAGGTGGTGATGTTGATTGCTGGCGTTGCTTGCTGGCCGGGGCTCTGGCGCATCCAAGCTGGGCCGGGCTGGCTCGTGCCTGCCTGCACTTGCTGTTGTCGACGTATTGCGATCGATCCCCGGAGTCTTGGCGCCGCAATGAGCGAAGTGCATCAATCTTCTTTTTTTCCCGCCTGAGAACAATCACTGGGCGCCCCTCCAAACCCGTCATCCTACCAATCTACCCACCCCTCTGCTCGCGACCACGACACCGCTTCGTCCTTTATAAGCACATATTCTCCGTCGCATCCTCACACTTTTACCAACCGCAATCATGGCAGGAAACTGGGGTATGTTGTTACCCCCCACCATGCGCGCGTGCCGATCGGCCCATGTACAACAATACTGACTCAAATGTCTAGACGATGAAGAGTCCAGTGGCTCATCCCCTAGCTCTCCCCAAATCGTCGCCCGTCGCGGCAAGTTTGACGACGAGGAGGAGGACGGCGACGTGAGTGCGACTTCAGAATCTCTTGCTGCCCAACGCTCACTAACACCCCGCACAGGTCCTTGATTCCTGGGATGCCGCTGAGGACTCGGAAGTCGAGAGAGAAAAGGCAAAGAAGGCCGCAGAAGCAAAGGCCAAGGCCGAAGAGGAGGCAAAGAAGAACCACAAGTCAAAGTCTCAGAGAATAGAGGAGAGAAGGCAAGAGAACATGCGCAAGAGAATGGAAGGTCTTGACTTTGAGAGCGACGACGAAGACGAGTCCGAGCGTAGGGCTAGACTGCGCAGAGAGCAAAAGGAATCCGACCTTAAGCACGCCGAGGACCTCTTCGGCGGTATCGGTGTCCCTGCCACTCGCAGCAACCCCAAGGCCATCACTGTCGCCGACGCGGACCAGCCCGGTAACGCCATCGACCTCTCGGCCATGCCTCTGTTCAACCCCACCACCAAGGACCAGTTCGCCCAGCTCCGTGAGATCCTCGCTCCTCTCCTGGTATCAAACGTCAAGAAGGCTCAGTACACCATTTTCATGCAGGAGTTTGCCAAGGACATTGTCAAGGAACTCCCCAGCGACCAGATCAAGAAGATTGCCAGTGGCTTGACCACCCTCTCCAACGAGAAGATGAGGGAAGAGAAGGAAGCAGCAAAGGGAGGCAAGAAGTCCAAGGCTCAGAAGACCAAGACCACTCTTGCAGGTGCCAGAAACCTTGAGACTGACACGACCGCCTACGATGATGGTCTCGATGAGTAAGTTGATCTGGTCCCGTTCAATATGACTGACTGCTAACCACTGACAGTGATGATTTCATGTAAACGATGACCGAAGACTGAGCCAAGTTCGATTTTCCAGGCACCGGATTTTCTTTGTGGATAATGGATAGAGAGTACAGGAAGCATTTGCACAAGGCGTAAGGCACTGACTGCATGCTCCATACAAGATTCTTTTTGGTTTAGCAACATGGGCGTTTCAGTTGACTGTTAGACAAAAAAGCTGCATTTTCCTATCACCAAAGATTCAGAATCCTTCTGATGCTGCTATCGTCCTCGTTGTAGTGCTCATATTCCTCCTTCAGCACATTCTCAGACTACTGATCAGACAAGGCAAGCGCTTTTCTCTTTGTGGTCAGGTTTGTTGGCCCCACGCAGATTTACGCGCTGCGAACATGTATTTCCATTGGGGTCGGTACCTGCCCTACTATAGAGTGATCATCCCTACCAATGAACTGTCTAGTTTTTGAACACTGTGCATTGCAAGGTAGGTAAGAGCGTGACAAACTTTTCGTCGGAGAGAGCACTAAAGCCGAGGCGGCGCGAAACGCGAGATCTCCGAAATTATTTCAATTGTAGATTTTTTGACCAACCTCACCGATCACAATCGATTGGGTTAATGTACGCAGTATGATTTGAGCTGCATCCTTTTCACAGTATCCGTCAGTCATATCAATCTTCGACATGGCATCCCGACCCCAGGATCCTGTCGCCGCCGCGGCCAAAGTGATCCGCATCATTCACGACAATCACGCCGCCCAAAGCAGATATCTGCACACTTTGAAGGTCACTCCTGGAGAGACTCACTCGGAAACAAAGACTGTCTTGCAATGTATGGAACAGGAGGAATACCAAGATGTTCTCACCGACCTCGAACCGCCTCAAAAGACTGCCTTCTTCGACAAGGTCGCTGGCATGAGCGAGAAACCTTCTGAGAAATCCTCAACTCTGGATCAAGAGACCGTCAAACTCTACTTCGAGGCTCTGGATCTCGAGGCCAAAGGATTGAGTCTCAAGAAAGTCTGCGCAGAGGTCAACAAGCGCCCAGCTGTCACCGCTCCAGCTCCTCTCACGTCGACCACCGCTTCTGCTCCTCCATCTACTCCTCTTACCTCGAAGCCCTACCGTGAAGAGAAGATCGAGGTCAAGGAATTAAAATCAAAGGACAAGCCGGCCCAGAAAGCTGTCGAGCCCACTCTCCCCGCAGCTCAGAAGGCCCCTGTCGCACCGGTCCCCCAACTCAAGAAAGAGAAGAAAGAGAACAAGGAAAAGCAGAATAAGAAGAGAAAGAGAGAGGATGACACCGCCAAGGTATCTAAGAAGCCAAAGGTTGAGCCCGAGGCACCAGTCGCGGGTTCGAGCAAGAGACAAAGGCGTCGCGAGAAGCAGAAGTTGTTGCTTGAAAAGGTTGCAGCAGGTGAGGTGCCCGCCGTCTCGAAGCCCGCCATCAAGGAGGTACCTGAGACGGAGAAGGCCCTTTCCGTTGCTCCCTCCAGCGCTAGCAAGAATCAACCCTCGGTGGACGAGGACATGCAGCTGGAAAGCTCTGAGTCTGTCACCAAGGAGAAGTCTGAGCCTGCTCAGTCAGAAGTCGCCGTGCAAGCCAATCCCAAGTCTAAGAAAGTTAGGAGGAGTAAGCACAGGTCTGAGAAGGGAAAGTCGAAGCCCGTAGAAACCGAACAACCCATTCAACCATCTGCTCTGGACCCTCTCATCATTGGTGATACCGAGAATGCTGCGCCAGTTGAGGGCACCAAAAAGTCACGAAGGAAAGCACGCAAGGCGAAGGCTGCTGAACCTCCTGTGACCGTTCCGACTCCTATGGCTGCATCGCTCACTGTGCAAGACTCGACTCTCGTTGAAGAACCGGCTATGACTGAAGACGCCTCACCGTCTTGCGATGAGGACGAGCTTGATGAGAACTTACCGGCTAAGAAAAGCACAATGTCTGACTCCATCCGTCGCACCACCCTGCCAGTGTTGGGCAAGCCAACGATATCAGCAACTGCCGATCCTTCTAGCGATAGGGAAGACGAGCAGGACGTCGCCACTTCAACCATCGAACATCCGGAAGCAATCGAGCCCGAAGTCACAGCTGGCGTACATGACGACAGATCCGACCCAGAGGTATCCGACGAGCAAAAAGTCATCGATACGATACAGAGAGAGTCTTCTCCAGAAGCAATGCATGAAGAGAGTCCCTCGCCTACAACAAGAGAGACCAGTGTTTCTTCAGACGAACAATTGCCAAGTCCGCCTCGTCAGCAAGAGCCAAAGAAGAGCAGCCCAGTCGTGCAAAGGAAAGAGCTTCCCAAACCAGTATCTTCAAGCTTCGCCTCCGCTCCCACACAATCTACCTTACAGCGACCAAAGATCATAAACTCTTTCAGCAGACCACAATCATCCTTCACTTCTACGAGATCCGGATCCATCCCCTCCGCCAAGCCCAAGAAGTCTGTCAACGACTCCTTTGCCGAATTCGCTGCCTTTGCTGCTGGCAAGAAATTGGGCTACGACAGCAGCGACGATGACGACGATAGCAGCAGTAGCAGCAGCAGCAGCAGTGATAGCGACGATGAAAAACCAGCTCCTGCCCCGGTCCGCAAGCCAAGTCCCGTACGCCGTCAGCCGTCCACAGCGCGTCCAATTAGCCCCGTAGCTCAGGTCGAGCCTCAGCCTGAATCTGAACCCGAATTTGAGCCTGAGTCTGAGCCTACTGCTATGGACGTCGACACTGAAGTTGGCGCTACACAAGAACAAGCCGATCCTGTCGCACCCGAGATCGATGTCGTCATGACTAACGACCAGGACGACACTAGTTCTCCAATGCAATACAACGACTCCCAGCCATCAACCCAAGAAGAAGCAAAGGACATCACTGAAGAGGTCAGAGAGGACAACTCAATAGCGTTCCAATCATTCCACCAGAGTACTGAGTCACATGATGCGCCTGCAAGAACTCCTCTGCCAGACATCCCAAGCGCTGAGGATCTGATGGAATTTGGTGGATATCAACCATCAACAATTGAGGAAGTCGATCAGGTTGCTGCCGTCGCTGCTGAAGATCAAGAACAACCCAGTGAGCCTGCCGATCGTGAGAACCACGAAGGCCCTCAGCTTACAGAGCCGTCCGATAGCATTGAACCACCAGTAGACTCGGAGATCGAAACTAACGACAGGGCTCTGGAAGATCATCCGGAGGCCGATGAGCAAGTAAGTTCATCGGAAGAGGACGAAGAAGGCTTGGAAATTGCCAACGAAGAATCAAACGCTTCCAAGAGCCAAGACGTAGAGGTTGAAGAGATCGCCCGGTTATCTGGACTAGAGTCTGAGGAGGAGCCTGCTGAAGATCGGCAAGTGTCAGAACCCGCAAAGGCAATAGACGAGCCCGAGAACGAGGTTGCAGAGGTTGACGATATTGAAGAAGTTGAGCAGCAAGCAAGTCCTTCTCTAGGAGACGAACAGGTTCCTGAGGATACTGAGGTACCAAACGGGATCGAGGAGAACATCCAGTCAAACAACTCAGATTCCGAGTCAGAGGAGCCAGCCGAAGCCTTTTCAAATTCCATGCAAGATTTTCTCGCGGCTTGGGAAGAGGAAACCGACAACTTCGAGAATAGAATTCAAGAACTTCGTCAACTGCTCATAGAAGACGGTGACGGTAGTGTGGAATCCAACAAGGACCTGCTAGAAAAACTGTTGAACGAAGCCGACCGCGAAGAAAAAATCTACAAGTCAAAGACTGCGGCTGCTCGTAACGCTATCACTGGACTGGAGCAATTGGCTCGTATTAAGATTCTGGAGGTGCTTGACCGTGCAGACGCGAGTTTCGAGCAGAGATTGATGATGGTGAAAGGTGGACTGAGAGAGGAGTACAACGCTGAGTCTGCAAGAAGTCAGCTCTCACCGGACATGGAAGACCCAGACGTCGAGATGAAGGATGAGCCTACTGCCGTCGATGTCAAGCAAATCGGCAACTCCGACATCGAAGAAGTCGAGTCACCAGAAGATTCCGGTCCTCTTCCACCGTCCTCTCTCGGCTGGGCACCAAGCGAAGACGAAGGCCTAACAGAAAGCGCAAAGAAGGAAAAGAAGACCAAGACTCGCAGATCGCGCAAATCAACCGGCACGACCTCCGAACACTTCACTCCCACGCCACCAAAGAAGAAGCGTGTACCAGCCGGTACATCCGCAGTCCCTTTCCCCAAACTCTCAGCACCTCGTTTCGGTCTAATCCAAGAGAGACTCGCAAATGACCCCTTCCGTCTACTGATCGCCGTCACCTTCCTTAACAAGACCCATGGCAAGGCAGCAAGACCCATATTTGAGCAAGTGATGGAAACCTATCCCACACCTCAAGAACTGGCTGCTGCTGATGCCACCGAGCTCAGCGAAATGATCCATAGTCTAGGTTTCCAGAACCAACGCGCAAGAAAACTCATCAAGATCGCCGAAACTTGGGTCTCTGAGCCACCGCAGAAGGGCAAACTGTTCCGTACCATGGACTATCCCAACAAAGGCAATGGCCGCCAACTCAAGCCCAAAGAAACCGTTGACGAAGACGTGGAAAACTGCATCGAAGCTGGCGCCCTCGAAATCGCACATATCTACGGACTGGGCCCCTACGCCTGGGACTCCTGGCGAATTTTCTGCCGCGATGTATTTCGCGGCGTGGCTTCAGGCTACAACGGCGAAGGTGTTACGGACTACACTCCCCACTCCCAAGCAACTCATACTTCAGACTTTGAGCCAGAATGGAAGCGCGTGGTACCGCTTGATAAAGAACTACGAGCCTGTCTCCGCTGGATGTGGTTGCGCGAAGGCTGGGAATGGGATCCTCTGACCGGCAACAAGAAAAAAGCAGCGCCGGCTCTGATGCGCGAGGCTTCAGATGGAATAGCCACCTGGGATGAACCCGTAGCTCCCAATCCTCATGGCGAGGCCACAACTGCCATCAAACGCGAACTCGAAGGTCCTGAAGGCCCTGATGCATTGGTGCCAGGAGTCAAAGCCGAGGACGCTGCTCCTGCTCCAGCACCTAAGCGCCGTACCAGAAGAGGTAGAAACTCAAATGGTGCTGCTGCGAAACGTGCAGTCACTCCTTCATCCGCACCCGCACCCAAGGAAGCCGCTACACCGGCTGTTCCTGCTAGCACCAAGCGTTTGAACGCAGACCCTGAGATCATGACTTCGCGTCTGAGACCCAGAGCCGGTCGTGCAGATGTGACTGCTTCTGCGCCCGTCCCTGCTACGCCTAGCCGTCGTCGTGCTGCGCGCAAGTAAGAGAGGTGATGGTCTACGGTGTGAAATAGATGATTGCAAGATCATGTCTCGCCGGTTGTCACAACATCGAGTAGGATTTTCCCTGCTCTTCATATCTCCATTCATAGCATCCTGTAGCCTAAGACAAAATACATCAAAGTACAGAAACCACACGCTTGCACTTTTGCTGCGTTCAGTTTGATCAGGCCCGGTTCAGATCAAGTAGGAGTCCGCATTCTGCATTTTCCTCTTCCAGTCACAATCAACCTAGTAGCTACCCTTGTTAGTAAAGGTCTGCTGCCATGAAACGGCACGCCAATCATCTCAGGCCCTGATGCCAACTTTTCCCCTGCCACTTTGACCGCCCTCGCGGCCTTGTTTTGGACATCCTGACGGCATCAATGCGTACAAACTTGAAGCTGCCTCGCTGCCAACCAATACGTAATCAGGAAGACCGGGTTCAGCTCATCGGCCCCCATCTTTGAACCTCGAATAAGTCCTTACTGTCGATGATCCAACCTTTTGTCCCGGTCTACATCCCACCGGGGTGAGCGTCACCGCACGTCCAGACTAATGGATGCATCTTTCTGCATGTCTAAAATTGTAAAACTCGGTTCGGATTTCGGTCCCGTAAAAAGGTTCAGCCAGGGGGAGTCTGACATCTGTCGTGCATGAAGCTCAGAACGACCCTTGAAACTACTTGAATAAGTTAATGCCATGCTTCTTTTCATCCCAGCTCTACTTTGTGACTTTCCAAGGAATGTCAGTCCAGCATCTTTCTGTAGATACATTTCAAAATTGGTATGCAGACTCGGAGGTTGAGGAGATTCCGGAGCATTGTGATGGGGAGGCTGGCCAACTGAGGACCAAGTTTTGTCTATCCGAGAACCTATACTCCTTGACGCAATTGACATGGCCTCGAGGCAGCAGGTACGTAGACGAGGGTATCCCTTGCTCGGGCCTGACACGCAATGAATCAGCTCTACGAGTGATTGCAAGAAGTATAAAAGGTGAGCCAATTGACACCTTTCTCCGACCTTCATCCACCACTCGTTCCATCTCTCTCATCATCTCTTTTATTACCTTCAAGTACCAGGACGTTGTTCACTCCTTCTGTTCTCAATCGCCGTTGTAATGAGTTCCTGGGTCGGCACCACTCTTACCAAGGGGGCCAATGCCCACGCTCAGACACTTGGTGATAGAGTCTGCAGCTACGGTAACGACACTGGTGTTCCCAACCTGATTGCGGTTGGTGAACAGACGCTTGCTGCCACCAATTTTCTCAAGCCAAGCAACCGTCACAAGGCCATCGCCATCCCCTTACGAACTCTCCCAATGCGTCTCTATCATCGGTCGCGGTGGACGCGGAGACCTGAATGCCACATGCCCTACACCTGGATTTCAAAACCGAGGAGAAGCCAAGAGTATTCGTCTCAATCTTCAGGGCAAAGCGCATGTTCTGGTACGTGGATGCTTGGAGATCTGGTGTGAGTCTGTGCACACGAGCCACCTAGAGAATAGGATGGAGGAATGCTGTCGGAGTGGGGGGGAAACGGGTGGTATTGCATCTTCAGCTGGCGCATGGGTGAGTTAATCATGCTCTACACGTGGGCGCTTTGCTTACAGGAACCGCTTTCGTCCTTCCTGGTGCTGCGGTGTACAGTGTTGGCGAAGTGATTTCTCGCTGGCGCTCCGAGGACTACACCGTCACTGAGGCTTGTCGTTTGCTTGGTGTCGACTGATCTACCAACGGGATGTAGAAGAAATGGATATAAGAAAACAGGGAAAAGCTTTTGTGATTCTATTCATTTTTCGATATACAGGTAAACAGTCATGGGCAATGGGCTGTATTCAAATATGGCGGGTTCGTGATATACATGACGCTGCCAATCTCTTCTCATCAAGAAAGACCATATTTTTTTCGTTCGTGGTGATGTGTCTGACATGTGACAGCTCTAAACAACAGTACCCTTGATCTGCTTCTTGTTGCCAAGATTGATATCACGCCATATCCACACGGCAATAAATGTAAGTGCTGTGATAGAAGTGGCTGCAATACACATGTCCCTCTGTGCAATACCGAATGCAACTCCAATTGCATCTCTAGTTGGCGTGCCAGGAGCATAGTTGAGGGCATTGAGATAGCTTGTGTAGACTGATGTAGCGACATCGGCAGGTAGACGCTTGTTCAGCTCTTTAGGGTAGACGTTTGTCCAGATGCCGCCGGCGATTGAGTCACCGATTGCACCACCGACTGATGAGGCTAGGTATAGGAGGGCGAGCGTGGTGGCAAAGTCAGCGTGAGTGCCTGCTGCCAGAGCTGCGACTTGATGGCAAGGCACCAGCGTGCCACCCGCGTATGCGACGAAGATCTGCGCGCAGACGACATAGCGCGGTGCAACTCCTGGCTGTCTAAAATAGATCATCAAGCCAGTACCCATCATGTAAAGTGGCACTGAGGCGAGGGCGATCCACTTGTAGCGTTTGGTCCACTTGACGAGGATCCTGATTCACATTTAGTGGTTTGTCTCGAGGGTCATTGAAGTAACTCTTACCCTGTAATGACACCAAAGAAGCAAGAGCCTACGGTGTAGATCTCTCCCATGTATGTAGCGTCGCGAGTGTTTAGGCCTAGAACAACCTGTACGTGCTTATTAGCATATAATCTTGTTGGCTTACTCCATTCCTGCTTACTTGGTTGAACGTGTAGTAGTAGAGGTTCCAGCAGTAGAAAGCGGCGTAGAGACTGGAGATGCAAAGCACTGCACCGAAAACGGTACGATCCTTGAGTCTCTCCCATGGCAGGAAAGGCTTGCTAGCACCAAAGCGCTCCCACACGGGGAACAGACAGAGAATGACGAAGCCAATGACCAGCATGGATATGATGCTGGCACTCTTCCATTGACCAGCGACCGAAGTTGCGAGGGAAAATGGTAGCAAGAACAAAACGAATCCTGCAACGAGCAAGAAGACACCGACGATGTCAAACTCAACCCAGTAGTGTTTGATGGTCTGGAACCATCCGCGAGCAGGGGATTCGGTGCGCTTGTAGAGACCCATTCTTTCGGCCTTACGTTGATAGTAGTAGAAAACTCCGCACAGGGGAAGACAGGCCACCGGAGTGACAATGGCGAATGTTCCGTAACCCCATCTCCAGCCAGCTCCGCTGACGAAACTCGACACAGCGTAGGGAGTGGTGAAGGCAGTACAGATAAAAGGTGTCTGAGAAATGGCCAGCATGAGGATTCGATGCTTTAGTCTGGTGGTGTCGGCGATGAAGACGGTCATGACATAGTACATGCCATCATAGCCAATGTAGTAAATGACTGAAGCAGCCGCGTAGGTTTGAACATTGTTCGAAGCGGCGAAGATGATCAATCCTATGACTGTAATCCACATCATTATAAAGAAGCCTTCGGCACGTCCCCAGATGTCGATGATTTTGGCGGTTGGCAGACGCAGCACACCGCCAATGATAGAGCTCATGACCGAACTGACTGATAAGAGCTGCGAGGTGCTGAAACTTGCATTGGCGTAATTGCCCAAATAACCGGTAATAGTCGACATGAGCGCAATCTCGAAGTAGACGACGTAAATCCTGCCGTACATTAACAAACCAGCATCATATCGTAGCAGATATACGCATACCAGATATAGGTCAACCATAGCGCTCGCTTGTTCCAAGCAAGAGTGACACCCTCAGCTTTTTGAACACCAGCTTGATAGTCAGGGTCGACTTTCTCGCCTTCGTAGGCAGCGCCGGTTCCAGAAGCGACATTCTTGTCATGGCCATATCTTTCGTGGTAGTCCGGAGAATGATCACTCGGACTGCTCGACGACCTCAATCCACTTTCCTCTTTGACGACGTCATCGGGCTCTTCATCCTCCCGTGAGTGGTAGAAAGGATTGATATATGGCCTGTCCAACGCTTTCAAGAAACCCATGTTGACCGAACGATTTCAGTCGAGCATAAGACTTCGGCCTGCTCAGTATTCAGGGTCGTGTGTAAAAAGATGAAGATTGATAAGATGGCGGATGCACGAATTTTTATTGAGGGATCGCTCGTCTGCCGAGATCACGTTGGTTTTCAGAACTTGGGGCAAATGTTCTTTTGGCTGGTTCCGAACGGGCGAAACATAGGGAAATCCGGCACGATGTGGAAGACGAAGGTGGGGAGGATCGATCGTAGGGTCTTTTTGTGGTTGAGCTCGATAAGAAGGTGTTTCGACCTGCGCGTTACCTTACAGCTCACTCCATTGAAGCTTTCTTCTGCGTACTTTCCTCAACTACTCGACAGCCAACTCTTCAGACAACATACACAACATGCACAATAGACGTTCATCATCTTGATTGCCATGAGGCATTTTCTACAGTTGCATTCGTCAAATGTCAGCCCGAGGGGTCGGTTGTCCGGCACTAGGAAGCATTAGGGATCTTATCAGATTTATTGCCGCAAGCCACCAAAAAGACTCGGCAAAGGCAAAAAGAAGCTCTGACGCGCAGCCATTTCCAAAGCCAATTCCGCTCAAGCAACGACGGAGTTTGCTTGATCATTTCAAGATGACTGTGTACGCGTCTATGTCTTTCTCTAGAGGTGAGAATCTTTGAGAAACACGAACTGCTGCGATTTCGCTCAAGCATGTCGCAATGGTGCGTCTCTACAAACTGGCGGCCTCAACGCACTTGTGATGACGTTCAGCCGCCAACGTCATGCACAAAAAGCACATGTGCCGTCCTGATGGCCAAAAGTCGTGGCATCGAATGCTTTGCTGTGTGCATGGCCCTGTTCCTGAGAAACAATTGCAACAACACGTCTCCCCTAGCTGATGTTGATCATTTAATACTCGAAGTGACTTATGATAGCCCGTATAGCCCTGTCTGTGTGACTTGAGCTGCGTATTCCGGAAGACTTGGGCGAATCCGAGTGTTTTCGTGTTTGCATCGAGTAGCCATGTCAAAACACGTAGAGAAGTACACAGCTGATTCGACGACCACGAGATTTGGCAGCAACAAATGAGCCAGGAGGAATCAAGGGCTATCATAACCAGGGTTGGTAATTCTCTCTCCATCAATGCGAGTGCATATCATATAATGCTCTATCGGCCACTCTCTTGGAGTAGACAGACCGAACCAGTGCTGGGTCGATCAACCTCGCTAAAGTCCCGACGCGAACGAAGCCCACGCGCTCAGAGACGCGACTTGACTTCGACTACACAACGTACACACACTGTGGACTCTCTGTCGGAGCACATTCACGCGTACAATAATCAGGCGTGTTGATCGCTCGACGACAACTTCCCAGATCTCACCCCTCGATGCGCCCCATCAACCCTTGACGCGTCGGTATTGACGTGCCAGCAATCAGCGTCCGAAGCAACGCTTGCTACACGGATCCTGCGAGTGCGATGGACATCAGAGCGACAGTGGGAGCGACATGACAGAGCACGGAACAGGAGTTCAAAAGAGTTGGGGACACACTTGACAGAATACACGCTGTGTCCGGCCTGTCTAACCTAAGCACTCCGACAACGCGCGCCGTCCTTCAGACTTTACTGTCTTTCCCTTCGGCAACATAGTGATGAGTGGAAACGTTGTCTACATCCTCCCCGTCCGGCACTCCGGTAATCGTCCCGACGTTCTCATGATCAAAGCAGCCTTCATTCGCCGCGAGCTCCTCGAAGACGAGCGGTCTTTCCAATCCTTGTGGTAGGACCTGGACTGGCCATATCAAGCAGAGGGTGTAATATACCAGGCCACCCATGCAGAAGGATAAGATGAAGCCTAGCTTGTACATGTTCTTCGAAGCTTGGTTCACCGAGTCGGGATCTAATGATCCAGCTATACCGTGGATGACGAAAGCCACACCTGCAATCCAAGCAGCAAGCATACGCAGGTTCCAGCCTTTGTAGTATGTGTATGGGCTCTCAGGCGAATACACATACAAAGAAGGTACATGTATGTTACCTCTTCTTACAAGCCAGTAGTCGGCAACCATGCATGCGCAGATAGGCATGAGGAACACAGTATAAGAGCCCAGGAACGTGAGGAATGATGTCGCCGATGCGATGATCTTCCAGGGGACGAGAAGAGGTGCCAAACACGCGCACAGAACCTGTCCTCGGACGATTGTCAACCAGCGCGGCCATATGCCGGTCAAGTCGGCACCGACAGGAAGCGAGTTGCTTCCGGCATTCGTGACCAGCACGGCCAGCATCATGCCAAAGCTTGCAAACACCATGCCTGCACGCGCGCCTGGACTCCAGTACTGGTCGAGAATGGCACTGTAGAGATCCCAGACGTTCCAATATGACTTTCCTAGGACGGTAGTCGCTGCGGCTGTGGTAGCTGTGCTGATGAACATCACCAGAACCTTGCTGAGAAGTATACCGACGCCTTGGCTCCAAGTCACGTCGCCATAAGAATGACCGTAACGAGCTATATCTGGCTGATTGATCAAGACAGGCGCGAGAGCTCCCATCACAGAGTTGATGGCAGAGATCATCGGCCAGATGAGGTCATGACCTGACAGCTGGGTCTGTTTGGTGGTATATTTGAAGTCGCCAATCTTCCCTCCGTTCGCGCTGATGACCCAGCCGAGCACGCCGAGCAGAGAGATTGTAGTGTAAACTGCTTTGACGACGAACAAGTGGCGGAGAACTCTGGGGTGGATGAACATGACAGGCATTTGGATCTGTCCTGGTTAGTGTATGACCTTTCACGATGAAGATGGAGATACTACCATCCAGAAAATGAAGAAGCTAAGCAGATCCCGAGAAGTAATACCAGCGCTGGCCGGCAGATGATTTGGGATGTTGTGGTATCCGTTACCGAAGATTCCGCGCATGAATACGGATGTGATGCGTCCACCATAGTATGTCTGCGTGGCAAAATAGATGATAGCAACGACAGCTCTGACGAGGATGTACAACGAAGAGCCTCTGACACCTGCTGCCACACGGACGTATACTGGAAAGCCCACGAAATACTTGATCGCACCTCTTGAGTTGAGTACAACCAGGACGGTCAATATGGCAGATCCGATGACAGCAGCAATCATTCCATGCCACCAAAGAAGGCCGATAGAGACGAGCGAGGCTCCGAGGTTGTAACTGCTTGGACTGAACGTCATCGTCAGGTAGTAGGCGAAGTAGTGTTGCCATCGCCATCTACGGTCCTCTGCAGAGTGTCAGCATCAATGTCTCTGAGGCTTCTCAAGAGACCCAAAATCGTACCAGGAGGGCTTGGGAGTAGATCCTTGTTGTGTCGAACAGGCCCATCACTACTCGAGGTTTGCACAAACTCCTTGAATGACTTTGGAGAGTTGCTAGCATCTTTCATCTGCTGTATGAATTGAGGCATGGCTGAGAAGTCGTGATGCCCTCACAACCAAAGCGGCGCCATCTCAAGACATATATGCATCCGCATGTCATGCAAGATAGTACGTCTTGGTCTTGCGTGAGACAAGCTGAGCTCGAAGGCGTTGTTGAATTGATTACAGCAGGCTCGAGATTGTGCAGGTGAACAAGACCTGGAGATAAGCCGATAAGGAAGGAGCCCCGCTCGGAGCTCCGACAACCACTTTGACCAAGAACGATAGGCAATTGCGATTATGCATACCTTCCGTCAAAACTTCAATCTATCAGATAAGAAGATTTCGGAAGATCATAGCTTGCATAGATTATCGTCTCCGGTATCTACAAGCGCTACTACCGCCGACCTCGCCTTATGGGAGAATTTTCGGCCCTCCGAAGACCAAACAATCGTGTCTGAATGTATTTCTTTGATGCGCGGCAGTCATGGCAACATTACTTGCAGTGGTTGTTAATCGGGCCTTGACAAGCTCCTCTGCTGACCAGCCATCCAATCGACATGAACGACAAACAAGCTGCCGCAGAGGCATCGATTATCGACCAAACCAACTTGCTTCCCAAGAGACAATTACTCATCGTCTTTGGTGTCCTAGCAATCTCATTGTTTATATGTTTTGTTGATCAGAATGGCATCGGAGTCATATTGCCAACCATATCTCGGGATCTGGATGCTGCCGATACCATATCTTGGGCTGGCACATCAGCCCTTATTGCGAACACAGTTTTTCAGGTTCTCTTTGGACGACTGTCAGATCTGTTTGGTTAGTAAATTTTAGCTTGACATGAACTTAAGCTGACAGATGACTACAGGAAGAAAAGTTGTGTTTCTTTCGGCATTGATGCTGCTTGCAATCTGTGACCTGCTCTGTGGGTTTTCACAAAATGCCACCATGCTCTATGTCTTCCGCGCCTTGGCTGGTGTTGCCAACGGTGGTATCACGAGTCTATCAATGATGATAGTGAGTGACATCGTTACCCTCAAAGAGCGAGGCATATATCAAGGAATCCTTGGTGCTTGTGTGGGCCTAGGTAACATGGTAGGCCCGTTTATCGCAGCAGCGTTTGCACAGAAATCTAGCTGGCGAGGTTTGTTCTGGCTGGTAAGCCCGCTTGCAGCGCTTTGCTGCTTGATATGCTTTGTCATCTTACCGCCGTCGAAAGACTCTTCGAAGCTAGACCTCATGACTGTCGCAAAGAAGATCGACCACTGGGGTATTCTCTTCGGATCTGCAGCTATAGTGCTCATCTTGATACCTGTTTCTGGAGGCGGCAGCTACTTTGCCTGGGACAGTGTCATGGTCATCTCGATGTTGGTCATCGGAGGAAGTTGTGCTCTGGCGTTTCTTTTCGTCGAACACAAGGTTGCTGTGCTTCCCATGATGCCTTGTAAGTCACCAGATCCTGTCATCGTAGTTGTACTAGTGTTGAAAACTAATTTTGAGGCAGTATCCTTGTTCAGAAATCCGCCTGTATGCGTACTGCTGCTTCAAAACTTTCTCTTTGGCATCGTCTACTACTCGCAGCTCTACTATCTTCCACTGTTCTTCCAGAATGCACGAGGCATGTCGCCGATCACTTCGGCTGTTCTGGTACTGCCAATCACTGCTGCCCAAATGACGTTGTCAATCCTCTCAGGCCAGTACATTTCCAGACGGGAGCGATACGGCGAGGCGATCTGGCTCGGCTTCTTCCTCTGGACAACCGGAGTCGGGCTGACCTGTATATTTGACCTCAACACGCCTATAGCTGCCATCGTGGTTATACTGCTCGTTCAAGGAGCAGGAGTGGGCTTGATATTTCAGCCAACACTGGTTGCATTGCAAGCTCACTGCTCTAAAGAACAGCGAGCTGTCGTAATATCGAATCGCAACTTCCTACGCAGTCTGGGCGGTGCTGTGGGGCTTGCCATTTCCGCTGCCGCACTGCAAAACTCTTTGAAGAAAGCCATGCCACCAGAGTTTTCTTCCTTTGTATCTTCATACGATACACCGGACTTTGAAGCGCTTGGAGCTTCGCCAGAGCAAATACAAGGTGTGCTGCAGGCTTACGCTACAGCTAGTAGAACGGTGTTCATTATGAATGTACCATTCATGGGGCTTTGTCTGATCGGGTGTCTTTTGATTAAGGACCGTGGGCTACAGCGTCCTGATGAGCTACACGTCGTTAATACCAGCGATGCTGTGGCTGACATGGTTGAAAAAGGGGGTGTTCAGCAGTCTGTGCAGGGAGCCTCTCAACCGGGGACAGCTGATAACGCTAAGAGCATTGATGTGCGAGGACAACGATAGTGCAGCATAGACGACAAAGTATGTGTTGTCCGAATTTGATATTGTGCTTGGATGCCATACATAAAGGCCTTGACTCGAGTATGTACCATTTATTTTTGAAGGTCAACACAACCGCCTGGCAGCAGAGACATCGGGCACTCCAGAGGACAGCTTGATTACGACTTAATGAAAATCATGTTGAACATTATCGTATTCGAGCTAGCAGCACCGTATAAACAGCTCACATCACCCTCCAGTCATTCGCTCTTTCCCAAGCATATGCAGTTTCATACACCGACATCTCGTCCCACCACTTCCCAATCACTTGCATACTGACAGGAAGCTTCACCTTCGCATCTACACCTGGACCTTCGAGCACCTCCAACATTCCGATAGGCATAGCTAAAACAGGGTGTCCACTTTGGTTGAAAGGAGCAGTATTTGTCGTCAACCCAATCTGTTTTGTGATTTGCTCAATCGGTGTAGCGTCCGGAGAGGCATGACTAGTCGCCACATATGGAAGTGTTGGAGTGAGCAAGACATCGTATGTCTTGAGTGCGGTGTCATAAGCATCTCGAAGTTGGTGTGACAGATTTGTTGCTTTTGCCAACAGAAGAGGAAAGTTCTGAACAGCATACAGACCATTGAGGTAGATGTTTTTGGTCGACACGTATGCATTGTCCCAGTGTTCTTGACCCATGGGATGCAGTTTCGAGTTTAGCGTCAGCATTTGATGGCCTCGTCTACCGAATGAGCCGGAGGTTTTGGTCAGATAGCCTCCTACTTTTGATATGCCGGTCCAGATAGCTGCGCCTTTGGAATGGATGGGGATGGAGACTTCTTCGACCGTCGCACCGAGGGCCTCAAATCTGGCAACTGCTGCTTTGAAAGTCTCGATGACACGTGTGTCTAGAGCGGGCAACGATAGTGATTCTTTGATGATACCGAGTCTCTTTCCTGTCAGAGGTCTCTCCTTGGGAAGGTCCACTATCTGGCTGTAGGATGGAATCTTGGAAGGATGTGGTGCAGCGAATGAGCGATCATCGATATTATCAGTACCAGCGATGGCCTCGAGAAAAACAGCATTCTCCAGAACAGTGCGCGTCATTGGACCAAGATGATCGTTGGTAGGCTCGTTCGAGCCGCTGCCAGTATAGGGAACCAGCCCAAATGTTGGCTTCAGCCCGACAATACCACAGTTGGCTGCTGGAACGCGAATGCTGCCACCTTGATCTGCTCCAATAGCTCCATCGCACTCTCCAAGAGCAACAAGAACGCCCGATCCACTTGAACTGCCACCAGAACTATAGCCTTTTGCAATCGGATTCTCGACGATACCAGTTCCAGAAGAATGACTCGTGGCGCTGTGACACATATTTTCGCAGACTGCTTTTCCAATGATCATGCCGCCAGCTTCTAGGATTCTTGTCGCAACAGTAGCATCGCAGTCGGGTGTATAGTCTTTGATGAAATTGGTGCCCAGAAGCATTGGAACGCCCTTCAAGGCAACATTGTCTTTCAGGACGAATCTTTTGCCGCGAAGTTTGCCGCCCTTGGAATGCTTGTCGACGACTGTGCATCTCCAGGCCCAAGCACCGTGTGGATTGCCATGCTTTTCAGGGAAGTGAATATGCTCTCTGGCGAATCTATCCTCATCTACGATAGGGACATAGTCTACTGTCTGATAAGCATCACTACTTCGAAAGTGGTTCGGATTTTATTTACCTTCAATATCCATCAATTGTTCGCTGGCATCGTGAAAGACGGCCAACAGACGACGATAGTCTTCTTTCTCATGCTCTTCGATCTGGACTCCTAATTGGGAGCATAGTCCGTCAAGTGTTTCTGTGGTCACAGGATTTCCCTGCTTAGCATCGAGAGAGAAGACGGACATTATAGTGATCTAACAGAAGAATTAAATTGTATGATTGTATGCCCATGCCGGAGCCAACGAGGCACCTTATACAGAGTCATGCCAGCCCTCAACCATGAACAACCGATTATCCCGTGATCAAGTCGCAATATGCGAGCCGGCTTGCCATCAAGCTCCTACTCGTGAGTGTCCGATAGACTGATACAGTCAACAGTGCAAGTCATCGGAGGTCCGAGATGCGTGCGATAGGCGGAGGTGGGGGCTGAGGGGCGGGGTCCGATAAGCATCCGATAAGGAAACCATACCTTGCTCGCCCTCACCACCTGAGAGATATTAACTGATAGGCCAAATGCGGTCGGAACAAGAAGGAGATGATTGTGCCACAACTCGTTGTTTCGGCGGGCAGCCAGTTCGTGCATCAATCAGACGGCTTTGAGCTTTCGGCCAGCGTGATTATAAGCTGCAGCTAGACTCAACATTTTCAGCATAGTATTCAATATTGCTTTTACAGTGTTTCTTGTATTTGATTGGGAACACATTCTCGCAAGATCTTGTTACCAGGAGAACAAACCAGACAGCCGTCATGGTTCACGTTGAAGAATCTTTGCAACTGCCCAGAGATTTTGAAGGTCACAAAGACAATGAACGCAATCATTCGAACAAAGGCTGACAGTATACTTAGGCTTTGGCGAAGAAAGCCATGATCCTCAATGGCCAAATGGTGCTCGTATAGCCGTATCGTTTGTTCTGAACTACGAAGAAGGCGGCGAGAGAAACGTCCTCGATGGCGACGGAACCAGCGAGGCGTATCTCTGGGAGAAAGGACCTTCTGGAGGTGGCAGAGAGCATCGCCATCTCAATGGTGAGCAAGACTTCGAGTATGGAAGTCGATGCGGTGCTTGGCGTATTCATCGACTCATGAAAGAGTTCGGATGGAAGATGACTCTTTGGGCCGTGTCTGTCGCAATGGAGAGGAACCCTTCTTTTGCAAAAGCTTGCGTTCGTGATGGCCATGAGATTGGTGCACACGGCTATAGATGGCTCGATATCTGGGATTACTCTTTTGAAGACGACAAAGCTTACATCAAGAAAAGCTGTCAGACTCTCGAGGCTGCCACTGGAGAGTTCCCAAGTGGAGCATATTTCGGCAGAGGAACACCAAACACCGCCGCTTTGCTGCCTCTCATGTGGAAGGAGATGGGCCACAAGTTGTTGTATACATCAGAGGTTTACAACGAGGATTCGCCGTACTGGATCGATCTTCCATGGGAGAAGGAGCTCCCAGAAGACAAGAAAGAGGGTATGCTGATGGTACCGTACAACTACGACTGTAAGTGACATAAACTGCGATGGGAGCCATGGATACTGATGACTCTCCAGGTAATGATGGGAAGTTCCACATGAGCCCAGGTTTCGTCAGCTCGGCCGGAGCGACTTATGAGCAGTATCTCAAAGATGCATTTGACTGCCTATACCGCGAAGGTGGCAAAATGATGACGATACCGATGCACAGCAGGATTGTGGGAAAGCCAGGCAGATCAGAAAGTCTTCGAAGGTTCATGAAGTACATCTCTGAGAAGGAAGGAGTGTGGGTGACCACTCGCAGGGACATCGCAACTCATTACCGGGAAAAGTTTCCTTACAAGCCAGGGTCGAAAACTGGCGGCGACTGAGAGCCCTTGAAGCACCCACATAATACAACGTTCCATACCATATGTTTGACCTCTATAATCAGCACAGTATTTTGAGACCGTGTGTCGAAAAGTGCTTGTGATGTTGTCTGTCTGACTTCGAGTTGAATTAAGATGTTCGACACTCGAGCTGGCCAGAAGTTGACGTTCGAGGACACGTCAAGACTTGCAATATGGCCAAAGTTGCGCGAAGCCTTTATCAGACGGCGGGGTGGCTTCCTTCCCCAACAGACACAGATAACAAACAGTTCCGAGGGTCGCCCTTGGCGATACATCTCAATATGTTAAGTATGCGTTGGAACCAGTCTCTTGCCGCTCCCCTGGTAAGAACATTTGCTTGGCTGTGCCCGACTTTCCCGCTCGAACTATGACAACCTTGAACTTCATAACTACAGAGAACACCATCTCGCCTAACACTGACGACGCTAACAACCCACGAAAAAGGCAGCGGACCGCTTGCGATAGATGCAAAAGTAGAAAACAAAAGGTGGGAATATCAGAGGCTCTCGTTTCGCTCGTTTCCACTCATACGGCTCGGATAGTGTGATAATGCATATCCGCAATGCTCTAACTGCGCCAAGGCAGGCAAGGCTTGCAACAAACCACCAGAAATGGAGAGTCTGAGCGGTTCATACACTCGTGCCCTCGAGGATCAGGTTGCTTACCTTGAACAACGCCTCATGGTTATGGAGAATCAGCAAACGCGTGCTGTGCCGACACCGACCACGGACAATTTGCCGTCTCCTGTCAATGCCGAACATCCATTGACTCCAGGTATTGACACCGACGAAGTCAACGATACTCGACGAGTTGGAACTTCTTTGCGACAAGAGCCCAATGTTGCGGACGTCGTAGGCTTGTTATCTCTCGGCAACGGCACTGAATATGTTGGCTCATCATCGGGCTATGCACTGGCGACCGATCTTGGACGTTTGGTGCGAGCGACAGTATGGAACAAAGCTTTATGGGTGCCCACACCTCCCAGTCCTGAATCCGAGAGGCGCAATTCAAACTCTGATACCAGGAAGATTACTCTGCAAGAGCTACAACAACCTGCCAAGCCAGTTTCTGATGCCTTGGGCACGCGCTTAATTACCACATATCTTGTCCGCATTCACCCAAGATTTCCATTCTTATTTCCGCCAGACCTTTGGGAGATCCACCGTCGTCAAAGTCCTTGTCAAGCACCCCACGGAGTGTCCGAATTTTTGAACAGCTTTGCTTGTCCAGCATATAACGAAGATGGATTTGCTCTCTTCGTGCTAAACTTGGTATACTCTATAGGTGCACTGAATTTGCGCCTTACAGATCAGAGTTACAGAGATGTGGCACCAGAGCAGTTCTACATCTCTGCGATGCAACACGTCGCGAGCGTAAGAGAAGCATCGCCACTCGACAATTTGCAAGCGTTGGTGCTTCTGATCCTGTACCATCTACGCTCAGAGTCACGCAACGGCCTTTGGCATCTGACAGGCTTAGCTATGCGGACAGTAACAGATATTGGTCTACACCGCGAGGCATCGACCCGGAAATCGCCTCCATTACAAACCCAGCTTCAACGTCGCCTATTCTGGTCTGTGTGTGCTCTCGAGAGCATCCTTGCTGGTGCTTTAGGGAGGCCGATAAGTCTGTCTGACTGCGACATCGATCAGCCATTGCCATTGAGTATCGACGATAGCGATTATATGCAACGAGTCAATACGGATGTTATGCCTGGTCCCTTGATGCCCGGGCAAGAGGCATATCCACCTACAAATCTGACTCAATTCATTCTGCTATCGCAGCTTCGGACCTTTGAAGCTCGCATACAACGCACGATTTACAGGGTAGATCGAACGATAAGCGCCTTACAACCAAAGATGCATTGCCTGATATCAGATCTTGATGTATGGCGGGAGAATATGCTTCCAGCTCTACAGCCCAGTGAACACGAGCGTCTGATGCTGCACTTCCACCGCGATGTTAGGCTTCTTCTGCAACCATTCCTATCCACACTAGAGCAGAGCTCAGAGCTCTTCCGCAGATGTGTGGATTCTGCTGGACAGGTCTGTCAGATCCACAAACGACTGCATCAAACCCCCGAGTACGGACATAGTTTCGTCGCAGTTCACACTGTGTTCGTCTCGGGAATCACTCTCCTCTATGCGCTTTGGAAAGGAGGCAACTGGACTTTCAGCATCAGCAACGATATCCGTGCAGCTAGCTGTGTTCTGGCAATCATGGGCGAGCGTGCGCCCTGGATCAGACGGTTTCGTGATGAGTTTGATGCTTTGACAGAAGCGACTATGACTGCTTTGCAAAATGCGAGTTGTGAGACTGGTGTTGAGAACAGGAATGGAACAGCACCTGCACCCGATTTCACTACTTTTGATGGCTTGGAAATGACGGACGCTGCAGCATTGGAGATGGTTAGAGAACTATCGCAGTGGTTTCAATCGTAGGGTCATGTCAGATCAAAGAAAAATATTCCAGTTCCAGAACGTATTGTCCGATGTGCTTATATGGTTTTGTTTTTTCTTCCTAACGTAATTAATTGCACCGAGGCTGGCGTTTCCAATCTGCGCCTGTGCCCGCGCCGAGGCTGAGGATCCACAATCTTTGTCGAGAGCTGAATACGAAGTCTCCTTTTCATCTACACGCAAGTCATAACTTTCGCAAAATCTCTAGCATAATAGGACCATGACGACTCTCAAGGAAATACTTGCCCTCGAGCAAGTGGAACAGAACCGTAAGTGGAGCGATCGCGTACGGCCGTGGACCCACCGAGAACCATACCTAACTCTACCGTTGGGATAGGCTTCAAGAGCAAGCAAAACCCTCCACGAATGGGAAATACCCTACCAATTGCTTTCGGAGGATATACGATCGGTGTAGCAACCCAAGCTGCTTGCTATGCTATCCCTTCAAACCATAGGCTCTATGCAGTGAACGGAAATTTTCTGGGCCCAGCACTGACAGACCGCCCGGTGTTCATCAACACAAAAACATATCGATCAACCAAAACCTTTACCACGAAATTTGTCGAAGTCTGTCAAAAACAGGATGATGGCAAGGAGAGAGTATGTCTAGTAGCCCTAGTCGATTTCCACGTCGTCGAAGCAGAATCATTCATGGTATACTCTGCACCACCCAGCAAGCCATACTCGCCAGTCTCCGAATCCTGGACACCAGCAGAACGCAAGAAAACAATGGTGGAAGAAAAGATCCTCACCCAAGCCGATGTCGATAGACATGACAAACTCTTCAGTCTGATGAGCGAACTCATCGATATGAGATTCACACCTCAAAGCATACACGGACAAACCCTGCAAGGCTTTGCCAAAGGCCACAAAACCACTCAAGAACACCTTCCCCTCACCGACCGCTCATCAGCAGACTGGCTGCGCGTGCGCGAAAAAGTCTCCACACATGCTGAAAACGTCACATCCCTGGCTTTCCTCTTGGATGCAAGTATTTCTTTCCAACCGCTTGTGTTGCAGAGTATGCCGCTCACGGAATCTGGCGCTTGTTCGACTCTGGAATTTTCGCTGAAGTTTTTGACGCCCGAGATTGATATCAATGAGTTTCATTTGAGGGAGTGGAAGACGTATGCTGGAGATGCGGCGAGGACGTTTTCGGAAGCAAGGCTTTGGGATGGCAAGGGCAAGATGGTTGCGAGTATGTCTCAGACCTCTATCTTGAGGCCTCCCAAGAAGGCTGCGGTGAAGAAGTCGAAAATCTAGTATAGAGTTTTTGGACAAAGAAAAGATGATGTTACATGATGGAGACATAGAGAGGTTCTGCTCATATAAAATGTGTTCTCAGCAAGATCAGTAGATTAGAAACTTGATCCAGGCATTGCAGTTCTGGCGCGCATTTGTGGATTATATACTGTCAGAGAAGCATATCTAGCACGTACGGCCACAGTCAGCTGAAAACTGGGCATCCCGTCCGCTCTGCCATACATAAGCAGTTGAACGGCAGATTAGTACTACGGTGGGTGACCACGTGGGAATCCCTGCTGCTGTACGTTTTGCATTTTGCTTTTGTCTCTGCCATCGTCCGTATGCTGCTTCTGCTGTAGTGATAATGGCGGCAGTCGTCATTGTGGTGCCTGCGTTGCTTTTGTTTTGATGATGCTCAACGTTTGCGTAGTGTGGTTGTGTGGGCGAGATGCTTACGGATTGCGCTCATTGCCAGCCATTTGAAAACTGTGAAGCTCATCAGAAATCGCGCGATAAGAGAAGGTTGATTGCGTATGTATCATGAAGGCAGCCGAATTGGACTCTATAACGCCAGTACCTTGCTAAACCCATATGCTCTAGTTGATCAATTTGAACTGCTTCGCGTACCATGCAGAACCACCCACGAACGCCGTGACACCCGTCATCACAAGCAGCGAACCATAGCCAGATCCGAAAGCAAAAGGCGCATTGGACCTCCAATGATCTGCCTCGACCAATGCTTCACTCATGGGCCCCGAGACCACAGCACCGATTCCTTTGCCACAACTGAACAGCGAGATAATCATACCAGTCTCAGCGCCTGGGTATCCATTTTCGCGAATTGTCTTTGCCACGCCGGACCATGTTGTCGAGTAGCCGCCTGCGTAAACACCATACAGAATTGCGAACACGAATAGCATGGGCTTGATGGTGGCGAAGGTCCAGAAGACAAAGACGGCAACGACACTGCCGATACTGCAGACAAGGATACCCGTGGTAACATGGCATCGATCGCCGAGGTAGCCAATGAACATGGCTCCAATAATCTGTGCGCCGTTGATCAAAGCAATGGCCAGTGTACCATCTACAGCAGTGAACCCGACTGCCTGTGCAAAAGACGACAAGTAAACACTCGGCAAGAAGAATCCCAGTCCTTGGATGATACTGGCACTCTGCAAGATCCAGAAAGTTCTGCTTTTCAGGTAGCCGAATTCGACTTTTTGTGGTCCAACGTTGGTGTGGTGTCGCACAGGTAGGCGTGGCTTCATGAAGAAGAGTGCTGGAGTGGTGAGCACTACGGCAACAACAGCCCACGTCCTCAATGCAGTGCGGAAGCCGTACGTGCGAAGCACCCAATCCAGAGCAAAGGGGATGATGACACCTCCAGCGCCGCAAGATGCACAGATGCATCCGAATGCGAAGTTACGCCTCAGCACGAACCACTCATCCAGGTAAATGAACAGAGGGTAGTAGTGCATGGAAGCACCGATGGCGTACATTACACCTTGGGTTGCGATGAGCTGGCTGACTGACTTTGCGAAAGATGCACCGATAAGGGAAGCTATCATTATGACAAAGCCGACAAAGACACTTGGTCTACGGTATCGAGGATTCATTTTCAAAGCGATGAACCAGAAAGGAGCCGACACATACAACAGACCGGTCGCAGTGGTACCAATTGCTGCGACGCTGGAACCATTGCCTGCAAAGTGTTGCTCGTAATATGATTGGAAAACACCAAAACTGAAAGGAAAGCCTTGAGAATAACGTTAGACAAAGACTTGGTAGGAAAGAAGTAAGATGAGACCGTGAAAAGCTCATGACAAACTCACCCCAAGAGACGGCCTCAAATATCACACAGCTAGCCAGGAATAGCCATGCATCCTTACCACCATCAGCTGGAGGAAGAGAAAAGACTTCACCATCTTCGGCTCTACCAAAGACATTCAAAGTCTCGAGATCCTGGCTATCCTCAGGCTGTACAGGAACAGTCGAAAGCTCAATATCTCCAGTCCGGTCGTCGACACCCATAATCTAATAAGTCTCTTGTAACAAAAGTTGATGGAGAACCAAAATCAGCACGCAAAGAGAGTGGCCGAAAGAGGGCTGTTTAACCCCACGAGAAAACACGTTTTGACTTTCCGCCCCGCCTTTCAACGCCGCGCCCTTCGGTCGACGAGTCGATGACATCCACGGACGTCGCACTTGCCCGTCGGAAAGATGTTTGCTTCTGCTCGACAGCAGTGAGTCACTTTTATCTTTCGCCCTGCTTTCTCTCTAGACGAATCACCAGATGCCAACGCACGTCGTACCATCAAACCATTATCTCGATTCTGCCAAAATATCCTCCCAAGCCTTACTGGATTGTAACATCGAATGCAGGGTTCCAGTAGAGTTGGCCGGTCGTGCTTGCCGTATCGAGAGAGACTTTCTCATCACCAACAATGAAGTTGCTGATGACAAAATTATCGACAGTGACATTGTTACCATTGCCATCGTCCATGGCGGGCATGAAGCTCTCCGAGATGCCGATATTCTCGTACCCGCCACAGCTGCCAAACTCCTCGATCCATACATTCGAGATGGTGATGTTGCTGAGATTCTCTAGAGCATAGATTCGCATCAAAGGCCCAGAGATACCCTCGGCTCGTATGTTAGCAAACACAATGTTGCTGGCCGAGGAGTAAGTGTTGGCCGTGCTTGTGTTTGTAGCAGAGGTGGATGCTGTAGAGGGATCATAGACATTGTTACTGCCAATCAAGCCTGGGTTCGAGCCATTGCTGTTCCAGCGACTGTGTATGATGTTGATGTTGTCCACCTGGATATTGCTGAGGTTTCGAGATGCCCAGCCAAACTGGATGACTGGGGCGGTCGTGGCTTTCTGCACTGTGACATCTGACACAGTGACGTTCGAATAATAAATCTTGATTGTGTCATCATTACTGGTTGCAAGTGGTCAGCTCGTATTCGATATGTGCCTTTTGTGCCAACCTGTGTTGCTTACGTGTGATAGAATATATCTTGATAGACACTTCCGGGATATGCTTGCATACCGTCCGTCTGTCCAAAGAAAGCACCAACTTGTTTATAGTCCGTACACATGACAGAAAAAGCCGATATATCACCGTACCAATCCATGCTGTTGAATGGAGGGCTATTCAGTGTTGGCCCATCGACTATCCACGTCGTCTGTTGCCCATTAGGAACGGTGCCCTTCCACATCCGCAAAGGCGACCCATTCACATTGTGATTCTGGAACCCATACGTCGGATCTGCCTGATACACGTACTGTTCTCCTGAGAGCACGCCATGCCCTGTGGTCTTGATCAGCGAGGATGCAGTGTGAAACTCCACGGCACCCTTTACATAGGCTCCTGGTGCGAAGTAGAGCCAATCGACTGTCGCACTGAGATTAAGGTAATCCGTAGCAGTAGCGTAATACACGCCAGCCTTAAAGATGATTGTATTGGCTTCGGTGGTGTTCAGTCCAGTTATGCGACCTTCATCTACGACTAAGACATTTTCCGAGGTCTCATCAGGGACCAGAGACGCATCCTCGAAAGGACTGGCAAAGATAAGCAGCGAATCGAGAGGCTCTACAGCCATCAACGGCATGGAGTTCTCATCCATTTCATCGACATAGTAGGGCCCGTCTGCGGTGCTATCTTGTACATAGGAACAAGAGGGATCGCTACAACCATCATGAAATTCGTAGAGGTTGTCGTTGAACTCTACCGAGAACTTTGTGCCACTACCCTGGTCGTATGGTACTAGGATGAACAAATCACCGTTCGCGGTAGAAGTTGTGAAGTTGAGGTTGGTGGGTCTGATAACAAAGCTGTTGGATTCAATACTGAAGCCATCGAGTCGATGCACCTTGACCCAAGCATCCGCCGAGTAGAGAAACGAAGTCCAAGACATGGTCATGCCAATGGTTTCCTCGATGGTGATACCATCGTTCGCAGTAGTCTTTGAGGTCGGGTCATTGGGGACCAAGATGTTGCCCTGACCGTTGCGAGGTATTGTCTCATAGATAAACGAATCGTAGTAGATCTGATCCACAGAGTTGGCGACTTGGATTGAATATAGATGGCTTTGGCGCACAGAGGCTGGCTGAACAGGTGATTGGGTGATCTCGCCGGAGTCGTGCCACCAAGTCAAAAGTTTAGAATTACTGATGGTGTTATTACTAGACGTAGCGCGTGCGGTTGCGATACCAATGAGAAGGATCACCAGAGTCGAAGGGGTCCACATCTCTGATATGTTAAATTGGCCTGTTTGACGAGCGGTGCGGTCCGGTGCGTCCCTTTCGCGACGCAGGGAAAGAGGATGTGTATACAGAACTCGCGATGGAATTGTTGATTCTAAGTACCTGGAGCTGTGAACAGCCAGGTAGTCGACACGAAGAGCCCGCCGCCGCCTACGTAATTGCATTGATTGCTATTTGCTTCTTGATCATCCTAGATAGCGCAATTCGAATGGTGCGTCGAAGTGGATGTCCTATGCAGATCATCAAACGGTGATGATAGAGGGCATAGTCACTTGTAAAAGACATGGGGCATCTCGAGACTGCTGTGGCAGCTGTAGTCAGGCGGCCCAGAGCGGAAGACCGCAAATTCTTGCCTTGCAGAATTTTAGACAGCTTATTCCCAGCAAGAGGTCAATAAACAGTCGGGCCTAATGAACATCAGGTCGCGACGGTATAGGCACAACGGTTGCAATGTAAACAGTCGGCAATGAGCACAACGGGCAAATTGATGGAAAGCTTAACCGAGAAGGGCACTTCCGAGGCGCCTATCTTCGACAACTCCGATGGCCCTCACATGAGGCGTCTCGATAGGCTTCGTAACGTGAAGTAAGCTTATCCTGATAGCATTCGCAGTTCAATGCTTGTCACAATAAACATCTGGAGTCAGGGCTTGTCAGAGAACGAACATCATGAGAGAGAGGTGCATGTATGAAGTGACAAATCAAACAAACATGCCAAGCCCTGAAAGTCCACCTTCTCAGGCGCTTCCGCGACACATCTCTCCATTCCAATTATCTGCGACTTTGTCCAGTAATCATAAACGAGAGAGCCGACCGTGTTTGTTGCGTTGACATCATCCGATACGAAACTTTACGAAGCGTTTGAAAATTGCCATGCCACGCAATCCACACGAGCCGCTGTGAACGTTTTCGACGTCGCCACGCGAGTACGGGTACTCAGTATGCAAATTCATCACTGAAACCAGTTCATGCCATGTGGTTCTGAACGACAGTTCCACTCTCTCTATGCAATCACCACGCTCCGAACCGGGACAGTCGGCTCAAATGTCCATCCGTCGTCGATGTTTGTTCATGCGAGTGTATGCCACGACTCATGGACCGTAACCAAGGATCACCTCCCTAGTAAGACCGAAGCGAGTACTCCCCAAAGTGCTCGAATTGAGACTTCCTGAGAGTTTGAACTCTGCTTGAGGCTCTCGTTGATATTCCCAGAAGCTTGTTCTTGTCTCTCAACCCTTTCTGGTAACCGTTCGGGATTCTTGTATGGCCCTGAAGCTTGAACCTGGACAGACGACCGCGAATACGAGGCCAGTCGATTACCGAAGAGCCAGGCACACCTGTCCAAACGTGCCAAACATAAGGTGATACTGGTTGTTGTTGACCAGTATACTAAAGAAGCTCAACAAATATCCCAGGCAATAGTGCCTATTGAAGGCACAATATAGTATTTCTCAGCTCTTGAATGAGTGGAGATGAACAGCATGGTTATGCGTAGGTATGTATATATATGGAGTGGTCGGGCTGATCTTGCCATAATGCAGCAACCTTTGGCACCCGCGGCCAGCGTCTCTTGTCTCTCGTTCTATATACTCTTCAATCGTCATAACGAGCTCTGGCGGCCTTCATTATGGCTTTCACTACAGGCAAATTCATCACACTCCTTTGCTTACTCAACTCTTCCGTATCACAAGCTCTCAGCTGGTCTGCCGACTATGTGGATTGGAATCTTAATCAGAATGAAAGCGCAAATGGTCCGCTTGATTACTGGGGTGAATGGAAGGAGCATCCGAAGACACCTTCTCCTTCCAACTGGAGAATGCCCTTCTACATGTTAACGCTGGATCGTTACGTGGATGGACAACCTACGAACAACGATGCTAATGGCACAGTCTTTGAGCATGATGACTGGAGTACAAACCAGTTCCGATTCGGCGGAGATGCTATAGGCTTGATGAACAACCTGGACTGGATCCAAGATCTCGGCATCAAGGTAAGCAGATCCATCTCTCGTCTACTTCGTCGCGCCTCTTCACCCCAACTGTCCGGCACTGTAGCTAACCAGGTCCGCAGGCCATCTACTTCTCGGGCTCGCCTTTCATCAACCAGCCTTGGGCTTCCGATGGCTTTGGGCCACTCGACTTCACATTGCTCGACGCACATCATGGAACGATCACCGAATGGCGCCAACTGATCGAAGAGCTGCACCGTCGAGGCATGTACGCAATCATGGAAAACACAATCGGAACCATGGGAGATTTGCTGGCATTTGAAGGACACGAGAATGTAACAACTCCTTTCAACGCACATGAATACGATACTCTTTGGAAGAGCAGCCGAAGATACCTCGACTTCGAGGTCAACAATGAAGTACTTGAAGACTGTCAATACCCAGTCTTCTATGGCGACGATGGGTTTCCAGTCAACTCGTCAATCATGAGCGACTTCAACGGCCAATGTCGCAAGTCCGATTTCGATCAATACGGTGATATGAAGGGAGTGTACGTTATATTCAACACTTACATCATATAGCTATGCTGACCTCTTCACTTCAGGGGCTACGTTCCTCCATACCAAAGTCAACTTTCAAAATTCGCCAGTGTCCAAGATCGTCTTAGACTCTGGAAGTCTGATGTTCTTGAGAAGGTCAAGCATTTCAGCTGCATGCAGATCGCCATGCTAGACATCGACGGATTTCGTGTTGACAAGGCACTACAAACTCCCGTCGATGCGCTGGCCGAATGGGCTACATATCAGCGTGACTGTGCCCGTCAATATGGTAAAGAGAACTTCCTTATCACTGGCGAAGTCGTTGGTGAACTCAAGTTTTCCTCCGTGTTCTTCGGCAGAGGCAAATCTCCTGATACCTACTTTGATACCCAGCTCGATGGACAAAACGCTACTGGAGATACCGAGGGCTACATTCGTGAATTTGGCAACAATGCGCTTGATTCTACGAACTTCCATTATCCAACATACGTGAGTAGATAAGATCCAAGAGGGCTGAGAGTCTGGCTAACAAGAATGCGACGAAAGGGTGCCATGACAAGGTTTCTCGGACTCGACGGCGACATTGGCTTCGAAGGCGTCGACTTCGCCCAGCACTGGAACAGCTATCTGTTGACCGATGATTTTGTGAATGCCAACACTGGTCTTTTCGACCCTCGCCATATGTTCGGTATGACGAACCAAGGTATGTTGGCTTTCTCCTTCCTTTTACTGGCTGAACTTAACAAAACCTGACTATGATTCCAGACGTCTTCAGATGGCCATCGCTCATGAATGGAACGCAAAGGCAGGTTCTTGGGTTCTTCATAACCTTCTTGGAAATGCCTGGTATCCCCGAGTTGATCTGGGGAGACGAAGTCGAGTATAAAGTCCTCGAGAACCTTGCTGCCGATTACATCTTTGGCAGACAACCCATGGCTTCATCGACTGCCTGGCAAATGCATGCATGCTACAAAGTGGGAGCTGCAGGCAACGGTTATTATGATATGCCCTTTGGCGATGCGCTCACAGCTTGCGAAGACGATACAGTCAGTCTTGATCAGAGAAACGCAGCTCACCCTCTGCGAAACTTGATCAAGCGCATGTTTGAATTACGTACGGTCTACCCCGTTCTGAACGATGGATTCAGTCTACAGACACTCTTCTTCGAAACCCACGACATATTTCTTCCTCATAGCGGCCTTCTGCCGACACCTCTCGGAATCTGGAGCGTTTATCGCGGCCGCACACCTAACATCCAGGACTTGTCTGGCGAAGGAATGGGTAATCAAGGTGTCTGGCTCATCTACTCGAACCAGAATGAGACAGTTCACTACTCATACGACTGTAGCAACTCCTCTGGATCCCTCATTGCACCATTCCCAGAAGGTACCACCGTCAAAAATCTGTTCTATCCTTACCAAGAGTACACTCTCAATTTATCTACCGCAAAACTTGGTATTGAAGGGTCAAATGAGATCAACGGCTGTTTGCCCGGTATTGAGCTTGAACCATGGGGCTGGCGCGCATTTGTCCCGATCGACATGTTCGTTGCAGCTGCTCCGGTCATCACTGGCGCTATCCCTCGTCACGACGCCAGGATCGAGACTACAGTAGATCTGGACGATACGCTCACAGTCCCTGTCACATTGTTGTTCAGCCGGGAGATGAACTGCAGCTCAATCTTGGACTCTATCAGCTTCAAATCTACAACACAGACTGGCATCATGCCATACTTTGAACCTTCCAGTGTCTCATGCAAGAACATCACAACAAACGCTTCTCAGAACTTCGTTGGAGAGACACTTTCAACTTTCGAATGGTCTGCAATTCTTGCAAACGTTAGCCATGGTGTGCACACTTATACAGTAAGCAACGCGACCAGTGTTGAAGGAACCGCCTTCACGAACACCAATGATCGCTTCATGCTCCGAGTGGGCCGTAGGGACAACCCGGTGGTCTTCACGAGTGCAAACTACACCACTGGCCTCGTTCAGCGCGACACTGCAACAGGTGCGTTGGAGTTGATTCCTAAAGCCGCTGGTGCTTCGCTATGGCGATACTCTACGAATTACGGATCAAGTTGGTCAAATTGGACCACCTATACTGGCGATGCGACTACAATCGAAGAGCAAGCTTGGTCTGGTACCAACGCTCAAAAGTGGAAGGGCATACATGTTGTAAGCCAGTATTGGTCAGAACTCTTAGGCTCTACGGAACACATTCAACACTCTGATCTTGAGTTTGATGTTCCTGGAAGATGGCCTCATGTTCACGTCCAAGGACCCTGGAATCAATATGGCTATGATGGTGGTCTCGACGACAAGATGCATCAAGATTCAGAAGGCATCTGGAACTTTGATCTCTCTTCTGAGTGGAACACATCTGTCATCTTGAACGTATGGGGAATGAACCGTGACGGGTTCCCTGACAAGTCGAAAGCGTACGGAGATGTCGATGGCGACAACGTGCTCGACTGGGTCCCACCAGACAGTCTGTCCTTCAATCAGATCAACATATCTGCACCCGGTTGGCCATACACTGCAGTGAGAATCGCGGTGAACGATGGGTCTATGCGCTACACCATCACACCAGTCGGATCTGCACAGAGACAGCTTGCTTTGTATATCTTGCTGGCCCTCGTACCTCTTATCACTGCCTGCTTGGCAGTCGCAATTTATCTTGGCTCTTTCTACCGCCTGAAGTACAACTCGATCGGTCTCACGAAGCGAAGTTACCCTTTCCATCAATTCCAGAAAAAGAAGAGCTTCTCGGATATGCTGCCACTGTCCTTCAACAAGACCTCAGAAAAGCAGAGTATATCAGATATCGCCGAGGCCAGCCAGAATGTTATGGCTACCACCGAGGCTTGCAGAACAATCTTGATTGCCACCATGGAGTATGCCATCATGGATGAGTGGGACATCTCGATCAAGATTGGGGGTTTGGGTGTAATGTCATCGCTCATGGCGAAACATCTCACTCATCACAATCTCATTTGGGTCGTGCCGTGCGTTGGAGATGTTGTGTATCCCATCGACAAAGTCATGAATCCCATTCAGATCACGATCATGGGAAAGCAGTACCTCATCGATTGTCAGATCCATGTCGTAGGCAAGATCACATACGTCCTGCTCGATGCGCCGCTGTTCCGGCAACAAACAAAGAAGGAGCCATACCCAGCTCGTATGGATGATATGGACAGTGCCATCTACTACTCAGCTTGGAACTCATGCATTGCTGAAGTGATCAGGCGTCATCCTGAGATCGACATCTACCACATCAACGATTATCACGGCGCCGTTGCACCACTGCACCTTCTCCCTCGAGTCATTCCTGTTTGCCTGTCACTTCATAACGCAGAGTTTCAAGGCTTGTGGTCTATCTCAACACCACAGAAGCTGCAGGAAATGAGCGATGTTTTCAACCTCGACAAATCGCTGATTCGCAAATATGTGCAGTTCGGCGACAACTTCAATCTATTGCACGCTGGAACCAGTTATCTGCGAGTCCATCAAAAGGGCTTCGGAGCCGTTGGAGTTTCAAAGAAGTACGGAGCTCGTTCGTTCGCCCGCTACCCTATCTTCTGGGGGCTTCCCAAAGTTGGCATTCTACCGAATCCCGACCCATCTGATGTAGAGCACTTCAACAAATGCCTGCCGGATCCGAATGTCACCATTGACCAGGAGTATGAAGCTTCTCGCGGTGCAATGCGCAAACAAGCTCAGCAATGGGCCAACCTCGACGTTGATGAAACAGCCGAGCTGTTTGTGTTTGTTGGAAGGTGGAGCATGCAAAAAGGCATCGATCTGATTGCAGATGTCTTCCCTAGAGTGCTTGAAGACAATCCCAAAGCCCAACTGATCTGCGTGGGACCTGTCATCGATTTGTATGGCAAGTTTGCCGCCCTCAAACTCGACCACCTGATGAAAAGGTACCCTGGTAGAGTTTACTCGAAGCCGATGTTTGTCTATGTACCACCATTTGTTCACGCAGGTGCAGAGTGGGCACTTATCCCTTCACGCGATGAACCTTTCGGGTTGGTCTCAGTCGAATTTGGCCGTAAAGGAGCACTCGGTATCGGAGCCAGAGTTGGAGGCCTCGGTCAAATGCCTGGATGGTGGTTCTCAGTGGAGTCATCAGGAACCAAACACATGCTGAATCAGTTCAAGATGGTCATCGATGGCGCATTGAAGTCAACCCATGAGACAAGAGCTCTCATGCGAGCCAGGTCCAAGAACCAAAGGTTCCCGGTCGCTCAGTGGGTTGAAGATCTCGAGATTCTCCAGGCGAAAGCCATCAAAATCAACACCAAGGTCCAAGATGGCTCGACTTCGGTTTTGAACACTCCAATCAGCACGCCACCTCGTTCACGAGTTCCATCTCGTGTGACGTCGCCAGTGGCCTCCAGATCACCTTCGCCTACACTTGAAGAAACACCACGACCCCAGCTCAGGCGTCGACTGTCCAGTCTGCTATATCCCGCCCATCCATCGGCAGAACAGTTCTTGCCTTTCCGTCGCCGACTGTCATCTCTCTTCCCCGTATCACGCCGTACGCCTTTCAAAGTCTCGAGCACCGGCATCGATGTCCCTGTGGAGGCTGACGAATCTCGCGATGAGATCGGTATTTTGCCACAATCGCCTCCAAGAAGTCGGCATGGTACAGCTGGAAGTCTAAGCGAAGCTGTCCCACGAAGTGTCTTCAATCCTAGCTTCTGTTGCTCAGAGGAAACCAACTTGCCAGGTGAGATCACCAGACCTACACTTGCCCATTACAGACGTACCTCTACGCTTAGTGTCGGTGAGGTCGTAGGCGAGAAGACCGACTTCAATCTGCAGAACGTTGATCAATCGTTCACTGATTCTCAACTCGACTATTATCGTATCTACGAGAAGATGCTGGGTTCTCTGACTGCAAAGAGCTCTGAAGGCAAACTTTGTATCGAGACCTTTTTGCATCTGGCAGAGAAGAACTGGTACCAACGATTTGGTGAGGCCAAGCTTGGTCGAGCTGTCATCTCTCCACCGGATGTAGGCAGCAAGAAGTTTGGATTCAAAGGCGTGTCTGTCACAGTCAGTGAGGCAAGTTCCATCAGCGAAGGCGAACGCACGGATAGTGTGGGTGCTAGCTCTCAGAACAGTGCAGAACAATTCTTCACCAACGCCCATTATAAGGCACCAACTGGTGTCTCGAGGCTGTTGATGTCGAAGCTGCCTTATATCGCCTCTGATTGGCCTTTGTACGCTTATCTCCTTGCGTTTGGACAGATCATCGCTATCAACAGTCACCAAATCACCATCATCACTGGAGCCCAGGGTGAAAATGCGATTAAGCTATATATCGTAGCCTCGATATACTTGGCAGGATCGCTCTTCTGGTGGCTGATGGTTCGTAAACTAGCATCCCGATTTGCACTTTCCTTGCCTTTCCTGTTCTACGGATTGGCGTTCTTCCTGGTTGGCGTCGCACCATACGGAGCCACTCCAAACAGCCGTGGTTGGATTCAAGATATCTCGAGCGGCTTTTACTCGTTCGCATCAGCATCTGGATCCTTGTACTTTGCCTTGAACTTTGCAAGTGAGGGTGGTGTTCCAATCCAAACGATGATTTTCAGAGCCACTGTCGTTCAGGGCGTACAACAACTCTGGGTTGCTGCACTGTGGGCATGGGGAACAACAATGAGTTCTCACCACACTGCAAAGTTCACGGACACCATCATGAACTCGAAGGTTCTTCTGGCTATCATGGCACCAATCGCTGTTATCTTCATGGCAATCGGTCTTGTGCTTGTTTTCGGCTTACCAGAGTACTACCGCAACACGCCAGGAAAATCGCCTTCGTTCTATACCAGCATGTGGAAGCGCAAAACAGTCATGTGGTTCTTTGTCGCCATCGTTATTCAGAATTACTGGCTGTCGGCGCCAACCGGACGGAACTGGCAATATCTTTTCAGCAGCACCCAAGCGCCGATCTGGGTCATCGTTCTGTTACTGCTCTTCTTCTTCATATTCATCTGGAGCGTTGCCCTCTACACTCTTTCACGCTTTTCCGAGTATCACTCTTGGTTCTTGCCCATCTTTAGCGCTGGCCTCGGTGCTCCGCGTTGGTGTCAGATGCTCTGGAGCACTTCTGGCATGGGTCTCTATTTACCATGGGGCTCAGCCGTTAGCAGTGCAATCGCGGGTAGATCTCTGTGGTTATGGCTTGGCGTGCTCGATGCCCTAAATGGCGTTGGCATTAGCACTATGCTTTTGCAAACTCTTACTCGCCATCACGTCGCGGTTACCCTCACTGCTGCTCAAGTCTTGGGTTCAATTGCTACTATTGCAGCTCGTGCATCAGCACCTGATGCTACAGGACCCGGCTCTGTCTTCCCCAATCTGGTGGTAAGCTCGAGTGGACTCGGTGCTTGGGAGTTTTGGGTTGCGCTTATGTTCCAGATGGCTTTGCCCTGTGGATTTTTCATGTTCTTCCGTAACGAACAATTGTTCAAGCCTTAATGGCTTTGATGCGGATATCTTTTCTTTTGTCAATATTCTCAGCCATGCTTAGAGGATCAAATATGCCGAGTCAGAGATAGATATTCTTTAGTAGATATAATGTATAATGTATCAGTCTTTCCTTATAGAATATTTGAATTCTTGACTCAAGACTCTCGAGGGCGTTCTTGCATAAGTTGTGCAAGCCAAGCAAGACCGGAGCGGAATTGGAAGCGGCGGAAGATATCGTCTTAGCAGCCTTGGAGCTTTAGCCGCGAGACTCTTCCCTAAGTCCCCTCGCTTAACACGGAACTTCGTCCTTTCACGGACACGTGCTTCTAGGAACGCAGCAACAATCTTAGTAACCCAAAAAGACGCCTCCTTACTCCATTCTATCTAAGAGGATCTACGGCGCCTTTAGTCTCTCCGAGACGTTAGAAGTGCTTAGCTCGATATTTTGTTGTTCCCGTGTAGGACTCAAGTTCAACGTGCAGATATTGGAAATTGCACGCTGACTTAAGACTTGGATCTTCTGGGTCCCGAATTTTCAACAGATAAGGGACAGTGATGGTTACAGAGAAAAAATGTTCATCCTTTAGGAGCCCTTCTAATATCGAGCCGCTACGAGCTAAACAGACGTTAGAACAGCCGTTGAGCTGAAGTGCGGAGCATGACTTTTGAGCCTCGCTACAGGCCGAAAAGGCGTCAGGATTCATTCTTTTACTCCTGCGTCTCATCTTTGCTCCTTAATTGTATGGCTAGCCCTGCCGATTTCCAGACTAGCTAAGCCTTTCTGAGATCGACGTTGGCTGCCTAAGAGGATGCTTAAGTCAGTCATCATGCACGGCGTATACTGCAATAAGCGAGAGTCGATGGTACGTTCTCTAGAACAAAGATGGACAGGGTGTTAAGAACAGTCGGTGTCGAAAGGACATAAGTGTCGGTAAACAAGTGCGCATTGGAGCTAACTATGGCACGAGATCATTGTGTACATCTCTCAGATTTCTGGAAGCCGGATGGGTGTACATCCTTCGACATTATAAACATAATGCATGACCCTAGGGAGATTTTAACGTCCATGCGGCGGAAATTGACTTCGATATAGATCCAGATTTCCTCTAAAACGACATGTCTTTTCGTGAGCTAAATTATCTAGACATAACGACAATTCGATCCTTCGAAAGCGATCCTTAAGATGCATACGCTACGAAGCAAAAGGTATAAGTTGACGCTCAAGGCCGCAAAGCAGGAAAGCTCCTTCCATTCATAGTACCTTTATTTTTAGAATGTGAGCTTTCTTCGGATTGGCCTTAGCCTCGACATGGACGGTCGCAACAGCATTAGCGTTCAATGGCATAACAGAGACCGTCACTGTAACTCATACATCTTAGTCAACAATCGTTTCATGCCCTTCGCCGCAGACAGTCACGATTTGCAACTCTAAGTGTGCGGCTCCGACTTCGATCTCTGCTAACAAGGCTAATGTTGTTTATTAGACTGTGTCTGACTGTCAAGCTGGCTAGGTCGTCAACATTGATGGTACTCCGACGACTCTCGCATAGGCAACTGCATTAACTTTCGAGACGACTATTAGCGACTTTGTCTTTGTCCCCGAATTAGCCACGAACAACGACTTCACTGCCAGCGCCACGGTTACTAATGTCGTATATCCATCATCGATGACTGGTTTCAGCGGTCAGGTGGTTACATGTCAGACCGGAGTCACCACCATTAGCAGCGATGGTGCCGTTCTTACCAATTGTCCCTACACGGTGCAGTCGACCGTCCTCGGGTTGACGGCGACTGGAGCTGGTAGCCTGCTAACCGCCGTCGTGTCTTTAGCTGACTATATTGTAAAGATCATCTACATATATGTCATTGAAGTCATCGTGGAACAAGTTCCCACGACTATCACGAGGACAGCGACCAGTATTCTTACCACGACCTAGACGGAGCTGTTAAAGACAACAACAAATGTTACTCTCACCACGATCCAGATAGAACTTGTTACAATCACGAACGGCGTCGTCACCACGATCCAGACAGAGCTTATGACCAGCGCGACCACGACACAGACAGAGCCTGCAACAACCGCGAACAGTGCCCTGCCCATAATTACCACTGTCGCTGATGTCACCTTTTTGCTAGAGTATGATACGGCATACGATAGATTGCTGTTAATGGGCTTCGCAAGCGTTAGATCATCGGTCCGCCTTCGGTCCCTGCTGGTCTAAGTGTATGTCTCGTTCAATGTGCTAAGCAAGTAGTCTGCCGAGCTGCGTCCTTCGTGGAACGCTTTTCGTTGTGTGTTTCCTTGACTCAGTTCGACGTACAGAGCCGAAGAGTCTCTTAAGGCGAGATTTTCGCGACTGTAATCTTCCGACCATCTACATCGACGAGCTTAAGATCGTCTGCAGGTGCATCGACGCCGGCAAGTTCTCGATCGTCAACCAATCCTGGGCCCTCTTTAAGGCCGAATGCCCCTTCGAGTGTTATAGAAAGCACGAGTACCAGTGGTTCCGAAGGCGTTAGCAGCAGTCCCGTGTCTACTTCAAGCACCAAGATCGGCTCAAGCAGTGTCCCATATCCCATAACCAACACTTCGGTCAGGTCGACGTCATTGAGTACGCGCAGCAGCCTCAACCCGAGTGTTCCTGTGTCTGTAACTACACCATCTGTTACGCTTGTGACTTCGAGCTCAAGCTCTAGCGAGACCTCGTCGTCTTTGAGCTCCGCGATATCGAACTCGAGTTCATTGATGTCTTCCCCGTCGCCCACATCCAGCAGCAGTCTTAGCTCGAGCGTTAATCCTCCAGCCACCAACTCGTCGACGACTTCATCGATGAGCACCACACCTGTTGCCCCACTCACTGGTTGTGCTGTTGCAAGCGGTATCTTAGGATATACTCCTGCCGTATCTTACTGCTCTTCAGCCTATCCGGTGACAACATACACTACCTTGCTCAATGCTACAATCACCAATATCGTCACCACCTCAGTTCCCACCTCCACTACCTACAGTAGCCTTACTCTGCCTGTTCAGACGGCTGTGGAGACAGATCAGGAGACTGTGTATCTTTCCAGCACCTTCTCGACAGAGTCTACGGTTATAGAGACAACGACGACGTAAGATTTCTACACATGATCCATCTTTAGCCCTTCATACTAACGAAGCATCGCAGTACCTTGACAGTCACCACCACCCCTCAGGCAACGTTCACAGTGCGTAGAAGACAAGCGGCGCCTTCAGCTCAAGCCAGCATTTTCTCGAGTATCATGTCTCGTCGAGCCTCAGATATCGCTTTGGTGTGCTCCTGCCTCCAGACCCCAGCGACAACTTCTGTCACGAGTACGGAAACAGTCCTGAGTACAACAGTCGCCACCCCAGTTGTCAGCGCCAACAACACCATCACACCACCTCCAGTGACAATCCAAGTCACCGAAACAGCATTCATCACCGAAGTCGTGTCCGTCACAGACCTCACCAGCACCACGACCACGCAAACCGCCACAGCAACCGCCACCGCTCCTGCCACATGCCAAAACTTTTTCACCTGCTCAGAAGGTGTCGATGCTTCCTGTGACCCGAACTCTGGCGGGTATTGCCTCTGCACCGAGATCGCCGGCACCGGGCAAGGCTTCTGCACTTCCTTTAGCACATACACCGTGGGCTGCACCACCAGTTCCGACTGTGGAGAAAACATGCTTTGCGCTCTGAATACTTGCATCGGTAACGTGTGTATCCCTAACGTAGACGCGATTTGCGCCAATCCTGGCGGACAGGCGGAAGCTCGTCGCAGGTTCCGCAGAGGGGCGACACGGAGATCTGTGTGGAATGCGCCGCTTGGGAAACCTGTGGATATGTATAATGGTCTTGATGCGTGAGGTTTGCCTAGTGTAGTGTGGCCTTTACGGAATGGAAGACCGCCGAGTAGATTTGAGGGTGGTCTGAATACTCGGTGCCACTCTTGACCTATGTAATATGCAACCTTGACAATGATATACAAATCGTACGATCAACACCTCTTCAACTTAACTTTCACCTGCCATCTAGAATATAGTCGAGAGATCCCTAAACTCTGTAATGAGATGAACGCATCTATCTATGGTTTGGTACAGATGTTCTCGGTATCCTCTACTTTTCGGGATGACAAGAACAAAGTTCAACGATCTATTGAAGAATGACTGTTACTTGTCATTGCAGCTGGCATTTCATGTTGGTATTGTAGGGGGAACAAAAAAAATGCTCCAAACATAAAAAACAAATGAACAACAATAGACATGCAAACACAAGACAAAAAAGACCGACAGAACCAAAAAAAAAAAAGAACTAAAGCAAAAATGTCAACTTTTGTTGATTCATTCCCCACATTGTTTGCGTCGAATGCTCGAGCTCATCACACAACTACCTTCTTAAACCTCCACAATCCCACCTTTACATACTTCACCAAACGCTTGCACCAACTCCTCCAAAACACTTTCCACAAAGCTCTCTTCTCTCTCACTACCAACAACACCAACATGTGTTTCTCCACCTTTAACAAAACTAACCACTTTCATCGGAGAAGGAGAATCTCCGTGTGGCTTTATCGCATCAATCGCACATTCTCCACCAGCAAAGGGCATGGTTTCCACATCATCTTCATCGCCTTGATGATGCACTATACTTCCAAAGTATGCATCGGTATCCCAACCTACAGCGGCAGCGATGGAGGAGTACCCGACAAAGTCGTGGGAGCTAGAATTCGCGGTTTGAATGGCAATGTTGCGGAGGAGGGAAGCAATGTCTTGAGACGCAGAGAGGGAGATACGGATGGGAGTGATGTTGTAGCAGGGTCCCATGATTGCGTCGGCCGTAGGGAGAGAGGGCATGTTGCGACCAGAGGTCACGCCGCCGAAAACAATGTCGGTGGTTTGTAGACGGCGAGAGAGGACTAACGACCATGCTGCGGTGAGAATTGCAGAGGTTGTTGCGTCGGAGGGCTTGGTTGACATGTCGACAGGACACGACTTGAAGAGACCTTTGTCGGTATCATGGGTAGAAGCTTTCAATGATGACAAAGAAGAGCCGACGAGGAGATCTTTCCAGTAAGTCAAAGACTTTTTCTCAAGAGAGGGCTCCAAGGTTGCGGAGATGTAAGTCGCGAAGGGCTCGCTGCTGATCTTGCCTCCCTTGTACAGAGTCTCGAGACCAGTGAGGAGTGCAGGCAATGATACGCCATCATATTGAGCATGCGAGAGACGGAAGATAAGGCCCTCTTGCCCGTTGTTGCCTGTTACGTGCATAATCTTTGCAAAAGCACTGCCCAATGGGAACTCTTCTTCGATGTCTGCGGTGCAGATTTCCGTGATCTGTTGTTTGAGGTCACCTTCGACTTTCTTGCCGACAACGATGTCGTCGATCGACTCCAGCACAGCTTGGTAGTAAGCCGAGTTGTGCTGAACAAAGACAGTACGAAGGATACTGTGTGTGCTGACAAGCCGCTTGCAAGCATCGAGCAGCTTCACGCTATCGATACCCTTGTCGAAGACCATAGTGGTGTATTGCAGAGAGGTACGTGGTGCTGAGGCAGTCTGCTTGATATCAAACACCTGCGTATCAGTCATAGGAAGCACATCGCGTACAATCCATTCTGAGTTGGCGAGCTGAGGTCTAACAACCTCAGACAAAAAGGCCTCGACATTCAAAACACTCAGCGTGGAGAATGGCTTGTATGTCTGCGTCTGTTTCTTGGCCTTTGACACAACATCCAGTTTCATCACCTTGGCAGCATCGCCCAGGCGCATATGCTGGAAGATATCAGCAACTGACAGTGCATGTCCTTGGGAACGAAGTTTGGAGACAAGCTTCATAGCCAAGACAGAGTCACCGCCGAGACGGAAGAAGTTATCATCAACATCAATTTTGCCGGCATCGACACGAAGAATATTGGCCCAGCCAGTCCTGAGAATGTCCTCTGGAACTGTCAGCTTGGCTTGAGCCACGTTCTTCGACCAAGCTTGCTCAAGTCCTTGATGAAGCTGATTGAGAGTATCTGAAGGAATACTGGAAGCCAACTTATGAAGTGCCTCGCGGTCAATCTGTCCGTCCTTGTCGGTAGACAGGTTGTCAACTACAATGTATGCAGATGGTACGGCATATAAGGGTAATGTGTCGCGGATATTTTTGTCGAGTGTTTTTAGTGCAACAGCAAGATCGATTGGGATGCTGGCACGGATTGTCGCTTCTGATCCTTGTACTTTGTGATCCTCAGTCAGGACATCAACGCTGTCCTCGAGAGATGGTCGCTGGTCAACAAAGACTACGATCTCTTGGTTGCTGTCTGCGGAAGACTTCCTGACTGCAGTGGTACCACGAGTGGCGGGTGGTAGGTATCTGGCAACATGTGCTTCCAGCTCGGCAAAGTCGACCGAATGGCCTTGAATTGGTAAGAAATTATCCTTGCGTGCAACAAAGGCAATGCTGCCATCAACACGTAGCTCAACCAGATCGCCTGTAGCTTGGACCTTGCCCTTACGACCTGGGTGGGAAGGACTTCCAGCCAGAAGCCAAGCTGGCGACTCTACAGTATCGCCAGTGAGGAAGTTGCCTTCGAGCCAGAGTTCACCAACAGAGCCGATGGGCACCAAATTAGACGAGTTACGAGAATCACAAACCCATCCCACAGCCGCTGGCGGATACGTCTTGCCCTGCTCTGTGTTTGCGAATGCACTCAAGCGTTGGGAGGTCTTGTCGTAAGCCAGAGGTGCAGCTCTATTCCAAGACCAGATATTATCCAACTCTATCTTCGGTAGGCAGCTGACCTCTTCGACGCGTCTTGTAAGGTCTCTTGTCAACTGCGTACAAGCAATTTCGAGCTGTGCAAGGATACGCTCCATTTGAGGAATCTTAGTCAGGCTGCTATCGAAGTTGGCACATACTCTAAAGCCGCCCTTTCGAATGCCGCATCCTACCATGAGAGGGTAAGGATTGAAGTGGAGTGCTTCACGAACAACATCTCCCAGCTGGAAGCCAAGATCGTTGCCCACGTAATCAGGTTCAGGCTGGATGACCAAACCAGTCGGTGCTTCTGACGCATGTTGAGCGTCTTGGCTAACTTTTCTGATATTCTGCCATCCCATGTGCTGGTAGGGAGTTCTCGCTAGAATGCTTTGCTGGACCGACTGTAGGAAAGACTCGAGCGTGATTGCTCGGTTAATGCGGATGCGAATGGGCACTGTGGCAATGAGTGGACCAACAATGCTCTCAACGCCAGCAAGTGCGATATCACGACCAGTCAACGTCTCGCCAAACAGAATGTCATCGCTACCTGAGTACTGCGAGGCCACAAGCGCCCATGCACCACGGATCAGTGTTGCTAGAGTGAAGGGGAATCCCGCGCCAGTCTCGAGGGGTATGATACGCTCGACCATAGCATCAGGAGTGGGTACGAAGTCTCTTGACGGCATGCGAGGGAACTGAGGTCCAACAGCTCCCTTCAACTCTTGTCGCCAAAAGTCTTGCATAGCACTCTCATCGGTCTCACGGACGTATTCGACAAAGTCTCTCATGCGAGCCGGAATCTCTAGAGCTTCTCCTTGCAAAGCATCGCTGACTTGCTTGAGAATGAGAGGCTCAGACCAGCCATCATAGAGCAGGTGATGAACACTCCAAACCATGTATCTCTTGTCAGTCTCTGACGACTCAACGATCGCATAGCGAGCCAGGTTCTGACCAAGGTCCATTCTCTCGTTCTTGTCGCTCTCGAGATATTGGTCTAGATCAGTAGCGTGTCTCCATGATATGCCCTCCTTCAAGACGACTTGCTGGAGTCCAGGCTCTTCCAGCTGAGCGGCGCGGGTACGGAGGATGGGGTTCGCAGCGATGACCTTCTCCCAAGCCTTCTTCAATGCTTCAACATCCATATGCTCAGGTATAGAGGCCACTCTTTGAGCGAGGTATAGCTCGACCGATTTAAGCGAAAAAGTGAATAGAGACTCTTGCGTGGGAGTGCATGGGTAGATATCCTCGATGTTGTCGATATCAGTCTTGCAGGCTTTGGCTGCCTCTAGGCGAGCGTCGTCGACCAATCGCGTGATGGTCGAGAATGCTTGAAGTTCCTTCTGTGTTTGTACGTCGCCGGCTTTAACAACACTAGCCATTGCGGACAGGTTCGGATTGCCGAATGTGTCGATGACAGACAGGATAAGACCCTGTGCCCTGCAAGTTGATACCAGTCTCATTGCTGCCAGAGAATTGCCGCCGAGGGCAAAGAAGTTGTCTTCAAGGCGAATTCCTGCAGCGTCTAGATTCAATACCTGACTCCAGGCCTGCTGAAGACCTTTCTCCCGGTCGTTAAGCTCACGGCCGATATCAGCAGAACTCTGATCCAGGTCTCTCAGATCGACTGTGGTACCAAAAGCCTTGAGTTGCTTGCGATCAGTCTTTCCAGAGATCAGAACTGGGATATGGTTGACTGGAATGTATGAAGTGGGCACCATGTAACGGGGCAAAACCTTCTTCACCTCTGCATCGGCTTTCGTAAGTGCTTCACGCAACTCGTCAGAAAGCTGGATGGAAGTGATGTTGGTTTGACCGTGGCCTTGAGAAGCGCTGGGTGCAACAAAGGCTACCAATGTAGCCTGACCGCCTGTTCCTTGTGGTACAACGACTTCAGCGATAATTGTTGTACCAGAGGGCAGTCTAGCGCCAAGCTGACTCTCGATTTCGCCCAGCTCGACACGTTGACCACGAAGCTTTACTTGAGTATCTTTTCGTCCAGCAAAAATGATACCACCAGAGCCATCAGGATCATACTTTCCGAGATCTCCAGTCTTATATAGCCTTCCGCGCCGGCCAGCATACTTCTCGTGTCCTTTGAGAAGCCAGGAAGGATCGTTGATGAACACAGTCGCCGTTTTCTCAGGATCGTTGAGATAGCCTTGTCCCACGATAGGGCCTTCGACGAGCAACTCGCCAACAGCACCGGCTGGCATCAATTGCTCATGGTCATCAGGGTTGACAATCCACATACAAGCACCGTTTCCGGTACCGATGGAAATGTAGTCTCTGCCCGTGGCGGTATCACTGTTTATCGTGCATCCGATGGTACACTCGCAAGGGCCATAACCAATAACTATTCTGGTGTCTTGACCCCAGAAGTTGACGTCTCTGGCGGACGCTGCTTCTCCACCAAGGCCCAGTACGTCGAGTGACTTGATAACATCTGGATCCAAGATTCGAGCCATAGACGGTGTGATGCCAGCATAGTTGATCTTCATGTCTCTTATAACACCGTTGATGTCGTTCAGACGGTCTTCGTCGGAGGGAATGCAGAGACAACCGCCATTACCGACTGTCAGAAACATGCTGTCAATACTGACATCGAAGGCGTATGATGCAAAGTCGAGAACTCTAGACTTTTCCGTATAGCCGACTGCTTTCGCTCGAGGAATAGCACTGCTGGTATATGTTCTGTGGGATATTGTGACGCCTTTTGGTGTACCGGTGCTGCCAGATGTGAAGATGATATACATTAGAGTGTCAGGGTCGACAGGGGGTAGTTTCTTCAGACTTCCAGGAAGTGCTTGCTTGAAGGCGTCTTCTTCGACGACGAGATGCGGTGCGTCCGGCATGATGGATTTCGCAAATTCATGCTGAATTCGTGATGAAACAATCAAGTTTGCATTAATCTGCACAGCCATATTCTGGAGTCGAGCAAGCGGAAGAGAAGGGTCCATCATTGCAAAGGTCGCTCCTGCCTTCATGGTAGCCATCACAGCAACGATCGCCCAGCGCGACTTCTCAAAGCACAATGGCACAATATCGTGCGATCGTACGCCCTCTGCTATCAGAGACTGTGCCATGAAAGTAGAATATTGATCGATTTGCCCAAAAGTCAGAGTGCCGTCCCAAGAATCAATGGCAACTTTGTCAGGGAATTGATGTGCTCGCTCAGATACCATGTCGTGCATACAAAAGTCGTATGTAGGAGGTAATTCATTGTTGTACTCCCAAATCTCGTCCAGATCACTTGGTGTTGGTCGTAACGCGTCCTGGATTGTAATCTCTAGTTCCGAGATGCAGAGCCGAATGGTATCTGCTAATGATCTGATGTATCTGGTCACCTCATTGTCCAGTAAATCTTTGCTGCGGAAAGCTGGCTGGATATGGAGCTTTCCGTCAATGAAGTGTACCCTGAGATGGAGTGTCCCCTTCTCAAACAGGTCAGTTGGCTCTAACTATTACAGCATGTAGATGATGGACGCACTGTTGAGTCCTCAGATTGTTGTGATAGAACGCTAGTGCTCAGAAGTATCGAGACAGCCTCAGAATAGTTTTCACCAGAATCTAATCTCGAGATCTGGCTCGAGATAGTCTTGGTGACATTGCCAACCGAGTCTCCCAATCCGTTCATGACATCCTCCATGGAAAAGTGTCTTGGAGTTTGCTCCGGTGCATTTGATGAATTCTGATATGTCCAATCAAACGAGACGCGCTCTCCTTCCCGAGTCCGCAGGAGCACAATCAGCCATGATGCGAGTACGATATCTTCTCTCATGCCGCTTGGTGTGGAACGTGATTGACAAGCAAGATTGTGAATGTTATAACTGGAGACAGCATTTCCTGATGCGACTCCCTGATTAGGATCTGTCATGTGTTTGTAGCCCATATTCGTGGTTTCAGGGATTTGCGGACGTGGTCCTTTGGAGTGATAGTAGTGACTGACTATCGGTAGGCTTCAGATTCAATCATACCAATCCACAAAGGTGTTTCTACATGAGCCACGCCTGCCCAGAACAACCATGATGGAACATGCCGGAGACGACCAACGGACATGAATGGCCTCAAGCGACATCGCTTCCTGAGCACCGGGCACGATAGACGCGCTAGAATGGCACGACATCTGATAAGATGAAGAGATTTCAAGGCGTGCCGCCGGGCGCCCAACGCGAACAAGAGTCGGAAGCTATTCCCACGCTACAGTCACTAGGTGCATCTGATTAGATAATTTGCTCAAAGCGACGTCGTTGGTGTCCACTTGGTTCGCGAAAAACCTTGAACTTGGTGGAGGATGGAGTGGGGTCGAAGCACGGACAAGAGTTACATCTGATTAGATTTTTGGCGAGCTCAGCTGAAGCTTAGACCATGTGGTACAAACGCATCCTTCAGCTCGTGCAAGACGCAAACACGTTCATGTTCGGATCAGATAAGATTCTGTGTGTCAGACCAAGCCTCGTACTCGGCCATGGCATGCCTCTCCACTGATACGAATTCATGATGGTAGGATTCTGTGTTTCTCCGAGCAGACAAGCGATCTGCAGGGCGTCTCGACGCACGCCCCACGAGGACGAAAGTTGAGGCGTTGAATAATGTTGCCATGTTTTCTTCTCCGACGCTACACGACCGTCGGCGCTACCGACTCGTGCCATCACGTAGATCGTGCCATGGCTAAACGATGCTCTCCTCAAATGGCCGGTCATGCATCGACCGAGGGCTCGTTTCCGCGACGTGTGCCGACGAAGTCCATCAGGGTGTTCAAAATATACCAAGTGCTCACTGTAAGTTTTTGATCTACTGATCTACAACAATCAACCCTGTTGCCCAAGTGGTACCAACACAATGGCTTCCACCACGACATCACCACACCAGTATCCTCTGGTCAAGCTGCCCTATCCTTTCCTGACATCATATCGAGTCAATGTTGTCTCGTCAAACACACCTGCCAGACGGGTCTTGCATCTTGACGAGCAACCCTCCAATGGAAAGGCTCCAACTGAAGCCTTGCACTCAGACTCGCTGACATGGCTGGACCTGCATACAACACCCAAAGAATCACACCCTCCACTCAGCGACAACAGCGATTGGGCTCGCGCGGTCCGTGGTCCGCAAACAACCTTCAAATGGCCTGAGAGCACTGCTCCCACCCTCGGCCAGGTGTGGAATGTCGTCCACGCCATCTACCTCGCCTACCCCAACACCGAGCACTTCCGCTTGACACTGCAAGGCGGAGAGAAACAAACCTTACACGATGAACTGCTGGCCACCGGCCTCGCCATCGAGCACCCCAAAGCATGGCATCTGCCCAACGAGTCTATCCCTCGCACCAACGAACTCCTCATCCTGCGCAGTTCCTTCTGGCAAGGCGCCGCATCACCCACCGGTCCACGCCCTATCTGGGTGCTCGGCGACGGCATCGACGCACACCTCCGCACACCCCTCTCCAACTACCCAATCATGCCCGAGAACCACCACTTCACCATGAAGTTCCCTGCTGAACGCGTCTACGCCCGCCACCCCATCCGCCGCCCCAAGCCCGCTCCCCAGAGTATCTGCTACTCGCGCTACATCCCCGAAGTGGATCAGCACTTCTCTCTGCAGGTCGTGGACTGGACATGCCCCGACCACCTCAACCTCTTCCACACATGGCAAAACGACCCTCGTGTCGCCAAAGGCTGGAACGAAACAGGCGACCTCGAGCACCATCGCAATTACCTGCGTAACTTACACTACGATCCTCATGTGTTGTGTCTCTTTGGCCGTTTCGACGATACACCCTTCTCCTACTACGAACTCTACTGGGCAAAAGAGGACCACTACGGCGCTCACTTCGCCGCCGGCTCCTACGACCGCGGCCGCCACTCCCTCGTCGGCAACCCCTCCTTCCGCGGCGCGAAACGCGTCAACGCATGGTACTCTTCCTGCATCCACTACTGCTTCCTCGACGACCCACGCACTGAAAACGTAGTGGGCGAGCCCAAAGCTTCCGGCAGCATTATCCTCAGTTATGAGCAAAGTCAGGGGTTGGCGATTGGAAAGTTTGTGGATCTGGGACACAAGAGGAGTGTGCATAGTCATGCGAGCAGGGAAAAGTGGTTTCAGCTGTGCCCTGTGTTTTGGGATGGGAGGGAGAGGCCGTTGGAGAGTGCTGATCGCGCTGCTTGGGCTGCTAAGCTGTGAAAAAAAAAAGTGTTTTGATACATTGCATATGATTGAAATGATGGGTTTTCCGTTTTCCAAAATCGATGTCTCAAATGAGTGTTTTGCCAATCAGACTCAGCACGTTAGCCTCTGTGACATCGAGCTTTTCTTCGCTCTCAAGCACTGAAGTTTCGGTGAACGAGTCTACCATGCTAGCCACACTATCCCTTCCATATACGCTTTCGATTTCCTCGACTTCTACATCTGGATCTCCAATGCTCTTCACGAGATCCACAATCAGCTCTCCACTGCCATTCTTGACCAATCTACCTCGATCTCCCGTCTTGTATAGTCGGCCATAGACAGGGTGCACGAGAAAAGCTGCAGCATCTAGATCCGGACGGTTGAGGTATCCCGATGGCAGACCAACGCCACTGACATATAGATCTCCTACTGCACCCAGAGGCACAGCAGCTCTCGCTGCGGAGTGCAGAAACAAAACACTTGTTTCAGGGAGTGGAGAGCCGATGATAGAATCCCTAGTCGAGCAAGACGCAGGAGAGATGATACCAGTGAGAATTGAATCGGTGGCAGCAGTATACAGTCTCAACACTGTCAAAGGCGAGTAAATCGACCTCGATACATTCTGTAACTGCTGCACCAGGGATAGCGGTAAAGCGCCTACGCACCACAAGTGCCGCAACGAAGGTACCCTTGCGAGGTTCAATGTTGACGCTTGCGAAAAACTTGCCGTAGTGATTGTAGCAGAGACTTTGTTGACTGCGGTCGTGAGATCTAGTGTTGGGCTAACAGCACATAGTGTTCCTCCAGTGCTCCATGTCGTAAAGACTTCCAAGACTGAAGTGTGGCTGACTGGGGAAGCAGATGTAAGCCAGCTGAATTCTTTCTTACTCATGCAAGAAGGAATTTGTTTCGAGTAAGATGTTATTGACGTGAATGCTGCTCGATGGGTCATCTCTGTCCCAATGGGCATAGCTGAGGAGTTCTTGCTGCTGTATATAACATATGCGAGATCCGTCTTTGCAACACAGGGCAGTGGTTTGACATTAAATGTTTCTGGCGTTTGCATCCAGGTGGTGATGAACTCATTGACGTCCAGATAAATAGATAGATCGTCGTCGTCGCGATACCACGCATCCCAGGGACACCCACAAAGCATCGGTCCATCCGTCAGAACAATCGAAGCACAAGCATCTTCGACGATACTTTGTAGTTCAAGAGCGGGTGTGCCTACTGGCAACGGACAGAATGCGAATCCGGCTTTCAGCACTGCCAACCAGGATACATAAAGTGCTGGTGATGCATCCATGTATACTGGCACGATAGTCCGAGTGCTGTGAGATGTCTGAGGTATGCTGCTCAGAAGCTTATGAGCCAGCGCTGTTGTGATGCCATTCAACTGTCGATAAGTCATTGTGAATTGTGTAGTCTCTGACCGGTAGTCTAGTGCACGGCGGTTCGGGTACTCGTTGACAGTCTTACGAAACCCTGAGTAGAGTAATGATACCTCGGCTTCCTTGCTGTACAGCAGCGATGGTTGCAAAGCCGAGTGGTTGAGTATGGAAAGCCTCGTCTCCTGCGGAGCGTAGACTTGTCTTCGAGACATATAATTTACGAGCGTCTTGAAAGCTGCGTCCGCATACTCTTCGTCCATCCGAAGGGCGTCATATCTCAACGTCAATGTCATCTCCATGGCATGATATTGAATAACGAAAGGCTGTCTGTGTCAGAGATATGGTTGATATCAACTGCGAAAAAAACATGCTTACACAATGGAGTAGTGGAGGTGCCTCTGTTGAGGTGAAATTGTCCACATCGGCAACAATTTCGAAACCAAAATCGAAACTCGTTGTATCTCCTTCTCCGGGATGGATGATATCGAGTGTATAGTCATAATTTGTCTTGCAGTCTGACAAGACTTCAGTGTCCATCGCCCTGGCTTGTATGATCTGTGGTTCGACTGCATGATGTAGTTGTTTCCGTAGAGCATATCGGTACGCGACTTCCCGCTCGCCGGTATAGAACGCGATGAATTGAGAGTAGTCCTTCAGGAGCGCATCTCTGCCTCTTGGACGAGGTATATGATTTGTTGCGAAGCTGAAATCCCGCTGCTTGTATTGAACCTCGTCGTTGTCCTCGCGCTGAACGGAAAACAATAGATCGTCGAGTCTTGGAAAGGCAGTAGGCCGAATGATCGATGGGTCTGCCATTTCTCTGATGTCTGATGGATAAGATAAGCGGCGACGATAAAGTCATCGCTCTCCTGAGTTATCCTCCATCTCTGCTCATCCATTATGCTATGACCCTGTCTCTCTGAGAGGCACATTGAGAGCCCGTCCCGACTCCGGAAGCCTCGGTCTAGGCAGCACTGTCAGATAGACCAGGGCTGCGATGAGAGTTTGATGCCCTAAACCCCGGTCGACATGGCCAAGCACTTTCGCAAGACCATGCCAAATCCGAGCCCAGTCCGCGAGAGATGATCGTCGCGACAAACAAGAAAATTCCTGACAAGGTTGAACGAGGTGCAGCGATGGTGTCAGGTGCATGGACAGTGAGATTAGGGTTATCAATCTGATAATCGACCCGCTTTGATGCAGGAAGCTTTGACACTTCTTGGCGATAATACCAATGTCGCGTGCTTTGGCTGGCCTTTCCCGAACTTCCGCTCCTTCTTCCTCCACCAAGCTCGTGTCAGACTTGTCTCGCCAGTGACAAGCTTCCCATGGGTTGCTTTCCAGCCTTGGGTTTTTCTCTTGCCATGCTTTTCTTTTCCAAGCGCTGATCCAGGGTCCGTATTGAAGCCGTTGATCGATTCCGTTGGATCAAGCATGCGATGATCATTTGGCTACGTCCGAGTCACCTCCCTGTTCCGAGTATGCCTGCCGAAGCGAAACAGCACGGTCCAATCGTGTTGAACGCGAGCGCGAGCGCGCCCCAAGAGCCGCCGTTGCTTTGGCTTGCCCGCATCATTAATCTCAAATGACGTTGGGCTGTAGCTGTTTTGCGACCTGCCAGGACCACTCAGCCGGTGTCGGGCTGAATGGTTGATGGATGGACATGGCGGGGCATGCATTGGTACATTTTTTATCAGATCCGCGTTGGATGAAGACATTGATGTAAGAAGACAATCACAATGCAAACAATCAACAGCATCTACGAGGTGAACACACCGAAGGTCCAAGCATCCCTGTTCCATGGACCAGCAAATCCTCCATTGGTGACAGTGGCATTGGGAGAGTTCCTGGACATCCAATGCGAACGATATGGACAGCATGAAGCACTCGTCTTCCCATGGACGGGAACACGATGGACATATAACGACTTGAAAGAAGAGAGTTCGAAGCTCGCTAGATATCTGTACTCAAGAGGCATCCGTCCTGGAGACAGGATAGCAATCCTTGCTGGCAACAGAGTCGAGTATGCTTCAGTCTTCTTTGCGTGTATGCGTATTGGCGCCGTGCTGGTCATCCTGAACAATACCTACACCATCCCTGAGGCAGAGTATGCTCTCCAATACACCGGTGAGCTAGAATTCCATTCACTGATAGAGACTACTTTTCTAACAATCTCCAGACTGCAAGATACTCTTCGCGACGCCAACGATTGGTAGGCACATCGACAACTCGACCATGCTCAGGCAGTTCTCGAATAGCCCAGACAAGCTACCAGCATTGCAACAGATTGTCATTCTCGCAGACAAACTCGACAACCTTCTACACTACCAAGATGCCATCAAAATTGGATCACGACTACCCAACGAGCCGGTCAAGCAAGTACAAGACAGTCTCTCACCATACGAGACATGCAACCTACAATTCACCAGTGGATCGACTGGTCATCCCAAGGCAGCCATGCTCACACACCATGGTCTGCTCAACAACTCTCGCTTCATTGGCGATCGCATGAGTTTGACCGCAGATGATGTACTGTGCTGTCCACCACCAATGTTCCACTGCTTCGGCCTGGTACTAGGCATGCTGGCATGTTTGACACACGGCGCAAAGATTGTGTATCCCTCAGAGATCTTCGACGGACCCTCAGTGTTGCAGGCCATCACCGAGGAGGGATGTACTGCCATTCACGGCGTACCAGCCATGTTCGACACCTTATTCAGTCTGCCCCGTCCCTCAGGTTTCAACTGCGACAGACTACGGACGGGTATCATCGCCGGCGCTCCCGTACCACGTCACTTGATGGAACTCCTGGTCAACGAGTTTGGCATGACCGAGTTCACCAGCAGCTACGGCCTCACCGAAGCCTCGCCAACGTGCTTCAACGCTTTTGTTGACGACTCCATCGACCGCCGTCTCACCACAGTAGGCACCTTGATGCCCCACGCCCACGCCAAGATCGTCGACAAGAACAATCGCATCGTCCCTGTTGGCACTCGCGGCGAGCTTTGCATTGCAGGATACCAACTCCAACAAGGCTACTTCCGCAATGCCGCAAAGACAGCTGAAGCCATGGAGCGCGACGCAGACGGCGTGCTCTGGCTGCACACCGGAGACGAAGCAGTCTTTGATCGCTACGGCTACTGCTCCATCACTGGCCGCTTCAAGGACATCATCATCCGCGGCGGCGAGAACATTTACCCACTGGAGATCGAGGAACGTCTCGTAAAGCACGACGCAATCGAACGTGCCATCGTTGTCGGACTGCCTCACACCAAATACGGCGAAGTAGTTGCTGCGTTCTTGCAACGAGCTGCTGGCGCTGGCAAGCTCAACGACGAGGAAGTACGCGAGTGGACTAGACAGACTCTGGGACGTCACAAGGCACCTTCTCATATCTTTTGGCTAGGAGAGAATGGTGTTACCGACCAGATTCCTATTACCGGCAGTGGCAAGATCAAGAAGTTTGAGATGAGGAAGATTGGAGAGGAGTTGTTGGCTTCTGTGCCCAAGGCCAAGCTTTGAGTGTGCAACGCAGGCTTCGTTATCTCTTCTGTCATGACTGCGATTTTTTTCTTTGGGTTCCGGTGTTTTAGCTTGAGCAAAAGTAGTGATGGTTATATCATACGTTTGACGTGTACAATACTACAGCCTTCGATCGTATCTCAAAACATGAGTTGAGCTTTTGTGTGCAACCACCCTATATTAGAAGAGAAGTCACAAGAAGCGCAGAGTGTATCCAAGACAAAATACATGACGCTATCAATGCAAAATCAACATGACTTTATCCTTTGCCTAGCCACACACTATCCCCATACAATCCTCCTACAACATAGCAACCTCACCCCTGCTTTCTTCACCAACAACACTATCCAACAGCGAACCCAACAATCTACTTCCCCTCTCAACCGCATACCCCATATCCTCATCCCTGTGTCCTTGCTCCAAGCTCCCCAACACCCAAAGTCCACAGTCCTTAGCGACTCCATTGCGCCTCAAACACAACTTATACTCTGCATCCACAGTAGGCTTTTTATCTCGCAAGAGCCCAGCAGCTTCAATCTCGGAAAGCAAAGGTGTACTGTGCTCATACCCTCCTGCAGAAACAATCACATCGAAAGCTTGGGGGCTCTGAGATACGGTATTTGTGTGTGTGTTTTTGAGCGCTAGACGAGTTTTGTTGCCCGAGGTGTTTGTAGAGGTGACTTGGGATAGAGGTGTGATGTTGAAGCGCCAGGTGGATGGGTGGGGAGAGGTGATGCGTTGGGCGTAGAGGTTCTCGTAGAGGGTTTCGAGGGTGCGGAGGGAGATTTTTGGGTAGGTGGGTGTGGTGGAGGAGGAGGAGGAGGGGGAGAGTAGGCGAGGGCGCAATTCGGGTGGGTATTGGGAGGTTGTTGCGCCGGGGAGGCAGTTGTCGATGATATCTTGGGTGCTGGAAAGAGCTGTTAGTAACCTTGTGGTTTGTGAGAGAAGGGGTGCGGTAAAGCTTACAAGGAAGTGTTGTCTTCTGGTCGCAGTGCAGAGTCCTCGATGAACATTGTTGCCCTCGCTCGATGCAGAGCTCCTGCACTCTGCAAGTGCTCAAAGATCTCCGCAGCCTCCTGATCAGCTCCCACAATAGCGATATCCTGATCCTTGAGATTGTGCAGCAAAGGCGCAACTTCAGAAGAATGCAACACCTTTCCCTTTGCATCCATCAAAGCCTCATGAATCTTGGGTTTCGAGCCTGTAGCCAGAACAACACGCTTGGAAGCAATGGTGCTGTTGTTGCCTTGGGCATCCTGTACATTGAGTTTCCAACCAGTAACCTGAGTGGCAGATCCACTCTTAACGGGAACGACTCTAGTAACAGTACTTGAGTACTGCACCCACTGTCTCTCTTGCATCTTTTCAGCCACCCAGGAGAGATAGTTCCCCATGACCAGTCTCGAGGGAGCCATATGCGAGGAATTGACAAACTGCACCAACTGCTCGCTTTCAAAGAGGTAGTTCACAAAAGTAAACTCGCTACGAGGATTGCGTGTGGTGATCAAATCACGCAAGAATGAAGTGCGTGTGGCATTCTCTGGCAATACTGATGCAGGTGCCCAGTTGAATGCATCCTTAGATTCGACAAATAGGACTTTGAGAGAGGTTTCCGAGTCTGCGAGTGCGGTTGCGAGAGAAAGTGCTGTGCTGCCGAAGCCTACGACAACGAGATCGTAGGATTGGGCTGAGGAAGAGGCATTGGTTACTGTCACCTGAGGAGTGGTTTCCTGAACTTGGAGAGACATGATCGCAGTTGCTCAGAACAGCACTTTGAGGGATAAACGAAAGATTGATAAGATAAAGAAAGTTGTAGGGAAGGATGCGGAAGATCAAAAAAGATTGCTACGCTGTACAAAAAAATGTTGACGATCTACCTACTGCAACCAGACTCACTGCTCGGCAGTCCGCTTCGTACGGTCTTGCCCTTCCTTGTTCGACATGCTCCGTCCATCGGCCGAATGTAAAACCATGGCACGATTGACACTTGCTCAAAACGCATCACTACTCTCCGATGTTGAGCGATGCTCGTGCAGAAGCTCCATCACGTTGCATCTGATAAAAATTTCTTTTAGCCTTTCAGCGACCCACATCACATCATGCAGGGTTCATCTCGAGCATGAGCGAGGGCGCGGAAAACGTTGATGGACGCCCAGAGTTTTAGACAGCAAAGCCCTTGAATCAAGCCATCTTGTTCCTAAGCAAGAAAAATAAAGAGCTCGGAAGCGAAAAAGCTGCGGGGATCGGAAGAGTGGTGAAACGGACCGTGCAGACACGAAGAAAGAGGTCAAAGCTCATGTAGATTAATTTGATTATCGGAGTCCATCTGATTAGATTTTCTCTTGTGGCTGCTGGCATGCGTGGCCTTGTGACATCCACCTTCTTGCTTCGTACTCGCCTGCCCTATACCCTCTATCGCTAGTCAGAAAAGTCCCCGAAAGTGTCCGAAGTTGCAAAGTTTGATCTGATTAGATTGTTCCGGAGTGCACAGTATGGGTCGCACTAGTCCACACGTGGTGTCATGGTTCGAATGTCCTCAGGGATCCGGAGCTGAGTCGGAAGAGGGTGACCAGTTCATGGTGGATGCCGTTTGTTCGACGGAGGAGATCGATCTGGGGACAGTTGTGATGATGAGACCGAGGTCCGAGGTAGGCTGTTGAGATGGTGGTGATTGATAAGATATCGTCACGAGGGGATCATCGCAAGATCGGAGGACACTGTTGACTGTGATAGTAGCTTTGGAGTCAAGAAGATCAAGGGGCATGGCTCAGAGATAGCGGCTAGCGAAATATGTACATTCATCGTTAACTTTTGGTTGATCATCTCATCTATGCGCTTCCTGTAGACTTGCTCAGGTATCCCAGGATCTTCTCTACTAGGAACTTTCTTGCCGGACCTTGATCATCGTTGCTCAGAGCATGTGATGCATTAGGTACAACAGCAGTGTGCTCGTCATCCCAAATCTCCTTGTCTCCACCAGCATTGGCCGCCTTGGCCCATCTCTTCATCAGACCTGCTTTGTCCACCCACTCGGGCACAGCTTGGTCTGCGCCAGAGTAGAACGCAGCCATCTTGTTCTTCAACAATCCTTGCTTTTGAATCATACCGAACGACTTTGCCAACTGCTCGTCGCTGAGATCTGAACTGAAGACGTCGTCCTCGGAGGGGTTGTGTGGGCTCTCGGGGCTGACCAGACTCAGGAAGCGGCGTGCGGATAGTGGTGTGTTGGCAGGGTAGCCGATTTGGTATGTCAAGTGAATGGGCAGTAGAGCATCGAACGTCTGGTCTTCCTTGCTGGCAAACTCCTTTGCCATCTTCTCTAATTGCTCGTAGTAGGCTTGACATTGCTCGGGGGTGTTGCCGCGGAAGCCATGTGCGCAGACCAGCTTGATGCATTCTCTGTCACTGATGGGGGCTTGCATGATGGCACCATCAAGCGCCAATCGCTTGAGATGCGTGAGATCCGAGTCGAACGTAGGGTTTGTGGTGAGAGGGTTTGACCTTGACAAGTAGTGTAGCACCATCTGACTGCCAGTCGAGTGTCCCATCAACACAATCTTGCCGTTGTCACCGAACTTGGAGGTCTTGTAGTCCTTGATGTATCTTATCGCTTGAGCCAGCTCGTCGGTGTCTCTGTCGAGGTGTCCGAGACCCCATGATTGGTATGAAGATGTGAGGGTCAGAGAGAAGAGCGACCACTCTGTTTGTGATAGGGCGTGGACCAAATCTGCTGTGTAGGATGTCGTTCCTAGACCGTCGCCGAGGCCTCCGACGAAGAGGATGCTGTGAGGCTTGCGAGCAGCATTGGCTGTGTACTCGAATGTGGTCAATGTCTCTGTCTACAGCTCATACATTAGCATTTGCCATTGGGGCCTTAGGGCTGCGAAGACGTACGAAGTGGTGCAGGACTCCCTGCATACCACCCTTGGGCCAAAACTGCGAATATTTGCTCATCATGATGTGTTGCAAGAGGTACAGTCGGTATGCTCAAGTCACAAGATCCAGATGTCGTATCGCTGGAGCCAACGGTATACACAAACACAATCGATACAGGCAATGGGATGGAGATCAAGACACGACACAAGCACGACCCCTCGATGTCAGACTCGACTCACGGTGATACACCACTTTCTCCGGCCACAAATTATCCAGCGGCATCGGGCTCGAGCTCTGGGCTATGCAACATGGCGGCAGCAGGAGCTATCACACAAACAAAGAGAGCTCGAAGCAGGACCCACTCACGGGTCTGATAACCCTTGCCCGCTAGCACACCCAACAGAAAAAAAAATCTGATAAAACCGATCAGGGCTGGTGTGGCCTCTTCTTGGCAGGGCGTGACGGATCAGATAGCTCCTTAGCGGCACCAAGAAAGCTTCACGGCGTCCAGCCCTCGCTAAGCGTCGGATCAGATAATCTTGTTTTGACCGACCTCTGCCATTGCTTTGTGGTTCTTCTAGCCGATGAGGTATCTCGCACCCCAGTCGATATTGCTGTCGCACGTATGGGTGACGGAGTTCTCCACTTGTCCTCTGCCGTTTATCTGATCTGCGGTCGCGCGTCAAGAAGCAAGCAAGTCCTGGTGAGTGGTATCAGTAGGGTGGACTTTTGACACAAAACCTATGTGTTATGCTCAATTGTGAATAGAGTAGAGGCTTTGAATTGCAATGCTGTAAACGCTAATGATAACTTTTGCAAAATGATTGAGAACAAACATAATTCATACGATCGGTCATCCTCTTCACGATCTGTACATGGCTGGAAGAAGTGGCGACGCATCTAGAACAAGATACCCTTGGTCTGGGTCCTGTTGAGTCTGACGTCCCTGATGACGAACATCCAGATAAGAGAAGTTGCCATGATACAGGTACCAGCAATCAACATTCTGCTCTGACCAACTGCGTAGGCCTTGATGATAGCCTCGCGGACGGGGTCACCCATGGGGTAGCTGAGTTGGGTTGCCAGATCCTCGTAGATAGTCTCCCAATCAGCGAGAGCCTCAGCAGGAAGGTACTTTTGCAATGCACTGGGCAGAGTGTGTTGCCAGACAGCACCGGAGATACTGCCACCAATACCGCCACCAATGTTACCAAAGACGTTCAGGAAAGCTAGAGCTGCAGCAGCGTTGTTGTGGTCAGATGCGGAAAGAACGGCAACCTGTTGACAGATGATCATGGTACCACCAGCGAAAGCGATGAAGACCTGGCACATGATGGTGTATCCGACAGAGAAACCGGGTTGACGGAAGTAGATCATGAGACCGATACCAAGGATGTAAAGAGGAACGGCAATCCAGAGCAACCAGCGGAAGCGGTTGGTGCCCTTGATAGCGAAACCGACACAGAAGAGCCATACACCGGACACAACATCGAAGATACTACTGATGTAACCAGCAGTGGCAAGACTGGTCCCGAAAACGACCTGAAGGTAAGAGGTGAAGTAGTCGTACCAACAGTAGTAAGAGATCTGGTAAGTGGCATCAATCAAACAGGCGCCAATGACAGTTCTGTTGGCGAGAAGCTCCCAAGGTAGGAAGGGTACGGGAGCGAGGAAGCGTTCTGCCACAGCGAAGCCAATCAAACAGGCGACACCAAAGACCAGCATGATGATGATGTGAGGAGTTTTCCAGTCATCCTCAGCGGAGCCTGCAATGGTGAAGGGAAGCAGGAACAGAGACAGACCGGCAGTCAAAAGGAAGACACCGAGCACATCGAACTCGATAATGTAGTACCAAACGCTCTGCTTGAAAGTTCTGCCACTCTTGGGCTTCTCCTTGAGAAGACCGTTCTTCTTCGCCTTGGAGCGGAAGTAACGGAGTAGGCCGAAGAAGGGGAGCACAACACAGGGCAGAACGATACAGAAAGTTCCGTATCCCCAGCGCCAGTTGGTTGCGTAAAACTGCTCGGCAGATGCAGGACCAGCGTATGCGGTGATGATGAAAGGCGACGAAGTGAGAGCGTAAGCCAAACCTCTGCTGCGGAGAGTAGAAGTATCGATGGTGACAACGTCAACACAGAAGATGAGACCAGCGGATCCGATGGCGTAGAAGACCTGAGCTGCGCAGTATGTTCCGATGCTGTTGCAAGTTGCTGACAAAATCAATCCGAGGAGGAAGAAACAAAGCATGATTAAGAGACCAACGGTACGGTCCCACAGGTTCAGCACTTTGGCGAGAGGCATGTAGGTTGCGGCACCCATGATAGAGGAGATGATGGAGATGACGGGGAGCAACGAATGCGCTTCAAATCCAGAGGTGATATAGGCCGAAAGGTTGCCAGTGATGTTGGACTGGAAAGCGTTCACGCAGTAGATACACCACATCCTAGTCGACATGTCAATTGACGTTCAGGACCATCTCATAGCTTCCGAGTACTTACAGTGCATAGGTCGCGATCATGGAGCTCTTGGTCCACGACAAAGTAATGGCCTCAGCCTGAGTGACACCAGCTTGAGCATGCTCGTTAGGGGTCTCCTCGCTGGCTTGATCGGCGGTCACATCGTTCTGAACTTGATGCTTGGAATCTCCATTATGGAAGCTGTATCTTTCAGGATCCTGAGAGTGCATCTCGGTGTTTCCGACTTCCGAGACGGAGCTGGAGCTACCCTCTTGCGGATCAACCGAAGAAGAAAAGAACTTGCTCCTCAATGCTGAAGGCATCTTGGCTGCTCTCTAGAAGGAGAGTGAATTGTGAATGAGGATGATGCTTCGGAAGAGAAGATCTCTTGTAGAAAGGATATAGGGCCTTCCCTTTCTATCTGGAAGGAGTCCAGCTGGAAGAAAAAATGGGACCATACTACACCCGGGGGTCTCGTTGAGGTTTAACGGTACTGGGGACTCCTAGCGCTGAGACCAAGGATCAGGGCGGATCAGATTAGTTCTGATCGGTTTTGAGGGGGCGTCGAAGCGCCGCAGACAAGTCATGCGATTTCGGCAAATTTGGTCTCAATCGTCCAGAGCTGAATCAGAGCCCTAGACTTCACGGTAATTTCCTCGCCTTTCACGGCGTGCCCAGGATGTGTCCGGTTTACTACGAAGAACCGCCGCCATCCTTGGATCAGATAAGATTCGACCAAGGATCAGTGGAGAGGGTCTATACCCGCCGGCGATGGCGGTACCAACGTAATTTCGGCGCGTCTGGAATATTGGGTGGTGGGAGGACGAGGCTTTTTCGGGCGTGATGTTGCGATTTTATGGAGAGGCTCCGGCACCGGGACCCACGCGAGGATGCCTCGGAAGCCTCACGCCAAACCACCCAACGCCGCCGCTCCTTCTCACCATGAGTTCATCAAAGATCATCAAGATTATCTTATCTAGCGCGGCACCTATGCGCAAACGATGTCGCATTAGCCCGCCCGACCGATATTTGTGACTGTGGTTGACAGCACAGGCTTTCGTAATGAATTCTCTCGTTGCCCAAGCATTGTTGCGTCGGCTAAGTCGTATGACTTTATCGCTCTGGCTTTGCTCGCAGCACAGAGCTGCCAGAGTGCAAAATGTACGCGGACCCACCCAACTTTGCACCCTCTGGTACTGTGCATCCTTCGTTTCTTTGTATGATTTCTTTATCAGATCAAACATTCTGAGGCCCAGGCGCACTTTTTTGTTATTGCCATATTCCGCGGACCTTACTCGTTTTTGAGAATCACATCACGAAGGCATTGAATTGCTTTTCGCCAGTGGATTTGTTGGTCGAGATCATCGACTAGCAAATCGATCACAAGGCACAGCGACATCTGTGAGACTTGGAATCCAAGTCTCCAAATTTAGTCCATGATGGCAGGCTTCATTCAGAAAATCGGAGGTTATCCTCGTCTGCTGCTTGCAGGCAACCCCACAGCACGCGACATAGGGACGTTACTACTCGGTATCATAAGCTCAATAGCAGCTGGAGTTCCATTTCCTATCATTGGTATTCTCTTCGGTCAACTTCTGGATGACTTCAATGCAGCAACTTGCGATCAAGCAACCGACGCTGGAGATGGCGATCAAAGGAGCATCAACAACACCATCTTGATTATCTTTTATCTGGCCATTGCTCAATTTGTTTGCATCTACGTTCATCTGACTTGCTGGACGCTCAATGGCGCTCGATTGGCACAAAGACTTCGTGAGAGTTATCTCCAGAATTTGCTCAGACAGGAGCCATCATTCTTCGACAATCTGCCTCCAGGAGAGGTTGCATCCAGGCTCCATGGAGATATCCAGACCATTCGCTCAGGTACTGCAGAGAAGGTCGGCATCTGCCTCTCCAGTGTGTCCTTCTTCGTTACAGCATATATCGTCGCTTTCATCAAAGACTGGAAATTGGCGGCAGAACTGCTTTCTCTCATCCCAGCTTATTTCATCATGTCGATTGTTGGAAGCCACTACATCGAAAAGTATTCTGGCATGGTCTCGGACTATGCTGCATCCGCCGCATCGATCGCTTCCGAAGCACTCAACAACATCATGGTGGTCCAAGCCTTTGGTGCCAATGCTCGTCTGGAGAAGAAGTTCTCGGACGCCCTCAGAGCTTCTGAGCACGAAGGCATCAAAAAGGCTACGGCTGTCGGCATCCAAAGTGGTGTTTTGTACTTCGTCGCTTACGCTGCCAACGGTCTAGCTTTCTGGCAAGGAAGTAAGCGTATCGCAGATTCGGTCGAAGGAAAGCCTGGAGGTACCACTGTTGGTGCCACCTTCACCGTCATCTTCATCTTGATTGAAGCTACCCTGCTTCTCAGTCAAGTCGCTCCATTCGTTCATCTCTTCTCAGCAGCCGTCGGCGCCTTCAACAAACTACGTGGAGACATCGACCGCGAACCTTTGATCGACGGACATACTAAGTCTGAACTTGCACTCCCTCAAGCAGGGGCTGGATTTAAGTTCAAGGACGTTTCTTTCACATACCCATCAAGACCTGAGATTACTGTCCTCGACAAGATTAGTCTCTCCATTCCTGCCAACAAACACACCGCCCTCGTTGGTCTTTCAGGCAGTGGCAAGTCTACTATTGCTGGTCTTGTCAGCAGACTATACGATCCTACCGAGGGTCAAATCACATTTGATGGGCAGGACGTTCGCACACTAAATGCTCGCGATCTAAGAAGTCTTATGAGTTTGGTTCAGCAAGAGCCTTCGCTCCTTGATCGCTCTCTTCTTGAGAACATTGCTCATGGTCTTATCAACTCGAGCGATCCTGGTCATGCCCAGTTCAGAGATATTCTGCTTGGATCCGATCTTGCAGAAGTCGCTGCTGATATCCGTGAGGGTACTGATCTCATGGCCGCTGCAGAAAAACGTGGCCCTACTGTCGTCGAAATTGCTGTCTTGGCCAAGAGAGCTGCAACACTCGCCGATGCAGACCAATTCATTGTCGCGCTTCAGCAAGGCTATGGTACAGTCGTCGGCTCAAGCGGTCGACTGATTTCCGGCGGCCAGAAGCAACGTATTGCTCTTGCCAGAGCATTGATCAAGAATCCTGCTGTGCTCATCCTCGATGAAGCCACTGCTTCTCTCGACTCAAGAAGTGAGCAGCGTATCCAGCGCGCTATCAATAGTATCACCAGCGGAAGAACTGTCATCACCATCGCTCATCGCTTGGCAACTATCACTACGGCAGATAACATTATCTGTATGCACAAGGGACACATCCTCGAACAAGGTACTCACTCAGACCTTATGGCCACCGGAGGAACTTACGCCGATATGGTCAAGATGCAGACTCTTGGAAACATGTCCGAAACGCACACCGCCAACGCTGACAATATCAGTGTCTCCGACCGAACGTCGACAGGCGATATCGAGAAGAAGAGCTTGTACGATGAAACTGCGGAGGCTGAGAAAGCCGAGCTATACACCACAGAGACACCGGTCAGAGACTCTGCCGAAGAAGAAGAGCCTGATGAGCTACCCGCACCTCCCAAATCTCTATGGGATCTGGCAAAAGGATACGGTCCGGCATTGAGACCACACATACTCTACATCTTTGTCGCTTTCATTGGTTCTGTCTGCGTTGGCGGCGCTTTCTCTGGTGAAGCTGTCATCTTCGGTAACACTGTTGGCAGTTTGAATCCTTGCCACAGTCCTAGCCGCATCCGTAATCGTGGTGACTTCTTCGGTCTCATGTTCTTCATCCTCGCCATAATTGAATTCTTTGCCAACTTGGTCAGTTGGTGTGGATTTGGCTGGGTCTCCGAAAAGGTTGTGTATACTGTCAGAGTCTTGTCATTCAGATCGCTTTTCGAGCAAGATCTGCAGTGGCATCAATCTGAGGGCCGTACACCAGCTTTACTTCTCTCATACATTACCAGAGATGGAAATGCTCTGGCTGGCTTCAGTGGCTCTGTTGTTGGAACTCTATTCTCGATCACTGTCAACCTTATTGCTGCCATCATCCTCACTCACATTATCGCTTGGAGAATTGCTTTGGTCTGTCTGTCGCTCGTGCCGCTTCTTCTTGGAGCTGGTCTCATGGAACTTCGTATCCTCGGCAAGTTTGAAGAGAAGCACGAAACTGCATATACCAAGTCTGTGGACATTGGTGTTGAGGCCATTACTTCTATCAAGACCATTGCGTCCTTCTCGCTTGAAGAAGAGATTCTTCATACTTACAGACGCTCGTTGAAGGGCCCTCGCCAGGACACCCTCAAGGTTACTCTGCAAGCCAGTCTCTGTCAAGCATTGACATACTTCTTGGGTAACTGCGTCAACGCTCTTGCCTACTGGTGGGGCTCGAAGCAGATTCTCAACGGCAACTACACCCAAACACAATTCTTGATTGTGGTGTTTTCTCTACTTGTCGGAGCATTGCTGTGGTCGCAGATGTTTGCACTGGCTCCTGAGATCTCCGCTGCTCGCAACGCAATGGCCAGAATCCTGAGCTTGATCCAGATTGGCAAGGACAAGATGGCAGGACATGTTCGCCCCCTTAATATGTCGCTCGAGGGCAACAATATCGAAGCTATGGCTGAGACTAAGACTGCACATGTATCCAATAACAAGGCTTCCAGTGTTCAGATGAGAGATATCCACTTCTCATACCCAGCACGACCAGATGTTAAGGTCATGAATGGACTCAACATCGACATCAAGCCCGGCCAATTCGCCGCACTGGTCGGTCCCAGCGGTGCCGGCAAATCTACCGTTATCTCTCTCGTTGAGCGTCTCTACGTTCCTCAATCAGGCTCAGTGCTCATCGATGGCCTCGACGTCACCAAAACCCGAGACACATCTTTCCGCGACAGCATTGCATTGGTACCTCAAGAAAGCGTGTTGTTCGAAGGCAGTGTGGCCTTCAACATCGGCCTAGGCGCTCGTCCCGGCTACACGGCAACACAAGAGGAAATCCAAGAAGCGTGCAAGTTGGCAAATATCCACGAAGTCATCCTCGCCCTACCAGAAGGCTATTCCACTCTCTGCGGCCCCTCTGGCAACAGCTTCTCCGGCGGTCAAAAGCAACGTCTCTCCATTGCTCGCGCCCTCGTCCGCAACCCTAAGCTCCTTATTCTCGACGAAAGCACCAGTGCTCTCGATGCAGAGAGTGAAAGGCTTTTGCAGCAAGGGTTGGACAAGACAAAAGCTAAAGGTATCACGGTGATTGCGATTGCGCATCGCTTGCACACTATAAAGAAGGCGAATGTGATTTTCTTGATCGAAGGGGGTAGGTGTGTGGATAGTGGCAGTCATGAGGAGTTGCTGGAGAGGAGCTTGGAGTATAGGGAGAGTGTTATGCATCAGACTGTCGCTACGGATTAGATTTGTAGGAGGTTGGGATAGATGTGCAAAAAAGATTTTACAGTTTTGGTTTATGGTTTGTTCCTTGTGTCTCTGCCGTGCTGTGCTGTGCTGTGATGTTGCTACGTAGTTTGAAAGTTCGAGACACGTCGTTTCTGACTGTGAGATGCTATCTTACAGCTACGCCTGACTCGACAGCATTGACTCTGTGTCTCTCTCCTTGCCATTTACTGCTGCACTACGTCCTGGTTGAATTGCAAGTCCAGCATCCTGAACGATCATGGAACATGGTAAGGATCTCATTTGTACCATCACCACCGTCAAATCAATCCTACCCCCAAGGTGATTGTAACAAACAATATTGTCTGTAAAACTCATATCTCTCCAACCTTATCTTAACTATGGGATATCTGCTCTTGCCCAAGGGTTGCTGACAGATCGACACTGTATCAATACAAGATGCAAATCACTGATCTTTTCCAACCACCGTACACAAGTAGCGTTTTCGACACAATGACAGAGATACAAGAGTATTCTTATACAAATACTCAAACTCTGGTAGAGAAGTATGAGACAGCATTGGCGGACTTCATCCCACATGTTCGATCTCTTGAGTTTTTTCGCCAAAGAGAAATGCCGAATTTGACGAGAGATTACACAATCGAACGTGACAGGTAGATAGCATGAATGAACAAGCAGAGAGATATAGCAGAGAATCATACGCGGGTGAATAGCTGAAAAAGGTATACTCGTCATGTGACAATCAGAGTGGGAAAAACCAAGCAAAGAAATAGCATTTGACACATCTCGTCGATATCAAGATCAGATCAGATCAAAACTCGCAAGTCATGCCGAGTTGCATTGGTATAACTTCACACTGTTCGCGATATACTCAAAGTTGTGGCAAAGCTAGACGAGAAGGCACATGTTGATGGTGGCTAGTGATGTTGACTTTTACTGTTTTCTTGCAGTGGAGTTGGAAAGGGGGAAGCGAAGTGATCACTGGACAAAAGCATATAGAGTCAAAACCGATGATATGCGAGACAGATGGTGAGATGTCAAGGTAATGGAATTGATAAGGCCTTTGACGCAGACCCCTCTTGTAGGTCGAGCATATGAAGATGAGAGGCGGAAAAGGCAACTTTTGAACTTTCGAGGTGGATGATTGAGAAACCCTGACTGGATACGCTATCAAGACCAAACCTGTTCACGAATGTGATAAATGTAGCAAGCAAGGACTGTACGAAAGGACAGCTTTGTTGGGCTGGGAGAGGGAAACCGATGTGTCGAGCGATAGAGAGAAAGACAAGACAATCGATAGGAGAATGTCGTGAACACACCTCCCTCCTCATCCCCTATTCCGCGAAAAACTCCCTCAACTTCTGATCCAACCATTCCACATCCCCCTCACTCTGCCCCGGTCCACCAGCCCAATGCCCCCAAACACTAGGAAACACTTCCAATCTACCCACTCCCTCGCTCATACATTCAACCTCATACTCTGAATCCTCAGGCGGAAAGTACAAATCAGTTTTGCTCGGCAACACCAAAGCTTTTGCTTTGATGCCCTTCATTGCAGCTTCAAAGTTGTTGTTGTAGGGGTGTTGGACAGAGCAGTCGGCGGATTGCCAGGTGTGTAACATGGTTAGCATGTTTTCGGGTGATTTGGAGAGGGCCCAGAATTCCCAGAAGTCGGTCATGAAGCTTGTGGGTTCGTCAGTGATGGTAGAAAGAAGGGAAGAGGGCAAAACTCACGTTTCCAAGTCTTTGAACCCAAGCACAGATTCGTAGAGTTTCTGGCGGTAAAAAGCTTGACTGAATCCCCAACCTGCGTATACTCTTCCCAGCGCCTTTAATCCTGTTTCAGCCTGCTCTTTCGTCCACCCTTTGCCTTCGCTTTCGGTGGTATATCCTTTACAGATACCAGCAGAAGCTGCACCCTTGGCCGCGACCAACGCAGTCTTGACCCCCTCCAAAAACACCTGATTATGCAAACTGCATCTCGCACTACCGCAGAATGGAGCAATCTTATCCATGAACTCCGGGTACTGTGTTGCCCATTGATAAGTTTGACCTGCACCCATTGACCAGCCCAGTACTGCAAAGGCATGTTTGACGCCAAGGTGTTTGGTAACCAAGGTGTGTTGAGCAAGTACGTTATCGTAAAAGGTTACTCTGGGAAAGGGGGATAGAGAGGTATTGGATGGAGAAGAAGATTGGGAGTTTCCGAACAGAGCAGGGATGATGATGAAGTAGGTTGATGGGTTGAGTGTTTTGGAAGGGGAGATGAGCCACTCGTTGTCTGAGATTACTGCTCCAAGAAAATCAGTCATTTGGGCTCCTTGAAGATACAGGATGGAGACAGAAGGAAGCAGACGTACGTCCACTGTACCAAGTAGGATATATGATTGCTGGTAGTTTCGGATCTCCAAAGGTCTTGTATGCTATCTTTGCCGAAGGAATCACTTCGCCAGATTCAAGTGTAAGGTCTCCCAAGTCGTAGGTCTCGTAGTCTGACATTGTTGTGTATTCGATTATGTTATCTGGCTATTCAGAGGCTGGCAGAGAAGTCTTGGACTTGATGTGGTGAGAGAGCAGAGGTCGTCTGTAGATAAGCATTATACATATCTACCCCGCAGAGGGGCAGAGCAGGGCTCGGTAAACCTTGCTTGGTTTGGCGTGCCTTTATCTGGCCTACCTTCCTTATCTCCCAAGCTCGATGTTTGCAGACTTCGTCTCGCTTGCCTTGTTTGACGATTGTTCGCTGGTCAATGGAACTCGGATATGCTCTCGATGCAATGACATTGTGGTTACAATATTGATCACATACGCAAGGAAACTCGGCAACTTGAATGTGATCAAATCGACTCTCTCTCTCTGCTTGATGCATGACAACGAGCTGCAAAACAAGCCAAGTATACGAGATATGATCGGGGAATGGAAGACGTAACCGCAGTACCAAACGTCGCCGGATGGATATCGTCCTTCTCAAGCATCAGCGTGATCATCCCCTTCATACTCTTTGCCCATGACAACGTTTAACGCCCTCCTCCCCAACTCAACCGTATGCTCCAATGCCGCCAGCTTAGCCATAGCACTAATCAAACTCGGATCCTGACTTTCCACCCTCACCTTCTCTTTGACCCTGACATCATTGTTGCGAAAGCTAAACACATCCTCGGCTTCATCGTGGGCAGGAGCTCGTGGGCCAGCTCCGAGTGCATGTGCGAGCCTGTCGCGCAGGCCAAAGCCTGAGAATGAGGGGCCACCGCCCAGAGGTGTGGAGGTGCCTGTGTGGGAGGCAGGTTCGAGAGTGCGGATGTGGAGAAGAAGGGCGGCGTCTGAGATGCTGAGGTGGAAGGAGAGGTTTGGTGGGGGTGGGGGGTCGAAGATCTAGAGATTGTGTCAGCTGAAGATGATGTGTACTGTCGGAGTGTTCACGCACCTTGTCATCCAAAGGGTCGGAAGCCCAGCTCTTGTCTGAATCAGAGGCAGCAGGGGGACCCTTTAGAACGGCCTTCGCATCGCGGATGTTCTCGTGCAGCAAGGTCAACTGACCCGAGATGAAATTGGCATCTCCCTTGTCGCCAGTCCATGTGGTAGCATCCACGACATCCAAGCTCGAATTGATCAAGGTTCTGACTTGGGCAATCTGCTTCAACTGAAGAGCAGGAGCTGAAGGTTGTGTCGAGATGGAGAGTTTGTAGCTCGTTTGACCGCGCGGAGGTGGTAGCGAAGCAAGACGCAGGTGAATGTCGCCTTTGGTAATGTTGGAGCCATTACGCGTGATGGTGCCTTTGACGGCTTCGCTGCGGTGGGAAGAGACGACTAACGTGCTGCCTTGTTCTCGTGGCGCCAATAGAGCGCTGCAGTCTTCAAGGCCAGACTTCAAGCTCGAGAGGGTTTCCTGGAGAGCGTCGAGAAGCCATGACAGTTCACCTTGTCGTGTTTCCTCTGCGCGTTGGGCGAGATCTACCGCCGTCGTATCTGGCAATGGCGGCCATAGTATTGTTGACATGATGAATGTCTGAGTTGCCTAAGTTAGATGACGCTCCCCGGAGCTCGACAAGCAGACGGACCTTCCCCGCATCCGGGCCTCCAGTCGGATGCGCCATGAGCCGGCGCTCCCGTCCGATCCGCCGTCTTTGCGACTTCCAGCCTGCGTTAAAGTACTCCCGAGCTCCCGTCCCATATGCACTTCCTTTGCTGTTCCTGCTCACCGGCACCACGAGATGATGTAATCACTGCGCTTGACAGTAGGTAGCGACAGTGACACGTAGGCTTGCTTGATAAGCACAGCGAAAAGGTCATCGCAGCAGCGGCATCATACCATATAAAGACCCAATTCCTCGACTTGATTTGGTATCTGCTTTCCATTATCCACTCTACTCCTTCATCTCATCAACACATTTGCGTTGTTCAACATTATGTCTCTTCCCACCAGCGCCCGTGTCTACCGACGCACTGAAGACGGCAAAGACATCGAGCTCTCCACCGAAGACCTCCCTAAAGAACTCACTCCTACTCAAGTCCTGATCCGAATTCACGCCGTCTCGCTCAACTTTCGCGATGTTGCTATGCTCAACGACAGATACCCCGTTCCCGCCGATCACCGCGGTATCCCCTGCTCGGACGCTGGTGCCACTGTCGTTGCAGTCGGCAGTTCCGTCAAGGACTTTGTTGCTGGCGACCACGTCTCGCCTACTTTCCGCTGGACCACTGAAGATGGCGTCATGAGAGCTCTCGGCGGTGACTTTGACGGCGTGTTGCGGGACTATGCTGTCTTTGAGTCTGACGCTTTGGTCAAGAATCCAGAGTATTTGACTCCTGAAGAGGCTTCGTTGATTCCTTGTGCTGGAGTTACAGCATGGACTTCGTTGGCCCAAGATGATTGGAAGAAAGCAGATAAAGTCAAGACAGCATTGATGGAAGGTACAGGCGGTGTTTCTCTGTTCGCTCTCCTCATCTGCTTGGCCAAGAACATTACACCCATCATAACTTCATCGTCCGATGACAAGCTTGCCGGACTCCAGAAGCTCGCGGATGCCGATCAGAAAGTCCTCGCCATCAACTACCGCAAGACGCCTGACTGGGCCGAGGAAGCGCTGAAACTCACAAACGGACAAGGTGTAGATGCCTTGGTCAACAGTGTAGGCGCTTCAAGCATGGATCAGAACTTCAAGGCCTTGAAGAAATTTGGTACAATTTCTCTGGTTGGCTTCCTCGGTGGCACTCCTGAGAAGATGCCTGATGTTACCATGCAGATTCTCACGAAGAGCGCGCATGTGCAGTAAGCCTACTCCTTATTTTCCGAACTTATTGATAGCATTTGGTTAACGCATCGGATAGGGGCATTGCAGTAGGAACCAAGGAAGATCATCAAGACCTCTGCAAGCTCTTGGGTGAGAAGAAGGTCAAGCTCAGTCCCATCATCGACAAGGTGTTTGATTTTGAAAAGTCCAGTGAAGCGTTCAAATATCTATACTCGGGCGCTCATGTGGGAAAGGTGGTGATCAAGATCTGAGAGGAAGAAGAAACAGAGGCTTGTCTATAATCTTAGCTGTATCCTAGTTTTCCGAGCGTGCAAAGAAGAACAAAGGCTCAGACTCATTGCTGCTGCTGAGCAAACTCTTCCAACCACTTTGCAAGCTTCTCGACCTTTTCCACACTGACAGCATTGTAATTGCTGATTCTGCAACCACCCACGCTGCGGTGTCCCTTGCATCCCATCAACAACCTCTCATTCGCACCAGCCAAAAACTTCTTCTCCTTGTCATCTCTATCGCTCTCGCCTCCAATGCGGAAGCAAATGTTCATTTTGCTACGCACAGACTTGTCGGGCACGACGTTGAAGACAGAGTATTTGTCCAGCACACCGTAGAGGAGGGCAGCTTTGTGTTCTGACTCTGCTTGCTGGGTGGCGATCTTGGGTCCAGAGGAAGAGGTGGCTTTGGAGAGCAGGGATTGCATTACTTGGCCGGCGATCCAGACGTCAAAGATAGGGAGGGTGTTGTAGAGGGAGTTGTTCTTGGCAATGGTGGGCCAATCCAAGACCACAGGACCGACAGGCAGGTTCAACTTGCGCAACAAGTCTGGTTTTGCGAGTTGAGTGAGCAGCGAGTTTTTGATGATGGCAATGGTGATGCCTGTGGTTCCGACGTTCTTTTGGGCACCACCGAAGATAGCAGCGTATTTCTTGACGTCCACCTTGCGGCTGAGGAAGTTTGAGGACATGTCGGCGATGATGTTGTACTCGTCTGCGTCGACCTTGGGGAAAGCTGGGAATTCGACTCCATCGACGGTCTCGTTGTCGCAGAAGTATACCATACCGCTGTGGGCAGGGTTGGGAGTCAATGACCATTTCGACTCGTCAGGGATAGTGCCGAATTTGCCATTGTTTGATTTGCGAGAGTCGATGGCGACGTTGACGTGGTTTGCGCCAACCAGTCTGGCGGCTTCTTGACTGGCCTTCAATGACCAACTGCCAGTGACCAAGTAGTCCAACTTGAACTCCTCATCCACAGCCTTCCTCAGCGCCTCAAAGACCTTTGTGTCATCCTCACTTCCCAGCTCTTTCACAATCTCCAGCCTTCTCTTTTCCACCCACAAAGCAGTCATGTGGTACACCGAAGCACTGAACTCGCCGGAACCACCGCCCTGCAGGAAAATGATCTTGTAGCCATCAGGGCCTTCTTGAGTAGGAATGTCGAGCAATTGGGCCAATGCTGACTTTGTGTCTTTGAGAATGTTTTCTGCGTCGGCGGAGCGGTGCGAGATTTCTGTGATGCCAATGCCGCAGTCGTTGTAGTTGAGCAGCACTTGAGAGGCCTTTTCTAGGACTGCCGTGGGCAGGGGGGCGGGGCCGGCGCCAAAGTAGCTGACGGATTCGCGGGAAGGCATTGTGTGTATAGATGTATAGGGGGAAAGAAGGGAAGAGAGAAAGCTATACAAGAAGTAAAATGTCCGATGGTCGGAGGGGTGTTTCCATCGACTCATCCAACACCTTGAGTCATTAATGATTATCCTATTGTGCAAGTTATGCAATGACGCGTTTCGAGCATGCCAAGACTTCCGCTCACTCTATGCAAATGTCGCTTTCTTTTATCAGTTACCATCCACAAAATAACAAAACAATGCTAGATGATCAAAATCGCGTGCAGGAGGTAGACTCTGACGATGAAGGAGCAACGGAGTTTGATAGCTTTGGGCAAAGCGAAGGATTTTCTGAGATCACCAAACGCCTCCCAGACGACTGCATCGAATACGCAATCTTCATCATCGACTCGAAACTGAAATCCGATTTTGCCAGAAGGGAGAAACTGAAAGCTATACAATCAGCCGCTACTGTCTCGCTCAAATCACCGGATCTCGAGGACTACATCTGGCAGCGCGAGAAATTCCGATTGGATTTGATTGATGCTAGACTCGACGGCAATACTCATGGTACAGGGATTAGCGATGGAGAGAAGCTACATATTCCTGGTCATGAATACTACCTGCATGGACGAACGAACTTTGGCGACTCAATAGCAGACGAATGGCTGATCGTCTGGCTACTTCTCGAACTCAGTCAACGGCATCCCTCAGCTTGGATCCAAGTCCGTGATCCAGATGGCGAATTTCTGCTAGCAGAAGCCGCAAATGCTTTGCCAAAGTGGTTGGAACCCGAACTTGCCGACAATCGCGTTTGGATCCATCGCGGTCAACTACACATCATACCATTACAACGAAATGCTGGCGGTGGAGCATCAGGACCCACTACTCCTGGACTGTCTGGCAACGTCGACATGGCACAAGCTTTGCGCTTCTTGCAGCAGACTCCTCATTCGACATTACATTCGCCCATGATCGAAGAAGAAGCTTTCCACCGCTTGCGAGATCATCCAGCTGCTATCTCCAAGAGCCAGCATAGCGCATTACTCTTGGTACCACGACGTCTCGCATACCTTCTTCACCGCAATCCAGCCTATGTAGCTCCTGCCATCGAGGCGTTCTATCTTCGCGATCCCATTGCTGTGAGACCGCTAGCCACAAAAGATACAGCTACCCTTCGCTTTGCACCAGAAGATTTCGTCACCATGAGTGTCCGCTTCCCCAAGGTTGGCTACGCACAGCTCGTGAGCCAGGATTTTCCTCCACCCCCTGCTTGGGTAGGCATCACACCTCACATCCACAAGAAGCCTGTCCTCTTAGGCATGAAGCTCTCCTGCGGCTTTGAGATGATGCTACGCGACCCTCAAAACAAAGACAAGCGCGAAGTCAGAGAAATGAACATGCTACTCGAAGACATAGAAGAAGATGGAGAAACACTACCCACCGATTCCACCATCGCATCATGGCCACAAACAAACGACGACGACAAATGGCTCGATATCGACTTCAAAGACTTTGACGCAGAGCTCAAAGGCCGCAGTGGGGCAAACGACACACCTTCAGGCCAAGGTTTCGGCGATGAATCAACACAAAAGGACCTCCAAGACATGGTCTCGCGCTTCGAAAAATTCCTCAACGAAGACGAAGAGACCGGCGCTGAAACCTTTTCTTCTGGCTCCTCATCCACCTCTGATTCCGACAACGAAGACGACGAGGAAGAAGACAAAGCCACTTCCTTCACAGACGCCGAATTCGAACAAGCGATGCGCGAAATGATGGGCATGCCCGACTCCACAAAAGACTCCAACGGCCTATCCTCCGAAGCCAGAAAACTAGCGCTGGAAATGGAAGATGAAGAAGAAATGGAACGAGATGACGAAAAAGAAGCAGAGCAGATTTGGAAAATGATGCAAGAGATTCATGCTTCACGTCAAGACAAGAAGACCAGAGAGCAGGAAGGTACGGACCAAGGCAAGGAAAAAGCATTTACACCACATGCTGCTCCCGATACGAATGCTGCGGGAAAGAATGTCAGGTTCGAAGATAGACTCCGTGGAGACATCGAGGGCAGAAACAATCAAGGCAAAGGCAAGGGGAAGCAAAAGGCGAAACCAGTCACTATAGACGACGAAAGCAGTGATGATGAAGATTTGCTGGCTGGAGAGGAGGGAGATCCGCATTATGAGATGCTTAAGAATATGCTTGAGAGTTTCCAGGGGCAGGGCGGTATGGCTGGTCCGGCGGGCAATCTTATGGGGTTGATGGGCATGGGGAGTAAGTTACCACGAGAATGAAGTTGACAGTAGAATCTGGTCAAAGTTGATGATATCAACATCGGTACAGTCTTCGAGAACAAGTGACTACCAAAGCCAGGTGCTGGAAACAAAAAGGCATGGACCTGGAGCAAAGGGACCACGCGCTGGAGTCTCGACTGCGGTACCTGGATTGCAGACTCACGTTGAAACCATTACTTTCTTGTAGTATATACAAAACAACTGCGGTCATCTGCCAATGCTGCCTGGATGACCTGGCTCGGTGGACGTAATTATCACTTACATAACGAACTGTAGAAGCATACAATCTTTCCAACCAACACTTGATTTACAATCCCGAAAAGTGCAAGAGTGCTCGGATCCTGAAATCACAAGTTACTGTTAACCTGGACGTCTTTGACAGGTTCTCCACGAGTCGGGCGACGTGTCTCTTGAGAATTCTTTACATGTTCTTCCTGTGTTCGTACCCAGAATCTACTCCAGTCCTTTTCTACCGGACTATCGGGCAAGATAACCGACGGCCAGAAGCAGGAGCCACCTAGATTGAGGAAACGGGCCCGTTTCCTCCCAGATTAGCATCTCGTGCCGAGGCCCGCAACGTCCACATTCTACATACCTTCCCTTTTGGTTTAAGAGAATGTCTAGAAACCCAGCAGGTTGGTCAACGTCAATCCTTCTGCCAATCTCGCTTGGTTTGACTTGTCCGTTGTTTGTTCTTGTCTTCGCTTGTCAATTCTTGTTGTTGCTTGGCATGTCTTGTTTTGTGCTCGGATCAGCTGATTTCTGACTACCGGTATAGGACGTCAAGGCTCTACAGATCTGCTTGAATCAGACCAGATTCATGTGACGGCGAGCTTCTGGGTTTGTCTGCTCATGTTCCACTTTCCCTCGTGAAATCTGGCCTAGTTCCCTCCTCTTGCTCCTTCGACAATGCTTCACTCTAGCGTTGATAAGTACTTACCGCATGGCGTCTGACTAGCGGAAGCCCATACAGTATCCCATCTTCTCGGCCGAGAGGTCTGTCCATGGGTTCACCGAAAATCACTCATATCTGTCTATATAAACCGACCTTGGGATGCAGCTACAGGAACATGCTCTACCAAGAACAATTCTGCCCTTATTACATCCATACCTTTCTTCATCTTTGATCACACCTTCAAGTCTCGACCATGTCCGGCAAGAAAGTGGTACAGGCAGCTGTCTCTGTCGCGGGCGTGGCCATCGGTATCGCTCTCTACAACAAGGTGCCAGGAGCTACAGCCTTGCCTGTGGACACAGTATCCCCTTCGCTTTTCGAGGAAGTCCCCGGAACCCCAGGAGCCTTCATCTACCTCTCCAACGTTTCGCCTACCATCTTTGGTGAACCAGCTACCGACTTTGACTACCATGTCTCGCCCGAACCCTCGCTTGCCATCGAAGCAGTCCAGAGATACGCTTCAGCTGTGGCATCCACCGACACTGATGATATCCTGACCACGTTTTTGAACGTCACCATGGCAGGAACCATGACGGCCGACCAAGCTGCCGACCTGCATTGGAAATGTAACGAGCTGAGCGGCACAATGGCAACAAGTGTTGACGCTTGTGCCGCGTTCAGCACAATCGGCGAGCGTTCCGCAGACCTCGAGAAACGCTCCAGATGGAGCTGGGTACGCAGTGCCGCTCACGTGGCCAACAGAGGCGCCGTCCAGATCCTGTACGGCGCACTCGGCAATGCTGCTTACGCCAACTTTCCTTCTTCGCCTAGGTCTTGGTGTAACAATGCTGATGGTTCCAATGCCTGCATCTCTTGGTCGACAGTCGAGTCTTGGAACCACAACTATGCGCAGCAGATGGTGTCTGATGCGATGAGCGTCGTGGATTTCAATCAGTGGAGTGCTCAAGCCAACCGCATCCTTGGGAGTAGGAAGAGAAGTGCTGCTGATGTTTGCATTAGCAACCGTGCGGATGGGTGTACTTAGTGATGACTGTAGAAGCAAGATTGTATTAGGAATGAATTGGGAATGGCTGGCTTTGGCGCGGATCAGAAGAGGTTCAGAGCTGCGACTGGGCGAGTGGTAACATTAGTCAATCAGTGTCAGAGCCCATGGTTTCTGCAAACAACCTCCTACAGCTTACTCTTTTGGGTTAAGTCTTTCGATTTGTGAAGGAAGGATATACAGACAAACGTTGTGTGATTAGTCTACGTGGTATTCAGTGGTAATCCAAAGGAGCAGGTCGAGTACGAGCGGGTAGGGCTGAGTTTTTGCCGAATTGGGAACAGCGTGGATTTCGACTTTTGCAACTGCAGACTTGCATTTTCGGCGTCAGCATGGTCGTTTGTCTGTATATTCCATCCAGCACCAAAAAAGACCGTCAAACAAAGCTGTTATCAAGAGACAGTCATATCACAAAGTAAGCTATAAACTTGTTCTGTCAGAGGTCATCGTTCTAATACGTACGGGACTAAGATTTCTATTCGCTCATCGAAGCTCTCAACATCTTCTGTTCCATCACACTTCCCATCACGAACTGCCAGTTCGCATCGAGAATTCACAGAAATCGCCATGGCAGACGTAGATGAGGATGCCATCCCTCGCGGTCCTGATGTCGGCGATATTGATCTCTCAGACGAAACTCAAGACTTCCGCTTCCTCCTAAACTTCACGTTCGTCACTTGAAACATATCCCAAATCTCTGTTCCAAAAAAAAATTAATACTGACTCATCACACACACATCACAGCGGCGATGACACCAAAATCCCCAAACGCGGTGAAAAGGACTTTGAGCCCCATCACACCAACAAACAATCAGACGCCCTGGCCTCCTCACGAGAAGCAATGCACAACGCCCTCTCCTTTCAACGCGTGCACCAGCCCAAAAAGCACGTGTTAGCCTACTATCATCTCCAAACTAACATGGCATACACCGAAGATGCCAAAGGCCCCCTGTTCAAAAACATGGGAAAGGTATTCGCTGCAAACGATGACCCACTGGGTCCAAGACTAGCAGGAGAAAACAGGATCTGGTTGTTACCCGAGGAAGCTATTTATCTGCTGGAACGAGGAACGATTGATATCAGATGGCCGATAGATGAGGATGATGCAGAGGAAGAGGGCTTGCCGATGAGTTTGCAGGGTGCTTATGCTGCGTTCTTGGGAGAGGAAGAGGGAGGCTTGACGTTTGAGAGGTATAGTGTTTATGCTGGGCTCAAGAGGAGTGGGTATACGGTGCACAGGGCGCCGAGTTGGGATGGTGAGGGCGAGGAAGTGGGAGAGGAGTGCTATCCTCCTTTGCAGGGTACGATGTGGAGTCTGGGTTTGCTGAGACATGCGTGGAGGAATATGTTTGCGCCACGTGCTGCCACGGAGGCAGAGCAGAAAGTTGGTCCATTGGTGACGCCAGGAGTTTATCGCAATTATGGTAAGTAACTCGTCTCAACGAGAATACATGTTCTCCTTACTGACAACCGAACAGCTGAGATATACCGCCGCCTAGCCATAATCCCCAGCTACGATCCCACCGCCAAGAGAGGATCCGCAGACCCAACAGATCCATCCTTTCGGATAACCTACCACCTCTGGAAACCCGGCTCACCCCACTACAAAAAATCCTCTCCAGGAACTCCCGACTTCCGCATCGCAGTCGTCAATGCCCGCGAAACCACATTCCCAACTTTGGCTCAATTGAGTGCTTTGGTCGATACACAACCATATATGCCTCCAAAGCCTGAAGCACAGTTGTATGCAAAGATACGCAATGGATACAAGAGTGTTATTCTGGCGGTGGTGGACCAGGGTGTGACTAGTTATTTGAGGTTGGCGGATGCTGGGTTTGTGAGGGAAAAGTTGTTTGAGAGGAAGCCTCCGGCTGCGAGGAAAGGTGGCAAAGGGGGCGGCAAGTGGAAGAAGAATAAGCGGTAGAAGGCTGGAGATAAGACGTACAATTGAGGTGGTCGTTCCGTACAATCAAAGGGCATGAGCATCAAGACATCAACAATGTTGTAGTCCTCGTTTGCCGCCAGTATTGTGAGGTCAGACTGCTATGTGCCAATACTAAGTGTAATGGGAAAGAGCGAGCACAAGATCGAGTGATACGAAAGCTAATTACCGACGGACAAATTCAAATGTGTGAGAACCAAAAGACTCAGTCATTAGCTTTCTATATGTAGCCTATCTCCAGTGAGATGTTCAAAAGTGCCCGACGGAATGGCCATGGCCGATCAATTCACGCATCAGTGATGGTGGCTAACAATTCAGAAAAAGAAAAAGATTTAGGGATCTAGATATTAAGATAGAGAAGATGTAGGAAAAGGGTCACAAACTCACCTAAGACGCCATAGACCACCTACCGTGAGAAGTGCAACTATTCAGGAGATCCAGGGCGAGAACCAGAGAACCCACCAGGAGGAGCAGGAACAGCAAAAGTCTTGTTGTCGTCATCCATAATACGAAAAGGAAACTCATCAGAATCATCAGAACCGTCTGCAAGTACATCCGAGCCGTCAACAGTCCTGGGGAATCTGGAAGTTCCTGCAGGAGTTGAGTAATCAGAAATATTAGTGAAGGGGTCCTCAACATCGGAGAGGAGATATGCGTTGAAGCTTTCAGGGGACCAGACAGGTGCCTGAGCAGACTCGTTGTTCCATGGGTTGGAGGGTTCAGGGGAGCTAATGACGTCGGCAGCATCTGCGATAACCTTGTCAGCAAAGAGTTTATAGTCACAAGTGTGCTTGTTCAAGAAGTTGTCGGGGTGGTTTTGAATCTCGGGAGAAAGAGTTCGAAAAAGTGCGTCGGAGATTTGACCGTAGTAACCGCCTTCCAGTTTTTGAGTGATTTTAGAGTCGACAGCTTCGATACGATAGTCATCCAGACGATTGCGTTCGATAGCGAGGAGGAAGGGTTTGAAAGGGTCGTTCTTGTCAATGTTGGAAGTCAGGCGAGCGTGGCGACGAACAGTCCAGTCAGCAGACAGACGATCGCGGTAGTAGTCGAAAGTACTTTGCGAAGCGCCAATCTGCTTGATCAGGTCGAGTATAGTGCTATCAGGGTTAGCCCAAACTTTCAAGATAAAAGTTTTGTGATCGATATCAGGCGTCGAGGGCCATAACATAAGCTTACCCATGAAGTCAGTCCAAGCCCAAATCTCGGAAGAGTCTATAGATCCCGGAGCTGCTCTGACCTCGACTGTTCTTTTCGGGGAGCCATTCACGAAATTCGTGATGTTGACAGCCATGGAACGAGAGTTGAAGTGATTGCTCGCACTATCATAGGATGGCCATGAGTTCAGAAGAGCCTCGACATCATTACATCTGGAAATGATATCAAGCCATGCTTCAGGGGTACAATCCCGTAGATGACCAGCAATAGATGTACGATCAGCTTCAGGATTGTCTTTGATAGCTTTTTTGACAGATGAACGAATTGTTTCAAGGAATGGTCTCGAGTGAGGCCCGACCCAAGAAGACTGTGTGTCGTCGCCTTGAACGTACTTGTACACCGAGTGCGAATTGATAATACCGGGGATGGGGCCATTGAAGGGCAGAATTCAGATCCTGGATGCTGGGAAGATCTGATCAAAGTGTCGCTCAAGACAGGCGAAGACACCAACCATACCAAGGGCGGCCTTTATAGGAGGCTGGCGCTTACCATTGCCGAAGTGGATATGAAAACCGCAATTCTTGTTGGTAGCAACGCAGTAGCCTTCACCTGAGAAAGCTTCATGAATTCTTTGGATGAAAGCGTTGATTTCCGTTTGTGAGTCCCACATGAAGAGCTCACCGGTGCATGGATACGTTTGACCGACGGGATCGGGGGTGAGGCTGCAGAAGTTCAAGACCCTTGAAACGAGCTCGAGGCTGTAAAATTGCGATGAGCCTCTCTTGACCCGGGCTTCCTCGTCCTTTTCAGAGTAGACTGAGGGATCGCGGTGGATGGTCCAAGTAGTAAAAGCGGTGACGAAACCATGGCTATTGAGCACACCCTCGACAGGCAATTTCCAGGAGTGATCCTCAGCACAATGGGAGCAACGAAGGGAGATGGGCTTTTTGAGGGCACTGGTGAGGTGGTCTCTAGGGTTAATCTTGCGAGGTGCGTAGGCCAACATCTCGAGTTTCACTCCGAACGTCATGTTCTCCGAAAAGAGGGTTGACCAGCAGCGTCGTAATTGGCGGTGTTAAAAGACATCTTGTAGTATTCGAGTATGATGTTAGTGTTTGCGGAGTTGCTGAAGCACTGCTTAGGGGCAGAGATACAGCATCTTGTACAGAACATACACAGACGTGGTCGTACATTGTCAAAGCCAGGGGACAATGGACGGGACAAAGCCATTGATGGGGCGACAAAGACCCACCCGAATGAATCAAAAAGTACAAAGAGCCATGGGACGAGACGCGAGTGCAGACAAAGGTGCTCATGGACACAATGAAACCAGCAAGAAAACCTCAGAGAAAGAGTGACGCAGCCAGTGCCGGTGCAGCAAACAGCATTGTTTCATCGCTGGCTCGCAGAGGTCACAGCAGAGTGTAGCATGGATAGCAAGCCTCGTGCTAAGGGTTTTCGGCTGGACAGCACCTGCGATAGCAACAATCGATGTAGCGAAAAGAGACTGGACTGCATGGTATGCTGTGGTAGAGTTCAGAATATCGCTGCATATACGTCATCAGAACTGATCCTTCGCGACCTTCCTGCCTACCACAGCAATACATGTGTGATTCGAGTCCGATGGCTTTCGTGTCGACTCTGCAACCTCGAATTATATTCTCTGCTGATCAGCTGCAGACAGGCAAAACAGTCCCGATAGCTACCTCTACAGTCGCTTCCGAAGACTTGATTGAAAGTATGTCAGCTGTAGCTCATCCCAGTAGTAGGCTATCCGACTGACAAACAACTTGAAAGATGCCAACGCAGATGGAGCAAATAGTGGCTGGTTTCCAGCGACCTGTCGGGTTGAATAGCCTGCTGTCTATCGCTGCCGGTCAAGGCGCATTCATCTTATGTTTCAGGGGCGACATGCCTATCTTCTCTCATCACCACAACTTTGCCTACGCTCTGCTCACCAACGCCATGTGTTGGTCAGTCGTATGGTGCATGTCGTCCCTTGACCGCGCGATGCTGGAGGATAAAGGTACGTAAATTGATTTACCATGCGACGAGCGACGCTAATCATTCTCAGAGTCTTGCAAGCATCTTGGAAACATGCACACAATCATGCGCTCGATCACTGGAATGTTCTGCATCGCTTTTCTTCTTTCTTCCATCTGCCGTAGCTATGTCGGTCTCGCGGTAACAGTAGGCGTGTCTATGGTCAGTGTGTTTACAGGTCTGTTTATCAATTTTTCGTAGGTAGAAGCTCGTATTCTTGTTGTTACATGTTTTGCTCTTAACCGCGTCAAGATTGACACTTTGCTCCCATTGGATGTGTAGTAACGAATATGGGCGGATCAGATATACGTCGGCCGCGAAAGAGGTCGCTGTAGGGATCCATGTTGCGCGTCGTTGCGAATTTTCTTCACGATTCGCATATCGACCCGTCCCGGTTGTGACACATGACACAGAGAGTGAGAACCATGTGACATCTAAGGAGCCCAGTGTAATGACGCGTGTGATAAGTAGGCTGCACGAGTTGACTGTTGCATCGAAGTCGAACAAGTTCACAAAGAAAAGCTGAAGAACAACAACAAAATCTCACTTGCTGCGTTCATTGCTCCTACCAAACAGCCACTCGTCTGTCATGAACGACTTTAGTAAAGGATCTGCTCCAACGACAAAGGCAAGAAGCGCAATCGAAGAAGTTGTGAGAGACTCTCGGCTCTCATGTCATATAAAGACACAAGGTTCGTAGTCAGCACCAACGTACAGGTGATCTCTCATAGCCAACCGAAAAAGAAAAAGAAGTTGAAACACCATCCTCACCCGAGTAATCGGAATCGAATTATAACTTCAAGAGAAGAAGAAACGCTGCGTATTGCACTCAAGTATCGCAAGTGTACAAACACTCGCACACAATCTTCGCACCGGCTCCCATAGAAACGCGAGCTCTTCCCTCTAAAAAGCGAGTTCGAAAAGGGTCAAGACGTTCTGAAATTTCTGATGCCAGGTGCAGACGTGTCACGTCAGGCCCTCGCAGGCAGTAACTCAGAGCTCGAACAACAAGAGTTGAAACAAGATGAGTGTTTGTGTAATGTGAAGATTACTCCGAATTTCTCATTTGCAGGATGATGGACAACGACGAGGTAAATCGTAGTTGTCTGTGTGGAAGCAAAGAAACGCAGCTTTGGTGAGGATGGTGCCTGAGAGGGAGCAAAGAGAAGGTGAACGCGAAACACGAAAAAAGTTTTGGACCCTCCAGAGCGCCAAGACTTTAGCGTCAGATCCGGCTGAAGCTGCTTGCTTTAATCTGCCTTCTTCACGTGCGACATTCACAATCACTTCACAATGGGTGCAGAGGATCGGGATGATAGGAGACGTCGCGATAGCAGAGACAGGCGCTCTGACAGGCCACGCGATCATAGGAGAAGATCGGTGAGCAGAGACGACAGGGACAGAAGAGAAAGAGAAAGAGACCGACCAAGCCGACGATACCATGACGACGGCAAGGAGAGAAGAAGACATCACAGCCGCTCAAGGAGTCCGAGAAGGAGACACGACAGAGAACGAAGCTCACGAAAAGACCATGTATCACGATCCCCACCTCCGAAACGCTCAAGGCGCTCATACTCGCGATCAAAATCACCTGCACCCCGTCGCGCTCGTGGCCCTCTACCCTCACAACAAGACCAGTTCCGCCAAGGAGATGATGCCGCTGCAGCAGAACCTGCCGTGGAAAAGCAGAAGCCAAACTTCAACGCGACAGGCTTGTTGGCCAAGGAAGCAAACACAGTGGCCGGCACAAACACAGTCCTCAAGTATCACGAACCACCAGAGGCGCGCAAGCCATCGAGTAAAGAGCAATGGCGCATGTTTGTCTTCAAGGCTAAAGACATGATCGACACTATTCACCTCTACTCGCGCAGTTGCTGGCTGATGGGCCGCGATCAAGCTATCGTCGACTTCCAATTAGAGCACCCGAGTATCAGCAAACAGCACGCTGTTGTGCAGTTCAGGCATATCACAAAGACGAATGAGTATGGAGACAAGCTGAGCAAGGTCAAGCCATATCTCATCGACTTGGACAGTGCCAACGGAACACGACTGAACGGAGAGAAAATCGGAGGCAGTCGTTACATTGAATTACGAGACGGTGATGTCGTCGGCTTCGGTGACAGCGAGAGAGAGTATGTCATGATGCTGCCCAAATAAGCGCACCGAACAATCGCATCTGAAAATGAACATTCACGTTAAACCTCCATTTCATTCCCACCACATCGCAAGAGTCGTGAGCCTTCAACATGTGTAGTATTTGGAACCTGCATCGCGCACCAAGCGCAGAACATCGCCTACAAGATACAGACTTCCAGCTATCACGAGCAGAGCGTCCTTCTGCTCAGCCAGTACAGACGCCTGCTTCAGAGCAGCGATGACGTCCCTCTCTACAATCACACTCTCTCCGGGCAAGATATCCGCAGCAGCTGTCTTGACATCCTCCGCTGATGTGGCCGTGATCCATGGCATCCCGTCAACAGCTCCAAATTCGGTTGCTACGACATCATCTCCAGATCTTCCTGCGAGCAGGAGCTCAAACATGGAAGCCAGATCTTTCCCCCTCGAGGCAGCAAGAACCCAGACAACTGGTCGGCTGCCAGCACGTGTGTGTGCTGTGTTCGCGAGTACGGTGGCTGATTCGACATTATGAGCGCCATCTAGGAGAGCTGTGGGTGTGTAGTTGGTAAGAGTGCCCAGCTCGATGTCTTGTAAACGACCAGGCCAGACGACGCCTTGCGGCACAGCACGCAATGTGGTTGCAAGTGTTGAGAGGCTTGATGTGCGTATCTCGCTACGTAGAGTAGAGGAACCGCAAGCTGCTTGAGTGGTAGGTGGAGCAGGAAGACGATTCAGTTGCTTCAATGCTAGCCAGGTGATTGTGAACGCCATGGCGCCATTTTGTTGACGAGCATGTGTTGCATCGGTCGTGCTGGAAGCACGTGTAACGTCAAAGCCAGCGGTGTCTTTTGCGTGCAAGATTTGTGTTACGCCTGCTTTGGATGCCAGTTGCAGAATGTGCTCGGTCACGGATTCATCGTTCATGGCCAGAACAAGCGGTACTCCTGGCTTCATTATACCGGCCTTCTGGGTGGCTATCTCGAGCAACGTGTTGCCGAGGAAGCCTTGATGATCTAATGCGATGGTAGAGATGGCTGTCACCAATGGCTTTGGTCTGAACTGTTGGTTCTGCTCCATCTCGTCGAACTCGGAGGTCTGACCCAAGATGTTGGTAGAGTCGAGACGGCCACCCATGCCAACTTCGATAACTCCGATATCCACACTTTCTAGTGTGAAAATCTCGAAAGCAGTGGCTGTAAGCAATTCAAATTCTGTTGCCTGGATGTTTTCGGCCAGATTGCGTGCCAGAACCTTTGCTTCGACCTGTCTAAAGATGGCTTCCGAGATCGTGTTGTCGTCAATGGTAATGCAGTCCCAGCGGTCTATGAGGTGTGGTGAGGTAAATCGACCATGCCTGATCGGAGGTTTGCCAGAGTCAATTCGTAGTTGGGAAGAGTTGTACGCCGCAAGCATGGCGGAGATGTAGGCACATATTGATCCTTTTCCATTTGTTCCTGCCACATGCAGTGCTCGCCATGGTAGAGGCGTACGTGCCAACAGGCGAAACACTCGTGCCAAACCGAGCTCGATCATGATTAATGCGCAAAGATAGGGAGTGTCCAGATGACTTGTTAGAGGCCAAGATTTTATTATGATAGTCCAGACGTAGTCGTCATTACAGATGATAGCCTTCAGTTTTCTGTGCCCATGTCGCGATCACGAATCGAGTTCGAAGTGTTGCTGTGAATATAATCAAACACCTCGAAGCAGTGAAATGATGCGATGAACACGAGGGAGCCATAAGCCGGAGACGGAACAGGTCTGGTCAAGTCTTGGCACGCGTCTTCTTGCTCGCTTGAAAGCTTTCGAGAATTCAAATGCTCTTTTTATCTTTTGCATAAACAACATTTTTGCTTTGCTTAAGATTCCTTACATACATCCTACGGAGATCTGTAACCCAGGAAAGACGCTAGAGATCTGACAAGTCATGGACGGTTTCTCTTTCCCACCACCGCCTCCGCCTCCACCAAAAGCAGCATCTTCAGCACAACCAGAGGCACTTACTGAATCTAACAACAGAGGGGGACGAGGCGGGAGCCGGGGACGTGGAGCGCGTGGGTCATTCAGAGGTCGAGGAGGCGCATCAAACCGTGGTGGTGGAGCAAACTACCAACATCAAAACACCAATAATTCCGGATACGGACAAAATGCTGGCAACTACCAATCAAATTATGGAAATCCACGGCAACAATATCCTCAACAGTATCATAATGGTCAACAACATCCTGTTCCGCAACAGTACCATGCTCCCCAGCAGTATCAAGCACCACCTGGATCCTATATCAATCCTGCATTCGGAAACGTGCAAGCTCAGGGATATCCTCAACCTCAAGTCCCTCAATACGGACACCTAAGTGGACTTGCTGCTGGACAGAGTAATCCGCCATCATACGGAAATCACGGCAATGCCATTACACCACCAGGAAAACGTACACGAGACCAAGCTTTCGGCAACTCAAACCGAGGCCATCCCATGAAGAAACCTTCCAATGGACCAAAAGCTCAGGCAGCGCCTTCAGTCCCCAGTTTTGGAGCCCCTCTCCTGCCGGCAAAACCTCCAGCACCATTTTCCTCAGGCGGCGGTTTGAAACCTCGACCTCAAACCAACCTCGGTCTCATTCCCTCAGCCCACGACCCACAAGACTCGGACCCAGAAGACGACGAAGACGAAGAAGAGGAAGTAGACGAAGAAGCCGCACTAAGCGCTCTTTCCAATGGCCCTCTAAGTTTTGAATTCAACGGCGAATTATCAACGCTGGGGTCCTCAGCAGATATAGCCGAATGGATAGAAGAGCGCAAGAAGCGATGGCCAAGTAAACGCAGAGTAGAAGAAAAAGAGCAAGAGGTGCAGTCGAGAATGCAAGAGCGCAGACGTATTGAGCAAGAAACTAAAGCTGCTATCGCTGTTGCATCAGGGGGTCAGTACCAACCTGTGGAGAGAAGAGATGTTCGTCATCAACGGGAGATGAGGGACCCTGCTGCTGAGAGACTAGCGAAAGAGGATGGAGACTCGATGATGCAGGACACGCAAGAGCAATCAGCCTCTGCAACACAACAACCCGATCAACCAACAGCAACAGACTCCACAGTCACTTTATTGAACGACGACCAACATCACTCGGATTCCGACAGCGATGCACCCCCTGAAGTCACCTCTTCGAAACCTTCCCAACCCGTCCAGATTCCTCCTCCCTCAACCGCACCCAACACTCACTCAAAATCGGCTCCCCCTGAAGCCAAACCCTGCATAAGTTTCGTCAATCAAGGCCGCTGCAAGTTCGGAAATAAATGCCGCTACAAGCACGATGCTGCTTCTGGAGGACAAGATAAAGGAAAGAGAAAGACATTGTTTCAACGAGTAAGTGACTCTCTAGCTGTCCAACAGTGTACTCGAAGACAGGAGTGTCATGCTAACGTGATGGGGTTTTTCAGCTTGTGGAGCAGGAAATGGATGAGGAAAATAAGCTCGCGTTGCAGGCAATCAAGTACCTAGGCGGTGTCGGATTCTTTTCCAAGCATGCTACTGCTTCTTGAAAGGCGCTACTGTCTCGTTAATCATTCTACCCGATGTCGTCGGGAATTTCCTACTTGGTGTCTTGCTCAGCTCCACCAGCAGTATTCAATGAGCATGACACAAATCACGCAAACTCGACCATCATGCCGCGTAGAACCGTTCACACTCTTTGAAGAATATTCCTGGGTGGGCGGTAAACAGTAACACCTGTCCGAATACAGCTCTAGCGATATACAATGTATACGTGTGTGTTGAACATAACAAAAATCATGCCTCTTCAGCCATAGCAGTGACTTTGACACTTCTGAGGCTCAGAAAGTCTGGGAACGGACAGCGATGACATCTTTTTGTTGACAGCCTCGGGAAAACTGCAGCTTCATAAAATGGTGGTGATTTGTAAACCGGCAACTCGGTTAACGCAGAGTCAAAGACACGTATGCTGGATCCATTGCGAGATCACGAGGTAGGTAGGACACATCCGACTCTTTTCACTTCAAAACACTCGAACATACCATACTTGAAAGCAGCAACACGTCAAAGACAAGACAACACAAATACCTTTCGATAGGACCAAAAGTCAACATCGTCCATCCAGAACCCAAATCACCACAAGATGACATCTTCAACCTCGGCGACAACAAAAACAACTTCAGACCACGAAACACCAGCCTTCCCCCTCGGCGCCAACAACCTCCAACACCTCCTAAATTACACCACCCACGCCTCAGGCCACGGCCTCGTTTCCCTGGTCTCGCTACCCCCAAACTCCCTCTTCGCACCCATAACCTCCTACACCCCTTGCTCCACCCCCCAATGGCACACCCTCCAAGTCTCCCGCACCTCGCACATCTCTTTGGACTCGGCATTCACCTATCTCAATCACTCTTGTGCGCCGTCGCTGGAGATCGATACGCAAAACATGCAAGTCAGGGTGAGCAGAGACAAAGAGTTGAAGGAGGGCGATGTGCTCAGTTTTTTCTATCCGAGTACGGAGTGGGAGATGGATAGAGGGTTTAGATGTCTTTGTGGGGAGGAGGGTTGTGTGGGTGAGGTCAAGGGGGCAAAGAACATGCAGAGGGAAGAGCTGCAGAGGTGGTTTGTCAATGGGTATATTTGGGAATTGAAGGAGGAGCAGGAGAAGGAAAAAGAAGGCTCGGCATGAACGGATATGCAGACACAAATGTTTGCCAATGATTCTTGGTAAGGAAAGGGAAGCGGATGTGATGGTGTGGCTACAAATGTCTATATCGTAAAATGCTATACCCCGAGAAACGCCATTGATCCTGTAAAAGAAACGAGACCATGGACTCCAAGTCGTGATAGAAAAAAGATGCGCAAGAACAGGACATTCTACAGCTGGATATCGTTGTTGAGCAAACGCACCTCCTCTCCAGGCTTGAACGCAGGCAATCCGATGTACGGGCATCCATCACACCTAAACGCATCTCCCAAAGCGCAGTTTCCACAACTGCCAACCTTGCCCTGCACGGTGAAGTCGACCTCAGCCAAATCATCAGTATCCAGTTTCATCGTCTTGAGCGCACTGTCGGCAGCTTCGCGCTTGGCCTTGTCCTCGGCATCGATCTTTTGCTTGAGTCCACATGTGCAATCCTTGCATGCGCGTCTTCTCTTGCCGTTGGGCTTGCAGGCTTCAGGGATGTTGATGGGGCGCTTGCGGTCTTCTTCGCTGAGTAGAGTGTTGGGGTCGATGGTGGAGCCCTTGAGCAATTCCTCCTTTGACGGCAGTTCCATGTCTTGATCCTCGTCGTAAAACTCGACGTCCAAGTCGTCGCCCATGTCGAAGCCGACGCCCGCTGGCGCTGAAGGAGCTGCAGGCTGAGGTGTGTCGATGATAGTCTTGTTGATGGCTTCGATATTGTTCAAGGGCACAGCTGCAGCATTGGCCTTCTTCTTCTTTCCAAAACTCAGAGTGACTGTTTGCGCGGCAGCCGCTGCGGGCTTGGACATGGCACCACTCGCATCCTGAACGAGGCCAGCAAGGATAGCCTCTGTCTGCTCCGACGAACCCGGTGTACCAAACTGACCATCCTGGCTCTTCAGCTTTCCGCCATCCTTGAGAGAGGGCACGAGTTTCTCGATGATTGCACGGTTGAGAGGCTCACGCGAGCCGTCGACATTGGTGAGTAGGAGGACAAGGTCGTATGTGGAAGCGGGAAGCGAAACGAGACCAAGGGCGAGACGGTCGAGCATTTGGATATCGGTGGCATTACGATCGTGAGCCTCGACAATGCTGTTGAGGGCATCCGGGTGTGAGGCGATAGAAGGTGGGGCAAGCAGAAGGGTTCGGTCTTGCGACTTTGTCGGCGGCGGGGCAAAGGAGAAGTCGGATGTGTTGTCAATGGTAATAGCGGGTGCCATTGTGAGAGATTTGATGTCTGTTTGAAGAGGAAGATTTGTATTGTATATGTCGAGCAAGTTTGCTTCGAGCGCCTCCAAGTGGATCGTTGGTGGGGTCGAAGGAATCTGCTGATCGGAGACGCGGATGTGAGTTTTTGGTCGGGTTGGTGTGTCTTTGAGCGTGTGAAGAGACGTGCGATGAGTGTAGATTTGTGTTGAGAGCAGAGTGACAGAGATATGGTAAGAGAGAGCGAACAACGAGAAGAATTGCGCAAAAGATGATTATCAATGTACAAGACCCCCGCCTATGACCAATTTCTGTTGCTGACCAACGACTTTCCGTGCAATCCTCGCCCGCCGCCGCAATCGGCCCACCCATCCACATCCTGTCTCGTCGTCCGCCAAGCGTCGCGTGTGCTATGTACGAATCTGGTCGTCTTGTCCTTCCTCTTCCAATACTTATTCAACATCAAACATGGGGTCATTTTGATAAAGCGAAAATCAATCGTGTACAATATACATAGAAACCTCCCGAAAAACTCCAGCCCGTCGTCTGGATATTATCAAGCATTTCATCCCATCAGTCATAACTGCTCCATCTGCCGTGTCATGATGTCTTATTTCACGATCTTGCAGATGAGGTCCTGCCCGTCGACAGAGTCTGACTCCTTGACGCTCAGCTCGCCGACCTTACCAGAGTGAGGTGCACTGATAACCATCTCCATCTTCATGGCACTCAGGATAGCGATCGGGTCACCCTTGCTGACCTCGGCACCCTCCTTAACTCTCAGCTCGACAACAACACCACTCATCGGTGCTCCGACCTGGCTGCTGTCACCAAGATCGGCCTTCTTGCGAGACTTGTTCTCGACTGCCGCATGTTGGTCGTCAACAGTCACTTGACGAACTTCACCGTTCATCTCGTAGAAGACTTCTCTCTGACCGGTCTGCTCCGAGAGTGGTCCAATGGCCAGGAGCTTGATAATGAGCACCTTACCCTTCTCAAGCTCAACGTGGAACTCCTCACCAATCTCGGGCTTGGCCAAGAAGTACTTGGTCGGCAGGACCGAAAGGTCTCCGAACTTCTGTGTCCACTTCTTGAAGTCCTCAAACACCTTGGGGTACATGACGTACGAGGCAACATCAGTCTCGGTGTAGCCGCCAAACTGCTCCTTGAGCTTGTTGCGGACCTCGTCGAAGTTGACGGGCTCGAGGTAGAGACCGGGTCTCTTGTCCATCTTTCTGCGCTCACGCAGAGCCTTGGTACGGAGAGGCTCGGGGAATCCACCGTAGGGCTGACCCATAAGACCCTCGAAGAACTCGAGAACTGATGAAGGGAAGTCGAGCTGTTCGGCCTTCTCGAGAACGTCGTTGTAGCTCAGCTGGTTGCTGACCATGAACTGAGCGAGATCACCGACAACCTTGGAGGTAGGAGTGACCTTGACGATATCGCCGAGGAGATCGTTGGCTTGCTCGTAAGCCTTCTTGGTCTGTGCCCATTGCTCACCAAGACCTTGCTGAGAGGCCTGGAAGATGAGGTTGGTGAGCTGACCGCCAGGAATCTCGTGCTCGTAGACCTCAGGGTCAGGGCCGGTAAGACCAGCCTCGAAAGGCGAGTAGAGAAGACGAAGCTGAGCCCAGTAGTGGTCGATCATTCTCAATTGGTGAGCGTTGAGACCAGGATCGTGCTCGCTGCCCTCAAGAGATGCAACAAGAGCACCGATGCTGGGCTGAGAGGTCATACCAGACATGCTGTCGGTAGCAGCATCGACGGCGTCAGCACCAGCCTGGGCACAAGCAACCATCGAGGCAACACCAGTACCAGCCGAGTCGTGAGTGTGCACGTGGATAGGTAGATCGGGGTACTTCTTTCTGATGGCACCAACGAGCATGGTGGCAGCCTTGGGCTTCAAGACACCAGCCATATCCTTGATACCAAGAACGTGAGCACCCATGTTGACGATCTTCTCAACAACACCCATGTAGTACTCGAGGTTGTACTTCTTGCTGGGGTTAAGCATGTCACCGGAGTAACAGACAGTTCCCTCAGCAACACCACCGGCCTTGAGGACGGCCTTGACACCAACCTCGAGCTGCTCGACGTCGTTCAAGGCATCGAAGACACGGAAAATGTCGACACCAGCCTTCTTTGCTTGCTCACAGAAGTGAGTGATGGCGTTGTCGGGAAGCGATGAGTAAGCAACACCGTTAGCACCACGGAGGAGCATCTGGAAGGGAATGTTGGGCACAAGCTTTCTCATCTTGCGAAGTCTGTCCCAAGGGTCTTCGTAGAGGAAGCGCATGGCGACATCGAAAGTGGCACCACCCCAGCACTCAAGAGCCCATGCATTGCTGAGAGCGTAGCTAGTTTCCTTGGCGATGTTGAGGAAGTCGACGGTACGGACTCTGGTAGCAAGAAGAGATTGGTGAGCGTCTCTCCATGTGGTGTCCATGATCAAGCAGCCCTTGTTGGCTCTGACAGCCTTGGCGAAGGCCTCCGGACCCTGCTCCACGATGATGCTTCTCCAGCCCTGCTTGCAAGGCTCCGAAACATCGAGAACGTTCTTCTGCTCGTCGTGGAGAGTTGGGATGGTGATGTCGCCCTTGAACTTAGGCTCACCGATCTGACCCTTGATCTGACTGCCGTTCACAGCGAGGTCACCAAGGTAGGCGAGAAGCTTCTGAGCACGGTTTTGACTGTTGACCAGGGCAAACAGCTCAGGTGTATCATCGATGAAAGTAGTCCAGCACTCGCCGGCAATGAAAGTAGGGTGAGTGAGAAGAGAGGCCAAGAAGGGAATGTTGGTCTTGACACCGCGAATTCTGAACTCGACCAAGGCGCGGAGCATCTTTCTGCGGACGATCTCGTAGGTGGAGCCTCTGCATGAGCACTTGACAAGCATGCTGTCGTAGTGAGGTGTGATGACGGCACCAGCAAATCCGTTACCTAGCAAACTGTTAGTTCTTGCGACCAAGCTAAAAAGTATTTTGTCCAATTACCTCCGTCCAGTCTAACACCGTTTCCACCAGCGGAACGGTAGACTTCAATTCTACCAGTATCGGGCTGGAAACCCTTGCTGGGATCTTCGGTAGTAATACGGCACTGGAAGGCGAAACCGCGGACTGAGATGCGGTCCTGGGTCAGACCCAATTGCTCAAGCGATGCACCTGCGGCGATCTGGATCTGAGCAGCAACAATGTCGATTCCAGTGATCTCCTCGGTGATGGTGTGCTCAACCTGGATTCTAGGGTTGATCTCGATGAAGTAGTGGCGGTTCTCCTGGTCAACCAAGAACTCGGCGGTACCAGCGTTGCGGTAGTTGACCGATTTGGCGAGAGCGACAGCATCGTTCAAGATGGCCTGGCGCGTCTCCTCGGGCAAGTCCTTTGCGGGAGCAAGCTCGACGACCTTTTGATGACGTCTTTGGACACTGCAGTCACGCTCGTACAGGTGGACGACGTTACCGTGGCTGTCACCCAGAAGCTGGACCTCAATGTGCTTGGGGCGGTACAAGAAGCGCTCGACGAAGACAGTACCGTTACCGAAGGCAGACTTGGCCTCGGATGTGGCACGCTCGAAGGCCTCCTTGAGCTCCTCCTGCTTCCAGACGACTCTCATACCACGACCACCACCACCAAAGGCAGCCTTGATGATGATGGGGAACCCGTGCTTGTCGGTGAAGCTCTTAACTTCTTCATATTTCTCGACAGGGCCGTCGGTACCGGGGACGACGGGGACCTTGCACTTGATGGCGAGCTCGCGAGCTGAGACCTTGTCGCCGAGGGCGTCAATGGTGTCGGGGGTAGGACCAACGAACTGCGCAGAGTCAGTACGGCTGTAGTACAAAGCTTCAGCATTGTCGTCAACTCACGATCATGCCAGCAGCTTCGACCTTGCGGGCAAAGTCGGCATTCTCACTCAAGAAACCGTAACCGGGATGAATGAGGTTGACATCGTGTGCCTTGGCAATCTTGACAATCTCGTCGGTTGCAAGGTAAGCAGCAACAGGTGTGTACTCTCCTCTCTTGCCAATGACATAGGCTTCGTCGGCCTTTTGTCTGTGCATAGACAGACGATCCTCGTGACTGTACACGGCTACCGTCTGTAGCGAGAGCTCGTGTGCGGTACGGAAGATACGGATGGGAATTTCACCACGGTTGGCAACTGGCCTGGTTGTCAGTAACTGTTGGGACAGACGGTCATGTTCCAGGAGATGGCATACCCAAGATCTTCTTGGCCTTCATGACCGACGAGTTGGCGCGCAGACGTGCGTGTACTGTGTTTTGAGTGTGTGTGTCGACACCATCCTCAATGGCCTCGTCGGTGGGGTTGGAGGCCTTCATCCTCTTGATAGCTTCAATGTCCGCCATGTCGGAAGTCGATGCCTCAGAGAGCTGCTATCTACTAGCAACTGCTGTCCAGAGGTCGGTGAAGAGGAATTGGAGTGGTTGAGGGGAGTTTGCGGTATGGAAGGAGTGGAGAAGAAGAAATGCTTGGGCAACAGACTTTGGAGTCACAGCTGTTGAGAAAGCGATGACGGAAAGAGCTAACTTGCTATCTCGGCCTCTGGCTGCTGGGAGCTTGGTGCTTGGTGCTGGTGCTTTTGGTTGATTGACCCCACCAATCGGAGAAGCTGAATCGCGAGATAAGGCCGGCCGCTCACTGCTTACTAGACGTGATTATGTGAACGCAAACCTGCTTTCGAGCCGCTCTCTAGATGTTGTTTTTCAGCGACGACCATGTCTATACCATCCAGGTAGATATATTGCATCCATGAAATCATCCTCGGGCTATCATTGACCCCGCCTGACGAACTCCTGGAGAAAATCGTCAGTGCATCGAGACTGACCCGAGTGCTTCTCGTCTTTTTTCGGAAAGAAACGGACTTGACAAGGGTCCAGCGCTCCTTCGGACTCAATTCTCCCAAGACAGCTTCTCTATCCACTGCCTTGGGTCTCCTCTCCGCTTGCTCTCCGCTTTGTATCTGTGTACCTGCTTCCCTCTGAGAAAGCTTGTCGTTGACAGACTCCTCATCCCCACCACCGATGTACTATAGTCGTTTATGTCTGCTTCGACATCCATGTCCGAAGCCGGGCAGCTTCAGGGCCCTTTGACCGGCTGTAATTATCAACTGCAATCGATTCAAAACAGCCACCTCACATCGTGCCTCAACAATGTCCTGACTACGGTCATAATTATCCCGGTGACCTTATCCATCGTCTGTGACTACAGAGCCTAGCCTCGGTCAACCACAAATTCCCTCGGTCATATGGAAACACGTTTGACCGTGCCTTTTGCTCTGTTTCCATCACAAATCGAAATTCGATGCGCAGGAAACACTGTCCGGGAAGGGCATGTGCGAACCTATTGTGAAGACTATCGTCTATGGACCGCGTGTCCAGAATCTGCAGTCTCTCTCAGAGTCTGCTAATCTGACAATGCCAGAATGTAACTGCTTGGATCATCTGATCTTGATCCAGGTAACAAAATGCCCGTGGAGGCAGATTATTCAAGCTGAAGACAGCACCCCACAGGTGGTCTAGTGCACGAACCAGCACGCACCGTCTCTTAGTGTTTCTAGTTGCACCAGACATCGTAGATGTGCCAGCAAAGTCTTGAAAGACAAAGGCAGAAGTTGACCAGGGTTGTCCTGCTTACAGTCTTCCGTATACCGATGACGTACCAGCGATCCAAGAGTTTTGCTCCTTGCACGAGTATCAATGGCTAAACTCTCCTCCGAGTGTTCCTTGCACCTGCACTGCTGGATCCCTGGGCATACTCAGAAAGCAATCACGGGTGCTGAGATGTAGTGAGTCTACGATACCAACGATAATCATCGATTGTCCGCTGGCTCTGATGCTACTCCGGACAAGCAGTGGCTAGTGGTTTTCTTTCTACGTTGATTGAGTCCGAGCTCTTATGCAAGGCCAGAGCAACTTGTGTCGATGGAATAATGGTCGGCTCCATTCTACACACCACCTTGGAATCCGCCGAGGATATATGAGTATCATAGACCTCGTAGTCGGAAAGGATGGCGACTCGCAAGCGTGTTATACAGCATCATCATTACCGTTGCGGCTTGCCGCGGATATAAAACAACTGCTTCTAGAAAAGCCGGATATTGATGCTAAAAATTTAAGGTTTTCCTGGTCGTCGCGCATCAGGGCCGCCGCCTTCCGAAAGTCGACATCACAGCCTCCTCAATTGGCTCTTTCGTGGACAACATCTTCCCGCAGGACGACTTGGAAATGGCTGCAAGTATGTCGCTAGGTGGACATGTTGCTGATATGCCAAGTATACCATCTTTGCAGTGCTGCTGTTTAGACGTGCGAATCACGATAGAGGTGAAGGACCGTTGCCTTATGACCACAACGCTACCAGTCACCAGGGTTCCGCGGTGAACCCGGATCGAAGCTTTATTCGACATACTATGTCATAGGGTGCCTCATGGTCAATTTTTGGCGAGTGCGGCGTTCGTCCCTTTATCATCCTCGTGGACCTTGGTGTACTTGGCTTGTACCTCACCGCTTAGCACTCGCAAAAAAACACAACTCGCAGAGAATTCCACCTCCAACCACAGCTTCGGCAAACCAGTAATGGCATCCTGTTTCTCTGGATCGGACAGGAAGCTTCAAAGGAACAACTCAAAGATTCAGGATGACGGCCGAGCCAATGTGTCTTTTGACGAAAAATTACAGACCAAACTTTTACGCAAATTCCACCATGAGGACAAGAAGGCAAAGAAGAACCCTGATGAGGCGGAGATGAAGGAGCCCAAAAGGGCAATCTTCCACTGGCGCACCCGAAAGGATGACTTTGTACCGGATCTCCAAGGATTCGAGGGCAAACCCCGTATGAACATTGCAATCCTCATCACAGGCAGCAGAGGAGATGTTCAACCATTCGTGGCTCTAGGAAACGTTCTGCAAAAGGCGCCGTACAACCACCGGGTGAGGATCTGTACACACCCCAACTTCAAGGACTTTGTCGAGGAGAACGGTCTCGAATTCTACTCGATTGGCGGCGACCCGGAGAAACTCATGTCGTACATGGTTCGCAACCCTGGTGTCATCCCAAGTTTCGAGTCCATGAAAGCTGGTGACGTTGGCGACCGCCGCGAAGAGATTGCAGAGATGTTGGAAGGATGCTGGCGAGCTTGTACCCAAGGAGGCAACGGAATGGACCCAATCAGACTTCCGCAGGTCAACAAGATCAGCACCGAGACCATCATGAAGTTGCCAGATCCTTTTGTGGCCGATGCCATCATCAGTAACCCTCCTGCGTATGCCAACATCCATATCGCCGAGAAGCTGGCTATACCTCTGCACATGATGTTCACCATGCCCTGGAGTCCTACTACCGCCTTCGCTCATCCTCTGGCCAACTTGGACACCAACAAGGGGGACAGAAAACTCGCAAACTATCTGTCGTACTACAGCATGGAGTTGCTTACATCAGAGGGCTTGATCGATCTGATCAACGACTTTAGAGAAAACACACTGGCATTGGATCCCCTGCATGCTGCGTGGGCTCATCAATTGCTGCCCCAATTGAAGGTGCCATTTACATACTGCTGGTCGCCTGCACTGATCCCCAAACCAGAAGATTGGGGATCGCATATCACCATCAGTGGCTTCTTCTTCATGGACCCCAAAAAAGACTTCGAGTTTGATGCCGATCTCAAAAAGTTCCTGGATGCTGGTGACCCGCCGGTATACATTGGCTTCGGCTCGATTGTTGTTGACGATCCGGAAGCGATGACCAAGATGATTTTGGATGCTGTCAAGCAGCTCGGGAGTAAGTGGATATTTTTTTGTTACTAAGGTGTGATCTAACAACTACCAATAGTCAGGGCTCTCGTGTCCAAGGGATGGGGTGGTATTGGAGGCGAAGATGTCCCCGACAACGTTTTTCTTCTCGGCAACGTCCCTCATGATCAGCTATTCCCTCATTGTTCGGCTGTAGTCCATCATGGTGGTGCCGGAACGAATGCCATCGGTATCTCCCTTGGATGTCCGACTGTCGTCGTTGTAAGTAAATCTCAATATCTCTATAGGAGCTCCGCTGACCTCGCACCACTACAGCCCTTCTTTGGCGACCAACCATGGTGGGGTGAGATGATCCACCGTGCCGGCGCAGGACCATCGCCCATTCCCTACAAAGAACTCGACGCCGACAAACTCGCCAACCAGATCCGAGAAGCCCTCAAGCCCGAAACCAAGGAACGCGCAAAAGAGCTCGCCGCAAAGATCAAGGAAGAAACCGGCGCAAAGACCGCCGCAAAGTTCTTCCACGAGACCAAGCAGATGCAAGATGTAGGCTGCTTCTTGTGCCCCGATCAAGTAGCCGTATACCGTTTACGGCGCACCAACATCAGACTCAGCGCTTTGGCAACAGCAATCCTGATTGATCACGGCAAACTGCATCCCCAACACCTCAAACTCATCAGAAGAAAACGCTGGTACGTAGAAAAAGGCGCCCAGGAACCTCTGATCGGCATCTACGGCGCCATCGAAACAACAGGCGTGGGCTACAAAAACTGCGTCAGCAGACTGGCCAAAGACTTGCACTCCAACAAAGCCTCCAACGCGCCCGCCAAAATCCTCGTTGGCGATGCAGAAGCCGCTGGAGAAGTCCCCGGTGCTTTGAAAGCACTCGGCAAATTCAGCGGCGCAGTAGGGATGAATACGTTGAGGTTACCCGTGGATTTGCTCTACAATCTCGCCAACGGCTTCCACAATGCTCCCTTCCATTTCTTTTCAGACGATACTGTGCGCGTGCGAGGAGAAATCAATGGAGTCATGTCGGGCACAAAAGTGGGCTTTCAAGAACTGGTGTTTGGGTTCTACGATGCCTTGACAGGCGTAGTCACCCAACCCATCCGCGGCTACAAAAAACACAGCAGCGAAGGTGTAGGCCCGGCAACCTGGGGTGCGACAAAGGGCTGCGGAAAAGGTCTCGTGGGCTTGGTGTCCAAATCCTCAGCTGCAGCTTTGGGAGTGCCTGGTTATGGCTTCAAAGGCCTCGAACGCTCCATCCGCACGGGTTGGAAAACACGAGATATCCCCAATGAAAACAGTTTGGTGCTGTTGGATGCACTGCAAGGACGTCACAGCGATGAGAGACAGCTTGGTAATGCGGCGCTGTCGATGGTGAGTGAGGCTCAAGGCAACAGTATCAGACACCAAATCAGAGGGAGAAGGGGTTGGCAGTGTTATATGGATTTGCAGCATTTGCGACAGAATCCTGACAAAGCTGCTGCGAAGGAAGAAGAGGTGTTGCAGGGGTGGGAGAGGTTGAAGGTGCCCAAGGAGTTTACGAGGATTGAGAATTAGGATATTGGTGGATGTGACAGAGACAGGAGGCGTTTTGTTTGGAAGTATGAGCGTTAGGGGTCTGTAGTAATAGTAATAATGCATAACGATGTACATGGCAACGACGCACGTTTCAGCTTCAAACATTCTTACGACTCACTAACGACAACGCTGTTGAAATGTACTGCTTTGATTTTTGGTCTGCTTTGGATAATGCTTGTCTGGTCTACTTGGTATACTCCTTTTGCAGTAGTTTGGCAATGGTGGTCAGCTGAATGTTGCTGGTACCCTCGTAGATGGCACCAATCTTGCTGTCTCTCCAGTACTTTTCCGCTAGACCCTCTCTCACGAAACCCATACCGCCCATCCACTCGATAGCCTGTCCAGACACCTTACCCGCAACTTGAGAGGCATAGAGTTTCGCCATGGCAGCATCCATGACAAAGTCCTCGCCAGCTTCCTTTTTGCGAGCGGCATTGTAGACCATGGCGCGCGCAGCACAGATTTCCGTCCACGCTTGAGCGAGCTGGTGTTGCATACCCTGGAACTCGCCGACGAGGGTGCCGAATTGCTTGCGGTCGTTCCAGACGTACGAGGCAGCGTTTGAAAAGGCGCCCATGGCCAGACCAGTCATTTGAGCAGCGATGCCGATTCTGCCTTCGTTCAAGATGCCAATGGCGTATTTGTAGCCGTCGCCCTCTTTGCCGAGCAAGTTGCCCTTGGGGATGTCGCAGTCGTCAAAGTTGACGACGCAGGTTGAGGAGGCTTTGATGCCGAGTTTCTTTTCCTTCTTTGCGATGCTGAAGCCGGGAGTGTCCTTGTCGACGATGAAGGCTGTGATACCCTTGTAGCCCTTGGAGGGATCGAGGTTGGCAAAGACGATGAAGAAGCCTGCTTCGAGCGAGTTTGTGATCCACATCTTGGAGCCGTTGATGCGGTAGCCGTCGGCTGTCTTTTCGGCGCGGGTCTTGAGGGCGAAGGCGTCGGAGCCAGAGACGGGTTCGGAGAGACAGAAGGAGCCTTTGTGGGATATGTCAGCTTGCTGGACACTTGTGGGAGTCTGTCAGTGCGAAAGACTGACCGACGGTGTTGGTGGCCAATTGGGGCAACCACTTGCGCTTGCTCTCGTTGGTGCCGTACTTGAGCACAGTCGTGTTGACCAGAGTATTGTGCACATCAACCATGACACTGACACTAGGGTCAACCCTAGCCAGCTCCTCGATACCAACAATAGCAGCGGTAAAGTTCATGCCGGCACCACCAAATTCCTCTGGGATTTCAATGCCCATGAGGCCCTGCTCGAAACACTGCTCAATGATATCCTGGTCCATCTTTTCGTTCTCGTCCATGCTTCTGACTTTGGGTAGGATGACATCGTTGGCGAATCTGGCGACCGACTCTTGCATCATGGATTCGGTCTCGGACATGTGGGAAAGAGGGGTGGGGATTGCGCCTGTGAGATCGTGGGGTTCGCCGGTTGTTGTTTGTCTCATCGACTGCGAGGACGAGAGACTTCGCCAACTGGTTGTGGGTCAGTGTCTGTCAAGACTGATGTTACCGAATACAAACATACCATGATCTCGAGACTACTCGCTGGCGAAGCGGTGACTGGAGGGATGATGGCCGGAGGAAGGGGCGAACACTTCTTGCTACTGAAGCCATGTTTGTGGTGTTGAGATGTATGTGAGTGAATGTCTAGAAGGAGAAGATATTCAGGAGATCAAAAAGATATTGTCTTGGTGATCACGGTAGAAATGCAGGGAGCAATGGAAAGCCGAAGCCGCCGAATCACATGCGGAGAGGCGGACCGAGGCCCAAGGACGACATTCTGGGGTCTCCTCCGACTCTCCGCGCATGACGCCCTATCGCTTTCGGTGCGACCAGAGTCTAGTTCCCGATATTCCTTATCTTATCGAGTCAGCTTGTCACTCTATTATGCTCTTGACACGCACTGCGAGTCTCGTCGAATCTGGATCGATGTATTCCGAGGTTGAAAGGGCTCTTTGAAGCCTTCATTGACTTCTGGTACACTGTCTGCCAACATCAAAGGCAAGAAAGGAACTGACTACAAGTTCCTTCCAGCCGCCCATCAACATGACCACCAAGGCCTCCCTCAATTCGGCCTAAACTTGTTCCTCTTCATCTTCATAGCCTCCACCTTCTTCCTATCCTCCTCAAAGCCCTTGAGCAACTCATTGGCCTTCTCCTTGCGCTTCTCGCGCATCTGGAACCTGTAAAAGTCTTCCTTGCCCTTCTGCTTCTCCTTTTGCAATTCTGCTTTTTCTTGCGCTTCTTCTTGACGAGCGGGTCCCATGCGTCCTCCGCGTGTGACGGTGACGAAACCATCTTCGTCGGGTTCTGCGCGTTGGCGTGCGAGTGCCCGCGCGCGCGACGCTTCTTGGTCGGCAAAGGCTGTCATGTAGGCGTCTACTGATGCTTGGAGCACACTTGTACGAGGAAAGCGGAGGGCGTGGTGGTTTAGGTATCCTGTAGCGATTCGTCAGTTCATGCAATCCTGGTGCAAAAGGGAAGAAAGATTCAAACTCACTCGCAGCACCCAATGCAGGCACCTTGTCCCCAACCTCGTTGCCCCAAACAATCTCCTTAGCAGCCTTGACCGCCTTCTTCACCTCTTTGAGTCCCAGTTCCGCAGCCGCAGCATCCACAAACACAACCACACATGTATTTCCACTCCTGCCCACGCTCCTATCCCACATCTCTGGCAACTCGACCGCTTTAGCCTCTCCTCCATCTCCACCTCTCTTTCTCTTCTTCCCACTCTTGCTCGTCACCGGCGCTGTGACTTTTTTGCCCGTCCTCGCGCCTTCAAACTCTACTCTTTCCACTCTTGCGCCGCCGCCGTGGCTGGCGAAAAGAGCGCGTAGGTGCGCTTCCGTGGTATCGATGGGGAGATTGACGACGAAGAGCTCGCGCGGTGTGTTCTCGGTGGGGATCTTTGGGGCGTTGGGTCGTAGGTAGAGGTAATGTTTTGTCGCAACGGGGAAAGAGGAGGTGGGCGGGATGGACAGAGGTAGCACGGTGTAGTCGTTGACGCTCGCCGGCACGCGGCTGCTCGGTGTTTGTACGGGCGCCATTGTTGTTGTGTGGTTTTTTGTGCTTAACAAATTGTGGTTTTGCGACTTGGGTTGGATGATATTTTCTTGGAAGCTTCGGACCGGAGGACCTAACGCCGAACAGTCACCCTGGCGTTATTCACATGAGACAACCGAATGACCAGACTAATGTTAAAAGACCAAAAAGAAACGAGGTTTATCGCTATGCTATATTATATCTTCCCTCTGCGCATTCCAAAAATATGGCCAGCCAGATAGAATCTCTTTCTGCCATCATCTCTCCTCTCCGTCTCCGCTGCATGCTCTTCTATCCATCTTTCTCTCTTCTTTTTCTCTTTGCTCTAACTTTTCTTCCTCATGCCTTCCGCTGCGCGATAGCCTTGATCTGGCTGCGGATGTCGCTCGTTGGTATTAGGAGAGAAGAAAGAAATGGTGAACATTGTGGTCGGGATCTCGTGATAAAACTTTTCGCAGGTCGTCGGTAGGTCGTGAGAGCACATGGGCTCCAAGAAGATGATGATAAAAAGAAGACGGTCAAGGCCGAAATGTCGTGTGAATATCGAAAAGCCGCTTGCGAGCACGCTTGAACCAAAGATGGTCAACTAGAAAGAAAAGAATAAAATGCTTGCAATGGACAAGCCTCAAGCAAAAGGATCAGCCCTGCCGGCACCATGTCGAAAGGTCCTCATGAAGCATGGTAAGGCTTCTGCATGATTAATTAAGCAGAGACAGAAGCAGGAATGATGGTAGTAGCGGCATTGACGGGAGCAAGGACGGCAATATTAGCATCAGTGGCGGGAGCAGGTGCAGACTCGCTGTTGGCCTCGTTCTGGCCCTGGTTGCATTCGCGGGAAATATGACCGGTCTCACCACAACGGTAGCAAGTCTTGCCAGCAGTGTTGAGAGGACCTCCATTGGGAGCAGTGCACTCGCGAGAGATATGACCGAGCTTACCACATGCGTAACACTTCATGGCTTGGGCCTGACAGTCGCGAGCGAAATGATTAGGTCCGCCGCATTTGTAGCAAGTAGCAGGACGAGGGCCACCAGCGAAACCACCGCGGAAGCCACCACGAGGACCAGGGGCACCACGACCAAGACCAGGAGCGACACCAGGAGTAGGGCAAGTGCGCTGCAAAAGATCATAGTCAGCCAAGATGCATGAGAGGTTTCAACGGAGGAGGCACATACAGCAAGGTGGCCAGGCAGGCCGCATGAGTAGCAGCGTCCGTTAGCACCGCCGTTCAGACGGAGAGTAGGGCAGTCAGCCTGGACGTGACCAAGGCCCTGGCAGTGGTAGCATTGCTTAGCTATGGGTACAGGTCAGCACATAGGTCCGGATGGCAAGCAAGTTGGCGCGATGCACGACATACCCTCGGTGGTGCGAGGAAGAGGGCAGTTGTTGGACTCATGACCTGTTTAGAAAATGAGTATTGCAAAACAGGTTTTGGGTACGGGAGTGGGTACCGGGTTGCTTGCAGTTGTAACACAAACGCTCAGAAGAGGAGCAGACCTCGGCGTAGTGGCCAACATTACCACACTTGTAGCAGGCGCGACGTGAGAGAGAGGACATGTTGATTGTTGTACTGGGAGACCGGGAGTCAGATACAGTTGGCAGGATTGTCTAGTCTTGAACGCGTGTTGTGGTATTGGGTTTGGCGAATTCGTCCTCTTCATATAGCAAGTCGCTGAGCAAACCGCCGAACAGACTGATCAGGTGTTCGTCGAACCGATCGTCAAGCGAATCATGCTTCCAGAATCCACGAGAGTGTCGTGATAGTCAGGCTCGACAACAAGTGACTGGCTGAGTCATTGCGGTCGAGCCTGACATGGCAATGGTGTCGACGAGGGACTCGAGAGCAACGGACGGTGGTGGGAAAGATGGGTGAGTGCATGTGGGACACGACCAGCGAGACGACTGACCTGATAATGCGCGAGGTTGCTTGACCTGCTACAACGTCAGCGTCTACAGCTCCCAAGTGTTTGGTTCTTGTTGTGGGTTTGTCTTACACTGTTGCTAACGAATTACTCCTCCTTCACTTCTGCTGCGCTTCCAATGCTCCAGCGAGTTGACGTACGATCGAACAAGACACAAGCAATGCGACAGTGAGGTGGGTTTGGTAAGCGAAGGTTGGGCGGTTGCGACTGCGATTGCGGCGCGACAGAGGCTCGAAAAGAAGGAAACGCCGACGGGAGAGACCCACCCGGCTCCAGCTGCATCCATCTCACACCCGTTCACCGACCTGCATCCTCCGGCCTGCATACCAATCCTTTGTCAAGAACCTCAGCTAGCTTCAAACGCCCGACGAGACGGACAGCTACTGTCTACAAGCAGTCAGTATCGAGCAAGAAGCTCTGACAACGGTACCTAGGCTTCATGCTTCAGCTGCACCGTTGACAGCTTCAGGCAGGTAGCTCGCCTGTACCGAACCTGAACCGTGCACACTGGCTAGTTAGTTAGACGCCTGGTGGCTGGAAGGCTTGTTGCATCTTCATTATACGGTATTCTGCTGTTGAAATCTTGTTACTCAAATTTCTTGATGGCTTTGCCATTCGTCTTCGTGGCCTCCACATTTCCAATTGCCACATTGCGCCTTCATGCATGCTCTGACCGATTTACTGCTTCTCCTGCTCAATCACTGCAGGTGCCTTGATCGTGCGTTCGCTCAGGAACTCGAGGCCTTCACCACCCTGTTTCTTCGTATTAGCATTGAGTTATGGACGTGGTGGTGAAGTAAACTTACGTAGCTGATTTTGGGCGAGATCTCCACACCAGCGTTGTCGTCTTCGCTTGTCACAGTAGCACCGACAGCCTCGAGCCATCTGGTACCTTGACGGAAAATGTCACGCTTGCTGGTGTCGGGGTCATCCTCACCGGTGCCTCTAGCGTTCTTGAGAGGTGAAAATTCGTCCTCTCTTCTGACCTCCTGGCAGGCGAATTTGTCCATAGACAGGAATGGGAAGCAATCAAAGACAAACTGCTCGAGCTTGATACCGTTGGGCTTCTCGGGCTTGACCGTCTCACCCTTCTCGGTGTCGACGTAGGGAATCTTCTTTCTGGCAATGTGGTGGGGAAGCTTGTCTGACCACTCGGGAATGCTCTCAAGGAAGCCGAACGAATAGTAGTGGTTGACAATGTTGGCGGCACGGAATTTAAGCAGACTCGAGTCCTTGGAGTCCTTTGCTTCGGAAGTCTCCTTGTCGATCTCTGAGTACTCGACCACGTCAGGCTTGCCATTCTTTGACAGGATGAGGCCAACAGACTCTTTGGCATCACGCTTGCGGACGACCTTGGTGGCAATATCGACATTCTTGGAGGCCGCAAAGCCAATAAAGGTAGGGTCGGCGACTCTGACAAGGCAGTTGTCAACACAGTATGCGTGGATGTGCTTGATGCCTCTCTTGGACATGTCTTGAACGACGCCTGACTTGACCAGGGCGTTGTAGAGACCACCATTACCATCGGGTGCAACAGCAACCTTGGACTTTGATTCCAGCAAGATCTTGCCGTCGTTTGAGATGCAAGGAAGAGTGCCCTGCTCGAAGAAGATGACGTTGTTTCTGTTCAGACCAAAGTATGCGTGCTTCTCAAAGAACTCCTCGGTAGGCTTGCGGGTAGGACCGCTGGTCATGATGTACCATGGCACGACAACCTCTTCTTTGCTGTGCTCGTGTTGGGCCAGATGTTGGATCTTCCAGATCCTTTCTGCTTGAAGCTGGAAAAGAGACTTTTGGCTAGGAAGGCCGATATCATAACATCCCTTGGGGGCAGAGCTGCCTAGACGGGTGCCCTGTCCACCAGCCATGAGAACCACGGCGACCTGGTTCTCAGCAATGAACTTCAGACCTTCTGTGTACCATTTGTTGAGGTCCTCGGGCTTCGAGTCGTAGATGGAGGAAGTGGCGGATTCAGGAAGCTGCTCGAGCTTGGGTGCAGCGTCTTCGGACTCGGTCTTGGGAGGGTTCAAGGCGCGGTGGGTGATTTCGTTGACGTATTCGGGATTCACATCTACGAGTTGTTCGTAAAGCATGCCCTTCTCGGCGGCGTTGATGTCATTCCAGAAGGCAAAGACCTGCTCCTGGCCGGCCTTTGTGAACTTGTCTAGGAGCTTCTGGAAATCCTCCTGGCTAGGCTCATCAGGGGCGGGGATGTTTTGGGTCAGATGGAGCTTCTCCAAGACGTTGTTGATCATGGCGGCAGCCATGTTGTGTGTGACGTGTAGAGCGGTGTAGCGGGGTAGATAGATTGGTGCAAGTCAGTCGGGAGTACGAGAGTCCTTGTTGACCGTATAGATTGAAGGTGAAGTGTGATGGGACAAAGATGCAAGGGTATGAGAGGGGCTGGACGGCACGAAACGCTTCTGGACACTTTCTTTTGTAACAAACGCCTGATACGCATCAACAATCACCATCGACTGGAGAAGCATCCAAGCTTCGACCCCCCACTTGCGTCACTCTATTTTTGGCTTCTCGTCCTCTCCTGCAATTTTGCTTCCTCTCTCCCACTGTCACCTCGTGTTGACCAATGCTCGGCATCTATTGAGGAGAGAGCTGTACGGGAGACGAGTATTCTATTTGGACATTGGGTCTGTCGCATACTACCACAATCCTCAAGCAAGCTCATCCCCAGCTCAAACTCAATCGTTGATTGGTTCCAAGCATACCTAAACGGCAAACATTTAGTGTCTGAAACGCTACTTCATTTTATCTTCCATCTTGCATGACTCCAAACTCCATTATTTCTTACAACCTGTGAGCATGTACGATCGTGATCAAACAAGCGACCGGTATAGAGAATCCCTGAATTCGCGACCATCAGCGGTCGTTCGACTTTTCCAAAGCATTGTCAACTCTGTGGATGCCCAACATGACATTTCAGCAGCCTTGCAGAGCCAGTAAACAAGACCAGCTTCAGTTCACTGCAGTACAAGGCTCTCGCCGTTTCCAACATCCACCCAATTGACCCCCTCAAATGAACCAATGACCTCGTCGCTGGCCGTGTCCTCGCTCGAAGAACCCTTCCTGCGTTTCTTCTCGGCTTCTACAGCATCTTTCACACTGATCTTCTTCCTCTTGAGTAACCAGCCCACGATTCCTGTGCCTTCCTTGTCTTCATCGTGTGTGGCAATCCAGTAGCTGGCCTTGAGTTTCCGCTGTGCCTTCAGTCCGTTGTGTGCTCCCAAGTTCAGCTGCTGTGCTGCTCCTAGTGTAATATCTTCAAGGCCGTGCAAGAAAGCGAGTGTCTTTATGGGAGGATTGGCCTTGGTCACAAGGTCCAGACCCTCACTGTCACTGTGGATCCCATGTGGTGTGTAGATGATGGCTTCTGCTGTTTCGTCCTCCTCTTCTGGCTCAATGTATTGATGCGAGCTGCTCCTTCTAGAAGCCTGACCGCTCTGCTGATTGTTGAAGGTGATCATGAGTGCTGAGTGAAAGTATAGCATGTCGCTGCTCGTTACAAGTCGTGAAATGCCGAGCCATTCTGGCAAAGGAGGTACTGATGTCGCGTGCCAGTCGGGGTCCTCGGAAAAGTGCGGGATCTTCTGAATGACGCGGAAGTGCTTCCACGACTCGATCAGTGGAATGGCTTTCTAACATGTCTATGAGCGTGAGCCTTAGGACCTGTTATATCGTTCTGCTTACCTCTGTCGCAAAAACAGGCACGTTCGGATGCACAGTTCGCATTGTTTGCTCGTGACAGTGGTCGGTGAACTGATGGCTGACAGCGACAGCATCTATAAATGTCTCAACCTCGTCAAAGTCTTGGGTATCTTGTGCATTGCTCTTTCTGCCCTTTCCAAGGCGTAGACCACTTGCCAGACTCTCGGTCTCGCGGATGAGGTCTTCTACAGCTGCAATGCTAGGCACTCGAGGTTCAGCGGCGTGCCACTGCTTACTCAACCAACTGGTGTAGTCGGTTTGTGTTCCAGAGAGCCAGGGGTCGATGAGGATGTTGAAGTAGACACGACCCCCACGCTTGGTTGCAGCGACCGGGCGAGGAATCATCAGTAGCCATGCTGTGTCGGCACTCAGGTGATGGAGGACTGGACGACGCATGGCAAGAGCATCACTTACTGCATCCTGTAAGTTCTGATGCAGTTGTGCGCCCGGACTGTTCATATTGTTTTCTTCAACATGTTGACGTGCTGCTTTTGCTTTCTTTTGCCTGGCGATGACATGGACATGTTTATCTCGGCCGCTCCCGAACCGTGGGGAAGCATTTCACACCGCTGTTGGTAACACAGCCTCTGCTTCCTATAGCCACCATATCGAGTGCTTTACTTGTCGCGACACAGAGTTGATAATTCTCTATCGTCAGAGCGATATAACTTTCCAGAATAACTTGTCCTCGCGGCCTCAGAAAGTGATTCAAGCGACGCAGAGACCACGCCGACCGAGTCAGGGAACGCAGCTAACGTTGCCAACGCATCTTTCCATCATCGTCATCCTTCCAACTTCCTTGGCCCAGGACGGACACTGCCTGCTACGTGACCTCTGAAACCACTTGAACAGCCTCGCTCTGCGCCCACTTCTAAGCCACAATCCTAGAATATTACCAACTCTTGATCTCACTGCCACTTGGCCTGCCTAGCATCTATCTTGCATTTCCACTGGAATCTTCAAGTTCATCATGACCAAGGAACGTTATAACCCTCCCCCAGGACCCCCACCTGGTTGGAGCAAGAAGCAAGAAGCAGCATCAGAATCATCGTATGCACCTCCTCCTGGTCCACCACCTGGCTACCAAAGGCACGATGAAAAGGCTAGCATGAGTGAACAATACGCGCCCCCTCCAGGGCCTCCTCCAAATCATTACAATGAAGACCCCTTGGACCAAACCGCTCCGCCGGATTACGCCCCATGGCTGTCAGTACCGGACACAAGCTTACTGCCACCTGCTCCTGCCGTGACTCACGATACCTCTCCGACTGCCAATGCAACTGAATTTTCGGCTGAGCAGGCAAAGCAGTGGTGTAGCCGTAATCCTCTGTATTCAGCAGGTCAGATTCCTGCCTCGGTTCATGAGGACTTCCGCCTTCATGGTTTCACCTTCAGCCAGCCGTCACCACACTTCACAGGTGAGCTGAAGAGAGCAATGCGTCAACACAATAGCTGGTCGGTCCGCACACGTAGGAACTGCCAAGACTGTATCCTCACCACGTCGGCTCCGCTCTACTCGGCGGCTCTCAACGACCCTTTGAGAAACAATGGAAGGCCTTTCACCATCTACTTTGAGGTCCGTGTTACACGTATGGGATCTGATTCGGGGGACGAAGGTGACGCCGGAATCGCTATTGGATTCGTTGCACCTCCTTACCCGACATTCCGCCTTCCTGGGTGGGAAAGAGCTAGCCTTGGAGTGCACGGCGATGATGGGCGTCGTTACATTGATGATGACGGTGGTGGTCAAGACTTTACCACGTACTTCAAGAACGGAGAGACTGTTGGAATCGGTATGCATATCAGACCGGCGCAGTTCCCTGGTCGAAGAAGGGACGTCGAGGTCTTCTTCACAAGAGAAGGGCAGAAGGAAGGAGGATGGAACATGTACGAGGAGCGAGATGGAGATGACTGTGGCAGCATCGTTGGACTCGAGGGAGACCACGACCTGATGGCAGCAGTGGGCATGTTCGGACAGGTTGATTTTGAGGTCAGATTCAGGCGCGAGGAGTGGCTGTACCGCGCGTAGACAGAATTCACAAAGCTATCATGTATCCTATGACTCTTGATGATGCTACCAATATGGTGGTGTGAAAGGAAGAGCGATGACGAGGTTCGGGGATTAGACGGGGCTAGCGCAGGGTCGAATGCGGGATGGGCGGCGGAGCAATCAAGAGCAGTCGGCGTGTCCAGCTGGCACTTGATTGCAATCCACGACATGGACATTGACTCGTCGCATATCGCACCATGAGGACAGGATCGTGGCGAGTCGTCTCGCTCCTCTTACTATGCCTCGTGCTGGCCTTTGTCAACTGCCAGGAACCCGTCCCGAATCAACAAGACGGCTCCCATCATGACACGACGCCGTACATCGCTAATCAACAAGACCATGCCACAACACATGACAAGCCGCCACACGAGCAGAGTCCCGCCGTCAAGGATGCTCTCGCCTCTCTTCGCAAGATCCGTCCACCAACTAGTCGCCTGGCACGCCTCAGCAAGCCTTCTGGACTCGTCGCCAAGACTATCTACTATGCCAAAAACTTGTTTGTCCTTCTCTTCATGAACCAACCCGACCAGAGAGACCTTCTTGTCACCCACACCACTGCGCAACCTCTCGCTCCTGCACTTTCTCGCGCTGTCACCCTACTTCAAGATGCCGCCGCCGAGCAAGACCCGGACGCTTTGTGGCTGTTGGCCGACATGAACTTCTACGGCAACTTCACCCACCCGAGAAACTACTCGCGCGCCTTCGAATACTACCAGACTCTAGCCTACATGAACGGCAACAGTTCTGCTCAATATATGCTGGGCTTCATGTACGCCACCGGTATTGGAAACGCCGTCCCGCAAAACCAGGCTCGAGCCCTTCTATACCATACTTTCGCTGCCGAGCAGGGCGACATTCGCTCTCAGATGACCCTCGCTTATCGTCATCATTCTGGAATCGCCACTCCGAGAAACTGTGAAGAGGCGGTACATTGGTATAGGCTGGTCGCAAAGCAGGCCGTGGAGTTCTACAAGTCCGGTCCTCCTGGTGGCCACTCGCTGGTCAAGAACGCTTTCCGCTTGGTCGATGAAGAAGGTGGCATTTACGGCGAAGGCGCCAGTGTCAGCAGTTCTGGTGTCAATGCAAAGACTGGAGGTCCTACATCAGACGCCTACGCTGATCTGGATGACGTCCTCGAGTTCCTCGACTTCCAATCAAGAAAGGGCGATCTCAAGGCTACCTTCCACCTTGGGAGACTGTATTACGATGGCTCGCGAGGATTGGCTCGCAACTTCCCCGAAGCAAAGGATCACTTCATGCAGGTCGCTAGACTCTATTGGACTCCCTCTGGCAAAGTCAAGTCCGACGTTTCGTCCGCCGTCGAAAAACTCGCCCCGAAAGCTGCTGGTTATCTGGGAAGAATTTTCTTACGCGGCGAAGGCACTGAGAAGAGCTATAGCAAGGCTAAGATCTGGTTCTCTCGCGGCATTGAACATGGTGACGCCCTCTCCCAGTACTCCATGGGAGTCATGTACATGGAAGGACTGGGCGTTCCCAAGAATCCTGTCAAGGCCGCCGAATACTTCTCTCCAGCTGCCGATCAGGACCTTGCAGTGGCGCAAACAAACTTGGGCATCTTGTTCATGGATCAAGGTGACGTCCACACTGCCAGAAGTTACTTCGAGCTGGCTGCTCGCAACAGCCACATCGAGGCCTTCTATTACTTGGCTGAGCTGAGCAATCAAGGCGTCGGTCGTGATCGCTCTTGCGGCATGGCTTCTGTCTACTACAAGATTGCTTCCGAGAAAGCAGAGGTTATCCATTCTTCGTTCATAGAGGCCAACGAAGCCTACGAGCGTGGTGATCTCGAAACTGCCATCATCGCATACATGATGGCCGCTGAGCAAGGCTACGAGATTGCACAAGCCAACGTTGGATATCTGCTCGATCACACTCGCCCACGCTACTCACTTCCTTCGATCTTCCCTTTCCTTCGCCGCCGCATCGATGCAGCTGGCGATGCAGCCCTGGCTCTCATCTACTGGACTCGCTCAGCCAAACAATCCAACACCGACTCGCTTGTCAAGATGGGTGACTACTACCTCGACGGCGTTGGTGCTGCGTCATCCCCTGAAAATGCAGCTGTGTGCTATCAAGCCGCTGCCGAGGGCATGTTGAGCGAAGGAATGGCGAGCGCCCAAGCCATGTGGAATCTTGGCTGGATGCACGAGAATGGCATTGGCATCGAGCAAGACTTCCATCTCGCCAAACGGTTCTACGACCAAGCACTCGGTACAAACGCAGAAGCATACCTGCCAGCCAAGTTGAGTCTTGCAAAGTTGAGGCTGCGTAGTTGGTGGAACGGTGTCAGTGGAGGTAGTGTCAATTCTATCAGAGACGAGCCTTGTAAGTAATACCTTGGGCCACGTCATCTCATCATAACTAACAAACTATCAACCACAGCCCAGAAACCGAGCCGCACACTAAGTCAATGGCTCAACGACTTCCTCGAAGCCGACGCTGCATACTACGCCGATCACTTTGAAGCAGACGACTGGGACGACGCACACCACCACATGCCCGGCGGCGATGACTTCTACGACGACGGCACTGAAATCGACGACGGTCTCATCGAGATGTTTATGATTGTGGGCTTGGCTGCTTTACTCGCTTTCTTGGTCTACTATCGCCAGCAGAGACAGAGGGAAGCCAGACTGAGGGCTGAGCAGCAAGGTCAACAGGGAGCAGCGCCACCACCACAGCAGGATCAAGGGTTCTTCCCTCCACCGGGAGAGCCCGAATTTGCTAATTGGGTTGCTGGAGGTGTGGGTCATTAGTGCACCTGCCTTTGACCAAAGTATTTTTGGATGAAAAGTCCAATCATTTTGCATAAAGTTGAAGTCGAATGTCGTTAGCGTAGATCAGTCTTATTCGAGACAATCGAGCATTTTCTCTTTTCACCAGATTCTTGCCGTGCGAACAAGCTACTCGAGGTTATTGTCGCCTCACTCTCTATGCTAGCTCTCAAGAGGGGACACCAAAAAAAACAAGAGGTCAAGCTGTTCTGTGTAAGAAATTGGGTCATTGTTCGTCATGGATTACTAGTGTCTGATAATGAAGACGAAGCCAATCCGTCAAGCTGCTGCTTTCTCTTGACATCTTCAAAGTCCTTGACATGCTCGTAGCCCTCGGGCAGTGCCTCAGAGCGAGTGCGGGAAGACACATAACACTTGTGACAGAGATAGTCATCACTCTTCTTGTCCGAATCCTCACGCTCTCCAGCATCATTGCCAACAACACCAGTCGCGTCTCTCTTCCTGTGCTACCAGAGCTTAGCGCCACCACTCCTCGTCCACTCGCAACCGTGACAGTAACGCTCGACTCTGGATCCGTGCCATGCCGGAACGTGAGTTTTCCAGCGCATGCTTTCACGAAAACCATTCGTGAGTCTTGACCCGTCTTCTCAAAATTGAAGTAGAGGCGCACATGGGCATCGTTTTTTCCTGCCGGCATAGTTAACCCGTGCTCTTGCCCGTCGTCTGGCTTGGTAGTCAGGGTCGTTGTGGTAGCGGGTTTTGTGGTACTCGGTCTGATATTTGTAGGCGGCTTTGCGCGCGTCTTCGTCTGGGTATTGGGGTTTGCTTGCTAGTGTTGCGGTGGTGCCAAAGGATCTCAGGAGCCCATTTTGTGGTGATTTTGGTAGTTTGAGCATGGCAAGTCGTGTTGTGATTTCGCGTATCATCGATTGTAACATGTCTTTTCTTTTCCTCCTGCTGACGTCCCAGCTTCAGATGCCAGCTCTGGATCCGAACGTGATGGAATTTATTTCCAAGGTATGGATATGTTTATATTCTTTGGAAGCAAGAGATGTGTTTGGATAGGAGTTCAATCGCGATGGTATACAGAGTGAGCAAAAATAATATGGGGTCGGATCTGTATAGACGCCGCCGCCGCTCACCACAGCGCACGATCGTCTTTTACACAGAGAAGCCTGACCTCTTTCTCTATTCCAAACAGAATGGAAGAAGAGGAAATGCTTCTCGTCAAATATCGGTCACTGTGAAGATCAGAACCTCAGAGGCAGCACACGCGAAAGCTGGCCATGGAATATTGGATGTGAATGTCGAAATACGGAGGGCACAGCCCAAGTCGAGCAAAACTGGCAAATGTTAACGTGGTAGGGCACGACAGCTCCTTCCAGCGCATCTGGTACCGAAATTAGTCACCTGACATCTTGAGCACGAGTATTTGATCACTTGAACATGTCATCATCGAAGGTGGTAGTGTTGTGGTAGCTGGACAGTATATAAGCAGGGTCGTATCGCTAACATACCGGGGAGAAGAATAAAGAATAAAGAATAAAGAATAAAGAATAAAGAATAAAGAATAAAGAATAAAGAATAAAGAATAAAAGCCTTGAGCTATGTTTAGCACGTCTCCAATCAAACAGACCAAAAATGTCCCAGCAACGACAACAAAAAACTCATTATTAACTGGTTTGCCGTATTCCCTTCCCGTCTCTTTGGCAAGCACCCAATGAGACCTTTGTTGGGCAGGCAATATAATATTCCCAAGGCCCAAGGTTTTCTTCTGTCTTTGCGGATGATCGCTTGCCGTGTTTGACATTCCTCGCAGTTAATCTAATTGTCGGTTGGTATCTTGTTAGTGAGAGAAAGGGCTAGCGCTGTGTACGTATCTTTTTCCTTGTGTGTTGCCTTTCGCGCTCCCCTCGTATCTCGTTCCCGATGTGTCGGAAGCGAGTGACTGAAAAACAATGTATCTCGGTACAGCCAAGGAAGATTATTGCATCGTCGAATATCGCATATCTTGATCAGCCTGAAAAAGTGTGGATCTAGCATTCGATGACCAGGCAAAGTCGAACACGGCAGTTTGAAAAGTGGTTTTCAAATGAAGAGCACAATGGCCCACGGCCACCAAGACTTTTGATTAACATACGCGAAGTGCACACCCGACGAGTCGGGAAGCCATATTGGCCGGACAGATGGTTCGTCATGGATAAATCTCGTCAAAAATTGGTGACAGATGGACCGAGTTGCATACTACAGATCATAAATCTTCGTTACCAACCAGTCGGTCGTTGGAGTAGGCAGCAATGCTTGCGGCGTAGGATTTGTTGACAAGCACGGCACACGCGGATTCGCAAAAATCGTGTCGGCATCTGCGGCTGACCACAATTGCGCTCAGTAGCCGTTTCCAAGAAGTAGTCAAAGAGATGGACATGAGAGGCAGTACTGGAAGTCTGAGCTTATCCTTACTGTTGCAAGTCCAATACACAGAACAGCATGCACATGTATGTGGATGAGCGAACGCCATGGTGTAAAGATATCTAGCCAGTAGACAATGCTATCCAGCCCATTCGGAACAGAATGTATATGAGAAGAGACAAAAGACTCGACGGTGGTGCATGGATCGAAATTCGAAAACGCCTTTCGATGACTTCTGGGCCGCATGGCTGTACGGGACACAGGCAAAAGCTGTTGTGAAAAATGGTATACATGGCCTGGCCGAGACTCTGTTTGGTAGCCGATGCGACAACGATACCAGTCCATCGAAGAGACGAATCAACTTCGCGGTTAATAAGCGAGCACTTCCACGCAAGTATAAGAAGAAACAATCGACCGACTTCGAGCTTCGCTGTAGGGCGTGTCGTCTTCGCGTAGGTAGAGAGCAACCGAAAAATGAACCCGGGAAGCGTACGTGCTAAGCAGGAACGTATACAGAAGTGAATGCTTGTATCTGCGTCGAATTAAATGCAAGGTTGCATCCAGATAACGCGCGAAAGCCCGTGCGAATCAAGGAGGTATCGACCCCTAAGCACTGGTAGCTGTGGTCGGCCAATCATCATCTTCTTGTAGTATCGAAGCAACCCTCAAACCTTGACCGAGTGTTACGTGCGGTACCACGGACCTGGCCGTGCTCGAACCTCATCCACGTGAAAAAGAAGATTGGGTCGCGGTCACCGTCACCAGCACTGAGGGAGTCTTGTTGCTGCGGATGTGCAAGTCATTAGCACAGACCGCTCGCAGGCCTGGACGGAGTGTGTTCGGAATGCTGAAGGATTCCGCATCAACCATATCGGCGGCTTAGAAGGCACGCGACGAGCCCAGTTGCTCACTAGGATTGATGCTCGCATGAATTTTGTCTTGCGGTACAGTATACGATCCTCATCGAAAAACATGATAGTATGTGAACCGGGTTGGTCTGCAAGCGGGAGAGCTACCAGGATATTGTTGAGTGTTTTGTTTCAGGAAGCGTGTTGCAGACCGTGACGGAACCATCCAATATACTGCAAATAGCACCGCAGAGCAAGATATCGATGTCCAGTGTGGCTTGCAGTTGCCCAGTACTGACTTTGGTGAGTTACGTAGTTCCTAGACACAATATGAGGTATGTAATACCGTCAGGCAAGGTCGCTCGAATACATAGTCAGCAACAGATGACCACCAGAACGTTCCCAAAGACCCGAAGCAGTTTCGAGCAAGCACATTTGACAGCGGCAGCTTGCGTGCGGGTAGATGAGTTACCTAGCCACCATTCTCTCACTAAGAAGGCCACGTGCGAGAATAATTAAAAGAGGGGCCGTTCGGTGGGTAAGTGTCCCTAACTTTTGCGCATCTCACAGCCTCTTGGAACGCACCATGCGTGTGTATGAGCAGTAGCAGATTTGGTGTTAGATGACGGTCGCGATGCCCGCCCTTTGTGGTAGCGAGGGTGGTACAGTATCCAGGGCTTTTCCAGAAGCGTGCATCTATCGCGCTTGTTCACCGATTGGATGCATAACGCCACGTTGTGGCCATGTCGCTGACCTGGTCTTCCTTTTTTTTTTCTTGCTCGCAAGTCCTGAGAACTAGTCGAAGATGTGAGCACGAACAGAGGACTTAGATGTGAAACCCGAAATCCAGCACTTCGGGTGGTACTCGAGTCAGCTTATCTGTCCCTGTCAATCCCCATTTGCTCAATAGAGTGTGGCTGCCAAGAAGACACGAACGAGAGGGCCGCAGTCCGCAAAAGGCTCGGAAACGCTATGATCCATCAGGGTCGGGCTTGTCTGCACACCGAAAATTGTGTGATTGGATGACGCTGACAGCAGTACGGCACCCCGAAGGAATGGAGCGCGAGCCGATCTCGTACAGATATCGGCCAGATGTCATATCCGATGTTGCTAACGTAACAGTACTCCGTACCATTTCCGTGTGCTAGAACCAGCCACGTAATTGTAGAGGTGCGCAATACTTTCGTAGCGTCAAAGTCGCGCGTTGAAAGTGGATGTTAGATCAACCCTCACTAGATGCGACTCTAGTCGAAAACTAGTTGGAGATACAGACAAAGTAGAGATGCTCAGGTGACTGCCTTTTGCCCTTGGGATGTACAGAGCGTTGGGTCAGACGATTCTACCAGCCCTGGATGCGTGGTAAATTTGCCATAAAGCACATACCCGGCCTTTGTCGGTCAGTCTGTCGTCTCCAGCAGGAATAGTGCAATCATGGCTCTCTCGGATTATGTTGCATGTTTTTTTTGTACGTATGTCTGACTCCATGCTGTAGTTGAAGCAGTCCGGATCCTGGTCGTAATTCCTTCCAGTGAGAGACTGAGACCAGATGGGTGTGAGAGTCAACATTATCTGGATTCATTCTGGAGCACATCACATCACATCCTTCATGCCTCTCAACCTGCCCTGGCCCAATATTTTTTCCTACCATTGAAACCTTGTTGGCCACAACTGCAGTAATAGCGGCGGCAGTAACCGGTGATTCGGGCCAGCCGTTTGGCCAGAGCCCCCTGCCGGCGAGGCGCCATCTGACGGAAGGGATCCAAATGTCGTCTAAACCTTCACTGTGTGGCTCGTCTGTTGTTGTATATAAAACATGCCTTGAGATGGCAGGGCGCAAGCAGGTGTTGCTCGTTCCAGTTTTGCAATTTCCAGCTTTGTTACATGACCCAAGTCTGTGATGTCAGCACTCGCAAGCCCACGAAGTCGGCTGACCCGGTGTGCTGTTAATGGTGTGCTCCCCGCATGAACAGAGGCAGAATCGTAGATTGGTGAGAGCCATGGTAACTGAAGCACGTCCTCGGGGTCTTGACCGGCCACAGTTCCAAACCCTCACGGTGCAGCAGGAGAAGGACTTGTGTGTACGTCGTATCAGTCGGCTACGCTGAAGAAAACCGACCGAATGGAAGGTTTGTAGTGGTTCAGAGCGCCGGCTTCTTGGGACAGCGGGCTGTTAGCGGCAAGCAGGGATCTTGGGACCGGGACCCGAGATAACAGCACTTTGGCGATATTAACTTGGTGCTGCGGTGTTTCGGTGCTGTGGCCAGTGGCACGCTCAGCAAAGGAGAGCGAGCGGGAGTGAAGCCGTCGTGGAACCAGAGCAGGCTGGAAAACACCAATGGACCAAAAAGAAGGGAAGTGCGAAACTCGGGCTGCACGAGGGCGTGTAATCAGTCGCCCATTCGAGAGGATGATCCGTAAATCTGGGCTTGGTGCAGTGCACAGAGAAACGGTGTACCTGCCACATCCTCTAGCTCATTCGCCTCTGTCCTAATTGACCGACCCCGACGGCGTGGTCAGCCAGTCAGCCGCCAGAGGTGAGACGGTGTCGTGCCGAGCCTGAGCTTCCGGCCCAACTTGAAACCCCCGTCTGCTGTGGGGGCATGTGCAGCTGGCGTTTTGATGGAGATGAGAAGATGCTTGGGTGATACACGGCGACAAAGTGCCAGTCCAAGGGGATGTCCATCCGCCCCAGTGGCATGCACGAGCTTGTGCTGTAGAACCTTTGGATCCACGGCTGCTGTCTGCACCTAACCCTGGCGCGCTTTGATTCCGAGTCTGTCAAGGTAGGTGCTCCTCTTGCCCTTTCCCACAAAACAGATTGCGAGCACTAGCCCGGGAGCCATCCGAGACTTGCGCAGCTTTCCGCTGCTGATGACTTCTCTGCACCCGTCTCGCTGGGAACTTGACTGCGTGTGTCCTTAAAGTGCCTCTGCCCCGCCCCGCCGCCCACGTCCCCCCGAGCCTTGTCGACGTTAGTACTGCTGCTGCTGCTGCTGCTACTGCCACTGCTTGCTGTCGCTGGGTTCTAAGCTGCTGCTAACTAAATCTTCGCCTGATCACGCCCCGGGTCGCGTTCTCGTCCTCTTGGCCCTTCTTTTCAATTTGCACTTGCTCTTATAGCCGCCGCGCGCCGTCCTCGCCCTCACTGGAGATCATGTGCTGTGGCTTTTTCTGAGAATGTCTAGAATAGCAGTCGCGTCTCTCGTTGCCCCTCAAGAAGTGCTGTGCGTATCCATTCCCACTCCCCGTCTAGCCTCAACGCGCTCCCGCCAGCCCACCCACCTCGTCGTTCTTGCACCCAACGGTCTCGCAGTTTCTTACCCTTTTCTTTTCACAGGTCCGTTTCTGTGAGAGCACCAATGCAGCAAGAATGGTATGAAGAGAATGGACGCTGGTACCACGCGTGGCAGAAGGGTCTATACATGTATCCGCATGACGAGGTGAGCCGCTTTTTCTCATGCTTCTGCCAATTTACGCATTGGCTAGTATTTTGCATACGCTGACGTCCAATCCAAGGAGGAACGCCATCGGATGGACGTATACCACAATCTCTTCTATGACAAAGCTGGACTGAGTCTACACTCGGCCAGGCTGATCCCCGAGGTCACTCGCCGCCCTCGAATAATGGACCTTGGCTGCGGAACTGGATTCTGGGCGATTGACATGGGCGAGTGAGTGTTTACTGCCATCACATCGCCGTGAGCTTGAGCTAATGCGCTTGTCAACAGGCAGTACCCAGAAGGAGAGGTAAATTCTCTGCGATCAATTTATTGATTCAAAAACTAACCAAATATCGTCAGGTTCTTGGTTTAGACCTTGCCAACCTTCAACCTGCTCAGATCCCGCCCAACGTCCGATTTCAGATACCCTTCAACTTCGAGACTCCTTACTGGAGTCTAGGACAAGACTCGTGGGATCTGATTCACTTGCAAATGCTCTGTGGTAGTGTTTCAAGCTGGCCAAACTTATACGCCAAAGTCTTCTCGTACGCTGCTTACAGACTCCTCCTTGATCGACTAAGCTAACAGAATCAGACATCTCCGACCCGGCTTTGGGTGTATCGAACAACTCGAGATTGATTTCGAGCCTCGTTGTGATGACGGCACACTACCCCCGGACTCGTATCTCCGGCAATGGTATGACTATTTGGTGCGAGCTACCGACCAGACGCCAAAGACTATCCGCTATTCACACAATACTCGACAAGCTCTGTCACAAGCTGGATTCACCGACATCTCAGAACGAGTCATCAAAGCACCGTATCGGGCGTGGTCAACCGACCCCACAGCTTTCAACATTGGCAACTTCCATCAGACCGCGCTGGACCTCTGTGCTGGTCTAGAAGCACTGAGTTTAGGCCCATTCTCCCGTGTGTTCGGCTGGAGTAAGCAAGAGATTGAAGGCTTCCTCGCCGGGGTACGAGCGGAGATCCGCAATCGTTCGATTCACGCATACACAAACATGTAAGCTTTGCCGGGATCTATATTCGGCTCTACAATCTTTCTTACTGACTCTTCTGCAGCCATGTGTGGACGGCGAGAAGACCGCTTGCTAGATAAGACACCAGCCCGCGGACTACCACCAGCGAATGATTCATGGATCGACATCGTCTCAAGTCCACGAACAAATTGCTTTGACAATGCGCATGCTTTCTATCACTTGGTGAAAAGGCTCGAGTTGTGTTCCAAGGCGTTTCCACATATTGTTACTCGGACGGCATTACGATCTACCAATCGCGATTTACGGCAATGACTTTTCTTTCGTCGTCTCTTTTTTCCTGCACTAGTTTCAAATCAGATGGTAATCTGAAGCGACCATTTCTGACGTTTGGGAAGGATTTACTGGGCGTTCTTCGCAAGGCCTGCTTTTCGATGGAGAAAAAGCGAGCTTTGAGTTTAGCACGGCGTTATTCGGCATTTCAAGGCTTTTGAGTCTTGATTACGGGTGGTACATCTATCTCTACTCATATTTCGGCGGCATCATCAACACTGGGCATTTCTTTTGGCTTGAGGAAAATACTGGTTGGTCGCGATATTGCTTTGAAGCGGTCGAAAGAGCATGGATGAAGGACCCTCAAGGGCGTGTGGATGAGTAAAAACAGGGATGGGGGCTTATTAGCGATCTACCACGACTTGTCAATTAATCGAACAAAACATTTATCAATTGACTGCCCACGTTAAAGTACCGCGCCACAATTGCCGAGGGATAGGTGTCTAGCACTCCTGCCTCGTATTGACTTTCATAGGTCTTCGCCATTGAAGGTATCTTAGTGCTCGCGCATAAATTATTCGAAGTTGAGTCGGTTGCACAAATTTGGCAAGAGCATTTAACGATGTCGTCAGGCAACGGTCGCGCGTCAACAACGCGTCTTCCGCCGAATTTCATCCTTTGTGGTATGCGCAGCCACCAGTGGCGAAGTCAATCGACTATACTCTTGAACAACCAGTCTGGTTCAGAGCACGGCAAGCGACATGTACAGGCCATTCAAATCGCCGTTGCTCACAAGACCGTCTGGACCAACCCCACAGCAGATTCAGGAACCCGTTCCTGAACGACCTGCCAAGCGATTGAAAGTATCGCCACCACAGCCTGAACAGGATGGAGATTCCTCAGATACTATCTGCGAGTCACCTGAAAGGCCATCTGAAGACCCTGTGGATGCCAGATTCTCTGTTCTTTGGCGCAAGGTGACTAACAAAAAGAACAAGATCTGGGATGGGGATGGCGTTCTCATCGTGTCTCAAGGATATGCCACCCTCAAGGATTCGGATGGAAAGGATATCGGTCGAACAGTTTGCAAAACGCCGTTACTTCCTGGATCTACGCTCAGCATGGCTGGTAAGGAAGTCGAGGTAGACTCGCGCATCTCTAGAGAAGAAGCCAAGTCATTGTTATCTCAAAAGAAGGCCCCGAAACCAGCTACGGTCAAGACCAGTACTATTGTTCCGCTTGCTCGGACGCCACTTCGACCTCTAAAGACGCAGAAAAAACCAGCAAGTATGCTCGGAAAGGCTGCTGCTGCTTTCACTTCTGACCCGAAGGCTGAAGCACTGCCGCGGTCCGCCAGTATGCTCAGCAAACCGAGTGCCGCTTTCAAAAGTCCGATGTTGGACAAGACTGGTGTCCCTCTGTCGCGCTCAAAGTCAGATAGCAAGACCGTCTGTCTTCCTCGTCACGACCCCAACGAGCCAAACGCGCTTGTTATGAAGCGACCAAAGCAGGCACCTCCTGGAAAGCACATCGTAGATGTTGTCGTGGATCCGAATCTGACCAAGCACCTCAGACAACATCAGCGTGACGGTGTGGCTTTTCTGTACGAGTGCGTTATGGGTATGCGACCATTTGTAGGCGAGGGTGCAATCTTAGCAGACGAAATGGGCTTGGGAAAGACACTGCAGACCATTGCCTTGGTCTGGACTCTGCTCAAACAGAATCCCATCTACGAGGACGGTCCAGTGATCAAGAAGGCCTTGATCGTGTGTCCCGTCACGCTCATCAACAACTGGCGCAAAGAGTTTAAGAAATGGCTAGGAAATGAGAAAGTGGGAGTCCTGGTTGTTGAGAACAACAAGACTAGACTCAGCGACTTTACCAAGGGTAAGAGTTACAACATCTTGATTATCGGCTACGAAAAGCTCCGTAACGTCCAGGAGGAACTGCAACAAGGACTAGGTGTAGATATCGTCATTGCCGACGAAGGCCACAGACTCAAAACGGCCAACAACAAGTCAGCTATGGCTATCAAGTCTTTAAACACTGAGAGGAGGATCATCCTATCCGGCACGCCTATTCAGAACGACCTGGGTGAATTCTACACTATGGTCGATTTCGTGAACCCCGGACTGTTGAAAACATATTCGTCTTTCAAGAAGCAATACGAGAACCCCATCCTCAAGAGCCGAACGCCGGGTGCAACCGCCAAAGACATTGAAAAGGGTCAGGCATGCAGTGAAGAGCTTGCATCGACTACTGGTCAATTCATCCTTCGACGAACCGCAGAGATCCTGTCAAAGTACTTGCCGCCCAAGACCGAGTACGTGGTGTACTGCCAGCCGACCCAGGTACAGAAGGATGTGTACGAGGCCGTTGTTAGTATCGGGGTCTTGAATCAAGTACTAAAGAGTAGTGAAGCTTCCTTTCAGATGATCAACATATTGAAGAAGCTCTGCAACAGCCCTTCGCTCCTGGTCAAAGACGCGTCCGAAGCCGAAGAGGGAACAGTAAAATCACTACTGACCAAAGTTCCTGCGTCGGATCTCATGAGTTCAGGTAGCAGCAAGCTGCAAGTTCTAGACGAGTTCCTCCACCTCGTCCACACCAAGACGCAGGAAAAGGTTGTGGTGGTCTCAAATTACACAGCTACGCTGGATATGATCGGTAAACTGTTGACCTCTCTCGATTACCCCTTTCTCCGCCTCGATGGTTCGACACCCGCAAACCAGCGTCAAGGGTTGGTTGACAAATTTAACCGTACATCAGCCAACAATTGTTTCGTCTTCCTGCTCTCCGCCAAAGCTGGTGGCGTAGGCCTGAACCTCATCGGTGCCAGCCGCCTTGTTCTCTTCGACATCGACTGGAACCCAGCGACGGATCTTCAAGCTATGGGACGTGTGCATCGCGACGGCCAGAAACATCCCGTTCACATCTACCGCTTCTTGACCAAGGGAGCACTGGAGGAGAAGATCTTCCAGCGCCAGCTCACCAAGCAAGGCTTGGCTGACTCAATCGTGGACAACAAGGCCAACGCGTCGAGCTTCTCGCCTGAAGAACTCCGAGATCTGTTTACGTTGGACTTGCGCGAGGGCTGTCAAACTCATGATCTTCTTGGTTGCCATTGTGCGTGTGATGGCTCTGTTCCCATCTCTGCTTCAGCATCGCCAATCGCCGCCTCGGCTTCTCCCGGAGCAGAAGACGATGATGACAGTCAAGCAGAAGACTCAGATGCAGAAGAAGAAATGCCTGCTCTCCCTTCCTTCCTCCGGTCTTCTCAGGTCGATCCAGAAACCCAAGAACGCCTTCGTCGTCAACATCATACCGCTCTCCACGCCAGTCTCTCTCCAAAGAAGAAGAGCGGTGGCAAAGGCAAAGATGAGAAAGCGGCCATGGCATCACTCATGCAATTCTCCCATCTAGACGCCGTGGCATTGAGGAAACAGATCGCTTTGGGCGAGGGAGAGATTGATGGTGACGAAGAAGATGGTATCGTCACTGTCAAGGAGAAGGCAGAGGATGCGGTCAAGGACGTGGTGCTCAGGACTTTGGTGACGGATGAGAGGTCGAGGATTGACTTTGTGTTTGCTAAGACGAGCAGTTAAGGGAGGTATTTTGCAAGCCAAGATATGCATTGGAAGGAGTGTTGCTGTTCTGCTTGTTGGTGATGGGAGTTTTGCTTGTGAGGAATGAGGTTGGGAGGTGGCATCGCATGACCTTCCCAATATCTCTGCATCTTGCTTTTCGGTATCTTGTGACAGAGCACAATATTAGAGAAAGTATGTCATAGAGCCAGAAGTGGAACATTCTGTTAAGGAAGGGAAGAAAGGGTTGCTCGTCTAAGACAGGAATAATGAAACATCTATTCCCCTTACATTAACACGATATGTAGTTTTAGATGTGCAAAGAAAGCAAAAACGCTGATCATAAAAAACTTATTGCTGTTCATCCCTCACCCAGCCAATAGCTTGACCAACCTGTACATACTGCCCAGGCTTGATGTTCCACCTCCAACCACCGCGTCTATCCTCGGACGTACCCGAAGCCTCACCCCATCCCTCATCAAAACTGGGTCTCTTGCCTTTGGGGGCTTCAAAGACCAGTACAATGGTACTTCCCAATTGGAAGCCTCCCATTTCCTCTCCACGCTTCAGAGGTTGGCCGTGCAAGAGTGGCGAGGCATTGTTGTATGTTGCTTCTGCGAAACCAGAGTAATCGAGACCCTTTGCTGCTGCGTCGGCGGCTGCGCGGTCGGCTGCTGTGTCTGTGGTGAGCGAGTTTGTGCGCAATTCCTTGTCGAAGTTTATCTTGATGGAGCCAACGTTTGTGGCGCCAACGGGTGTGTAGGAGAAGAAGCCGTAGCGCCAGCGACCGAGAAGGACCACGCGCTCATTGAGGGTGAACAAGCCGGGGAGTGTGCGTTGGAGATATGGAGATACGGAGAAGAGCTCGCCGGCAAAGTGACGGCGGGACTCGACGACCCATGAGCAAGGGGAATGGAAGCGGTGGTAGTCGCCCGGTGCGAGGTAGATGACTGCGTAGTAGAGGGCTGTGGGTCGTGCGGCGGTGGAAACGGGTTGCCACCAGTTGTCTTGAGCGCCGGCGCCGTCACCTAGAGCGAGCGAATCACGGACTTCTTGTTCGGAACTAGCTCTTGCGGGTGTAGACTGATCTTCGGTGGCAGTCTTTGGCTGATCCTTACTTTTGCCGCCAGAGAAGAGGTTGGGCAGGGTGTAGGAGATGCCGTTGACCTGGGCAAATTCCTCGTCTGCGCGGATAATCTCTTGATCTGCGGACTTGGAGCGATCTTTGCTGGGATGCGGGTTGGGAGTGGCGCGAGTGGGCTTTTGCGAGCCGAGGAGAGCGTCGAGAGAGTAGGTGACGCCTTTGACTTGTTCGACCTCGCCGTTGTCGATGGTACCAAACTGGATGACTTTGCCGTCGGCGGGACTGAGAAGAGCATTGGGGTTGGGATCCAGAGGACGAACGCCAGGCTTGAGGGTGCGGTAGAAGAATGAGGCGAGGTTGGGGAAGACGTGGAGATCGGGTTCGTTGATCTCATCAAAGTTGACGCCAAAGATCCAGCCGTACAGCTTGAACCCTGGGACGCGGAGATAGTAGGGAATCTCGAGCTCGTTGAAGCGACCCCAGATACGAGACATGGCCTTGAGTGGTAGGGTGGACATGATCTGGACCTGCCAGGGACCAGAGGGCCTTATGCGCTGTCTCTTGGGAGCCTGTCCTCCATCTTCGAGCTCGGCCTGCTGGCGAGTTTTTTCCTCTTCGCTATGACGAGCCTGTGTGCGGTAAAACTGCAGACCACCTAGGAAGGCGATACCGAGACCGACAGGGATAGGCTTCCAGACAACTTTTGTGTCGCGAAGAGCATTCCGAAGGCGCGTGCCAAAGGGAGCGTGTGAGGGGCGAGAGGATGAGAAGGGTCGCGAAGTTTGGGTTCTCAAGCGTTGCGAGGTCCTGAGTAGCGGCGCGTGGGCATTGCCCAAGGCTCGATTCCGTAATACAAGGGTGGACGACATGTTGGACGACTGAACAGGAAGTCGCAGGGAGACACAGGGAAAATCGAGTGACATCAGCTGGAAGGAGCGACCCCGGATTTCGACCCTTCCCGAATTGACGTATCGTGGCCGGAGATAGGGCTGAACGGCCAGCTTGACCAAAGTCCAAACTCTCGCCCTGCACTTTCACATGCTTCTCACACTCCGGACGCACTTTTCCATGCGCAGTTGAGTCGTGCCTGCCATCTTCTTGCGCGTCTCTGATCCTTGCCCTTCGACAACAACATGGCACAGCCAGCTCGCACCTTGTCGCTGCGAATCCTCTCGCCGGCTGTCGAACTGAGCCATGGCCTCGACATGGCTGATGTGCCTGTCGACACGACCATTGGCAGCCTGAAGTCTAGGTTGACTGACTTGCTGCCCTCGAACCCTACACCCGACCGCATGAGACTGATCCACTTTGGACGCCTCCTGGCCAACGACAATGACACGCTGGCCCAGATATTCGGAGAAGCCGCCATCACCCAGACCACGCCCTTCACACTACACCTCGTTGTCCGCGCTCCTCCCACGCCCATGGAGACGGCTGCTACTCGCCAGCCGCCCTTTGCGAATTGGGCTACCCAGAATCCTGCAGGAGGCACTCCACATCTACAACCGAACGTCCTACCACCGGGCGCCGCAAACCATCCCTTGATGCGCCCAGGTGCTGCCTTTGTCCCAGCACCGCAAGGGGCCACTGCCACTCCACCTCATCCCGCCGCTCCCACTCCTCCTCTACAGCATGGTCACGCTCCTCCGCCCAATCTGCTACAACAGCTCATGGAACGCCAGCAACAACACCTAAGACAACTCCACGAGCACCATGCACAAGCTCACCCTCCACCACAGTTCGCCATGCTGAGACAAACTCCTCCACAGTCCGCTCCACACACTCCGCCTCCGTTCCCACCTCAATTTGTCCACCAACACCCACGCCCACACGTTCATCAGCATCATCCACATATGCAACCACACTCCCAGCCACAACATATGCCCCAGCAACAACCACAACAACAGCGTACCGCCACCATCACCATAAACCATAGCACCGTTGCTGTGCCCATCCCTCTCGGCTCGCAAGGAATGCCCATGGGTCAAATGCCTCTACCTGGCTTCCCATCTCTCCATAACCTGTTCCACCAACAACCTCAACCTCAGATGCAGCATTTCAACCCGGCTTCACCTACAGTCTACCTGCTGTCATCACCTACCGGTCCGCAAGCGCTTCTCTTCTCTCCACAAGGCACCTACACTGCAAGTTTACCGCATACCCCTGTGCCTGGTATGCCTAGCATGCCCAATCCACTACTTGCCCACACACGACCTCACACACCCGCTACTCAAGCCCCGCCTCCACCTGGCTTCCACCCACCACCTGTTGCTGTTGATCCCCAGCAGCCTCCGGAACAGGTTGCTCAGCAGATTGTTCAACAACTGAATCAAGGTGGTGCAGAGAACCAAGAGTTCAATGCTCTCGCTCCATGGCAGCCTCTGCTGGCTCAGGGCTGGATGTTACTCCGTCTCTTGTTCTTCGCTTGGATCCTGTTAGGTACAGGTCAAGGATGGCGCAGACCTCTAGCTCTTCTTGCCATTGGCGTTGTCTTCTGGGCCATCAATGCTAACGGCATTGGTAACACCGTGAGGGATGCCGTTCGCTCATGGTGGGAGGCCGTTGTCGGATTGCCTGGTCAACCACAGGAGCAAGAGCATGGTGTTATCAGACAAGCTCTGAGACCTGTAGAACGTCTTCTCGCCCTGCTCATTGCATCATTATGGCCCGGTGTAGGTGAACGCACTGTAACTGCAAGAAGAGAAGCAGAGGAAAGGCAGAGACGTGAAGAAGGTGAGAGACAGGCTGCAGAAGCGGAGCGTCAACGACAACTGGAAGCAGGCCAGTCCGGCACCCAAGCAGAGTCTACGAGTGCGGAAGCAAACGACACAGTCACTACTATCGAGGGACCATCCACCACCACAGCTACCAGCAACGATGTGTCTGGTGAAGGTCAGGAAATAAGGGAAAGAAAGACAGCAACACAAGGCACTAGCGCAGAGCAGACATCGGCGTCTGAACCCACCTTGTCACGCGAAGAGCAGAGAGCCCAACAGCTTAACAATCTCACTGCAGACTGGTGAGGAGCGAATATCGAGGCAGAGATGATTGGCACTTGTTCTCTCCTTTCCTGCCACTTTATAGACACAGAGTTCCAATCCCACGCTTCTGCCACTTTCAATCCCTTCTTGGACCTTGAAGTGACGATTCGCATGACTGATTTGCTTATGTGCCAGACGAGAAGGCGATGCGTATACCATGCGAGAAACGGCGATAGACCTGTGACAAGACCATTTGATATCCCTACATACTTCTACAGCTACATGAAACGGTTGTCCCGAGTGGTAAATTACGACCAAAGAAGCAATCCTGGAGAATGACGATATGCAGTCGTACTCAAAGACCTTCGGGTTTTGTTCTTGTCCATTACTTTGCTTCTCTTTTCCCGGAAGGGAATGAAGAAGTGTATCCAGCTCGAAACTTTCTGATGGGGTTTGCAGGAGGTTGAGCGAGGCAGAGGACTGATGTGTGGGTTTTATAGAGAAGGAAGAGAAGGAGAATGAAGGAGTGATTGGACTCCGTCTAGGTGATGAGAGTAGAGAGTGATGTGTATAGAGCATCACAAACCCACCTTCAAGGCCAGTGGGTTGCACCACCATGCATGAACTTCTCAAAACTTCGTCGAGAAGGACGACCTTCGAGATGGTGTTTTCGTGTTCCCTTACCTGTAAACACAAAGGCAGCAGCAGCAGCAGCAGTGATATCCTCAAGCATAAGTCTAGTCAAAAATGCATCGATGACCGCTTATTGACTTTGATATCTGGACAGCCACCGCTGCTTCGCACCTTCTTCTTTTGGGGGGGTCCAAAGAAGCCCTAAGTCGTATTCTCCATCGAGGGCTCAGCGATACACCCTCAGCATCAGCTTGCAAAAACTGATAATTTCAAACGGTTCTTGGGATACCGGGCTGGCGTAGTTCGTATGCGCCTCTTTCATCAAAAGTGAGGTGACCCTGGGTTCGTCATGGAAAAGGAGTTTGTGGAGGTGAGGGAGAGAGCAAAATTTTTCCGAAGCGTGCTGCTGCTGGGCGAAATTTGTGCTTGCCAAGCGGTATTTCCCGTGGCTGGCTGCGTCTTGGAGTTTCGTGGACCGGCCACCCCCGGAAAGAGGCTCCGGGGCGATCTTGGGTCAGCAAGGATGCGAGAAAGGATGCATGCTTCTACGAGTAATGCAAGATCCCTGTGCGGTATCTGCCAAAAGGGTACTTTGTCGTGTTTTCGAACGGAGTGGGACGTGAACTATGCATGGGTGTACCTGTCGGATGTAACCTCACCTGTAGAAAAGATCCACAAAGACACCACAGCAAAAGTGCAGCATCCGATACTAGTAGGCGCAGCATTCCTTTGCGGAGAGGAGTGCTGCAAGCTCCACTTCTTCTCTTGACTTTTTGCTTTCCCGCAAATATTGCCTGTAAGAAACTCTTGTTGCTCTATCTAGCCGACCAGGGCAACCTTGAACCTTCAGAGCGCAAGTGCGAACCTTTGTCTTGATACTCGTTATTGCCGGTGAAGATCTGTGATATTAAAAGTTGGAACCTTGCAGAATGGACTAGACAATAAGATCTACATGGCTGAACACGCAAGCAAAGCACAAACTCAAGATGCCGGCCGGTATCGATGATATGTCAAAAGACCAAAAGCCGCTCAACGTGTGTATTTCGGCCGTACAAATGGAGCTGGATAGAGAGATCTGCATATCATAGCCATAAACGAGATTCACAGCATGAAAAAGGAGATGGACATTTGAAGCGAACAACCGTGATCTTCGTAGTAGTGAACAACAATGCGTTTCAATCGGCGAACCAACCGAATCGAGCCGAAACAAATAAAAAACTCCCGCCCCGTTCCCAGCCTCCTTCTGGGATACCGACCTTTCTCCTCGGGCTATGCATTCGCTTTGTAGGAAGAAATGACAAAACGATAACGGAAAATGCGTGCGTGTGTCATAAGCGTCCTTGGTCGTCTAAATAATATCTTTAATGCTGATGCGAGAGCTGGTGCCTGCTGGTGCCGGCGGATTAGATGACCCAGCGTTACCGGGGGCAGGAGTCATATGCGGTGTAGGCGCTCTGGGTGGTTGGAAGTATGGTGCTGATGGCGCCTGTTGGTGGGGTTGAGCATACTGAGGCGGCATGTGCTGCGCTGCATACTGCGGTGGTGGAGGAGGCTGTTGCTGTTGATGAGCCTGCGGTTGTGGAGGTGGTGGACCCTGTTGCTGCTGCTGCTGCATGCTGCGATGCTGCTCCTGTTCCAATTGAGACAGGATATCCATTACACGATTCCAACCATTCCACTCAGGCTCTTCTCCCAAAGCATGATCGTAGGCGCTGGTTGCACCCTCAGCAGCGGTGGCAGTATGGTCCAATGTTCTCTGCAACACCTCGCCACCAGTCCAAGCCCAAGCAGTCTCGTGTGAGCCTTGCATATCAGCGCTGGCGTAGGCCAGCATTTCTTCATCTGCTTCCAGCATCTCAGGGCTGCCTCTGCCGTTCTGAATACGCTCCACCAGACAATCCAGGAAAAAGGAGAGGTAGCGTCCACAAGCCGAGTTGACTATCACACGGGTGCCAATCGCGTTCAGTGGCATCACGCAGATGAGAGCAGTAGCGTAGTCTCCACAAAGAGCGGCTACCAGCGTGCAGCGCCAAAAGTGGAAGACAAGGAAAAATGGAGAGATATCAGCCATGCGCGCATTCCACTCGGGGCTTGGTCTCAAAGGCTGAGCTGAGTACCGAGGCGGGCCGGGAGACGTCTGAATGGAACGTTGAAGGTAGACGGCTGTGTCCTTAGCGACTGAAAGGCAACGGTAGAGAGCATCTTTACGCTCCTGGGGACGACAAGGAGGAGCGAGATTGTGGCGGTAGAGATGGAAGCGAGCGATCTGCAGCAAGAATATAGCACTGAAATATACAGGGTCGAGCGGGGCGTTCGAGTGGATCGGGTACGGATCGGGCCAGGAGCCCATGATGGAGCGGAAGTGTTCGTCGTAGGCGTTCAGAGTCGAGGCGGTTACGGTGCGCGACTTGAGTGTCTTCTTTAGCGGGTAGATGATGCGTACGATGGGAACAAAGACTATAAGTGAGTTCGGACGGGCACCCGGATTTCCAGGTCCGTTTGGCCCTATGCTTGCGTCGTCAACAGGAGTGGGCTCACTGACATCGACATCACTATCGTCAATGATGGGCACTTGACCAAGCTCAAGAGACAGAATTCTGTCCCAGTTGTAGACAGACCACCAGAGACGGGTTTGCATCTCGGCCTCAAACTGCGGTAGCTGGCCATGCTCTCGGTGCAGTCCCAGCAGTTGAGCAAACCTGACTCCAGAGCCGAGCCAGAACCAAGTTGCGGCCTTGCGATTTATGTTTGAGAAGCAGATGCTGAGGAGCAGCGAAGTGCGCACATGGTCAGGCGAGATGTCGTCATCTACCGACTTTGTGCAGTACTTAGCTACCTCAGCAAACTTGATGCACTCTGACTCTGGATGCGCGGATCCTCTCGCATCTTGTATGCTGCAGCCACAAGCCATGACTGCAAAGAAGAGAGCCTTCCAAATCTGACGTAGCCCTTGGAAGGTGCCCCTTCTGTACAGCTGATCGCATTCGTCGATGAAGGTTGGCCAGTGGAGGAAAGGGCATAGCGGCTGCAAAACGGTGTGGTAATTCTGCAACAGGTTGTCAACCAGCTGCTTAGGCGGCAAAGGTGTTGACGAATCGGCGCAATGGACCTGCACAGTAGGCATGCTGTAAGGATGCGGTGGCTTGAAGATGCCTTGGCTGAATTTGCGAAGGTTGGCTCTCACGCCATCAAAGCTGTTCATAACGAGTGGACGGCCGTTTCTTTGCTTGCTGGGAGTGATCTCGGGCGGTCCTGAGACACTGGTCGATGGTGGTGCCATAGAGGCGCCTGCACTTGCACCGCCTTGATCGCTGAGCATGTTACGAAGTTGGCGGTTCTCTTGTCGGGTTTCCTCCAGCTGCCGTTCGAGATCTTGCGCATGCCTAATGCTTGTTAGCTTCACCTCGACTCTTCATATGCGATCATCTCACTTCATCGAGGACATGCGTCGGTTAGTCTCCTTGGTGAACTGGCACTTGACACTCCTGCTCGAGCATTCTGTACAGCTGGATGTATCCGTAGCATCACACTATCGTCGTATTAGTCCTTGGTCTCCTAGCCCGCGTGTTGGAGCTTTAGGAACCTACTTTAACTTTGCGTTCGCGACACGCGTCACAGCTGGGATCCTTGCGGCGCTGACGGTATGCCCGCTTGTGCGCGGAGAGCATAGCAGCAGAGTGATGTCTAGGTGACATGCCAGGCGCACCCATGTTAGGATCGTGCATCATCATGGGTTCTGACATGGCACCAGCAACGGCAGGGTTTGCGTTCGGAGGCATGCCGTAAGCAGGAGGATAGGGCGCTGGCGGAAGCGATGTCTGCATCGATATCTGCTGAGGTGGTCCGGTCGTCACAGCAGGATGAAATGCACCAGGAGCAGGACCAGGGCCGGTGTGAGGAGGACCAGGCATTCCATAGGCCATGGGAGCAGGCTGCATCGGACCATTATGGTGGGAGACGGTCGGCGAAGCTCCATTAGCAACGTACTGAGGTTGAGGGGGGTAGTGATCGGGTTGTTGGTTGATTGACCTCCGGCCGTCATTCGCCATGACGGCCTCGGGAGCAAGGTGCTTTTGGTCGTTCATCAGACTCGCCGGCCGCTGACGAAAATGTCGAGTATGCTCGGATTGATGTAAAAACGTCAAAGAGGGGCCAATTTCATCCTAAACTCGAGAAATGGCTAAAAAGTGACGTGCGACTCTGGGACGACGCAACACGGGAGATGCGAGATCACGTCCCAATACCGGTTGGATGATTACAGAACACACCGCCAGTCGGAAGAAAGTTGATAAGAGGCGAGCGAGGGTAGGGCGCAATTGCACGACGCGATGCGCTCAGCTGCCAAGTTCGCGATTGATGAGGCGGGTGGAAGCTTTGGGAGAGGTGTCAGGGAAAGGCGGAGAGAGGAGGAGGAAGGTGCGCAAACACGCGGATCGCACTGTGTAAAAAGAGAAGGAAGGTCCGCTCAAGGAGATGCACAACAAGCCGTCGGAACGAAAAAGCCACATTCAAGTCAGCGCGACACCCGAACGAGACATAAGTATGGGAATTGGGTTGCTCGACAAACCTCAAAAGATTATGATTATTATTCAGAGGCAGGTTCAGCACAGGCCCTCCCGCTCTCCCTTTCGCATGGCCATGCGGCCGCCGCCAACGTGCACGGCGGCGGCTAATCTCGCCTTGCTGTAGTTCCTTCTGCCTGCATAGTTCGGCTGCTTCAGCACAAGTGCTCCTGGGAAGCCCAGCTGTTGTTACCGTCTGCTGCTCTTGCTTTGGCGCTCCATACCATCCGCTCCTCCCACCCCGATTCAAGTCTCTGCACCATCGTGTCTGTCTTGTGTCGGTCCTTGTCCACCGCCGCCATGTCAGAGACTGTCTTTTGGTCTTACCGACACTGTGGCACAGCTTCTACCACTAGAATCACTCAAAAGTCTAAACCCTAGATTTCGTACCGTTTGCTCGTTGACAACTGCCGCTACCTGGCTTCCCGCTCGTAGCCCAAACTTGGCGCGGGTGATGACATCCAACAAGAATCGACCATCGTGAGAGAGGGACGCCGCGCAGCTCGTTCCTCTACCGTGTGCCCTTGCAGTGCCTGTGAGTGTGTGTGCATTGCAGATTGTTCAGCCCCCTTTCCGCTCATCTGGCGGCGTCGAGTTAGCGGCCACAAATCCTCCTGACATGGCGCCATGAAATTGCTCGCGCTCTTCCAAGGCTCGAAGGCATGACAACAGCCAGAGAACGCGCTTGGAATTTGCCTAGCGTTGCCGAATGTCACCTTGGCCCTCCCGTGGCCTATCCGACTATCTCGGGCCTTCATAAAACCCTGTCTACCTATTCGCACAGCTGACCAATACAATAACCTGAGACCCTCCAACAGCCATCTGCCACTTTGCCGTGAACTTGTCAAGACACTGCCGGAAGGGGCTGTAAGTTTTTCAGGAGAATAATCCATCGTTTCACCAATCAACGGCCTACTCTGTTCGAGCGACATGATCGTCGCAACTCAGCGTTCTCACTGAGCTTACACTCCGATTTTACGTTTACGCTCTCTTCCGATCGATCCCTTTGTTCCTGGATGCCTTGTACATATTCGTCACTTCTCGCTTCGTCACCACCGACTTCCAATCGCGCTCGTTGCCGACTGCCCAGTATGACTGCAGTGGCTTTGGTCGAAGCCACAGCGCTCAGCCGCCAATACGTGTATCCCAGCACTCTGGCTCTGTCCCGTCTTACGACCGCAAAAGCCCTACCCACCGTGGAGATGACCGCGTGCGGCACCTTGCGTCGGTACACACAACCGTTCTTTGGGAGGCTATGGATCTATCCGTCGTGATCGTCGTCATAGCCCGGAATCGGGACATACCACTTGTATCCCGCTACCTCTGCAACTCATCTAAAAAGCGCAGTCCACCTCTCAACAGGAGGTCGCATCGTCGTGATCGGTAGTCTCACCCGTGCGCCCTCTTCTGCGACATCAACTCGCTTGTTAGCCTGGCCAGGTGTCGGTGCTCACTACCGAAGGCGTGTGACAGTACCATCTATCGTGCTTCCAACGGTCGGTACACCATCTAGAACATCGTTTGTCACATAATATAGGGCCACCGCCGGTTGGTTGTCCAAGCAGGAAAGTGCGGAGCGACAACCAGATTTTAGTTGTCCGTCTTCGAGTGAAGGCTGGGGAGGCCCCGCGTCCGGACGTTTGAGACGGCATTTGTAGAAGCTTTCTTGCCGAATCGCGAAGCAACAGTGCTTCGCAAGGCACATGGCAGCCACCACTTTTTATGGTTCCATGCATGGTTCCAGAACCACACGTGTTTCGATTCTCGAGACAGACATCAAGCACCGCTACACTGTCGATTGTTGATACCGTATGCGACCTTAGCATCGCTAGGTGTGTAGAGTTTACTCGTGGCTATATCTCGGTACATGATCAATTTTTGCATCAATGCATGCTGCTTAGCGATCGCCCACGGTAGTTGCACTTGCTCATGTCCCTGACCTTGCTGTATGTCATGACGCCATGGCTGCTCTGGTGAAGCTTCTGGTACGTTCTAGATCTTCCCGTGCTTATGCCTGCGTGTGCGTTGTGTAATTTCTGTTATTATAGAGATGGTTCCATGAAAGCATGACACATGACTACCTATTTGTATTGTGTCAGTCGAGCAAGCCGACTGCATGATCCTTCGAGAAAAGACTATGGCTTGCAACGGACTCCGGACTGCTGACATGTATCGTAAAGGTACCTCTAGTCTTCTACCCACGACTCGGCACTCGTTCGAGGCCGTGTCACGAGCATCGCTTTGGGAGCGATATGAAAGCCACAGCAGTCGGCAGCTGCGAAGGCATGTTCAATGATTCTTAGTACATGCAAGGCCAAAGGATGCGGTCAACCACGGCTGAACAAACCGAGCGAATCGGGCCTTCCGGAACATGCCCGTCGGTTGCCCTCGCTTGTAACTTGCATCGGGCAATTTTTTGTCGACCTCCCACCGGCCCGTCGGCGAGGAGGATTCGGACACAACCTTTTGTCCGAAACATGCCAGTCTTGTCCGAAACGCTGCAGGCGGGGAGGATCCGATTTGACATGACCTCGAGACTTTGGAGCAAATGCATCGCTGCTTTGAGACATGGCTGCCTGGTCAACCGTTACTCAGGTCCAGAGATAAAGTGTATCTTCCAAAGTTCGAATATATACGCATGCTAGGTCGTCTTGTCTTCGCTTGCAGAAGCAACAAGCCCAAGCCTCCCAGCCTTCTGATTTGGGGACCCTGGTGACAGCTTCAGCTCACCGCTGACTTGCAAAGCCTTGGGATTCCCGTCAAACGGCTTGTAGAGTTCGTTCCGTCGTAGACCGACAGCCGCTAAGACCGCGCGCTAGCCAGACCGCCTGGATCCACAGCAACTCATCTGCCGTTGCGACAGCCAACAGTCTCACGTGTCCGACTTCACGATTGATCTCATTGTTGAAAGGACACCTTTTCCCTTTGCTGACTATGAAAGACACGTATACCGGTCACTGACTTATGGCGTTGTCCCACAAGGACGTACAGCTGTCGAAGATGAATCGTGCTGGTCTCTCCAGCATTACAGCGTCGTCGGAGCCGGCCGAAACGGTTTTCGAGCTCGAGGCCCTACTCGGCCGTGCTTCGCAGCAAATGAGAAAAATCAGTAGAGATTTCACATAGTCGTGAGCAAAGATAGACTCAATCTGAAGCAATAAAAGCCCATACTGCACTTGTCAATAGAAGACTTTCAAAACTTTTTACACCCCTCTGATCTCCGTTTTTGCATACTAGGTCTACTGGACTATCGTGCTTCACGACCATAATCTTGACATCTACACAACAAACACAATATGTGCAAGTCCACTTTCCACTCATTCCTCCAGGAGCTGCCTAAATGCGAGCATCACATGCACTTGGAGGGTTCCCTCTCCCCTGAGGTTCTGTTCACATTGGCCAAGCGCAACAACATCACTCTGCCTCAGGACGACGATGCTTTCCAATCTCCCAAGACTCTCCTAGCACGTTATGATCGCTTCACCTCCCTGGATGACTTCTTGCACTACTACTACATTGGCATGTCCGTTTTGATCTCGGCTTCTGACTTTGAGGATCTGGCTATGGACTACTTCCGCCATGCCGCAGCAGATGGCGTGGCTCACGCAGAGGTCTTCTTCGACCCTCAAGCGCACATCGAGCGTAGCATCTCTTACAACACCGTTCTTGCTGGTTTCAGCGCAGCTCGCGCTCGTGCTCAGAAGGAGTTCGGCATTACCAGCGAGCTGATCTGCTGTTTCTTGCGTCACTTGCCTGTGCCTAACTGTGTTTCCATGTTCAAGGACGCCGATGTCCAGGCCAGTTTCAACAATGGCTCGGTCGCCGGAATCGGTCTCGACTCTAGCGAGAAGCCTTTCCCTCCTGCTCTGTTCGAAGAGATCTACGCTGGAGCCAAGGAGCTCGGTATCCGCCGCACTGCCCACGCTGGTGAAGAAGGCCCATCCACTTTCATCTCCGATGCTCTGGACGTCCTTAAGGTTGAGCGCATCGACCACGGCATCCGCCTGATTGAAGATGAAGCTCTTCTCGAGAAAATCGCCAAAGATGGCACTATGCTTTCCGTGTGCCCCTTGAGCAACGTGCTGTTGCGTTGTGTTAAGGAGGTCAAGGAAGTACCCATCCGCAAGTTCTTGGACGCCGGCGTCAAGTTCAGCATCAACAGTGATGATCCTGCTTACTTTGGTGGTTACCTCCTTGACAACTACTGCGCTGTGCACGAAGCTTTCAACTTGTCGGTTGCCGAGTGGACCAGTATCTGCCGTGCTGGTATCGAGGGCAGTTGGTGTTCTCAGGCCCGAAAGGATGAGATGCTGGCTCGTCTCGATGATGTCGTTCGTGTCTGGGCTCCTAAGCTTTCTGCTTAAGAAGTGGATATTGGTTGATCTTCGTTTTTATGATCGAATCTTAGGGTGACCCTGTCTCGAGATGATCTTAGTGTTCAGGACGACAATTGAGTAGGCGACTCAGCACTACCACGGCCTCACTGCAAGTGGTCTTCTCGAGCGCTCCAACGATCAAGAAAGCAGCACTGCTGTCTGTAGTGTCACATGCACCCTGCAGGCGACCTCTGCAGACGCACGCCGCAAATCCTATATTCCTTGCATGATCTCGCTACCAGATGGCTGAGTACTGGTCATCACACAGGAAGGGCAGCAATAGACGAGGGTGTCGTGCGACTGTTGACCAACACAGAAGGGGCGCCTCGCGGACATGTTCCATCGAAAGAGGCTGCCGGCAATTCATCCGACTCGTTGATCACTTTTGGGCTGTTTTGGAGGCATTGTTTTGGCGAAGTTATTGGATGCTTTAATTGACATATATACCCATTTAGACTCTATAAGCAAATTGGAAAGAGAATCGCAAGCCAAAGATATTGCTAAACATCCTAACCTAGGTCTGCTTGTTTGGACAAATGACCAGTGATTGTTGGAGAGGCAGCCCACTTTTGAATTCCAAACCATCTGCTGCAGTCGCGACTAGGACATACAAGATGAACAGTGAAATTTGAGGCGTCTGATCCGAGTTGGTCTTTGAGAATACAAAGTCAACACTTACTCAAGACATGCCACAGGCGCCCCCACTGCCCGAATTGTATTTGTATGTGCATCAGATATCAGAATTTGTCGAACAATCTGCGGGCTGGATCGACTTGACTCTACAGACTCGATAGATGTACCATGACTGTTCACGTCGTCATACTCAGATCGAGATAGTATACCTTCCGATAGTCGACCCCAGTCGACGATGAGTTCCAAAATGGTGATTTCTGATCAGGGTGGCACGGCCAACATCCAGTTTCAATCCTTTTTCTTATATATCACAACACAATAGCATACATATGACATGTTCGGTATTGAGTCTAGTTCAGAATCATCATCACACCATGGAAGCAACGCTTTTGAATTTCTGATCAGTACCCTCAACTTCATTTCCAAGGTCTCGTCTCCCACAGTTTGGAGCCATAAAGTCCTACCAAAACTATCCCACGTACAACACAACAATATATGTATCTACATCTTTCCACTCGCTTGTCGACATTGTATTCGATCAAGCCTTCTCACCATTCCTCATCTGTTTATTCCAAGATCCCTCATTCCCATCTCCTATCCACGTTGTGGAACCTCTTGTTTATGGAGACGCGTCAGCTGCCGCAACTTCCGAGAAGGATTGCAAAATACACATGGCGCGCCGGCAATAAGACTCTTGCGCTGACGAAGAGTTGTAAAGCTTGGGAGAAGACCGCATTTCGCTTCTCGTCGACGGCTTCTGAGAGAGATGAGCATTCGAAACGGTCGCTGTAGAGGGTTGGGACGTCGTCGGTGGAGATTCTGGCCTCAGAATCAGGGTCACCCCGAGTCCGGCTCGTTCGGTTCATGGAAGTCGATATCCATGGAAACCGCGGGTTCCATATAAAATCGTGACAACAATGAACTCCATGGTTACCTCGGACACCTTGGCAAGAATCTCCACAACGCGCAGGTCAAGGGTTGAGTTTTTCATAATTTGTATATGCTATTTCCATTTCCATAGTGTGTATAAATGAGCTTTAGGAAAAAAAGGACAAGACCAAGAATGCTAGATAAGGAGGACTTTCGGGCCTTCCAGAGAACCTGTCGAGGATAGGAAGTAACGTACACCACCATAGCTTCATTTCCTGTTCATCGTGTACAATGTTGAACGCAAAATGTCAAATTGCTTGAGAACTCCTTTTGAACCGGCCCGTCTATGCAAAACTGAGGTAAAAAAAGGGCTGTGTTTCCGGATTGAGAGATAAGAGATTTGTAGCGAGAGTGGGAAGAACGTTGAGTGGTTGTATTTTTGCTTCGCGGTATGGTATGAGAAAACGCCGAATGCTTCTTTGTGGTCGATGAACTGTTGGTATCGGAAATCGGTGGGGTATCATGCGCGCTCGTGAGTGCAACGGAAAGATGAAATCGAACGAAAAATAGTGAAAAGGCGAGAAGTGGTGTCTGGGTTCAGACACTGCTCGCATAGCGAGAGAGAACCGAAAGGAAGAGACGAGATCGTCTAGAGCGTGGCGAATCTTTTAGGACTGGCTGTAGCCTTGAGAGTTTGGTGCGGTGTATTGGGTAGAAGAAGTCCTGGATCGCGCAGCGTATTTTAGTTTTTGTTTTTACTCCTTGGAAAGTGTTGATCATGCCCAGATGGTCGGGGGAACTACGAACCCGCCTCGAAAGCCTCCGTGAGGTGCTTCTAATTGCTCAAAATCGTATGAGTTGTATCCTTGTCCCTGTTCACTTCCTGCGTAATGGTTTGGAGGGAAGGCTGGCGAATGCGCGGTGCCCCATTGACTTGTGCCGTCCGAAAACCCACCGTCGTACGAGGGTGTACGAGTGGGCACTCCAAGATACGGAGAGCCTACCAACGGATCGGAGGACATGCGGTGCTCTTCACGGCCGTGATTGATCGAAGAAGGAACAAAACCGGGGCTAAGATTGCCAAAGTTCATAAAGGGAGTGCTCACACCATCGAGGTTGAAGACAGGTGTATAAGGAGATTGTTGAGGGGTATGTTGAAGCCTCAACTGCTCAAGATGTTGCTGCGTCCATGACAGGCGTGCGCGATAGGTGGATACTGCTTGCTGGGGAAAGTGCATGAGGGAACTGATTTCCAGTGCGTGGTGGCCGAATTGATCGTCCGTCTGCATAGGGGCGGTCATCTGGATGATCCGCTCAAGAGGAGGTAGACTGATTGCGGCGCAGAAAGACGCGCCGAGGGATGGAAATAGAGGCTCCAATGCAAGTGCCGTAGCATACAGATGGGCCACCACAAGCGTTGAGGGACCATCAACCATTGGCTTCTCCAGGAGCAGGCAAGGAACAAATAGAACCCATTTGCGCAGACTGTATAATTGATCGAACTGCTCAGCAGCCGTCTGCGCAGGCTGAGTGTTCAGAAGATACGATATGTAACCCAGGAGCTGCTCGATCCAATAGGCTTCGGGGCTGTTGACAGCCAGGACAGGCTGCAGGCGCTGGAGAGCGGCTAATACGCTCGTGAGGATGCCGTGACGTTCCTGCGGACTGGGGAGTGGTCGCGGATCTTCCGAAGGCTTATAAGGGCTCAAGTTGATCAGATCTGCGAACACAGACTCGTGTTTCCATCCAGCCATAGCACTTGCAACGGTCCTGATGCCAGTCTCGAGAGATGACCATGTGCGCCAATCGTTCGCTTGGGTCATAAGTAGGATGGAAGTCGCAAGGATGGCGTCTGCGTTGGACTTTGAAAAGGAACTAATGGCATCGTGGAGTCCTCGTAGAGCGATACCGCCATGCTGAATTTGAATCTTACGCGTGTCCGGAGAGGGAGAGACCCAGGCCAGATGGCTGGCAGAGAATGCCAAGAATGCGTGCATGACGTATGAATACGAGGTCGCTACACTGAGATACCTAAACGGGCTAATTAGGAGTGGATAATCATAATGGCGAGGGGTAAGACGCACTTTGGAACCATGGAGGTCCATACCGTGATGTCGCTGGTGCTGTTCATGAGTAGTGACCGTGAGATGGATGAGAGATGCTGGATCAGACGCAGCTCAATTCTCGAATGGTTTTGTGGACCAGGTGGAGGGAACACTTGGAGCTCCGGGTAAGGGAAGTTGCCAGTCTGTTGCCAAACATCGAGCATATGCTCAATCCCGGGAGATGAGGGCAGCGGCATCTGATCTGGCGGTGATTGCATCTCTGCTTCAGGTCGTTGTTGGTCCATATAGTCACAACGGACTTGGTGCTTCGTGCAGTTACGACTGATGAGATCTTTAGCATTCGATGCGGCGTGAGAAGAGCGGAGAGTGATTGCTTACCATTGAGGGAAAGTTTCATCACATCTGATATGTCTACGCTTGCATGTCTTGCATCCTGTTCTGCTCTTGGTGTGACTGCGCCTCGAGGGACCGGCGCCTTGACCAGCCATAATGAAGTCGGGCTTCAATTGGATAATTGAGTGTGAACCACTTTTTGTCACAAAGAGCCAGGCTTCCTGAGCAGATGATATCCTAGGCCGGTGGGAGGTTTGGCGAGACAAGGGGAAGAAAGGAATGAAAGTCTAGAAGGGCCAGCAGACGCGTAAGGAAGGCACAAAGGCAGAATGCAGAAAGCGGAAAAGTGGTAGAAAAGAACTAGGCAGCGAGCGTGCTTGATGATGTGCAGGGAAGCGAGTGAATGGACCCGGTAATAAGTGGAACCCCCGAATGCCTTTCTTTGATGGTTCGAGACGAACTGGTCAAGAACGCAAAGGCGGTATACATAGCGTTCGACGGGAACCCATCGAAGGTACTAATTTTACCGAAGGGGACCTGCCAACGGGTCAAAACGTCGCATGACATAGCGCTTCTGGGGACGAACGAGGGCTTGCGCGAGCTGCCACCAAAACCGGAGGTTGAGCTTATTCAAGGCATGGCAAGCACCAATGCAGTTTAGACTCAGCTAGAAAGTATCCCAGACCTTTCTATTCTCAAGCCCAGCACAGTCCAGTCTGGTGTTCCAAGCCCTCTGACAGGCGCACCCTTCCGCCCGGCCTGTCCGAAGTGGTCGTCCATTCCATCACCTCGCTGTGCAACGTCGAGCGCCGTCTTATCTGCGCTGCCTACTCAGCCATGTCCAGCAAGCCGTCGCCTGATCCATCGATGAGTCCGTCTGGTATTCTGTAAAGAAAGGCGAGTGCAAACCATGAATTGCTGATCACACGTGCTACCCTAACTGAGCTCCATCCGAGTTGAGTTGAAGAACAGTATTCCTCTCGCTTGTGTTTATTTTTAGCAACGACAAAAGTCGCTCTCCACCAATCGATGGACGTTGCCACTTTGGAGTTAATGGTCGCTGACTTGCCCTTTGCCAGAAACACTGCAATTCGCGCAACCAGTAGGTTTCTTGTACGTTTGGTTCTGCCGAAAGCTAGTCTTGCCGTTGCGCCCTACGCCGTCGTGTTGTCGGTATTCCCTGAGCTCCAACCATAACCTCTGTTTCCCGATACTGGGAGAAATTCACGTGGCGGGGAGCTACAATCTTCCGCCATCCGACACCCGACATTTCTCGTTTGTCACGTAAAACCTGCTGACCTTGCCATCTCCCTAGCACGCACCGCTGAGCTAGCGGTGTGCCATCACGTCCTGGTGTCATATCAGATCTCAAAGAATGCGACGCTATCGATAGCCCTCTAGTTTTCGAGGTGACATGCATATGCCCTCTGCTTTAGTATAATGCTGCTTATTGCGACAACCAAATGGCATGGCACCGTAGTGTTGCTTCTGCGAGAGCTGCTGACCTGCATCATATTCCTCTGCACACCAAATCCTCCGATGTCCTGAAAGGATCGAGACGCTGCGAGATCTACAGTTGCATCACCCTTCCATTGGGGTCCTTACTGAGCGTCGACGTCGTTTACGCATATCAGCCAGGAAGCCAAGGTCAGCCTGTCTTGCAGATCAACTCTATACAGCGGCGGCTTGCGGCTCTGACTATTCATGGAAACATGTCTTCAACCTAGAAAGATGAGTAGTCATTTGCAGTCGGTCGACAGAGGAGGTTGGCTCGAGGGGGCGTCGGCGGCCCGCGCGCAGCGACAAGCAGTCCATGCTTTTCAAGTCCAACGCGCGCCATGCAGAATCGTCTGTATCAATGGCACCACTTACTGTGACCAGCCATCTGTGCTTCAATCTGTGCCCTATCCTGAGGTGCAGTAGATCGCTCAACGGCACTGCATATCCTGAAGAACTCTTGGCCTCTTCTTTCTACCGAAGGGGATCATAAATGGCACCTGGCCACCCGTAACCCTCATGTCTACCAAGCGATTCACTTCTCTCGGATATCTGATGCCTGCGGAACGAGTGACCGTTCTATTTTCGGCGTCCATAGCTAAGGGGCGTTCTCCATTGAATTGAAAGCAGAATCAGAAGCGAAGTCTCGCCAGTCGACCCAAACATCGAGTCAAGGACAGATGCGAGTGGCTTCGGCCGGCAGACCGGTTCGCTGCCGTTGTCTTGCTCAATCGCTCTCCTTGTTCTTAGAAAAGAAAGGCTGGAATTATTGATGAGCGCATAGCATCTAAATCAAGGTGCACACTCGGCGCCGGCCATGTGCTCTCCTTTGGTGAGAGTTCACACCGAACGTGCACACTTGGGATTTGGCTCCGCTTCCTGCTCCGAATGGATCCTGCCTCAACGCGCTGCCTTTGAAGTAGTCATATCGTCGAGACTCGATAGTTGCGCCGAACACCTCGGTCCAGTCCCTCGAATCCTTCGTAGGCTTGTTTACAATCTGCAGTAAAAACAATCAAAAAAATTGAGGAACGCATCGGTTACTTCTTCCTCGCATGATCCCCGCAAGTTCTCGGCGCGAGCGGCATGATGTCTGTGATCGAACAAGGCAGGTCGAAAGAGACCCTTGCTTTGTTGTTCCTCCATTACTTCGCTCGGGCCTTCTTAAAACGCTGCAAAATCCAGTCATCGCTTGAGATCTTCAGCTTAGACTGCTTGTCGTAGCAGGTCCAACCGGCCACCCTGCTGCTGCTCACAGCGCATCGCTTGGTTCCGACGGGGCTTGCATGCTGCTGCTGCTGCTGTATCCCGAACCTCCAGGCTATTTTGCTTTAGACCTTCTGCTCGGCTCAATTGTCTGTAAAGAGATGTGTTCGGATCAAACGTTGTGTTGACGCATTCTCAATTCCCATGGCCAATTTTTCATGGGTCCGAAATTCACGTCTCAAACGCCGTCCGGTGGCTCGCGGTGAGGGGGTCGGGTAAAGAAAGGACACTACACTGGTTCGGAAGCCAAAAGTCCAACGTGTCATGGACCTCGAGTTTTTTTTCAGTCTCGATCAGTGTCAAAATCTTGAGTTTATTCGCCTTTTGCACGCTTGTCCCGAAGAAATCTATCTTTAGATTCGCCATGGAGATCGAGCGACAAGACGTTGTCACCGTCCTGCCTTCACTTCACGTCTCGAAATGTTCCGCCAGTCTATCACAACTCAGCACAACACGGCAACCATGTTGTTCGTTCTAGAAGTCGGTTTTTGAAGGTCGGAACAGGCTTGAAAAGGCATTTCCGCCGTCGGTCCGCGTGCGACAGTGACAGTCATCTATGCGATGTCTCAATCGATCCCGAGCCGACGATCAACTCCCAATCTTCACTCTCAAACGCCTTCTACGGCCATTATTCCCAGCTCTAAAATAAGATGTCGGTTTCTGAAGGCAACGATACAGACGCTTCCGGCGGGCGCGAAGATCCAAACAATTAGGCTTGATCCTCCGGAGCAAAGAACCAAACAGTCGAACATGGCCCTCCGGAGCAAGTCGAACGCTAAGGCGACCCTGCCTTGCGGGAAAGAACTCTGCCGCTCCAGTATAGCTTTCTATCGGAAAAGTAAACGTCCAGTACAATGCCCGTGTCTCGAAGAGTAAGCTCTGGAAGGTCTGGTCGAGCTGCTATAACGAAGATCGAGATACATCCAAATACCAACCCGAAGCATCGCCTGAGATTCAATCGACACGTGGGTTGCTGCTTTTGCAAGCATATTCACATGCATACCAGTGACCCTACAGATGCAACATACCCCGTTAGCACCGACATCGACATGAGGAAAGCCAGATTGACTCTTCCGATACTCCCCACCTACCGTCTGTTCACCAAGCAGCACTCCACCATGTAGAACAGCCCTTGCCCTATATACGATGACAACACGACACCTAAAAGTATACAAGCCGTCATCTTAGGGCTCAGAGACCTCCCTCGTCCAGTCCTCCGCTACGACTTGACCAAACAACACACGATCTCGGCAAGGGATGTCAATCGCACTTTCTCGTTTCTGCAAGCGGTAGGAACACACGCTGAAGGGCCACTATCACTTTCATCAGCACTTTACGGCAAGCGACTTTCGCAGTGCAAGGTGGTAAAAAGTTTAGCCAGCACTAGATCTACCTATGTAACCCACATACAATGGCCGAAAACGCGAGGGCGATGGTAGAAGTAGCTCTCCTATATATGTACACAAACTCCAAAAGGTGCCTAGAAGACGCAAAAACTGCACGGGCAGAAGAGAAGAAAAACCAAACCTTCAGTCGTTACAAAAGACACTCTTTCAGCAAAGCAAATCCCCCATATCAGCTCTGGCACGAAGACGCCGCAAAGATTGACCTGATGTAAATTAGCCACTCACTTACAACTATTGTAACCCTATCAATGCTACGCCTTGTAGGAAGGACGACGGTAAACATGGCCCCGTTGTGGAGAAGGAGGAAAGGGCCACCCGTGGTTTTGAAACGCGCTACAGTCTCCCAAGAACGGAGCCTCAAATGTCACCGTTCAATGCTGATCACGACCAAACCGTTCAATAATACGATCAAAAGACAGAACAAGACTGGAGAGATCGAGAAACCCAAAACAATACCCGTTTGTCCTCATTTGCCGATTGGCTGATTTTTTTCTTTCCTGTCTACAAAGTCAATTCAAAGCACAACGAGGGGGAGGTTGTCTTTTGGATACGAGCAAAGCAAAAGCATGTTATGGACAAGGGTACACGAAGATTGCTAATAACAAAAACAACAACGTGCCCATGTAGTGCCTCCTCGTGTTTTCCGCCATTTCCCTGAAGATCCCACGTCCTGCATTGTATGTCGAGCCGGAACACCTTACTAGGAAAATGCTGAACCACGTCCTTCCCCTGTGTCTCCGAGATCTCCGACTCTTTCCTCACCCGTTGTATGGCTGGGTTAACCACTAGGCCATCAATGATGTTTGTATTTCTATTTTGGTAACAGCACGTTAGCCTTTACCGCTCAAAAGAAAAGCTTCGCTATGGCGCAAAAGCCCACGCAAACCAACCGAGTGACAAAGAAAAGAGGCTCAAGGGAGAAAAGATAGGGAAAGGAAAAAGGACTCACGTCTTCCGACTTCTTGACATGCTCACGGTCGACTTGGTTCCCCACACCCTTGAACGTTTGGCCAACCGCACGGCTGACACCAATGACGGGTTGCAGTAAAATGGTGGGCGCGTGTCTCATCACGGCTTTCGCAGCCCCTGCAGCGGTTCCACTGGCCATGAAGTCGCCCTGAACGGCAATTATAGCATCCTTTGCTGTTGTGAGATCACGCTCGAGATAGCGACGCGCCGAGTGCAGGCCTTGAAGTACGCCCAGGGGTTGATCTGCATAGTTGCTGACAGCACGTGGAAGAGGCTGCTCGTATTCCTCCTCAACATTCGACGAAGCTTGATTACTCACAGAGCGTTGAGCTGGCGAGAGCATGTCTTCAATGTCCTGCAATCTGGTGCCCGTGCCAATCGCGACCTTTGCGATTAGACGTGCGAATCCGGACGAAGTTGTGCTCAAGGCTTTGACGGCGCCTTTCTGAACACTGCGAACTTTGAAGCCATCTTTTCTAATCTCGGCGACTGGAACTGCGACAATGTCGCGGATCCCGATACCGAGCTCGACAAGAGGTCTTGTCATCCCAATACCAGCGAGCACTCCACGAAGCTGATTGTGAATTACGTCTGGTGTCCAGATGTCACTCAAGGTGTCATGCAGCGTATCGAACCCTCTGAGACCGTAGATGATCGCGTGCTTGAGCTTGATGTCGGCCTTTTCAAGAGTCACAAAATTCTTGAACTCAGACATGCGACCACCTCGTAAGCCGACATAGTCGACCTTTTTGGGCTTGTAGTCTAGGCATAGGCTGACGGTGTTGACTTCCAACCGTTGTATAAATGGTGGCTCGACAGCAATATCGGCCGGCTTGGACGAATCGTCCTTGAAGTCGAAGAAGCGGGTCATGAACTCTAGTGCATCCTGGTCGACGTGTAGGCGTAGCGGTAGAACAGAAACCTAAAATAAAATATGGTCAGCTTTGGGAACGGCAATGGGACCACCGCATCTTACCCGTAGAGTCATCTCCGTGGCTACTAATTCTGGTACAGGTCGGACATTCAAGAGCTCCAGGTGGATCATAGGCTTCATCATCTCGCGCATGTTCTTCTTATCGTTGTGGAGCGTCAAGAATTTCTTCCAGGTCGAGGTCGGCACGTGGTCGTAGATTTCGAAGTTCGTCACCCTCACATCGATCGAACTCTGTACTTCGCTGCTTCCAGCCGGGTGTATCAAAAAATCGAGTGAGACTCCTTTGAGCTCGAATCCGAGCTTGTGTGAAGCACCTCGTTGAAGTCGAAGTCGCTTTTTCCGAAGCCTCTTCTGGCGGCTGAGATCAGCTTGACTCGGTCTGGATATGCCAGTAGTGGCATAGCTTTCTGTCTCACTGGCGGCCTCGTTTCCTTGATTTATTAGATTGCTAATCGAATGGCGAAGGTCAGCAGGCTCGCGAGCAGAAGGTACGCCGATGTAGATGGAGTTGAACAGGCAATCGCCGATGACTGTCTCGGTGTCGTCCTCAAGGGTGTTGGACCTTCGTCTGCTCGACTTGCGTTCTTCGAGCTTCATTTCCACCTCTTCAACGGCCTGTGTGATTGCCTCGCGGGTGCGGCGCCAATCGTAACCATCGTACAGATTCCAGATGATGTTAACATCCCTGACCCTGACTTGCACTGGGAATCGTTTTTGCTGCTCGTGGGCTTCTCCCAGTGCTCTCGAGCCCCCATAGATCTTGTCGAGTTTACGGTCGTTCTGGTAGTATGGCCTGATCACTGCAGGAGTCACTACCGCCGAGCTGCCGAGTTCTTTCCGTAGACTGCGCAGCAAGGCGTCGTCGCCGAATTGTGGCGAGCTCGTCATCTCAAATGGGTCTTGCTCGAGAAGACTTTCGGCAGTATCATCAAGATTACCTCCGCTGTAGAAGTCCTCGTCATCCAAGCCCATATCCGCGTGCATTGCCTCGTAGAGACCCGATGTGATATCTGACCCAACCATCAGACTATCTTCCTCAGCTAGTGGCAGATCCATCTCGGCGTCGAATAAAGCAGAGGGAGCATGGCCAGGTTTAACGAACGCATCTCCAGAGAAAGAGTTTACCATATCGTCCAGTGTCATGAGCCCATGATGGGGTTGAGGGCGAAACTTAGGATCATCGTTGGCGATTGCAGGTGGCGATAGACCATTGAGCACAGAGATCAGAGTCTGTGTAGAATCGGCACATGTCTCCAATAGGAAGAACTCGTCACGAAGCTCGACGTCGACGAACTTGTCATGATTGAGATCGTCTTCAAGAACACACACTGTAGCCTGAGCAGATCTGATCGAGCTGACAGAAACGTAGCCTCTGTCCAAAAGATTGTTTTGCAAACGTAGTGAATGATTTGGCTGAGAAGACGAAGTAGGAGAGATCAGACTATCAGGGGATAGCACTGCTTCATGATCAGCAACATAGAGCGTTGCTTGTCGGATGTTCAGAACAGCTTCGAAGGACTCGTCCGGCGGGACAGAAGTACCAAACTTCGTGTCTTCCAGTAAGAGGAGCCCTTTCGACCTCAGCTCCGTGGGCTGTAAACCAAGAGCGCAGCCATGTAACAGCACATCAATGGCGAGCTTCTTGTTGACGATTCCAGACGACTTGCTGACATCGGACACAGGTGGCGACGTCTTCTTAGGTCCTGGGTTTGGGTTCTCTAGAAGAGATGCGGCAAGATCTTGCGCCTTTTGCTCCACTTCCAAGGCAGTCTGGGTACTGGTGAGAGAGAGAAGTGTAGGAACATCGTACTCGACGCAGATGTTGAACAGCTTCACTTTCACGACGGGCTCCACTTCATCTCCGACCATGCGCAACATGAGCATGGGATATTCCTCTGTACAAGCTCCTGAGAGCATCTCATGGATTATGTGATGTCCTCCGACTGGACCCAGGCGAACGTCACCCGTAGAAAGTGCAGTGAGGGCTGGCAAGCCGACGTGAGCCACCTGTATGTTCTTGAGAGAGACGTTCATGAGTCCAAACTGTTCGTTGATGGGTACTCTGATTTGTGAATCGGCAAGCTTGATCAAAAACAATACTCCAGGAGTGTCATCCTCAGGCAAGTACTTAGTAACTGCTGACAACTTAGAGAGCTCACCGCCGAGCAATTGGAGATGTGGTACAAAGTCCCACTCATGAACGTAGGTTTGGAAGGACGATACGTGCACGTTGAGAACCGATCCTTTCCTCCTTTGCCTGATAAGGGTATCGACCAGAATATCATCATCGTTCTCGTACTTGTTCTTGGAAGGAGTAACAAGTGATATCAGGTGGCTCAGATCTTGCTGCAAAGGTGTGGGTTTATAAACAACTTGGACCATTCTGACAGAGATGTCGAGGTTGGAACGCCTGGTCAGCGTGTTCGTCGTTGGCATAGTAAGAGATAGTGCCTCAATGGTTACTTTCACACCAGCTTGTCGATGTATAACCTTTGTTGTCGACGCTTGCAACTCCAGAGAGCATGACTTGGAAGCTAGCTTTATATCAAACCCTTCCAAACGCGCGCCGAACTTGATCTCAGGCTCAGCGCTCACGTCAGGCAGTGGCTCTCGAAACCGGACGCCCCTACGCGGCGGGGCTGAGACTTCTTGCTTCTTAGCAAAGTATTCGCTCGACAATAAAGAGGAGCTCATCTCGACGATACCAATCATCCCACCTAATGTCTCGAAGTCTTCGTCAAATTTTACCAGATCGAGGTCAACATGAAGAGGAAGTAAGTCGGCTTCAATTCTTCTGACGCTTTGTCCCTGTATTGTCGTTCTTGTGACAGAGGTAACGGTGATCGCATTTTGAGCACTCCTCTTTTCAGACTGCTGCTTCGTTGTATCGAATGAGAATATGATGTTGCTTCCGGCCGTGAAAATGAGATTGCCAATTTTCAGACCGACTTCCGCGGGTGGAGGATGATTGCTGATTTCTACATCTATGCGTTGTAGCTCAAACTGCAGCAATGCCCTCTTCTCGTGAGCCGGATATGGTCCAGGACGCCATGCAGACAAACCAAAAAGTTCTGCTGATGCCTCCGGCAGATCTTCGAAGAGAGACACAGAGAAGGAATCCAGCTGCAAAGAGAGCCCTGGTAAGTTCTGATCAACGTCTGAGTCCTTCTGGTCAGAGCTTCTGCTCGATGCCGGGGTTTGGCCAGGACCTTTCACGGTCTCTGCTAACTTAAGGAACGAACGAATGATACCAGCATCTAGCTGTAGCTTTATCGGAGTGGCTTCAATTTCGATAGTTGTGTCCATTGCCTCGCTATCCTCAGAGACCCTAGCTGCCTCATCTGTAGCTGGCGCATTGAATCGCACGGATGAGCGACCTCCCTCGGCGTAGATCGAGAACGCACCTGGGGTTTGCTGGAAGGCAGAGGTTGTCATCGAACTTTGAGAGATCGAATCTTCCGCTTTGTGCGCCGGTCTACTAGCACGTGGAGCCTGACGAATGCCGATGTTCAATCTGTGCATAACCAGTAATTCCTTTGAAATATATGCCAAGGATACACCTTGAGATTCGACTTCAGGTTGACGTTCATGTACGGGTGACTGATTTCTCAGAGTTGGTGTCAGAGCTCTATCCTCAAAATTGGAATCGGATTGCTGATTCAGGTGTTGCGACAAGAATGGAAGATCTAGGTCTTCATCGTCATCTATGACAGAGTTCCAGCCTCCTGGAAGAGCCCTCAGATTCGGAGATGTTCTTGTTCCCTGAGCTGGCCCAGGACCTACAGCGCTTAGATACATGCTCTCCGCCTCGGCATGACTGTAGACAACAGATTCTGTCAGGTCGGGTCCATTACCTGAATCGAGGGGGGACAGAGCTGGCGGAGTTTCTGCATCGGCACTGTTTGCAACATCCCGAGCTTCAGGGATCTCAGAGCCGGGGTAGCCATGTTGATGCATGAAGCTTGAGCTTGAAGCAGTTTGTGGAGCCTGGGCACTTGTGAAGGACTGTCCAATTGTCGATTGTGACATGACGCTAGAGGATGTTCGAGTATCGACGGTACTCATAAAGACCGAGGACGATAGATCCTGAAGAACCTCTGAGGCTGGTCGATCATCATCAGGGGCGAATGAGGACCATATTTGATCGTGATCGGAAGACCCTCGGCTACGCCTATCGGCCCAGGAGACGTTATCCTCACCAGGACGTATATCAAAAGATGCAGTGCTCTGTGTCATCTCATCCGGTAGGCTCTCGCTGTCCGAGTCGGATAGGTGTGCGTAAGCTGGAAAGTTCATGTGTGGCAGAACACCAGATTCGGCCAGAGCAGGCTCCGGTTTCGACAAGGTGTCACCCTTATGCTCTTCTTTTCTACTTGTAGCACTCGATGTATATGAAGCGAACAGATCGGCCATGGAGGTACGCGTGTGAGCGAATCGTTCTTCGCGCACATAGTGGACACTAAGGCCTTCGAGAGCGATATGTCTTCGCTTTCCAGCAGATACTTGAGGATCCGTATCTGTATCAGCAGCATAAGGGGCGGCAGCATTGACCTGAATATTCGCAAGATTCGCGATGAAGATGATAGGAGATGGTCCGGGAGTCGATTCGTGGAGAGACAGTCTGATGTTGACGTCTTTTATCCTCACTTGCACACGGTCCACGATTCCTTGTAAAAACGAAGCGACCATAGCAGGCAGACCTAGACTGATGCCAGTGCCCAGATCATCGCTTGTATCACTCAAAGACGACTTGGCCATGTAGCGGGCCTCCAAGTCTAGTTTCTCCTCGACCGGCTCTTCTAGTAGTATTGATCGCGCGAGTGTTTGAGCCGAGGGTAGACGGCTGCTTTCCTGGAAGGAAGCAGCGGGGGATTGTATCCGACGATTCGTCTTGCGATGTTCGGGGGCCTTTGCGTCATCGGCATCGTCGTGGTGTTCAGCAGGGACGTCTGCTGCGATGTGGACCTCAATACCATCTACTTCGGCGATGATGCTCTGCTGGAAGAAGTTGGCTGGAACGGTCAGGCGTAACGACAGGACACGGGCGACGTGGAGGCGGATATTGGGCGGAAGTTGCAGCAGAGCCGACAGTTCCTAGGGCGTGTCAGCCACTCTGACAAAGGAAGGCACGGTAGTGGATGTGTATACCTGAACACGGAGACCGACATGCTTAAGCTCGACAGTGCTGGTCCTGCCGATGTTGACGCCCAAGGAGTCGAGGTCTAGTGAATCTACATCCAGCAAAGCAATACGCGATAAAGCCGTCCGTAGCAGGCGCTTCTGGAAGTAGGCTGGCATCCATGAAGCCATGATGGCGTGGTGGAGCTGTCAAGAAGCAGGAGTCGCCCTCAACCAAGCGTGCTCGTTGTTCGTATATTCATGTTACGGTACGCCGACAACAACTCGCGGGGTACATGGAGACAGAGTGTGAAAGTGTTGTGAGTCGGCTGGCCACTGTTTCGTGCTCGTGCTGGGTCTGGCGATGGGCCTCCTCACACGACTCTGAGATGCTAGTGTCTAGTGTCTTTGTCGCCGCTCTAATTGCAGCGTGCACCTGACTGTCAAAGACATCCGCTCTTGTCACATACATTGCGGAGGACAGCCTAGGTAGCAACTCTAACCCCCGTCTCCGTTATCACCGCCGTCATCCTATCGCCGATCGCTGCTTGTTTCGGATCATCATGTCTGTGCACGCCGTCCCTGGCCAATGGCACCGCTGCAGGTCGTCTGTATTTCTCTCTTCATCGTCCGCGAAGCAATAGACGATACTGTGCAAAATATCCACCTTGTTTTGATCTCCGTTATAATTATTGTATATCGCCCTTCTTTGCCGCTTCCATATACCGAGACTCACACATTAGATTCTGTAATCTCAAAATATGGATCACCTCAGCATTCAAGAAGAGGCTGATGCACAGTGGCTTCATGAGCGAGGTGTTCCAACGTTCGAGGAGCCATTCCTTCAGAAATACCTTCAGGGCCGAGATGCTCTAATCAACCAAGAGAAGAAGCAACGTAGCGGTTAGTCAGATCTAAATGACAGCTAAAACCTCGTCTCTAACTCTCCCAAGATCATGCTTTCCGGGAGACCCTGTCCCCAATGGCTCGCGAGGCTTGTGCTATTGTCTCTGCCATCAGATTCGAGGAACAACAAACACTTTGGACTAAAGACTACGAAGACAGTCTAGGCTCTGACTCTAAAGATATCTACCCTGGAATGATGTTCACTCTTGCCCGCCCCAAGATTGAACAATCCAAACTATGGAAAATCGTCAAGAAGATGCCCAAAGGCGCTCTGTTGCATTGCCATCTGGAAGCCATGGTTGACATGGACTGGCTTGTTGAGGAAGTATTCAAGATCGGAGGCATGCACATCCAGGCCGACCAACCCCTCGACTCCGAAGATGCTCAACTTTCCACACCATTCGTCTTCAAATGGCTTAAGAACCGCTCCCCAGAAACATCCTCGATATGGGAAACCTCTTACGTTGGTGGTCAATGGATCCCCATCGACACTGCCGCTGATGCCTTTCCCCACGGTGGGCGCAAGGGCTTCCAGAAATGGCTCAAGGAGCGCATCACCATCACTCTCGACGAGTCCACACAGCACATGCATGGTCCCAACGACATCTGGCGCAAGTTCCAATCATGTTTCGGCATCATCTCCAGCTTACTCCACTACGAACCTACCTTCCGCGCCTTCCTCCGCCGCATGTTTGAAGAACTAGTCGAAGACGGCGTGCAATACGTCGACATCCGCAGCACCTTCCTCGACCCTTTCTACAAACAAGGCTCCGAAGACCCCGAACCATCCAACGAACTCATGATCGACATCCTCGACGAAGAAATCGAAAACTTCAAAGCTCTGGGTAAAGGCTTTTGGGGTGCAAGATTGATCTATACCACTCTGCGTAGCTTTGACTCTCGCAAAGTGGTTGAAAGCATGCAAGAATGCATCGACATGAAAATTCTCTATCCAGAATTAATCTGCGGATTCGATCTCGTGGGCCAAGAAGACCTAGGTCGCAGCCTAGCAGATCTCACCCCGGAACTCTTCTGGTTCAAAAAAGCATGCGCGCAAAACAGAGTCGACATCCCCTTCTTCTTCCACGCAGGCGAAACCCTCGGCGACGGCGACGAAACAGACGAAAACCTTTTCGATGCAATATTGCTCGGCACACGAAGGATCGGACACGCATTTTCACTCTACAAACACCCATTGCTGTGCGACATGGTCAAGGAAAAGAAAATCCTGATTGAGAGTTGTCCCATCAGCAACGAAGTACTGCGTCTAACAAGCAGCATCATGTCCCATCCCCTTCCCGCTTTACTTTCCCGCGGCGTCCCAGTATCCCTCTGCAACGACGACCCGGCAATCCTGGGCCACGGACACAGCGGCATGACCCACGATTTCTGGCAAGCACTGCAAGGATGGGAGAATCTGGGACTTGAGGGCTTGGCTTCGTTGGCGGAGAATAGTGTCAGATGGGCTTCCTTTGAAGATATGAATGCGCAGCAATGGCAACAGGAGCTCAAGGATGGTGCCTATGGCAAGGGCGAGAGGGCACTGAGAATGCAGCAGTGGGCCAAGGACTTTGAAAAATTTTGTCAGTGGGTTGTTGTGGAGTTTGGAGAGGATCAGGATTTGAATCCTGATGAGTAGATGTGTGTAGAACGGCCAGACGTCTCGCGACTTCAGGGAAGTCAATAATTGGGTTATGATCGAGGAATATCTTGTCAAGCTCATCACTCAACATGGGTGCACACATTCATACCACATGCAAGGAAAGAATCACAAATCACAAGCGAGCAAACTGCAAAATAGTAGTCTTGGTAAAAATTTGATATTGATCACAACTATCGACTTGAATCTCGTATTACGATGTTAGGGGGTTCTCTTAGACGTGGACCCACTGAAGTCAAGGCCAAATCTCTTCGTTCCCCTGCCAGCACAAGAGAGACTAAAAGCGACGTAAGGCACTCCGTCTCTCTCGGCTGGACGTTCAATCTACCAACGCTCCGTTCCAAACTTCTTGCGCTGAATAGCAAATAGTTCGGGCAACTCCTACGAGCTGCATCGCTGGGTGTTGTACATAAAGTACATGTCACGAGTGAGAAGGAGAAGGAAGGGGGTGTGAAAAGAAACGAAGGAAAAAAGACTGTAGAGTTAGAGATCATGAATTTGTTGTCGTTGCGAAAAAAAAGTTCTTTTTGATTGGCCGTTGGGCGCTCTTTGCGAGCAAAAGAGGATTATTCTTTTCACGGTCAAAAAACACCTTCCGTCCAAATTCTCCACGTCCGTTCCCAACCAGCAGTACGCAGCAATATACCGGGTGAGCGATACGCTTAGAAGAAGGTGGCAGGGCGGTGGGCAGCGAAGATCTTCTTGCCAGCGGTCTTGGGGATGCGGTGGGGAAGGGGGAACTTGAGGTTCTTGGTAAGGAGCTGCTTGATGTAGGGGCGGCGGATGTCCTCGGCCTTCTCGACCTCGACGACCTTGATGATCTGTAGGGGAGTGTTAGCATGGGCGGGCGGCAACACGGGGCCAGCATGATGCCAGGACGTACGTGGATCGATCGGAAGCGGGCACGGTGGCGGGCGGCCATGTCCTGGTAGAGGGCATCGACGGCCTCGCAGCGAGACATCTCGCGGTACTCCTTGTACATGTTGTGGGTACCAGAGCGAGAGTCGTAACGGATCCAGATACCGAAGTTCTTGACCTTCTGGGGGCGCTTCTCATGAATCTGCAGGCGCGTGTTAATCGCGTCACTTAACGCCAAACGCTGCAGCCCATTTCCGGGAGATAGCATATAATAAGAGTCGTACCTGGTTGAGGGTGACGATCTCGCCGTTTGCCTTCTTGACCTTTCTCAGCTGAGACAAGAAGTACCAGAATCTGCTCTTGGCGACGACCTCGTTGGGAGCGAAGACGCGCATGCGGTAGAGCTTGGGGGTGGGGTTGGCCTCGGTGGGCAACAGACGGCCAACGACCTGGTATTCTTGGAGGCGAGCTGCACGGCAGTATGTATTAGCCCAATGTTCCTTGCTCTTTGATGCTGACAGTAGACCATGCCAGCCGATTCGATCCTTTCAATTCCTCCTCTTTCTTGCGCGGGTTTCGATTCCTCCGTGTGGCCCTAGTCGAGTTCTTCTCAAGTGTCGCGGCGTGTGCAAGCGGAACGGTCGCAGCCAGATTGGACCATATTCAGGATTGCAGACGATGCGGACGAAGATACGGGATTGTGCAGGCCAGATGGAGGAGGAAAATCGGCGGTGGATCGAACTCGGCGGTAGGAAGACGTGTTGGAAGAGAATATTGCTTACCCATCTTTGTCGAATTGTCAGTATTGCAGAATGGCAGATGGAGGGCTGGGATAGACTCACTGTTGCGTTTGCTGGAAGGTTAGTACAACGTAAATTGTCGGTCGCTTGGGAGAGAGAAATTCCTGCGCGCGCTCGGTGGAGTCCCGACGCCAGACTCCTCGTTTACCGGAATAAGCCGTCACTACAGTGCGCCAGCCTCACTCTTGGCAGCGAAGCCCAGCAACGGAGCCGGTCATACTTTTCGCCGTCTTGCCAGCAGTCCAGCTGACGCTCAGACCATTCATCATCGACCATCAACATCACATGCCAATCTTGTCACTGACTCCCTGTGTAGGTACTTCGTGAGACATTCATCTTAGGTCACTCTTCTTACCGAGTCGCGACTTTGTGGACTCAATCGGCAAGATGAACAACGTGATGATTGAGTTTGGGCGTGCGATGATGGCACGGGGAGGCTATGAGCTCGCCAGCACTCTGTCACCAATCGCACCCAAGCATGATAGTGGTCGCTTGTATGCTCTGCACAGAGAAACGAATGCCTTCAGCGTTCAATCAGATTTCCGTCATGCTCTCTCGCATAATCCGGCATGCAAGCTGGAGAGGAACGAAGTCAGTGCATGGGCTGATGTCTTTGTCGCATACTGGAAGGCCGTCGGCGAGATTCTCATCGCCGAAGAATCATTAAATTTAGGGAAAAACGCATCGAAACCCCAAAGCAAGATCGCCAACTGGGACAAAGTGTATAACGCTTGGAAGGATGTCCTTAACATGCTCTTGCGAGGCTACCAGATTGAAGTCTTCGATGCTTGGACAATCCCCTGTCTATATCTTGTGGCCAAGTTCCTGCGAGTGTTTGCCATCAAAGCTGACGATGCTGCCTTCCAGAAAGGCCAGACATCGTTCAACGCTTTTGAGGAGGACGTCGGCGATGCTACAGGAGGAAACGAGAAGCTCGAAGATGCCGCACGCCAGATCAACAGAGTCTTCAGTCTCTGCATTGGCGATAGATCTCCAATAGAGACTTCGCGTAAGTGGGGAGCCTACTACATCGCTAACTTGCAGTTCAAAACATACTTCAAGGTAAACATGCATATTCATGGCTAAAGACATTATACTGACATGGCTCAATAGCTGAACTCTATCGCTCTCTCACAAAACGTCATTCGATCGCTCTCGGCGACCAACACCGACTTGCCTCCGCTGGATCGATTCCCTCGCTCTCAGCAAGTTACTTACAACTACTACCTTGGCGTTCTCAAATTCTTGCACGAAGATTATGCCAAAGCCGAGGAATACTTGACTATCGCATACAACAAAGCATTGACGGGCTCAACTCGTAACATCAGGCTGATTTTGACATACCTCATCCCCACAAGGCTTATCACTGCTCACGTCCTTCCTACTCAATCAATGCTGGCACCCTATCCTGGACTGCAGCGACTCTTTGCTCCGCTCTGTGCTTGCATCAAGAAGGGCGACCTGGCTGGCTTCGATACTGCTCTCCAAGCTGGAGAAGAGGAGTTTGTCAAGCGCAGAGTGTATCTCACCCTCGAACGTGGTAGAGACATCTGCCTTCGCAATCTGGTCAGAAAGGTCTATCTTGCTGGTGAAATTGAAGCACCGAAAGAGGGCGAGGCGTCCGCAGAGCCAGTCCGAAGAAGTCGCATTCCGTTGAGAGAGTTTATGGCTGCCTTGAGAATTGGCGGCGAGACTGAGTTGGAGGGCGATGAGGTTGAGTGCCTGCTTGCCAACCTGATTTACAAGGGCATGATGAAAGGATATATCTCTCGCGGCCACGGAATGGTGGTGCTGAACAAGAAGGGAGCCTTTCCTGGTACTGGCGTATGAAAGAGGAAGTCTCGTCATCGTACCACGTTCTGGAGCTCTCACTTGTCTCAGATCGTCACCAAGCCACGACCTGTGCTCTTCGAGGAGACACCAAAACCAAACCGATGGTGTCTGCAGACACTATACCGAGACCGTTCACATGTCAAATACAGGGCTGGCGCACACAACGCATCATTATATGTGGAATATATGCTATGGCCATCTCCAGCCATTGAAGCGAAGCAGCACATTGGCCAACACCCGATTAACGCAGCCGAACAAACACGAGGTTATGATATGACAAAGATGCATCAACATAGATAGATAGCATAGCGATTACTGAGATTCTGGATCAGTGTTATTAGCTGCTTAGACGAAGCAACAAGACTGCTAGCATGCTTAGACATACGATGTTCCAGAATAGTCAATAGTCGGTTGACCTTATTGTTATGACCGCTTCATTGTCTCCCATGTGCCAAAGTTTGTAACTTATCACACTTCTAGCACAATTCTCACACGAGATTATAGATCGTGAATGTTACTATAGAAATGCACAATAGTCTCTAGAAGGTAGAGGACTCCACTGAGAGCCACTCGTGTCACTGCTCTGTGTGGACGTCTCTTGGTCTTCGAAACTGTTGTGCATTTCTGCAGCTGTCTGCGTTACAAACTTTAAGAAACTTGGCCTGTAGCTACGTCAGGATGATCATGATTTTCCTGAATTAGATGACCTGCTCGGATTCCCGTCAAGCAACTCACAGCAACCATGTCAAGTCTAGTAAACATCACTCCTCAGCCTCACAGCCAGAAGCGCAAAGGTGGAAGAGCACCACTGCCAGAAGTCGAAGAGAACTTTACGCGGCTGCCACCAGGACCCGGCGACAGGACAGAACGCGCAGTATGCAAGCACTGCCAGAAAGAGCGCAGCTGGCACACGACGGAGCTGGTCAAACACCTCGACAAGTGCGCTCAGTATACGCCTTCGAAACGTCAAAAGTACACGCGACCATGGCGCATTGAACAGCCTGGCAATAGTGCGCACTCGCCAAATCAACCACAATCGCAACAACCTTCTCCACAGCAGTTGCACTTTGACCCCGCCAGCAACCGCAGTGTGCGAGTTGCTCCCAATACCGCCTTCCAATGGGATGGTGCTGCAGTTGCTGGAAGGTCTTTGACGACGAACAATTCGGATTCTAGGTCAGGAGAGGAGACCCACCATGTCGATGGTCTACAAGAGCGCGACCCACAGCCGCAGCAGCGTCCACAACAGCAACAACATCCAAACCACCACACCCTACACACACCCTCCCAATCCCTCGGCAACACCACAGACTACACAACCACCAATACCCCCAACTTCGCCACTCGACCCCCTTCCCAACACCAACCCCCCACCTCTCCACCATCTACACATCCCCAACCCGTCAACGACCCGGACCCACGCCTCCACAGTTTCATAGAATACGAGCGAGGCGCCATGGCATGGCAAAACCGACCCGACGATTTAGATGCCATAGAAGCTTGGTTGCAACACCATAGAGTCGACATTGAAGATATCAAGGAGATTACAGATACCAGATGGACAGACTCGTGGGGCTTGAAGTTGGGGGATCTGTATAGGATCAAGAGGGATGTGCAGACGTTCAAGGTGTTTGCTACGAGGTAGTGGGGGTGGCAGAGGGATGTTTACTCTCTGTGTTGCAAAAGGGTTGTGCTGCGTATTGCTATGAGAATGCACAATGTTCTTGAGAACTGGATTGTATGCCATGGAGATACAGTGTTTTCCGGGCTCTCTTTAGACGGACTCCTAATCTTTGAAATCGCTGTGCCTTTTTACAGCTTGCAATACTCCCTATAGCTTCGTGGGAGAGAGGGGGGTTGTAAAATCTCAGCTCACGGAGAGAAATCCAAGGGTGTCCTCCAGGGAGGTCCTCTAGTTCGAGGGTGTGTTCTTTGACGCAGGTGGGTTTGCGATCTCTCTGTCTGTATTGCTATGCTTGGGTTTGAGGTATTAGCATAAATCAGTGGCTCTGCGAATAGAAACTAAACATGTATGTTTACCTCTCGAACATCAGACTCTCTCTGACCTGACTTCTGGATCTGAAGCCACGAAACCACACAGGGATTTTGCACATTGGACCCAGACCACCACACAAATCTCAGACACATCATCCTCAGCTCTATCGCTGTACCTGTAACTGAAGGTTGGTGACCTGGGTATCATCATCAGGATCGTCATCGACCTTGACAACACGATGTGTAAAGATAATGCGTAGTTGATACAAGTAATGGCATTGAATTTCTATCAACTCGTCTAAGAGACAACTGCCTCACTCCCTACATGTTCTTGACCAAACTGCCAGGACTGACATACTTCTTCGACCCGCCAAAGTAATAGTATCCACCAGCCATAACCCACATGGCTCCCCAAATAACGATAGCCCAATTCATATCCGGTGCATCAGGATTGACATCCTCAGGAAAGAAGGAAAAGACAAATGCAACGACCAAGAAAGCCAACGCTGCATCATTCAACGGAGCACCCCATCGACCCAGATCGAAACGACGGGGTAGCAGAGGTTGTCCTCTCCAACGCTTCAGACGCACGCATCCAATGCATACGATATAACTGAAGAGCAGCGCGGAGTTGGAGACAGACATGATGGCGTCGAGAGCAACTTCCGAGCCGAAGTTGATGGCGCCGAGGATGAGGGAGACGGCGAGACAGAGTAAGAGGGAATTAACGGGCACGTCCCAGCGAGGGTCGACACGGCTGAGCCACTCGCTGAATGGGAATCCCCTGTCTCTGGCAAAAGCCCAGGTTTGACGTGACGAAGAAGCAATGGTGGTGATTGCGGAGAAGTATTGGAGGACCAAGAGAATAACAGTCATGACGGAAGTTCCAGCCTTGGAGCCCGTGACATTGTACAGGAGCTGTACAATGGGGATGCCAGTACCAGTATTCAGGATACCGTCAAGATTGTCGCCAGCGGCAAAGCAGAAACTGATGATCATGACGCAGCCGAGTGCGCCGTTGATGACAGTAGCCCACATCATGGCTTTAGGCAGTACGCGGGAAGCATCGCGCAGTTCTTCGCTCATGTGTGCACCTGCATCGGGACCGATAAAACACCAGATGGGAGTGACGAGACCAACAAGACAAGAAACACCTTGACTGCTCCAACCACCACCATTGGAAAACTCAGTGAACACAGTCTTTGCCGATCCAACATCAGCCATGACCCAAAAGACAATGAGGTAGGCGAAGAAAGCCAGAACGTGGAGTACAAGGATGATACCCTCAGCAAGAGGCAACTTGTGCGAGAGGAAAATGTTGAAGCCAAAAGTGACGAAGAGGAAGGCGAACAGTAAAAGGCCAACCTGCCACAGTTCTCCAAGGTTTGCGTCAGGGTTGTTGATGAGGACAAGACCTTCGACTTGGTAGGCCAAGAACTGTGCGCAAGAGGGAATACCAGATACCCAGCCCAGCCAAGAACTCCAGCCCACAATGTATGACAGAGGCTTCTCCAGTGATGGCGGAGCAAATTCACTGACCCAGTGGTACTGACCGCCTGCGGTCGGTGCCATGGAGGCAAGTTCAGCCATGGAAGCAATCATGCAGAGGGTGAAGAGCCAAGTAACGATAAAGGTCCAAACTGTGCCGGCCAGGCCGCCATTGTGCAGAGACTGGTCGTTGGACAAAAGAGCACCTTCCCAGGTGGACTGCAGAATACAGATGAAGCCAACAATCGAAATGAAGCGGAACTCTCTCTGATAGATTCTGTTAGAGAAGTGTCTCTAGACTGTCTGCACATTTACGTACTCTCAGAACTTGTTTCTTGCCCATTCGCGACATATCAGCGGCGTCGGCATCAGTGCCCTTCTTGACCTCGGGCACAGAGCCATTCTCTGAAGGCACCTCCTCAAAGGAGAGTTTGTGGGTAGGCTTGCCGGCCACAGACATAGCTTCTGAGAGGGACGGTGTGAGGAAAAAAAGAACCTTGAACGAGGAAGGAAGCAAAAACGAGACTATTGTGGCTTGACCGTGAGTTTTAGCTTGGTCTGCTTGATCCCGGAGCAATGGTTTTCTCGGTAGCATAAAGCGTGGCTAGAAACAATGTGTTTGACATCCGGGCCCTTGAATCTAGAGATGATCGACCTCAAGGCTTCTTAGCTAGAGATGCTATCAAATGAGTAGTGAGCTATTATCGAGCCGTCTGCGCACTAGATCTGCGAATCAAAACATGTGTTTCGCTACATCTTACGAGTTGGTGTACCTTCAATTACAACTGTGGGGTCTGAGGGAAGTGAGAAAAACCCGGATCAGCAGTGGAGTGATGTCTTCGTACCTTTGACTGAACGGTTCTCGGTAGTCTCGGGTCTTCTTGACCTTTCGTGAACCCTGTGGCTTTCTGTATATAACGCTAGCAGGTCAGCAATTCAACCAAGCGGAATTGTCCCTTGCACAGTTCCACTGCATTGCATAATCACTGTTCGTCAGATTGTCCAATGGTCTAGGTGCGGGTCATGTTGTTCCAGCTCGATCGTAAAATTACGAAAGTGGGTTATCCGTCCACCGCGTGTCAAGTCTGTGCCGCGTGGTGGACTCAAGCAATATGGAAGCGGCAGTGTGTGGCGATTCAAAGGATGCCGAAGGCAGGGACCGAGGGTCAAGCACTGCTATACGCCGTCAAACTTCATTATGTTCTTGGTTCTTCGAAGGAACAGTAGACTTTTCAGTCGTCCAATATCAGCAGCTGTCGCCGAACAACAGATTGCAAGGTTCAACAAGCATCCTCTCCGGACGCCATGCCGAAAGCTAAGATCCAGTCAAGCATTGTGTTCAACATCAACGAAGGATTCAACCGAGGCTAACCATACGAAGCGAAATTGTGTTAATCGAGGGCATGAACAAGTTGATGAAGCCATCAAAAAACAAGCAATAACGCGACATGCGTTCGCCAAGCTCGTGCCGAGCGGCCAGGTCCGAAGCGCCTTCTTGTTCTCCACGACCGTGCCTCACCAACGACATGACCTTATTGTCTTACCTACCTTACAAGCGGCATCGCTGACGCCCTGTGGGAATGCGAGAATACGCAAGAGCAAGACTTTCACGTGCTGTTCTTTTCGTTGTGTAAACGTTACGCGAGGTCTGCTCGATCGCAGTCGTGAATCCTACGCACGCCACTACCTCTGTCGATCCCTCTCTAGGACTGAATCTGGAAGTCGATGAGCTGCAGCTCAATGACAAGGATGAAACGCATAGACGGCTGGTTACTCACACCGTACAGTAGGAATGCGCTCAGCATATGAGTTTTGGCATCTCAGCATCATCAATCAAGACATCCACAAGCTATTTGTGCCTCTTGCAAGAAACATATCGGCAATATACTCTCTCCGGATGATCAGATCACGAGATGCACGTTTAAAAGCCTCGAGTGGGAAGGTCCCTGCTGTCTCTCCAGAACCCACTCGGGTGTCCGAGCGTCCTATCGTATCGCCCTGAACTACATTTGTTCCGAACAACAATCTCAAGAGATTCTGGCCTCGGCGGCAGAGAAGCAACCACCACATTCTGTTTGAGCGGAGACGCTATGTCTCGCCAATCCAATCACCTTCATACAAGCTTGCCCTTTCACCATTTGCCGAGCGCAAGGAAGGTAGGATCTGCTGCAGCAAGATGGCAAAAGTGCCGAATGCGAGTATCGATACGCCTTTACTGCGAGCAGTTCATCAAATGTGTGCTAAAACCATGAGGCGTGAGTCTCAGAGTCTATCGTTCCTTCCTGCTGATTCTTCCGACTCTGATTCCGGTGTTTGCGGCCTTTTGACCCTCGACATTGTTTGTATATTGCGATACTACCGGCCATCGCCAGTTGCATTTCCCTCGCTGTCTTGACCACCCCGTCTATTTTTGACACAGGTTGTATGCCTGAAGGGCTAAATCATGTCGACCGACAAATCAGGACTGGTCCATCATCTTGGATATGCGGATTCCTTGAACGTTGCCATCAGCATCTGCTTGACATACACGCTAATCTTCACATGTGTTCGAATACATCTGCGGAGGAACAGTTTCGGTGCGGATGATGTTGTCGTGGTCATTGCTACCCTGACTGCATTGGCACATTTTGCAGCGTCGTACACATGTCTCACAGCTGGTCTGGGGAAGCCATACGATATTATCAAAGCGAACATCGGCCAACTGAGCTCTGTAAGTTCAAGAAACAAGATGGGCTCGGAGCTTGTCAGCTGACCATCTTCCTATAGAGAGCGATTGCTAGCGCTGTGTCATTCGTCCTCGCCCTATATGCTGCAAAAATTGCCGCCTTGGTGTTCTTGATGCGCATACAATCGAAGACGCAGAGGTCATACTTGTACCCCATCCTCATCTCGATCTATACCATCCTGGCTTTCGCAAGCACTCTCGTAGTCACAGCAGGATGCCCATCAGGATCAGGCTACTACTGGGACTTTGCAGGCAACAAAGACTCCTGCCCTAGCAAAAACGGTAGATGGCAAGCCGTGACAGTGCTAGATGTCATATCCGAAATCGTCTTGTTAGCATTGCCGGTCAACCTTGTATGGTCGTTGCAGATGCCTCAGAAGCGTAAGGTCATGGTTATAGTGACCTTTTGGTCCCGTGTCCCGTAAGTCACATCATGCATATACTAGCCACGCTGAAGCTAACACAACCCGCCACAGCACAATAGCCCTCTCCGTCATCCGCCAAATCTACACTGCAAAGCTCTCCACCTCGAACACCGATATCTCCCTCTCCAGCACTTTGGTCACCATCCTCATGGCTGTCGAAGTCACCTACGCATTGATATCCTGCACCCTCACGACCTCGAGCAACTTCACCAGCGGCTTCAGCACAGGATTTGGAATGGGCCACATGCCCGGTGCAGCAGAATCGTACAACATGTCTGCTGTAGTATCTTCAAGTAATCCTCGGACCCACAGAGGTGGCGTAGACGGTCATAAAAGCAATATGTCCACCATAAGGGGAACAAACGTCGGCACGCGAAGTAGTGTTGGATACAGGTCACACGTCAAGACACCTAGTTATGAAGACGATCTGACAGATGGACCGTTGCAATTGAGACCTTCGCAGCAGGGATTAGAGTGTAGGACTATAGTGCAAGGTGGTGATCACAGATATTGGGGCGAGAGTGAGAGCTTGAGCAGTGATCATGACGATTTGGGTATTGTCAGACACACCGAGTACAGTGTTTCTCACGACGAAGCACCGATACTCCAAAAACACATTCTATATCAATCATAAGACACCCACATCTTCTACCAAACAGTATATCCGCCATCAACAACAACTTGACTGCCTGTCATGTAGCTACTTGCATCGCTAGCCATGTATACCGCTGTACCCCTGAATTCCTCAGGTTTGGCAATACGATGCAAAGGGATATCTTTGATCCAGCCTTTGGCCAGTTCTTGCATTTCCTCGCCTTCGTTGGCGGCGGTTTGGATGTAGCCTGGTGAGATTGCGTTGACGCGGATGCCGTGTTCGCCCCACTCGCTGGCGAAGGACTTCATCATTTGGACGACTGCTGCTTTTGACTGTGGATTTGAAGTCAGCGTTGCAAAACCAACGATAGAGACAGATGGTAAGTGGAAGTAATCGCACTTACGGTGTTGTAAGCCGATTGCTTCTGCGGCCGATTCACAATCGTACCCGACATACTCGACACCATGATAATACTCCCCTTGATATTTCTCTCAATCATATGCTGTCCAGCCTCCTTTGCAAACAAAAAAGTGCCGTTTACATTGACGTCAAGCATGCCCTTCCAATGCTCAAAGTCATACTTTTCAGCCGCTTCGCCTCCAGTAATGCCTGCATTCGTACACAACACGTCTACTTTGCCAAAATCTTTGACGATCTGAGCGAATGTGGACTTGACGGCTGACTCGTCGGCGGTGTTGCATTCGTAGGGACGTAGGTCGGGGGCGGGTAGGCCGGCGGAGGAGACTTCGGAAGTGATTGTGGAGATGGAGTCGCGGGCGGAGGAGAGGGAGAGGTCTACTACTGCACCGTGGCCGCCGGAGAGACAGAAGGCGGTGAGAATTTGTTGGCCTAGACCTTGGGATGCACTGGAATTGAGGTGTCAGGATATGGCTTGATATACGAGGGGTTCGAACACAGGATACCCTGTCACGACGCAGACTTTGTTGTCGAGAGTGAAGCACGGTAGAGTACTGACGCGACGGTAAGTTTCTCGCTGATGGAAGACATGTTGGCATGGTCGTGAAGCTCTGGTGAGTAGACGAAGGGCTTGCGAGAAGCGCACGTACGGTGGCATGGTGGTGATGATCCCGAGGTCTGGCGTTCTGGCAGATGGCTTCAAGATTGGTATGACAAAGTGGCTACGGTCTTTCGTGTGGGATGTAGAGAGATGGGAGATCACGTCTCCTCCTACCTCGAGCTATCGACCTATCTTCTATAATCACACAAAGCAAGAGCGCATTCGAGCTCACGCGTCACAGTTCGCTCATTCTGCAATCATACTTTGCAAAGGTAAGACCCCGCTCGCGTGGTGTCTTGAACCAGGAACGAGAACGAGCGTCGTCCCCAGCTGACCCACAGATGAGTTTAGATGTACAAGAGGTTGGTCGCAGGTGAAGACTATTCTCAACCTACACAGACAGGTTAAGGAAGCGAGAGAGGTGCGGTCGGGCTCAAAAACATTTGCCCCAGAGGCTTCGTCGGCGTTCTCCGCTATATACCTACCTCTATCAACTCAAGAACGCGCTTCATGCTTAATTCTTAATTTTATATGCGGGCTCCATACAGGTCCACAGGTTTTTTGGTCAAGATAGATGTTGATACGTAGATTCCAAAAGTATACATGAATATTGATGTTACCACTTCGTTCGATGCCCATTTCACTCCTAAGAATCATACATCCTCCTCATCATCGTTTATACCAAGCTGTTAACCCTCTTCTTGATCTACCAGTTCCACCCGTACTGTAATGTTTCCTCGAGCTGTTGAGATATCCCTAGCTTGTATACACGAGGGAAACTGTAAGCATAATGAGTTTTTCAAGGAGCAACACTAGCTTCCTTGGTTGACACGAAGAAGAACATGAGTGAGGCCTCGACAAGGCAGTTATCATCACAACACCGAAGGTCTCAGCTTGCGGCGTCTCTAACTGTTCGACCCAGACTCATAAGCATGTGAACTCTTACCCCGAGCCCTTGATCTCCATGAGCGTCTGTGTCTCAAACACGCATGAAGAAGACAATTCCGAGAGCAGGAACAAGCACAAAGATCCACGGTCGATCAACAAACCACAAAACAGTCGCTACGTCCTTTCCATGCCAGGTACCGCCAGCACTGTGGCCAAAGAATGTATACTCCTCTGAGTAGAACTGCTGGGTAAGTATATGAACACTATCTTGATCAAAGTCCTCCAGTCGCTTGGGCGGAGCAGAGATTACGCCAGCACGTTCAGAGGACCATGACCTCAAGATATCGCTCACAGACTGCGGACCAGTACTCCAGGAAATGGTGAGGTATGGGAAACCCCAATCTCTATCTCTTGCAGCAAGCGCTTCCAGCATCATTCCCGTCAGAGGATGTCGGGCTCTGGTTGCCATTAGATCGTTGTTGATTTCAGACGGCGATGCCTTTGAGTACCAAGCTGAGAAAGGAAGTAGAGGGTCCAAAGCTCGTCGACAGGCAATGTCCATATCTATATACACCCCTCCATAATGCCAAAACACAAAGTATTTGAATGCATCCACGCGTTGTATAGAATATCGATATGCATCATGAGCAAGTCGACCAACCAAGCGTGAGGTTGCACCGCATTGCAAGTGTAGTTCGATGGCTACTTCCCACAGTCATCCACCTTCAATCAAGCAGATACTCCATTTTCGATAGCCGAACACGGTTGTAGAGATATCAAGGACTGCTTCCAACTGGAAAAATAGAGTTTGGGTATGCACATAGTGCTGGAAGGTCTGAGAAAGGTGCGGTCAAAGCAGCGCGGCACAATTCCGCGGGCGAGGAGCCACTGCCGCTCTTCTTGCCGTGAGCTCGCTGCATCATGATGATGACGGAACATTGTTAATCAACACAATCACCCACCCGTCCATCCATCTTCTCTGCCGACAGATAGCACCTTGCCCTCCTCATCTTCCCATCGACACCGCACCTCGTCCCGCAGTTCAAACCTACCTGAACCGTCAAAATGAGTTCAGACAAAGAACAACACGAAAACAACCCCACTGCGCAAGAAATGGAACACCACAAATACGACAACGAGAAACTCGTCCAACGCAACCCTCACCCGGACTTCAAATCCGTCGAAGCCTCGCGTCCAGACTGGCCCGAAGAAAACAAATGGCACTACACCAAGATCCGCAATCCAGACTGGAAGTTGGGCGACGGCGCCAACGACAATGGCGAATCGCTGAGGAAGGAACATGTCGAGATTGACCCTTATGCTGAGGGCCGCCCTGCTGTTTCCAACTACAAGTTACTCATTTCGGCTATCATCCCTAGGCCAGTAGGCTTTGTGAGCACGAGGAGTAAGGATGGCAAAAGCACGAATTTGGCGCCGTTTTCGTATACCCAGCTTGTTAACCATGATCCTCCTGTGTTTGTCATTGGATATGCGGGTGGCATGGACAATGCAAAGGACTCGCTCAAGAACTTGACAGAGACTGGCGAGTGCGTGCTCAACATCATCTCTGAGCACTTCATCGAGGCTGCAAACAGCACTTCCATCAATGCTCCCTATGGAGTGTCAGAGTGGGCGTTGAGTGGCTTGACTCCTGCAGATTGCACTCAGGTCAAGGCCAGTCGTGTCAAAGAGGCCGTCTTTGCTGCAGAGTGCAAGTTGATGAACACCCAAGAGTTTGAGAGCAGGGCTACTCCTGGAAAGAAGACTGGTGTGCTTGCCGTGGTCGAGGGTGTCAGGTTCTGGGCTCGTGAAGATGCTATCAATGAAGACAGAAACTTGATCGATCCTGCTATCCTCAAGCCTGTTGCTAGATTGGGAGGCATCACTTATTCGCGCATCACAGAGGGCTTTGAGATCCCTCGTCCTGATTGGGAGGAGAACAAGGAATTGGTCGACAAGCTTGCGAAGCCAAAGGTTGATGGCCAGTAGAGGACACATGGATGTACAAACGCTACCAACCTATACATGAGTTATGACAAAAGGATCGAGCACTTTTTTTGATTGTCGAAATCTTTGAAGAAGCACATAACACAAGACAACCAACTCACTCGCCATTCCTCCTAAGCGCAACCACCTCAAGTCTACCACACAGCAAGATTGGCTAATTCATGACCGAAGTCGCACGCGCGATCAATTGGCTACCGGTATAGGTCCAACTACGGCCATATCTAGTGCATTCCGGATCCTGATCAGGACGAGGAAAGACGTCGCAATACAACACCGTCGCCGGTTCTGGCGTAGGCTTAGGTTTCCAGCCCGGGTTTATGATTTCGGGGATTCTCGGCCGTTCGACGTTTGGATCGACATTGGGTCCCACGCTGGGTGGCCACCAGTCCGGTATTGTTGTATAGACTTCTGGTTCCTTGGAGTGCGTTACGGAAGTTCCGGAGTTGCGGGCTGGAGGACCTGCTCCTGAGGTGGTGTGGATGCGGGTGATCACGACATCTGGAGGTTGTGGTACGGTGGATGTGGGTGTTGGTGGTGGGATATATTCTTCCCAGGTGCCGTCGTCGTCTGGGTTGTCGGTACTGGTGTCTTGGGGCTTGAGACCGTCGGTGAGGGTGAGGTCCAGACATGTGGTTGCTGGCGATGTGATACAGATCTTTGTTACCGAAGGGTCTCCAAGCGAATCGTCTTCGTCACGGCGACTGATCTTTGCTTGCTCAGAGACGAACTCGTTGTCGAGGGCTGCAGCAGAGGCGTCGTCACCGGAGACGGCTCTATCGTAGACGATCGTCTTGACAACGGTGACAAAGCTTGCGGCCTGCACAGCCATGAGACTGGCGATGCAGGACAGAGTGACAATTACAAGTCGCATTGTTCTTGACGTTACGCCCGGAGGTTCGAGGAAAGGTGACATGGGGGGAAAAGCACAGAAGAAGCTGATGATGAGCGACTGGAGCTCATGCTGGGTGCGTCAGAAGTTAAAAGTGTAACAATTTTGCGGAGCATGAGGGAGTTTCTGGCGTGGCATGATGTAGGAGTAGTAGGCGAGCAAGTGACTCAGCCGGAAAGTCTAGTTGATACGGGTATAATAGATCACTCTTCTTCTTCATCGTCTTCTTCAGCCTGGAGGTCGGGGTTCAAGACTTGACCGATGAGCTTCATGGTCGCATTGAGCGGTAGACCGACAACGTTGTCGTATGAGCCATCAATCTTTTCGACAAGAATGGCACCCATGCCTTGAATACCGTAGCCACCGGCCTTGTCGGCGCCTTCGCGAGTCTTTACGTATGCGAGAATGAGTTCGTCAGATACTGTAGGCTTTGTCAGTGAATTGTGGTGAGGCAGCAAAAGGAGCATGTGGCGGACCTGCAGCGTCGAATTTGACGTTGGTCTCCTCGACGTGTCTCTTCAAAGCGTAGCCAGGGTCCATGGCACTTTCCAAGGGAGCCATACAGACGACAGCGGTGTAGACCTTGTGCCAGCCGCTGTTCCTCAAGGCCTTGAGGACCGAAATGTGCTCTCTCTCGCTTCTTGGCTTCTCCAGAATGTCACCCATGGGGCTCACAACGACCGTGTCGGCCGCAATGACCAACGCAGGCTCGCCCTTGTCGGAATCGATCTCTTGACGGTAGATGAGAGAACATTTCTGCTCGGCTGTTTGTAGGACGTATTCGAAAGGAGCGAGGGCTTTGCTGAAGTCTTCGGGAGCTGTGCAAGGGATGATCTCCAAGTCTCGTAGACCGATCTGATTGAGGAGCTGCTTTCGTCGCGGCGAGGCCGAGGCCAGGATCACTCTCTTGCCACGGAGAGACTGTAGTGCGGGAAGCTCAAGGGGCAGAGGGGCGCGGGCAATTTGCTGGCGGACTGGAGCGGGTGCCCCAGCGACGAGAGGTGTGTGTTCGGAGTCGGCGTCGTATGCCGGCGGTGCCTCGAGTGGCGTCTTGTGGTCTGACATTGTGCTCAAGTGCTATGTATCGTGTGTGAGAAGAAAGATGGTGGATGCTGGCGACTTTCTATCCATGACTCGGGCCCGTTGTTCCGCCCGCCATCTGAAACACCCCGCTGACGTCCATCGACCTTCCGTCCATTTACCACTTTCTATCAAACCATTCGCACCTATTCTTCACTTTCAGTTCTCTTTTATTCCTACTAGATGTGTCCTCGATAAACAGTCTAATTCCAATATCCAAAGACAATGGACAAACTGCCGGATGAGTTAATACTCCAGATACTCTCATGTAATCAAGAAAGGAAACATAGCATACAGTACACAAACTGATCGTTTTAGTCTTGGACGTGGATCAGCTTGTCAGATGCCAGTATCTATCTCACCGCTTCCTGGATCTCAGCCGAGACGACAATATTTGGAAACTGGAATGCTTCGATGCTTCACGGGCAGAGGCCAGGCGTAGGCGTCTACGAATTGATCCCGCAAACACTCAGCTTCACACTCTGAGGTCTGCTTTTAACGAACTTTCCGGACAGCCATCACCATCTTCTGATCAAGACGCTGCGTCAAAACTATCGCCCGCTGCAGAGACACAACGCGCTTTTGCCAATTGGGATCCTTCCTATGGAAACGAGACCATCGACTTCTATGGGGAATACATCCATCGACACGGTCCAATCAACATTGGCTGGTTGTCTATGCCGGGATCTGAGTCTCTGGAAGCCACTGGCCTCGGTCTAGTCCGAGACTCTGACGGCGATCCTCAACACCTTGCCGCATCCTTAGACGATGGCAGTATTTGCATATGGGACGTGCAACCTAGGTATACCGACTCAGATCTGTCGCAAGGCCGGATCGTTGGTAGAAGCTCGCCAGGTCTCCTGGCCGGTGGGCCCCGTGCGGGTCAATCTCGCCAAGAGACCAAGGCAATCATGACAGAAACTGGTGCGGTCGAATCCGTAAGCATCGACAACAATCGCGGAAAGGGCTACTTTGCTCAGAATAGTACTCTTATCGAGGTTGATCTCGACACACTCCAAATAGTCTCACAGGAGACCTTCCCCTTCCCCATCGCTGCGCTGTCGCAGGCTCGCAACTCGAGTCTAGTCGTAGGCACCAATTGGACCGTTCATATACACGATCCTCGCAATAAGTCAAGGTCGGCGGTCAATCCTTCTCTACAGTGCGAGATCATCGGCGGACCTGCATCAAATCATGCCTCACTCTCACAGCCTGGACCCTTGTCTATCCTGGATCGTGTGCAGGATGAATCCATTTGGATTGCCGGCAGATTCACGCACCTGCTAAACTATGATCGTCGCTTCTTCCCCAAGGTACGTGGCACAGTGCATTCTGGAGGACGTATATCCTGTATAACGGAAAGACCTCGACCATATGTTCCACGTTCTTTGGATCTGCTTCAGGATCCTTCTGTATCAATTTCGGATGTGTATGCTGCAAAAACTGCTCTTGGATCAACCATCCTGGCTGCAGGCGAGTACAAAGGCAAAGGCAGTCTTGAGTTTTACGGACTGGCACCTTCACCTTCGGGGTCAGTCATTACAGAGAGCTACCGAAATAGACAGACAGCCGCTTCAACTCGATTGTTGTCGGTAGCCGCACATGGCAACTCTACAGTATTCAGTGATGGTGATGGCAATCTGAAATGGATCGAGCGCGATGGCATGACGACCATACGAACCTACAACATCAATGAGGCTGTTGTTGCGCCATCTTTCAATCAAGCACAAAGCACAGCTCAGGGGCCAGATGACGAGTCGTCCCAGGGGGACATCGTGCAGAAGATCATACCTCTTCAACCGTCAGCACGGTCATGGTCTAGCAAGAGGCCAGATGTGAATCAAACGGATCTCGTACTCAAGACGGGTGACGGTCGGGTAGGAGTACTAGGTTTCGGCCACAAGACGCTGTACAGCAGAGAAGAAGAGGAGACTGTAGTTGAGACCACTGAGGAGAGGGTCAGGAGAGACGCTGAGAAGCAGTACCGAGAGACGCTGGGCAGGGCACTCCAAAGTCAAGCTGATGAAGTGAGGTTTATGAGAGGCCTGGGCATGGCATTCGGAATGAGTTAGGGCCTCTAGTAAATGTCTCATACAAGTAATCTTGACTGGCCCAAGCTCTCGAGCATTCGAAGCAAGTGAGGGGCAAAAGGCATCTCTTCTCCACACTCTCACATTTGCCCCGCCATTCAACAAACAAACTTTCATCATCCCTCTTTCTGGCCTCCATCAGCTTAGATTAACATTATCGATGGGTCTAAGAATGAACGATATACACGCACCGACAGTCGCATCGGGCCCCAGTAGCACACAGGCGAATGGCGCAGAAAGAGAGAAATTGTCGTTGCCAGAGCTCATTGCTGAGAAGGATCGCGTCTGGAGCGAACTGTCCGCACTGGGTTCAGTCCTAGACAGCGTGAGTATTGTTATACTACAACTTTGATGACTTGAAGCTGACAATCATACCTGCAGCATGGAGTCAACATGAGCACTCCTTTGACCACATTCGATGGCTACCCTCGTCCCGATCTCGACATTGCCCAGATCCGCACAACACGCGCCCGTATTATCCCTCTGAAGAACGACTACAAAGATTTGATGGCTCGTATCGAGAAGGCTATGCACGCACACTGGGAGAATGCCGCTGCAGCACCACTACCGCCACCATCGGCGGTAGCAGCACGACCCTCAGCCCAGACTACTGAAGCAGCAGCACGAAGCTCGCGCGTCGCATTGGAAGCACCCTTTGCCAAGGTCAATAGTGTTGTCGCGTCATCACCAGCAGCCAGAGCAGGACTCAAGCCTGGCGACAAAATCACAAGATTTGGAGATGTGGATTGGATGAATCACGACAAGCTGAGCAAGGTAGCCCAGACGGTACAGCAGAGTGAGGGTGTTGGCATCACGGTCAAAGTCATCAGGCCTGCTGCGACAGGTGCTGGCGAGCAGAGACTGGAGATGCAGCTCACACCGCGACACAACTGGGGAGGAAGGGGCATGTTGGGCTGTCATCTGTTGCCTCTGTGAAGTTATGCTAGGCAACAGCGGGCTACGGCTCAACAGGAAGAGAGACAGATTGCTAAGCAATTGCGACAATGATACCCAACTACTACAATGAAGCGTCAAGAGACAGCATGTCTCTGAGACGACTGCTACCACATGCAAGAGACAGGCAGCAGCAGCATCCAGAACACAAAACAGCACATGGCTGATGAGAGCACAAGCTTGCTAGCCCGATGGCCACAGCACATGACAGCATTCCATGACGTTGGTTCTTCGATCTGGAACGGTATAGGGCTGCATAAATGCATTACAGCCTAAAGCTTAGAAATCAAGTATGCACAGTTTCTGCCAATGAAAAGCAAGAATTGAAAGCCTGTAACATGATATGACGATGCAGCTTGAATTTACTCAGAAAGAACAGTGAGGCAGCAATGTGACCATGAAGCTCAAGAAAGGGAATTAGTAAGACAGGAGATGGTTGAGACAGGCGTGGGTGTCGGACAAGTCAAGGAACGAATAGAGAGACAGAGATACAGCGTTGGTGAGAGTGACGGAAGGCGTTTGTTGACTGGGAAGCGGCCAACGCGATGCCAAGGCCAGTGAGTGAGAGGGAAGGCAGGCGCTCGGGCCATCAAAATGGGCTCGAAAAACATGATTGCCATCGAGCGTCAACATCTCTTGCTCTTGCTCCTCTATCACTCTCCCATACCCATCTCTCTCGTCAGTCTTCCCGCCAGCTTTCATCACTCCACAAAGTATCCATCTCTGACCTTGTCCACAGACTTGTCGTTTTACTTGACCCTAAATCGACATCACAACAATGGCTGAAGTTCCCACCTTCAAGCTCGTCCTCGTTGGCGACGGCGGTACCGGAAAGGCACGTTCATCTCCAGCTCTCGATTCCGCATTGTCCGTCGACTTGCGCATCGTTTCCGCCCGTTCACTCTCAAGGAGCCACTCAAACTAACTGGATATGCTCAAAACAGACCACTTTCGTCAAGCGTCACTTGACTGGAGAGTTCGAGAAGAAGTACATCGCCACTCTCGGTGTCGAAGTTCACCCTCTTGGTTTCACCACCGTACGATTTCCCTCCTCCGCCGCTCGATGAAATGCGCCAACGACTAATCCCATGACAACAGAACCTCGGCCAGATCCAGTTCGATGTTTGGGACACCGCAGGTCAGGAGAAGTTCGGTGGTCTCCGTGACGGTTACTACATCAACGGCCAGTGCGGTATCATCATGTTCGATGTCACCTCGCGTATTACCTACAAGAACGTCCCCAACTGGCACCGTAAGCATCCACCTGCCTCCCCACCCCGCGTTTTTGCGCAGCTTCAAGATTTCGATTTCCAGCCCCGCTAACACGCCCCACTTACAGGTGATCTCGTCCGTGTCTGCGAGAACATCCCCATCGTTCTCACCGGTAACAAGGTCGATGTCAAGGAGCGCAAGGTCAAAGCCAAGACCATCACCTTCCACCGCAAGAAGAACCTCCAGTACTACGACATCTCCGCCAAGTCCAACTACAACTTCGAGAAGCCCTTCCTGTGGCTCGCAAGAAAGCTTGTCGGCAACCAGACCCTTGTACGTCTTGTCTCGACTTTCTCTGGCTGTCACGTGTTGCTAACATTTTTCCCAGGACTTCGTTGCTGCCCCCGCCCTTGCTCCCCCAGAGGTCCAGGTCGACGAGGCTGTTCTCAAGCAGTACCAGGACGAGATGGCACAGGCCTCCGAGATGCCCCTCCCCGACGAGGACGACGACCTCTAAGCGGTTTCGCCATTACGGAAACGGGATTCGTTCTTTCAGTAATCGAATTCCACGTCTTCTAAATACCCAGCGGCACGCTCTTCCGTCATCAAAATGCACTCGCGGAGCAAATATGATTTCGCGGCGGAAACACGAGAGGCGGACCGCATCTGCGCGCGTCCATGGCTGATATTGACTTAATGACTCTGGGGAGAAGGAATGGGTTTTTGTGCTTTCTTCCATCAATGAAAAAAACAACCACACCACGCACTCTGGCAATCACTCTGAGCAACGAAAGTAGACTTCTGGCATTCTATCTGGATCCTGCAGCGCTTGTGCTTTTTATTCTTTCTCTTTCCGCAGTCTCATCCCCGAAAGAACTACACTCTCAAATTGATGATTATTCAAGCGCTTTCGAAAAGTTACACAGATCAGGAATTAGATTGCATTCTTCTCTGGTCTACATTTGTCCTTTGCTTCCCCCATGAATCGTAAGATGCTCTCGATGGTATGTGCATGAAGATAAACCATGACTGCTAGTACTCTGATATTACCATGTTGTCCGCTCTTCCTCGGTCACAAGTCCAAGGGTCTCCTATTCCAGAAATCCGTGATGCATTTGAACTATAGAAATGCATAGTAGATTCGAGAGACGGGTTGCTTCCACTGAAAAGCCGAATTTACAGAAGGTCTCTTTGGATGCTGTCTTTACTTTGATCGTGACTGTGCATTTCCATAGCAGATGCTCTGCTTTATACATCCAATCGGAGGAGTGGGATAGTTACGGAGTTGGAAGGAAGGTGGCTCAAAGTGTGCACGGACGATGAGCCGCTCTTGCCAGTCAACGTCAGGTCATGGTTTCTTGCTTCCTTCTTGCAACATGTCAGCATACTATCTATCTACAATGATATGATCGAAGGCCTAATGGCTGCTAAGTTGCGATACAAGGCGCCATACATGCCAGGAAATTTGGATGTCTCTCTATTAACTTCTGCCGTTACATGAACACGGTATCTTTTCTGGAAGAAGACACAAGGATAGCCTGGACACAATCGGACGATCAGTCAATCATTCGAGCAGAAGATGTAAGATATGCTATCTAGATACCTGGATCTAGTATAGCTGTATGCTGGAATGATCGAATGTACCTTGTCATACTGCAATCTGGTCGTGGATCATCTGCTGTCAATCACATTCTGGACTGGAATCTGAAGTTCGAGTTTACCAGTCTAAGAAGCATATAAGCATGGGACTGGATATGGTTGACTTGCCAATCTGTCAGAGGGATGTGTGCCGAGCCATCTATCTTCTGAAACTCGTGCAGGAGCCGTATGTTGATTTCCATCAACAAGGTACGCTGCTCGATCGACCTGTATCATGGTGGCTTGCTGCTTGTCGGAACTGAGCTCAGCCTCTCATATTCCCAAGACTGGTGTCCGCGGATATAAAATCATTCAGCTCACATGGCTCTGTCGAATCACTGGTGTCGTGGACACATCGAAACGACAGCGTCCAAGGTCGATTGGTGCGAACATCCTCATGCAGTTTGCAAGATAGAAGAGCAGTGTGCGTTGCCATCACAAACGCACAGCGCGAGAAAGGACAAGTCCAAAAAGGACTCACAGCTTGCAGTGAAGCGAGAGGGCTTATATACAAGCCAGACTACTCCTTTCCCATCGGACCAACCATGAATCACTGGATAGCCGGCAGCCATGGCAACATGGTGTAGTCAGCGACCACCGCGACCGATGGAAAGTTCACTTTTTTGCGCCCCAAAGGCCCTGAGTTCGACTCAGAGACCAGGGGTTGTGATACTTTTTGCACTACACAACATTTGACATGACAAGAACTGTCCAGAGCCATTGTCTTCCCAGAACCTGTCCAGTTATTGGCAACAGTATGTTTTGATGGCCTAGCAGCATGGGAGCATCTAGCTGCTTGCAATGCTTCCTGTGTGAAAGCGCGTGGTTTCTTTGTGCTTTCTTGCAGTGGAGGCGAGGCTAGTGTCAAGAGATTGACACGGTATATCTCAACGGAAAATCGATCAGTTGTCTGGTCGTGTCGAAATGCACAGTCATCTTCAGCCTCGAAAGTACCGGCCAGAGAGACCTGGAGAGATGGATCATCTCGAGTGTCGTCGTCCTGTATGTCTAGAGTACTGTGAACCATGGTGGAAGCAATAATCGCGCGATGATTGTAAAGAAGTAGAGTCGGGCAAAAGCATAGGGTTTCGCTGGCAAACCAAGGGACATACTATCAGAATGCACAGTTCTCTTCCATCTCAGAGACACTACCAGAGAAAGCTGAGACGGCCATGACTCTCGTTGGATACAATGTTGTATCTCCAAAGCTTTGTGCATTGCAATAGTACATTCATCCCGTATCATTGCAAAAGGAAGTTGCCAAGCGACAGTGGACTCTTGTTGTAATCGTCAACCACATATTGACATCAAATCTCTCAATCACCATCAACGTGAGAAAGCAAAATCGGGCTCAAGTTTAGGATGTATGGAAATCGCCCAATCTAGGACACAAACAACTCGACCTCAATCTCGTTATTCCACCCAGCCTTCTTTCCAGTCTCCTTCCAAGCTCTGTCCACGTCAATCTCCAGCACGTCTCCATTGACACTCACGCATTCCTTGGGAATCTGCTTGCCAAAGATCAGAACCAGCATGTCTTTCTCAACGTTCCACTTTTTGCCCAGGTCGCCGATCCAGAAACCAAGCACTCCCAAAGCTTTGATAAGGACGGAGTATCTCAACTTCCCTGTCTTGTCGACAAAGACATCACTGCTGATTATGGCCGCTGCACCTGTCATCTTGCCAATCAGACCGAAGCAAGATATCATGATCGGGCCGTTCTTGCTAGTCTTGTATTCATGGACAGGATGGGCAGATAAAATCTCCCAACCTCCGACATCGATCTCGACACCGGTCAGCGCTTTCTTCTCGCCACACGACATTGGCTTGCTGATGGCGCCAGTAGTGAAAGCACGAATGACATAATTGCCTTCTTCGGCACCCGCAAAGGTGGATAGAGGGACGAGTTCAGACAAGGGGCGCTGGGTACAATTGAAAACACCCAGGTACGCCGTTCCAGTGCGGGCGTAGCCATGATAGGTGTGCACTTTCAAAAGGGAGTGGTCTTCGTAGCCGGCATAGGCATTTACACTCTTGCCGATGTTGTAGGGGCGCAGAATGACGGTCTTGCCTCGGGTCGTTCTAGCTGTCATCTGATTGATCAGCTTGATGTCGTGCTTTCCAGGATAATCCGTGAAGTAAATCGGTCCTCCAGACACACAGCGAGCCGCACCATGGAAGGAAGCCCACTCATGTGATGTTTGGAACATATCCCAGTCAGGCAGCACGTTCAGATGCTGAGTGAGCAGAGAGTTGTGAGCATTGCAGAATACATGCCAAGGGTGAGAAGCAGGTACTTCGGGGAAGAAGTCATCAGAGTTGCGAACAAGAAGTCGGGGCTTGTTAGTCGGTAGCTGCGAGTGGAAAAGCAACTGTGGTGACTGTGACATGCAAGAGATGGCGCGAGAGCCAAAGTGGCGGAGATGAGCGATGGTCCAAGCATCCTGGTACTCAGTGATCAACTTGCGGCGATCAGGTGCATCGACAATCATATCCAAGAAGAATTGAGCGTCGGTCTTCACTCCGGTGATACCGCAATCGTCCAGGAATGCGTAGAAGTCGTTGTACATGCGTTGAGCATCAGAAGCATCAACAACTAGCATCTCACCTTCTGCAACTCCGGGCTCTTTCTGAACCTTGGTCGTCTTGTAGTTCTTTGCAATATTGCCATCCTTGGCCACTCCGCCCCAGTAGCCTAGGATTGCATGCCACACGGCGATGTGGTTGATGTTTGGATGCTTCTTGCGGATATCCGTCACGGCGTGCTTGAGTCCCTGAGGGAAGCCCTCCTTATTGGCATCGAAGTCGGTCCAGGCTCGATCCATCTGTGATTCACCCTCTGATAGTGATTGCCAGTTGTCGTCGATGATCAAGTTTTCGATTATAATGTCCTCTTTCTTGAGAGATTCCAGAGCCTGATTGATCTTGTCAACGGTGAGCTTTTGACCCAGACCGTTCCAAGTGCAGTAAGTGAATCCATCGTACCACTCCTCGAGCCAATCGGCTTTGACGTTCTTATCCACGAAAGTCTTGATCTCGGTCTCGACTGACCCTGACACATTTTCGTAGCCTCCTACTACTTTTCTTGCATGGTACATGACTGCAGCATTTGCTATTTCAAAAGAGTCTGCGATCGACACGAGCACATGGCTGGTGCCTTCTTTTTCGCGATCATTGCGACCTTGTATGATAACATTGCCGTTGTCATCGTGTTGGAAGATAGTGAGTACGTCTTCAACGCCGCTGATGGCTAGACAGACGACATGTGCTCCATCATGTCGCAAGAAAGATGCGAGTACAGCATCTTTGTCCACATGGAACTTGTCTTTCCCCTGACGTGGTGCAAGCCAAGGGCTCCACAGTCTAACCAATGAGAACCATCGGGTAAAGTCTTTCGGGGTGCCCAGGACATGTCTGCTGTAGCCAGAGTCATTGCCTTCAGCGGCCTTGATAGGCGCGGTGATGGAATACAGTTTGGTGTCAGGAGTATCAGCGCTCGTCTTGCGAATGTTGAGTTCGGAGCTTGTTCCATGGAAGTATTCAGGGAAGCCTAGCTGCTCATGTGATTGTTGATAGTGGAGCTGCCCATCATCCAGTCCGCTTTGATCTTTAATCCACTTCCATCCAGCATCATCGCCAATCTGGAATTTGACGGTGAAAGATACGGGTCGAAGGTTGTTGGGCCTACCAGTAAGTTTGCCGGAATACCAACTGCGGGCGACCTGTGGTTTGGAGTTTACAAGTAACTGATAGGTAAGCTTATATTACACAGGGACCTTGTTCAACGACTCACAACGTCATCGTGGTCATTGGACGCCTGGAGAGCAAGTTCCGACCAATCATGCTGTCCTTTGTGGTTATGCCAGATCGAGACTCTGACATTTTGTTCGTTGACTAGGTGGGGTGAATCAATACATATCTACAGGGTCAGGGGTTGAGGATATGTACCTAATGATGCAGCAGATGTTTCTAGGAAGACAGAGAATTGGACCTGAGGCTTTTAGTGTCGAAAGACAATATGATGGGTAGAGACATACGTACAGTATCCTGATCTCTAGAAATGACAGTAGGTTGCCCAATTGGCGGTGAGCAGATTATTGCAGCATACATATTATCGTCGGATGTGTAAAGCTGTTGGGCGGGAGGGAGTTTCTCAGGCAAGTCGGTAGTCGCTGGATATACTCGCTGTCCAGTATTGACGTCGCAGAAGCCAAAAGTGATCTGGTTTTGTTTCTTCTTCATGAGTAAGTATGGTTCCAATAGTATATAGAGTGTAGAGATGTAGAGAAGAGGGCGAGAGAGATTGGGTCTAGGCAAATGACATTGATGGTTGGAAGAAAAGGAAGATGATACTTGGAAGGGTTTGTTGTTACAGAGCAGCACTAGGAATATGTCGACATCATACCAGGGGCTCGAAAAGGGCTAGTTGACGAGAAGAGTGGATCTCGACAAGTTCCATAGGATCCCCGGAGTGGTTCATGTCGAGCTGAGGGGGGCAGCAACGACCGAGGCGATGTCATAGACCGGGGTAAGTCCATCCTAAAGCCGACGCTAACCACAATAGAACAAGAAAAAAATAGTAGCAGTTTCCCAAGAAGCGCGTTCGCGACAATTGAATTGAACATTGCCAGCATTGGCAGGAACGATCGATCGCCATGTTCGACACGATATGCACGCTCCCGCTTTCGTCGGAGCTGTTCGCCCAAGCTCTTCACCCAACAGCACCTTTGGTCGCCGTAGGACTTAGCTCCGGACATGTCGAGACGCTGAGACTGCCACCAGTCGAGGGCGACGATGAGGATGAGGCCGAAGCTGAAGCTGCAGCAACTGGACGCGGTCACATCGAGGCTGCATGGCGTACGCGCAGACACAAGGGTAGCTGCAGAAGTCTGGGATACAGCCTGGACGGAAGCACTCTCTTCAGTGCTGGCACCGACGGCATCGTCAAGGGCGCCGACAGCGTCACTGGCAAGGTCGTCAGCAAGATTGCTGTCCCTCTTGATCCGTAAGTCACCAATGTATTAAACCTCTCAATCGTTCTAACTGACCAACGCCTCAGCTCGACCGACGACATTGACGAACCCTCAATCCTCCACATTCTCAGTCCCCAGACCTTCCTTCTCGCAACCGACAGCTCTGCTCTCCACCTCTACGATACCCGCGAGGCCAACTTCTCCACCTTCTCCACCACTCGCCCCTCGCAAACACACCACCCTCACGAAGATTACATTTCCTCCCTCACACCACTCCCTGCTTCCGAGACCAGCACCTCTGGATACAGCAAACAATGGGTCACCACTGGCGGTACTACTCTCAGTGTGACTGATCTACGTCGCGGTGTTCTGGTCCGTAGCGAAGACCAAGAAGAGATCCTCCTGTCCTCTTGCTTCGTCTCTGGTCTACCCGCCCGCAAGACCAGCTCGTCAAAGGGCGAGAAGCTTGTTGTTGGTGGTGGAGACGGTGTACTTACCCTCTGGGAGCGTGGAGTCTGGGATGACCAAGACGAGCGTATTACTGTTGATCGTAGCGCTGGTGGTGGTGAGAGTTTGGATGTCATCCGCGTGCTACCACCAGGCGTTGGCCCTGGCGGTAAGGTTCTCGCTGTCGGTATGGGTGATGGCAAGGTTCGCTTCGTCAAGCTTGGTCCCAACAAGGTCATTTCGGAAATCACACACGACGATGTCGAGGGTGTTGTCAGCTTGGACTTTGACGTCGCAGGCAGACTCATCACAGCAGGTGGCAGCACCATCAAGGTCTGGCACGAGATGGTCGATGAAGACCAACATGCCTACGTTGACGGCGATCTCAAGAGAGAGGCTGAGGACAGCGACGCAGGTAGTGATGACGATGACAGCGATATGGGCAGTGATGACAGCAGCGACGAGGAAGACAACGGCCGCAAACGCAGAAAGAAGAGAAAGCGTGCAAAGGGCAAGGACAAGTCTGGAGGCGCAAAGAGCATGGGCTCGTTCGCCGGCCTGGACTAGAAACACAGCTCGATGAATCGAGGCATAGAAGACGACGAAACTAGAGCATCGAAATGCTCCTGTACAAGATACCCAAAAGAATCCAATAAACACAAGACTCGAGAAATTCAGAGATTAATCAACACCACAAGTCGTCCGTACCGCCCTGCCCTTCCTCGCTTCTCTCCCTGAGAATCAGAACGATGTCTCCACTTTGAAAAGGCACGACGATTTCAGGATTAGTGACAAATCCAAAGAGAGGCGAGAGTAGATGGCTTCTCGATGGACACTATCCTGGTCCTCAAAAAGCATTGTGCGTTTTTTTTTTAGGTATACACGATATGTACATTCGTACACGGAGAAGAAGCGAACCTTGACTTTCGTTACAGTTCAACAGACTATAGATGTCTCGTGCTATCCTTCCGCACCTCCTACCTGCCTCACCAACACAAAGAAGACGTATAACACCTTCTTTGATCCGCTTTCCCTAACAGCCACCAAGCTCTCGTGCAGTACTTCCGCACTCTATCTACCTCATAGCCGGCAACGAAGGTATCACAGAAAGCAAACTCGCCGTCGACCCAGTTTGCGAGCGTAGTTGACATCTTGTCTCGATGCCGTGGCAGTAGATAGTGCAGAAGAAGTTCTTGGAAGGGTCCTCAGTCGCTGGGGACCACGATAGGTAGCGGAGGATCAAGCAGAGTGTGAATGGAGAGAAAGGTTAGATCAGGGAGTGCTAAATACTCAGTGGCTGAAACTGTGAGTTAGGATGAAAACACAGAGAAACCACGGCAAACGGACAATCGGTTCTTACAACGAGATATAGACAAGCTTGCAGCTTTTATGGTACACCGTTGTTTGTAAATATGATGCGAGGTCCAGAGAGAGAGAGTCCTTGATCCCGCAACTCTAAGCAGACACTTTCTCCTCGTGAGAGAACTGTGAGTTCTTATAGTACCTCATATGAATCTCTGTATACGGAGAAGGGCAAGTCAAACTATGCTGTTTTGAAGAAAAGTCGAGAGTTCTTTGTCTATCCTTCTATCGAGACGCCAACTCTTTACATGCAGAACAAAATATATATACACACACCAAGAACCATTTCCTTTCACTCCCACGCCATGAGAAGCTGCAAACAACAAACTTTTTGGCCCAGCCATCAACAAATAATCGTACACATTCGCTTCTCTTCATCCCATTAAATGCACAATTCATGTTGCTTATTTCTTGTTTCTCTCAGCCTGGTACTTTTCGTGCTTGGCAATGAGCTCCTTCTGCAATTGCATGGGTGCAGGCGAGTAATGGCTGAATTCCATAGAGAACTCACCCTTACCCTGAGTAGCAGCTCTCAACTGGGTAGAGAAACCAAACATGGAGTTCAAACTGCAGTCAGCGTAGAGAGTAAAGTCCTCAGGGCCGATCTCAGTATCGGAAATGACGGCGTTACGCTTGTTGAGCAGACCGACAATATTTCCCTGGAACTCGTTGGGTGCGGTGATGGTGGTCTTCATCAGGGGCTCAAGGACTTGGGGTTGAGCTGCAAGGAAGGCCTTGCGGAAGGCTTGTTGAGTGGCGTTACGGAAAGACATTTCGGACGAATCGGTCATATGGGTAGCACCGTCGTTGATGACCATGCTGGCACCCAGGACGCGGTGACCAAGCAAAGGACCCTTGTCGCAAGAAGCGTAGAAACCCTTCTCACAAGCAAGCAAGTACTTCTCACTAATGGTACCACCGGTAATCTGCTGCTCGAAGTGGTTATCGGCAATCTGGCCAGTGGGCTCCATCCATCCGACGACACGGGCATAATCACCAGCACCACCGGTCTGCTTCTTGAGAATGTGATCGAAGGGAACGCGGGACTGGATAGTCTCGCGGTAGGCGACTTGAGGCTGACCAACGATGCAGTCGACGTTGTACTCACGGCGCATACGCTCGACGTAAATGTCGAGATGCAATTCACCCATACCGGAGATGATGGTCTCCTGTGACTCAGTGTCGACGTGTACACGGAAAGTAGGATCCTCACGCTGGAAGCGAGACATGGCCTTGGAGAAGTTGGGGGTATCCTTGGTCTGTTTAGGCTTGATGGAAAGCGAGATGACAGCGTCGGGAACGAACATGGAAGTCATGGTGTAGCCGAGAGTACCGTCAGTGAAAGTGTCACCAGAGGCGCAGTCAACACCGAAGACGGCACAAATTTCACCAGCATGGATCTCGTTGACTTCCTCCATCTCGTTAGAGTGCATACGCACGATTCTGGGAATCTTGACCTTCTTGTCGGTACGAGCGTTGTAGACGACCTGTCCCTTCTTGATGGTTCCTTGGTAGACGCGAATGTAGGTAAGTTGACCGAAGTTGCTCTCTTCCAGCTTGAAGGCGAGACCAACGAAAGGCAGCTCTTGGTAAGAGACCATCTTGACAGGAGCTTCCTTACGTCTCTTGTCGAGAGCAACGTTCTCGACCTCGGAAGGGTTGGGAAGGTAGTCGCAGACACCGTCGAGCATGGGCTGGACGGACTTGTCGGCCAGAGCGGAACCCAACATGACAGGAGAGAACTTGAGAGAGATGGTTGCACGTCTAATGGCGGCCTTGATCTGAGGAATGGTAGGTTCCTGCTCGTCAAGGAACATCTCGGCAATCTCATCATCGACATCGGCAAGAGTCTCGATGAGCATCTTGCGTCTCTCCTCAGCGACCTGCTTGACGTCGGCAGGAATCTCGTCTGACTCGACGATGGTCTCTCCCTTCTCGCCAGTGTTGTAGATAGCCTTCATGCGAACGATATCGACGACACCCTTGAAGTCATCCTCAGCACCAATGGGAACCTGGATCATAGCGGCGGGAATGCGCAATTTCTTGTTGATCATGTCGCAAACACGGAAGGGGTTGGCACCCATGCGGTCCATCTTGTTGATGAAAGAGATACGGGGGACATTGTAGCGGCGCATCTGACGGTCGACAGTCTGAGTCTGGGACTGAACACCACTGACGGCGCACAGAATCATGACGGCACCATCAAGAACCCGCAGAGCGCGCTCGACCTCGATGGTGAAGTCGATATGGCCAGGGGTATCGATCAAGTTGATGTGGTATTTCTCCTCGGTTCCCTTCTCGCGGTCGACCTTGACCCAGTCACAGAAGGTGGCGGCCGACTGAATAGTGATGCCCTTCTCGCGCTCCAAGTCCATGCTGTCCATCTTCGCTCCGACCGAGTCCTTGCCGCGAACCTCGTGGATGGACTTGATGCGACCAGTGTAGTACAGGACACGCTCGGTGGCGGTCGTCTTTCCACTGTCGATATGAGCAGCGATACCAATGTTTCTCAGCTTGTCCAGGCGGGCGGCCTCCTTGGGGTTCAGGTTGTTGACAATGTCCGTCTGCGAGAGCGAGCTGGGGTCCTGCATGGCGTGGTCGAGCCTAGATGGGTGTTAGCTTTGGACCTGCCATGTCTTGAGCAATACATACACAGCAGCGGCAGTACCGCTCTGCAGTCTCCTGGGCTGCCATGAGGTCGTCCTCTCACTCACGGCTGCCGTCTGGGAGCGCAACAGAGCGGGTGAAGGCCAACGCGAGAGGGAAAAGTTTCTGCGGCAAGCATTGCGGGAAGCACTCTCGAGCGATCGCAATGCGCTGCTCTGCACTCTGCCAGCTCCGTATGCCCTCATCTTGACTTGAATGGCCTGCCGATGGAAGGTCCGCTTGGCGTGGCGGCTCTAAGCAACTGCACTTTTTCTGGTCATCATGGTCCACGGCTTCTTCCGTCCTCCGCGTTGTTTCCCGCATTCATCTCTTCTCCGCAACTTCCTTTTCTGTCGACTAGCAAGCATTGCTCCCTAGATTTTGAATAATTTCAACATTTCAACTTTATGTGATCCACCCATGTGTTCTTGACTATCTTAGCTTTCGCTCTTTTAGCAGAACAGTATTTCTCATGCACGTCACTTTCTAGGTCTGCCCGTGCAGGCTTCGAAGGAACATGAGCCAAGCTTTGCTTGTACTAGCATGCTGTACCATTGGCTAGTGCAGCCTTCCAAGACCCGTCCCCTGAAATCTTCGAAACTGCAGGCAGGATTGTTGCTGCCTGCGAGTTCACTCGACAATGACTCGACTGTCACTCAAGACATGTTCACTGTTGACAGCTTGCTGCTAGTCTGAGGCCTCATCACGGCCTTCTGCTGCTCAATGTAATTGTTATCATCAGCCTTTCTCTCAGTATATACCTTCCAGAATACGCCTTCTCTCGCCAAGCAACGAGTACAATTACCTACCTCAATTATCTAGCAATATGGTCAAAGACATTGCTACAGCCGACGAGAAACAAACGCACTCGAATGTAAAGCAGACCAACAGAACTCCAAAAATTTCTGACTATTTGAGGGTCTTCTCATATGCAACAAAATGGGATATCTGCGTCTACACCGTCGCCTCGCTGGCATCAATCGGCGCTGGCATAACTCTACCGCTCATGAATGTCATCTTCGGACAACTTGCTGGCCGATTTACCGATTACTACAGCGATGCCTCCGTCTTGACACGCGAGGATTTTGACCGAATTTTGAACCGTCAGGCCTTGTACATCATGGCTCTCTTCATCGGCCGCTGGGGCCTCAACACTATCAACAAGTATTGCTTCAGAATGATAGGCATCCGATTGTCGTCGGCTATACGCCTCCATTATCTGCGATCACTATTCGCGCAGTCCATTCATGTCATTGATTCTATGCCCGCAGGAGCCCCTGCTACAGCCATCACCGCAACAACCAACACCCTGCAGCTTGGTATCTCGGAGCGCCTAGGGACATTAGTACAGTATATTTCAACAATTGTGGCTGCCATCATAATCGCATTCGTCTGGAGTTGGGATCTGGCTTTGGTCACGTCTTCGTTGATTCTGTATACCGTGGTGGTTGCCGCAATCTTGATGCCTCTCATCATCAAAGGCCAGACTGCGACTCTTGAAGCCGACGCAGAGGCGACAGCTGTTGCTAGCGAGGTTCTAGGAGAAATTCGTCTGGTGCTAGCATGTGGTGGTCAAGATCACGTCCTTTCTCGCTATAATACCTGGGTTCAAAAAGCCTTGACGCGAGCACAAAAGGCCGCTCCATTTTTAGGAATTCAACTTGGTCTTGTGGTATGTCTTGGGAACATACTTGTTGCCATCGAGTAGTATGATCGCTGATGATAAAGCAGTACTTTGGGATCTTCGGCGCCTTCGGTCTGGCGTTCTGGTATGGCAGCAAGAAGTACATCGATGGCAGCATTAGCAATTCTGGTCCCGTGATCATCGTACTGATGTCGGTCATCATGCTAATAACCTCCCTGGGATTTCTATCAACACCACTGATGGCCATGAGTAAAGCCATGGTAGCTGCATGTGAGCTCTTGACTGTCATTGACGCTCCGCTACCTATCTTGGGTTCGCTCAAACCAGATATTGCTTCCAAAGATGTGGTGTTCGAGAACGTCACTTTCGAGTATCCTGCTCGTCCTGGTGTACGAGCATTAAATGGATTAAGCTTTCGCCTTCGTGCCGGTCAGAATACGGCTTTTGTCGGGTCTTCTGGCTCGGGAAAAAGTACAATTGTCGGTCTTCTGGAACGTTGGTATTCTCTGCAAGACCAGCACATGCTAGAGAAAGTCGTTGTTGCAGAAAAGCCTTCCAAGAAATCTGAAACCTTGGGGAACCAACCGCACGATGAGCAACAAGTATCTCTGGACAATCCTGTGCTGTCTGGGACGATCACGATTGGCGATCACAACATCGAAGCTCTAGATCTTAAGTGGTGGAGGGCTCAAGTCGGAGTTGTACAGCAAGAGCCATTCCTCTTTAATGATACGATCTTTGGGAACGTTGCGAATGGGTTGATCGGTACGCAGTGGGAAGACGACTCTGAAGATCGAAAGCTGGAACTTGTCGAAGAAGCATGCCATGAAGCTTACGCCCATGACTTTGTCAGTCGTCTGCCTGACGTAAGTATATGCCTTTTTCCTGCGTCTATACTAACAGACTTCCGCTCAACAAGTTGTGCTGACCAGACAATCGACAGGGGTACTATACGAAAGTCGGCGACGGTGGTGTGAAACTGTCCGGTGGTCAGAAGCAGCGCATCGCCATTGCAAGGAGTATCATCAAGAAGCCCCAGATCATTATATTCGATGAAGCCACCAGTGCTGTCGATGCAAAGAGTGAGAAAATCATCCAACTCGCCCTCGACAAGATCGCAATGACTCGCACGACCATCACTATCGCCCATCGCCTTTCAACCATCAGGAAAGCCGATCATATCGTTGTGCTGCAAGCTGGGCGTGCGGTCGAGCAAGGTACCCATGAAACACTCATGGCTGAGTCTAGCAGTGCGTACAGTGCTTTGATACGTGCACAGTCGTTGCAATTCACCACCAGTGACCACATGGAAATCGACATACGAGATAAAGACGCCAATGTAACCTCAGAGAAGATCATTGACAACACCTCTCAGGATCCAGAACCCGAGCCCCCAAGGGACGATCATACTGCACCGATCACCAAATCTCAAAACTTCTTTCGGATGTTCCAGAGACTTCTACGCACGCAACGCGCCCATCGGTATGCTTTGATGGGTATCGTCATCTCCGCTGTGGCAGTCGCTGCAGCCACTCCAATCCAAGCTTGGCTCTTTGCAAAAGTTCTTGGGGTCTTTTTCCTGAGTACAGAAGCCGCAAAGAGCAGAGCCAACTTTTGGGCCCTCATGTGGCTCGCTCTCGCTGCAGGTTCGGGCCTCGCGAATTTGTCCGAGGCTTGGATTGGCCTGCGCGTACAATATTCTGTTAGTGCAGTATACAAGACACAGTACTTCACTGATATGCTTCATCAAAGAATCAGCTTTTTCGACAAGGACGTCAACTCCCATGGCACGTTGAGCTCTCGTATCGCTAGCGATGCTAAGTCCTTGGAGGAAGTCTTTGGTCTCAATCTCGGACTCGCATTGTCTGGAATGTTCAATGTCGTTGGATGCATAATTATCTCCTTGATCTTCAGCTGGAAGCTTGGCATCGTTGCCTTGTGCGTCACTATGCCGATCATGTTATCCTCCGGATTCTGGAAGTATAGACATGAGGTACAGTTTGATAAGATGAACTCTAGCGTGTTTGCGGAGAGCTCTCAGTTTGCTACCGAAGCTATAGGTGCGATCCGAACAGTCTCCGCGCTTACCATGGAGGATACCATCACAGAAAGATACTCGAAGCTTCTGTCTGATCACGTCCAAGCAGCCCATACCAAAGCCTTGTGGACATCTGGCCTCTATGGTTTTGTGGACAGTGCCGGTCTAGGCTGTCAGGCTCTGGTCTTTTGGTATGGCGGTCGGCTTCTCGCCAGTGGTGGGTACGGATTCGAAGCTTTCTTTGTCTGCTACATGGCGATGATACAAGGTGCAGAGGCCGCAAGTCAGGTACTCAGTGTCGCTCCTAATACTGCACAAGCTACTGCCGCCGCAAATCGCATATTTGAGATTCAAGAGTCCGCAGATACTCAAAGAGCAGGGCTGAGCAACAACAAAGACATACCCGCAGCCGACGGCGGCGTGCGGGTCGAGCTTCAGAACGTTCATTTCAAGTATCCCACTCGCGATATTTTCATTTTCGAGGGCTTGAACATCAGCATTGAAAAAGGTCAATATGCAGCTTTTGTCGGTCCATCCGGTTGCGGCAAGACCACCATCATTTCTCTTCTGGAAAGGTTTTACGACGTAAGTCCTGGACAAGGCGTAATCACCTGCAATGGCATCAACATCAATGACATCAACGTGTACGACTATCGAAGGCATCTGTCTTTGGTAGCTCAAGAACCGACCATGTTCAGAGGAACCGTTCGCGACAATGTGCTCTTCGGCATTCCCGATCCTGATTCTGTCTCAGAAGAGAGGATCCACCAAGTCTGCCGCGACGCACTCATCCACGACTTTATCATCTCCTTGCCGCAAGGCTATGACACTGACGTAGGCTCGAAGGGAGTCGCCATGTCAGGTGGTCAGCGACAGCGCATAGCTATCGCTCGAGCTCTGATCCGTGATCCCAAACTTCTTTTGCTTGACGAGGCAACATCAGCTCTAGACTCTGAGTCTGAGAAGATTGTACAAGCTGCGTTCGAAAGAGCACGTAGCGGGAGAACTATGGTTGCTGTTGCTCATCGACTATCTACCATCCAAACTGCTGATGTCATCTTTGTGTTTGACGACGGGAAAGTGATGGAGAAGGGCACTCATGCTGAACTTGTGAAGAAGCAGGGTATTTATTGGGAGATGGTAAGTTTCTCGTGTCTGCTTCCTGCTCATTACACTAACGGACCAACACAGTGTCAGAATCAAGCTCTAAACTAGCAATAAAACAGAGACCATCAAGACTTTACCTCTATGCTTACTATATAAGCTCCACTATATGAGTGTCTCGGTACACTCTGCTGGATATCAAGAAAGCTGTATCACTCTAGCAAAGACTGGACCTCAGGACTGACCATTGGCCTCATCAATCCTCTTGTATGATTGACCCAATCATAAAAGATTGTTTCGTCAGAAGCGAAGTTGATTCGGTTGTGGTCAAGTCTACTGCAAAATCACTTCACTAGTGTAAGTCTGGACGCGCCCCTGAGTCGAACTCAAGACCTTCGGAGGGCAAAAAAGAGGACTACCATCGATCGAGGTGGCTGCTGACTACACCATGTTACCATAGTGGCCGGCGGGCTCGGTGACTCATGGTTGGTACGATGTGTAGGAGGATAATTAATTGGCCTATATGGTGATGCTTGACATAAACAGGCGCTTACTACGCAAGCAGTAAGGGTAGCTTTGAGGAATCGAGATGCTCTCCTACACCATCACGCACGCTATGTGTGTCCATTATGGATCTCACTGGAAGCTGCGGACGCGCAAATAAACGACGTCTCATGCGAGAGAGTACCAAGGGCTGGCAAAAGGAGAACGCAGGATCTCAAAATCGAGGGAGTCATTGGTGCTCCGAAAGCAGAAATTCAAGGGTATAATGCTACAAAACAAAAAGGAACGCTTCCGTCCTGGCCATGAGAGAGGAGAGCTAGAACTCACAGGCTCATAATCCGAGTTGAGGTAACGATTTCACAGCTTCTCTTCGTTTCCTCCTTCGTGGCCCTGCCTCTTGCTGGATATGATGGGATTAGTTTGAGGCGCGAAGGAGCCCTCACTTCAAGAAGAAGTTCTTCCACTCATCATCCTCGTCATGCTTCTTCTCCTGGCCCTCATCCTTCTTGCCTCCCACGTAGGGAAGCTCACCAAACTTCACGGGGGCCTTACCCTTTCCCTTGGTATCCTCCTTTGAGCTAGCAGGGGCACTGCCAGCGGCAGTTAGCTCGGTGTCCATCTCTTTGAGTGATGGCATAGCGTCGGCATCCTCCATGTTGACATCCTGCATCTGATCGTCGTCGGCATCGGTATCGGCCTTGCTGTTGCGCTTGCGCTTGTTCTCGCCCTGACCCTTTGCCTCCTCTTTGACGTAACGTGCGACGACAACGGCGCGAGTGCTCTTGACCTTCTTGTGCAGCTCCTTGACGGCAGCCTCGATGGTGGACATCTCTGTATAGTGCTACGGTCAGTCTCAATCCGGGTCAAGGGGGAAGAGAAACCATCTTAACCTACCAGGAGGAGTGTCATCAAACTTGATAATGCCCTTTCCCTTCCAGCTTCCCTTCGTGCCACCAATGAGCTTGTTGTACTTCTTCAGAGTGTCAATCAACATCTGAGCGGGGATATGCTCCTGGAGCATGCAGACAATCATGTCGAGATCGAGGGGCTGGAGAGTGCTTCCATCGTTGCGAGCCGAGTCCCAAGCGCGGTTTGCAGCGTTGATGAACGAGGAGTAGAAGGCGCGGTACTGATGGTGTTCAGGGAGGTTGATGAACCACTTGTTGACTGTGGTGTTGTCTCCGCACCAGAGCCAGGTGTAGTAGAGATCTCCGTGCATACTAGGACGAGGGCGAGTGGTTGACATCTTGTTGACCCAGTGTTTGACTCGCGGTAGTCGCTGCTTGTGTTGGTGGTATTTACCGTATTGGTGGCGTTGTCAACAGTGTTCAGGGGTAGTAGCAAGGTAATCAGATGTCTCGAACTCGTATACTGCTGAGTATTGTAGAGTTGAAGTAGGGGGCAGACGATCTCGGAGCACAAGAGTGGAAACGAATGCGCCGTGGTATTGTGAATCAAGGGTGCAAGAACGGGACCAATAGTCCGTCTGCACCGGACTATCACTTCACTCGCAACGAGACGGAAAATTCGACCAGTGAAGCTCCTGGACGACCTCTCTGATATTCCGCGACTGCAACCAAAGCTCCTTGTGCTCGAGTTTTTGACTTAACTTCTCGCCACAACATCACAACCTCACACCCGCACAAGTCAGCAGAATGTCTTCTTCTTCCAACACAAACTACAAATGGTTATGGTGTGACGACCACGCCAAAGTCACCAACTGGTTTTTGAGTCTGACAGATCGTCACGAATACGCTCTGTTCTACGCCTCATTCATCAACACCGCCAACCGACACTGGGAAATCTCCATCGACACGACAGCCACTGCAAAGAAGCTGGAGCCACTTGGCCAGCTCATCGTCGAATGCCTTGACGAAGACCCAATTCCCACTGATTGGCTCATCGAGGCATTGAGCGGCTACCACAAGTTTATCGGTGGCACCAAAGGAAATCTGAAGGGTACGGGCGTGATCAGATTTGACAATACTCCACCAGGTAAGCACTTTGCTATTCCTTTCTTGAGTAACACTAACTAAAATTTTGCACAGACATGGCTTCCATCCAGAGGGGCGAAACAAAGCTCTACAATCTCATCGCTCGCTACTACAAGCAACCTAAGATCAAAGACGAGGGGATTCAGGATGAGGAAATGGAAGACGCCGAGATGGAGGTTGAGCAGGAAAAGCAGCACACCAAGTTCGAGATCGCTATCGTCGGAGGCAGAAAGAAGATCGAGGACGAGGATGAGGATATGGCTTGAAGTAGAAGCTGTCCCACTGCTGAGACATGGTTCTAGCACCATGACTTATGCCCTGTTGACTAATCGACGAAACACGGTCTCATCAAACTTTTGCATCCCTTCGCCACCTGTCTCCGATTTCATTGTGTTATGACGCTATTGTCTGATGAGCTAGGTCTAACAAAGTCACACAATTAGCATAAGAAAGCTATAAAAATTTGTTGTATAACCCCTTCTGTTCGAGGATGTCAGGCACAGTTGCCTGTGCACATATGTCTAGATCAGCTAGCTTCAGACTAATCAGTGGACTCACATCTACGTGGTGTGCATAATCTGGAGAGGCAAGAGGCAGTCATATGAGATGTGGCTTGGTGTCTCCTCCGTTGAATGCGTTTTCGTAACCCGAGCAAATGGTTTAGAAACTATCGGACGGATCCTGACTAAACTCAACGTTCTTACTCAGTATCTTTCTTCTACACGTAGATTTGACATACGGAAACTTTGAGAGACACAAAAGCAAAAGTAGCAAAAATAAATAGCTAAAGCAGCCCCTGAGTCGAACCTTAAAACAAACCTCTGATCATTTCCACTGGGCCAGTCACAACATCTCCTTCGTAAACTAGGGAGGGGAAAAGAGGGGCAGCTGTGATTGGTCTGATACAATATGTCTCTATTCTGATCCAATATATACCCGCTGTTCCAGTGATGACCATGTCAGCAAGATCATCTCGCGTTGTACTGAGAGTCTCCAGAATCTCCCGGTCATATTTTACCTGCGGCATAAATGCATACTGCATACATCACAAGATGGCTCTTGGAGACTGCCCAACGTCTGTCGTAAAAAGACATCGCATCATAACGTTCCTGGCCACACATTGGAAAGACAACACAGAAGGCTATGCTTGATACATGGCGAAAGCAAGACCAAGTAGACAAGGGCAAAAACTACGAGCACTGTATAATCAGATCGGCGAAGAGATGAGAGAAGCGATCAAATGAAGAGGGGTATGATGCTATGTTACAAGACGAAGTACTCCAACATTGAGAAAACCAAACCACGAAACCAAACTCCCACGCCTACATCTTACAACACCATATCCTCGTCCTCGATCTGCTCCTGTTCTTCTGCATCGAACATCTCCTCCTCCTTCTCCTCGTTCTCCCCCTTGGCCTTCTTGTCTCCGACCAGCGGCAGACTGCCAAATTCCACGGGCGCCGAGAGAGTTGTGGCCTTTTGGGCCTGCTTGCCAGGGACAGCAGGGCCCAGGTCGCCGATGACCTCCTCCACGGACTGCAGAGACAGGAGTTGTTCGCGGTGAACGAACGGATCCCACGACAGCTCCGTGCTACGCGGCGACGGCACGTGCACGGGCACAGAAGATGGTGCCAACCAGCCAGGCAGGGGCGAGGGTGCCACATAGGCAGGCAGAGAAGAGGGTGCCACGAAGGCGGGCAGAGGTTGCCGAGTAGCCATAGTGGCTTTGTGGGCGGCGGCGGCGGCTTGAAACTGGGCGACGCGAAGGCTGTTTCTGACCTTGCGTAGGTCTTTCTGGACCTCTGCCTGCAATCTGTTCTTGCCGGCAGTCAGGGCTTGATGGCCTGCACATAGATCAGCGAGGTGTCTTGCGGGTGTATCCATGATTGCCGCCGGGGTGCTGAACAAAAGAACATCCAAAGACGATCTCACGCGATGGTTCCACTCAAGTTGCAAGTATGGAGATGCACGGGGCTCTGAAAAGACCAGCCGTTATCCACTGAGAGACACTACAGGAACATCTCTCTTTGGACATACCTCAACCTCTGTAAGAGATCGTGCATCTCTATAGCTTACAAGAGCAGGGTGCATTTGTGGGCAGGAATAGAAGCGTGACTGACTCGAAACATATAGGGAGGTGCTTGCTGAGCAGCAGAGCTTACAAACAGGCGGGTATTGATAACTTACTGAGACCTTTGTTGAAGGCAACGAGGCCGTTCTCCTTGTAGCGGGATCTACCCTCGCCCAAGCCGGCCGAGTACTCCTGCAAAGCGGTAAGCAGCTCATCGGCAGGGATACGCTCCTTCTGTAGAAGCTCGACGATGAACTTCTGCAGACCCTCCAGAGGAGCGCGTTCCTGACGACGAGACAACTCCCATGCCTTGTTGGCGACATTGATGAACGAAGCGTAAAATTCCTTGTACGTCAGACGCGGCTGGGTGAGGAACCACTACGTGATCTTGGTGTGGTCATCACTCCACATCCACTCGTGGGTCACCGAACCCATCATGGAGGCGCGAGGGCGTGCTGCTGAGGATGACATGATGATGGTGACTTTGTTGATGTTGATCGTGGTGGTATTTGTTATGATGGTGGTGGCTCTGGAGTTGCCAATTCGCGCGGAAGAGAGAAAATAGTTGTGGGTGAGCGCAACACAAGTGAGACTATTTCTCATGTTCAGATTTGACAACTCACTTGCAACTCACATCTCTGAATGCAAATGGCTGAGATGCCTCACATCCGTCAATCAGGTCTGAACGTCATCCTTACCTCCCCTGTGTCGAAGGCTGTTACATCGAACCTACGGTGATGCACAATACTTCATAGCAGGAAGTTGTATCCACGGAGACGATTTATCCTAGGATGCCCTTTTGGTCATACCTCTGATTGAACAAGCATTCTTGCGTTCTCCTCACTGCGATATCATGGTCCTCGGCACGCAGGAAGATGGTAGACTCGAAGGCTACCGTTGGGAGACGCTCTCAATGCAACTCATCCTCGTCAAGTGCACCTGGGTTGAATAACATCACAACTTTCATTGGTATTTCTTTCGGGAGACACTCAGAGGTATAGTATTGATGTTGTTGTCGTTGCAAGGAAGATAGAATGGTACGAGCTGACGTCGAAAGTGTGGACAAGAACGGTCCGTGCTCAGCACGTCTCCTGACCTCCTGTTCTCCGTCCTGTCGTCTCTCTCTCCATCAACAACGTGATATGCAACCATGTCACACGGGAAGGATGCTAAAACCTGGAGGAACGTCTTTGAGTGTCGTGGGTGTTCATTCATCAAAATTCTATGCGTAAACTAAGTTGATCAATCATATCAGCAGTGACAGCTCTCATTGCAACCTATGGACGCATCATACTGTGCAGCGAGCAGATGCTTACTTGCACCGTCTTCTCTGTACGTGAGGGTATGTCATACAGATGTTATGAAAATGCATAGTTTGACATGTTCGATTCTCAGTGGGCACACCTTGAGTCTTGAAAGCATTGTGCCTTTTTATAGCATTTTCTTCTATAAAGAGAGGGTGATTGGGTTCTGGAGCTATACATTCTAGTATGCGGAGAGTGCTCACATCTGTATCCCCCATCCTTGCTCTATGATATCCGAAGCAATCAAGATGCACGGTTCTTTCTAGATGGTGGAGAAGTCCAAAGAGAGCCAACGATATAATGAATCTCAGCGGATGTTTCTCCTTTTCTAAGTCAACCGTGCACTTGTATAGATACTGCGCACGACACACTTGCACAGGGAGTGTGGCTCACCCTTGATGATCTCTGTTCCAAAGAACTGTGAAGTGAGCAGAAGTGAGTAGGATTCGCCGACTCATAACTCACTGTGACTAGCTAGACAATCACTGGCTTTGACCGCTTGCGCGTTTTCTCATCCCCCCTTCTCTCCTTCTTTCCTCCCACCATCACAACTCTATTCCCCCCAATACACATTCAGTCGCCCTCCTTAACTTCCAAGCTCTACATTGCATACGCCCTCAACTCAGCAGGGTCTGAAAGTCTAGACTTGGTCGTTCTCTCTCTCGTGTATGTCATCTTCCTCCGTCTTCTGTTGACTCAACTGACGCGGCATCTTAGATCATCAAAAGCAACAAAATCAAATTTCCTGGCGCAATCGTCTTGTAAGTTTACGCTTTGCCCAACGAGATTCCAGTTGGCTAACCTCTGGAAGATCGACTCGCTTTCACTCATTTGACCATCGCTTCGCGCATCTGTACTGGCGAGCCTTTCCACAACACCCCCTTCGCACCACCCCTCTTTCTCGCAACACATCATCAGTAACTACTAGGTAATCTTCCCTTCTTCTTGTTCTGTGCTCACATCTCTGACTCATACACGCAGTCAACACGGTCGACGCTCAACGTGTCCAGGGGCGCCAGCACGAAAAGCTGTTCGAAATGCTCAACGATTTGCACTACTTCAGTGGCGTCCGTACTCGAGATGACATGAGGGGCGAACTACAAGAGCACACCAGACTCATGGGCAGCATCATGAATCTTCCTGCCGACCGCATCGCCGCTCAAACCGATCACCAGAAGCGCATGTTGCAAGTCGTCGTCTTCGACTCGCCTCCCATGAAGGCCAAGGACTCCAAGTCTCGCTGCCTCGTCTGTCCACCGTTGATTCCTCGCACGGTCTCGAGGCCCATCTCGCCATCCTTGACATTGTCAACGATGAACGCGAAGGCTTCATGCAAGATAAAGAACGTTGCTGCCTCGCTTTTGGTTGTGCAAAGGAGCAAATGATCGTCATCACCGGCACTTTGGCCAAGGTCAGAGATGATGCCACGACCCAGGTCGTCAAAGACGCAACCGATGGTGACAACGTCAAGACCATCACTCTCAGTCGCCCCCTCCTCCACTGGGCTCACCTGTTCGTGAATATCGGTTGCCAGTTTTCGTGTGTCCCTCCTGAGTTCGACATTCCTGCCGATCTCGCCTTCTATGGTCAAGCAGAGTGAGACCTCATCCATGCTCTAATCGAAGAGCATGTGGTTAAGCTTGAAGAAGAGAATGCTGCTGCTACTAAATTGGGGTCCAAGCCTGACGATGGCGCTGTTCCTTCTGCCGAAATCAAGTCCAAGTCTAGGAAAATTTTGTCGCTGGATGGGAAATCTCTAGCAATGGTAGCGTGGAATGGTGGAAGATGGAAAGATCACCTCTTGTAACAGTAGCTACCGAGAAGAACATGCCGGCGAGGTCGCTTGGGCATTGCAGGAAGAAAGGAATTAATTGTCGTTCGCTTCCATTTTGTTCGTGCTGCGTTTCGTGGTGAACAAGTTGTTAACGAAATGAAGAAATTCAAGCACATTCTTTGTCAGAAATGCAATTGTACGGCCATTATGAACGGACTAAAAGTCTTGAGGGCAAGTTTGACAACCTGATTACAAAGAAGGATTACCCATGTCTGTCTCAACGGGCACATGGGGTGATAATGGACGATCAATAGTCGGAGTAAGTAACCCAGAACGAGCAATATGCGATTAATGTTCGGTCTGCTTGAATGTACGATCTTTGCAGAAATCTTGTAGAGACGTAGGTCTGGAGGGAAGCAACAGTCCGAGCAGCAAAATCAATTCCATGGACAAAACTCAGCAAGTTGGGCGAGAAAGCCGCAGATCGTTAGCAGAAAGTGTGAAGAAGAGCATAAAGCAGCATACGAGAGTAAGAGAAGCAGATGGCAGCGAGGAGAGTAGACGACTATAGGACGAGAGTACGGGCGCAGAGAGAGCATACACAGTGGTATGGCTTTGAGTGTAGTAGGAAGAGAAGGAAAGAGAAGAGGAAAAACACATTCCGGCGACGAGCACATTCACGTAAGCTCATAAGTTTTCTGGAGGTGTCGTCTCGTGTGCAATACGGCCTCTGTCCACTGCGTATATAGCATTATAGATGATTGTTCTCTCACATTATTAGCTGTTTTCTTGTATCATTGGTTGTTCTTTTGTGTTGTTAGTTATTCATCCGAGCTGTTGGTTTGTGATGTGTTGTTCCAATAGACAACCGACACAGACAAGTTGCTTTGAACATGCAGGACAGCCCGTGACGACTTAGAATCATATACGCTCCCAAACAACACAACATCATCTATCCTCCTAAATGCCGGTTTGGCGCAGGGGTAACGCGTCGCACTTGTAATGCGAAGATCGCTTGTTCGATTCAGGCAATCGGCATGAACCAAATCCTCTGGATAGATCATTTTTGCACTTTCTACTGTCAACAGGTCTACTAGATCTCGTGCTATGGCTTTCTCTTTCTCTTTTTTGCCCCATCATGATATGAAATACTCTTATCACTTCTGGAATAAATTGAGATATAATCGAAAGTCACTGATGTCAGTGGGCAGTATACGAGGTGGTCATGCAGTTCGCCTCGATGGTAAAATTCTCCAAATTCCTTGATTACCCAAAATTTCTAGTAACCAAGCCACTATCATGCTATAATTCTATATGATCGACCAGTATACATAGAGACCTCCCTTATAGCTTTGCTATCCGATGCAGAATAGCTCCGAAATGATTGAAATGTCCTGGAATAGAAACTTAGTTGTAGAGGACAGGGTTGTACCGAACACATGGCTCCACGAACGGAACGCATCCTGATCAGTGCACGAGTCTCTTCAGTCACAACAGCGCGCCTTGCTCATTGTCGTAGCGTCCATCCTTCTGCAAACTTGCTGTATAGGACAACCACTATGGTTGACTAAAGCACATGTTATGTAAGCCGCCTCTTCTATCACGTATAAGCGATGTAAATGACTTCGAAGAGCCTTCATTGCTATGCAATATCGCTCTCTTCTTATTCATACCATAAGCTTGCTTTTTATGGTGATATGGCGATTATAGAACAGGTTAGGTGATTTGCTATAGCATACGTCAGGTTTGGCCTCACTTGCGTTCATATTAGAAGTGAATGTCCCGAGCATGTTTGCTCTGTTTGGTCGGTGGTCGCGGTCGGCTTTCATTTTACTTATGCTCATCTTCTACGCTTCTCCTTCTCTTCCCATTACCAAACATAACACACTCTTCCGCCCCTTACCATCTCCTCCCTCCGCTACATCTTCTCTACTGCGCACTGTGTTAGGGTACTTCTCACTCGGTCACGCATTCATTTGTTGATGATAGCAGAAGCGCAAATTCTATTTCGCTAGGCAATAAGGCTATCCTAGCACAGTGCGCGCTAACGGACATGTAACGTCGATTTCTGGCAGACAGTACCTTAGATACAGACTGTATTTGTACTCGGTAGGTTCAAAGCGCATAGTGAATGGTGGTCTTCCTGCTAACAAGCTCGCCGCCTAGCAGGACACTATGCATCTTAAACCGCCACGCGCTCTTCTATTATCAACACCCCTCTTTGCTACGTCCTCTCCGTTACGCACTCTGTTAGAGATGCGTCCTAGATCGCTAACCACTATGTCGGCATATCCATTAACTTGGCCGGGTCGCAAGTGCGTTGAAAAGAAGTAAGATGTACTCCTAACAGAGTGCGCTGCGCGCCAACGGACGCGTAATGACAATTTCCTGAACGATAGTGCCTCGGACGAAGCACTTCCCTTGTATGTCTTGAGAGCATGGTTGATGATGGCGTCGTCGCTAACAGGCTCGTCAGTGCTGCAGTCATGCCCATCCGGAAGGGACGCCCAGCAGGAAAACACATGCTCTACATGGTTCATCGTGCGTTACCAAGCACCTACACCATCTTGTGGCTCGGAACCGAGAACATGGTGGTGCGGGGATCTTTGTGGTTCATGGTGACCACATCTCACTGCAAAGGCGCAGCGACACGGTTGACCGACAGTTGCAGGGATTCTCGAAGGTAAGTGAGTACAACGCCGAGCCCTCGTGTGCTCTTTCTCCAAGTATGGCTTCTGACACCGGAGCAGAGCTCATGCCGATCATGACCAAACCTCCATGATCTCCATCACTCCCGAGCGGTCACAAGCCTCACCCTCGTCGGCTCTTCCGTCTGTCTATGCATCGCCTTTCTCCTACCCACGATGCCAAAGCTGCAATTGTATCCTCAGCCAGAACATGACCATGATGGACAGGTCAGCATGTGTCTTTCTCCATGCATAGTGCCTTCGGTTTGCTAACACCATGGCTGCAGCCCAACAGTTGCCATTGCCAATGCCTCTACAACAAAGGCTTCCATCACTATGTCGCCGAAGAACACTCGCTCCGCTGAGAACAACCTCCCCGAAGACGCGAGAACCTTGATGTCTTCACACCATCAGCGCTCGCTTCCAAGCTTCCATCATCCCTGTATCAATCCCCGACAAGCACAAACTCGAGTTGCTTCTCCGACCGCAATGCACAATAATCGATTAGCGCTTCTCGGGATGTCAATTCTTCCTTCAGAAGTTATTTGAACCGCCATCTTCCAGCCCATGGACGCCACCGGCAACCAGACAGACTGTCATAACGGCCATACTGCATCCTTTGTCAGATCTTACCTACTGGAAATCAGTCAGCCTCGCCAATTGCTCGACCTCTTGAAGAAAGAGGGCAAACAACGAGTCGAGGTCCCCGGGTGGTTAAGATGACCAGGGACATCATCGACGGCCCCGTTATCATGTCCGTCTGGTACACTGGATACGTACTCGGGTGCAGAGAGACTTCGTGCAGACAAGACGAGACGAGACACTGCCTGCCTCTCAGACTTCTTCAAAGGCTGTGATGAGGTCGACCGTCAATATACCTATGTGTGAAGATTTTCCATCTCGTCAAATCCCATTGGAAGCCATCTGTCACACAGAGCGGCAACATCACTCTACGATTTTGAGGAGACCTACGCCTGCTGTCGATTCTCACACTCGGGCATGCTTTTTTTGCTCGATTCGTATCTCGGAGGCTGGTTCGCTGTACAATAGCTCGCACATCTCTGTTAACGCATCTCTTCAGAGGTCAGAGAATAGCTCAATTCCAAACCATCAATCTTCTTCTCTTTTTTCAGGTGCAAATAACGTGAATGCTGTAGCTATAGAAATGCACAGTCTTTTGCGTGAACAGACAGCATCTATTGAGAGTCATGATGCTGTCGACTCTCTATGGAACTGCCTGCCATCATGAAAGGACTGTGCGTTTCGATAGCTTCATTCCCGTCTGTATGTGGACTCGAGAGCGGGAGTGAGATGTTGCATATGCCGTATCATGGCCAAGTTATACCATGGAGAATGTGTGTACTTTGATATGATTTTAGACGAGCAAAGCAGCCTCATCTCCCCAGACAAGTAATTTTTGTGTCGAACTTCTGAAAAATGTTAAGATCCCGGACCATCCAAATCATCTACTTAGAAAATGTGCTCAGAGTTTCGCGCCTCCAAGTCAGTTTTTCGAAGGATGGATATTGTTGTGTTGTTAAGGAGTGCGAATGCAGTCGAGTTGTCACGGGCTGTTCTGTAATAATGGCTAGCCAACCCTTCGACAGCCACGAGTTGATCGACAACTCCTCTTGAGTCAAATTTGATATGATAGTGACAGAGAAAGTCATCTCGACCAAGCGATCTTCGCATTACTAGTGCTTTCGCGTTACCCCTGCGCCAAACCGGCATTTAGGAGGATAGATGATGTTGTGTTGTTTGGGAGCGTATATGAAGCTGAGTTGTCACGGGCTGTCCTGCAGCAAGCGCCAGCCAAAACGTCCGCGCGTTGATACTGTCCGTACGGACCTATCAACTCTGATGTGTTTAATGCTGTACTTTGTCTTACAAACCTATCGTGATGGACGAGGAATCACTGTCCTTGAACCTAGTCGTGCAGACCGGCAAGACGTTTACCCTTCGCTAGCAATTCGCACAAACAAGCGGAGGAACAATTTGGATATTAGTGAGAGTCCATGCCGGCATGCCTTCGTAACTCGGAGGTGTCTGTAGCATGCCTTGACCTGGTCAAGCAAACTCTTCTTGTGAGATACGAGCCACTCCTGGTTTCGCTAACACTTTTGACCTCCATGTGTGCCCCTCAAAGCCAGCAGAAGCCCGCCATTGTGCAAATACCTGACTGATTGTGGTGACGAGGCACCATCTGCGCATGTACGCCTGAGACTCTGCAAGCATCTCCAGCAAGCCATAGTGCGAGGACAGCTCACCCAGCTACAAGAGTTGAAGCAGGAATGATGATTGCCTATCAAGCATCAAAATACAATCGATGGTATAGCCACTCAAATTTGGACGGCGAGCGGTGACGGATATAGTATAGCCACTCAAATTTGAATGGCGAGCGGTGACAGACATGGTATAGCCTCCTTACGACTAGTCCTCGTCGTCTACTTTCTTCCTCTCGGATATTTCCTGGAATTGTGCACAAAACAATCGAAATGTCAGAACATAGGAGTGGTAGCTGACCATTGAGACATATCTTTCAGAGCCAACATGTCTAGAATAAGCATCTCTCGTTATCTCGAATACACACATCAAACATATACTGCTTGTCCGAATGTTGGAGAAGTCACCGAAGTTGGTACTTGTAACTATGCTTGCTAGTAGTTGCCGACATAAACCCGGCCCCGTCAAGCTCTTCACACCGCCAAGCCCTTCGCACGGGTCAGTGAAGTTCGCGCGAAAAATTATTCTGTTCATCGACAGCGACATTAGAAGTCTTGGAGGACAGCAGTTTTAATCCATTTCCAACAAGACCATACATTCACAATGGCGCTCGTCAAGGCCGGCGAGGCTGATTACTCGATCAAGCCCGAGAACATTACACCCACCATCGACACCAGTGCCTGGCCGCTGCTTCTGAAGAACTGGGACCAGCGTACGTCGTAGAGCTTCCACGTTGTGGTTATTCCTGCAACTAACACATCTGCGCGCAGTCCTTGTTCGCACTGGTCACTTTACCCCCATCCCCGCTGGCGCAACTCCCCTCAAGCGCGACCTCAAGTCATACATCTCCTCCGGCGTTATCAACCTCGACAAGCCCTCCAACCCCTCCTCGCACGAAGTCGTCGCCTGGATCAAGCGCATCCTCCGTTGCGAGCGCACTGGTCACTCCGGTACTCTCGATCCCAAGGTCACTGGATGTTTGATTGTCTGCATTGACCGCGCCACCCGCCTGGTCAAGTCCCAGCAGGGTGCCGGTAAGGAGTATGTCTGTGTCATCAGACTTCACAACAAGCTCCCCGGTGGCGAGGCACAGTTCGCCCGCGCCCTCGAGACCCTCACTGGTGCTCTCTTCCAGCGTCCCCCTCTTATTTCGGCCGTCAAGAGACAGCTCCGTATCAGAACCATCCACGAGAGCAAGCTTTACGAGTTCGACAACGAGAGACAGCTCGGTGTCTTCTGGGTTTCTTGCGAGGCTGGTACCTACATCCGTACACTCTGTGTCCATCTTGGTCTCTTGTTGGGTGTCGGTGCTCACATGCAGGAGCTGAGACGTGTGCGATCTGGTGCCATGGACGAGCAGAAGAACCTCGTCACCCTCCACGACGTCCTTGACGCTCAATACCTCTACGACAACCAGCGCGACGAGAGCTACCTCCGCTCAGTCATCAGCCCTCTCGAGTCTCTTCTCACCACCTACAAGCGTGTCGTTGTCAAGGACTCTGCCGTCAACGCCGTCTGCTACGGTGCCAAGCTCATGATTCCTGGTCTGTTGAGATACGGTATGTTTTGTCACGTTCTAGCAATCATCAAATTCTTACTAACAATCTACAGAATCTGGCATCGAGGTTCACGAGGAGATTGTTCTGATCACCACCAAGGGTGAGGCCATCGCCATTGCCATTGCCCAGATGTCGACCGTCGAACTCTCGACTTGCGACCACGGTGTTGTTGCCAAGGTCAAGCGTTGCATCATGGAGCGTGACCTCTACCCTCGCCGCTGGGGCATGGGCCCTGTCGCTACCGAGAAGAAGAAGATGAAGGAGAGCGGCAAGCTCGACAAGTACGGCCGCCCCAACGAGGCTACTCCCGCCAAGTGGAACGCCGAGTACAAGGACTTCAACCTGACTGTCAACGGCGAGTCGACCACTGGTGCCGAGAAGATTGCCACCGAGGCCGCCCCCGTCAAGGAGGGTATCACTGGTCAATCCAAGGACACCACCTCCACTGATGAGGTTATGGCCGCCCCCGCTGTTGCAGGAGACGGCTCAGATGTCAAGGATGCCACTATGGAGGATGCTGGCTCAAAGAAGGACAAGAAGCGCAAGCGTGACGGCGAGTCAGCCGAGGAGAAGGCTGAGCGCAAGAAGAAGAAGGCCGAGAAGAAGGAGAAGAGAAAGAGCAAGAGCAAGGCCGACAGCTCTGACAGCGAGTAAATGTACACTTGACTGCTGGGCGGAAGAGATGGTATCAAAAGTAAAGCGCATTACAATGTATAGTACGCGCGCGCGGAAAGGAAAGGCGGCGTTTGGGCACGGTGTTCAGGCGTTGAATATCAGTGACGGCGATTGCAGCATATGCCAGCGGGAAAGTCGGATCTCCTTTGCAATGAACAAAATCACGTTTTAACATCATTCAATTGATTTCGATCCCCTTGATTGAGCCTTGTGATGGGATTTAATGGAAAAGCCGGATGTTCCACATCGATAAAGCAAGCATGGCCGTTACGCATGACGTGGAATGGTCACGCAGATTGAAAGTGGCTGGCTACCTACTTATCAAGAAGCTGAATAAGGAGTCCGAGGCGTACAATAAAAGGCTATATATGGAAAGGGATGATAGGTTGAACAATAGGATTATACATAGCTACACCGTGGCCAGGCCGAGTCTCATTCATTCCTGAATCTCCCGCGTTGGCGACCGGCTTCACTTTTACCAATCGCGAAACTTCCCAAAGCGGAACATTCACCAACTCGCCCTTTCTTTGACTTTTGAGCCAACGAGCAACCTTCCCTGTCTAACTTCTTCAAACTCAGTACACGCGATCTGTTTCCTCTATACTACCCATACTCAACCGCCCGCCTTCTCCCTCCACGACCAAGCATACCCGACGCCGTCAACCCCTCTCTCATACATCATGGCGGAGAAGATCCTAATGTCCGAGTTCAAGGCCCTCTCCAAGGAACCCTGGACCAACATCGAGGTATGTCGCCCTGTTGCGATAGTGGAGTACCAATTACGATGCTGACCCTCTGATGTCCAGCTCATCAACGAGAACATCTTCGAGTGGCATGTCGCCCTCATGGTCATCAACCCGGACTCGATCTACAATGGTGCCTTCTTCAAGGCCAAGATGACATTCCCTCGCAACTACCCCTACAGCCCTCCTGGTATGTGGTCTTGCCGTCGCTCTCACTTATCGCAGTGCTGACCAAGATGGCAGAGTTCAAGTTCACCTGCCCCATGTTCCACCCGAATGTCTATCCCGACGGCAAACTCTGTATCTCAATCCTCCACCCTCCTGGCGAAGACGAAATGTCGGGCGAACTCGCTGCCGAACGCTGGTCGCCTGCTCAACGCGTCGAGTCCGTCCTCCTCAGTATCATGTCCCTCCTCGACGATGCCGAACCCTCCTCACCAGCCAACGTCGATGCTGGAGTCATGCTCCGCAACCATCCCGAGGCATACAAGCAAAGAGCTCGTCAAGATGTCGAGGCTAGCAAAGCCGACATTCCCGAGGGCTTCGTCATGCCTACAGAACATGCCACCTACAAGCCGGAAGTCGAGGACAATTTGTTCAGCTGGAGCGACTCAGAAGTCGAGGATGACTTTGACAACGACAGCGACGCAGAGATGACTTTCGACGAGGATGATGAAGATGATGAGCAGCAAGTGGCCAGCGACAGCGACGACTGAACATAGTACTCTCATCATGGGCTACACGCATATTCTACGGCGTTTTACTTTATTCGATACCATCAGCGCGGCGTTCAGGGAGGGAGGACATGGGCAGGAACATGAAATACCACTGAACAGGACAGTGGTGCAGGAAGCTACCGGCAGGCTCATGGCGCATTTCTCAACTGCTTTTTCCGACACTTTGTTACACAGTTTTTATTAGACCAATATACAGGAGACGTCCTTCTTATTCACTTTCCCAAAACACTCGGTGCCATGTCGCAACACATAGCATAGAATGAAAGCGATGATCAATGCCTGAAACAATGCATGGCTCTTTGAATAATGAACGGTATAGGGCAAATTGAAGTCTTGAATGACGTCGCGGGGTCAGTTCACCGACGGACCAACAAGCAGTCAACCTCCCAAGCAAACACGCGCGTTTACTATATAAATTTTCTGTGCAGTCGCATAGTGCATCTACTGCTTTACCTACAGACATCATGGCCGATCCAGATGCGGAAACCATCCTGATGCTCACCGGCATCTCCGGTTGCACAGATGATGAGGCGCGCAGATGGCTCAAGGTCAAAAACAGCGACGCGGACGCGGCTCTGAATGCCATACTGGACAACGAGGATCTTTCGAAAGCTGAAGTGAGTTATCTGTTTCTTACTGCTAAACACATGTCCCACTGTAGCCAGAGAATGCACGGAGTTTATGAGCACGGAGTGGTGTTTGAAGAGGCTATCTCGAAACATCTCTATGGCCGAACTTCTGATTTGAGAGACAGTGCATCTCTGTAGCTTACAGTATCACTACATGTTATTGTGATACTCTGATGTTGTTCGGCATACCTGTCACCGTGCATGTACTGACTCACGCCAGCAAACCACCACCTGGAACGAGAACGAATTCAGTGCCGGCCGCGACGGTACCGCAGCGTTTGGACCCCAAAACTACTGTACGGACATCCTATGGAGAATGTTCAACATCTCGACTAACTAGCTCAAGCATACAACGAACAAAATCTACGCCCATTAGGACAGAGCGCTGCGCCCACTAGAGGCAATTCGCCCGCGCCTTCCCTCAGACAACCCTCCAACAGAGACGATGAAGATGCCGACCTGCAGAAAGCCATCGCCGCATCGCAAGAAGGCGTTACTCTACCCAAATCCGACACCAACTTCAAACCTGCCACGGAGAATCATTACGATCCTTCAAAGTGGTCAATGACCGCCATCGCTGGCATCGACTCTCAACAGGCCAGCGAGATCATCCCGGATTTGGAACCTCATGAGCGCAAGAACGAAGATGGTGAACCGAGGTTCTTGAAGCAACTGCCATCGGGCGATTACTTACCTAGTCTACTGACTATCGCTCACTCAATCCCTATGGCACGCAAGGCTCTGTTATCGCCACAGAAGACTTACTCCTCCTATGGCTCGGACTCCGAATGGTGGAAGGGCCACGGCATCCGCCTACCCAAGATCGTCAGTACTGTCAGCGGTGCACCTTTAGAGCCTGCCACCACCAACCAGGACGAAGTTCTCGCGGAGATGCAGCGACTGATGGCTCTGCTGGACGAGAGTCTGAGATCATACGGTAGTGCAGAGACACTTGTTCGCCTTGCCGCAAACGATGGTGGATGCATCCTCGACCAAGTTCTCCAGCAATGGGAAAAGGCCTACCTGGATGCCATGGACGAGTACCCAAACACTGATAAGTTCTTTGTTTTTCACTCATTGATAGGCACAACGAACCCAGAAGGCATGACTACTTCGGATCTCTTCTCATTACCACTATTCGTCAACTCCGGTCCCGACTCGTCCTGTGTAGAACTGGCAGCTATCATGGACGACACCCTTTGGGATACCGAGGGCGACGACTCAACCCTCTATGACAACTACATCGACTACTGCGCACAAGTCCTGCCTATCCGTCTGACCCAGAATGATAGTTCGAAGGAAACGCTGAACGTCGTTATCCCACCTTTCTTCTACGTCGACAAGTATCTTAAGGAGAATGCTGAGTTGACCAAGGATGTCCGCAAGCAGATGGCTCAGATCAAAAGGAAGATTGACAAGATTCAGACGGCTCAATTTAAACTGAATAACTATCACCATGCACAGAAAGGAAACCTAAACACAACACAACTGATGAAGCACGCGCAGAACTACTTCTCAGGCGAGACCAGAAAGACTTTGCTTGGAGAAAGAGAAGGTGCTGGCGCTGGCGGAGACACCGACATCCCTCTACCATTGGAGCATCACAGCAAGATAGCTGAGCAGTTGAAAGCGGTCTGTGAAGCGGTAGAGCTGAAGCTCAAAGGTATGTGCACGCCCCTCATCTCAATCTTCGACAATTCTGACAAGCAACAGCCCTCGAACAAGAAAAAGAAAAGGCACGCAAGGCACTGGTAGAACTTTCACAAGAGACGGGACTACCACAAGAGAAGCTTAAGCACAGATACTCGCTCAGAGGTGTCTCCACCAAGCCTCATGTAACATACCTTCTCCGTTCTCGCGATCCTTCCGACACAGCCATGGTAGACGACGAAGATGCACCCGAAGGCATGCAGTGGTGGCGCATCGAGTACGACGTTCATGTGAACGGCGCCAAGGTCATCAAGACCAAATCAACACAAGACGACGTGATCCGAGCCGTGGAACTCGAACACAACCAGGCCCTACTGGTCTACGCTAGCGACTATGCCATCTCAGATGAACACGAGGTCGAGCTGACTCCAGGCCTTGACGAGTTCATCTATCATGACGATGAACACTTCAACGCAGAGCTACAGATGAATGACATCGGACATGTCAACGTCTATCCTGCATACGACGGTACCAGACAACGCCGTGGTTCGGCAGATAGTACCACAGTCAACTACGACGAGGGCCCACCTGGTTATGAGCCACCACCCTACGACGCAGACGTGGAATACGGCAGCATACCGATCAACATCCAAGACAGCAAAGACGTGGCCATGCTCGACAGACACACCCCTCCCGCTCACGAGATTCGACTCGAGCAGGAAGAAGTACAGCCAGAAGAGGCTGACGACCTTGGAGAAACAGAGATGGTTGAGAAGACTCATGCCGCGCCTTCGTTGTACAGATACGGCAACGATGGCCGCAAGACAAGCGAGACAGCCAGTGGGGATGCCATGACAGGCGTCAAGGCCTCGGAGAAAGAAGTCGATTTGATCGATTTTGAGAACTGAATGTACCCCTCTACCTAGGTTATGTTCGAATCACTGGATGTTTGTATTCTTTCATCATTAGATAGGTAGGTAGCTTGAGAAGTCTGGGTCAAACAGTTGAATGATCCATAATTCAACGTCTTAGATGTTGCTTCCCTGTCCCAATCATCTGTGTTGTTCATGTAAGGCATTCATCAAAAGTGAACACTCGCCACTCCACTCGGTGTGGAGACCCATCCTTGGTTGATGGTTGAAAACAATGTATACAATCGCTCAGACCAAGGCATAAATGAGTAGCAAATGAGCGCGTATTGTCAATTTCCAAACTAGCCAAGAAACACCTCCACCTCAACATACTTACAGAAAAAACACTCAAGAGACAGCATGAAAATACACGGCATTCACGAATTCAATTCCAGAAATCATTCCCTTGCTTTACTGAGGGACAGGTTCCGGGGAAACTGATGGATGCTGGGATCGAAGTGGATGAAGATTTAGACAAGGTGCTCGAAGTAGTTGTGACTGTTCTTTTGGCTAGATCGCGCTCTGCAGCACTCGGAATACATGTCGTGGTTGTGGTAGAAGACACATCATAGCTGGTCACAGTGGATGCTGTGATAGCGACGGTCGATGTAGTGATTGGAACTATTGCGGTCATTGAAGATGTGAACTGCGCAGTAGAGGTGATCATTGCCGTCTTGATACCAAGGAACGTAGAGCAGAAAGGCGAGGCGGATGGATATGCCTTGAGCAGATTGACCACTAAGTCAACCGCAGAACAGAGGTTGACAGTACGCTCATCGAGTGGGAAAGCAGACGTAGGAGAAGCAAGCAAAACGTCCATATACTGGAAGCACAATATCAAATGGAGTTAGCTGCAGCTTTTGGACTGGGAGATGGAAGGAAGGGAGTCATCGAGAATTGTCGGTTGCTCAGTATTAATGATTAAATTATGCAAGATATGAAAAGTGGAGACTCCTCACTTCCACTATCTCGAACCATTCAACCTTTCGATATCGGCCTGATTATAATACCTCTCATGAACACACTCTCTGGAAAATCATACAGTAAGGGATAAAGTAATCTACTCTCCGCGTCATATCTCCATCTCTCTCAAGATCAGAATCAGGACGAAGGACAGGAAAAGATAGTCTCTCCGGAACACGGCCTGTCAAAGGACTCACGAAAACATAAAAGAGGAACAACCACAATCGAGTCAGAATCCAATCTCACCCTCAAGAAAGAAGAGCCATGGCATCAACCACAAATCCATCCCTCCACTTCCTCTTCCTCCTCTCCGACTCGGCCTTACCACTGGGTTCCTTTGCCTTTTCCTCCGGTCTAGAATCCTACCTCGCACACCACAAACCTCCTTTCTCCTCTGCATCAACCACTCCACCTTTGGATTTCCACTTCTTCTTACACTGCAGTGTACGGAATTTAGCGAGCACATCATTGCCTTATGTGCTTGCTGCTTACTCCAAGCCCGAGGAGTTGGAGACACTGGATAATGACTTTGATGCGAGCACGAGTTGTACTGTTGGAAGGAGAGCTAGTGTCGCGCAGGGAAAAGCTTTGTTGAGTCTTTGGGAAAGGGCATTTAGTGCGAGTTGCGTCAAGGATGCAGCGACGGAAGCAGCGATTGAGGCTATAACGCAATTTGCTGCGTCTTTCAAAGTCTCAAAACCAGATCAGTGGGGGCTAAAGCTGAATGCACATTTTGCACCTCTGTTTGGTGTGTTGTGCAGAGCGTTGGGGCTGGGAGAAGAAGAGGCAGCATATCTGTTTCTCTGTAATCATGCCAAGAGTGTGCTGTCAGCGGCAGTGAGAGCGGGTGTTATGGGTCCGTATCTCAGTCATGGTGTGCTTGCTTCTGAGAAGTTGCAGATTGTCATCAGGGAGTGCGTGATGGGAGAGAAAGGGACAAAGGTCGAGGATGCTGGATTAAGTGTTCCGGTCATGGATTTGTGGGTAGGCCGGCATGAGTTGTTGTATTCAAGGATCTTCAATTCGTAGAGGGGAAGGAGGGAAGATGACAGGTGTAAGAGTTTTGTTCATTAATTCGTTTCTATCGGTAATACTCGTCGTTTCAACAAAAGGCCAGCCTCCGCCAAAAATGCTTTCGCTTACAAACAGTAAAAGAAAAAAACGCTCAAGAGGGAAAATAGGAATAGAAAGAAGAGAAGAAGAAAATGCCATCGCTAACCCCTGGTTTTATGTCGCTCACAGAATCTCCTTGAGCTGGTTCTTCTGTGCAGGTGTCAAACTTGCAGGGAATTGGATCTTGACACCGACGATGAAATCGCCTCGTTCATCTGGCTTCTTGCTCTTGGGCATGCCTAGGTTGGGGTAGCGGTCTCTGAAGGTTGGTGGTGTAGGGCCGCCAGAGCTGACACCAATTTGTTTACCGTCGATGGTCTTTACGGTTCTTGACCAGCCGGTCAGGGCCTCTTTCAGTGTGATTTCGACGTTGTGGATGATGTCGTCGCCTTCGCGTTTGTATAGTGGGTGTTCTTTCTGTGATGGCTGTTAGTATTGTTATGAAGATGAGGATTGTGGATTGTATGTGCTTACCTCTTCGATGATGAAGTGCATGTCTTGGACACCTCCCTCGACCTGATCTCCCACTCCAGCAAACTTGATCTTGCTGCCAGGCTTGAGACCCTTCTTAATCGGAACCTCAAGAATGCGATCTTCCACCGACTGTTTGTTGGTCTGGTTGTCGAATGTCTTTCTCTTGATCTTCAGTTTCTTTGTGCAGCCGGTGAACAAATCTTCGAGGGCGACTGGCAATGGCTTCTCGACAACGGTGACTTCGGGAGTCTGTTGGCGTCTGCTGGGCATGCCGCCATTCATGCTAGGACGGGCACGAGCACCTGCTCCGGGGCGTCCACCAAATCCGCCGGGCATGGCACCGAAGGAAGAGAAGAAGTCGTCTTCGTCTCCTCCCATTCCACCGCCCATACCAGCACCGCCACCACCTCTGAGGAACTCGGAGAAGATGCTCTCGGGGTTGCTGAAGGAGAAACCACCAGGCATACCACCACCACTCGTCGAAAAGTGGAACTTGGTACCTCCGGGACCTCCCGCTGCACCGCCAGGGAAACCTCCAAATCCACCAGGCATGCCTCCAAAGCCGCCAGCACCGCCTGCATCATCCGGCGGAGGGGCACCACCTCTTAGCAGGAATTCGAGACCGAATTGGTCATAGGTTTTGCGTTTGTCGACATCGGAGAGGATTTCGTAGGCTTGCGAGACTTCTTTGAATTTTTCCGAGGCTTGCGGGTTGTCCTTGTTCTTGTCGGGATGGTATTTCAGAGCGGCTTTGCGGTAGGCCTTTTTGATCTCGTCGGGGGTCGCGGTAGGCGCGATGCCTAGCGAGTCGTATAGCTTTGTCTCGGCGACCATTGTGTGTGATGAGCGAGTGAGTGCGTGTGTAGAGAGTCGATCAAGCAACGGGCGATAGCGATTGGGAAGGTTGTTCACGCAGGTTGGAAGAAAAGGCTTCTTGATTGTTGGGTCGGTTGCTGCTTTGAGCTGCTCCCTCGGTCGAGCGTGTGACATCAGATGTCTGGGGAAACTTCTCGAATCGCCCACCATACCCCACACTCTACCATTGACTTCCATGCCACGAGTCCTTCATTTCACCTCGGCCATGATTGATATATCATACGTACATGACAAGAATGTCTGTCGGACTGCGTCGGGTCGTAGAAAATCCTGTTGACCAGCCTCCAGTGCTTCTCACATCCTCGTGCTGCCCCGCTGTCCTTCATTGTAGTGGCATTACTTCCGCAAGCAGCCTGTTTCGATGGTCGATGAAGTTCTGAGTGAGAATATTGCCTGTGCCCTGCTCCTCGACCTTGAACACCTCGATCGCTGTACTCTTTGCTTCTCGCCGAATCCTCCAGACGCCTTCGCCGACAATCGTGTGTTTGAGGAAGTCAAGGAACTGGCCTGTAAAGTTGATGCAAATGTTGCCATTCCACTTGTACGTGCCTTGTTGTTGGATCTTGGATGGAATTTGCTGCGTGCTTAATTCCTCAATGTTCAGCAACTTGCCATCTCGCGAGCGAAAGCCGATGACGATTTTTGGCACACTGCAGTCTGGTCAGCCGTGGGGCATATAAATCAGCTCATTGAATGACAAACTTCAGCAAAAAAGACTGAGCCCAGAATTTCAGGAGCTTCTTATCGAGGACCCAGCGATCGCGCTCATGCTCTGGCTGTTTGGATGTCTTGAGCTCTACCCATCTAGCCGGTGCTTGTGGATCATCGGGCTTGTAGCCGAGTACTGTATCATGTCAGTCTTGTTCGCGACAAAGCAGTCGATGTCTCTACCTCCATCTACTTCTCCACCAATGACCATCGAGGCGCCGCCGATCTCTGTCCTGCAGATACTGCAGTATTGAGCATAGTTGTCAACAACTTCGTTCTCTCGTCCCTCGATTGCTTCTCTTGTCGTCTCTCCCCAAGGTTTGTCCAAGAGTGATAACGTCTCAAACTTGTAGCCTGTTTCAAAAACGTCAGCGTTTGACGGGAAATAGGAATGATATTGGTCGCTGACCCCAAAACATGGCCATATCCTGTGGTGGACCTCTATTCCGTGAGAAGCGAGCCTTTTGTGCTTCTTTTGATGCCGCCTTGTATGCATGATTCTCTTCAATGTATCTGTTGCAAAGATATCGGTCAGTCTTACTTTCTTATTGGTGATGTTCAAAAGACGCTGCGTACATTGTGCCCTTTACGTCATGTTAGCCATGTCAACTAGTACCGTTTGGAAGATCAATCCCCTCACCTGAAAGCATGTTGCGTTCATCTCAAACCCATCTTCCATCTCATATGGCGCTGTCAAGATCTAAGCGCACGATTAGTATGTCCCCTAATACACAAGCATCCAACTTGAGACAGACCCTAGTCATCATACCCCTCCACGTCACAAGATCAACTTCAGTCTTCTTGCCATTGCGTGTTTCGGCCTCGACAAGCGTGTCTAGCAGACCGTCTAGATGCTCATCACCACTGTCATCTCGTTGTCGAAACGAATCGTACCCTTTGGAAAGATCGACAGGAAACCTGTTATCTTGTTGATGACCAGGTATGTTGAAGAATGGTGGGTAGTAGTATCTCAATGATTCGTTGTCAAGTGGCTTGAGTTTATGTTCAGAGTCGTAAGAGAAGAAAGCAATTTCCTGGTCATGATCAGCTTCCCGATGCGTGTGATTCCCAGATAATCGTACAGTTGGTTTCTTGATTCTAGTATTTGCTCCAGCGAACTGCTGTACTGGCTCAACCAAAAAGCGCTGCATGGTTTTTGTGTTCATGGACCATTGTTGCGTTGGAAGATCCAGACGGCTTTGGTGGAGGATGCGAGCCAACGCGCGCTTTATGCTTGGAACGCTATGCCATAAGCGGCCAGTATCAGGTTTTATGCAAACGTTCTCAACGGCATCCTGATCGATCGACTGTTCAGAAAGATGATGCTTGTATCACACGTTGTGTAGAATTTCATAACAAAGAAATCATGGAAGAAGCGTGCTTTCATGCTTTTGGAAACATATACGTAGATGAAATAACAGAAATCATCCAGAAATGCAAGCAAAGATCCCATCACATCATCAGTCTTCCATGGCTAAAGATCAGATGCGAGTCCATGCTGATTCTTCCATTGGGTTGCTGCTGCTCCTTTGCCTCTCCACAGTCCTCCGAGACTGTACCGAGCACTACCCTATGAACAGTGGGATTGGGCAGATGCGTGATCGTGCGTATTGCTGGTCGACGTTGTGGCCCTGCGATGACTCTTCTTCTCTCCGTTCTACTATTCTGCCCCGAGTCTGTTGCCCCCAGTCGCTCTATGGGCATACTGAACACAGTCTTTGTCATTTGGCGGATCGAACTTGTTCTGCGAGAGAAGTTAGTCAAATGCGGAGCGCGTTATCCACTGCAACATACTTCTTCAGTGTGAGTGTCGAGACTTTTCGGAGAAGCTGACTGGCATTGTCTGCTTGATCTGCAGCTTGTGATAGAACTTGTCGCACTGACTCATCACGTTTGACAGATGTGCTGGAAGTTTGTTCCACAAAGGAAGTGTCTGTCGACGTAACTATGGTTGAAGCGTCCGTTGCCTTTTCCGAGTGAATCGCTTGTAGATTTTCTGGTCCGGTGGACTTGAGAAAGTGCGTTAAGGAACGTATGTTCGATGCTTCTGTCTGTGCTGCTCGCGGTACCATCGACTTTTTGAGAGGTTGCCATGGGATCGCGCGTGGTGTGCGTGTTCTTATGCCCTGGACAGGATCTGAGACTGGATGGCCGATGGACTTGGTGGTGGACGAGGCGTCTTCCGGATATACGCTGGTGATGCTACTTACAACATCAAAGTCAGCAGCATGTTGCCTGGCCGTTCTGTCACAACAAAATCCAACCGGGCTGTCCAGGACTGCAGTATTGAAGACCAGTGATGCAGGTATCCTGTGCAGCAATCGGTGTCCATATCGTCCTTTCTGTTTGAGTGTCCATTCGTACGCTGCAATTTCCTCATTCTCCTGAACCAGATGATGCGACAGTGTAAAGTCCAATCCGAGGGAATGATAGGAGCGATTGCAATCAGTCTGCTTTAGGATATAAGCACATAGCTTGAAGCTGATTTGCGCTTGCTCGTATTCAGTAAGTTCGAATCGCACGAGACCAAGAAGATAGTGAGCAAGCGGGGCCATGAAACGATGCAGTGGAAGAACCTTCTTAAAAGTTTGCTCAGCATGCTCATATTCAGCTTGAAGGGTGTGAGTCATGCCAATGTTCAGCAAGAGAACTGCTTTGATCAGACAGTTCGGTGCCTGTTTTTCCAGCATCTCGAACTGACCGACAGCCCAGTCTAGATCGTAGGCCACTTTGACGAGGAAACAGGCGTGCTTCCACACATCTCTCAGTCGATTCTGATCAAAATCCATGGGACGGTGCTGGACGAGCTGAGTATCCATTGAGATCGAGTGCAGCAAGCAAGTTTTTGTCAAACTTGAGTTTGTACTTGATACAGTCAGGCAGTTCGGCGAGTCCGTTTGGACAATGGTCCGGAGCAGGCGATAAGGCACAGTTTTATACAGCTGATCAGGAGTATAGCTCTCACCAACGTGGCACTGCCAGCGTCAAGGACAATCATGTGTTTTCAACATATCTCTACAAGGCCAGTCCACACGTATGAGCTCCTGTCATGTGGTTAAAGGCGCAGACCTGCTCATGATCCCATGCAACACAGCTCTCAGAGACAGATGGGCTTCTTTTGACGCATGTGAGATGTGATTGAAGGACGGCCAATTGTTTGACTTGACTGAATAGAGACATGCTTGTCTGCATCGAGCATGACCGTCGGAAGAATCTGCCTGTCAACCTCAAGCATCGCCTGTGGCTCGCATACCTCATGGCTCAGGTTCTGCCACAACGATCATCTCGTAGGCAGCTGCCCCACAGTCCTTCAATGTCGTAAGACGACTGAGTCTTGAAGATGAAAACACACCTTCGTAATCTTGCCAATCCATCTTAGGCCCAAGCCAGATAATCTTGGAGAGATTGACATGGTCATGTAGTTCAAGATATTGTTTAATCAACTTGGGCTCGCGAGGATATGTGAAGATCCAAACGTGAGATCTGCCTGCTTGCGAACAGAGGTCCCAGGTGCCACCTACAAAAAACATATTTTGCTCAGGTAAGTACTTGTTGACATTCGGCGAGACTTCTACACCGCACACGTCGTACGAGTTGTCCAAGAGATCGGAAAGCAGGCTTTCGAGAAGGCCGGTGCCGCTACCGATGCTGAGCACAGAGATGGCTGGACCATGAGGCAGGAGGTTGGCCAAATTGTGGAGCAGGGGTTGCGAAATGGCCATACAACAATCCGGATGATGCTTGGGCTCAACAGAAGAAGCAAAACTCATAATGTTGGCAGGGCGATTTATGAACCAAGTCAGGAATTGGCTCCAAGTTGTGGCTGGTGCTGCAGGGGAAAAGATGAAAAAGACCCTCGGATGTCAAGAGGCCACCAAGCGCACGGGCACGGGGGCGGCGGCCTGTCGGTCGGTGGTCATGAACAACAAGGATGGAGGTCTTGATCAATTTCTTTTGCAGAGACAGTTTTCTGTCTTGACATGTCTTGTCTCTGGGAGCCGCCAACATTCTTTCGACCTGTGCAACCAACCTCGTGAGACGTGACGATCTTGTGCATACAGCCGATTACGATCACGACCCCTCGTCTCCCTAATCGCAACGGTCCGGTCCTTCCATAGCGATCTCCTTGTTTAGAACCGTTTTCTGCCTAAACAAACCACTGCGCAACTCCAAGAACTGGTCACCGTTCGGTCGCTCTTGCCAACTTGTCTTCCGATCTCGCAGCATTTTCCACCAGAAGACGACGTGCTGAACAAGGTGTACATCGGTGGAACAAGTGCTCAGCAGACACCGGTCGCATTCGCAAGGTCATGAACAGGCTGGACCTGTTGTGCATCAACCGTTTGCGCGGCTCTTCGTAGTAACAACGACGATAACCACAATCCAACACACGACATGGCGACTGCATACCAATCTACCCCACGTTGGGAGCAATCCGTCCCAATGGGCCACGAGGTGAGCGCAAGTCTCCCCAAGAATCCGCGCCCAAGTTCGAATCGACTAACTTCACTACAGAACCTGCCTCTGGCTAACCAAGCCTTGTTTGATCCTTCGTACGCGTTCGACCCCAATCAGACGTCTCGCGGTTCCTCGAACTACCATTCCACACGCCGACCTTCTCAGCACACCGCTACACTCGATGTCGACTCATACCAACTGGATCAGATCAAGCGTGATAGCGGAAGGAGTATGAGGAAAGGAAGCACCCATTCACGAGGCTCGAGTCCTCAGAAAGGCCCAGTGTCACACCTTCGGAGACCGTCAACATCTCACAACCGACCCTCGGCCCCTCTTACGCTACCTCGTGCTGAGTCCGAGGCTGCTATTGATCCCGATCCTGAAAGATCAGCATGGATCCACCGCGACAAGCTTGCTCGCATCGAGAGTCGGGAGATGGCTGCTGCTGGGTTTGGATTGCCTCGCAATCCGCGCTCGAGTCGTTCCGGTAGTCGTTCGGCAAGTCGATCACAAAGTCGCAATGCTGCCTCACGTAGCCAAATGAGCCATCTCGCACTACCTAACGAAGACACACCCAAAGTGCCTGGATTCGAGGAACAGAGCGGAGCAGGCGCAAACCAGGATCCGGACTCTGATGAGTACGAGGAAAGACTACGGGAGGAGCCTCGAATGGATCGCAATATGTACAGTCGAAGTCTTCCAAGATCGGCTGTATCTCGTATTCCTGTTGCAAGAGCTAGCCCTGCACCTGTCGCACACAGCCTCGTCGAACGCGACTCTCCTCTACCTCGCAGCATGAGTAGTCCTCTCGGTGATAGTGCAAACTCAAACAGAAGATCGCGCAGCCAAAGTCTAGGAGATCCAGCCATGATGGTCGAACCTTCAAGTACGCGATCTGCGATACCCACAAAGCCAAGGCCTCGTAGCTCCCATATCCAGGATTCTCCCGGTGTTACCGAATCACCCTCGCTGAGCCAACGCACGACACAATCCCTGACCGCCGTATCGAGGGCCAAGGCAATGAACAAGGCTGCGTCAGGAGGCTCTGTGGGTGGAAAGACCATTCCACGTACCGCTTCAAAGGCCCGAAATCCATCGCCAAAGGACAGCCCGGTTAGAAGGCCTACATCCGGCTCCACCAGGTCTCGGCCGACTTCATTCCACATGCGACCAGAAGGAGAGGCACCTTGGGTCGCGACCATGTATAAGCCCGACCCCAGATTACCGCCAGATCAGCAAATGCTTCCAACTCATGCAAAGCGCGCAATGCAAGGTGGATCGGATAGTGCGGATGAGGCTGAAAAGGCTTACCCGCTCAACATTGACTCTTTGAGCGATGAGGAGCTGGCCAAGATGGGAGCTCTACCCTCGCCCGAGTCGGCTAAAAAGGCAGAGATGCTCAAGTCTACACAGCAAGGCACGGGTAGCTTACCACCACCGTGGCCTCTCACAAGCATCAAGAGCGATGCCAGAAGCCAAACCGGAAGTGCTAAGGGCACGACTGGTGGGTACACGATTACGCCAAAGATTGCGCCTCCAATTGATCCCCCGAGAATACCAAAGTCACCAACTGCCCAGGCTCAAGTGACTAGCTCGGTCAACGCCGGTGTACAAAGAGTGCCAGATCTTGATGAGAAAGACGATGGCAAGAAAAAGAAGAAGGGGCTTGCATGCTGTATCGTCATGTAAAGTCCGAGTCCGCATCGTGCATATACCCTAACCACGCGCATATTGTGTAGAGGAGCTACACCAAGATCGCTCTTTCGATTCTCTTGTTTCTGTTTCATATGTGGGGTTCCGAGAATGTCTGCTCTACTGCTTTTCCTTTTCCCAATTTCTTCGTCTCTAATTGCTTTTCTCTATCTCCTAGCGTCCCAGCAAGCGATTGGCGTTATGTCTTCTCTTCAAGCGTAGTCAAAACTTTTATTGTCGATATCTCGATCTGTTGCTTTCCAATCAAGATTTCATTTTTACCATGGGTCCAAACACAGTCAATCAAATCAAATTACGCGCAAAAGAACAATCACTGCAGCTGTAACTGAAGTGTTCCCGTTGAACCAAGTGATTGACGAGATGCACACAGACATAATCAGAGCAAATCATTCCCCGGTGACAAACATAGTGCGTACCTTCGTGGATCTACTAGTGCTTCACCAAGGCTAGTACGATCATGTTATATCTTCAGTGTCAGCCTGATCTGGCTTACACTGTATAGACAAGCAGTATTACAAGTTATAATTTGAATGGCAATATCGATTATCATATATTCGAGTAGGTACCATTCAGTGAGAGAGACGATCGAAGATGCATATCACGTGCTGAGCAAGCTCTTGGCGCAGGTCGACAGCCGAGAAGAGCGCACAGACCGGGCGCGGCACTCACCAGAGAAAGTCCGCTTCGCGAAATCCTCTACTTTCCAACAACCCACACATATCGACTCTTCGAGGATCACCCGACAGCGTCGTTATATCTATTCAAAATGGTACGCCCCGCCGATTGAAGGAAGCGGAAAGAGTCTTTGCATCTGTCTGCGCACACCGCAATTGCAAACCGCAGCTCTTTCCGTGGACAATTTGCGAGAGAAGAATTCAAAACTAACACACCCTTCAAGTCGGATGTAGAAGAGCCCACCAGCCCCGTCGCCGCCGCCGAGGAGGTCGAAGTTGGCGCCGATGAGTCCGCTCAGTCCGGCTCCATGTCCGTCCTCGATGCCCTCAAGGGTGTCCTCAAGATCTCTTTGATCCACGATGGACTTGCCCGCGGTCTTCGCGAGGCTTCCAAGGCTCTCGACCGTCGCCAGGCACACATGTGCGTCCTCAACGAGGCTTGCGAGGAGGAGGCCTACAAGAAGCTCATCGTTGCCCTCTGCGGCGAGCACAAGATCCCTCTCATCAAGGTCCCTGATGGCAAGCAGCTCGGCGAGTGGGCCGGTCTCTGTAAGTCCTTTAATTCCAAGTTTTTCACGAACCGAACAGTCTTCTAACAACCACCACAGGCCAGATTGACCGTGAGGGTAACGCCCGCAAGGTCGTCAACTGCTCTTGCGTCGTCGTCAAGGACTGGGGTGAGGAGTCGCAGGAGCGCTCCATCCTCCTCAACTACTTCCAGACCGAGCAGTAAACGCTTCATTGCGCTTTATCGCCGCGTCTTTCTGTTAAAAACACTATCGAGCTCCCCGAACAATAATCATCAATCACGTCAAAACAAAACAAGACGGAGGATCGGGCACAGGTGGTCAAGGATCGGCAATGGCAGACAAGTTCAAAATGGAATGAGAGAACTCTCCAAACACATTCTCGTGCGCATGTTATCCTGTTTTCGTGACTAGTGACTTCCCATGTTGCAGGCATAGTTCTATCAACTGAAGTTGTCATTGATTGCATGCGATTAAGTGAATGTAGTATTCAATTTTCTCATCACCAGAAATCATCTAAACTGCCACGACCCGAGCGTTCCACCACTCCTCGCAGCAAGCCTCAAATGTTGATAAGGACTCGTCTTGGTGTCAAAGTAAAGACCGTCGATATTCCCATCGCTTCTCCTCAGACTAACATAGTAAAACCCACTGATAGTCAGGCCATGATTCAAATCATTGTCGTCACCCTCGCCAGCCAGACGCTCCGAGTGTCCCTGACAGAGATCGGATTCGGAGTGTATAAAGCATCGCTCCTTCCAGCGCATGAATATCCATTCTGACATGATCTCGTCCATTTGCGCGCGACTTAGCATTGCTCGCGCGACGTCTTCGTCTGATTTCATGTTGTTGAAGGGCGGTAAATTTCGCCAGTATGACGCATCTGTTTGAGCTGTGGTCGGAGGGAACGTGATTCCTCCATGATTTGGCGATCTGGTGGGTGTGAGAAAGGTGTGTACGTTTAGGTCGATAATCTGCCCTTCCAGATACGTCGTAATTGGAGGTGTTGGAACGCCTGTCTCGGCAGATGTATGTGTTGTGTTAGGAACGTCGAAAGCCTCCATGGTACCAGCCATGCTCATGTTCTCCAAATTCACAGCTTGAACTGTGACTTTGACTGGCCAACGATCTTGAACATCCCGAAGCGGTGTCGACAGATACGAAAAAGGGTTGCCAGAAAAGGACTGAGGGGACGAACGAGAGTATGGAGTCGGAGTGTGGCCGAGCCATGGACGAGTAGCATCGAATGCTGGTGGTGTACGTAGAGAGGATGCTTTGGCGGATGTTGTGGTATGTTGAGTACCACGAAAGACAGCGCCCGGTGCAAGCCATGAGGAAGGCTGTGGATGAAGAGAGCTACCCGTATCTGTTATTAGGTCATCATAGCACTCGGGAGCAAAGAGGCCATGGTCCAAGGCCAAAGACAGCGACTCGTCGTATGAAGAGCATTCGCGCACATGGTCGAGATATCTCACAGCGGACTCGAGCAGAGGCGATGGACGTGACAAAGAAGTCGAGGGCGATGGTTCCTGAGCAGGGCTATCGGCCAAATATGTGCGTCGGTATGCGCTTCGAGCGTCTTGAGTATCGTTCGTACTTTGGATGTCCCGTTGGGTCGCACTGGGCGAGAGGGCGCTGGTACGGGCATTCTGCATGATAGCAGCGCTCCTCAAGTCATGGCGACGGTAAAGGGTACGACGGCGCGAGGCGGCTTGCTCGGATTCGTGGTCCTCGCTGGTACGAGTAGGGGCCCAGTCATAGAGGGACTGGTTGTGTGTCGGTGGCACGCCATATGTCGGCCTCGAGTCTTCCAAGCGGCTGAGTCTAGCAAGCACTCTTTGTAGTCTCTGTCTCCTAGTTTCGTCTTCGGTTGAGCGGTCGGTGGCTTCTGCTTGTGCTTCTGCTTCTCGTCGGCGGTCAAGGCGGTTCAGGTCTCGCAAGAGTTGACGGTCACGGCTTGAATTGGACATTATTCTGTCGTCGCGGTGTTCCAGACATCAGCGGCTTTTGCGTTGACGTCTGACAATATCAGAACAGAAATCCATCTCCGAAGTCCTGCTCCCTTCACCTACTTGGTCTATTTCCAGCGAGCGTCTTGGATGACTGTAGCAGTGGCCGTGACTGACTTCGGCGATGACGGTTCAACGGCGATGACGCCTTTTTCGATACAGGACCCTTTGTCGTTCAGCATACAACCTCTCGACTCGTCAGAACAAAGAACAATTGCCCGCCTCGAACGAAAGTCGAGCCGGCTGAGCAGGGCTGAGGGTATGCCCGAGTGCTGTTGAAGATGCAACTTGCTCGCCACCGTCGCACCTTCCTAGTGGCTGTCGTCGGACTGCGCCAACCCTGCTGCTAACTAACGTCGCTCTACAGCGATATATTCAGCAGCTCATTGACTGTTGTTGGATTTTGTATAGCGTTTGAGCTTGCCCTCATGTCTCGCCGCCAATGATTCGACTCCTTGATCTACAAATGTCCATTAATGGCTCGAGTCACTCCGAGTACGATTCCGTGGGACCAAACGCGCCATCGTCTCAGCACGAAAGGCACTTTCGCAACCGCCTCTGTCGCTCCTCCTCGTCTTTTGTTCCACAGCAACCGCGTTTTTCCTTTTCTTATCTCTGTCTAACTTATTCGTTTCTTTGTTGACCTGTGGCCGGTCCACGTCTAGACGCTCTTTCATACTAACCGCCGTCAATCATTGTGGTCGCTAACATTTCCTGTCCACTCTTTTTCTGTTATTTCCCGTGGACCGACATGTTTAGATCTCACAGTAGAATTCAGTCCTCCAACTCTGTCTCGGATCTCGCACAGTATGACGAGAAAAGAGCTTGGATTGCCGAGGATGATTTTCAGCCTTCGAGACAAAGCACTTCACGTCAGAGGTCTTTGGTGTACCTGCTGCTTCTTTCCGAGGCTATAATGGCGGCCTCTCTATCAGCACAAATCCCGTTGCTTGTCGCTGTCTCCTCAACAGCATGTTCGGACTACAGCTCGGCCTACATTCGAAGCCTCTTAGAGTGCGCATATTCCTTTGGAAGCACCTGCAGCGTCTTCTGGGGATATGCAACCGACAGAAGTGGACGCAAGAAGACAGCTATGCTCGGACTCACTGGCACGCTGGCTTCTTGTCTTTCTATGGGCTTCGCTACAACCCTTCCAGGTTGGGTCACTTTGCGATTCTTGGCCGGCTGCATGGGTTCAGCAGTTTTCACATCTGCTCTTGCGATGCTCGCTGATTTGAGTATGCCATCTGCCAAGGCTTTACGGATCGTGTCGAGCTTGCCTTTGATATCAGTTTGCGGAGGTATCGGTCCGCTCTTGCAGTCTGTTGTCAGACAGGTCGGCAAACGTGCGCCTGCTGGAATTTGGTCGCAGTGGCCTGCTTTGAACGGTCAAATTGCTTGCGCTGGGTTGATTCTTATCATCTCCCTAGTCGAGGCTTTTTGCTTGCGCGAGGTTAGTATTGCTGATCGCTCGATACGCGCATATGCTCACAAGTCTTGCAGACCTTGGACTCCCGGGCTGTAGCTAGCCTCCAGAACGAGAAATCGTCCTTGCTCGAACACAAATCTGACGATAGCGAGGCATTGCTTGCTGTCTCTGTTGTGGATATCGACGAAGAGCCCGCAAGGATCTGCATTGACGACTTTCTGCAAGCGCCATCTTTTGTAACACTCCTAGCTTCCTTCTCTATTCTGTCGTTACACTCATCAACGTTTGAGGTGCTGCTTCCGCATCTTGCCGACTCACCTGCCAATATGGGTGGCATGGGCCTCCCTTGTGGTCTGCTGAACACGATCATCACCATCGTGAAGCTAGTGGCTGCCATGGGAGTATTCTACGCCCTGCCGAAGCTTCAGGCTAAGGCGTCCGTTCTCTCAACCTACCGTCAGATCTCTGTCGCCTTCCCTGGTATCTACGTGCTGATCCCATTCCTTGCTATGCTTGCTACAGTATCTGGAGCCCCGGGCACTTCGTGGGCCGTGTTCAGCACTGTCGCCGTAATCGCCAAGGAATTGTTTGCAGAGATAGCAATGGTGCTGGCCATCTTGCTTGCATTCTCTGCCGCGCCGAACGCAGCATCCGCGGGCACCAGCATAGGTCTTCTCGGTCTTTCCAACCTCTTCAGAGCGCTTGCGGTTGGTGTTAGTGGTTTGAGCTATTACCTCTCGGATGCATATTCCGTGGTTGCCATCAATGCTACTCTTTGGGCGTTGTTGGCTGTGTTGGCATTCACTGGTGCATGTATCAACTGGAGACTGAGGGAAGCACCCCTTGTTGGACAGGACATTCCAGCTGAGCTGCTGCGCTGGAGCAGTGTGTTCGACGCCGAATCGGACTCTGAAGCTGATATATAGGCGACAATGTTTTCTTACATTTCCTTGCTTCCTTCTTGTAGATTCACAAACACATGCTCCAATCTTTCTTTAGTCGTTATATAGTTTCTTATATGTTGATATACTCAAACTTTATATATTATCAAGCCTTGCCCTGCAACAACAGCACAGTGATATTCTTATCATTTTGAAATCGATCATCATTTGCCGCCTTGACAGATGATAGAGGAGAACCGATGGAAGTACTGTTTCTATATCATCCTCTGAATCACTCTTTCCATCAAGGTGTGGTACCTCGGAAAAGACATTCGTGTGCATGGATGACTAACCGTTATTCCCGAGATTTGCCTCTGCGCTCTTTGTGCGTTCCTCCATCGTGTTGCGCGTTTTGTGCGGGAGAACCATGACATGGCGCAACTGGAGTTGAATTCATCATTTGATAAGATAGACCCCTTCCCATGATCCAGGTAAATTCAATAACATATCGCTTCTCTTCTCAATTCAATCTTCTGCCATCGGACTCCCCATGATGGAGCTGCACCCAAGTTACGAGATGGTCGCAACACCAACAATAACAACCACTACACTCTTCATATCCAATCTACACTGCCCTTCATGCATCACAAGCATCCAATTTTGTCTCGAAGATTTGTGTATCCAACCATCTTCGATTTCTCACTCGATAATCCACCACTCAATCACAATCCGCCACGCTCCATCCATCTCCCATACCGCCATCTCTTCAAACCTCGAAAAAGCAGGCTTTGAAGTCTACAGTGTTGTACAAGCGAACCGGGAGCCTGCTTCTCTCAAATCTTCGCAACCCGAGGATACTGGCATCAATCAAGACTGGGGTTTGGAGCAAGCTGTGCAGAGATGGAAGACTGCATGGAAGGACAAGGATACAGAGGCGGAGAAGAGCAAAAAGAGAAAAAGACATGTGGAACAGTGTGTTCAGTGTCGAGATGAGTTGTTGCAGAGCTGTGGTTCTCAGGAAGCGCTGATGCAGAAAGTACAGCCCTTTGTTGATGCTTCTGATGTCGAGAAAGGTGGTGCTGTTTCTTCTGAGGACGAGGGTGGTAGGGACGAGCTTGAGGCTGTGGTACCTTCCATGCCGGAGCTCTTTCGTGCTACTTTCTCGATTGAAGGGATGACGTGTAGTGCCTGCGTTACCGCTATCTCCCAGGCTGTCTCTCGGCATTCCTTTGTACAGGATGTGAATGTCAACCTACTCAGCAACTCGGCTACAGTCGTCTTCTCAGGTCAAGGTAACGAGAAAACCATCTCAGAGTCAATCGATGATGCTGGATACGATGTGTCCTTGAGCGACTTGGAGAGTCTGAATATCAAGAAGATTGCCCACGAGCAAACATGGAAAGCAACATTTTCTGTCACAGGCATGACTTGTACTGCTTGCGTACGATCTCTAACTGCTGGGCTTGAACAGCCGGAGTGGGTCGACAGCGCTCAAGTCAATCTGATCTCCAATAGTGCCACGGTGGTATTTAAAGGGATCAAGGAAGGCGTCAAGGATATCGTTACCATAATCGAGAACCTAGGGTTCGACGCTTCGGCCGACGAAGTCAACAGCATTGATGGCGTCGAGGAACAGACTCTAAAAAGGACAGTCGTTTTGCGCATGACAGGAATGTACTGTCACCACTGTCCATCTCGCATCCTCCAAGCTCTCTCCGACAACTTTGGCGACAAAGTCAAGGTCGACGAAGAGTGCAGTATAAATGATCCACTACTTCGACTCAGCTATCAACCTCAACCACCGACTCTCACACTTCGACACATCCTCAACACCATCAATGGATTAGACACACAAGTCCGAGCCTCGATCTTTAATCCTCCAACCATCGAACAACGATCAAGAGAAATCCACGCCGCCGAACGCAGAAAAATCCTTCTCCGCTTCCTGCTGTGTCTAGTCACTGCCATTCCAACCTTTGTAATCGGCATCGTGTACATGACTCTCGTCAAGCACGAAAACACGGGTCGCAAGTACTTGATGCAACACATCTGGACAGGTAGCGTCAGCAGAGCAGACTGGGCTTTGTTCATCCTAGGAAGCATCATCTACTTTTTCGCCGCCGACATTTTCCACATCAGGAGTTTGCAGGGTATATACCTCATGTGGAAGCCTTCGTCACGCACGCCTCTCAGTCATCGATTACTCAGATTCGGCAATATGAATATGTTGATTAGTCTGGGAACTTCGGTTGCGTATTTTGCTTCTATTGCTGCTCTTGGTATCAATGCTAATACTACTAGTGACAAGAGCATGGGACAGGGACAAGCTTATTACTTTGACTCTGTGGTGTTCTTGACATTGTTCTTGTTGGGTGGCAGAGGTATGGAAGCATGGACAAAAGCAAAGACCGGAGACGCTGTTTCTGCTTTAGGGTCTCTCAGACCTGATACCGCTCTCTTGGTCTCCTCTTCTAACAACGCATCTCCAACTCTAGATAAAACACCAACAGAGCTGCTCGAGGTAGGCGATGTAGTGCGAGTGCTTCAGGGCAGTTCTCCGCCCTTCGACGGCACCATCATCTCCGGAACCACAAAATTCGACGAAGCAAGTCTGACAGGAGAATCCAGACTCGTTGCCAAACAACCCGGCGATGAGGTCTTTTCCGGCACAATCAACAAAGGAGCTCCCATCGATATACGCTTGACTTCCATCTCGGGAACCTCAATGCTAGATCAAATCATCAAGGTCGTTCGCGAGGGACAAACCAAACGCGCGCCCGTGGAACGTGTGGCTGATATCTTGACCTCGCGCTTTGTGCCGCTGATTGTGTTTCTGGGGATCCTTACTTGGTTGATCTGGCTCTCGTTGGGTCTTTCTGGGGCTTTGCCTTCGTCGTATCTGGATACAGACATTGGCGGATGGCCATTTTGGTCGCTGCAATTCTCGATAGCGGTATTTGTGGTGGCGTGTCCTTGTGGAATCGGTCTCGCTGCTCCGACTGCGTTGTTCGTGGGCGGTGGATTGGCCGCTAAACATGGTGTTCTTGTCAAGGGTGGTGGAGAGGCTTTTCAGGAGGCGTCGATGCTTGATTGCGTTGTTTTTGACAAGACGGGCACGTTGACAGAAGGAAAGGAACCGGCTGTTGCTGATTGCAAGATCCTTGGCGACAAGAGAAGGGCTTTCATGATGGCAAGGGTACTCGAGGAGAACAGCAGTCACCCGGTCGCCAGAGCTGTTGTCGAGTACAGCAAAGCTCGAGTTTCCGATGGCGAAACCATTCAAGCTGCCAACGTTGAGGAAGTGCCTGGCCAAGGACTCAAAGGAACCTTCAACACAGGCTCAGAGACACACATCACAGCCATCATTGGCAACGAAGCACTGATGGCAGATTTCAACGTACATCTCGACTCGGAAAGCACAGATCTGATCGAAAGTTGGAAACAGCAGGGCAAGTCTATTGCTCTTCTATCAGTCTCTCCATCACCAACAACAGCTTTCACATTACAAGCAGCCTTTGCAATCGCGGATCCACTGCGGCCAGAAGCAGCCACAGTTGTCAAATGGCTGCAAAAGCAAGGCCTCGAGGTCTTTATGATCTCAGGCGATAATGCAACCACAGCGAACAGCGTGGGAGCAGCAGTAGGCATACCCGCCTCCAACATCTTCGCTGGAGTTTTGCCAGAGCAAAAAGCAGATAAGATCAAGTATTTGCAGCAGACGCTTGCACCGCGAAAGTCGCGAGGATTGATCGGGTCGCGCAAACATAGGGCTACGGTAGCCATGTGCGGCGATGGCATCAACGATTCTCCAGCTTTGGCGACGGCGGACGTGAGCATCGCAATCGGGTCCGGGTCTGATGTAGCCTTGTCGACAGCTTCGTTTGTGCTCGTGACATCCGACTTGCACGCTCTGGTCAGGCTTTTGGAGCTGTCGCGCGTGGTGTTTCGTCGAGTTGTGCTCAACTTTGCGTGGGCGTTGGTGTACAATCTGATTGCACTGCCCGTTGCAGCAGGAGCGTTGTATGTCATAAGAACCAGCGGAGGCAAGCACGTCCGGCTGGATCCAGTGTGGGCCAGCTTGGCCATGGCGCTGAGTTCGGTGTCTGTGGTATCGAGCAGTCTGTTACTGCGCACCAAGATTCCATTTGTGGGCTTCAGAGCAACCAAGATTTAGTCAGAGTGTAGCGTAGTTGAGTTTCTCAATCACACAGCAGGCATTTTCCTCTTGTGTTCGCGATTCTCTCTTCTTTTCTTTGCGTCTTCCTGCATGCGTGTTTCAATCTTGACTTCCATCTCCCTCTGATCCATCAGTGTCTTTATTTCCTTTTGGAGCCTCTCGTTTTGCTGTAGAGCATGGTAACGAGCGCGCATGCGTTCTTTGGCCAAAATCATGTTTTGCTGCATGTGTTGCTGCACAACCGTACCCAGCGCCTCCTCATTCACAACATTCTCTTGCTCCAAAAAGTCTCTTGCCCATTTTCTCTGATCTTCTGGTGAAGGGCCAGGACCGCCTTCTAGGTAACCACCGGGATGCGTCAATCTGATGCCGGGTACGGGACTCGTGAACACGCGCCGCGGATCGTGGATGGAGAGTGGAAGGTTCTTCAGAGTGAGTTGCGGGAGCGACTTTGGATCTATATCTCTTGCGCGCACGGAGACGGCTTGGATGGGCTGTTCGTTGGAGTGGTCTGGGATCACAAAGATGGCGTCGCGCGAGCGGGGTGGGTATTCGAGGATATGATACAGTGCGTTTTCGTAGTGTGCTGAATAAGGAATATCGTGTGGTTGGTAGGTTGCGTATTGTGCGTTTGCGAGTTTATTGCCCTTTGGACTGACGGACTGCGACATTTTTTATTTTTTTTGTGTTTTGGTGTGATGGGTGGCAGATGATGCAAGCTCGAGACGAGACGATCTGGTACGTGACAGCGATGCCTCGGATGTGGAGAACGAGAAGTTCCGCTGCACTCCGCTCCGTTGGCAGTCTGGGCTTGGCACCCGCAACCGTCAGTCGGTGGTCAGCGACCCGCGCGGGCAGTCGCAAGTCAAGCAGTTGTTGGTCGCGTCGACGCTCTGATACATCACATTCTCACACATTCACAACATGTCGTCTGGTTACGGCTTGACTGGAGGTATGTAACATTGCCCTCAACACGACTCATCAAGCAATCGGAGAGCAACAATCGCTGACAAGACGACTTCCAACGACACACAGGCCCCGGCCGCTGCTTTCCCTTCTGGCAGGAGATGCTCGCCTGCTACGTCGTCAACACAAACTCCGAGGACGGTTCGGGCAAGAAAAAGTGCGCTCCCATGCTCGAGGACTACTACGAGTGCCTACACCACCGCAAAGAAGTACTGCATCCCTCCGTCACCACACCACACAGAGCCCTCTCTCTCTAACAGAAGCCCGACAACAGGCTGCCCGTGTCCACGCCCTCCAATCCGCATACCGCAAGCACCTCGCCGCAAACCCCAGAGACGACGCCCCTTCAGCCGGTCAAATAAGGAGTCTGGGTCTCATCGAGGGCGATCTGCACGAAAAGGACATGAAGGCCGCTGCTCTGCTCCCTCACGTCAAGACAAACTGATCAACTCTACCTACTATACCACTCGCAAATGTCGATTCTTCTTCCTTTTTTTTTGTTCATAACATTCGCAGTCTGTTTTGTTGCCAAAGCTTTCAGAATGATACAGACTTGATCTCTGCATCGGCAGTGACATCAAAGACGCCGAATTTCCCTGCTTGGTGGTTTCCTCCGCTGTGTATGACTTCGATGACATTGACCGTATCTCCACTCTTTGATCGTGCTTTTCTGGGTATAGCATCGATGAGGAGTTGCGTATCCACCAGGTAACCCAATGACTTTCCCAGCCCTGGTCTTGCTTTGACGCTTTCGAAGATAGAGACGCGCTCTTGGTCGCTTCCATACGAGACACTCCAGCTCAATAGAACAACACAAAGATTGTGTTCTTGAGCCATATTCCTCAATCTCTGAATCAGCGATGTCATGGTAGCTTGCCCTGTGATTCTCCTGTAAGCCTCTCTCTTGTCATTCATCAATGTATAGGATCACACACCTCGTGCATAATTATCCTTGAGCAAAAGTCCCAGCACCTGACTCAGATTATTAATCAAAACCATACCTGCTGCCGGCTTCTCCTCTTGCTGTTTCTCCTTCTCCTGTCTTGCTTCCTCTTCCGGCAAAATCAACACTTCTTCTTCTTCTGCCTCTTCTTGACTATCCCTAATCGTATTCTTTGGGATTTGCTTTCGTTCAATGCTATCGATTAATTCATTCAGTCCCTCCACTACACCTTCAAAGTCGAACACTCGCATGATGTTCACTCTGTCGAGTATGCTAGTTGCGGTTTTGATGTTGTCTTCATGATTGGTGTTTGTGGTTGACAGACGGCTGAGGAGACCGCGGTACAGTGACAGCACGTCAAAGTTGCCTGACGCATCGATCAGAGTGGCGGTGTGTGAATACGCGGTGAGCAGATGTGTGATGAGCATTTGAAGTGATATCTGATGGGGACTGGTGTTAGCTTTTGATGTTGGAAGTGATGGTGTAAATGTGCAAATCAGTGAAGGGTGACCCTGGTGCTCTCCAGACCTCTTTGCTCTTGCAGAGAGTTGTTTGGGATGGAATATGATGCAGATACGTGGAAATTCACCTACCGTTTCAGCTGCTCGACTGCCAGTGGCTCCGCTGATGTTGTAAATGCCATCTTGGCCATAGACCAATCCCCCACTCAACGCATCATCCACCGAAGCGCAGCATTGAGTACCCACTCGCGGTCGTTTCCTCGCTCTTTCCTCAAATAGACCTATCGAGTCCGTCGTGATCAGATCGGATGCCAGCACTGGTTTCGCTGCCATTCTTAGTCGTGTGGCACGATTAGGTTTGATCTGCCGAGTTATGTGTTGGTTGGTTGCCTTTGGAGATGGAAGTTGTGATGTTTGAGAGATTCAAAGATTCAGAGGTGAAACTGTTTGACCACACTGCACAAGATTGCTATCGACCAAGCATCTCGATCTCACCACACTCTGCAGATAGCACGGTTTCAGTGTTCATTTCATTGTAAAATGAAGACTTTGTTATTTGCTGGCTTTGTTTATTTTCTCTCTCGTCAAAAAGAAAAAAGAAGAAAAGCATAATCCCGAATAACGCCTCTATCCATCATTCCCCCCTTCCATACCCATAATAAACCCATGAAGACTTTTTTCCAGGAAAGACAACCTCGTAGGTTGCATTTTCATTCCCGTGTCCAGCTTCGCATACAGAAAAGAGAAATGTAGGAGTGAAAAACTCTCGACCAGCTGAGTTTGGTATCGGATGGCTGTCGATAATGAGATGAAAGAAGAAAAGGGGAAAAAAAAGAACAAAGAAACATGTCCCGGAGATTTGGGCCTGGCATAATTCTGCTCCAAACGTATGATAGCGTAAGTTGAGAGAAACTGCTGGTATCCAAGATAGAACAATGACAATCTCTTCGATCACATCAAGACCCTCTTCTCTCGGGTCTAGCTCTGCGCCCACCCTTCAAACTCTTCATGCGGTTGAGGAACCCGCCTCCGCTACTCTTCTCGGGCATGTCGTTCGAAGCAGTTGGTACACTGTCTGCGGTGATACTTCTAGTGAGACCGTTTCGGGGAGGCGAGCTTGGTGCTCTGGTTCGGCTACCCTTGGTCTCTTCAGCGTAACGGATGGTTGCGCCCTTCTTCTCATAGGCATCGTTATAGTCGGAAAAGAAGGGGTTGCTCTCCTTGCTGGTTGCTGCAATACGGTTTCTACCACCTGCACTCTGCACTTGACCAGGGCTGTTTGGTGACATGGCGCCATAGTTTCCGTCGGGCGAAGTCACGGTGCGGTTCTGCGAGAGTCCTCTCAGACGTACGGCCAGTGACTTCTTGCGGGTCAGGCCGCCTCCCGGGAAAGCAGAAGTCTCGGTTTCGGATTCTCGGCGTTGAAGGTCCTTTCTCGAAGCTGGAGCACCCTCGAGGAAAGTTGAGGTGCCCAAGCCAACTGACTCCGAGGTGTGAATCTGTTCGACGCGATCGGTAGGGTTGAAGGATTGCACTTGCTTAGCAGGTGGTTGGACACGAGACTGGGAGTAATCGTTGAATGCATCGTCGCCACGTCCATGAAACCTGTCGAGATCGATGTTCTTGTTCAAAGGTCCGGATCCTCCCAGGGCGTTGTTGGCCGAATCTGCGGGGAATGCTTGCATAGGGGCACGAACATCCTTTTTACGGTTGCGATGGGGGTTGCATGCATCGAAAGGTCCGTCGTGGTGGAAAACTGCAGAGCTCATGTTAGTTTCGAAGTGTGAGAGTGAAGCTCAAGACCCCAAATGGCACTCACGTCCTTGGCCGTAAATGCCTGTGACATCAAGCTTGTCAATCAGGTCAAGTCCCTGGGGCTTCCTGGTAGGCTTGGATTTTCCATCCTTGGTTCGTCCCTCCCTTTCGCGACGTTCTTCGCGCTCCTTGCGACGCTCTCTCCTCTTTCTGTCTTCCTCTCTGGTATCCAGGATTGATGATTCCGAATTGCGACGAGGGCGTCTACTTTCGACTTTGGACGCGCCAGCAATAATTTCTAGACCGTTCTCCCTTGGAGGGCGTGGTGGACCCCGCGGAGGAGCGGGGCCGCGTCGGCGAGATTCATCCTCTTGTGAGCGTGCGGGTCGGTGCTGGGATGGCATAGTGCCTGTTCGGGGAACACCATTGCTGCGAGGTGCAGGGGTAGCTGATAAGAATATTAGCTGAAGTTTGGCATGTGATGGGCGATCCGCATTTACCTCCTGAGCTGGGCTTGTCGAGCAATGACAAATCCTTCTGTGATGCACAGTTAGTCGTTGTTTCCAGTGAAGAAATGCGAGTCGACCAGGACGAGTCGTTTTGAATGCGAGCATGGGACATGAGAGAAAATTCGTAGATGCTGTGTTTGGGATTTGTGCGACATAAGTGAAGCTGGAGGGCTGATTGCTGGCTGGGCTAGGAGCGGATAGCAGTCGAGACGTACAAAAATGTCCTCAGTGAAAGAGTTGGAAGGTGCCTGTCGCTGCGGGGCCGGAGGGTCGAGAAATGGGTTGTTGGACATTCTGTGCTCGGGCGAAGGTAGAGGAGAAGCAGCACGGCGGAAGGGGTTGTTGGAAGCAAAGTTGGCAGCGCCGGGAGAAGGAGCGCGTTGGCCTGGTTGAATGGGATGCGACATCAGCAAAGACACAGCAAGATAACGACGACGGGCAATGGTAGGGCGTAGTGACGGGATATTTTGATATTGAAACAGGGTTGAAACGCAGCAACAAGGGGCGCTCACCAGGCATAGCCGCGGGAGCGAGCGACATGATTGCTCGGGTCGAACGAAGATGGATCAAGGGGGAGACGTAGGCGTTGTAACTTGTCGAGAAGATGCAGAGTGCTATGTAAGCGAGCCCAAGAATGAGGAATGTGATCGACGCTGTTGTTTGGGCCAAATGACAGAGTCGGGCGCTGCTGTGGTGGTGCCGTGTCCAGGGCCGGAGCGGTTTGTGCAGAGCTGGTAATGCGACGCACTGTGGACTAGTAACTGCTGGGGGACAGGAGAGATGCTGGTGATGAGGGTTGACAGGAAAAGAGTACGAGCTGAGAGGGAGCCTCCTCTGGACCTAGGGTGTTTACTAAGATGAGAGGGGGGGCCCCGAGCCACAGGGTCTCTCTGCTCTCTTGGGAGGCTGCGCTTATTGCCTGTACTCCGCATTGGCGCTCCTGTTGATCACCGCCCTCTTCGTATTCTTTTCGATAAACTGCCGTTGGCTAAACAACTCGCACTTTCACCCACCAGCTGTGCCTGTTCAACTGTCCTGCACACACTGCTGCTGTCTTTGCATTGCTATCTATCGATTGTGCTTCCCCTATCGATCGAGAAGCGCCCGGCACGCATCATCGCTGCGCTGAGTCCGCATAGGGGGCTGGAAACTCTAACCTAACAAGCACTTGAATTAGACCCACGCTTTCTGAAAACTTGCCGAGAGCGGACGCCTTCTCTGGCGGGGCACTGCATTTTCCGCAAGTACCGCTCTTTCGCAAACATCCAGTCAGCTGCGCCGTGCGCGTGACGCTTCACAACATGGCCGACGCAAATTACGGTGGCTATACTCGCTTCGAACTTGAGCTCGAGGTAAGTCTGAAATGATGAGTCGTCGTTGCCCAAACCCACGCCATTGGCCAGAAATCGTGGCGTGCCAGCATGTCTGATTTGGATCACCCTTCTCATCGTTGACGGCCCGTCTGCAGTTCGTCCAGTGCTTGTCCAACCCTCTCTATCTCAACCACCTGGCAACCCAGAAGCTGCTGGACGATCCAGAGTTCATTGCATACCTCTCCTACCTCCAGTACTTTGCAGAGCCAAAATACATCAAATATCTGTCGTAAGTCTACCTTTTTCGACCTCGCCACGTGACTCGTATTCATTCTTTTCGTTCCAGCTACCCGGGTCCTACCATACGAGCACTTGAGCTTCTTCAGCAGGACAGATTCAGAAAGGATATTCTGATCCCCGAGACTGTGGCCAGGATGGCAGAGGAGGGTCTTCAAGCCAGCACTGATGGTCTCCACCGCGACTGATAGAGAAACGGCGCCTTCAACGGCACGCTTCCATCTCGTTCTTGTTTTCCAACGATAGCCATGATACCCACAATCCAACGGACTTTACTTTCCCTTTCTTGTCGGAGCACATGAACTCCTGATTCAAAGGGTATCTACCTGGGTATATCTGTTTTGATACCAGCCAAGGCCTGACATGTTGATGCCGAGCCTGTATCCACAAACGCCGCGCTGAAAGATCGCTAAAGAGGAATTATGCTGCATGGAGCTGCACAGATGATTGCGCGGCCTGTCTTGGAAGATGGGAACTTCAGTTCTCACGCCACTCAGAGGCACACTTCGTACACTATCTTGGAGTCAGCGAATGTAGCGTACGGTACAATAGCGCCAACAATACCTTGTAGAATGTGGTCATGGGCTCATCAGCACTTCTGATCTGGACTTGTCTGAAGTATGCCTCGCGATTGTCGCACTTCTCTTCCCTGCAGTTGACCTCTGTCTTATCGACGTTCTTCCAGCTGTCGGCGCCACCAAGCACGTCTTCAACTTCCTTGCTCTTCATCATCTTGCGCTCAAAGTAGCGCTTGTCGAGGATCATTTGATAGGGACATGTTCGACATTCGAATCGATTGACGTTTGCAAAGTGCTGCTCGTTGAGAGGAAGGTGGTCCGCAGGAATAGGTGTGATGGTCAAGAGGTTCGAGCAACTCGGGCAGACTGATTGTCGAAGTTAGCACTTCCCTAGAGAGAGTTGTTGGAGACAGTCGGTTACAGAGGAGCATTTTGAGAGATCGCGCACTGTGCGAAATACGACTTGGAGGATTTGGCAGATAAGAGTGAAGAGACTGAACAACACTGCCCGAAAGTTGTCGAGTAGAAGAATGTTCACTAGTCGGAAAGATCGAGGCTGGCGCAAGGTACAAAAGTTCAAAGAACAAATGCCGCCAAGTCCGCTTTCCGCTATGCCGAGGCATTTCTTATAGGCATATCTCAAAGGAAACGAGACTACTATCTAGATGCGTGAACAGAATGACGGAATACTGGTTTTCGGACGCACTTCGAAGAGATTAAATACCCTCACTACCTTGTGAACTGCTCGTTGCCTTTTCTTCTCATGCACGCGCAGTCAAACACATCCACGCTTCCGACCTGTACGCCATCCTGCCTTCCTGCCCACCTACCCACCATGACCAGCATGCCTTTTTCAGACGGGCGACATTAAGGCTTTTGAAGAAGATGCTGCGTCTATTAAGCTACATCCCAAATGTCTATCTGTTCCCAGGGCCGAAATCTGTTACCAACTTCCAAGACTGTTATGCGCGGGAGACTTCGTCGGTGGACGACTGGGGCTTGCGGTCCTTGCGTGCGGCTTCGACTGCTTCGATGTTGAGCTCTGGTGCTGGGCCCACTTTCTCTTCCTCTTCGTTGATATCGCTAGGCACGCGGTCGAGAAGCTCGCCGCTCTCTTCCAGCTTCTGGCGTTGCTCGGCGATGATGGCATCGGCTTCGCTCACACCTCCTTTCTGCGCGGCCGGATCGCCATCGACACCGATGGGTTCCACCTTGCGTTCTACTGTCTGCTGCAACGCCTGGTTGTCGAAGCGGACGATCATGATGGTCAGATTGTCCGTTGAGAAGCGGTTCAGTGCGTATTCGACAAGGGCCTTAGACGCAGCTTGAGGGTCCTTTATGTTGCGGACGAGATCTACTGCCTCTTGATCTGAGCAAACATCCCACAACTGTTTCGCTCGTTAGCATTCGGATTCGTGATCAAGAGTTTGGGAAGAACTTACGCCATCACAAGCCAGGATCAGGAACTCGTCGATATCGGGTTGAATGACCGTCTCGGTGGTGTAGGGATGACCAGTAATTAGGTCTTTCATGTACGCGTCACCCAGAGCACGAGTAACGGCCAGAACACCGTTCACGCGGTTGTTCAGAATGAGGCCTCCAGCACCAGAAATTCTCTTGCCTTCGTTCTCGTCGCTACCCTTGTGATCGTAAGAGAGACGAAGAGCCTTGCCGTTTCTGCAAAGAACGATGCGGGCATCTCCAACGTTGGCAGTGTAGAGAACGCGTTGGCGCGAAGCTGCCTCACGAAGCTTTGCTGCAGGTGATTGTGTCGAATCAGCGCTGATCGGCGTTGAATCCGGGTTGCCCTTGATAGCGGCAGCGGTAGCAGGGGCGATCGCAGTGGAGCCAGTGGCAGACTGAGAGTTGGGTATTCTATCTTCCCAACGAAGCACAGCAGTGATTGCGGTGCAACCGCTGTTCTTCAGAGGTAGCTTCTCCAGCTGCTGGTCGGCAGTGGTGAAGGTCATGTCAAGAAGTTCGGGAATAGGAGTATTCGGATGCTTGCGGATGATCTCCTCAAGGAGGCAGTGAATCTTCTTACCGCACCAGTCGGCGGCAAAGTTACCAGCGTGTCCATCAAAGATAGCAAAGTAGCCATTGTCGGTCTCGACAACATCCTGAGAGTTGGAAGAGTTGGTGGAAGCTATACTCTTCTGAGCTGTTTCCGAGCCAAGAGCGGGAGCGGGAGTGCAGAGGAAGTTGTAGAGATAGGCGTGTGTGTCTTCCATGGTTCTTCGGCACTTTTTGTTCTTATCTTCAGTGACACCAACCCTGAAGGTGGATCGTGGGCCGGGCTCGGATTCTCCTGCCGAGTTGTTGAGGGCGCCCTGGGGAACGCTCAAGGCAGGATCGGTTCTACCGAGTTTCTGGAAGGGAGTCTGCGGTTTCTCGCGCGCTTCGGGAGAAGAGCTATGGAACTGGTCCTTCAAAGACTGCTTGGCATTTGAGAAGACATTTCTTGCGCCAGCAAACCCACTGCTTCTTCTCTTGCCCGAGGGACTGACATCTTTGCGCTCTGCACTGGTGCCCGCATCCAAGGAAGAAGGCTCGGCAGAAGGTATGGAGCTTGGTTCGGCGGTCTTGGACAGGGTTTCGCCTTCCTTGGGCGAAGATCCAAACATTCTGTTCAGCAGGCCTCCCTGACTGGAGAAGCTTCTGCGGTTCTTGCCAGATGCCAGATTGAAAGTGGGGACGTGACTGGCGCCACACGAAGGTTGGGGTAGGATGCTTCAGAAGCAAGAAAAGGCGCGTGAGACAGAGTAAGGGTAATGGGTCCTTGTTCTGCAACACAGCATCAGCAAAGTGTCCGGCAAAGCATATGGATGCTTTGGTCTGCCGACATGCAGCTTGAGGTGAGAAAGAGGCAGGAAGCCGCCGCGCGGGGTTCCGGACGGTGAAGGTGGACTGCGAGACTTACTGGTTTCAAAGGTAGGTCTTATGGTGCACCGTGTCGGGATGATGGAGATTCTTAGGTTGTCAATTGGAGAACGTGAGGGGGTGGGTGCGGTTCTTCGGATGATGTCTGATGTCACTGACGCTTCTGGAAGGAGCGCTTGGCGCCGAACGTTACTGCCAGACTCCAAGGTCGGTACCCGCTCACTGCCGCTCACTTTGTACACACGACATCTGGCCTTTCTCTGGACAGCTGGAAGAGCAACAATCACCAATCCCTCACTTTCGCTTTAATCTGTTTGGCCACACCTTCCTAGCGTTTGGGGAACGCGGATCAAGTCATCAATCTCAAGCAGGTTCCCCGCAATTGGGCGAGCTGGGTCAAACATAGGTTCGTATTCACGTATTGCAAGCTATGCATGCTTTGTGCATCAACCTTCCTTGTCCTCATTGAATAGGTAGGTAGACAGCAGTTAAGTTTGAAGAGTTTCGTAGATAAATGACAGCCTTATCGTTGTGTAGAGACGAAGCCTCAGGTATCACTGCCCGGAACGCCATACGCTTGCCATGCAAACAAATATAACCAATGCCATTCTTTGCCAAGTCTCATCGTCTCAGGCTGTTCAATCTGGCTTGAAGGTCGTCGTCTCCAGGATCACCACCAATGGCCTGAGCGACTTTGCCTTGCTCAACTGCGGTGCTTTGGAGGCCGGTCGGGGTCTCGCCCATCTGATTGTGTCAGCAATTGCATCGACGTGACACTAAAAACACTCACAGCTTGACCAAGGTCGACACCAATCTCATCCAAGACCTGGTTGACAACCTCCTCGCCTTCCTCTTCATCTTCCAAGCCCGTCACATCGTCAATAGCGTCGTCCATCATCTCCTGCCGTTGATCCATGATGTCGTTTTCTCGTTCGAACTCCATGGCGATGCGTTGGAGGGCTGGAAGGTTCATCTGTCTGTTCATCCCGGCGAGAAGCTTGGTGGCACCCTTCATCGATTGCATCATCTGCTCGTTGCTGCGCACAGTCTGTACCTGGGGTTAGCCTAAGGCAGCATGGGAGAGTCGGGTCAGGCGTACTTGAATACGCAGTGAGATAGCTTGAAGCTGGGTGCGCATCTGGTAGAATTTTTGAATGTATCGTCGCGTCCTGACAAGGTCCTTGGCCTGAATCTTGACAGCGCCCATCTGGCCATTCTTCGCGTTCTTCTTGATATCCTGAACTAGCTTTTTCTCTTGGTTCTCGAGCTTCGTGCGCTCACGATCGAGTTCGCGTTGGGTCTTTTCTAATGCTCTTTGGTGTTTCCTGGAATGCGACGTCAGTAGGTGGTGGACACACAGACGAATGGTCAGAACACACCTCAATCTCTCGGCTGGGGTCATGCGCTTGCCGAAAGCCCATTCTACGATCTAGAGAGGAACAGACCATCAGTCACTGGAACGGAAGTCGGAACGAGCATGGGCGCGCGGATTGCTCACATTCATGGCGGGCGAAGGTTGTGCGAAGAAGAGAGATTGCAGGTGGTTAGGCAACAAGGTTGATGTCAGTCGAGTGGGCATCGGGTGCATCTCCCCCACAATCAATGAATGGCGTGCAGTCCGTGTCCGTGCCCGCCACCAAAACGACAACGGGCATCGGTATCAAACGGCACGCCAACCTCCGTGACGACTTTCTTATTCAACTTTCTCTCGCTGCCTGTCACAACCACCACTGCCATCTTACCTACTACGACCGTCGACCTACTGCATTCCAAATATCTCACGCCGACTTGTCGCCCCACTCAACCCTGGAATGTGCTGAGTCCCATTCTGCACAACACCCGCACATTATGAGCTCAGGCTCTCCCTCTGGCAGTGGCCGTGCCACTCCCTCGAACAGCTCGCCCTCACCCATGCGCCGCCACCCTGGTCGCCCTCAGTACATGACCGTCGGGAACGGTTCGACCTCTGAACACGCCGCTCGCCTTGCTGCCATGCTCGACACCGACTCTGGCTACGGAGGAAGCATCGCTGACGGCGCCACTTTCGATCCTACTTTCGACCAAGATCCCATGAATCACTTGGCCACAGCCCAGGGCGCTAGCTGTGAGCACTATCGTTACCTTTTATATGCATGGCAAAACTCTGACAGACTCGACAGCCGATAACGAAAGACGCGCCATCGCCAGTCATGTCCATCAACTACAATACAACCAAAACCGTACTGCATTGGGCCGTGCCATCTCCGAGACCGTCGACACCCTCAAGAAGTTGCAAGACATGAACTCGAAATGGCCTGCCCATTACCCAACCGTCCAGCGTCCTGTTGCCACGCCCCGCGTCCATGCAGATCCTCGACCTGGCCTTGTCCACACACAATCTGGCTTTGATAACCACCACGAACCCGAGCCGTTCACACGTCCCGCCCCTCGCCGCGCTGGTACTACCATAGGCGCAGATCTTGTCGAGTCCGAGTCCAGCGCAGCCGCCGCTCGTGCTCCAGCTGCAGAGCCCAGATTGGTCACTCCACAGCTGTCCCGCCAGTTTTCGGTCCTCAAGATCGAGTTGAAGATGGAAGGCGTACACCAGACTGAGTTGGTTCACTCTTTGGAAAAACAATCAATAGCCTCGCTTCTTGACGGCCAGATCAACAACAGTGTGCGACACCTGTTCTCGCTAAGGGATCGCATCGAGGACACCTCCAGCAAAGTCTTGATCACTGGAGATCTTAATGCTGGAAAATCGACCTTCTGTAATGCTCTTCTGAGACGTAAAGTACTGCCCGAGGACCAACAACCATGCACCAGCATCTTCTGTGAGGTTCTGGACTGTCGCGAAAATGGAGGCATCGAAGAGGTGCACGCCATACCGAACGGTGTCGACTACAACCGCCACGATGAAAGCACATATGCCGTCTTCGGCCTGGAGCAGCTGGAGGATATTGTGATCGACAACGAAAAATGGTCACAGTGTAAGGTATACATCAAGGACGTTCGCTCGGTGGATCAGTCACTTCTCAACAACGGTGTGGTCGACATTGCTTTGATCGATGCTCCTGGATTGAACAACGATTCGCTCAAGACTACCGCAGTCTTTGCTCGACAGGAGGAGATTGACGTGGTTGTCTTTGTTGTTTCCGCTGCTAACCACTTCACGCTCTCGGCCAAGGAATTCATCTTCAACGCCGCTCGCGAAAAGGCATATATGTTTATGGTCGTCAATGGTTACGATAACATTCGCGACAAGAAGAGATGTCAGGAGATGATTCTGAAGCAAGTCAACCACCTCAGTCCGGCCACTTTCAAGGAATCTTCCGAGCTCGTACATTTCGTATCGAGTAACGCAATCCCCGTCGCACCTGCTGGCGGTCCAGATGGCCCTGGTGGCTCTGGAAGCGGCTCCGGCTCAAGCAGCGGCGGCCCTAGTGGTGATCCTAGTCATGACGACGAGCCCTCGGACAAAAAAGACAAGGGCAAGGGCAAGGAGCAGGAGAAGATCGACGACTTCAACGAGCTTGAGGCATCTTTGCGCCGCTTCGTATTGGAAAAAAGAGCACGTTCCAAGCTTGCCCCTGCAAAGACCTACCTTCTCAACGTGCTCGGCGATCTCGGAAGCCTTGCTGGCGTGAACAAGGAGGTTGCTCAGAATGAGCTCGACCGTGTGACCAAGGAGCTCAAGGAGCTCGAGCCAGTATACGAGAAGTCCAAGAAGGCACGGTCGGAGGCTGGAGAAGGTGTTGATTTCACCATCGACGAGACTGCATCAGACATTTACAAGGCATCTCGTGACACCATCAACAACACAATCGCTCGTGTCGGAGAGCAAAACCTAGGCGTCGAATACCCTGGTCTGTTCAGCGTCTATCAGTACGCAGATGAGCTGAAGACAGCCATGCTAGAGCAGATTACGCAGTCAGTCCACGACTGCGAGGAAGCCGCCAGAGACCACACGGCGAAGGGAGTTAGTGGTATCAAGAACCTTGGAGTCCTGCACCTCGGCGATGATTACGAAGACCTTACCTTCAAATCTGAATTCATGTTCCGCTCACGCAGGGATGCTCTGACACGACAAGTCGATGTTGATGTTGAGGTTTCAGACTTTTTTGACCTGACAAGCCTGTGGGAGCGACAAGAAAAGGTCGCAGGAGCCAGTATGGCCGTCACGATCGCTGGTGTTGTTGGTGGCCGTATGTTCGGTGGTGTTGGTTGGGTCGACGGTGCACTCGGTGCTGCAAAGGTCCTCGGACCCAACAACCTGCGCAGACTGATGATTCCTGGTATCGTCCTCGCAGTCGCTCTTGGTGCTTCATACGCTTTGAGCTCGATCCCTCACTCGCTACCAAGACGACTCTCACAGAAGCTCTCAGCTCAGCTTGCAGAGCTAGATTATACACACGCCAACGCTACGCGAATCTCGTCCGAGGTCAGAAGAGCACTCAAGTTCCCTGCCGACAAGCTTCGTGAGGGCCTCCAGCGAAGCGTTGAGCAGCTGCTCGACGAGCGCAAGGAGAAGATCAAGCTCCAGAGCGAAAGTGAGGTCGCGAAGAAATACTTCAGCAACCTCGTCCGAGAAAGCGGCGACATTCGAAGCAGAGTGATGCGGGTCGACCTCGAAGGACCTACACCTGGCCATCTCGGCGGACATGGCGTCTAGTTGCCGTATCAATGGGCCAAAGTAATCGAATCAAACACTGGGAAAGGCGCAACAAGGCGCAAGGAGCAGGCATCCGTTCATCCTTCATTTCTGGGCTCCAAAAGGAAATCGATTGTACCTTTCAATTTTTGAGGGTAGCTCGAGGCATTGTGCACTTCTCTTCTCTTCCATAGTTCAATACCCCTCATACATGAAACAGTAATGCTATTCTACCCCTAAACACTTGCTTCTGAGTGTCACATGCCCTGTCGAACCGTATCATAGATATTTCCAGCAGCATGACGAGTAGGATAGATGTTTTTGTGGTGAGCCGAGGCACGCGAGCAGGCCCGAGCTGACACAAGCAGCACGTTTACAAGATCGTCATATGCAACTCGATCACCAAGGTAGTATCATTAATGGCGGGTGACTGAAGAACAACCTAAGTAATGGCCGATCCCAGAGCCATTGTCGCACTGGTTATTCTTCTGTTCATCTTCTTCTCGCCACCACCTGGACAGGAACCTCTGGTACTCGCTCGCTCCCGCCTCGAACACATCGTCGCTTCCGAACGCCATGACTTGACCGTCCTCAATCAGACACATTTGGGTGACTTCGACCCGGCACAGCACAGATGGCTCAATATCAGCGGATTCCGGGAGAACGACACGTTTGCGTGGCAAGCACTGCCTCTGATCAAGGAACGAGCCAGGCACCAATTCGCACATGTCTTGGGCCACGAGAACCTGGCGCGTCTTGACGGCGAGCATGCCGACCAAACACCACTACCACTATACCGAAATTTGACTGGAACCATGTACGGCGAATGGGTTCGCTCGCCCATTCAGACATCAGTTGTGCCGCCCAAGCTGAACATGTCTGAATATGCCGCCATCGGTCCATTCGGACCCATCCCGATTGATTCTTTCAGCAAGAACGTTACCGCAAAGTCTGGATTGCTCGAAGTCTGGTTTGAAGAGGCGGATACACAAGCGACACTGCTCTTACGTGGGGACAAGGGTGTGGCTAGGGAGGTCAAGGCCCAGGTCACGGTCAGAGACGGAGATGTGGGCGACTCGTGGCACAGCAGGTTGTTTGGTGTGCACTTCCTTGACACTGGCAACATCATGTTGGCTACAACTACGGACAAATTCGCTGGCATATTTGGCCTGCCACACATGGCTCTCTCGAGCCACAACTATCGCTCTGCACAAGAGTTACTCAATCGCACGCTCGCAATGTCTATCGAACAACAGGAAGACGGTCTCCTTCAGAACTTCAGACCGTGGGGCCCAGCTGCTGAAGGTACATCCGAGTCCGCGTTGGCTCCCATTTGTGACTTGGTTGTCTACTTGCAGCAGCACCTAGTTCCGGTGCCTGGCGTCAAGCCCGGGCCAGATCAGGAATCGCTTTTGTCCTTCATCGAGAATGAAATTCGATTTCCAACTGGTGCCTCGATTCCACCCACTCAACAAATGGTCTTCTCCATGGTGGCATTCTCGCCTGATTGTGGTTTCGTGATCGAGTCCAAAGGCCCACCAGATTTTGCTCCACAGGAAGCTAACCACTTGCGTGGCCTCAAGATGGAGGTTGAGTATGAGCGTGCGAGAAGTCACCTGCTGCTCTTCGCTGCCGTCGTCGGTGGTCAGCTGTTCTTCTTCCTGCGTCAGATGCGGGATGCAAGCACTCCTTCTACAAGAAGCAGAATCAGCTTTTACACCATCAGCATGTTATCTCTAGGTGACGGCTTCACTACGATGGTGTTCTGCTTGATCAGTCTGTTCGTCCAGGCTCTTTGGGTGCCGCTGATTGCCACTGCCTTCCTGGCTTTCATGAGCGTGAGCTTCTTCGGTATGAGGTTCCTAATGGATATATGGGCAGTTCAGGCACCCGAAAGGGAGCGTAGGGAGAGACAGGAACGACAACGGCAACAGCAACAGCGACCTACTGCTATACCTACAGCGCCGACTGTAGCTCCAACCAATACGGAGGAGAATACGCCTACTCAGCCACCCGCACCAACTCAGTTACCGATCATCACTCCCGCAGGAGCAGATACACTGCCTCAACCTGTGACAACAGGACGACCAATTGATACTGGAGCTACACCAATCTTTATACCTTCCGATCAGGACATGCAGGCCGAGGAAGATGCCCCCAACGCTGCAGCCACAGGAGTGGAAGCAGGTCAACGTGCTTCAGGCTTTGGCTCTCTTTACACCCGCTTCTACTTCCTTCTTTTGGCAACGCTTTTCCTCTCACTCAATGCAACCTCATGGCCGCCAGGTCTCCGGCGAGGTTACTTCACCATTTTGGCATTCTGCTACTTGTCCTTTTGGGTACCGCAGATCCATCGCAACTGCATGCGTAATTGTCGACATGCACTCCGATGGGACTTTGTGGCCGGTCAATCGTTGCTGCGACTAGTGCCTTTTGCTTATTTCTACGGCTATGAGCAGAACATTCTGTTTGCTGTCGTCGACTTGATCGATCTCGGTGTGTTGGCTGCTTGGATTTGGATTCAAGTGTTGTTGCTGTTAAGTCAGGAAATCATCGGTCCTCGTTGGTTTGTAAGTTGGACTTGGGTACCGCCTGCCTATGACTACCATCCTATTCTCCGCGACGACGAGGAAGCGAATAACTTGCCCATTGGAGCGACTACCTCGATGCCGTCTGCCGAACAGGAAAAGGAGGCCAAGGACAAAGGCAAGCGTGTCTTTGATTGCGCTATCTGTATGCATGAGATCGAGGTGCCTGTGCTGCATGGTGATTCTGCTGCCGAAGGACTTTCAACTGGATCATTGGTTCTGGAGCGCAGGAAGTATATGGTTACGCCTTGTAGACATATCTTCCATTCTAGCTGTTTGGAGGGCTGGATGAAGTTTAGACTCGTGTGTCCGATTGACCGCGAGGAGCTGCCTCCACTGTAAATTACTGTACATAGCCGTCGCATTTCATTGATTGTATTTCTAGCGATGACCATCTATCTCTTATTCGTCATCGCCGAAGGAAAGCTTTATCGGCTTGCCCTTTTTCTTGAGTTTCTTTGGCTTGCTTTCTTGTTTGCTCGTGTCGTTGGTGGTTACTTCGTCTTCATCGTCACCTCCGACCACTTTGGCCACTTTACGCTTCTTTGTCGCTTTACCTGCATCTATAGTTACAGATGCTCGAGCAGGAGCTTCATCCTCGTCCGGCAATGCACCCGAAGCCTTTGGCGAATCTTCCGTCAACTCTCCAGTCACCATATCCTTGACATCACCAAACTTGTCCTTTGCGTCGTCTTCCGCATCTCCTGCGGTGAGCTTCTCATATTCGGCTTTAGTCAAGGTCTCGGAGCTGCCTTCTACTACGTAGGTCGGTGCATCGTCGTCATCGTTGTTAGGATTCTTTGCTCGCTGGGCGCGTGCGATGGGTTGTTCGTGCCGGCCTGAGGAGGAGATTGCACTGTTTTGATCGCGCAGGCGTTGGAGAAAAGCTGGCTGAGAGGCATCTTTGTCGTAGGTGAGGTCTTTTGATTTGATGTTGCTCATGATTGTTGTGTTGTTATTTTTGATGACGTGGGGATGTTGAGTGTGTTTTCTTTTCCCCAAGGACTGGGTTGAGCTGGTATGACCCTGGCTTCGAATATCCTATCCTCCAGAAGTGTAGGAAGGGTTATAACATGACATATGCTGGTCGATAGGTGGTAAGGAGAACTCGTAGTCGTCTGGGAGTGTTGTTTCAGCTTGATTGGGTGAGGATGGAAGTGTTGAGAGTCCTTTGCTGGGTTGTCCTGCTGCTGTGCTCTGGTTTGATGCAAATTGGAGTGCCGATTTTCAATGTCCCGAGAATTATACAGATTGTGATGTCGCTTGATGATATGGCTTCGTGTAACAAGGACAATTCATTCACGTAACAAGACTTTGATTGCTTGACTCAAGATTGCGAGCCTGGACGTAAGCAATTGAGTGGTGGAGAAGTTGTCATTTCATGGTGGAGGCGGAGTGCGCGGTGGGCGGTGGGCGGATCAGCCATGCACCAAAACACCCGGGAGACGTGGGATGCCAAGGACTCTTGCGTAAGATGGAAGAAGCAGCCAGCCGTCGACATGTTGACCATATGTGGCAGCAAGAGAGACTTTGAAGGGTTATAGAAGACTGTTAGGCATTCTTTGAGCAAGCCGCCGACAGACGCGCTATCAGACCTTCCTCCCGACGAGAATTGACGTCGGTATAGAGGTTTTGAGCAAGACACAGTTCGGCCTAGTTCTAGCGAGCCTTTCTTTGGCTCGCCAGCCAGCCAGCCAGCCCCCTAATCATCCTTTGCGTGTCATCACACAGAGCGACAAATCGAATCACGACCCGCCGGAATCTCGTTTTCGGCCTCGAGTACTCCTCCACATGCGTCCTGTCAACGCACACCTGTCGACGTCCCCTTGAACCGCGACGTCCGCTTCGCTTCGCCTCGACCCGCCTGCCGGTCGCTCTCTAGCCGTCCGAAACAGCTTCGAAACGCCGCATACCTCATCGCCAACTCAATTCTCGACGACAAATCCTCGACCCTTGCTCAGTGTAGCTTTGCATCTGCGTAGCACCCGCTGCCGCCCTCTGTACAAGATGAATTTCCTCCAAGATGTCCGCAAGCGACTACCCACAGCGCAAAAGCTGCCTTCATACGACGACCTGTCCAAAAGCGCAGAGAAGATGACCCCGAGGTTAGCCTTCTTCCGCCGACGCATACGCCTGAGAGAGAACTCGCGCATCTCAATACCGCTGGGCCTGGTTTTGCTTTTCCCTTGCTTGATTGTAATATTAATACTGCTTCTCTTCGTGCGACACCCTACCGAAGCCGGTAGGATACTCATGCCCGCTGGGGCTCCTCCCTCCATCAGGTACGCTACTTCAGTTTCCCCCATTCTGTGTACTTGCGCTAACACCATACTCTACAGGAAAATCAGCGAAAAACACGACAAGGTCTTCGTCACAGGCTGTCAAGACCCAGCCCTCGAGATCGACCAACCACGCGCCAACGCCGCTTTCGTCGTCCTCGCCCGCAACAAGGAACTCGAAGGTGTGCTGCAATCGCTCAAGTCGGTCGAGAGACACTTCAACAGATGGTTCCACTACCCGTACGTCTTCCTGAACGACGGCGACTTCAATTCGACCTTCAAAGACGAGGTCCGTAAGCACGTCAGCTCCAACGTCGAGTTCGGCAAAATCGATTCCAGCATGTGGGGCTTCCCCGACTGGGTTGACCACAACGTGGCCAAGGAGGGCATCAGAAAACAGGGTGATGCTGCCATCATGTACGGTGGTATGGAGAGTTACCATCATATGTGTAGATTCTACTCCGGGTATGCCTACCATCTGCTTCGAACGTGCGGACGCATGCTGACGTTTACAGTTTCTTCTACAAGCATGAGCTTCTCCAGAAGTACGATTGGTACTGGCGTGTTGAGCCCGAGATCAAATACTTCTGCGATATTACCTAGTACGTCTTATCGCACCATCGACATCTGAACCGGCTTACTGACATGTTTTAAGCGATCCTTTCATCCACATGGAGCGTAACAACAAGACTTATGGATTCACGATTGCAGTCAAGGAACTCAAGGAGACAGTGCCCAATATCTTCAGATACGCCTCGGCTTACAAGCGAGTCAACAACATTACCTCGACTAACCTCTGGGACATGTTCCTCGAGCCCAAGCCGGAGAAGCCAGCGGACGAACTGCCCAAGGACGACCCCAAGTACAAGAAGCCTCTTCCCGAAGATATCCTTCGTACCGAACCTGGCGCAGGCACTATTCCAGACGTAGATCCCGAGTCCATGGAGGGTGAGACGTACAACATGTGCCATTACTGGAGTAACTTTGAGATCGCCCGACTCGACTGGTTCAGAAGCAAGGAGTACGAAGACTTCTTCCAGATGATGGACCGCAGTGGAGGCTTCTGGATGGAGAGAGTAAGATGCAGCCTTTTGTTTACGTATCTTGCAGATCACTGACTTCTTGTAGTGGGGTGATGCCCCCATTCACTCGCTCGCAGCAGGTGTCCTCCTGAATGTCTCTCAGGTTCACTACTTCCGCGATATCGGTTACCGACACACAACCATCGCCCATTGTCCTGCGAATGCAAAGGCTCGTCAGCAGCCCCGCCCACCTTATCTTGAGACGACAACAACAGACGAGAAGAAGAGGATCGAGGAAGATGCATACTGGGAGGAGTGGGATGAACCCAAGGAAAATGGCGTCGGCTGCAGATGCAGATGTGACCCCGAAGTTCCAGAGGTCGAGCTCAAAGAAGGCAGCTGTCTGCCCAACTGGGTAGATGTAGCGGGAGGTTGGATCACTCCAGGGCCGCCGGCATGATCGAGGATGTAATGTTGGTTGTTGTATACGCATGAGAGGCGCGAGTCGTTTTTGCAGCGATCATGGACGGCGTTATTTGATCGGTTTGAATGGACGGTACATGTGGATACAAAAAACCCGGATCCCCACTTTCAGTTGTAGCGCCTCCGCTGACCTCTGGTGTTCTTAGCAGCCTTATCTGATTCTTGATCGTACATGATATAGTAACGATACAGATACGAATCAACGGTTTTTATTCAAGATAATGACTGTGTTGTGTTATCTATGCGTGCTTTTCGAGTGCAAGAACCAAGGCGGGTCCAGTGCACTGCTCCCACGAGCATAGTCGTAATCGGAACCGCTGCTCAGAGGCACAAGAGGTCACTCAAAAAGCCGATGGCTTGTTTGCTGAGATGCCGAGAGGCATATCAAGGGGCTGAGTTGTCGTCACATGCAAGGCGGCAACCATCATGGTGTGCAGCTCTCAAAGCTTGTCTTATCGCGGGGTATCTGCACCACCTTGATATTTCTACTTTCCGCCCGGCGATAGTGTACATCGTACCTTCCATCCTGTCGTCGAGACTCTGCAGACTCGTCTTGCAAGCTTGCTGTTCGAACTCGTCGAAGCACATCTCTTAAAGCTGACCAAAAAGAACTCACATCCACGCGGCTGCTCGCCTCTAGGTTGAGAACAAGGCCCACCCGATCGGTCGACCCCTCCTCCCAGGCTGCAGCGGGCCGATAATCTGTGTGGTAAGTTGGCTCTCACCACTCGACAGAGCGGTCACAGATAAGACGTCGTCTTTCAAACAAAAGAGTTCCTTCCCTTCGTCAAACACAACTCACTGTCACCTTGGCTCGTTCATTTCTGACCGGGTTGCCAGCAACCCGAACCGTGACTTCTTCTTTCGGGCGTGATCTACGCACTCCAACCCACGTACACACGCAGCTGTGAAAGGTGGAACTTGCTACTGACACGCAGACTGTTCTACTCACAACACTACGACCAACACTTTGCGTCTTCATCACCGCGCTCCCTACAGCCTACTTCTCGTATCATCCTCTCTCTCATCCTGGTAACTTTGCATCACAGTCTAACATTGTTAGAAGACGCACCCTCCGAGCTCAAATCTCCGGTCACCATGACCGTCCACATGGAGCCCCTCGATCATCACGACGAGGCCCACGATGATTCTGTTGACCTGGTCTACTCTGTCGACGGCGTCTCTATCAACGACTTCACTCCTTCTCTGCCATCGCTCGTCAACCGCCTACCCGAATCCGACGCTCGCAGCGTCAGCACTGTTGGTTCCACTGATGGCGACACAATCAGCGACCACGCCAGCGATGCCGACTACGATGAGATTTCCTACAACGAAATCCCCGCTCTCGCTGGTCGTACTCGCGATCAGAGAAGCGAGCCGTCTGATGAAGAGATGGAGGCTGTCATGATGAGTGACAGAACCATCGTTCCTCACACACCTACCATGGCTCAGCGTATGCCACACCTCTCTTCGGAGTCTATTACCAAGCCTGATACCATGCCTGAGCACGTCCGTCTCATTGGTATGTCCCTGGCCGAGAAGCCCTACCAGCTTCCTGACCGCCCTCTTCGCTTGGTCTACCTGGGTGATGCTCTGAACACCAACATGGTTGTCCTCACTATCATGGCCAAAGCCTATGGTGCCCTGACCGGCTGTTCTTACGGCAAGGAGGCTATTCTAGACGCAGCAGCCAGCGATCCCACGGACCGTAGTGACGACGTCTTCCGCACCCTCGCCAATCTACGTACACCTGTCGAGATGATTCGCGCTAATCAATACAGCCCCAATGCTGAGACTGGTCCAGCAATCATGACAATGGACAGGCAGAAATTCGATCTTGAGGTCCTGAGACCCGACTTGGTAGTCCTTCACCACGCCGACCCTGACTACGCTTGGCTCCCGTTCATCAAGATGGTGGCTATGCACGGTATACCAGTTGTGGAAATCCAGGATGAGCTACGCCTTAACACTGTTAAAGTCGGAAGCCCGGTATGTGTTGTCACACAGACGGTTCAGGGCAACCACTGTCTTCGTCTTTCCCTTGTGTCGAGCTCCGAAGACAGGGACGAGGATGCGGTGTCCTCAGTCAAGGAAGTGCCTTTGTCACAGGACGCTTTCTATGCTTTGAATGACGATGTTCTGAGCCGTCACGTTGCCTTCCTCACTGACAGGGCCACGAAGCTCGAGGAGACTAAGGAAAACACGAAGGATATGGAGATGTGTGTTCATCCCGCAAAGCAGTCGGAGTCACCTAAACTGATGTCGCTCCTCACTTCCTTCTTCACCAAGACCGCCGGCAAGAGTCTCTTAGCACTGCTCATGCTCTTCTTCGCCACCAGCTTGCAAGTCTACTTCCTTCGTCAGGAGAGCCCTGCCTCAGAGTTGGCCACTCGTACACCTGTGCTCCAAGCAGCTTTGCACAACTCCGGATTTGCCAAAGTCAATGCAACCGACATCCTTCGCTACCCTGTCACCACCAGCATCGTTGGCAACTCGACCACGACTGCCGTCGCTTTCCCCACGGCTGTTCACGTTCATGTTGCCAAGTCTGATCAGCTTCTCGTCTCCCTTCCCAAGGCTTACTGGAAGTCTGGTCAGATCGGTGTCTTCAAGAACGGCAAGCCTTTGAGTAATGTCAGCAACACCAGAGTCATCGACGGAGTGCTCGCAATTTCGTTGCCTCCATCTGATGCACATGGTCAGATCCAGATCAGCGTCATCTCAACAAATGTGCCTCTCCGTAACGAGACCGTCAAGGTCGACCTTGGCAACCGTCTCCTCCAGCGTGCCACCTACGAGAATGCCGCAAAGGGTGTCCAGCAGGATGTCACTGTAGTCCACAATGCGGCCAAGCTTGCTCAAGCCAAGGTCGTCTCTGATGTTCACTCCGTCTTCAACATGTCGGCTTACTGCATCAGAGCCTTTGGCAGTAACATCCTGGAAGGTGTCAAGTCTACTGGTAACGCTATCGGATCCATGTCGAACCACACGACTCATGGCTTGTCTTACATGGGCGGTCTTACCTACAACAAGACCTCAGATCTTGGTTCTTTCGTCAAGAGCGCTATCCCCCAGAGACGTCACTGGATCAGAGCTCGCAACAACGCTCTCAAGATCAGAACAAGACTACTCCGCAAGTCTACCGCTCCCAAGCAGATTGCTGACAAGCCACACCGTGGAATTTCTGAAGTCTTGTCGTCCCTGAAGACTCAGTTCGCAGAGCTTCAGAAGCAGTTCCCCAGCTTCAATGCTCTTAAGAGATCAACTCCCTCCGAGCAGCGCAGCAAAGCTTCCCAAACAGCCAGCAAGGTCAAGTTGAACGTCGAGACAGTCGTCCGGCCCAAGATGAGGAAGACTGCTTCCTCGGCTACTGACACAGTCAAGATCATCAAGGCTCACAAGCGGTCCAAGGGCACTGGCAAGAAGCTCAAGTCATAGTGTCCTTAGTACATTCGTGCTCCGATTGGTGTTCAACGGGTAGGTTTTTACCCAGGCGTTTTCAGACGGTCTCAACTTACGCAGCCCCCAAGGGCAACAGGGACATGAACAGGCGCTTGAGAGGGATATTTCGGTTGTTGGCGGCGTTTCCAGCCATTTCTTTTCGTCTGATTCCGGAAGGAGAATCTGCTTCGGTAGGCGTGCTTTTTGCAAGGAGAGAAGAGAGAAACAGAGATTATTCGGAGAGAGAGTCAGCACGCCTTCTTGCTTGCAGTCAGTATATTAACAACGCTATGCTTCTCCTAAGATGCTTTCCAAACATTCTTTTCCAACGTCGAAGCCTTGAAAGAAGCTCGTAGTTCATGCAAGGTTAATCGTCTTGGCTCTCAGATTAGCCAAAAGTCAAAAAAAAAACAAGGTGTTCGTGAAGCACCTGCCGTTTGGTCGAACCCCCGCACTTGATAAATCGGTGGATGTTCTGAAAGAGGCAGATTCCAGCGCCGTGACAGCGATCCGAAGCACCATTTTGATGACGACGACTACATAAGAGCTAGGAGGTGGACAACATGGCAGAACGTGAAGTACCTTTCGTCTTGTTACATCCTAGGATCATCCATCAGACGAGCCAAAGCTCCAGATACAACTATCAAACGAGCTATACGTCCAACAATCATGGCTCACAAAAGCAATCCTTCTCTGCAGGTGACGGCGGACCACCAGATCAAGATGGCAGAAGCACCGATTGAGAAGCCAGGACACGGAGAGGTGTTGTTGCATATCAAGTGCACTGGTATTTGTGGGTGAGTTTTTCTGTCCTCCTCTTCCCTTCCATTCTTAGATATTTGTTCATGTCTATCTTGCTTTTTGGAAAGCAGACTATAGAAAGAAAAGCAAGATGGACTCGACACTGTGAATGATGCCATCGGCATTCTGTGAAACGGAACAAATGTTGATAAAGATTGAACTCATAGATCGGATATCCATTTCTGGAAGACTGGACGCATTGGCCCACTGATTGTGGAAAGCGATTGTGTCTTGGGACATGAGGCCGCTGGTATCGTGCTCAAGGTCGGAGAGGGAGTTACAGATCTTGTGGTTGGTCAGTTTTGCAATCTTTCTTTCTCTCTCTCTTCATGCTTCTTTTCTCCCCCAATCTTCGTCTTTTCGGAAGGAAGTGTTGTTTGAGAAGTGTCATATCTATGCGGTAGAATCAGATTGGAGAATCGAAAGAATAAGAGAACGGAAGTCTGAAAAGATGGCAAAGGGCAGGGAATCAGAAAGGAGCAGGAAGGAACGAAGATGGGTGATGAGCGGAAACGACTAACATGGAGCACAGGCGATAGAGTCGCAGTCGAACCCGGTGTCCCTTGCGAGAAATGCTGGCTCTGTAGAGAAGGCCGCTACAACTTATGTGAAGATGTACACTTCAGCGGTGTGTGGCCATATCACGGTACTCTCCAGCGATACAAGGTCCATCCCGCAAAGTGGCTGCACAAGTAAGTCATCCTCTCTCCTCTTCTCCCTACCTCACATGAAGATCTCCAGATCAAGGGTTTGCTGATGTTGGGATGATTAGGATCCCAGACAACGTCACCTATTCCGAAGGCGCCCTCCTCGAACCTCTCTCGGTCGTCCTCCACGGCATCCGTCGCGCAGGACTTGCTTTAGGTCGTGGTGCTGTGATCTGCGGCGCTGGGCCCATCGGTCTGATTGCCCTCCTCTCTTCCCGTGCCTCTGGAGCTCACCCTTTGGTCATCACCGATCTCGAGCCCAAGCGCCTTGCCTTTGCCAAAAAGCTGGTCCCCGAGTGTGAGACTTACCAAGTGCAACGCGACTCGAGTAACGAGGATAATGCCAAGGAGATCAGAAAGTTGTTTGGCGAGTCCGAGTACGGGTGTCCGGAGACTGTGCTCGAGTGTACAGGTGTGGAGAGCAGTATCATCACTGGAGCGTTTGCGGTCAGGAGAGGAGGCACCTTGATGGTGATAGGTGTGGGAAGGCCAGTGATCAACAACATCCCGTTCATGCACATGAGTTTGGGTGAGGTGAGTGTTCTTCTTCTTCTTCTCCTCTTTCGTATTTTTCCCCCTGCCAGCGGCAAGTCTTGCTGACAAGGAAAAACTTCGCAGATCAACCTCAAATTCATCAACAGATATACCGATACCTGGCCCGCAGGCATTGCAGCTGTCAAGGGAAAGCTCATGGATCTAAAGCCATTGGTGTCGCATGTGTTTGCGCTAGAAAAAGCAGTGGATGCCATGCACATCTGTGCTGATCTGAGCCAAGGCAGTATCAAGGTGCAGATTGTCGACGAGGTCGACATCAATCCCAATGATGTCGAGTGAGGTGCTTTTTGGATTATCAGCGGGAGCACCTTTTCCGATGTGTTTGTGAAGTTTGGAAGGATCTCTTGGATAGTCGTGGATGGGAGGTTGTCGGACGAGGAACTTTGAGTCGTAATGTCAAATCAGTATATCTGGCTGTAGAATGACGAAGTTGAATTAATCAGCCTCACTGTCTCGTGATACTCGTGCTATGTGTAGAGTACTGTCAATATGCACAGTATGCTCTACGAACAGAGACATATCCAGTGAGAGACGCTGACTCACAGGGCTTTCTTTGGACATGTGTCTAAACACGAAGTGCTCTGTGCATTTTTATGAATATTTTTGTTTGAGAGGATGGAGAGCCAAGCTCTTTCCTACAGAGCAACGATGCCCAACGAACACTGATCACATGCAAGAAGGAAAGGGTGGATTCCAGTTGACTTTTTCTTCATTTGTAAAAAAACCGTCCAGACGACCTTCAAAATGCGAAAGGTATACAGGAATCATCGCGATGTCAAAACAACAGAAGATATCTGATTATGTGCCTTTGCGCTGCGCGTTGCAGAAAACAACAACAAAGGAAACCCCTCAAGAGACAACGAAAAACATTGCTCGATGCCATGCGGCCGAGTCATATGTTCGTTTGCACTCTGTATGCTAAGAAAAAGAACCATGCAATATCGAAAACAGGTTGGAATCATCGCTAAATCAAAACATCAAAAGCAGAGAGAAAGGTGAGCCTTTCTATGCTTAGATGAAAAGAGCGGCGAAACCAGCAACACCGGCAAGGGCCATGCCGGCGTTGAGCTTGCCAGCGGCACCGGTGTACGATGAGGGCATGGCGCCAGTGGCAGAGGCGCCGAAGCCGGTGGAGGCAGCAGTGCCCTGGGGACCGGTGGCCATGGTGGAGTTGACCATGGCGAAGGGAGCAGAGGTGGGGACCTGGACGGCACCGGTGACGACGGTAGTGCCCACAGAGATCAAGCTGGAGCTGACTCTGGCAGGGCAGTTGGTGACATCAGGGGCGCACGAAGTGATGGTGACGGCCTGGGTGCTGTAGAGGGTGACCGTCGAGGGTCCAGCGGCAGAGCTGACGTTCTGGGCAGCAATGGGAGCAACGACAGACGAGGTAGGAACAACGGGGGCCGAAGTAGGGACAACAGCAGCCGAAGTCTGAGTTCTGGCAGGGCAGTTGGTAACCTCAGGACCGCAGGAGGTGATGGTCTCGATCTCGGTGGAGTGGAGAGTCTGAGTGACAGCAGGGGCGGCAGCGGCAAGGCCGGCGAAGAGAGCAGAGGCGACAAGAGCGAAACGCATTTTGATTGATTTGGTTGTTTGGTTTAGTGGGATTATGTGAAGATAGTCGGGTTGGTTGGAAAAAAGGCGGTGGTGAGTGCGTTTATTAAAGAATGTGGTGATAGTTGGTGTGTAAAGAGTGTAACGACCGAAGTCTGATTATTGTAAAGAGTTGGATGGTGAGAACGAAGAGCGCAGTTTGAGGCCGAGCAATGCTCTGGTTTATAACCAAGCCATGGTGTGTGATCGACCGTCGGCAGGGGAATTGTTTGGGAGATTGCGCCCTCCTGTTCGACAAAGGCTAATGCAGGTCCCACTGATCCGAGCTCATGGCCACGATGCAAGGGATATCGACAGGACCGTTGGCTGGAAGCTTCCAAATGATGTGAATATCTCTAGATTGCTGTCTCTTGAGTGCTGGTCAGCATCATTGGTTCGGCATTGAGTTGAGCCTTTCGCTTTCCTCAGCCTGCCCCAAAACTGGAAACCACCCCCAGCCCCTATACTGCAGATTAACAATAACAATCCCAAAACCAGCCGAACTGACTAGACTTATGCCAAGTTTGTAACAGGATATGCGACACGCGCGTCTTTTTGTACCGAGTCACGGAGTGGCTTATACTAGTGTCTTCACATGTAGAGAGCATCTTCATTTCGGCAGCCAGATCCAGGCATGCTGTGGGCGAGCATCTTGTGCACAGACAGTCACAATCAATGCACACACCTGTCTGTCGCCCGCAATCGATAGCCTGTCTGTTTATTCTTAGGGCTAGCAAAGAGACACTCAGCTGTTCATGTAATTGAAGAGGCTTGCATCGATCTGATAGTTTGGTAACTTGGATTTGACCGCTGGAAAGGGGAGGAAACGCAGACGCCCAGCACAGAGGAGGTGGAATCGTGGAACTTGTGGAGTCCTTCTCGGCGCAAGTCTGGACAAAGAGAAGCGAGCTCACACCGTTGCTTCTGTTATACATCACGGCTATCCATCTTCAATCTACCGACCGAAGAGATCAACAACTGTCCCGCATGCTCGTTATCGCCCGGGAGTCGACGACGCACACATCACCGTTTCTTGCTCAACGTCCACAAAAACCACTGCCGAGAAAAGTCCTCCTTGCAAAACATGTGACATGGCCAAAATTCAGGAGCAAGAGTGAAACCGATTATGGGATGGCCGACGTCACGCGGAGAATGGTGGGTGCAAGTGTGTTTGTTGTTCTAACAGCATTCTTCGAGTGGCTTTGTTTACTCTCCTACCGAAGCTGACTTGGTTCTTGACTCGACAATCTGGAATCTGACCGTCGATGCAAAGGAAGAGAATAAGCATTTGTGCAACTCTTGTATTCATTTCTAACAAGTAAGGTATAATTGGACACTGGAGCTTCCTGCAGCGCCCTGGTATTTTCTTCTTCTCTCGTGATATCGAGCACTTTCTAAAAGCAAAGATTATGATTGCATTGCGTCGCTGTAGCTCTTGGCAGCCTGGCTTGCGAAGAAGCGAACGTCGACATCGTCGTCAGTCATGAGTTTTTCCAGGTTAGGCATGATTTGTTCCCGGATGAGCTGGTCACCCTGGGGGCTACCAGTTCCAGCCTTGCCCGTCTTTTCGAGCGAGAGGACCGTTGACTCGGTGTCGGGCAGACGCTTGAGGACATCGATCAATACTGCGTATGACTTTGCGACATTGAATCTAATGTTGGGGATCTGGTCGACCACAAGGTTTGAGAGAATAGGGAAGATGGACTCTTGGATGACGGGAAGAGACAAGGCGGGTGCGAGGGTCTAGATGTTGTCAGCAGGTATCAAATGTGTGGTTCTTGAGATCGACTTACCGAGACTGCAAAGCAAGTGGTCATGCGGTACAGGTAGTTAGGATGGCCGCCCATAGCGACAACCTTGGGAACGATGGCCTCGTTGGCCCATTGCACACCAAAAACGTCTGTGAGCTTCTTCAGGTTTTGAGTGCTAGCCTCACGGATGCTGAAGACGGTGTCACCAAGCCAACCCATGCAAAGGTTGGAAAGCTTCTCATCGAAGAATTTGACCCCGAGCTGAGAAGCCAGGAGAGGAAGATGTTGGATGATTGCCAATCTAACACGCCACTGCTTGTCCTCTGCGAGCTGGACAATGGCAGGAAGGAGAGACTGTGAGAGGAGTTCGATACCGATGACGTCGTTGACAAGCTCGAGCTTGGAAATAATGTTCAAACGGACATCGGGGAACTCATCCTTGAGCATTTGGAGGAACATGGGCAAAAGATGCTCGGTGGTCTCCTGCTTGCCGAGAATGGGTGCCAGACCACTAATCTGAGTACCAAACGAGGCACGCACTTGCTGCGACGAGTCCGAGACGAGTTCCTCGACTGCGGGCATGACTTCTTGGAGCAGAACATCTCTCTCGATGAGGGCGCAGAATCCAGGAATTTGACCAGCAATGGCAGTTCGCACCTCGGCCTCGGTGTCTTTGAGAAGCTTGATGAAGGCGGGAACAAGATCGCGGCTGACAACCTCGTCGTCGACGGCCTTGGCAATCTACAAAATCATCAGTACGGCGAATGCGAAAAACAACACTGAAGATGACGCACCTTCTCGAACTTTTCTGCGACCATGTAGCGAACTCTCCAGCTCTTGTCCTCGAAAAGACTTCTTAGTGCGGTAAGAAGAACGCCGTGGCTTGATTGCTGCTCCTTGGGGACAGTCTCGGCGATGGCGACCAGAATCTCAACGGTGAGAAGACGAACACTGTCCTGGTCGTCGCCGGCGAGGTGCTGGAAAAGAGGGATCATCTCCTCGATGACAACGTTCGGCGGCATGACGCGCAGGAACTTGGCCAAGTTGATGGCAGCCTGTCTGCGGACCATAGGGGTATCATCGTGGACGAGCTGTGCGAATCCTTGTCTCAGGGACTCTTGTGTCTGGGGGTCGGTCTTGGTGTATGCGACCTTGTAGACGCCGGTGGACGAAATCTTTGCGGTGAACCAGTCTGCTTTTGAGAGTCTGCCGATGAGAGGGATGAAGTACTGATCGATCTGTTCGGTTGATAGTTGTTCGCAAATCTTGTTGAGTGACTCGACGGCCTATGGAATGGTTAGTAAAGCTGACATGGCGGACCGAGATCAGAGAGACTGACTTTGTCTCTGACGAGCAGCTCCTCGATGGCGGCGAGGTTCTCAAGAGGAGAGAGCAGCACGTGAGCGTACTCTGGGCCACCGACGTACTCGACAAAACCACCGAGCTCGTCACTCAGAGCGGTCAAGACCTCATCTTCATCCTCAACAGATTCTTCATGCAACGTTAGTAGTTGTTCTTGGAAGCGGACATGGCGTAGGCGCAAAAGGGCGTACCGTCAAGGAAGGGTATGAGCTCATCTCTGGTGCGCTCAGGACCGAGAGCAAGGGCAATGGTAGACAGGCGGCGGATGGCGTTCAGTCTGAGCAAGACATCGTCATGCTATGGAGCGGGTCAGGAGTGAAGGTAAGGCAACAGATGGTTAAAGTTTGGCGGACCTTGAGCTCGTCAATGAGGACGGCGATGGGATAGAGCTCGTCGTTCTGTTGCGCATCCATGGTGGGCGATTGAAGCTTTGATGTCAGGAAAAGAGCGTCGTGGGCAGACGTTCAGCCCGCGGTAGGTCGGCTTGGATGTTGTCAGCAGGTGTTGTCGCAGGTGGCTGATTGAGATGGGGTGGATGTTGCGGTGCGGCGTTGATGTTGTAATTAGAGAGGGGGGCTCAGCAGACGTGTCGGAGGAATCGTCTGGCGGAGGAGCGTACCTGATTACAAGGGCGACGACTGGAGCGGCGAAAATTGCGAGTAGAAGCTTGTCGAATTGACAAAGGCGACGAGGAGAGGTATGGGGTTGTGTCTGGGAAGATTGCGCGAGTGGTGGGCGGGTGTTTGGTGCTTGTTGGCGGTCGCTGGTGTGGTCTCGCTCGACGCTATTATTGCTGCTTCGGTCGGTCATGCCAAGTCCCGGATTGCTGTGTCCCACCAAGCGCCCCAAGACTGCCCTATGAATCACCCGCATACCGCTCTTGCTCTCTGAGAAATCTGTACACCCTCCCCAGCAGTTTTCCACAAGATGCCTACCATTTCGGTTGACAAGGCCGAGCTCTTCAAGGCTCTGGGCAAGTCGTACGTTACCGCCAGACCCCCGACCTACCATAAAACAATCTTGACCACTTTCTTTGCAGCTACACTACCCAAGAGTTTGACGAGCTGTGCTTCGAATTCGGTATCTACATGTCGCTTCTTGTTCAGAGACGACTTTGTACTAATCTCGCCTCGCAGGTATCGAACTCGATGAAGATGTACGCCTCACAAACCACCACTCTCAAATCTGACTGGACCCTTCCTGATGCGCTTCGCAGACAACCGACTCAAAACGCCCAATTGTCGATGGCGTCGAAGAGCCTCCTCAGCTCAAGATTGAGATCCCCGCCAACCGCTATGATATGCTGTGCTTCGAGGGCATTGCCATGAACCTCAATGTCTTCCTCGGAAACACCCCTCCTCCCAACTACCGCCTCGTCGCTCCCAAGGATGGCCAACTGCAGACCGTCACCGTCAAGGAAGAGACATCACAAATCAGACCCTACTTCTCATGCGCCGTCCTAAGAAATATCAAGTTCACAAAGGCCCGCTACGAGTCCTTCATCGCTCTTCAAGACAAGCTTCACCAAAACCTGGCCAGACAACGCACCCTTGTCGCTATCGGTACCCATGATCTCGACACCATCAAAGGTCCCTTCACCTACGAGGCCCTAAAACCAGAGGACATCAAGTTTGCTCCTCTGAACCAGACCAAGGAGATGACCGGAAAGGAAATGATGGACTTCTACGAGAAGGACAAGCACCTCGGACGTTACCTGCATATCATTCGCGACTCGCCTGTCTACCCTATCATCTACGACAGCAACCGCACCGTTCTCTCCATGCCCCCCATCATCAACTCGAACCACTCCAAAATCACCCTCGACACCACCAACGTCCTGATCGACATCACAGCCACTGACAAGACCAAGTTGGAAATCGTCAACCACATGATCGTTTCCATGTTCTCTCAATACTGCGAGGAGCCATTCACCATTGAACCTGTCAAGATCATCTCCGAGCACAACGGTGAGACCCGCGAGGCACCCGATCTCACCCCTCGTACCACCCAGGCCGAAGTCAGCTACATCAACTCGATCTGCGGCTTGAAGCTTCAACCTCAGGAGATTTGCGACATGCTCAAGAAGATGTGCTATCATGCCAAGCCCTCATCAACACCGGACATTCTCGATGTCGACGTCCCAATCACCCGTGCCGATGTCCTGCACCAGGCCGATATCATGGAGGATGCCGCCATTGCTTACGGATTCAACAACCTCGAGCGCCGCTTCGTCTCTGCAACAACCTCAGTCGGTGCTGCTCTCCCCATCAACCGTCTCGCCGATATCGTCCGCTTCGAGACCGCCATGGCCGGCTGGTCAGAAGTCATGCCCCTGATCCTCTGCTCCTACGACGAGAACTACACATGGTTGAACCGCCAAGACGACAACCTCGCCGTCCGCCTCCAGAATCCCAAGACTCAAGAATACCAGATCGTGCGCACTTCCTTGCTGCCTGGTCTGCTCAAGACCATCCGTGAAAACAAGCATCATTCTGTCCCCATGAAGATCTTTGAGGTCAGCGATGTTGGTTTGAAAGACGAGTCTTGTGAGCGAAAGAGCAGAAACGAACGTCGCTTTGCTGCTTGTTGGTATGGCAAGAGCTCTGGCTTTGAGGTTGTGCATGGCTTGCTCGATCGCATCATGTTGATGTTGAAGAGTGCTTTCATCACCAAGGAGGAAGGTCTCAGCAACCCTGATGTCAAGGGCTACTGGATCGAGGAAGTCGATGGTAAGCTCTTGTCTCTTAACACAACCATCGTTCATGAAACTAATCTTTGTGAACTACAGACCCGACTTTCTTCGCCGGCCACTCTGCTGCCATTTACGTCAAGCTCGGCGACAAGCCGCAGAGAGTGGGTACTTTCGGTGTCATGCACCCGACGGTACTCAAGAACTTTGAGCTGCCCTTCCCCGTCTCGGCCATGGAGGTTGAGCTCGAGTGGTTCTTGTAGAGGATTGTTGACATGAAGCGAGATATCCAATATTGTGTTAGCCAAAAAAGAAAGGAAGAGATGGATAGAGATAAGAAAAGAAATCTTGTTGACATGACTGACGATCTTTGTGGGTTTGTGCTGAAGAATAATTGACTCCTTGAAATGCTATGCTCCTTGTTTCGCTCCAGTAAGCGATTCCTCTTAACCTCTCAGGGGTATACCTGCTCGCAGTCCCTTTCGTGTCCCAAGATAAACGCCAATAATGCCAGTGCCGACAGAAGAAGATGAGAATCACTCATATGGAAGCAGCAATGGCATCAACCATGTCGACCTCCTTGTCCTCGCCATCATGCTGTCGCTCCTCTTCCACACGCACCTCTTCCTTGATTTTCTCCTCTTTTTCGTCCTTCTTCTCTTCCTCTTTCTCTTCCTCTTCCTCCTCCTTCGTCTCTGCCTTCACCACCTCCTCCTTCATCTCCACGTCTTCATGAGGTTTCTCAACCACCGGAGCCATCCCCAACGCCTTATCCTCTTTGTTTCCCTCTGGCACACTGCCACCATGAAATTCCACCGTACCACCCACACCACCAGCCCTAATCTCTCTAGCCCTGAGCCTCGCACGTTGAATAATCTCCCCTTCTTCCTTTTCCAAAGTTTGGAGCTTGCTGCTGTTAATACCAATCTCAAACTTGTTGTCTTCGGCGTGCAGTTTGGCCCACTCGTAGTGTCTGCTGCAGCGTTTTTTCATACAGGTGGATTGTTGTTGTGTGTCGGGAGAGGTGCCTGAAACGCCAGTCATGGCAATGTCGCCATCGATGTCTTCGTCAGAGGGGAGAGGTAAACTTCCGATTTTCAAGGCTTCTTGGCCGGCTTCTGAACATCTCCAGTCGTTGAATTCGTCGTCGTTCCAGGTGAGGCGCGAATCGTAGCCGCAAAGATCCTTAGGCTTTACATTTCTGTGGTCGGCGAGGCGGGAAGCGACGGTTTTGAGCATGGCGATGAAGCGGGCGCGATCTCTGAGGAGTGAGTGGTGGATGCGTGCTGTGGCCTTGAGGTGTGTGATTTGATCGATGCGTTCGCGTTCGATGTCGTTGAGGGCGGATTCGTGGGAGATGGCGTTTTCGTCTTCTGCATCTTCATCCTTCGAACCCTCGGGTGAGTAGCCGGGCATGGGAGAGACGGGACCGTTGTTGAGATTGTGCAATGCTTCGACGGTTGGGTGGGCGAGGATGACGGATTTGAGCTCGCTGGCGCTGATGAGGCCGCCTCTAGCTCCTAAATCGTCGATGGGTGCTTGATGGCCTCTTCTCGCTCTGGTTGTTGTGTCTGCCACTGGCTGGCGGGTGTGTTCTGCGACCAAATTCTGGAAGAATAGCCGTCCGCATCTGTCGGAGCAGAATTTCGTCTGCTTGTGCACTAGAGCAGGCATACCGCAATCGTTGCGACGGCACCTTCTTTTCCAGGTCGTCTCGCCGATGCCCTTTTCCGTGCAAAAGGGGCAGATGTATCTGTCGATAAGGGTCTTCCATTCCGGTACGATGCCCACGCATTTGCCGTGAAACCAGTCATCGCAGCCACCGTCACAGCCTATCATGAAGGTTCCCGTGTCAGGTTTGCGACAAATGCAGTAGAGATCCGTGTCAGAGATGACACCTCCATCCTCTTCCTCTCCGTCGTCGCCAGAGAAGTGCTGATCAGCATTGCCATCAGCGTCGGGGGACGATCTCGCGGGCGAAGAAGCGTCGCGGATAGAGCGAGGCGCCGGCGAGGATTGTGCAGGCGTGGCAGTTGAAGATGCGACGACCTTTTTCTTGTGGCTACGTTTAGCAGGTGCAGCGGTACTACGCTTCGTAACAGCGGCTGCTGCGACACCCTTCTTCTTGTGGCTCCTCTTAGGAGGCGCTGGAGGGGCAACTGCGGCAGCCATCTCGGTCGACGGTACAGGGACTGAGGATTCGCGCAGTGGTGATTGTGTGCGCGAGCTGTGTCCGTGTTTGAGGGAGGAGATGGTCGAGTGTTCAGGCGCCTGGCGTATCTGGGAGGTATGTGGTTCTTCTCGGGTGTAGGAAGGTTCTCGATTGTCCGAGACGTGCTGGGCTACGACGGTCGAATCCATGGAATGCACGTCGACTTGGTGCAACATGTGGGAAGTGTCATGGCCGACTGTCTGGTCTTGGACCGAGGCTTCTACTGGATTCGAGGGCGACGGAGTTGGTTGTATGGGTAGTGTCGAGTTTGTCTCTGACTCGACGTCTAGTGTTGCTCCAGCCGACGACATGATGGCTTGTATCCACTCACATGTCTTGTGTGAGAGTCCAGGAAGCATCCAAGGCTCGCGCATGTGAAATCGAGACGCTTCGAAGCTGGTCATTTCGCATGCTTTGGGTTTAGTTTGACGCGGGGTCTGCATAGATATGCACATGTGCATAGTCTTGTCATAACTCATGATATTTATTACAGGGGAGCCAATCGTCTATCTCTCGTCAGCTAGTCATCAGTCCGAGTCACTGCTGCCATCGCTACTATCGCCTTCCCCACGCATCTGCGTTCTGCGGCGCCTGCCCTTCTTCTGCGATTGTGCCGCCTGTTCCTCTCTTCTCTTTGGCGCCTCATTGGCCCCAAGACTGCGTTCCAAAGCTCTGGCAAGTTCCGCTGGGTCTGCGACTTCACCATAGACCTGATTGACCATTCCTCTGACTCCGCTGTCGCCGACTTCTGTCTTTCCGCGAGGTCCAACCATCCACTCCACGACTTCCTCTCCAGTCGAGTTGTCTCGAACTTTGATGACATATCCGTCTTTCTCCATGCGTTTGAGCAGCTTTTCTGTCTTGTCACCTCCGCTGTTCAAGATGTTGACACTGTTTTGTGCCGCTGCCTCTTCCACGTCGACTCTCTTGAGATAACGTTCCATCTTGCCATCTGGCAGCATGCCACCATTCAGGTAGATCAGTGACACGACAAAAGTATATAGTGCAGTGTACTGAGACTCGAGTTCAAGCGTCGGTGCTTGTGACGGAGGTAGAATTTCTGGTTGACGGAATCTTTCAGGCAGCACGGATGTCAGGATCCAGGTTGCACTGCTCTTTTGTGTAGACTGCGATTTCTGCGCCGCTCTGCGTTGTGCCAAGGTGACTTTCTCTTTCATAGGCAGTTCCGTCATCTCCATGCCGAAGGTTCCTCGAAGTTGGATCTGGGCTTCTGCGAAGACTGCTTTGAATTGACGGCCGCCGGTCGCTCCGAGCACTTTGTTGGTAATGTCGCCGCGTCTGATGGGGGTTCTTGAGTATTCGTATGCGAGAGCGAGGCGGACCATGTTTTTGACCATGACTTCGAGATTGCTGTCGCCTTGGGTGACACTGGCTTCACCAGCATAGTCCTCTTCCTCGGCATCAGACATTCTACGTCGCTGTGGTGGTCTGACATCTGCATCTGAGTCGTCCGGCTCCTCGTTCGCTGGCTACGGACTGGAGGTTAGTCTGTGTTTACGCGAATTTGAGTGTCAGCTACTCACAGCGCGACGCTTTCGAGTAGGAGGCATTGTGATGTCTAGTAGTCGTTATGTTGAAAGTGACTCGAAAATGTTAACATTCGACTGCTGAAGCTCGCGCGCGGGTCGCGACTTCCTCAAGGTTGACGCGAAGCTAAATTGCGCCGGAGATGGCGGGGATAAAGCAGACAATAACCCTTGGCGGCCATCTGGAGGAAGGAACCATCATCGTTCGCGAAAGTCATCGATCAACCACACAAGACTACACAAGATGGCAGACAAGCTCCGTACTACTCAGCAGCTCGAGGCGCTCCAGAACAAATACGTCGGAACCGGACATGCCGACACGACCAGATTCGAGTGGACTTCAAACATTCAGCGCGACAGTCTGGCCTCGTATGTCGGCCACCCGCCTCTACTCTCGTACATGACCCTGGCCCTGGGCGAGGGTACTCGCGAGGAGATGCGCGTCAAGCTCATCGAGAAGATGGTCAGACCTGTTGGTCCTCCGCCAGAGGTTCGTGCACAATCCGTCTTTTCGCATCATCTACAACGACTAACTTTGTTGCAGACGAGAGACCAGGAGTGAACGACAACCGAGGATCAGAACAATCGCGTTCGACACAATCAATACCACATCGCCGGCTGTTATCTACCAGCATCCAGCGCCGCTTCTACAGCATCATCACGACCGCCACGACATATACCGACTAAACATTCGGAACAAGAAACGCGCGTTCACTCGGCAAGCGTCTTCTATATCCTACCTGGTAATCAAAGGTCGAAGGGGACATGGACAAAGAGTTTTGAATGGCATCGAGCCGTAGTCTTGTCCGTCTATAGGCTTGGTTTATGCACAGATGAAATGAAGAAGATCGACCCCCCAAAAACGCCTAGCCATGCTCATGGTTTACCTATCCTGATGCTCCTGTGCTCCAGTACTATGATGCTGATAGTAGGAGAAGGTATACGTCTAATCGCTGTCACTGGCACTGCCAGCACCAGCATCGTCGTCGTCTTCTTGTACGACATCATCACCAGCCAACATAGTGAACTCTGCCTTTTGCAAAAGACCCCTGAGCTCGGTGTTGCGCGGATCAGTGAGGTCGATAGGACGCAGCTTGGCCTTGTTGCGTATCCTGGACAGCCTTGTCAGCCCTGTAGTCAACCGAGAACCGATACTTGTACGACATACCTGGGATCGCAACCAGCGTCGATCAAGATATCGACAATAGCCTGACCCTCCTCCCACTCGTCCTTGCTCAAGCTGTTGACATATCTCACTGCCTTGTGCAAGCATGTGTCTCCCTCTCTCTTCTCTACACCATCAATCTCCACACCCTCTTGATCCAGCAGCATGTCCAGAACCTCGTAGGCACCATATTGAGCACCGATGTGCAGGGCACCACAGCCCAAAGCGTCAGTCGCAGTGTTGAGGAAGTTGGCGAGTTCGTCGGTTGACTTGAAGTCTGATAGAACTGTAGACAGGAGATCGGTGTTGTTGCGGCGGCATGCTTCGAGCAAAAGTTCGCGGGATGAGGCACCCTGGGTGATATATATTAGCGGTTGCTTGGGGCTGACTGCCTCGTGTGTTAAATTACTTCGTCTGCCATGTTTGATGAGCCGTGTGAATCTGGCGAAACTGGTTGAGAAATGGAGTCGAGAGGTATGTGACCAGGTGAGAGAGAGTCGCGAGTGTTCGACAAGGCAGCCAAAGTTGTAGAGCAAAAGTGGATGGTGCTCCTTGACCCTCTGGTTGCTGTTCGGGGATGCTGCACGGGCCTTCAGTTCTCCGCGCATCCGGCCATTGACATCAAACGTCGATTCTATCAACCTCTCAAGCCGATTCTCTGACATGCTCACTTGTCAACATGCCTGTTCACCATACGACTTGATGGTCAGTTCCGAAGATGGACTCTCGCTGTGATCACTCCAGTGGTGAATGTGTGACCTCATACAGATGGCTGTTACCCTCAGGCAGCGACATGCATGAGACACGCAGCCACTCCTAAACAATTAGTAGCCAAAACACTAATATGACTATCATGAGTTACATGCATAGCTACTGGCTACTTGGTAAAGCTGAACCCAGGCTGGACAGGTAAGTCGATCGAGCTCCTCCACCAAGGAGAGACTTGTAAGATCAGCAAAAGAAGGTCTGGCGGTCTACTTCATAAGCAGAGGCGACTCAAGACCTACCGGGGCGACACTCGAGACTTACCGGGTCTTTTCGGCCGTCTGGATCCATCTTACTACCACTCTTACTGGTCTACTGTATCTACATACGATAAGCAGACATTTTGGATGCTCACCGACTCAGACCCATTCTAATTGATTCAGAAGGACTGTGAAACTTTCCTATAGCCATATGGCAGCGTGGATCTCATTGGACGTCGATGTGCTGCAGCTATACCGGGAAGCATGTTCCGGATCATCAGTGCAGCCTCCCGAGTCTCAGCTGCATGTCTCGAGACCCAGCCAACCGCGGATGATCTCTGCGACTGCCGTGTCTCAAGAATTTCTGGTAGCAATATGAACAAAGAAAGTTAGGTTTACACTGTTATCCATGGAATCTTAGTCGAAGGCCCATATATGATGCCTGATGTCTGTCGATCATTTCAATACTGTCGTTTACTCAATATCACGAAACATGTCTGCACCGATGGACGACTCCTTCTACCCAAACGACATGGACAACTACTCCCTCCAACAATACGCCGACTTCTCCGACAAACCCCCTTATGGCGGCGTGGATCCACGTCTCCTCAGCTCCCACCAAAACACACCCATACTCAGCAAAGAACAACGACTCTCACCCTTCGACTACACAATCTTCAGCGGTCATGCACACCTCAGCCCCACATTCTTCGAACCAGAGCTGTCTCCCCAGTCTTACGAGCTCATGCGCCATCAAATGCTTGGTCATCGCCGCAGTGTCTCTGTGCCCCCTGAAGACTTGATGCCTGAATCCTTACAACCACCTCCAGCTATGGTGTTCCACCGCGGCGGCACACCTCTGGGTGATTCAATGGGCGGCAGTAAGGTGAGCGGCAATGCGAACAAGAAGTGGTTGAAGAAGGCTGCAGCAACTCAAAAGAGACAGATGCAGAGGCATTCGCCCTATCCCACGGGAGGAGAGAGAATGCAAGGCAGGATAACCCTCGCTCAAGCTATGTTCCCACAACAGCAGCAGACTCACTCTCTTGGACCTACGAGTGCCCCCCAGCAGATGGCTTTGACGACTGAAGATCAAATCTCTCAGGCCGTGATGCAGGGTTTTGATATGAGTTCTTTGTCTTCACCACAATTTGTCGAGTTCAATGCTGTTGATGCTGGAGATCGAAAGTTCATTGTATCCACCGAGTTGACTGATGTTGACGCTTTGACTTTTGATGCGAGGGGTGATGCCGGCACTGCTGTACTGGGAATGCTTGGTTTTGCAGAACGCCTCTCACAGGACTGTGCAGCCATGCGTGAGTTTCTGGGAAGAGGCTTCAGGATCGGCGAGGAAGACGAGAGTGAAAGGTGAGACTTCATTCCGCATCGTCACATCTGAGAAAAAAGAAAAAGTTGTATTGACGTTGCTACTGTTTAGTTTCCGTCAAGAAAAACGCGCGATCAACCATCAGGCATCCACTCTTGAAGACGGCCTCGAGATGCTTCCGTTGCCGGACGCCAAGACTGAACAAGAGGTTACAGTGCCTGTCACAGGTCAAGACATTAGGAACCTAGATGGTAAGCTCACACTTTTGTTCTCATCCAGAGCTTGAAGCTAACACAACATAGATGACAAGACCGTCGCTTTGTTGGAGCTATACTGCATCCCGTTCACTGCAGACATGTTTCTGCATGACAAGAAGTTGGCTTACTTACGCTTCGTGGGCGCAAGTCGGGCACTCATGCATCTTGTGTTGGATTGAGACTTGCAACAGGGTGGGGAGTGGTAGTCTCAGATTGGCTGCGATGAACAGGGAGGCGAAGCATAAACAGCGCACAAAGAAAGAGCGATCATGGATACCAAAGCCAGAGAAAAGAAGGGTATACAATTTACGTCGATAACTCCAAAAGTACAATCTCAATCAGCCTTCCGTCGATTTTGACTATCCTCCCTGATCAAAGTATCCTGCGACTCACTCGACGAAGCATCCCTTGTACTGACTACATGGAACGAAAAGTCAAGCTCACCAACCAACTCCTTGATATCAGCCAACAGCGCCTTCAAATCATCACCAATACATTTTGTTGATATTTGCATCACCGCAAAAGCAGCAAAGCCTGGCTCGGCCATATGTCTCACGGACAAGATATTCGAATCTAGACTTTCGAGTTTCGCGCTGAGGCGATAGGGTTCAGGGTGTTGGAGGTAGGGTGGGAGGGGTTGTCCGCTGGCTACCGAAGCTGAGAGCAAGGAAAGTAACGTGGTAGATTCTTTGCTCGTAACGTCTGCTTCCTTGACGAGACGACGGAAGTCATTCAGCCATTGAGATTCCGAGCCATCTTTTTCTGTATTCTGCATTTCCGAGAAGGTCTGGGATGCGTAGCTGAGCAGGGAAGCAAAGTTGAGAATGTCTTGAATGCGAGCAATGATCCGGTCGTAATTTTGACGAGGGAAACGACCACCAATCGGCACATCAAACTTGATGAAATCTGAATGTGTGCGTAGGCCTTGCAGCACCAGTACAGATTTTGAGAAGACGGTCTGTCGGATCTTTTCGAGCTTCTTGGCTGGGTTATGGCCGTCGTCGAAAGAGTCCAGGTTGTGGAAGTCGCCTCTGACGCGGAATTTGACTGTCTCGACGACGACTGAGTAGTAGTTGGCGAGCAAGTACAAAGATGATCCAAGGTTGCGGCGAAGCTCCGAGTGTTCTGAGATGGGGTAGGGAATCACGGTCCACACCCAAGCCACAAAGATACCTGCAGCAACGGTGGCCAGACGATAAGGAGCCAGCTCATAGATGGGATAGTATGCCTGGCCATTCGTTTCGGAAAGCTGCACACCAATCTTTCTGACTTGTAACTCATACCCGATAATCAGCGTATTCGTGACCGAGTAAATCATACCAACCTGAATGAAGCGAGGATATTTTAGGACAATGAAAAAGCCCCAAGCAACGAAAAACCAGAAGAATACAAGTACTCCAGCAGTATGTCCGTCGACGATATACCAGATGATGAAACTGGTCACCATAGCTAAAAACGTGCCAGTAAGGCGTAGCACGAAACTGAACAAGCTTTGTCCAGCAGAAGGAGACATACTCAGGCCTACCATAATCTGAGCCCAGAACAATCGTTGCCTAACATAAAAGGTCTGAGTGTCATGTAGATAGGCGACGATGGCAAGACACATTGTAGCGCAAGCAGCTCGGAATCCGAAGGTGGATGCTGGTGAACGGAGGAAGTGAGCAATGCCACGAACGCGGTCTCCAAACTTCTCCCAGGCATTGCTGGGAGGCAGATGTTCAGGGTCTTTGCGCTTGTTGTAGGCATCGCCGAGATATACGTTAGAAGCATGGTTGCCATCCTCGTTCATGCCATGCTGTTCATCGTTGTATGCATCTTGCTTTCGGCTGTAGGCTGACTTGATCCACTTCCTCAATCGTTTGACACCCGGAACGATGAGTCTTTTACGACCCAGCTTTCCACTCTCGACCTTTGCATCGGCATATTTGACGAACTCGTGGACAGTCCTAGCTATTGAGTCCAGCAGGTAGTCCACGTACAGAACAATGAAGAGTCTAGCTCTATACGTCTGGCGCTCATCATTGTTCTTGACGCTGTGGTACCATTCGGGAGCGGTGAAGCTGGCGTCTTGCGCGTTCTCGAAGAAATTATCGGGCAAAACAAAACCCCTGAGTTCACACCAACGTCTCAGCAGCTTACGCTTTTGACGATGGTAGTCGTCCACTCGCTTGAAGTGGTAACTCTGGAAGTTTCTGTCTCCAGGGTGTGGCCGATCGCCCTCAGATTCGGGATCCGCCTCTCTCTTTGGTGGCTTGATTAATTGCAGAGTGATCAACACGTGCTCGAAGCCTTCGTCAATGTCGCCAACAATTCGAGCAAATGGTTCACGCATCGTCTTGAAGATGGCATGCCAATCTGCAACGGCCTCCATTCTGCTCCTCTCATTGGGATCGTCGAGTTCCTCAACCGGCTTTGCTGGAGCGGGATGATTCCAGTTTTTGTCTTCGGCAATTCTCTCGAACACATCAATTACACTGCTAAGACCTATGATGGGAAGCATAAGTCCTCGTAACTGTTTGAAAATCTCTTGTAGATCATCTGGACCGAGGCGTCCAATGGCGACTTCTCTTTTAGCGAAGCTCAAGTCGATAGAGAGCTTTCCGTGCAAAGCAGCAAGTCCTGCAAGCGTATCCTTAATAGCTTGGGCTTCCGATGTTCGCTTCGGCTTCTCTGGGATGTTTGTATCGCTCCTTCCGAAGAACATGTCTCCTTCTTCGAGGCTCTGGAGATATGTAAGATTGGCCTTGGTCATCTTGCGTAATAACATGATGTATCCTGTAAACTCCTTGAAGACGATTCCTCGCATGGTTATAGGGAAGATGAACAGAGAAACAGCTCCTCCAATCGCGAATCCTGTAAAGAAAGATTCGAGAAGTCGTTTGACAAAAGAGATTCCGGTCGTCATGGATGCGAATTGTGGAGCGTAAACCATGCTCACGTTCGCAAAGATGGTCGCAATGATACCCGGAATCATAAGCTGAGGATTTCTAGCCCTCATCGTGTTGATGATCCAGATTTCGAAGAACAGCCAAATACCGCTGACTGCTGCTGCAGACGAGTTGTAAGTGGATGTAGCTGCGCCGGGAGACGGTGTTCCGCTTGTGCCGGGTCCTCCTGTACGTACGGCCTTTTCTGTGTGAAGTCTGGCCTGGACTGCACAATATATGGCTAGTAGAGCAATACACGAGGCGAAACAGGTGGCCAGCATATTCAAGAACCAGGTTTGTAGGAATTTGGCTCTTGGCATAATTGCAAAACTCAATATGGAAACGACACCAACAAGATATCCTAGAGTTGTATAAATCTCGGCGAAGTTTGTGGCCTGGTATGCAGCCAGACTGATTGTTGGCGCAAGGGCGCCCCTACGATACGGTCAGATTCATACAACTTCTTTCTGATAATATTGCACTCACTTGGCCATGATTTTCATCGTCGTCACATCCAATTGTGTTTTCGCCCATAGTTTACCAGCTCTTTCCTTTAAACTGAGTTTCTTTGGCTTTTCGCTGTTGACTCGATCTCCGGCGGCTCCATCGTCGTGATGTTTTTCAGAACTGCCATTTTGACTTGGCGCGTCTGTTGTTGGTGGGGTCTGCGAAGATGGCGAAGGGTCGGACATTGTAGGTGTCGACACAGCTCAAGCAAATGGCTCTGCGTCAATGTAATACCAAGTTGATAGATGCATACTCTGATCGTCCTTGTGTAAGCAGGATCAGGAAGCTAAGAGGTGAGATCAAAATAATAGTAGAGATTGCGAAGACGGCCGCCCGCGGATTACGTCGGGGGTGGTCAGAGCGTGCCATGCTCAATCTGGGGTGGCTCCGAAAAGTCCGAGTACCAGGATGGCGGCTCTGTATTTGGCATTCATGTTGTATTATTCAAGCACACAAGAACAACGTTCATATCACACTGGGAGCCGTTCATGAAAAATCTGTAATGTGACCAACTTGTGACAGTAATATCGTCTGTCATCTGAATTGGTGGAATTGATATCGCCATACGAGCTTTCATTACATAACGCTGTGGCTGATTCGAATTGTCTTTGCAGAAACATATTCGAGTTGAAGAGGTTGGTAGTCTAGCCATGAGTATGGCACTCTGTTTCGAGAGCCTTTCGGTTCCATCCACTGCACGCTGTCGCACGACGTGAGTGGCTTTCGTAGTAACTCGCGCAGCATGGTAACGCAGATGAAGCGTGCTTTGACTGGATTGGACGCTCGATTTGTCCAGGATTGGCTGACATGCAACTTTCTGGAAGTACGAGTCTTGGACTAGGCCCAAAAGTTGGCTTTGAGAGGAAGCGGTCTCGATTGAGAGCATCTTGCTCTACAGGATCTCGTCATCGTCATCGTCGTTGTTGGTAGCATTGCTGACAGGGTCGGCAGTATTCGGTGCTTCCATGCTCTGCTCGACGTCGATGTCCTCGTCTTCGTCTTCGTCTTCCCACTCATCACCAGGCATGGCGAATACTGAGGGTCTGCCAGGGTTCTCTTCGTCGCTTGAGTTTGCGTCCATGTCGACAGCCTTGGAGCCCTTTGCGGCCTTGGGCTGGACGAAGCGGTTGGTCTTGTCGTTCATGGCCTCCCAGGTCGCCTGAGTATGGTCAGAAAGTGTCACAGTTGGTCAAGTGTGTTCAAGGGTACACACTCTTCGGTCGTCAATCCTCCTCGCTCTGACAAAGCTCTTTGCTTTTTTTGTGTGTAGAACATCCATGTTCGCTTCTGCGCGCTCCAAGCCCTTCTCTTTACGCATGCGCTGGGCACGGGTCATGGGCTTCTGCTTCTTCTTTTTCGAGATGCCAGCATCGTGTGCTCCGGGGAAGTAGTCTACAGATTCCTTGGTGGTCTTCTCGCCAGTAATGGACTTGTCGAGGTTGATTCCCGGAGATGCTTCACGGCGCGCAGCGCGAGAGCGAGTAGAAACGGCTGTGTTTGGATCAGAATGAGGTTGACATGAGAGCGAGGATGCCTACTCACGACGAGCCTTTGCTTTGGTTGCTTTGGCCATATTTGTGTTGTTTGAGTGTTATAATGAGAAGACGAGAATGTTGATCTGAGGGTGGCAGAAGGAAGCATAACGAATAATTTCTGTAGGCATGGCGAAGGCGGTGAATGGAAGGGCAGGGTGTGCACGGTCGAGACGGAGTCGATCTTGGACCCTGAACTTGTCGCAATGCCAACCAAAGCGTCCATGTCTTTCTTTTGCTGACCTGATCCATCTCATCCGAACTTTGTCTCGGTCGCCGCTCTGTCTTTTTGTCAAGACACCAATCCATGCTGGACCAACCCCTTCTGCCTCGCTCTCCGTCGTCTGCACTGTAACACAACCAAGGCGCACCATGAGCGCCTCGTACACTTATTCACACGCCTCCTACTCATATCGCAACGACCCTTCAACACTCGATCGTCTGCTCGCTTCAAACAAGGGCGCCTGGATTGCTGCTGGCATAGCTCTCTTCTACTGTGCCTACACATTCGCCCTCCCTAACATCCTTGCCGACCTTTTCTGGAATGTCCTAGTCCTGCTCACCCCTACCGCTCTCGTCCTTGCTGTCGACAAACGAAGGAATCCAGCTCTGTACCAAGACTCGACCGCATCTCCATTGAACAGCGACAACCATACCTTCAAAACTGAAGCAATGAGGAGAATCTTTGGTCTTGGTTCTGCCTCGGCTACCATACTTCCTGGCGCAAACTCTCTGAGAAGAGCCAGCTGGCTCGGCGGTCTCAGCTCCACATCTGATGCTCCGCCAGGCCTTGGAAACTGGGACAACTCTTGCTATCAGAACAGTGTCCTGCAGGGGCTGTCTGCTTTCCAGTCTCTGACCACCTACTTGGAACAGTCAAACGCAACTAGGTCTGAGGATGCCTCAACAACCGTGGGCTCATTACGCGACCTCATGGCAAAACTGAACGATTCTTCCAACAATGGCTGCCGAATCTGGACTCCGGCCAAGTTGAAGTCTATGAGCAGCTGGCAGCAGCAGGATGCTCAAGAATACTTCTCAAAGATTATGGATGACATGGAGAAAGAGACGACCAAAGCTCTGAAGACCGCACCAGGCACAGCGGGACTTCAAGAAGTAGGCTTGCTAGACATCGTCAAGGCATCCGGTTCTGTCAACCAGAACACGGCCGCACAACGACGCAATCCCCTAGACGGCTTCCTTGCACAACGAGTCGCATGCACCAGCTGTGGCTTCTCTGAAGGTCTCTCTATGATTCCGTTCAACTGTGTTACGGTACCGCTTGGCAGAAATTACAGTTACAAGATCGAGGACTGTTTGAACGAGTATACAAGCCTGGAAGAGATTACTGGTGTGGAATGCGCCAGGTGTACGTTGTTGCGTACGAAGTCACAGCTCGAACAAATGACGACCGAATCCGATCATTCTAATGAGCAATCTGGTTCTTCCTCGGCCTCTCTGCCTCCACAACTTCGCGAAATGGCCCTGCAAAGGTTGCAGGCAGTAAAGCAAGCGCTCGCGGATGGAGACGTTTCCGACGACACACTCAACAAGAAGTGCCAAATCTCCAAGAAATCTCGAGTATCTAGCACCAAAACTCGCCAAGCTGTAGTCGCCAGAGCGCCGCAGTGTTTGGTGGTACATGTGAATCGCAGCGTTTTCGACGAGTACACAGGTGCTCAAAGCAAAAATCTGGCCGAAGTCACATATCCCAAGATGCTCAATATAGGCCCGTGGTGCTTAGGCACTACCAAGAATGCTGGTGATCAAGAGGAATGGCGCATGAACCCTTCGAGATCGATGATTGGATCCTCTGGCAATGACGCCAGAGCCCAGTATGTCCTTCGAGCTGCTGTCGCTCACTATGGTCGCCATGAAAACGGCCACTACATCTGCTATCGTGAGCATCCGGAACACATAAAGGATGCCGATAAGGACACCCTATCAAAGCAAACACCTACAAAGTGGTGGAGACTCAGTGATGATGATGTGTCTGCCGTCAGTGAAGATCATGTTCTCGGACAAGGTGGTGTTTTCATGCTTTTCTATGAACGTTTGGACACTTCTGCCCCTGAGTCTGTACCGCACGACACGCAGAGAGTGCATCCAGAAGAACTGGTGACCAACACGATGCCTGGCATTCAAAGCGAAGAATTGCCTGAACGGCCTGGGGTGATCACGGAGAAGAATGAAGCTGATCCACAACATCTTGCCGAACCATCACCAGAGCTAGAAGTGGAACAAACACCACAGCCATTACCGAGCGTCAGAAAGACATCAACACCCAATAGGATGAGGACGGCTGGAAACAAGGGTCGACGCAGATCATCTGGATTCTCGACGCTCCAGGCGGTCGCTGCGACTTGATAGATCATCCATAGGGAGGGTGACGTGTCTATTAGCGAGGCGTTTTGATGCATATTCTGGACTCATTGGGGGCATACGGTCGTGGTTGACCGGATCACAGACTTTGGACGGGAAATATTTCTTCGGTCTCTACATAGCTTAATGATGAATATGACTATCTGGTGCGACGCGCATCACTATCACTGAACTCTGCGTCAATCTGAACTTTTGTGCAAGAGAACCATCGTATGACAGTAAAGTGGTGAGCGCAGTGGTCAACCTATCGCGGCACTAAGTATCGAATAATATTCTCTCTCCAGCTGTTGACAGCCAAAATTTTGAAAAACATCACCAAGATTGAACAACGACAGTCATCATGGAAATAATTGTGACAATAAATGTTCAGATGTTGAGCATGCAGAGTGAAGCGAGGGAAAGCAGAAGGGTTCTTTTCCAAAGCGGAAATAAGTGGGGCTGGCTGCACTAAGCGAGAGAAGCGCAATGCCAAGCAATGCGATGTGGAAAATTCAACGCACTTGAGCCTTGAGGATTGAGACGACTTGACCAGCGACCAACGACAACTCGCCCAATCCGACACAGTACGAATATACCACCCGCTCGCTCTGCCAATAGAACAACATCACTGACCTCGATTTCTCGTAAAGATGCCCGCCGCAAAGAAGCATGTCCCTATCGTCAAGAAGCGTACGTCCGCCCGTCAAAGGAGCCACAAGCCCGCGAGTCCTGCACACACCCAGACACACATCGAGAGAGCGCCGCCACGATAGACACGACGACCGAAAAGAAGAGACAAGGAGCCCGTCGCTGACAGTGATGGATTTGCAGGCACTTCGCGCTTCACCCGCCACCAGTCGGACCGCTTCATGCGCGTAGACCCCAGCTGGAGAAAGCCCAAGGGTATCGACAATGCCATGCGCCGTCGCTTCAAGGGACAGGCCGTCATGCCCAAGATCGGTTACGGATCCAACAAGAAGACCCGCCACATGATGCCCTCCGGCCACAAGGCTTTCCTCGTCAACAACGTCCGCGAGCTCGACCTTCTCCTCATGCACAACCGCACCTACGCCGCTGAGTACGACGCCCTTCCCACCGAGCAATGAGGCACAGGCCCCTTGCAACAAGCAGCATCAGTTCTAACATATCTACTTACAGGATCTCTCACGCCGTTTCTGCCCGCAAGCGCATCGACATTGTCGCCCGCGCCAAGCAGCTCGGTGTCAAGGTCACCAACGCCAAGGCCAAGATCACCACCGAGTCATAAATGCTCTAGGTTGTAGTGGTTCATTGGTACTTTTCTTCGGCGCAGACAGAGGGGAAACTTTAGTAGCACTTGATCATGCTCTCTCATTACGGAACCGGCCTTCTCGGACTGATAAAAGATCTGGGCTTCTGGGAGGGTGGTCGGTCAATAGGCGAACTTTTTCATCAACAAAAAAAACTTGCAATGAAAAACGTCTTCGAGGCTACGTTGTGTCGCGAACAAAGAACGAAAAATTGAGGGTTCAATCAAAAAGACATGGCTTTATGATCATACTCTGTTCCCTTTCGTGGTTTTGCTCGAACCTGTGTCCCACCTGTATGGTCAACAAGCAATTTGCTTGGTCTGAATTCCACAGTCCGCAAATGTCCCTTTGACATGCATGGCTCTCTGCATAATAGACATCATCAATTGCATCAAGACACCTCTGTAAAGTTACAGGCAAGTCACTTTGGTCCGAACATGCTTCTCGGTTCGATGTTTATGTATAAAATGATGGATTCTGAACACTTTCTTTTGGTCATATGAATACTAATCTAGACCCTTCTACATGCTTTTCTTCTGATTTGCACCAAGTGGAAACATGCTCTTGGACCAATCTCTCTCGAGAAATGGCAGGTATGTCGATTACAGGAAAAAAAAAAGAATAAACAAAAACACCCGACCATGTAATGAACGCCAGAGCGCCTCGCTCATGCAAGCTTTTGCCAGCCATGTGACCCCGGTTGTTTGCCGGTGTCTTTTCATGTCTTGCTTTCCCTCCCTTCCCTTTTGTTGTCCGTTTATCCTTGCTCCAGAGAACTGTCTACTCCTCCATGGAGTTGGGGTCCTGGACAGCGGTAACGTCTGCAGAAGCCTGGCTCCAGTAAGCCTTGACCTGGATCCTGAACTCGGCCATGGCGACACCGAACAGCTTGAGCAAAGCAGTCTGGTGGCTGTTGAGAGTCTTGCCTTCCTTGCAGAGCTCGTAATCGCCGTCGAGGACAACCTTGCCCTTGTCGAGCTTGGTGGGCATACCCCATTTCCTGATGGTGACTTCCAGACTGTGAGGCAGGGCGACGTCTTCTTCGACAGACAAGTCTCCTCCGCGCGAGTAGACGACACCAGCGGGCACGGTAAAGTCTCTGGTGGCCTTGACACCGGCTCTTGCGTAGTCGATCTCGGAGTAGTTCTCAAAGTACTCGAGGACCTCTGCGGGGTCGCGGTTGGACAGCAGCAAGCCGACGCTGCCTTCAATGTAGGGAGTGAGCTTTGAGAGGCCGGGTTGGTATTCCTCGGCGTCGGTCATGCCCAGGGCCTTTGCCATGACCTTGGTCTTTCCGAAAAAGATGCGCGAGTCGGCAAAGTGGGTGCGGACGTCCTTGAGGTAGGTGTTGCGCATGTTTTCGACGCCAAAGACGTAGATGTGGGAGAAGTTGTCGGCGGCATCGCGGACGTTGTCGAAGAGCTTTGTGCGCAGCTCCTTGTCCTTCTTCTGGACTTGGGTCAGGTGGACGACCTTGGATCTCTTTGACTTGGGCATGGTTGTTGTATTTGGTGTGTGATGTGAGTTCTGGTGATGAGATTTGGGCGAGATGTGCCGCTGGCGATTGGGCGTAACTGACAAAAAAAATCAGGATGGAGCTGCGATTTTTGCGGGGGAAAGACGCTGGTGAAGCTCCGACTTGCCGACCCTTTGACTCGACCTTGAATGTTTGATGTTGGTCGTCGCAAACATGATCTGATGCCAATTCTTAGCTGCTCGTCTCGTCATCGCCTAGTCTAGCCATGATATAGATGAGATGATCGAGTTCATGGACTATGTCCAAACTGCCTTCTATTCGGCTTCGCTGTGGGATCATGACAACTCGTACAGCACCTTGACGGCCACGGCCAATGGTAAAGCTGGCCATGTCTTGTGTCGTGCATTGCGCTGCTGACCATTGTGCAAAGCCCTTCTTGACTTCCAAACTCCGCATGGCCTTCGCCTTCGTATCTCGTCACTCTCGGCTGCTGGCTTTGCGACATCGTACACTCTATCCAACAGAGGCTTCGTCGATGGCTCCATCTCTTTCCTCTACTCGTCCCTGCCCATGCGCATTCCTTCGCAAAGCAGTATAATCGACTTGCGCAACCTGGTCAGAGGATACAGACACCTTCCCGAACTGCGCCGACCCGACGAGACATATCTGTGGGAGATCTGGCAGGCTGGAAGAAGAATCGACAAGAAAGACACTTTGTTGTACGGCCGTCTATACCTGCCTACGTCGACTCTCGAAGCCCTGTACCTGCGTCGCATATCGCCTTCGCGCCTTCTGCGGCTGTCATGTGTCTCCGACTCTGCTCTCCCTAATGGCGGTTCCGTCCTGGCACAACTGCAGAACGACCATGCCAAGTACTCGACCGAATACCTCTTTTCCACCGACAGCTGCTTGATGGGTGTCCGCGGTCTCTACAACTTTGGTCTCGATCCTCGCACTATCCCTCGGACCACAACGCCTAGAGGCAACGTCGTACCCGTCGACCCTCAAATCGGTCGTCTCAGCGCTGGTGCCGAGTTGTACTTTTCCCCTCTGAATAAGTCTGGAGGTGTATCCACTGCTATCCGCTTCACTACTCTGCCTTCGCATACTGGCTTTCCCTACACCATGGCCTTGACCTGCAATCCCCTCATGGGCAACATCTCGTCTAGCTACGCTGTCAAAGCTGGGGACGATGTAGCACTGAGTTCACGCTTCGACTTCAACATCTACAGCTACGAGTCCGACGTCCAACTCGGCCTTGAACTTTGGCGACGTAAACCTCTGGAGGTCGGCGAGACCCTACCCATCCAAGACAAACAGCAAGAGTCAGTCTTGGAAACAAAGTTGTCCAAAGACCTGCTTGGGCGAAACAGTACACAAGAAGTGGATAGTGTGTTCAAGGCTAGGGTCAATCAACTCGGCAAGATTGGCGTGCTGTGGGAGGGCCGCATCAAGGATCTGCTGGTCAGTATAGGTGCGGATCTGAATTTGAAAAGGAGAGACAACATCATCGGGTCCGTAGGGCTGGAAGTTTCGTATTCTTCTTGATCCACCAAAATCGAACATCCCCTCCTGCCATCCAAGATCATTCCAAATGCAAGCCAACAATTCAATTCAACTCTTCCTCTTCTCCTCCACTCCAACTAGAAAAACTTCTCAAACTGCTGACACCCCTCCACCTCACCCAACCACTTCGCCCTCTCACTCGTATAAACCTCGGCCTTGGGCTTCCCCTCCTCCAACACACCCGCTCCATCAAGCACACCCACTCTGATGACCAAAATGCCTTGCTCAGCACTCATGTCTCCTTCCCTCCATAGATTACTGCCGCAATCACCGCAAAATACAGTGGTGACTGTACGTCCCGAGTCTGCTTTTGCAGAGTACTTTTTGGGGGTGCCCGAGTCGAGAGAGAAGGAGGAGGCGAGGATCACGAGGTTGGTTGTAAAGGCCGAGCCCGAGATTTTGCGGCAGTCGGTGCAGTGGCAGATTGCCTTTGGGAAAGGGGTTAGTATGGAGGGAAGAAGGCAGGGTTGGGAGCACTTGCCTTGTTGGCTGGTTCTCCAGAGTAGGAGAAGGCGATTTTGCCGCAGTAGCAGGATCCTTTGCCCATCTTGTCGTGTGTATTAGTTTGTGTGGTTGCTTGTATTAGTGTTGCCCTCGTCGAGAGTTTGTGATGATGTCGGGCTTTCACGCGTTCGAAGTTGTAGTTTGGTAGAATTAGTTCTGTGGTGTGGGGGTGTCAATGCTGTTTTTATTCGTGACATGACGTCCATCTTGTTCTCAATCCTTCGAAACTCTGCATCTATATACTGCTTGTGATAGGTAGGAAACATGGCGAATTCCAAATTTGCACGGACGGACATCCGGCTCATCGAGAGGGGGTGATTACTGATCGGAGCGGTCTAGACTTCGGGGGTTTTTACAGATAAAGCTTCGAGCATCGCACGTGATTTGTTCTTGAGATATGTTGTTCAATTCTATAGTTCATCTGTATCGATGATTTTGTGATGTATAGGTATAAGGAAGCGGCTTGTTATTCTTGCAAGCATTCTTATAGAGTATTCCGTGTTGTTTCATGTACATCGGTGATTGACTCGTTGCATCAGAGGGCTATGGACATGCGGCGGTGGATATCTTTGCGTAGAGAACACGATTATCTGTTTTTAGCCGGACGAAAACAATCTTACGGACGCAGATAGGTATCATGTGTTTGACCCACGGATCATGAAATGCCTGGGACTTGATTTGCTTGTCCTCAGTCATGTGAAATGTTTCAAGCTTGCTCGAAAATTGACTTGATCAGGGTCATTAGTACGGCAAGCTGAAGATGCAAATTCACGAAGCACATTTCTATAGAGTCTTTAGCTTACTACATAGTCCTTGCAAAACATGTGTGCGGTAACCACCATAGCTAGTTTGGAGAATACGACAAGTGAAGTTGATCTATCGTAATAGCAATCATAAGTCAACAGTTCCTGGTCTCAGCTACAGAAATGGTCTCTCGATTCTGCGGTGCTCTCTCGCTTACCCAGCCGCCAGTGTTTTCACGGCGGTTCTGAATCTAGAGATCGTATGGTGAGATTGCTGTTCTCGTATATGCCGTAGCATTGGCATGTCGAAACGAAGCAAGATCCAGAGATGCACCAAAGCTTGTCTGCACGGTATGAGGTGAACAAGTAAGACTGAGAAAGAAATGACATCCTTGATCGTAACGGGAGATTAAGATGGATGATGCAAATCGAAGACACGCGGATCAGCAAACAGACAGAGGACAAGGTGGTGCAGGCAAGGGAAGGTGCATGTCACATTGACCAACCACTCTTCAGTCAGTACTAACAACAAAGAGAGACGTCAACTTTGAATCAACCATAACGTCCACTGAGATACTCGCTACTACAGAATCGTTCCTTGTGAGATGAGCTATGAACACTATGCATTGTCATCGTACGTTCTTCTTCCATCTATCCCAACCTCCTCATCAAACACCTGTTGGTCTGTCACATTGAAGACCCGAGAATGAGATCCATGCATCTTCACCTCGATAACCGGGTATCTTCGCAGTCGGGAGCTCAATGCGCATCGTGCCATCACCGAAGAACCACGTGTGCATGCAGATCGTGTCCTGATCAGAGCGATTTTCTAATAAGATTGTGATGTGAACAGGGGAGGCGCGCTTTGGTAAATCAAACTGCCTGATGAGATAGTCCAAATCGGGCTTTCCTTCCTCTCCCTTGAGATGTAGCTCTCCGCAATAGAAGATTCGACGAGGATAGCGATCGGAGTGGGTAGGCATGGCTTTGCAGTGACCAGGAGCACACATCTGATCTGGGATATCATGATTTTGGCGGATACTGAAAGAGAGCGAGATACCACCACCAAGGTCTGGATTGTGTTTCGCCGAATGGAAGCGCCATTCGCCGCCGAGTTGTTGAAGACGCTTGTTCGTACCCTGCTTGACCATGTTCTCTTGCTTCTGTACAGTGTCGATGATGGCCGCGACATCATCATCCAACTCATCGTTTGAGGCAATGGTTTCGGGCTCTTCAGCCTTGATAACGACAGGCTGATCATCGTTGTTCATGATCACATCTGAGTCTCCTTTCTCGTCCTTAACAGTCACAACAGTGCTTGGTTCTGTTCTAATGACTCGATCATACTCACCGGTCGCTTCGGCACGGCCGTTGCGCTCGACGCGCTCAGCAGGTTGATTACGAGTAATCGCGCCTGCTTCGTTGTCTCTGCTCTCGTCAGAACCGCCCATGTGCGCCTGGGCCTCGGCAGCAGATGAGTTGACAACAGTGTCAGATCGGAGGCCTGCAAATACAAACCGGGAATCGTTGCAATCCGCCTCACCGAGGACAGATGGTGGAATGCTAATAATCATCTTCCCCCTACCCCAGAAGGTCAACTTCCCTGCGTATATATTCTTGGACTGTCTGAATACCACCGACAATGGATGACCTGAAACACGGGAATGTGGCAAGATATTGGGAATAGTGAACGTCGTTGAGTGTCCGTGAGATTTGATGCTTAGCTTCCCACGATATCGTCGAGTCGTTGGGTGCATCTGCTTCTGTTTGTTTGTGGTATTCTCCCACAATTCTATGGTGTAGTGATCGACCGTACTTGAAACAAGCCCCTTGTTGTAAAGCACCCATTGTCCAGATAGATCTCCTACAAGAGGCGCATTCTTGTGAACCTTCTTGCCAAAATTCTGGCACCCATCCACAGCGCGAGCGACAAGATCTATCTGTGCTTGTACCTCGGCAAAACGAGCAGCTGCGAACTGTTCCCAAGCTCCATCAGCCTGGGGAAGATCTTCAGAATTGATGTCGTTAAAATCCTTTGCCGTAGGCGTGTCGTCTTGATCGCGAGCGAAAGTCTCTTGCTCACTTGCATCTTCGTGCTCAGAGTCTCTCTCAACATCGCACTCAGAGCCATCGTCATAGCTGTTCTCAGAGTCATGCTCGGATTCTTCATCGGGGTAGTTATCAGATCTGTTCTCTGATTCATCCTTAGATGCATCCTCGGACACATCATCAAAACTTCTCAGGGAGATGTTGCGCAGTTGTGGATCCTCGATCTCTGGGTGTTCTGCAAGATACCTCTGGTCGGCTTCGCTAGGTCTCCAGCTTCTTCGGCGCATTTGGGGATTTTGAGTCCAGCAGGCCTGATCTGTATGTTTCATTTGGACATGATCCGGCAGACTACATGGTCTGCGTAGATCTGGCTGAGCAGTTGCAGTGTGTTGAGTAATGTTGCCCACTTGCAGGTATTCAATGTCTGGATGTTCTGCAAGCCACATCTCATCGGCCTTGCTAGGCTTCCAGCCCAGGAAGCGTAGTCGAGGATTCTGAACCATACAGACCTGGTTCGTGTGGTCGCCGTTGCTATGATGTGGCACACTGCAGGGCTTGTGCAGATCCAGCCGAGCCGGCTCCTCGACTAGAGAGATGTTACGCTTTGGCGCTTGTTGTGATAGCGGTGCAGATGTAGAGGCAGATCCTCTTGCCTGTTCTTGTAACAACCGAGTGTGCTCGACTATAGCCAACTCGACAAGCTCGTCGAATGTCACAGTCGACCCATGGCCCAGCGCTAAAACATCGCGTTCTCTCAACAATGCTTTGCACCAATCATGATAAGCAGAGCCAAGCGAAACGAGAAGAGCCATCTTCAAGAAGTTTTCCGGAAGACGCTGCTCGACGTCATCGCCGACGAGTTGGTTGTACTGGTTGAAAGCATCCTGAAGTCCATAGGCGAACTCTTCGGGTGAGTGATCGAACTCATATTCCGTGATGAGGTCCTCACTGAATAATCTGAATGCTCGCTGGTCATCGGAGGCATGGTATCTGGATCTGAGACTGACATAAGTGTCGTGTGCGTTTGAGGCTCCAAGGTCAGTTAAGTCGATGTCTGCAGCGCTGCGCATAGCTTTGAGTAAGCTTTCGTTGCGAGCTCGCCAGATGGCAGTGCGCTTGACGTTGTCGTTCCTTTCTGTAGTAGTGTATTGCTTGCCTTCGAGTGATTGAGGGTGCTTTGCTTCGCCATTGAGGACGGTGTCAGTGCCAGCCATCAACGCGGCGTGTTGCAATGCATCGCTCCATTGTTGCCAATTAGCTTCCCCTTCTAGTTTGGGTAGAGTATTATAGTAACTTTCGTGAGCACAGCTGGCTTGCGCGAGTTCTTTGACCGACGGGTCAGAGAGTGCAAGACGACCGCGCATCGCGCTGGCTGCCATGGTGCGCGTTGAGTGGTTCGGGAAGATGTTCTGGTTCGGGTGTTGATGCCCCGAAAGCGCGACAGGAACTTTTGTGCGGCGTGCCAAGCAATTTGTCTGCTCTGCGCTTTTACGTCTCTCCGACGCAAAGGTTGTTGAAACCGAGCTGATACGAGTCCAAAAGGCCCCTTTGAGAGGGAGAGACGTCCTTTGAGAGCCAGTGTGTATATGTATAGTTTCTTGGTGGGAGTCTAGGCCAATTCTTTGTGCTGGAGACACGCTTTAACCTGCTTCTTCATTACTGAGCATTAATTATTCACGATTTGTGCATAGGTATTCCTCATCTAATCCTCAGAGCAACTTCACTCCATCGCAATTCGCTTCCGTGACTTGCAAACCCTCAAGATGTCATCTTCCAAAAAGCGCAAGATCGTCGAGGTACCATCGGCTGCAGGAGAGCCAAAAGCTCCCTCGTCTCTAAAGCCCAATGCCTCCTACTCAACGAACCACATCCCAAAATATGTCTACATGGCCCAGGAACTCAGAGGAGGCCCATACTCTTATTTCGAGCACGAAATATTCGGTGCTTCAAAAACGCATCGAGCCCGAACACGAAAAGTTTCGCAATGGCAGAGACTATCCCCACGTGCCGGATGAAGATCTAGAGGAAAGTTCGGACGGTCGGCTAGGGTGTGTCCGAAGACGCCATGATGGTGGTTTGAGGTTGGGCGCCAGCAGTGAATCAGAGACCTACGTTGTCTGGGTGGAGAGGAAGGAACTCGACTCATTTGGAACATCAACACCACCATAATCTGGAAGAAACAACTACGTCAAAGACGAAAACGAAATCCATAAGATGGTGGTTCATCATCCAAGAATGGTGAACTTATCTTCTAGCTTAGAAACCCTCTGCGCTCTGGATATTCGAATTCGACAGACTTTTAGTCAAGTAATCTTACGAATGGGTACAGGAAGTCTCATGCCCGCGCTGCGAGAGAGACAGTTGGAATTAAAGAAACGAATGCTTGTATTATCATATTCTACGGAGTAACTGGCCCTACCAGCCATATCATCATCTCAAAATAGTAGAGCCGACCAAGAGAACACCATTTACCTCTGGGTTCATAACCGAGTACCCAACAGTGAACCATCCAGTCGAAACCTTGGAATAAAGAATGCAGCCGTCGACCGACACCGGTACGATCTGCTTGAACACCAAATACATGCAGTATAAGACATGGTGCACGTAGAGCATAGAATGGGCGTAGAAATCATCAGTGGCATGAGAGAACGAATGTTGTTGGAGGTTATCTTCCGTGACAAAGAGCATGCTAAAGAGTGTCGCTCATACCCAGTAGGCATTGGTCCGGAGGACACCTTGCTCACTCAGGCATGGTGAGCTGAAAGTCTTTGTACTCATCGTCTTCATCGTAGAGCATTGAGAGCTTGTTCATAGACTCGACAGGAGGGTCGTCAACTTCCATACGGGCATTGCGTTCGCGAATGAGCTCTTCGACCTCAGCATCATCAGCCATCAAATTCTCCAACAGAGTCCTGGTTCTTTTCTCTGTAGGGGTAGCAGGCTTGTCGTGGAGAGTCGAAAGTGGGCGTCTCGAGGCAGCAGAGACAGCACGTCCTCCAGCATATCCGAGTGTGCTACGCGAAGTGGCAGTAGCATTGGCATGGCGAGCCGACGATGCGGTAGGAGCAGTCAAAGATGAGACAGGCTTGCAAGCCACCGGGCGAACGGTGTTGATCGTGCGTGAGCGAGCAGCAGCGGTTGCTGTGGGAGCAGCGAAGCGAGGACCAAGTGCCGTAGTTGATGAAGACCTCGACAGAGCACTGACAGCACGTCGGGCCGACAGGCTGGAAGGAGCTCTTGATTGCTGCTCCTTCTCCTCGAAGGCTTTACGAACCTTTGTAAGATCGAGGCTGAGGAAGTCGTCGGCTTCGAGGGCCCTGCGGATGATGTCTTGTTGTATCTTATCTGTACGAGCCATCATTTCGCGGTTCTTGCGTTCACTTGGACGCACGCCGTGCTCATCAGGGGCGTTCTCGAAGGCGCCCCAAAAGCCGGTGGTAGCATACTCGGGAGCAAAAATTGAATAGTCCCGTTCGTGAATTGTGTCTGGATGGTCAGGCAGGGCTGAGGAAGGTCAGTCTGTGGGGTAGCGAAAGAACCACAGGAGCACTTACGGATAGATCTGGGAGGCATATACTCAATGTCTGGCACACCATCATCTTGTGCTTGCTGGACGGGTTCGGCTTGATGAATCTTGACCTTCTGTCTGCGCAGGCGAGGACTGAGAGTCTTCTGAGCGGATGCCTTGACAGTCAAGGGAGCCGGAGTCTTTGCCTTGGCATTAGTTGTTTTCATGCCCAGCGGGGCGCGATTGCGTGGGCCAGCCGGTGTGATGAAGGCATTGGGATCCAGTTTAGCCTTCTGATTTGTCTTCTTTGTTGTTTTGAAGCCAGATTGGAAAGAGTCGTTTTCGTCATTTTGGTTGCGTCTGAAGGGCGTCTTGGGAGCCTTGTTGGCCGGAGTCTTTGCCTGCTGATTCAATGGTTTCGCAGCGGCGGCAGCTTGATGAGCATACGCCAGATTCTCTTGGTCAGCGCGTGCAGCGAACATGTTGATCTGTTGTCGTTAAGTGTCGGATCCAGGTGGAGAGAAGTCGAGAGATTTCCGGGCAATGCGTCACGAAGTAGATGTAGTCCGAGTGGTTGTCGAGGTGGTCTTTGTTTACGTCGGCTACCCTAGTCGCATGACGAAGACTTTAGATGAGCAATTGCGACCGTGTCGGTTGTTTCAACACTCGTGACAGGGCAACTGCTAGGAACTATTGTCCTAACCACGGTTGGGGAAGGAGGCCGTAAATGTCCACTGAGCCTGGCTCTGTTGATGCTCAGTCGTCGACGCGGCAACAAGCTCACACGGGCCAATCAGGTCGACCATGCTTGGCGTTGGCTGGCGGTCGGGAGTCGGGGGTCCAGGTTCTGGCAGCCTCCGCGTGGTCCAAGTGGCCCAAACGTCTATCACACCAAACTTCTCGAATCCCCCTCCCCCTTAACTTCTACTCTTTATACTCATAATACTGCAATCTGACAAGACCGCTCTCCCGACCTTCCTGTACATTTCTCCCAGCTTCAGTTCCACAGCTCCTTCGACCTTCTACCACAACTCGGTCCCTCCGTAATCACAACAAACACACAAGATGGATGCCATCAAGCAGGTGCGTGTCATCAACAAAGCTACAACACCTCCACCCTCCATGCCACGTCTACATGATGAAACTCAACGATTCCCCTTAATACACCGCAAGGTGCATGATTCGAAATCGTCCAAATTACAGTCTATATCTGATCACGATGTCGCTGCTGCTCACTTCAACTACCCCTCATGCCCCACCGCTTTTTCGGCCAAGCTGACTTGTCTCCCAACGACAGCGCATGAACGCCCTCCGCCTCGAGGCCGACGAGTCCGCTTCCAAGAACGAGGAGCTCAAGGCAAAGGTCAAGTCGCTTGAGCAGGAGAACCTCGCCAAGGAGCAAGAAATCACCTCGCTGAAGCACAAGAACCAACTCCTCGAGAGCGAGCTGGAGAAGATCGAGGGTGGTCTCAAGGATGCCAAGGCCGCCGTCGACGAGAGCGCCCAGCACGGTACCCAGAACGAGAGCTTGCAGAGAAGACTCCAGCTCCTGGAGGAGGAGGCTGAGGAGGCCGACAGAAACCTGAGAGAGACCAACGACAAGTACGTTCACAGATCTGACGCGCGCTCAACGCGTTTGCTGACATGCTACCAACAGGCTCCGCCAGACCGACGTCAAGGCCGGCCACTACGAGCGCAAGGTGCAAGCCCTGGAGGCCGCCCGCGATCAATGGGAGGCCAAGTACGAGGAGATGGCCACCAAGTACAACATGACCAAGAAGGAGCTCGACGACTTTGTCGCCGAGATTGGCAACATCTAAGCCACGTCTTCTTTTCGTCTTTGCATCCGTTCGCCGCGGCTTCTTTCTCGTATCTTCCCGTCGTCCTTTCTCGTCGACGTTTCTTCACCTTGGGTTGTCAGCATGGGCGTCATCACCGCTACGTAGAGAATGAAAGCATTCTCCGGGCGTTTTTTTCTGAACTTGTTACTCTTTCAAAAGAAACTTACCACCTCCCTTACACACGATACCACTGCTTTGCCGAGTTAATGGAAGCTTCTCCTTTGACATGTCTGAACAAACTGCTTATTTGGGTATCATGCGTGCTTGTGAAACGAATCGTAGTGCGTCCATCACTTTTCCGTCCTGGCCTTCTTCGCAGCGGCGTTCTTTGCCTTTTGCTTGTTGCGCGTCTCTTTTCTCTCGCCCTTGCTCTCATATCTGAACTTCTTCTTCTTGGGCTTGCTCTTGGGATCCACCTTCTTGCCTTTTGACCAGACCATCTTCTTCTTGACCACATCGCCCTCCTTAGACTCTGCATCCTCTTTTACGACAGTAGTCTGCTCTTCGTCATCCGAATCTTGTGTGAAAGCCTTTGCGTCGTCCATAGCCTCAATAGTGACTGTTGTGTATTTGTCTTCGTCGACGTATTCGTCTACACCATCGATGGAAGGTCTAGGCGGTGAAGCAATGCCACCCCATTCCTCTTCGTCTTCTGCACCAGATGAATCGTCGTCTGAGTCCTTGTTTGCTTTTCTGAGCAGGTCGTTTACTTCGGCGACATGGCGTTCTAGGTCTACTTTTCTCTGGTCGCGCATCTGAGGTTCTCATGTCAGTGTCTTGCTTTTGGGTTAGAATAGTTGACATGGAGAGTAATGCAAACCTCTTTCCTCGCCTTGACCTTCTCTTCCTTCTCAATTTTTGCGGATTGTTCTTGAGCGTGCTTGATGCGCTGTTGCTTTCTCTTGCGGAAACCCGTGAGCCACTCATTGCGGGCTTCTGGGTCGAACTTCAACTCGTCGACTTGAGTGGTTGTCTTGCGGCGTTTTGCTGGCGGTGCCCGCGGTGCTTGTCGTGGTGCCATGATGATTTGTGTGATTCGACGTAGGTTTCAACGGTGAAAGAAACACAGGGCTGGCTCAGACGAGAATATGCGACTCGACTTTCTTTGGTTTCAGGGAGAGATATGTGCTGGATCTTGACGAGAGTTGGACTGGTTGTCTTGTTAGCGGAGCAGAATCGAATTGCTGCAGAGACCAAAAAATCGACGCCCGTGCGTCACCGACCGTGATGATGTTCCCTCGGACGTTTGTTCGCACTTCCCACCTTGTTTACCGCACCTTGCCCTTCTGCTTAGCGCAGCCAGCATCAATTTCACCATGTGGCCGATACTGTTCCGAGATGCTGGCTCGGTCGCGAAGAAGTCATATGCCTTGATCGAATCAAGGCTATTCTCAGCTTCCAATGCGTATCTGAAGGGTGGCTCCTCAAGGAATATGGTAGAAAATGAGCGAAGGAAGCGACTTAGACGAACCAATCAAGAGTGGCATCAGAGAATGAACGCCTACAAGCGTAACTACATGCGCCGCGTGCATGAGATGAATCCAGATTTTGCAGAGAAGGAACTCGAAAGGCACAGAGAGCTATATGCCACCAATCCCCAGCACAAGCTCTCATGCCTCATTTCAGCATGGGTCAGAAACGACCGGTGGGCATGGGTTTGCGAGCTCCCTTGGAAAACGCATCGCCCCGTGATTCATACAACTCCAGTTCAGCATCGGTGTGAGTCTTGTGGTCTTACAAGACTACGCGGCTTACGCTTCGTTTGGCAGTCTATTACCCAGCCACATTCGTACAGCTGTCATGCTTGTTATATGAAGCAAGAATCCGAAGTCTGTATGCCCAAAGGATACGAGGACGTCCGCGGAATGAGAGCGCTTGTCGCGCGAAAGAGACAACTTGACGAGCTGAATTCTAAAGCATCACGAGCTGAAGACACCATTGACGGCGGGAAAAAATAGAATGACGAACGTCAAGCACGTTGATCCAGCAAAGACGGGACTGGTTGTTGCGTTCATGTCTACGGAACATCATTCTCATGTGACTCTATTCTCGTTCATCAGCTCTCTCACACCAGTCAGTGGACAAATGCCCTGCACGCCGTTTCTGAGTCGCCAATTTAAAAAGTCAATGTAATCATCGATGAGAGAGGCATTCTCCTAACACTATGCCCGCATCACATCTTCGATCTACCTCTTCTGGCTGTTCAACAGAATCAAGATGCATCCATATCCATCCAACCAATACATGCCCCCTTCGAACCCCGGTTGGAAACCAGAAGAACAATGAAGTTGTTAACGCGGATTGCGCCGCGGATTTTTGTCAAAGCTGTTCTGCTTGCAGACGCGTCCGTCTGAGATGAAGTTCATCAAGTTTCATCCAAATGCTACTAAACTACCTCCTCTTCGGGTTATTTCAGATGCGTCCACCTGCTTCCACTCTCTACGGCTGAGCAGCCTGCCTGCATCGCATCGCTGGTTGAACCTTATCACAACTACCTCCACCTACCCACCTACACCCCAGTCATCCGTTTGATTGGTCGGTGCTTAGATTCGATGTCGCTCGTTCATTCGGTGTCGCTCGTTCATTCGGTGTCGCTCGTACGTTCGTTCCGGTCGGGTCCGTCAGTCGTCATCGAGGAGAGTGGTCGGATGGTCGACGTCAGCAGCTTGGTATGGCTTCACCCTGAGGCTACTAGTCCGGTACACCGCGAAGAGGTACAAGCTGATTGTACCGGTGCCTGAACACTGTCAGTATGAAAATGGGGTGGATGCACGTACGTGTCATATGAGCAAGGGTCTGATGAGAAACAGAAAGGAAACGAGCGAAGTGGGCTTTGTCCATATATCTGCTCAGGGCGCTCATGATCACACATTTTGCTTACTCATCTTGTCTCTCGCCTGACAAGATCGATAGCGGTGGTTTTGGCCCAAGCCTGAGGATCACGGCTTCGACGCTGCTGCCTACCTATACCGATATTGATTCGACGAATCGGCGAAGAAGATCTGGCAAAACTTGCTCAAACCACCTATATCCGCCGGAGCAAAAGGACGATCGCAGAGAATCACGGAAGATGACAGAGTACGCCTCGCCGAAGTTGAACTTGTTCCAAAGAGCACGATCTCTCAAGTCTCGCGAATCACAAAGTCTGAACCACTTACGCCACACTAAATCCCATCCACATCTCAACTTCTCTGAACATACACTCATCAAAAATCCCAACGTGTTACATCACACACGAGTCAACCGGCCGATATTCCGCCAGGATGAACTTCTTCAATCTCCCGCTCGAAGCTCGGCTCATGGTATACGAGAATGTCTTGCAACAAGAACACCACTTCTTCCGCGACGGTGTACCAGGTCTACTAGGCGCCCGTCTTCAGATCACCCAAGAAGTGTACACACTCTGCAAGATCACCATCACAGTCAAATCCGAGGTTGCACCACTATTCATGAACGACCTGGATGCTATCAAGAGAAGAGTTGATAAATTCGACTCTCAAGCAGGCAACAAGGGTGTTACTATTCGCCTCCTTTGCAGACCGGAGCTTCCGAGCGACTTCGTAACATTTATGGAACGCGCAGTGTTGAAAACCATGAACGTCAACGCTACCATGGAACTCAGCGAAATCAATGGCGACTCTTTCTTTGAGAGCTATCTGAGCTGTCTACAGATGGGCCCAGTAATTCCCCTAGACCAGAAAAAGGCCTTCAAGCACAGGTGGCAAATTTTCTACAATCTCGACACAAGGGTGCCTGAGGGTATCAAGAACAGTATTGAAAACGTCTTCGAGGCAATATAGCACGAGGACTGTCTGCACTAGAAGGATCGGAGATATACATATCGCTGATATTTATGTAGCTTCAAGCCCTTCTTCCTAATGCTCACCATTTCTCAGAAAGTGTAGCTGCTCTCCCTTGTCTTGTAGTCCAACGTACACGACTCCGTCTGCTGCCTAACTTGCTCGTCCCATCTTCCCGCTTCATACACTCCAGCTGCATGAAGATCAGCACGAATCGAACAAAGCTTGCAACATTTCACTTGTCTTGGAGCTTTGTGCGGAAGGAGAGACTTTCGCTCGCTTCACACATCGTTGCAACACGAAAGATCAAAGAGCGCGCTTCGTTGCGCGATCCACAATCAACTTTTACCTCAACTCAACACGCAGAACAAGCAAGTCGCCAAAATAACAACAGCATTGCCAAATTGGAATACACCACACTTTATACAACAATACATCCATCTTCTCCTATCTCACAGGTATTGAGCGATTCGCGCCGCTTCCAGCCCATCATGGCTGTCGATTACATCAACTCCGCCGAACAGACCATGACGCTGGTACGGTCTATCGCAGCCCACCTCGCTGAAGAACCCAACCTCCCCGCCCCTGAAAATCTCACGCGCGGTGAAGTGGATGCATGGATCAGAGCGCTGGACACTGGAATCAATGGTCGAGTGATCGATATGCTTGCCCTACCTGTTCTGGAGTGTTTGCTATACAAGCGGTAAGTCTCCTCGTTGTTCGGCGTTTTCAATCCGTGTAACGGACATGGTGCTGACGTCGAATATAGTGGCAGAAATCTTGTCTGGAAAGTCAATCATTTGCGACGAGCCCCTTGTGAGAAGTTCCGGCCCGTCATTGTCAACCCCTGGATTTCTGCTGAGGGCGTTCCTTCCAACCACAACCAATTGCCTTGGATTCCGGGTGATCGTCTTCGACGTGTTGAGATCAACGGCGATGCAGAAGATCCTGCGGACCCAGACGAGGACGCCACTGCCGCAGACCAAGATGATGACATGGAAGAAGAATTTACAGAGATCGATGGAGAAGGCACACAGCTCGACTCACCACACAACATCGACACAGACAAAGATTCTACTTTAACCACCCAACAAAGTCTTGATGAACAAGACGACACTGTGCTGCTCGATACTGTAGCAGCCGAGACTGTTCAAGATATAAGATCGCCCTCTGTCAACGATGAGAATATCGCCATGCAAGACGTACTCGAGCAGAACGACTCTACAGCTGGCAGCTCCACACCTAGCGACACCGAAAACGAGAAGCCAACTCAACCTACCTCCCCAGACAGCGAAGAAGATTCGAACCCTGCCTCCGATGATGAGGGCCGAACAAATTGGTGCATCTGTAACGGCGAATATACTGGAAGCACCATGATCGAGTGCAAGAACTGCGAAGACCCTCATTGCAAAGGAAAGTGGTTCCATACAGCATGCGTCGAGCTGGTGAGACCACCTGCTGAGAATGTGGATTGGTACTGTAAGGACTGTCGTAAGAAGCTCAGACTTGGTGTCTACAGTAATGGCTGTGTCGACAAAGATAGGAAGCCCAACCAAGCCACTGGAAGAACCAGGAAGCGTTAAGTGCAAGTACAAGCTGAAAGGATCAGATGAGTGTAGTCGTCAAGGGTGGTAGTCTGAATGCGAGAGACTTGGGCTATTCTTCCCAGTAGGCTTTCCCAGAGGTTCCAATGACTCTATTGTCCTTCTTCGCCGAACTCCTGAAGTTTCTACACCATAATAGGCTTTTATATCGTTGCTCCGTTGTGATCAAGGTCCAACGATGAATGAATCGCTTTGTAGACAACCAGAGCCAGCTCTGAAAAGGCATATATCCTCGCTCTCGATCGTGTCTTGATCTCATGATCCAACCTTCGAGCAATAGCTCAAGACAGGTTGCACTCATCCCAAACACTGCATCCAGAGCACAATACTGATACTCAACAGTGCACCGCAATGTCTTCCAACACCAGCACAGAGTCCGACAAGGCTGACGAGAAGGCCACATCTACCAAATCCTCAAGAGCCGCTCCTGAGACCACTTCAGACTCTGACGACAGACTCTACTGCATTTGTGCTCAAAAGGCTTCTGGCACAATGATTGCCTGTGACAACGACGTGAGCACTCTTCTCTCCCTTCCCTAGATTTCGACTATCCAGACTAACATATTTCGGCAATAGGGCTGCAAAATCGAGTGGTTTCATCTTCCGTGCGTTCATCTGGCTGGCTTGCCCAACAAGAAGGCAAAGTGGTATTGTCCTTCTTGCCGCGTTGAGCTGGGAAAGGGCGTGTTCTCCTTTGGTATCGTTGGTGGAAACTTTTGAGAACAGACGACGGTGAAGCAACGCGACCGTCTTGGAAATGGCGGTTGAAGAACAAAGGCCTTGAGAATACGAAGTCCAAAAGTGTGTTATCGGAAGGATGATAAGCCCCTGAGTGCTCCTGTCAAAGAAGGAGCGACCCAGAGTCCATTGAGATAGAACCAAAGCAAAACAAAGAACTCATCGTCTATCAAACACCACAAGGAGAACTCCGCCTTGATCTCAAGTAAACCATTGTCCTTCACTCCTCAAGCTATATAGTTCAAGAAAGTTGGTCTCCTCGCATCCCTTCCCTAAATCCACACGGTAGTCTGGCTGAAGGGAGATCCCAGATCCTCTGTACAGGACGTAATTCACCGCCAACTGTGATAATTGTATACGCCGGGAGTAGTAGCGTCGGCAAATGCTACTTTTTGCTGCGGTTGGAGGTGGTGAGTTCGATCGTGAGGATTACCCCTTTTTTCTTTTTTCTTCGCTTTTTTCTTATTATTCTATCGACATCGTGGACGGAGCGGAATTTGAGTTGTTTGCTGGGCTGATTTGTAGGAGTACGTATTGAAAGAGAGGTATATGAAAGAGCAATGCAAGATTCTACAAGTCACAAGTCTGTGGGATGGCAATTTGTTCGTAGTCTTGAATTTGTTCTACTACCTGTTGCTTGATAACCTCGCTGGTTGGATGACGATGCCAACGGTGTCTTTTTCCTCTCGCTGCAATTCGTTCCACCGTAATTCTGATTCCCCTGTACTATGATCCGCTATCGCGGTGTACACGAGTCACGGGAGTCCTCTCTGATGACTCTTCACATGTTGCTGAGCTTCTCGACCAGTCCTTCCGCTAACACCTCATGTGATTTACGTGTGAAGAAATCAATGGCCATCTTCCTGGTGCGAGTTGTAAACTCACAGATGAACTCAGGGTTCTCGTCCACAGCCTTCCAGAGTATTGGACCGAACTCACCCATCGTCGCCTTATCGTCGCAATGGTCTTCGAAGAATCGAAATACTATGCCAGCAGCGACGTCACCCTGAGTGCTGAGTTCCAAGAGCTTTTCGAGAATGTCCTCCAAGATATTCTCAAGACCCACCGCGATGAGTTCTTTGCAGACTGGAAGAGTAGCCGTCTTGGACTCGGCGGGAATGTCTCCAGATGTGGAGGAATCAGGCGTGCTATATATCCATATCAGGATGGGCATACGTGTAGTTACGCTCAGACTTACGAGACCGCTGGAGTAGACTTGATCTTGTCAAGAGAGGTTTTGATGCCGGTGACGGTCTGAAGGACGGTGGAGGGTTCATCTATCGTTGCGTCTCTGATGCGAAATGGCCCTCGTGCCATCAAAAGTATTGGCCAGATTCGCATTCCAGCCGTCTCAGCCACATCCTAAGCGCCTGAAAATGAGCAGCACGACCTCCGAGTCCACTCTCGCCGGCGACGCTCCCACTATCATCACGGCTGGACATGTCACTCACTCTGTGGCATCCGAGGATCTCTCCAGCATGGTGTTTCAGGCCGCCGAGCTTCAAGGTTTCGCCAGCACGTGGTCCTCGTACATGCCCGTGACGATTAACGAACACGTGATGGCGGATTCGCTGAGAAACTGTGAAGACATCGCCAACAGTCTTCGTGACACACTCGAAAGTCTGGAAATCATACCTGTGAGCCCTGCTCTAGCTCGGGATTCTGAAGACGTCTTGCACAATTCTCCCAAGTACAACGACAATGCCGATGGTAACGGCTCTTCTGCGTACCAACTCAAGTATGTACGCTTCTTTACAGCCGGTAGCACCCAAGCACTAACAGTCTGGCAGAGTGGCCGAGACTCTCAAGTTCCTCGTCCAAATTGGTATCGAGAAGATAATCGACAAGCAATTCTCAAGACTAGCCAAGTTTGAAGCAACTCTCAAAGATGTCACTTATCACAGATGGTTCCACAGCCAGGGAACTTTGAGAGTCCAGATTCAGAAAGTCATCGAGGAGGATCCGGAACCACTTGCGGATTTTGAAGAGAAGGTCGAGCGTCACATTCAACGTGTGATGATGGAGCGCGCCATGAGCGAGTTCAAGCGCGGCTTAGAGGATCAATGGAAGAAGCACGGAAATGCTGTGATCAACACTTTAGCAGACACGAGCATGTATCTGTAGCGCGAGACGGATTATGCGACGGAGACGACTGGCTCGGCGAGAAAATGGGTTAGCTTGACGACGAGATGAAAAGTGAAAGAGCACGATTACTCTATGTATGAATGGAAAACCAACATGACTTACTTTCTGCAACACCTCGATTTCCACTGCAACACATCGATACGCGTGTCAAATCAAGCAAACATGTCGAACTCTTCCTCATTTAGTCGCCGTCACCCAAGCACCAACAGTCCACCTCGCAAGCGCGTGAAGATCGCTCGCATAGACCTTGACCGCGACCATACCCCCCTCAACTCGTCATCGCACTTTCTCAACCTCCAAGTACAACAACAATCCACTCTGCTCAGAACAAACGACAATACCATCATGACCTCCCCACCGCCCATCGCAAATACATACATCCCTCACAACTCTCTCGAGCCCATCTCCCTCAAGATAAAGAGACTGCAAAGTGATCTCAGTAGGGCAGCGACGGGCCAGTGCTGGGGACCAGACAAGCAGAAAGTGCTGGATTGCAAGCACGACGTCGATGCTTTGGCGACTATGGTGAAGAAACTTGATGTCGATGTTGTCGCGTAAGTTCGACTAGTGATTTCTACAGTTGCGCGAAATGTGGCTGACCTCTGGCGCAGCCGTAAGAAATCTCTCGATGTGTTGATGAAAGCAAATCTCAAGGGCATGTACGACACCTGCGTCGAAAAAGCCATGACGATGGTCGATAATGCCACAATGCTGTTGATTCAAGACACGCTTCAAAGTATCTCGGCTAGAGAAATCATCAAAGAAACGATCCAAAAAGGCCTCGCCAAAGAACCGGATGTGCTCTTAGATTTGGAGGCCAAGTTTGAGCGATACTTCAAGGAGGCTCTGGCTGGTGCAGTGGCGGACCTGGTGGCTCAGAGGAGCAGACTCAATGTCCTGAAACAACTCAGGAAGGCGTGAGCGTTTGTGATATATTGGTATCGATGAGGAGGACGACCATGGAAGTGACATAGACGGCATGGACGGCTTGAGAGCCAGATCGCCTCGATAGCTCTCTTGGATGTGCTCATGGTGCCGAGAGAATGGCGCATCGCTATGGGACGCTACAAAGACAGCATTGACTGATGATGAGCTTGAGAAATGAGGAGACAGACCAACATACCTAGTACAAATACCATCTCTCCTCCCCTATCACATGACGGACACAACCACAACAGCACGGATAAACGAAGAACAAGAAAACAGGCTTGAATCAAAATAAAACAGACTTCTCTTATTATTCTTACTTTGTCTCGCTTTTGACTCAATTACACTTTCACATTCGTCCTTTTTGTGTTTCTGGCAAGAGAGCCCCATCTCACTCCCAAGAAGAATACCCCATACATTCGTTTCCTTCTTCGCTGCGGCTCCATTTTGAGTGTGTTGTAAATGCAAAGATAAAAAAGAACCAACGCCGTGGTGATGAAACATAAGAGATGATAAGAGGAGGGGGTTGAAGAACAATAGGTAGAAACAGGTTGCTTTCGGCAGTGCAAAAGAGTAAAAAAGAAAAGACAAGAAGTACTAGGGTGATGGAAGAGAAGAAAAGGGGGGCTGGACAAAGAGAGAATAGAAGTCTATAGACAGTGTTGCCGAAGAAGAATTTTTCGGCGTCCGAGATAAGAATGGTGATTGTTGGTTTCGTGTGGCATGCTTCAAGGTCCTAGTTGAAGCCCTGGTACAGCTCCTCCAAAGTCTGCTCCTGAGATTTGCCGTTTGGGCCGCGCTTCTTGCGCTCTTCTCTCTTCTTGCGCAGCTGAGCCCAGCCTTCATCATCATCCTCCTCCTCGGGCCTGGGCTGGGGCGATCTGGGCGAGCCCTTGGGTTTGTCAATGACCTTGATGGTGGTTCGTGGTACGTTGCTGCCATTGGTTGCAGGAATGTTGTTGGGGTTCAAGAATGAACCGTTCGAAGCGTTCTTCTGAGGGAAGTTCTGAATGCCAGATTGGGAAGTCATGCTCGCAGTGCGGCTAGTAGAGCCTTCCATAGTCACAGGGCGGTAACGAGATGGCATACCGACGTTGCTGCGCTCACTAGGAGCGATTGAGGGAGTGTAGCCTCCGTTAGGTGCGCTGAGACTATAGTCGTACATTGATCCAGCATAGCCTGGAGGCTGCAGGTTGGTCATGGTGCTCGATCGCTGTTGCTGGTGCATGGAGCCTTGAGGACCAAGCATACCGGGACGCTGCCCATTGGGACCGCCCATAGACACAGGTCTCTGCATACCGTTGGGCAGCATGTTGGGGAAACCGTTCTGCATCTGCTGAGGGTGCATCTGGGGCATCTGGGGCATTTGCTGCATTTGACCACCTTGCATCGCCATCATCTGCTGCATCATCTGGGTCTGCATCGCCATCAGTTGCATCATTTGCTGCGTGTTCTGTTGGTCTGCACCCATCATCTGCGGCATTTGGGGCATCTGAGGCATGAAACCACCCATACTCATCATCGAATTTGATCGTGGCATCATCTGAGGCATGTTGTTGTTCATGTTTCCAGGAAGTGGGACTCCGTTTGCGTTGAAAGCAGGTCCGGCGTTGTGGTTGACACGTCTGGCAGCACGAGCACGCTCCTCACCAGCGATGACACCAACAAGACCACCACCTGCCTGAGGCATACCAGGCATTTGTTGAGGAGGCGCCATCTGAGGCATCTGAGGCATCTGATACATAGAAGGAGATGCTCCGCCATACACCGAGCCGCCAGAACCGAAAGCAAGTGATTCACGGTTGGCAGGGTTGACGAGACCAGCGCCGAAGTAGGGATCCGCGGGAAGATTGCGAGCAAAGACGGGAAGGTTGCCTCCTCCCATGCCGCCGTTAACCACCGAGCCGGCACTACCAGGAGTAGGTGGGGCGCTTGCAAGGCGAGTTGGAGGACGGTTCCTGCTTGGGAAGCCGTGAGCCTGAAGGATGCCTAGGGGAACTTCATCGTCCTCTTCCTCCTCTTGCTGTGCACCAAGACTGACATTGGAGAAATCCCTTGTGAGGCCGGGTGCGCTGTACGAGGCGCGGTCCAGACTTGGGCGAGATGTGGGCGAAGGAAGCTCAGAGGGATTCCCGCCTGCGACCTTCTTCATCTGCTGTCTGTATACAGACATGTTGGCCTCCTGCTTGCGCCTCTGGCGAGCAAGCTCTGCTTGGCGTTCGGCCTCATCGTCGTCGTCATCGTAACCTTCCTCCTCAGAATGTCCGGACTCTTCGCTCTCTTCAGGACTGACCTCTTTGCGCTGAGCTTCGAACTCCTTCCTTGTCATTCTTTTGGTGGGCGAGAACTGTCCAGACTGGCTTCTGGGGGCCACGGGGGCAGCTGCAGGGTGCATCGCGCGGCTAGTAGGACCATTGGGAGAGTGATCGAACATACCATCCGAGGTGTTGCTTGTAGGACGCAGGTTGTTAGCACGAGGAGTCGTGTGCTGGGATTCTGAGTTCGAGTCGTCTCTGCCAACTGCCGCAATGGTGGGGTTTCTGGTGGCTGGCGTGACTTTTTGTGGGGAACTGGATGCTGTGTACGACTCGACCAGGGGCGATCTGGTCCTCGAGATGGGGCGGGAAACATCGTCTTCGCTGGAATAGCTGTTGGATCTCTCGTGTTCGGGCTCGTTGGCAGGTGATCCGTAACGATCTGGTACGGGTTGGTATCCGGGTCTGAAACGAGCGAAGGTCGAGGGAGGGTTGAGCGGAGGCGAAGAGATATCGGAACCCAGGGCTGGAGACATTAGTCCATCGTTAGAAGTTCGGCTGGCCCACGAGTAGCGATTGGCCGACGCGGCAGACAGATTGGTTGGTCTGTGACGAGTCTCAGGCTCGAGCTCGAGTTCGGCCTCGGGCGAGGGTGTAGGCTGATTACGAGCTACAGGAGGGGTGGGCAAGGGCTGGGAGGCCTGTCGAGGAGGAGGTTGTTGGTAAGCGTTGTTGTAATTGCTGAAGCCTGGTGACTGTTGTCGACGTACCGATCTGCCGTAGTTGTCGTGTGCGGGTTGCGGCGCTGCCATGTTGCTCTTGGCTTGTCTGGGCGAGCTCAGTCCTTCGAACATGTTCATGCCAAAGTCGCTGCCAAAGTCTGACATGGAGCCCAAGTTGGCATCGAGCCTCGGTGGCACAGCGGTGCTGGCATTGCTGCTCATTGTTGTTGCGCGATCACGGATGAAGCTGTTCTCGGGCACATCAGGCATGTGAGCTGTTGCAGCAGTCATGGCGCCGGGGCTTGCGTTCTGCTTGCTTCTCAAACCAAATGACATGGCCCTGCCTGCGCGGGCCGAAAACGACGGTGGCTCGGGAAGTGCGTTGGACGCGGCCGAAGAGCGGTTGCTGCTGAGGTTGCTGTTACCGTTGGCGGCCGTCTTGCGAGGGAAGAGATCTTCGTTCTCTGCTTCGTGTTCTGCCTCGATTGATGAGGGAAGGGTAGACGAAGAGCTGTAGCGTGCAGAGGACGACGAATTGTCAAAGTAGCCCGAAGAACCCGAGAGGGCTGTTCCGCCACTACCCCTGCCCAATTTTAGCGCTCCGTACACTGTGTGCGGCCGAGCCTGGCTCTTTCCGGTGACCGACCTGTTTGCGCTTGTGATCAAGTCCTCCTGCGACTTGCCCGACTTTCTGTTCAAGAGGATGCTCGAGTTTGGGCGCCCGCCGCTTGTCCGTTTCACAGGACCTCCAGGGTATCCACCGTTGCCTACTGTTGCTGCCTTGTCAGGTCTTTCGAGGACGCGGAAGCTGGACGAGGCGGGTGCAGGTGATGTGGATTCCGAAGGGAGGTCGAGGACGTTTCCAGACGATTTGCGACGGGCAAAGTTCTTGAGCGGATTCTTAGGCATGTAGAAGGTTGTGCGGTGTGGTGTGCGTATTAGGCCAGGTGCTGTTGTCGTTTCCGACAAGGCCTGCGAGGCGGTGGGATGAGCGAAGGAGGATCGAGTTGGTTGAGCGAGCGAATTAAACTTTTGTTGATGGACTGTCGAAGATGCGGAACAGCAGAGCTAGACAGGAACGCCCTTGGAACCGGTATGTACGAATAATGTGTAAGAATAGGTAGGTATCAACAGGAATGTCTGGCTCGAGGTTAGTAGTGCTCGGCGGTTCCTGGCAGTGAAAGAGTGGTTGAAGATGATTCGTCGAGCAGGAAGAGAAAGGCGTTCTCCAGGGGAACGGGATCAGCAGCAGCAGCAGCAGCAGCAACAAGACGCGCCAAGTCGCTGAGACTTTCGAAGAAAGGAACGTCGAGTGCTGCAGCGATGTTGTGAAGAAGCAGACACTTCGGATCTCGAAGGCACCACGACCGCTGAACGTTCGCGTTTCGATTGAGAAGAAACCGTTGCGCCTCCTGCTCGAAGGCTGCTAAGAAAAGCGTCGGAACGTCACTGACCGGGATTGGGGCAGGGCTGTGGCCTTGTAACCGATGTGTTGTATGATATTAATTGGCGACTGAGCGAGGGGCTAATTTGCACGAGCAGCGACAGAGACAGAGCGATTGCTGGAGCAATTCAAAACGATACAGCTTATTAGGAAGGGGGAAAAAGGGAAGAAACAAGGTGGTCGGTCGTGCTGCTCTTCGTACTTTCGCTTCAGGAGATCGTAGAGTGGTTATGGTCCGACGATCCAGCACAGTCCTAAACTTCCAACGCTAACCACTTCCCGCACTCGCCAATTCAACCTGTTGTGGCTTCGGCGAGATGTAGACATGGGAGTCGGACGTGCAAGATGATGTCGCCCTCAGCCTCCCGCTCGAACGCGTGTTTATCCTGACCCAAACACACCACTACTGGCCGCACTGCCCGTTTGCCTCAGAGTTTGTCACCAACTTTACATCGACGTCCAACTTGTTTTGCCGTCTCTGATATGCGAAGCTTCAATTGAGCCCTCCACCTGAATCGGTCATGTCTGCACCGAATCTCCAAAGAGTCGACCACTACTCCAGGGGACTCCACACTCAGCATGCACTCATCTCCTCTGACTCCCTACAATTGCCAAGCGCTGTTCTAAAATAGCAACTCTCAAATGCTCGTCACCCAATCGGCCTGTCCATGTGTCTTTGCTTTGATCTATAATGAATTGCTGGTCTTTGGTCGTTATGAGCCGCTGTCTCTGCTTTGTTGTGTCTACACGTGTGATTCATGATGCAATGCAAATGTTTTGCAATGCGCTTGCGATCCTTTCAACCCGGCAGTGGCGCCATCCTGGTGCTGCCCATTGACCACACAAATTGGATCTGCGTCTGCATCTGCGACACGCTCCACGAGTCGAAGCAAAGAGAAGCTTCATTTGAAAGAAAATTTCCCGTCCGTCTCCCGCACACGCCTCATTCTGTAACAGCAACAGGGGGGAGCACTGTTCTTCTTTTTCTTTTCTTTTCTTCCTTGCCTTTCATTTGATATCCACTATCCTTTCGGCTTCATCTGAACACTGTCTCATCTCGTCAAGACGTTGCAGCGATCCCCGAAGGGAAGTCTCACATCTCGGACAATCCCACTGCAGGGGACTAGCTGCGCGTGAAATCTATACTAGATACTTGCCTCTGGTACATGTTACGACGCCTCCCCAGCAGAGAGAAATGCCGTGGACGCATTCAATGCATCTCATCACACCTCAAAGGGAAATCGGCCATCGCCGCACGTTCGAGGGGGTTGGTGTGGCTGTAGCCTGTGAGTCTGTTCGTGCAGCCATTTCGAATCCACTCCCCGCCGCACATCTCCCGAGCTTTTGTTGATGCTCTCCACTTCCAACCCGCATGATGATGCTTTGCTTTGCTTGACGTCGAACGATCGCGTTTTCCACAATCACTGCATTCTTCTTGACACTTTTGATCCTCGTTTACCGGTCAATCGCAATCAAACCCTGTGCTCGTTCTTCTTGAACAACTTCGGGCCATTATTCTCTCTGTACATACACAGATCATCATGACGTCTCCATCTGGTCGCATCAACCCCTCTGCGCAGAACGGGTTCAGCAATGCCGCCCTGTATGACAAGCATCGCCCTTCGTTCCCCGCCCACAGCGTCTCTGTCCTGCTCGACGGCGTACGTGTCGCCGACAGCCCTCAAGCCACAGTGGTGGATCTTGCGGCGGGCACCGGCAAGTTCACTGAGCTCTTGGCCGACAGAGATGAGGGGTACGAGATCATTGCCATTGAGCCGCATGCCGACATGCGCAAGGTTTTGGAGGACAAGCACCTCAAAGGCGTCAGCGTCCAAGATGGTCTCTCCACCGACATGAAGTCCTTGAAGGATGAGAGTGTGGACGCCGTTATAGCTGCCCAGGTAGGACATTGATCTGCCCCTCCCGCCTGCATCTTGCACTTAACCATCCCTCCATTTCCTCTTCCGGATCCCCATGTCACTTTCCAGTTTCTCCGTACCAAGAAGCCTAGGAGAGTTGATTCGATGTCATCGCTTTGAACCCTCGCAAAGCAAAATCATGAAACGCTACATTATTCAGGTAGGCTGACAATAGCATTTTCCTTTCCCGTTAGGCATTCCACTGGTTCGCCAATAGAGAATCCCTGGAAGAGATCAATCGTGTGCTACAACCTCACGGCGCCTTCGGTGTGATCTGGAACATTGAAGACTGTAAGTGTGAAACCTTCTACCCCTCTTACATGCACATCATACTTGCCATTTTGCTGTATCGATGCGAAAACAAACCGCACACCATCATACCTTGCATGTGATCTCTTTTTCTTTTCTCCGAGAAGCTCCTTGCTTCAAAGAAACGCTACGCGCCTGCAAAGTACCGCACACGACAGAAGCCACAACCAGACTCGACCATCAAGAATTCAAAAAATCTAACGCCCCCGATCCAGACAATGCACCAAAATCGCACTCTGCAACCACAGCCTGGGAGCAAAAACTCCAAGACCTAATCCTCTCCTTCGACGATAACCAACCTCGTTTCCGCCACGAGAAATGGCGCTCGGTCTTTGACTCGCAACTCTCTGGCAACCCTCTCTCCATCGTCACAACCACTGATCCTCTCTTCGCTCTGCCCCTTGCAGAAAACGTCGAGAGGTGGAGTGTTTGGTTGACCGAGGAGGCGCTGTGGGACAGACTTAGCACATTGAGTCAGATTGCCGTGTTGGAGGGTGAGGAGAGGGAGAAGGTGAGAAACGTGATCAAGGAGGCATTGAAGGGGAACGATGTGCAGAGGAATGAGAAGGGTGAGGTGGAGTTGCATGGTATGACTGTTGCGGCGTGGACGACAAAGATTCCGCAGAAGGGTGCTGAGAGTCTTTTCACTACCGTCAAGGACGCTTTGGCTGGCAGAACTTGAGGATAAATGGAACGGATATAGGACGCGTTGAGGAAGTTGCATTAATAGTCGTATGTGGTATGGATATGGAGTGGAAGGCACAAGCCTCAAGCATATCGCTGCTGGTTTCTGGCTGCTTCTTCCAACCATGTTCGGGGGTATGATTTGATCCCCGCCTGCTTCAGACTGGATCGTCACGGTTTCGAGCTGCCCTCTTCGTAGTCTTGATGACCACCACTCCACCGAAGATACGTTGTACGATCTTACCCCATCCTTCGAGTCCCATGCGTTTGTCCATGTCCGTTTCTTCCATTCTCAATCTATGAGTCGGCGGAGATGTACATGACTGCAGCAACACCAACGTCAGCATCTTCCTCTATGTTTCTGATCAGGCAGAGTCACATACCGTTGTTTCCTCTCACAAACGCATCTCCATAGTTCCTCCTGACCTTGCCATCCACAATCTCATTCGTTTGCTCAAGCGCAATGTTCATGTATCCATCAACCGACTGCAATTCACCTGTTCGTATTCCCTTCTCGTCAGCATAACATTCCCTCATCTCTTATCATCCTTCATCTCTTTTCCTCCATGCGCAAAGCAGTCGCAAAGGCGGGACCAGGGGCGAAACACACCTCTGTAGACGACTCCAGAGTTTAGCTTGACGGTGACGGGTGCGCCGATGATTTCGCTGAGGAAGCCGGAGGGGTCGCGCGCTTCGTTGACGGATGTGGGTGCTGCTGCTGCTGCGGCGGCGCTGCCGTTGTTGGTGGGTGATGCGCTCATGGTTGTGGTTGTGTCCTTGCTCTTTTCACTTCTTTTGCTAGCAACAAGATTGGGTCGAAGTGTCAGTCGGTAGGGAGTTTGTTGCGTTCGTGGTATCTAGTCGTTGCTTGAGTCGTTTCGATATGTGATCTGGAGATGATCGCTGGCAGCTTCACTTCAAGACGACGATGTCAATTCCTTGGCATGAAAGCGGAAGCTTGAAGGCCCGCACGGAGCCCACCCAGCGGTTCGGTCCGTCGATCCGAAAAAGGCGTTCCCAGCCTTCGGAAGCGACAAAACTCTCGCGACCACCGAGCCCTCTGCGCAGAGAAATTTGCCCTGATGTTTGACAGTCGCTCATCCCGGTTCTTCGTGTTACAGATTCAATGTCGCGTTCATGGTCGCAAGTGACGCGTGTCGAATACTCATACGCTGATCCCTCCGAAACGTCTCGTTACTTTTTTCCTCTCTGATCTTGCAACTTGCAGCAATCCCTGGTTGCATCCTACAAATCGTCATCTCGCAAGGTCTATGGAATCATGCAAGCTGGGAAGCTTGGTGTTCGCAGCCTCCTCCATAGGCTGACATGCTCTTTGCAAACTTCGACAACTCTTTCACCGCCACATGCGTCGAGCCCCAGTACCGGCCGCATGGGTTGAGTAACCTTGCTAGGGTCTTTGGGTCATCTCTCGCTCAGTTATCGGGCACACATGCACAGCACGTCAACTATCGTAGAGACTGCATCACCGTTGAAATCTTTCTTGCAACTGTCATAGGTTATGAGTGCATCAACATTCTCATCTGTATCTAGGGTATCGGTATAAACAATTAGGTGACCGTTGCCGTTGCTTTATCAGCCGTCCTCCTGCGCCTTTTCCCATCTTTTTTAACGTGTTGCAATTGCCATGCATAAACGCTCCTGCTTCTGCCAGTATACCAGTTTACAAGGCGTTGTACTCGCTGGCATCCTGGTACAAGTCGATCAGGCAACTAGCAGACCAAGCTTGAGTGGGGCACTGTCAATCATGTTAGTCTTCCTTGTCTTTTGCACGTCATATGAGTAATCACTTACCGAGTCGTGGCACATGGATCCCTTCTCGTTGGTGAGCTCAGTAAGTCCAGCCCAAGGAGAGTCGTGAATCATGTGTCTGCAGCCTGCAAGTCTGGTGGTGACCTGCTGGAAAGCCTCGACCTTGGCCTCCTTTGTCTCGCGGCGCATCAAGTCGAACTTCAGCAGTGCACGCAAGAAGAAACCACGAGGCCAGACCCATTCAGGACCTTGGTGGTAGTTGCGTCCTCTGGAAGTGTGGAAGTCGTTGGAGTCATCGCTGTTGATGTAGTTGGGGCGGTACTCCATGTCCGAGGGGTCCAGAGTGGCCATACCCTGAGGACCAAGGAGAGCCTCATCGGCGATGATCAGAGCTCCCAGTGCGTGCTTGGGGTCGAAGAGATCAGGTGCAACTGTCATGGCGATGGGGAAGTTGGGACGGAGCTGGTAATCGCGGTACTCCTTGTTGCACTTGTACACGTCCTTGTAGATGCCACGGCGGTTGACGACCTTGCTGTTAACATCGTACTTGGAGTCCTGGGCAGCATCAGCGGGCACGTAGTAGCAGTGCTCGAAGTTGTCGCGGATCTTTTGTGCCCACTCCTTGAAAGTGATGACCTTGTCACCCTTGATGCTGACGCCCGAGTACTTGAATTGGCTGTTCTTGTTGAGACCATCAACCCACTTGAGACAGCTGTAGAGGAGACCAGTGATCTCGACAGGAGCACCATCACGGGAAGTACCAGGGACACCCTTGTTGCCAGCGTGGTCACTAGAGCCCATCTTGTCCATCCAGGTACCGCAGTTCCACTCGTTGCCTCCGAATATGATACCAGTGTTCCAGTCAGTCTCGATGTCGATGTTGAAACCAGCATCCTTCATCTGATCGTCGATGCCGGGTCCAGCGTTGGCTTCGCGGAAGTGCATGCCAGTAGCGTGGCGCTGGAGACACTCCTGAACGACGTCCTCGATGGTCGAAGTCTGAGAGTATGCGCGAGAGTCCTCCCACGAGAACCAAGTGTCGTCGTAAGGCAGGAAGCGTCTGGCGACTTTCTCCTTCAGGATATCGCGGCCATTGGGGACCATGTTGCAGTAGTCTTGGATGTTTTGCAAGAAGAACCACACAGAGTCGCGAGAGTTGTATCTGGGAATCTTTCCTGAGCCGAGAAGGTTAGGGATCATTCCGTGCTTGACCACACTGGCAAAAGCCTTGATGTGCTCCTTGGCGTCCTCGAAACGACCAGTAGCAAGCAAAAGACCACGAAGAGAGATGAAGACATCACGTCCCCAGCATCTTGCCCAGTCCTGGGCGAAGTGAGGCAGGCCAGCTGCCAGAGAAGGGACGAGCTTGTCGGGCCACAGGGAGGCGTTCTTCATGAAGCCCTCGCATTGAACGCTGACAAGAGCCATACTCTTGAGGAAGCGCTGTCCTTGGCGAATGTTGGAACTCATTTGCTCGATTGCACGTTCCGTCGAGGCCTTGTATGCAGTCTGGATGACAAGTGCGAAGTAACGAGGCAGCAGGAAGCTAGGGAGCTTGCGAATGGCTTCGAAACGATCCTTGAGCCAGTCGGCAGGTGCAGACAGGCGAGTATAGCCATCTCGAGAGACAAGTCTCTCCAGACGGTTGACGATGAAGTCAAGAGCCCACTGACCCTGTCTCAGATGGTCACAGATGGGGTGACCAAGGTTGTTGTCTTTGATGACATCTCTCAAGATGCTCCACCAGCCCTGGAGACCACAGTAGACCAGCGGACTAAGACCGGGAATGTTGTAGACGCCATCAGAGCCGTTGGAAGTGGCCTTCTCCTCGGCGTCGGCGCGATAGAGAACAGCGTTCAAGTCGTTGAGATCACACTCCTTGAAAGCGTCTCTGGCGCCGGATGTAACGTACTTGTCAAGGCCCTCAGAGTGCTCTGCGCTAGGAATCCAAGTCTCGAAGACTGCAATACTGCCTGGAGGGAACTTCTCCGGGATGGTGATGATGGCACTGTCGCCCTGGTTCTCGATCTTGACACCACGGATGTCCTTGGTGTGTGCGTTGAGACCTCTCAGAACCTTGTCATTGATAGCAGCTTGCTTGGCCTCGTGGCTTTGGTCGACCTCAAGGTTCCAGGCGCCCAGAAGGGAGGCCTTAGATCCAGTAAGGTGTACGGGCTGGAAGCCGGCATTGCCGTTGCCGTAACCGGGGAATGCGGTGTGAGCAATCAAGTAGTAACCCTTGCGCGACTTGGGGTGCATACGGTGGACGGTGATGTACTCACCCTCGTGATGAACGTGGGTCTCATCGTAGTGGTCCTTGCCCATGATGGTGTGAAGTTGGTTCAGGAGGCGCTTGACGTTGCCAATGCCAGGACCTTCTCCAACCTTGAGATTCGACATCGAAGAGTAAGGTGAGCTGTATTGACGAGTCTCGTGGACGAGCTCAATCAACTGAGGGTAGACCTCGTCGTAACCAAAGACACTGCCGATAGAGGCGGCGCACATGGCCACCAGAGCGGAGTTGGAAAGGGTGTCTCTGGCGTCTCTGCGCTGAGCAGGCAACTCGTTGTCGTGAGTGCAGTCCATGAGCAGAGCGTGAACGGTAGCAGGGCGGATCTTGTGAACAACCTCCTTAACAGAAGGAGCGGGCTCAGTACCAGAGTTGCGCTTCTGTGCATCGGAGATCTCGTCAAGTTCGAAGCTGCCAATAGGGCGGCCGCAGTTCTCGTGAACAAGCTTGCTGATCTCTGCAGTGCCCCAACATTGCATAGCCTCGCGGATCAAGCAAGATAGACCAAGGCGCTCAACGTAGACATAGTCCATCTTCTCGTCGCCAGAGAAAAGCTCAGCCATGACCACCAGGTTAGGTCGAACACTTCTTGCAGCGTCAAGCATGTACTCGGCAAGGTGAAGAGGAGTGGAATGGCAGTTATCGATGCGGAAACCGTGGAAGTGCTTGGCCATAAGGCGGGTGTACTCGGCCATGAAGTTCCACAAGAAAGGACTGTCCTCAGGGTTAGCTCCATAGCGCAGCTTGACGCAATCGCCCCAAGGGATAAGCTCTCTGCGGAGGTAAGCCTTGGAGTTGGGACCAGCGTTGTCGATGAGCACGTTGGCGGCCCAGACCCAGCCATTGTTGGCCAAGGCCAGCTCGCCAGCCTCGTGCTTCTTTGTCGTCTCGTTGGCAGGAAGTCTGGTGAAGTAGGATTCGACCAAGGGGTGGTCCTTGTCGATGGGTTTGCCTGTCATGGGACCGCCTTCAATGCGCATGTACTTTGTGCGACCGTAAACCTGCTCCAAAATGGTAGTGGTGTCGTGGTTGAATTCTTCGTAGAAGGGTGCGTTGAGTTCGTCCAAGAAGTGGGTCATGGCACCCATGGCGCTACGCTCGTCCCTGGTGCTGCCAGTCTTTGTGTCGTACTTGCCGAAGAGCGATTGAAGAAGCACAGCAGCATGCTGAGGGTTGATCCTGCGGTGGAATCTCTCACCAAGGTGCTCAGTACCGGACAGAGCGTATTCCTTGAGCCACTCGGTCTTTTGCTTTGAGGACCAGCTATCGGTACCGACAAGATCAGGAGTCTTCTCAGGAAATTCAACCTGGTTCTCCATCCATGCCGAAACGGCAGCCTGAGCGTCACGCTTGACATCGATAACGTAGAACTCCCAGAGCTTGATGGCGTTGACAACCTCCACCTTCAGAGGCTGCATGACACGGAGGAGTTCTTGTTCGTTGTTGATCTGAGTGGGTAGACCGCGCTTCTCGAGCTCAGATCCGTAGTTGAGGAGGGCGGTGTCCAACTCGAAGGCGGCTTGCAACCAAGGGGCTGTCTTCATGTTGTAACCGGCTTCGGGGTGCTCTTCCAACCACTTGCTGTTGTTTGCAGTGTGGTTCCAGACAACGTCAGTGAGACTCAGAAGGCCGTAGTTCTTCTCCATCTTGGTGATCAACGTCTCGATGTCTTTCTCGCCATTGGCAAAGACCTGCTTGTCGAAGGTGAGCTGGTCGTAAATGCTGTAAGGCGAATTTGAGTCACCACGCATCATAAGCGGAGTGAAGTGAACCATGTTGTAACCTCTCTCGCTCATGCCATGCAAGTGCTTGTCCCAGTCGCTGGAAAAGTCACCCATGAACTTGGACAGACATGAGATGATGGACAGACTCTTGAGCGGCAAGGTCGAATCTTGGACCGTCAAGTGAGGGCTGACATCAAGGTACCAGACCTTTGTCTTTGTGGCCTCGGGAACATCGCTCTTGCCTGTCGTGAGCTTGGGTAGAGGAGTGTAGGTGATGTAGTAGGAGAAGGGACCGGCATGAGGGATCTCGATGTCAATCTCAATGTTGCGGTTGAAGTCGGGAGTCAGTCTGCATAGATGGTCAGTGATGAGGGCGTTGAGGGGCGTCGGGGTCGACTTACCTGTACTCGGTGTAGTTCTTGCGTACGAACTTCTGGCCCTTGGCCGGGATGTTGACCCAGAGGCTGCCTTCACGGCAGACGGAGCTGGTGCCCTCAATGACGAAGCGGATCTTGTAGGCAGGATCGCTAGGTGGTGGCAGGTAGATGTACTCGCCGGCTACGTCGGGTGAGCCATCGTCTCTGAGAGGTAGAAGGTAGATGGACTGCGTCTGTTGTAGAGTCGGGGCCATTGTTGCGGCAGATTAGGTAATGATGAGCAAGGCAGGCGTAGCGATTGCGTAGTCGTAAGTTGAAAGGTATAAGATGGGAGTCGATGGATGGTGCTAGTGAATAGCTGAGGGTGATGAATGCAAGATGATGGATGGGAGTTGACGAGTGTCGAGACTCGAGCAAGCAGCGAAAGTGATGGTGTTGGGTTGGGAGGAATTAGGAGCGAATGACAGCAAGCACGCCAATTGTTGACTGTCTCGAGGACGAACAGGCAGGAGCAACAAGGAGAGGCTGTATGTACACAGAGGAAGAAAGTGCAGGCGCGCGTGGCAGAAGTTTGCTGCAGCTGTTACTCGGTACCTGATGATCTCGGCGATCGCCCATCGACACTCCCGTCTTGCCTACTTTCACATGTGGGACTCGATAGCTGCTGCTGCTGCCCACAAACAAAAAAGCCGCCAACGTCATTCTTCTATCCCGCACTCGAGCTAACGCTTTCCTGACACCTGCATCCTCAACCAACACCTGTGCTTTTCAGCGGTTCAATAAGACGAAGGCACCTCGCTTGTTGTCCCCTCTCCCGTTAGCCAATTCTTTTATATTGCTCTCTGTGCGTGCGAAATGCCTTCATAAACGTGCGCCCTGGGTGCTCCGAGGAGCTTCGCAGGACGACCGAAGAACAAGGCTTTGGTTGACAGCTTCTCTCCACGCTCTCCGCGGCCGATGGCCTCAACACCGGGGACTTCATATCGACCCGAGCGGCTAGTTGCCGACGGTGTGCTGTCGCTTTCCGAACATATGGAGGGCCGAAGAAACGCCAGTCAACTGCTGTGGAGAGGGAGGAGACCGAGAAAAATGTAGGTGGAGACGACCGGATCGCTTTCAACAGCATCTTCTGCCTACAAAAACTTGGTATCGGAGCCGTTGAACAGCCCTATCGTCTATCTGAACCATTGGAACCGGTTGCTAGCAATGATATTCCAGATCGGAGTACAACGTAACATCGACTACTGCAAGACCTATGTTCTGCTCCAAACCGTGGTTATCAGAAGAATTTTAACCTCTGCTCAAATCTGTCACATCACTCTCTTTCTACAAAACACTAGAGTAAGATTTGAGCTATACAAACGCAAGATACATGACAGAAACAAAATAAAATTTATAGAGAGCAATGGCTCTCTCAGCTCTCTCTGGCCACATCTCTTATCTGAAGTCGACGGTGCATTTCTTTAGCTACAACGGCCTACAGCACTGAAGGAAGAAGAAGTCGGCACGCACTCCGTCCAGCTCTCTACTCCCTCATGGTCTGTCACACGCTGCCTCAGTAGCAAAGTCTCGGTCACCCAAAGGACGTTGCCTCTCTACCGCCTGTTTTTGACTGACACGTCGCATGCCGAAACAGTACTATCACCTGCTCTGGTCACTTCACCCCGCAAGTCTGGTCACTTTGGAACAACAGGAGTCACTGGAATCGATGTATGGCTGGTCAGAAAGCTTTGTGCATTGTGATGTGATGCTATGCAAATAGTGACCCAAAGCGCAGCCGTAGGCCAACCGTATCAACCAAAGGTAGATAACCAATTGTTCAGGAGGTAGGTGATCAATCGTCGAAGGGGCCAAACGGCCGTCAGAGAGAGGGTTCTATCCATGCCTCCCATCAGGACTCAATGTAACCCCTATCCTACTCCCTGCGGGAGGCCCAGGCGCGGAGGGGAATGGTGAATCCTTCTTCAACCTTGTGGTTGATCTTGGAGAGGATTATCTCGATCATGTGAGCCTTGAGTTCATGCGTGTTGTCAAGGACGCGCTCACCCTCGGCAGCGACCTTGTCTCCGATTTCTTCGGCGATCTCGGCGCGAAGGGCCTGACCGCCGGCACCGAAATCGTCCTCGACAAGGGCTTGCCAGAGGACGGCAGCGACCCCCTGAGTGCGCTCGAAGGCGGCCTCGAAGACCTCGGTGGTGAAGTCGTCGATACGACGCATGATCCTGTTGGACAGCATGATACTGCTCGGGTCTGTGAGTATGCTGCATTCAGGGAGTCATCCGATGGACGTACGTTGATGCTGGAGAGGAAGAGATGGTTGTTCTGGAGTGGTGGTGGTGGTGATGCCGATGAGATGTCGCGTGGAAGGAGGAAAAGAGAAGAGCATAAAGCTCTGTGAAAGAGGTCATATACCAATCGTTGGGGCCCGACCGCACGGGATCGTCGTCAATGTTCGACGTCGATGGTACCCGGTCTCACTCCTTTCTAGGACCAGAGAGTGGGTGAAGGAGCATCTCTTGTGCAGTTCCCGACGAGTGTCCGTTTGCACTGCACAACGACAATCCCACCTCACAATAGCATGCGGGATGGTCGTTCACTATCAATCGCCGGCGACAGTACCGTCGAACATCGGGCACCTTATTGACCGTCACTGAGGTTCGTTCGACGTACACAAACAGAAACACATTCAGAACACTAGCTCCTTCTCGTCACTCCTTCCTACACCACTCCACGCAACCATTACAACAACATTATTAAGATGTGGCAGCAAGTCAAAGAGTTCTTCCGCCTCTGCTTTGGCGAGCGCGACGACATCGACCAGCCGGCCCGCCCTCGTAACCCTACCAGACCTGCTGCTCATCGCTCTTCCTTCGACTGAAAGCACTACTCCATCACCTCGTGCCTCACCGACAAAGAACTATGAGAAGCAGTAGGTAGTGACTATTTCGCTTCGCGACCACGAAGGATGCGTGAGAGACTCATCGAACGCGCTTCAAGCACACTTCAAGGGCACGATCTGACAACGTGAATCTTTACAGTTGTATATGCATACAGCAGCACGAGAGATGAGATGAGGCAGATGTAACATATCCCATCTTCCAATGACGGTCAGTATACCACTATAAAAATGCAGAGAGACGTCTGCTGAACCAAAGTAGGCCAATGAGAGGCTAGTCCATGCAATCCATACTACTCTTGAGCAACGAGTTGATAACGCTCAGATCGACATAGCTCTCTCTTCCTTTCAAGCCCTCAGGGTCAAAGTTACTGGCCATGTTCTCATACCAATGCATCTTCTCCTTCTGCTCATCATTCGGCTTTGCAGCTCTGTAAGCATTCTTCAGCTCTTCCCAGCCAGGCATACTTCCAGCGTCCTCAGCGATACCGTGACCGTTACCATCAGTGCACTTGAAAGCATCGTCAACGTTGCCGCGTCCAATGATCTCAATCTCGTGACCCCAGTTGTCGCCGAAATCGTACATGTACTCCCACTCTGCGTTCTTCCACTCCTTCTTGTTGAACTGCTCGCCGACGTAGACCTTGTCTGCCTTCTTCTCAGGGGTCTGAGAATGCTTGCGGTCATAAGAGTGCATTGAGTCAATCATCTTATGGTCGTTGGGGTTGACAATGCGAATGAAGTTCTGACGAGGACCAAAGTCTCTCTGCTCGTCATTGTCTTGGACCATGCGACGCTGGATCAGAGCCATGATATCCTCCACAGGACGCTCTTCGGCAGTGGGATCGCGAGCAACGAAGTCATAGCTGTGTGCGGCGGCCCAGCCAAAGGCGATCTGGATGGCGTAGTGCAGCTCCTGAAAGGTGGCGTTGTCAGGGCAGACCAGAGTGCGCCAAATCTGAGGCTCTCTGGAATCAGGGATGGTGATCTTGAGGATCCATGAAGGCTGTTTCTTGGGCTGGCATGAGTGCTTGTGGGTGGACCAGTCCTTTCTTTGGCAAGCGGCACCTGTGGTTGAGTCAGCTCGGCCTTCTGGCGACGTGGTCGTTTCGAGAGTACCTACCGCAGTATTTGCGATTACCACAACGACCACAGGTAACGAGCTTGGGCTTCTCCTCGAGGCAGACTTCACACTTTTCGGCACTCATTGTTGTTGATGTCGAGTTTGTTTGATAAAGAGCGAATCGGTGGATGAAAATTTTGCTTCAAACGAAAATAAAGCGGGGTCAGACGGTAACACCAGAAGCATATTCGAGCAGTATGCGAGCGGGAAATACATACCAAGTGTGAGGAAAGATGTAATAATGTGTAGACTCTGGTTTGGAAGGGTCCGGCGACGGTAAACTGTTTCTAAAGTATACTTAGACTTGTTGGTAGAAAAAAATGGGTAACTAAGCATGAACATTGTTCGAACAGTGTTTTAATGTTTAAGCGCTGCTTAAACATTAAAACCGGAAGTACTCCTTGATCGATCGTTCGGCGTCAAGAGCTGAAGAAAATCTGCGCAGCGTCCGAACAATGTATGGACATATCACGAATCATGTGGCAGATCGTTCTGCAAAATTCTGAGCTTACCGATCATATGTCAACCTTGATTGTAAAACTGTTTGGAGATGTAATTTGCGGAGTGATTGTTCGAGGAAGGTTATACCCAGGTATACCCTATGGTATACCATGCGTGGTCAGAGCTTTCCTAAAGTGGAACACGTCCGGCGTGAGGTTCGTGGTTGCTATCTAAAACCTTGCATATACGTTATACCTGAGTGTCTTCTTCTCCTTTTCGAACAATCTCGAAATCGTGACCATAATGCCTCCTAAGCGTAAGAACACCTTCCACACGACGTTCAACACATTTTGCTGACGAAAAGGCTGCAGGCCGGGCTCGCGACGACAAGCGTCTGGATCGGAAGACAATTCCGACTTCTCTCCAGCTGCTGCCCCAAAGCGTGCGCGTGTCACCAAGAGAGGTGAGATATGACATGACATACTCGTTATTTCACGCGATGTTCGTTCTGATGTCGTTTGACCAGCCCCAGCACCAGCATCACACACATTAGAGTCTTTGCTCGCGCTTTCGCACGATGAGCTCGCTAAACATGCTCTCGATCTGCAAAACCAGCTGTCGACACTTCAGCAAGGAGGCAGCAGCGCGAGCTTCGGTGAGGTATGGACTGAAGAGAAAATCGCCGAACGCGCAAGTAAGACCAGAGATGTGTGTTCCAAAGAGATCAAGAAACAGATGAAGTGGCAGCCAAGCTGCAAGCAAGGAAAACCAGGTGGGACTACACTGGTATCGTGACCCATGAGGATGTCTTCTATAAGCTCTTCAAGCCCAAGAAGCCGTGGAAGCAGAAGGCAATTGACATGGTCGACTTCGAGCAACACATTGGTATCATCAGTGCTTCGGTAAGTTCTGCACGACTACTCCGAGAATCGCGGCATACTGATTTATATCAGACCAGGTATGGCTCCTTGAGAATCACAGGTGACAGCGTCAACGTTCACTGGGATCAAGGCGAGAAGACTCTCGGGTTGACGGGAACTCTATGGCTTGTGGCCAGAACCCGATGCATGTCTGTCGCTATTTCTATGACAAAGCCCAGAAGACTTGTAGATGAGCACATGCTCCTTCTCACTTGTGTACTTTGCAGAGCTCGAACCGCTGTCCATATGTTTGCGTGCATCCGCGTCCTTCTGCTTATGTGGACGCATCTCCGTTGCTTCGACGTTCATCTCGCGCGCAGGATACAACACCTGACTCAAGGAACAGGTGGCCTAATCCTGACGTGAAAAGAAACTCTCTCCTGTTAGGACACATCACACTCTCGGTTCAAGTCCGACTTTACCACGCAGTGTGATCACCAATTCTACGACGATCAGCTGTTGCTACTGCTCTCGCTAACCGCTAAATCTGCGCGCAGGAACACAAAACAGTGGTGGCGCCATGAAACAACCGATTATATACACTTTGCTCATCATTTTCTCTTGCTTGTGCTCTCTGGTATGCAGTAGCAGTGTCGCTTCATATGGTGTGGGATTCAATCTCGCTTTTGACTATGGGTAAGTGAAACTGAATCTCGCGATTCGTGCCAAACACTGACACATCGTCTTGTAGCACAGCAAGCATCTGGTACGCAAATGGTACAGCAGTCGATGTCGTCAAGCTCGAGGGAGGAGCCGCGTACAAGCAGGTAATGCGCTCGGTAAATGTTCTGTCTGACACGTCGATGTTGTCTACAGAACTAACCAGAGGGTCACTTGGGTTCGTGTCTCTCCAGGACCACCTACCATTCTGGACTGCTACAGAACCTGTGGATCCCGATGCCGGCGCTATCACATGGATGCTCAAAGGCTTAAAGGCAGCTACAGAAGCTCGTGTGGAAGAGCCTCTGGCCGCTGTCGGCATCAGCAGTTCTTTCTTGGTCCTACGAGGGAGTCAATTCGAAAACGCTTTGAGAACTGCTGTCGCATCTCTTGGCTTGAGCTACAAAGGTACAAGGACTGCATCACTCGCCATAACAGGCGTATATGGTCTCGAAGGACAATGTTATCCTGACATCTACAAGACGCCCAATCAGAGAGGGCCAGATGACCCGCCGCAAATCTATCTGGCCCTCGATTATAGCCGAGCTGGCGTATCATCATTCTTGGTAGAAGAGGAATGCGGTGTTACGGAAGTGCTCAGAGAGTATCATAACACGACTCTAGCAGCAGACGTTGACTTTCCTGGGAAGCGCGAGGATCTGGTACATGCGCTGCAACGCATGATTCGTGCTGTCGATGAGCGGTATCATGATGCTGAATTTAGCAAATATCCAGTCGAAGTTTCCGAGTTGATCATGCTCGGAGAGTCCACAGAAGATGCGATGCTACACGAAGTATTGTCGGAAGTTTTCGGCAGCAACTACACTGCGATGAGCGCTCGAAGTGACGAGCGAGCCAGTACACATCATTCACTATTTGCTGGTTCTAGAGCCGTTGCTATGAGTTGTCAGAAGCAATTGGAGTTTGAGCTGACGCACGAGTGGAACGAGGAATTTCAGGGATGGCTACTAAAAGACGCTTCAGCAGAGGATCAAGGATGGTGGTGGTCTCGCAAGCGAAGCACGTAATAAGCGCTGCTTCGCTGTTTGTCTTTTTATGTTGGGTATCTCTCTTTGCTCCAATGCTCTTGCCAGATTTCTCTGAAGCTTCCCTTCGCCACTGTTCCTCGGTACAGCTCTTCCATCGCCCCGATGTTCTGTCAGACGCTTGTATAGCGTTGCAACACCCTCCATCCCAACTTCCATCATGTTTGGAGATTTCTGATAACTTCCAGCAATGAAGGCGAGTCCTTATGCCTGAAGGACACGAGAATGCCCGCCCCGTCCAGCCAACATCAGAACATCGAAAAACACAAGTCAACCATTTCCGAAATCTTGCATTATGCTCCTCACTCCCTTGAGACTGCCTCGACACTCTCAAAACAGCGCATGCAACAAAACAACCAATCCCATCAACCCCATCACACCACCAACTTCCTTCTCCAACCTCCCAGCACCACTCTTCTCACTAGCGATATTACACATACCAGCAAACCCATGATACGAATCCACACAACTTTCCCAAGCCTGAACCGCCGCCTGATTGTCAACATGACACCAAGTCGCATACCCAGAAGTCTCGTTGTGAGCGCCAGGAAACCCAGAGTCGTAGTAATAAGGCACTACATCAGCGCCATTGCAGCACATGTGCATGATGGCTGTATTGTTGCCACAGGACCCCAAGGCGCAGAAACTGGAGTCGGTCATGTTGGATGGGTTTTCCAAGAAGTCGGGGCATGTTGAAATGGTAGTGTTGGCTGTGGTTGTGTTCATCATGTTGTACGTATTTGATGCTTGCGAGATTGGTTGGGTTTGCGGTAAGTATAAGAGATGGTGAGGTATGAAGTGAAAAGCCAAATTCTGGGTTGATTGGTGACTTGTTGATATAGAGCATTCGACTGTGCCTCTTTGATGCTTGAGCGGTCTAGGCTACTATAAAAGCTTGTGCCAGAGCCATGTATGGCCTTATATGTATCTTGGCGGAGTGCCCAATGAAGCTTGGTGGAGGCGCACGGTGGAAATTTGGTATGGACTTCGTATAGCGTCCCGCGAACATTTTTTCCCTTATCGCGAACTTTTACGTACGCAAAGGATTGCGGTATATATGCATTGGGAAGGTGCGAGGCCAGGAAAGAGGACATTAGATTCTTCGGCGACTTCTTGGGAGTTCGTTATGGTAGCGAAGGCAAGTGCTCACGACCGATAGCCAGAATACGCAATAGATGCCCTAAAGTCACGTTGCGAGCGACCTGGACCTTTTGCTGATTCTGTATTTGATTGAGAGACAACGTGTTTCTTCCACAAATAGCGAGAAAGTTGCATTTCTCGACTGTAAATCGTCTATCACCAGGTCGTGGTCGTGGTCGTGGTCTGTGTCTCGGTAGATATTTCATAGCATGCGGTGTGGTATGAGCTGGACGACTGTGATGACCCCTGGTTAATAGATTCGCTCGAGTCATTGTCGTGGTGAGTGGTCACTCCAGCTCCGGTTGTTTTTTCCGATCTGGTGTTGTTATTCGAAGTGCTGTCGTCGCCCTCAGTATGTGATAGATCCAGTTTTGAGAGTCCTTGTTCGGCAGACGTATCCATGTTGTCGTCTTTAGCTTTCTCGTTGCTTTTGGACTCCTCAGTCCCTGTCGCAACGCTCTCCGCAGGTTGCGAGCTCGAGTTTTGCGGTGTTCCTTCCTTCGTGGGTGTGCTCGGTACGACCTCAAGTTCAGCTTGTGCTCGCCTCTTCTCCTTATCCGCTTGCTCGCGAATTCGCGTGATCCTCTCTTCATCCGAGACCAACTTAGTCCTCCTCATCTCTTTCCTCGACACCTCGACCAAAAGCATTCTCTTGTCTTGCGTGCCCACTTTGCCTTCCCCTCTCAAGCCATCATCATCGCGGTCGAAATACAATGCCCAGAGATCACTGTCTTCATCTTCTTGTACAATGACAAAGCCTTCCCATCCCTCAAAAGTCAAGCGACGATCAATGGGTGTGCAATCCCATGGACCGACATGATGGGGTTCTGCTTCGACACGAATGCCATATTTGACCTCATATGTATTTCGATCCAGATACACCCAGTTTAAGAACGGTGGATCATCGCTAATGGTAGTGACCATCCCTTCGCCATTTCTAAATCCTGCTTTCTTCCACTTGTCGCCTATCCATGGTATAGGTAGATAGTAGCCAGAAAACGGATGAGCCATGTTGGCACCGAGACGAGAGTGCTCGGTGTCGATGTAGAGTTTGTTGTCTTTTAACACAATCATTGCTCCGTCGAATCGTTCGCTGTAGGAATTTCGGACTGGCAACGTGATGGTCAAATTTGACTTCCGGCCTCGATGTTCTTCGCGAGCATTTTGGCGTTGTCCTTGTCGGACTGCTTCGGTGGTGCCGACGATGGCTGGCACAGCTGCCACGGCTGCTAATATCCCAAAGACCATGGATTTGGATGAGGGTGTCGACTTCTGGTTACAAGGTACAGTTGTCAATGTTCACATATTTGCTCGAGTTGGCACCCGCAAAATATGGTTTCTAGCACGCCCGAAAAACCTCCGTGATGTCATTTTCTTGACGCGATTGCATTTCGATGGACATCATTTGCGCGTGTGGTATAGTTACACATGGTCACTTGCATTACGGTCGTATCAGATGCTTCAAATATGCAAACGTGTTGAGTGTGCTCCGATTAACCGTTCACGATATCTACAAGCCCTGTACATTCTACCCTTTCCATCAACATTACCAATGTCTATTAACATCCTCTACAAAAGACCAATAGTAATATCACCCTTGATTCTCGCGGTAAGATGCACCTCCACATCCAAATCCAACTCAATCTTGATCTTCAAACTCGAATCTCTATCATCCTTTTTCTTGCCATCTTCTGATTTGGCGTCTGAAGGGTTGCGTTGGCTTAATTGGTTGCCTGGGTTGCCGTTGAGCGGGTTGCGACCAGAGGGCAATGGCTCCTTTGCGACGTCGGGTGTGTTTTGTGTGCTGTGAGTTTTTGGTGTCAGGTCGTCTTTGATGCTACTTGGAGCTTGAGTGGTGAGCTGGAGTGGAAGGGTCAAGATCTTACACTTTGTCTGCCATTTTGTGTTTCTTATTGCGTGCCTTTTTTGGTATCGTGACTGATGGTAGCTGACAACTGATGCTATGTGCAGTGGTAGGAATAAAGAGCTATGGTAGATACTCAAGCCGAGCTCTTGGGGCTTTGCGTCTTTAATATCTCATCAAACCCAGCCTCCGCCATTCGACCTTTGGGAAATCGACGATCAGCAGAAGCGTCATCAAACAAGGATGTGGGCTTTCCTTCCCTTCTACAGCAAAACCCACCAGGAATAACCAGTAGTCTCCTTGCTGATCATGCTTTAGAGCTCTAGGAGCTGAAGAAAACGTCTGAAAAGGTCAACGACGGTGTAGGAGACGGACCGTACCTGCGGTTCCACTATTTGGGTAGATCCAACGTGTTTGGAGGACCTTTTCTCCACGATCTGCGCTTCCTAAAGCTCTCCTCTTGGGCATCACGGTGCATGTTCTTGCGCTTTTCGTAAACTTGACTGCATAGTGATGTCGTTTTTGGCCGTTAGTTTTTCGCCGATTACGAGCCTCCACATCCTGATTAGGATGGTGCACCAAAGTGGTCACTTCCTAGAGCGTTAAGAGCCTTCACAAGGATCTTATTGCTCTGAAGATCGCAAGTGATGTGCTGTTGAATTGCGAAGACCAGAGAGCAGCGTGTGCATCGCGCGCTGAAAGAACGTGTAAGGAATTCTTAAGTCGTAACTATAGAATGGAGGCTAGAAAGCCTAGATTTGAGCCCCAAAACTCCATCTAGAGATTGCTTCAGGGATGACCCTGTCCGCATATTGAAAAATCTATTACAAGCCCCCCGATGCTAAATCCTCAATTATTTGTCTTTGCATACATCCGTTGTCCTTTTCGGCGGATATCCTGTCTGTCAAGGTCCCAAGGAGCGTGGCTGGTTGATATATATTGTTCTTGTCTAGATAAGCAGTGTTGAGTGAAGCTACATCCAGGAGGTTACTCCGCAGACACACCAACACCTCTGGTCTTGATAGCGAGAGCGGTATTTAGTTATGCTAACACACTCGATAGAATACCCATAAACAGCAAGCAGTACTCAGTCAGATTTGCTGCACAAGCAAGCGATATCGTTGGCTCTGCCTATAATCATCTTCGAAATCAATAGAGGCACATGCTCGTTCAGTATTGCACAAATGTTGCACAAATACCATGTGCATAAAGAGAGTTAGTGCACAAGTAAAGGTCATGGTCGTTTCTTTTCATGATATAAACGCTACATTACAATAAAAAGTAAAAGGGAATCTTTTGTTATCAAGCCGTCAAAAAGGGTCATTACAGGCGACAAGTTCAGATCTTTGTCTTTTCGCCGATTGTGTTGAGGAAAGCAGTGTGGACGTGCTCGGTCAAGTCACTGGCCTGCAGCGAACGACCCTTCTCCTTGTATGCGAGACGAGAGCACTCTCTGGTGATGGCACTGCCGCCGAAGGCAACAAGAGCCATTGTCTCAGGCTCTGACAGGTCGTTCTCGTGGTCCCAGATCTTGTCGTGGTAGGCCTTTCTGTAAGCAAGGAGAGTGGCGAGGGAACCTGTGAGAGTGTCGCCTTGACCTCCTGAGCGCTTGAGACCACCCTCGTTGTCGTTGACAAAGGTGACCTTGCCGTTTGAGATGTAGTCCTTGGCACCCTTCTGGATGATGGTAGGGCCGCCGAATGCCTTTGCCAATTGCTCGCACAGCTTTGTAGGGTCACCGCTGGCGTCAATGCCCTTTGCCTTTGCCAGACGGCCGAACTCGACGACGTTGGGTGTGAGGATACACTCGGTGCAGCCCTCGACCAACTCGGGTCTGTTCTGGATGATGAAGAGACCGTCGGCATCGACGATGAAGGGAATGCCCTGCTTGCGAGCCTCAGTGATGACGCGAGCGCAAGTCTCTTGCATAGCCTCGTCACGACCAAGACCGGGGCCAATGACAACGACGTGGAGACGGGACAACATGTCGGTAACAGTCTTGGAGATGTTGTCGATGGTCTCGCCCTCCTTCATGTTCTTGCTCTGACGCATATAAGGGTGGACCATGAGGTTGGGAGAGTAGGTCTTGATGACCTGACCGGCACCGGGCTCGCAGATGACGTGTGACATGTCGGCACCGAGCTTTGCAGAGGCCATACCAGAGAAGTAGGGGGCCCCGGTGTAGTCCTCGCTACCACCAATGACAGCCACGCGACCAAGTTGACCTGTTGCACAAAAGTCAATTGGGTTTCTTGTCTAGAGTTTTGGGTGAGGCTCAAAATACCCTTGTGGAAGCTCTCCAGCATGGGAGGAACGATCTTGTAGATCTTGTTGATGATTTCCTTGCGAGATGCCATTTTGGATGTGTGTATGGGGTTCTGAAATGTGTGGTCTTCAGATATGTAGAGCAGAGTGAAAAACAGGTGAGAAGAAGAGGCCTTTGTACACGGTAGACAGCTCTGAGCCTCGAGCTCATGATGATCCATGACGTCGATTTTGGTGGGGAAAGCATGACGATGCGGGCGGCAGAAGGGCGACAAGCGACGACGACCAACAGCGACCTTGTCCTCTCATCGGCAGAATACCTCTTCTATTGCATCCCCTGTTATATTATAGACCCTTCCAATTGCTGCCGTAGTTCTGCAAACAACACTCACACAGAATCGCATTGCCCTCGAAACACCACCATCATGTCTTCCTCCGGTCTCGATCCCAAGGGTCCCTCGCAGCCCAACCTGGACGCAGCATACACGACTGCCGGCAACCCTGCCACAAAAGAGCCCGCAGAGCAGGCCCAAGCAAACCAACAAGATGACTCTTCCCCAATGTATGTGTCAATGTTGTAGTTAGGCTTCTCCAACACCACTAACGCATAACAGCGACAAGCGCATCCCCTCCGAGCAAGCACACTCTCAGTCCGAAGCCACCCCGACCTCAGTAGCTCGCGGTATCCGAGGTGCACCCGCTGGCGAAGAGGCTAAGGGCGAGACACATGAATCCGTCGGCAGACACAACGAACTCGATGGTCAACAAATGGCCGCTCCTGGCGAAGGAAAGGTCGCAGATATCGTCGAGAAGAAGCCCGGGGCCACCGGAGCAGCCCCTGACCTGGCGTCTGACTTGGATCGCAAGAAGGAGGAGCAGAAGGAGGCCAGAGACGAGATCAAGGCACAGAAGAAGGAGGAAGTCGATGTCGCCGGTGTACTCGGCCAAAGAGGTGGTCCTGCTAACCCCGTCGACAAGGGCGGTTACCCGAATTCCGATTACAAGTAAACAATGACTTTTAGGTCATCTACCAAAAGCAATCATCTGCTTGACGATATAACCATGCTACGAATGTCAAACGAGCAATTCTTCACGTCCTCCTGGCCGTCTTGTATGAACGCACACCTTGCCCCGCAAGCAATTACTATAACACAGCCAGCCTCCACAATAACGCCATGCTCGTGTGATATCTTTCCTGCATTTCACTCACTGATTCGTTCGTCGCGTTAATCCCGTTCATCACGCTCCTTTTCACATCATGTTGGCTGCACCCGCAGGACCCATGAACATGTTGTTCATGCTCGCTTGCTGGGCTTGTTGAGCCAACTGCTGCTGTGCCTGTTGCTGCGCTTGCTGCTGTTGAGCTTGTTGATTGTCCAGTGGGTGGACTTCAAGGTTCATTGACCACATCTGCATAGGATCTCCTTGAACATACGAGTCCCATGCACCCTGTTCTAGATTAGTTGTATGTCCAATGATAGTCATGCTGAGGTGCAACTTACCCAATCCACTTCTGGTGCACCGCTACCGAACAGCTGTGTGAATGGAGACGCGGCACCTTGGACAGCTTGTGCGCCGTTAACATCGACTCCACTGTATTGTGGTGTCAGGCCTGTGCGCTCAGACATAGGCTCGTTGAGCAAACCGGCCATACTGGCCGGGTATCCGCGCGTCTCCATGCTGAGCGAACCGGGGGCGTTTGAAGCAAACCCAGCATTGGGACTGACGCCGCCAGACGACAGCAGACCCAGAGTCATTGCAGCAGAGTGCTCGGGCGGAACCTCGTCTTCGACAATGTCAGATACTTGGCCGTTAGGGAAGGCGCCAAAGGAGTGGCCACGCATACCGTATTGGCTGGTGTTACGCATCTGCTGCTCTCTACCACCAATCATTGCTGTTTGTTGCTGTTCTTGTGCTCTGAGTTTGCCCAGCATGACGCGAAGCTGCGTAGATGCTTTGTATGCTTCCATACTCTTATCGCGCAAACTCTCCCAGATGGATGCACAGTGCTGGAGCGCTACGATCATCTGCTCTCTTCGGTCTTGCGTCCACACGTCTCCGCTCAGAGGGGAAGAAGGGTTAGACGAAGAAGTCTTGATCACACTTCTGTCAGACTCAGAGGTGTGGTATAGATCAAGGCACACAATCATGGCTGCAAGCAAAAAGTCGTGAGTTGTGAGCGAAGAGATGGACCACTTGACTGAGCGCAGCTTGCCTCCGTCTCGTGACTCCAGGTACAGGGTAGCTTGATGATTAAGCATCTCCATCGAAGCGTCAATGCAAGTTCGTCTAGAATATGCGTAGCGCGGCGAGTCACGTCCTCTAGCAATGAACTTGCGGTGTAACATGCACTGCGACTTGAGATAAATCAGCTCCAGGGCATAGGTTTGCATGATCAGGTTGGGTGCAGCTGTGGCCAGCTCCGAAGGAGACTTCATCTGAAGATGAGGTGGAATCTGGGTACGAGCCTCGCGAAGCTGAGCATCCAACTTCATGATCTCCTCATAGGCTGGCGGTGAGTTTACTGATTGAATGCGATCGACAATCTGGCCGAAGCAGGATATCAATCGAGCCTTGGCAATCATGTATGATGCGGGAGTAACCTCAGATTCTGGTCGGGAAGGAGGTAGAGATTTCATGTCCTCTGTAAACTCATCGTCAAAGATGTTGTGTGGGAGGTCGGAATCAGTGGCATCTGAGCGAACGATGGGAGGAAGACCAAATTGGCACGAGAAGAGCAAATCAGCCTGGCGAATGAAAGCCCAGACTCGTCGTCTCATCTCGGCCGTGAAGGGCGAAACATTGGGGTAAGGACCAGAATCTCTGTGGTAACCCATGCGCATGGCAAGGCGAGTGCACAAGTTGACGAGCAAGAGAATGCCAGTCTCGGCATCGTTGCTGCTACTGTGCTCGGCCTGGATATGCAGTATGAGGGCCTCGACCAGCTGTGGCATTGGAAGGGTGACGTCTGCAAGCACGATGCACTGTGCCGTGAGACGCTTGAAGGAGATGGACAGCTCGTGCGATCTACCCTGATACTCTGGAGGCTCGTCACCTGCTCTAGTGTACGATTGCAATGCGAGAGTCATCATGCCATATAGCAACGCGAGGAAAGTTACGGGCGTCTCGTTGGGATTTTGCCAGTGTCTGTCGTACTGTCCTTGGAAAGTTGGACCATGGATAATATCTGAAGGAGTCAGCTTGGAGAACCGAGCAAGATGTTTGTAGCGTCTACTTACGGACGGCTGGATCGTAAGATTGGAAGTAACGTTTGACCAAGTCATCGACAGCGTTCTTGTCGGGCATGGTTACAAGGACCTCGGTTTTGTTGTTCAGCTTCGGGCCCTTGAACAGGAACGAGCCTGAAGAATCGTCGTCTCTTGAAGCCTGGATCTTCCTGGATTGTTCCGAGAACTGCTCCTTGTGACTGGCGAAGTAATTCTTAACCTCAGCAATGTCGGACAAGATGGCGTACCAATGCGCATCGGGCACGAAGAAGGCCTTGGCACCGTCGATCTTCATGATACCGATGTCCTGCGCGACGTCGTTGATATCGCTGTCTTCTCCTTCGACTTCTCTAATGCTGTCTCTCTGAGGATCCAAGGGCATGCCAATCGAGGTACCAAGACTGTTACTCCTGCTCGAATTGATAGCAGCATGTGCAGCCGAGGGGCCAGCAGCTTGAGAGCCATTGGTCATGAGCGAGAGAACCAGGCTTTCGAGTCGATCGATGCGATTCTGCATGTCGTCTGGGGTGCCGGTAGGGACATGGTGGACGCCGGGCTTCTTGCGAGCACTGGGTGAGGCATAGACGCATGAACTCGTGTCGCCGCGTTTGGTGCAGTTGTCGCAAGGGTGCCCACGGTTGCACTTCAACCTCAAACAGCAGTCAGATGCCTGTAATCGAGTCTTCTGCGACAAAACTTACTTTCTATGTCTACACGGCCCACATGAGAGAGGGATTCGGTTTCTCTTGCGCACGACGCGGTACTGGCCATTGTCGGGGGACGCGCCGGTCGAAGAATTGGTCGTCGGTGGTGTGGGTGTCATGACCGCGACTAAGACGCTATGCGACGACCTGACGACTGCTCAAAAGATGGTATGGCGTGTATGCGCGCGATCGCGTCTCGGAGTTAACGCTGGTCCCGAAGACGGGTGTTTTTTCTCGATGGTGGGTGGATGCTCTGTAGAGACTCGATTGCAGATGACGAGTGATGTTCTCCTTTTGATTGGGAATAGAAGAGCGCACTCAAAATGTAAAGTCTGTTGTCTGGCGGAGTGGACAGAGTTAGAAGATGCCGGGCAAGAGCAGCTTCCTTCTCAGATCGACTTGCGACTTCCCACATTTCGGTCATCCTCGACTTCTTGGCGCTTTGAGCCGCTCTCCTTGCGAGCCTCAGCCACGAACCTGGCAGAACCAAGCAGCTCAACAAGCAGCAATGAAGCAGCGCGTCATCCATGGTTAGACATGTGGATACAGCTACAGACAGCTCATTGTGAGCACGCCTTCTCAATTCAGTTTCTTTGCCGAGCAGATGCGCCCAATAAAAGGGTATAAACTAGATTGATCGATACAGGATCTGAGGAAGCTACAAAAGAAGTGCTAAGCCAATATCTCTCTCTGCACATTGAGCTTATATGCTCTCAACGTGAGACGCACCCATACTCTCGAAATGTCGGTATTCATGAACCATTGATGCATAACACTCCTTCCTATGTCTTTGCCTTGCTGAACTCCTATCATCTCTTTTCTTCTTTGTTATTCTTCGGTCTTTCCGTCTTGATGCAACTCTTTCTGCACTTTTCTGCCATGTTGCAGCTAGACAGGCATGCCGAGTAAGAATAACCAGAGAGTGAGCAAATGAGAACGAGATTGAAAACAATGTACGTAGATATCCAGAAAACTTGACTCCGGATATTTCATTCGGTCCTGGCTGTTCAACCGCGAGAGGGGTCATATCTCGAAAATCTGTAACATCGTCAGTCAGCGGATCGTTGATGGTCAGGATGGTGGGATGAAACGAACCTCCAAATTCTCGCACGCATGTCTCCACTTCCAGTGGCGAACAAACCGCCTTGGACAGGGCTGGGTGCGACAGAAATGACCGAGTTCTTGTGTCCTTGAAGCATGAGCTGGGCGTCACCGGTCTGGGGGTTCCAGAACTGAACACCCCTGTCTTTTGAACCAGACAGGACCCACTCGCCATCAGGCGAAAGCGCGACGCTGAGAACAAAGTCCTTTATGGAAGTGTCAGTGTTTGATGTTCAATGCTCGAAGTGGGAAACATACCTTGTGGCCCTCGAATGTGCGGATACACTTGCCTCCACGAGGGTTTCTCGGTGGCATGTTTTGGGTGTTTGGGTAGTGGCTCTGGAGCTCCCACATTCTGATGGTTCTATCCAGACTGCCACTAACAAGTTCTCTGCTGGTGGGCGAGAATGCGACTGAGTAGACGCTGTCCTTGTGACCGGGGTTGCCTCCAGCTTCCTCAAGTCTCTCGAGAAGGTTTCCGCTGGCCAACTCCCACACTCTTACACTCTTGTCGAGACTACCGGCAGCCAGGAAGCGATTGTCTGGTGAGATGGCAACGGTAGTGACGCCATCCTCGATCGTCAAGCAGAGAACACACTGGTTGTTAGGAATATCCCAAACACGAACGGTACGATCGCCAGATCCAGATGCGATGTAACGACCATCAGAAGAATAATCCAGAGAGTAGATATCTTGCTCGTGACCAGCAAACGAATGACGGATCTGACCAGCGGCAATCTCCCAAATCTAGATTCATGAGTCAGCAGAGAGTCAAAGTGAGTAAGAAAGGTTGTACGAACGCGAATGATCTTGTCTTCAGCACCAGTAGCCAAATATTGACCATCAGGGCTGAAGCAGACGCTTCTGATGTAGAGATCACCATCTTGAGGCAGGCTGGTATCCTGCAGATGCTTGACCTGCTGGCCACTCTCGACGTCGAAGATCTGAGCAGAACGATTGCAACCAGTAGCAACGAATCTTCCATCACGGCTGAAACGAACACAGCAGACTACACTCTGGTGGGCCAAGTTATGGACGAGCTCGACGTCCAAAGTGCGACGAACGCGTGGGTTGAACACAGCGTACCAGTCTTCACCCTCGCGCTTGAGGTTGCTGGGAAGAGTTTCAACAGCCAAGTCAACCAACTGGTTGCCGCTACCACCAAGCTCTTGAACGTATTGCTGGTGTTGGGGCAGAGAAAGAGCCTGCTGTTGTTGAGCGAGAGCTGGAGGAGGAGTGGGGCGCGCCATGGCGGGAGAGCCAGGGTAAGGGTTTGCGTTGTTCTGCTGAGGGGTGCCGGGGATACCAGGAGGGCCGCGAGCATTGGTTCGCGGCTTGCCAGGGCCAGGAGAAGCTGTAGGCTGAGGTGGTGCGGGACCGTACCCTGCAAAGCTGTGTTAGCCTCATCGACAAGCAATTCATGTGCAGATCGTACCATTGACACCAGCTGGGGGCTGGCCGTAGCCGCCGAAGGGAGCATGTTGAGGAGGACCAGGAGGAGGGTTCAATCCAGGGGGACCTTGGATATGGGCAGGGACTCCCTGAGGCGGACCATCTTGAGGGGGAGGTGCAAGACCCGGGCCACCCTGAGCGGTAGCGCCGGCCATGATACCCTGGAAGAGATTGGCAGGGCCATGACCGATCGAGGGCGGAGGAGGCTGGGAGGGACCGGTGTGCGAAGACTGGCTTGGTCCTCCACGAGCCTCAAGATCGCGGCGCAAACGAGAGATGTCTTCTTCGTACCTGTGTGCAAGTTTAGTTGGCGCCAGTCGCGACACGCGGAGACAATGTGCCATGAACATACTTTTGCTTCATCTGCATGTGGGTCTGCTCGAGCTGGAAGATCTTGCTGCGGACGAGTTCCATCTCCTGGATCTGGTTTGCAACTAAGTCGTATAAGCTTCCATTGTAGTCGGTATAGACAACATCGGGATTGGGGAACGCCATGCTGCCAGTGATGGAGAAGAAAGAAACGAAGGGGGACCGCTGAACAGCTACAAGACCACAGCAGACGACACATGCGTCTGTAGGTGACGTCCTTGCGGGTAGGTGTTTGGCGGGACAAACGGGGACGACTCACGCTGATGCTCATACTCGTTTGCACGGCCGCCCTGGGCCTCGAATTCGGCGCGGACCTGCTCGAGCAGCTCGACAAGACGGCTGTTTGGCGGAGCGGGTGCGCCGGCTATGCCGCGATGCGCGTTGTACATGGCGACGTGCGAGAAGGGTGCGATGTCGGGTGGTGATGGATGTTAAGGAGATTGATGGCGCTGCACTTCGAAGCGCGTGTCGCGACTTTGCTCGGCGTCGCGAACAGGCACAGTGTCTAGGTGAGCCTAAACCGTACTACAACCGTCCGAAGATGGTTTCGCGCCAGAGACTCGAGATGGTGGCGCCTGACTGAGATGGATGCTGTGGAGAGATGATGATGATGATGATGATGAGAGGAGGCCGAAAGGGAGACACGTATTGCGAGAAAACGCCTGCGAAGCACAACCGCACAGCATGGCTCTCTCCGAATAGGAACCTCATAATAAAGCCCCCGTTCCCACAACTCTGTTCTTCGACCACTCGGCACCGGTTGCGCCAAAACTCAATTTGAGAGCTGGTCGTGTGGGTCCCCAAGATCAGCCACACCCGCGCGTGCCCGCAGTCCGTTGCATGCAAATCGGGGATAAATCTCAACTGCTTCAACCTCTCCACGTTTGTCCACCCGACCGACCTTTGTTTGTCGAAACATTGCGACAGTGTGACCGGCCATTCACAAGAGACACATGCACTGCGCGTTCCACCGCTGCATCGACTTGCAGGTACCAAAGTTTCGGCCGTGCCCCAGCGGCGACGTCGAAACCGTCTTCTCTCCAGATTTACCGGCCGTTGGTAGTGCGTCGTGCCTCCTGCAAACTCGGTTGACTCGCCGCCAGCCCTTCTCCTGTCAGACATGTTCCCTGGCCCGTGCGCCAAACGACGACAAGCCATCCATGGCTTCGAGTTTACCATGCAAGTCGCCTCTCTGCATTGCTTAATCCGAACACTGTCAGCTCTACAGGGCTCTTGCTGTCGCACATTTTTGTGTTTCACCCCCCTATCGGAACCGCAAGCTCTTCCTCAGCTTCTCCCTCAGCTTCTCGCCTGCGAGGCAATCCGAATGCAATCCGACATGCGATGATGCAAGTTTGACCAGAGCCCAATACTTGCTATGTTGCTAGTCAATCCCGGATGTCTTCCACTGGTAGGTCCCGAGTGAGTCTGAGCACGGAATAAGAGGGTGTTTGTGTTACATGAATTTCCAAGTTTAGCAGACTTCCTTCGTACATCCTCACATCAAGGGTCAGTATTCTCCGACTCAACTGTCGGACTGACATGGTGTAAGTTTGCTCGAACTTAGCAGGCCTAGTATCAGCTTCAAGCCAGAACAAAAAGTGGCTGGCTGCAGAACTCGAACTCTCGATGCCGCAGTCACCTGTATCAAGAGCTGCGGCGTTGTCACACCTATCATCAGGTAGCTGTCTCTTTCTTCTCTTTCTGCTCAATATCAAAGCTGAGACAACTGTCCCTTCACATCAATTGATGTTGGGTTTCTGGTCTGGAGGAGGCGTCTTCTTCCTTGGTGTCTGGGACTCGACGCTCTCATGTTCGTGGAGATGGTTAGCGTGCTTTGTGCATCCATCTTCCTCTGCGTCTTCCCTCACTCACCTCTTGGTTGTTAGCGAAAATATCGATGATCAGGTGCTTGTGTGCTCGCTAGTGGCAGAGACGTGTTTGTAGACAGTGCACTCCTCCTCCATCAGGTATGTATCTATACTACTCATCACAAGGTCTGTCTACCTCGTAGATCGTGACCGTAGGGTAGTAGGTCCTTCAGCGCGCCAGGCGCGTTCGTTCATCTCGTTTATCCGTGTTTACGCCTCAAAAATTCAAGAAACAAGAAACATAACTCCATTTCCCGGTTCCTCTCCTCGCTGCATACATTAGGTTGATATAACCAAAACAACCAGCAGTGAAAAGAATGATGGACCTGTTCAAAGTTTATATCAAAGACTGCGAGCCAGGCTGGCGCTGTCAAGATGACTTGTTTACCCCTGAACATGCAACCAGGAGTGGAGCACATAACAACATAGGGTCATATTGATGCAAGACAGCCATTATTCCATCGAACTGGTGGTCTGGCGCAGCGGTCAAAGTAGTGTTCCTTCCGCTCAGTCGGCCTATGGCCACCGGTTCGATCCTCGGCAAGGCCGATCTTTAATGCCATGAGGGGTCCCAGTAATCCTCGCACGACAAAAACAAGGAAGAAAACCTCGTGCGTTTTCTCTTGACCAATCTAGCAACACGGCGGCTAGGGGGTTTCGGTTTTGCCAGTCTATGTTGTGTTTTGTTTTGGTTGGACTGCTCTCATGTTACGAGGCATCTCTTGAGTGATTGCCGGTGATGCACAGGTTGAAGGGCCCTCTGCTGCTCGACTATCTTTGTCTCCAGTCACCGTATGACCCTCTTGTCACACGATCAACAGCTTTTGAGATGCAGAAGCGCCAGGAAAAAATTATGATACAGATTGTCTACTCGATACTCTCAGCACCCCTCAAGTCACCGCCCTTTTTCATCATCTCGACCTTATCTCCATCGTCAACAAGACTCTTGCTTACCACCTCTTTTTCAGTATCGTTGATCTTGGAGCCGGCGACACCTGCAATAAACTCGCACAGCATTTTCTCAGCCTCAACACTATTCCTCGTAAGAGCATGATCATCACCCTCGAAGTAATGCACCTTCCTCTGTCCCTTGGATCCATACATATCGTACAATCTCTCACTACACTGCGGACTCAACGTACGATCACCAGTACCGTGTAGGAGCAGTACTGGTACACCTCTTCTTCCCACCGCTCTGATTCCTTCTGTTTCTGCAGTCTGAGAAGCGATAGTGGCGCATCCCACAACCCTAGAGTCCTGGCCACCAACCGCAAACACAGGAGCACCGCCAAAAGACCAACCGACCAGAACAAATCTACCAACGCCATACTGAGCGGAGAGGTAGTCCATAGCCGCTAGTACATCGGCAACGCAATACTTGTTGCGAGCAGGGATGCGGTAATCCATGCGCAGAACAGGAAGACCATTTTGCAACGAGGCCAGTTTGTCCGCCATACTGATGTAGATACCAGAAGGGCCTGCTACACCACCACCAGCGCCCGAAAGTAAGATTGCGGCTGTGCTTTGCTGGTTTTGATAGTTCTTGGGTAGGTGTAGGAATGCAGGGACTGTGCCATCGGTGCCAACCTCGACTTTGAGGTTGAAAGACTTGACGACTGATGGTAGTTTGACGGCTGCAGGTAAATGCTTCAGGCTAGTATATTGTGGTAGTCTCGTGGGATGGTGTATTTGAGGGATTGAGGTGGTGGCGGAGAGGGAAGTGTTGTTGGTCTTTGGCTTGGACATGTTTTTGAGGTTCTTGTGGAGGCTGGAGAGAAGTCGACGCGCAAAGATGGGAAGTCGAGACATGTAGGTGGGAGAGGCTGAGTTCTGATGTGCTCATATGTTTATACTCGACTACTCGTGTACTTCCTATCAAAGCGGGCGTGATGTCAAACAGGGTCATCAATCAGTTGTAGCAGGCGACAAAGCCTCTCAGAGAGATCTAGACAAGGCATCAGACCCGAGTACGCATCAGACTCGTATACAAGGGAATCACCAGTCTGGACAGTTTGTAAAACAATCGCAGAATACATGTTTCTATATAGAAGATGACAAAGTAGAGATCAGCGGCTCGAGATGGACGAGAGGACGTGCACGGACGATGGCGCCCATCAAGGCCCTCGGAAATTGCGACCCTCGACAGAAAGACCATGTGCAACCTTTTGATCTGACCAAGAAGCCTTCACCTGCATCAAGCTTCACTTTGTCCCCAACATCAAATTCTCCAGTCCGGATCGCGACGACACCAACGACTGTCTCGAGTGCCGGCGCGTACAGCCTCCATACCATCTCCACTCTTCAGTCATCGGAAGGCTGCCGAGACAGTCGACACAGCAAAGACAAGATGCAACCCTTCAACAAACTCGCCGGCGTAGAAGAAGCCTCAAAGATCCAAAACCACCCTCCTCCACCACCAATCCCCGACCTCGAATCACAGCCCCAACAACCCAGCCTACACTCACGACCCTCACGAGCCTCTCTGCCCGTAAACCGCAAACCCAGCCGACGCACCCTACACGAGCAATCCAGCCGCAACTCCCTGCGTCCACCGAGTCTGCATCCCAGTCTGCTGCCTCCGAGTCCAGGATGGCAGGGCATTCCCAATATCGATTATACAGCCAGTGCACACAGTCACGATACTCAACTGGAGGATGAGCTTCCGTGGGGACCTTCGCATCCTTGTTTCCCGCATCTGAATCCTCACGTTGCTATCTCGTCTGCGGCTTATGCGACTACTCGTGTCATTCGCATACAAAGAGATTGGCTGGTCGCAGGCGACCTGTATCCAGCACTTCAAAACCTGTACCCGGAGATCCTGGACTTGTGGATGTCAGAGTCAGAATTCAGAACTGTTATTGAGACGCTGAATCCAATGTTGAAGCATGCGTTTGAGCCAAATACTTGGGCCAGTTGGTTTGATGCTTTGATGGGCGTTGCAACAGGCTTCTTGTGGGATAACTTTGGCTGGACGGGAGTCAAGCGGGGAGTCAGGGATATGGAGAAATGGGTCGAGGGATGGAACACCGAGGCTGAGAGGGAAGGCAGAGAGGTGAGGTTGATCGATCTGAGGAGGACGGGTTTCTTGAGTCTGGATATTCAGATCCCAGATCCGCATGTTGATGTTGGCGATGGCGATGTCATGTCAATTTAGGTGGTGACAAACACGTCTGCCTCCGCATGTGACGACTGTTTGTGATGCGAGGTCTGGCAGGCTGTAATTACGATGGGCATGGCTTTTTTCCTTCTGATTATTTATAGCTAGGAGTTGGGGATGAATACCCGTATAGGCATTGCTTTTAACGATAACAACATTATTCACGTATTAGACGCTGATTTCAGAGCAAAAACATGCAAACTCGATTCTTCGCGTGGATATGACAATCGCGTATGCGAAACAAAACTTCATCTACACCCTTGAAACGTCCTTTTTGTTCCGACAGTGCAGCCAGCCATCCTTTGGTATTTGACGCCGGTAATCCTTGTTGTTGGAACCCAAGACAGACCTTTCTACCCTTTCCGAAACTCCGTTGGGCTGCGGCGATGAGTTCGCGCCCTGATGCTTGCTTTCCTCCCCTCCTCCCGTCCTCCCCTGAGACCGAGTGTCTCGATCTCGTCCCGTGACTCGAATCGTGAAGATGATATGGGCATGAGCCTCTCACTTCTTTCCGGTACGAGGGTTCTTCTTGAAGGTCATTTGGTTGATGACCTTGCGCTTTTGCTTCTTCTCGATGCGGTTGCGCTTCTCTTCCTTGGCTCTCTTCTCGGCCTTGATCCAGCTTGATCTGGGAGCGTTGGTCAAGTCGATTTCCATGGCGGTGTCTGATGATGAAAAAGGCGGGTTAGCCTCGTTCAGACAGTCAACTGGCTCACTCATAGCCGCTGCCAAGGCTGCTGCTACTGCTGCTGCTCTCATTGTCACTTTCAGAGTCGGAACCGAAGCCTAAACAGATGTTGCCGAACGAGTCGAAGCCGTGGATGTCGGTCGAGACGCCCAGGAGGTGGAAGAAGAGCTGTTCGTCGGCGTAGTGTCGGTGGGCGGATCTGACAGAGGGTTTGCTGAAGTCGGAGATGTCAAGCGGTGGGGTGGGTGGAGGAGTGAGCATGTTCATCGAGGCAGCAGCAGTAGCGGGACATTGATGGGCGAGCGACTTTGGCACCGGGATTGCAAGAGCATTTAACGCACCATTTGCGTTGGTAGCCTTGGCCTCGGACGCGGCCTGCTTCGACTCTGTGGAAGGGAAAGGTCAGCCTAGGTGGTCGTGAGTCGCGACAAAGAAAATGCATACCAGTTGACTCCTCGACTTCCATTTCGGCCTTTGGGGGCTTTGGCTGCGAGGCTAATTCTTGCAGCTTTTGCGACAGACGCTCGGTGCGAGCAGCCTCGACGGGGCCGAAAACATTCTTCTTGAGCTTTCTATTGTTCGTCTTGAGGACGCTTGATCGTAGACCTTTGCCCATTTTTGCCGTGTGTGGGTGTGTTGTGTTGTGCGAGATTGCGGTGAAGGAAAGAGATAAATTCTCTTGGGATGGAACAGGAAAGCGGGCGGGTCAGCGGCGGGTGCGGAGAGGGAGCGCTCGGGCGACTGTTGAAAGCAAAAGGCAGCTGCTGCTTGTGCTTGTGCTTTGGAGCGTGCAGGGTCTGGTGATTCTTATGTCGCGTCGCGTGTGAAACCACAAGCAAGTGACTCAATGTGTAGACGGTTGTGAAGCAAGGAACAAGAGCAGCGGAAAGCAATGGTTGTAAATGCTGATGACTCGACTCTGCCTCGTCGGCGCCACGCTGAAGACGGCCGCTTTAGGCAATCGAGGTCCGGACTCTCGTTCGTCACCAAGTATCCGTACTTGATCCAGACGCACGGTCACGCTGTTCCAGAAGGCCGGGACATGTTTGCCTACTGAAGTCTGCCCTTGAAAGAGTGTATAATGTCTCTGTCCAAGCACCGTGAATGTCGTCCCCCTAGCATCGGCGCATAGAGCAGTCGATTCTCATGTCCATGTCGGTTCTGTAGATTCCGTCTTCTCTGTCTGTTTCATTCTAGAAGCCGCCGTCCCAATCGCCTTCGCGCCGCAACCATCACTCGGACATGACCACTCTGCCCTCAGCTGTTCTCACTTCGACGACAGAGTGTTTCCAGTGACGTGCTCCTCTAGACACCAGCTGAGCATCCTGACAAGTTCTCGGTTCTCCAGTTTTTCGGCAACCATCTCTGGCAACTGCCCCGGCACAAGACACTGCATGAAGGCAAGCAGGCACGATTGAAAGAGATGGCAAGCGATCCTGTCCGACTTCGAGACCTCGCGTCCTTCGTCGACCGCAGAATCAAATCACTCATCAACAATGACCTAAAAGAAATCTGCCGTCAGGAGGGTCTCCCGGTGTCTGGTGTGAAAGCCGCTCTGCAGAAGCGCATCTCTGAGCGTAATTCGATCCCACGAGTCCGCACAACACTTTCAACACATGGTGCTAACAACTCATCCGTCAGTCATTGCTCATCACCTCCGCAAGGGCGACGCAACCGCACTCGAGCGGTTACGCTACCGAGTCGAAAACCAAGGTCGCGATCCTCCAGCACAAAGTCATCAGCCTTCACTGGCCCGCGACACCATCACTCCCATTTCTCCTGCTCCCGCCGGCATGCCCGCCTACCCAAGGCCCTCCAACGGCATGCCTACATACCACCAGGCTCAACCGGCGCGCGCCGTCTCTGCACCCCGTGCCACGGTCAGGTTCAGAGAGAGTCCTTTCTATCAAGTCAAAGAAGCCCTCACAGCTACGAGAGAGTTATCAGGTATTTACTTGACTCTAAACTCCGCTTGTCCGACCACCATGCGAGACTGACTAAAGTTCCAGAAATGCCCCACAACCGTCATTCCCTCGACGAAAAGCTCTATCTCAGCGAGGCGACTTGTACATCCCTCAAGGCTGATCCTTCTCTGCGCATCATGCTTTACTGCGCAACTACCTCGACTCTCGGTCCCTACGCGTTCAACATTGACATTGCCTTCCCCAGTCAAATTGAGGTTAAGATCAATGGAGAGGAGGTGCGCAAGAGTTTCAAGGGCTTGAAGAACAAGCCCGGCACCACCAAACCTGTCGACATTACCGATCTCGTCCGCAAGACTTCAAGTGCTCAGAACATCATACACGTGACTTACGCGCTCACGAAGGAAGTACGACGAACCGTCTCCATCAAGTCATGCCAACCCGTATGCTAACTTTAGTTCAAGCGATTCTCTCTAATGGTTAATCTTGTCAAGGTGACGTCTGCCACCGATCTCGCAGCCAGGCTCAAGCAAAGTGGCAGCCGGATTCCCAGAGACACAGTCCTCCGAGAAAGTACGTTCATCAGATCTATGCGTATGCGCTGCGCACGACTAATTTCATACTTCAGTGGCTGTCAAAGCACAAGACCCGGACATTGTAACCACTTCCGCTGTCATGTCCTTGAAGGACCCCATCTCGACTATGCGCATCAGCATTCCTTGCAGATCCAACGTCTGCTCACACAACCAGTGTTTCGACGGCTCTTACTTCTTGCAGCTCCAGGAACAGGCTCCCACTTGGACCTGCCCCGTTTGCAACAAGACTCTCTCTTACCAGAGCCTCTGTGTCGACAACTATGTACAGGACATCCTAGATAAGACTTCGGGTTCTGTTGACCAAGTCACGATCGAGCCTGATGGGCAGTGGAAAGCAGTCGATCACGAAGACGACATCAACAACCGCCAGAAATCTCAGGCACGCGCAGCTTATGACAATGACAGTGACGATGACATTATCGAAATCGATGATACCCCAAAGAAGCCAGGAACCGTGGACAAGATCAAGGCTGAACACAACTCGGCAACTCCAGCTCTCGCACAACAAACACCACCAGTCTCCCGTGAAGCATCGACAGTTGCGCCTCGACCCAGCGCCAAGCGCCCTTCTGCGGCAGTCATCGACTTGACCCTATCGGACGACGAGGATGAGCCTCCACGGCCAGCTAAACGCACCAACACGAGTCAGAACACTTCCTACAATACTCCGGCGAGTCTACAAGACAGCAGGTTTGCTGACTTGACCAATAGACCGTCTAACGGAGTAGGATCTGGCTTACCACCAATGAATCCTGGCGACACTCTTGCACTACCTCCGATCAAACCACCCCAGCCGAATGGAGGATTACCACAAGACCAAAGACTACCATGGCCGTTTGGTGCACCGACTGGTCCGGCCTACAAAGACACACAAAGCTACAGCAATAGCTCCTCCAGGGGCTGAAGAAGCTAGGAGAGTACATGGATTTGACGACAGCAGCTAATGACATACGGCGAGCAACGGCGTCTTCTGGCAACATTGAAAAAGCTTGGGGGGTGTGGTTGCATTCTCTGGGGCGTATCATTTGCACGTTTCGGGGGTTCTTTGTTTTTATAGCACGGCGCGATAGGGAGGAGCTGACGATACCATGGGCGCTCATACTAGTTGATGGCGCTTTGCTTATTGAGAGATATTCTCGAAGGTCTCGGATGATCACGAATGACAAACACTTCAACTACTCTTCGAAGGACTAGTAGCTTGTAGTAGGAATTGGAAGACCAAGCACAATCTTGTTGTCCATGAGAGACGCATGATCAGAATTGGCAACAACAACGAGAATAAGGCCTTTTGAGGCATCTCGGAAGCTGTCATCTCCGTGATCCGAGTTATGAGCGTTGTGGTTTGAGAGATGAGACGAGGCGAGGGGAGATGGACGAGAGCTGACAGGGCTTGGCTGCAGATCATCGACTCAGGATGGAAACGAAAAACATACGAGTTATGGCGCTCGTATCCGAACTGGCGCCATGTCGTTGTTGTAGGATGCGCGAGTCGCGTGTATAAAAGCATGATTGGCTATCTAGGTGGCATGGCCGACACGTCGGGTTAGAGTTGACTGGTGGCAGGGGTTCGGAAGGGGCTCTTGGAAAGGCGTTCTGCTGAAACTAAGGAGGAGAGGTGCTTGACAGCGGGCGGCGGGACAAGGCGACCCTGGCGGTGCCCTGATGATTGTTGCCTTTCCGGGCAGGAGCGGGAAGCAGGTTTGGCTGAACCCTGATTCTGCGCGTCCTGCTCCCTAACCTCAGCGCTCAGCGGACGGCCAGGCCCCACTGATCCCTCATTTGCCTCTGATTGTGGTTCGATTTTTTGTGGGCTGATTCCGAGCTCCGCAGCACGCTCGCTCATTCTGCCACTTCTGATAGATAAACAAGTTGTTCTTTTTCAATCGCTTCCACGCGCCTGTCATTCTTTACCGGCTACTGCTCCTTCTGCTTTAACGCCCATACAATCCAATCTTTCCCATCCGAGCATCTCTGTGAACCCTTTTTCTCCTTTCTCCTCGCGCATCAACAACAATCCAAACTTGCACAATCACAACAGCGCCGCATAGCAATACCGCGACGATGGATGTTATCCTAGAGGTTCTCGACACATATGCCTTCGATCGACTCTATGCGACCGTTCTGCCCTTGACATCGTCAATGCTCGCCATGAGCACTGTCGGTGACTTTGCTGCGTCCCCTAATGCTACCTGGTCGACCATGGCCCGTGGTGGTGTTGCCCCCTACAAATTCGAGCCTGCCAGCCAGTACTTCTCGGTCGAGCCCAGTTCATATGCATACATGAGCCGATGGCCGCGAGACAACATGGCCAGACAGGCTGTTTCCTTGTTCCTTATCACATGGTATGCTTTGCGACTATCCAAGCAGATAGAGACTTCATCGCAGACTAACATTTTCTCAGGGTCTTTGGTCTGCTAAACTACTTCATCTGCGCCGGTCTCTCATACATCTTCGTCTTCGATAAGACAACGGTCAACCACCCCAAGTTCCTCAAGAACCAGATGCGCCTCGAAATCCAACAAGCTCTCTCAGCTATGCCCATCATGTCTGCTCTTACCGTCCCATGGTTCCTGGGCGAGGTCCGTGGCTACTCCAACATCTACGACGTCTTGCCCGCGGGCTCAGCGTGGAACCTCGGTGGCTGGTACTCGGTCCTCCAGTTCCCCTTCTTCGTCTGCTTCACCGACTTCTTCGTTTACTGGATTCACCGCGCTCTGCACCACCCTATGCTCTACAAGAAGTTGCACAAGCCTCACCACAAGTGGATCATGCCTTCGCCTTTTGCCTCGCACGCTTTCCACCCTCTCGATGGTTACGCTCAATCGCTACCCTACCACGTCTTCCCTTTCCTCTTCCCGCTGCAGAAATTCTCCTACATTGCTCTCTTCATGTTCATCAACGTCTGGACCGTCATGATCCACGACGGTGAGTACGTCGCCAACAGCCCCATCATCAACGGCGCCGCCTGCCATACCATGCACCACCTGTACTTCAACTACAACTACGGACAATTCACCACCCTCTGGGACCGTCTTGGTGGCAGCTACCGCAAGCCCAACGACGAGCTCTTCCGCCGCGAGACCAAGATGGGCACTGCCGAGTGGCAACGCCAGGTCAAGGAGATGGAGAACATTGTCAAGGAAGTCGAAGGCGCCGATGATAGAAGCTACGAGCCCGAGACCAAGAAGCTCAAGTAGACTTGTGTTTCTTCGGAATCCTTCTTTTACGACTCTTTTTGGGCAGGCGTTCTTCCACCTTTCTGGCTTCTTCACATTCGGCATGGCATCAAGCGTTGAGACCTTATCTTTGGCATTCCCCTTCTTTCGTTTTACCACCACTTCCTCTACATCTATAGATCTTCTTTCTCTCTCTACCTCAAAGACGAGGGTGTCAAGTACCTCTTTATAGGACGGCCCTCCGGTAATCACCTGTTTTTCTTCATTGCGAGAAAACAAAAAAGCAACTCTTTTCCATCAGACAACTGTTCCAGCTTCCCTTATTTGTATCTTTGTGCACGTGTGAGTATCACAGCAGCTGCTCCGTCGGGGGACCCGCTATAGGGACGGTCTGGTCCATCGATGTCTGGATCCACCATGGACGTCTCCGAGCTCTCTAGATGAACGTCTCGGGGTCGCTGAGCGAATAAGGGTTCATCGCCTGCCCTCTGCCTCTTTTCACATGCACGTTCCGGCTAGACCGATGGTAAATGAGATATTCGCTCATCCTCATCCTCTGCCTCTGCCTCTGCCTCTTTCTCGTTCTCTTTCTTTTCAATCAACACATCTAGTTCTCTGAGCGTACCGGTGCATTAAAGTCCAATGCCATCAATGGAATCCAATCTCCACCGCTAGAATTGGAAGCATGGCAGATGGGTTGATAAGGAAGAATTGCTATCGATATGATACACGTGTATGTCACAAGAGCATATCACCGACATTCCCGGAGCGACAGGCGCGAACGACCGGATTTTCAATCCCGATCTTTCCCTTGGTTTCTTTGAAGACGAGCTCGACACGTATGATTTTTCTCCTTTAAAATCAATTTGTAAAGATTTCTTCGATGATTCTATAAAGCAAGACCTTTGAACGCCCAACCGCTCGACAACCCTTGAACTATGGAAAAAGACGAACAAACATTATAGGAAGGTGGAAAAAAAAAAGTGAAAAGCAGAGAAATCAAAACCATTTCAAAGGTTCTAGTGACCACCAGTAGTAGGCAGACCAATCGAGACCTTGAACGAGTCGTAAATCAACCACTGGAAGGCAGTCAAAGTACCAATCATGACGATTCTGAGTCCAACACCCGACCACAGACCTCTGAATCCAATCTGGCCATAGATTCTGCTGACGGCCTGGCCAGCGCCTTCGCCAGCCTTGCGGTCACTGTTCAATTTACTGACCATGACATCGGCAGGGTGCGAGACAACAGCGCATCCGATACCAGCAATGTAACCACCGAGGAAGGAGACACCGGTTTGAGCAAGAGTACCGTAGGTTTCCTTGGGAGCACCGAGTTGCTTGTAGATCTGTGCGACGGCGGACTCGAAGGTTGCGAATTTGACCATGGTGTAAGGGATCTGACGAGCCCAGAGGGGGTACAGACCCTTGTAGAGACCAGCATATCCTTCTTGCGCGACAACCTTGCCCCATCCCTCACGAAGGTTGGATGCAAAAGGAGGCAGTGTAGTCTGCATGCGGACCTTGAGGGCCTCGAAGGGGCACAAGAACAAATCGGCAATGGCCTCTGCGGTGGCAGAAGCACCGAGATACACAATAGTCTTGTTGGTGTTTGGGAACAGCTTCTCGCCATAGGTGTATTTGAAGAACTCGTAGGCGCCGTACTTGCCAGCTCCCTGGAACGAGTATCCGATGAAAGTGGGAGACCAGCCGAAGAAGACGCCGCGGAGGCCTTCTTTACGGAAGATTGTGCTCCAGGCTTGGAGGTTGGACGAGTAGAGCTTGCTGTCTACTTGGCGACGGCATTTTACCAGATCCAGAGGGGTGACGGCTGTGTGGGTGGGTCCGCAAGCTGTGTTTGACGGTCAGTCACTGCCAGTCTGCTCGGGATGCTATCACCGCTAACCAATGATTCCGCCCAACGTGCAAGCAGCAAAGTAGGTGCCAGAGAATAGCTCAATGTTTCTCTTGGGAGTAACAGCGCCAGGCGCTTCGGGCTTTGTTTGAACCATTGTTGTCGTGTTTTGGAATTGGAGCTATCAAAGCTATGATGTAATGTTGGCAGCGGTCCAGTATAGAGAGCTGGAGTAAGCTTGACGAGAACCAGGCGAGGCGACAACACAACACAAGAACCAAGCACGAGACAAGAGAGGAGATGGACAACAAAGCAGGAAGTCGAACAGAAGCAGACTTGGAACAAAAGTAACTTGACGGAACGGGTGTTCTCCAAACCGCTTCTTCCCCTCGGATGCTACGGCGATGATGTCAGTCTGGAGCTCGCGCCGGAGTCGTCGGCCGTTGATGCCGACCACCGACTTATCGTTTTCCCAACCACTGACTGCATCCTTACCAGCCGTGTTGAGATAAAGACAAGCCGAGGTAAATCTCTAGCGATTGCAGCTGTTTCTGGCTGAATACTCCGTTATGGTCTAAATTTTGATATAGTGCTTATATGGTAAGGAATGCTTCGCTGATGAGTCTACTGCTTTGAAATGAGAAAAATGAATGTCTGACCAGAGAGACACCAAGAAACAAAACTCCTTTCCCCTTTCTCGTTCACCGAGATGATCGTCTCCCAATTCACCATGATCCGCCATGCCTTGAAAATCAACACCGTAAACGCCCCGAGCAAACCAGACTTTGTGCATCCCCGTGCTCCTGGTCCCCTGTCTTTCTTGAAGTTGTTTAGTCTCCTGACATCCTTGCGCCAATGCTTCCCTTGAAAACAGTCGTAAGATGCCTCAACGCCATGTCATCCCTGAGCGCGCAGCCTTTTCATGATGACAGGACCGGCGAAGATACCTCCATAGCCCGTGGGGTCTCGTCTGTCATGATCGTATCCTCGACCTGGTTCTCAGATGCATCCGCATCTGAGATGTGCATCGGCGAGGGTTCGCTGGCAGGCAGCATAGGCCTCGAGACGATACCAGGGCTCGACACTGTGCTGCTTATTACGTCCTCCGGTGGAGCAAAGCTCCAGACCTCCATGACTGTCTTGCCTTGCCTAGACGCAAGGACAACTGCTTTCTCTTCTTCGAATACAACACGCCAAACTGCCTCGGCGGGTTGTCCGAGCTCTCGTACGAGACATCCGCGTTGAAGATCCCAGACTTTGACGCGACCGTCGGATCCACCAGATACGATGCGCGACTCGTCGAACTGCAGCGACGTCACGCTGTTATCGTGCGCCGCAAGACGATGTATGGGTGTGTAGGATTGCAATGACCAGACTCTAACACTGCCATCGCTGCCGCCAGTCACGAGTGTGTCACCGCGTAGCTGCAATTGACCAACGAGAGACGTATGTCCTTGGAGGATTGCCAGGCATTTGCTGTAAAGTGTCAGTGACTCGTTTCAAGTTAGATGTCAGAGAGAGAGAGGCTTACCCATCCGCAACATTCCAGACACGGACGCTAGTATCCAGACTGCCTGTAGCAACACGCTTTCCGTCGAAGGCGACTGCATAGATCTGACTGAAGTGACCTTGTAACGTCCGGAGGCATCGTCCTTCGCTAATGCTCCAGATTCTCGCAGTAGTATCGTAACTTCCAGAAACGACCAGGTCTCCATGGATCTCGAGACAGCGAACACTTGCTTGGTGACCCATGAGTACGTGCTTGCAAATACCCTTCTCGATGTCCCAGATGCGAAGAGTAGTGTCGCGAGAGCCAGAAATGGCTGTGGTAGCATTAGACATCTTCAGACAACGAACCGTAGAAGTATGACCGCGCAGCATGTGAATAGGTTGGCTATCCGAAACAGTTAGCGTTGTGCTTGATCACATTGGTTGACACCAAGAACTCACCCGGTCGCCATGTTCCAAACACGAACATCTCTGTCGCAGCCACCTGACACCAAAGTGTCGCCCCAAGGTACCATTGCCCACACGCCCATGACGTGACCCTGCAGACATCTCAGGTGCTTGCCCTCGGTGTCGAAGACGTGTATCTTTGCATTATCCAGAGCGACAATGATGTACTTGTCGGTGAGATGCAAACTGGTTACGACACCTTGATCTGGGGTAATCTGTCTTTGGTCGACCTGGCCCCCCGTTCTCCAGGCTGTTTCGACCTGATATTTTTGCTTGAAGTGAGAGCGGTAAGTCATGGCTTGAGGTCTTCTACGAATGGCCGAAGAAGGCAAGACTGGAGCAGAGGTTGTTCTATCCAGACTTTTGACGCGACTGATGTCAGGGATCGAGGTGCTGAAGCTGGCGAGTGCGGGGTTATGTATGCGCAGAGCATGAGTGGCAAAGCTGAGAGAAGGTCCCGAGTGCGAGGGGGACGAATGTTGCTGCCTGGTATTGGTCGAAGGAGTGTCATCTGACATACGGCGATATGCATGTTTCTCGCACAGGCTCTTCCACGCCATGTCGTCGCTGACCAGTTCGTGCCATCGTCTTGAAACCTGTGATGAGCGGGCAAGTGTCTTGGCATCATCGATGAATGTGAGTATCTGTAGTCATGTTAGGATGTGGGCGATGAAAACAGGAGCAGGCTTCATACCCTCAAGCAAAGCTCATTAGGCAAAACTCCGAATGGATCTCTCTTCAGTCGAGGTGCAACAAAATTGGCAACAAAACCCAATAGTTTGCCGTCGCAATCGCCCAACAGCTCCGTCAAGATGCGTTTGCGTTCGTCGTTGTTCATGTCGGAAAACAGGTTCTTCATATGCCTGAGCCTCAAGCCTTTATCCACAGTGAGGGTACCTTCGCTTCCAGCGTCATCCAGATCTCCATCTTCTCTCATAAGCAAATCGAGAGACGGTGCTCTCGTAGAAGTCCAACTTGGAAGACGGCGTCCAGGCGTTGGAGACGGAGCTGGGGTCGGAGGAGATGCTGGCGCTGAGGGGAGTAGGTTGCCGGGAATAACATTTGGATTTGACGGGATCGGTATGGGCACGCTCGTCGACGAAGAAGATGATAATGAGCGTGCCGAGGGTCGCGAGACTGAAGCTGGGGGCTGCTTGTGATGACGCTGACCAAAGATGCGCGCTTCACTGCCCGACGCGGCTTCGGGGTCGTATTCGACAGGCATGGATAAGGGACGCTGGGCTTGTGGATATGAGGGGTGCCAGTCCGATGGGTCGTCCATGGTTGTTATGTGCTGTGCCGGGTGCACTGGGAGTGCGTCGCTCCTGTCTTTGTTCGGGCGCTGTCTACCCTCGTGGTCGAGCGGGCTTGCGATCGGATGGCAGATTGGCGGGGACGATGGCGATCACCGACGGCTCAGTGTTTGTCGAACGCGGGACCAAGACCGGGGTTTGGGGAGAGAAGAGACGCGATCGTTGGTGTTTATGTTGCGGAAAAGGCGTGATTGAGGGCGAGAGATGTAGGGAAAAATGGCCTCGTTGCGCAATGCGGACTAAGAAGGTCGAGGCCGGGAAACTATCAAGAGTCAAGACGTGCTTGCTCTGAAACACCACAAGACGCCTGAACAATAACCTCGCCCTACAATTTGCTGCCTCAAATCAACTCCTATATTGAGCCTGACTCGCACCTTTTCGTTTCGCTTCGACTTCTGTTCTTTCGTCTTTCTTTACAGATCGTTATCAATATCGATAGCCCATGTCGGTGGTAGAGACAACAATCAGTTGCAAACGGTCACCACTCTCGCCAAGCCACCGTTCTGGCCTACATCCCCGATTCCAACCCTGTTCTTGATGACGTGAAATGCGCCTCCCTCTAAACTCAATCTAACTATGATTTCTGTAGAGCACTCACGAGTCCACCAACTGTGACCAAACTCCCTTGAGGTCACTTCCACAGTCGAGTCTGTCCTTGGGTCAAGCAGCTCTGGTCACGCTGCATTCCGCATTCGTCCATGCCCAGTGACTGTGCAGGCCGTTGAGCCTCTCCGCACTGATACTGTTGCCCACCGGGCCTGCATGCAGCGAACTAATACCGCTGCCTGCCATCTATACCGTTGCCATTGTCCGGCCATCGCATTGTCCACGAGTTGAGACCTGTCTCGCGCAACTACGTCCAGACACACGGTTTCGCGAAGCCTGTGTCTCTCATCGATGCCTGAGCAAAGTGCTTGTTGCGACGTCAACTCGCCAATAATATGGACTAACATCTGTCACAAGACTCGAAAGGCATGATCCATCCAGATGGTAATTCATCAGAAAACTGTCAAATTTGACCAAGCATTAATCTACATGTCGACATCAATGACCGTGTCCGAACACTTGTGTCAGAAGTGGAAGCAGCATTCCGCCTACTACAGCCAGCGTGTCGGTGAGCACAGGACCTTCTTGTTTGTTCGATGCTGGCTGGTATCCGTCATACACGTTCGAGTCGCCATAGCCGTTGGGAGTGGCACTCCCCATGTCATGGCCATGTTTCGTGTCTTGCATGGCGTGCATTGCTACGTATCTGTTTGGTGCGTTAGAGGGAGAAACACAGTGCATGCTAGGTGACTGCTCGACTTACAAGAAAGTGCCTCCTGAGAACAGCAACAGCAACCCGGTGAAGAAACGAGTGCCGTGTTCGTTCTGGCCAATACCTCCTTCGAAGATGTTGACAAGTGCCCAAGTCAGTAATGCGCCGATCGGTGCGGCTAAGCTGAACACAATAAGGTGGTTACGTGCCCTTCTCTTGGAAAGTCCTTGTTTGAGCAATGCCGAGGTCAGACCAAACGCTGCAGGTGCCTTGTGTATCATCAAGGCCACAAATACGATGAATCCCAATCTTCGCGACGAAGCAGTTGAAGATGCTCCAAGCGCAATTCCATCTGCTGCAGCATGGATCACCAATCCTACAGTGGTTGAGGAAGGGCGTGATTGTTGCATAGGGTCCGGGGGCGGGCCGTCCAAGTCTTCTGGTTCAGAAGATTGGTTTGCAGATCTCTGGAGATTGAAGCGATCCAGCGCTATATGGAATCTCTGTGGTTGGTAAGAAGCTGCCGCATGGCGAGGCAGTTGATCGATCAGGTACATCAAGACGAAGCCCATGACTAGAGAGACGCCAATCCAGGCATGAGGCTCCCAATCATCGTGTTCTTCTGACCCATGCTCTTCTGCTTTGTGATCAGGCTCTTTCGGGGGTATATTTCCGTCCTCCGGGCGTCCATCATCGGGTCCAGTCAGATCCGTATCTCTGGTGTAGACTTGGGCGAAGGTTGTGAGGTCGCGTTGTGACAATGCCAGGGACGTCGCGTCACCCAACCCATCCTGACTCTTATATTCCAACGAGAGCGATCTTCCTACATGGGTATGGCCCACCTCGCGGGCACTGTACAGCGTCTCAATGCCTTCTGGTACGATGACAATCAGTGCTGTCCCTACGAGAACACCAGTACCAATTGCCGTTGTCAATCGAAGCTGGCGTTGAGAAAGAGAGAAGGATAGAGGTAGAGAGCCGGCGAGAAAGGAACTGGTCGCATAGTGTAAGTTCTCGTGGTTGTTTTGTGTACAGAGGGATGCCCACGTACGCAATTGTCATGATAGTGCTCAAGACGAGCAGCATGAAGAGTCCTGACCACATGTCGACTGATGGGGCTATTATGATCTAGGTGTCAAATCGTCCAAAACATGTCGCATTGCTGCAGACGATTTCTCGAGCTTCTACGGATGATGATGCCAGCTGAAAGGTGACGAGCGCAAGGTCCCACTCGAGCCTGAAACAGAGAAGCCAGGGCTGCCCCACCACCGTCTATATTTGACATCATCAGGATCGATTGTCCCTATTTCCCTATCGTTTCTCGTAGTATAACAAAGATAAATCGATTATGTTGCAGCTTAGCAGTAGATCTGGTGGAGTTGAGTTTAGCATAGACTATGGGAGGTCAGGTGGCGCCTTCCTTCGCATCAGAACCTTGATTGCTTTGTAATTGTGACGGTTGGACATATACCTCCTCATCTGCAACCAACTCATGACCAACTTCCATGTCCTCATCATACCATCTTCTGAACATAACCACATCTCAAATCCTTGATAACTTCTCCACCTCTTCTCAAGATGAAGCTTTTCGTGTGAGTGTATACAATATTGTTCACATAATGCACTGCTAACCAGCTTCCAACAGAACTGGAGCCACTGGCTACATCGGTGGTGATGCGCTTTATGCCATTGTCAAAGCTCATCCCGAGTACGAGATCACAGCGCTAGTTCGCAACAGTGACAAAGGTGCCCAAGTCGCAGTCGAGTACCCAAAAGTGAAGCTAGTCTATGGCAATTTGGACTCCTCCGATCTTCTAGAAGAAGAATCAAAGAAGGCAGATGTCGTATGCCGTAAGTCTTGACGCTGTACTCCATGTCTCTGCACCACACTGAAGAGTCATCAGACTGGGCAGACGCGGACCATGAAGTGTCTGCCAAAGCCATCATCAAAGGTCTCTCGACTAGAGAATCCGAGACACCAGGATTCTTGATTCATACATCCGGAACTGGCATTCTCATGTACACAGATCTCGACCAGCGAATGTACGGTGAAGACGCCAATAAGATCCATGATGACTGGGATAACGTCCAGGAGATGATCACCGGCATTCCGGACCATGCACCTCACAGGAACGTTGATAAGATAGTTCAATCGGTGCGCGATGGACACACCGTTAAGAGTGCCATCGTCTGTCCTCCGTGTATCTACGGAGCTGGCAGAGGCCCGGGTAACCAGACCAGCGTTCAAGTGCCCGTGCTTGCAAGAGGCACCTTACAACAAGGTCATGGCATCCAAGTTGGTGCTGGCAAGACCTTCTGGACTCAGATTCACGTTCACGACTTGTCAGATCTCTATCTCAAGCTTGTGGAAGCAGCTTCGAACGGCGGTGGATCTGCTACCTGGAACGATGAAGGCTACTACTTCTGCGAAGCAGGGGACCTCGTATGGGGAGATGTAGCTCGTCAAGTAGCCAGATCTGCTCACAAGCAAGGCTTCATCAAGGACGATCAGGTCAAAGAGTGTTCACCTGACGAAGTAAAAAAGATTCATCCCTTCGGAGCTGCATTGTGGGGATGCAATTCTAGATGTCGTGCTATAAGAGCCGGGAAGCTGCTGGGGTGGAAGGCTTCCTCTCCTAGTCTGAAGGAGGAAATTGATGCCACTATCTTGGCCGAAGCAAAGAAACTGGACTTGGTTGTTGGCCATGCTAAGGTTGCTGCTGGAGAAGCATAAGATTCGAGAAACTGGTTAAGGAAATCGCTCAGATGCAATATTTGAGAGGCATGGCAATTTAACGTCACTAGCAAGGCTCGTCTTAGGACCAACGGGGGGAATGAGAGCAGCTTCATATTTAGTACATGTGACTATGTTCAGCTATCAGCACTTTCGATCTTTGCTGCCTTGGCCCACTCTCCGTTCCCTGCTGCGCTTTCCTGGCGGATTGCGTACAACTCATCGATGAAAGCCGGGACGAAGGTGCCAGGGCCTCTGACAGAGTCCATCTTCGCAGCCCTCTCAGCAGCGATCTCATACATCAAGATACCTGTGACAGCGGCGAGCAGTTTGTCTTCTCTCTCGATAGCCAGCATACTTGCAATCGTCGTGCCCAATGTGCAGCCGCTTCCGGTTATCTCGCCCAGGTATGAGTGTCCATTGCCGATCTTGAAAGTGCGTTTTCCATCAGAAATGACATCTACCTCACCAGTCATTAGGACCACGTTACGCTCCTTTGCTGCAACAGATTTGACAAGTTCGACGCGGTCATCGAGATTCAAGGTGGAAGCACCACTGTCCACGCCATGTTGCTTGAAGCCAGTGGCCCCAGATACAGTGCGAATTTCGCCCTCGTTGCCCTTGATAACGTCGAAGTAGCCACCACGCATCAGTGCTGCAACACCTTCACGACGCTGTTGAGTAGCTCCTGCACCGACAGGGTCGAGCAAGATAGGTCCGCCAACACTGTTGTAAGCTGCGATGGTGTTCAAGTGGTGAGCACGCATCTCTGGGGTGGTGGTGCCCATGTTGATAACAAGACTACCGCCAAAAGACGCAAGATCGTTGGCTTCCATGCTGTTGTTCGACATGATGGGGCTCGAGCCGACGGCCAGAGCGACATTTGCAGCAAAGTTCTGCACAACCAGGTTGGTCATGTTGTGGCAAAGAGGCTTCTTGCTGGCCAGACGCTTGACAAGCTCGGGAATCCTACGCACAATGTCCTCGTGAGAGAGTGCTGGAGCAGATATCGAAGTAGCGAAAGGAGGAGGACTCGCAACAAGTTCGCGCAGATCAGAGGCTGCCTTCTTCGGGTCTTTGGCAGCCATGATGGCACTGACGACGGCAACACCATCAAGACTCTTCTCGGCTGCCGCAGTCTGGTAGAGCACACGCTGGCAGTTCTTCGCATTGATGCCACCGATACAGACTGTCTTGATCTCGGGTGTGGACTGAGCCAGAGCTGAAAGAATGTGCTGGACTCCAGAGGTTCCGATAATAGACTTTGTATTTTCCTTCGTGGGAGTAGCAAAGACAGTTCCCACGCCCAGGTAGTCGGCTCCTCCTTTGGCGGCAATCTCGGCTTCCTCTAGAGAGTTTGCAGTCACACCGATGATGGCGTCCTTTCCGAGTAGTCTGCGAGCAGATGCGAGGTCTGACATGCACAGTCAGATTTACGAGTCGGATGAGGAGAGCACGGCATAGATCGGAAGCTTTACTGAAGCTTCAAACTTGCTGAAGGACGATGCATGGTATGGAAAAGAATGCGTACCGATGTCATCTTGGCCAATGTGGACTCCCTCAACACCAGCAGCCAGAGCTACGTCTACCCTATCATTAATGAGGAGCGGGACGTTGGCGGGCTTGGTTATATCATGAAGAGCCTTTGCAATGCGAATCTGCTCGGCAGTGTCGCTGGTCTTGTCACGCAGTTGAACAATAGTGACGCCTGTTGGAATGTCAGATCGAGTGGGTTTTATTTATGACTGTTCTCGCACCTCCTTCTACGGCAGCACGAACGACTTCGACAAGATCCTGGTCGCCGAGGATGGCAGGAGTGTTGTCAGTCACCAGATATACAGAGTAATCTACGTGCATCTTGGGCTACAATACGATGTTCAAACAAGTGTAAGGGCAGGTTTACGGTTGGGAAGAGGAATCAACCGATCCCGGCGTGGAGTCACGGCAGAATCTAAATAGCTGCTTTGCACACCATCCGATAGTCGCTGTCACTGTAAAAGAGTTTCCATGTACTTCTTCACCCATCGGGACGGAGCAAAAGACCTGTCCAGTTCACTTCAGCCGAGACTTGAAGCAGCAGCACCGTAGCATAAAAATTGCAGATGCTGCCTACACGGCACAAAGATGAGTCTTTCTCGAAGCTTTGATGGACATGTGAGACTTTGAGACGACGATCAAGCTTCGATGCATGCCGGACAATCACAACGACTGCAGCACGTGCAGCACCAATAGCAGCTTCAAGACAATTCATAAACGCGTTCCACATGCATAGGCAGACTTTGAACATAGTCTACTTGTTGCTTTGATGCCTGTTGCTCGTGAACACAGACATGGTCAAAGGGTCATGCATTGGAAGGACAACGGTCGCGATCACGCGTTGTAGCCAAGCTCGAGCGCTCTTGCGGGGCGGCGGGACAAAATCTTCAGCCACAAGCGCACACTCAAGGCAGGAACTGGCTTTCGACGCTGCCTCTCCTCCTTCCTCTTTCTCTTCTTGTTCTTCTTCTTTCCTCTTCCTTCCACACACAACACGGAGACATACTGTGTTTGCTCGGCCTCTGAGACAACAGACCAACACTCCCTATCCTCACGCTCGCCCCTACTCCGGATCCGAGTTCAAACCCACCAAAACCCGCGACTTTCAGACCACCGCAGGCAGTTTATGTATTCGTCCCGCCGCTCTCAACGACTCGCAGTTCCGGACCCTCCCAAGCTGCAACCCTTTCGTATATTGCGAAGACCTTGTAGCAACCAACTCACCAACGACTGAGCAATTGCATGTTGTCGACTGATATCGCCAACCCACCCGCAATCTCCTACATCTCAAATTCTTCCTAAACCAATTTTTACAAACAACCACCAACAACCGCAACCATGGCTGGAGGTTCTGTCAACATCCGTCGCGTACGTACACTCCCTATGCCAGACTACCACTCGCATAGTGTTAACACCATCTGCAGGACATCAGCGATCCCTTCTACCGTTACAAGATGGAGCGTCTTCAATCCAAGATCGAAGGCAAGGGCAACGGTATCAAGACTGTCGTCGTCAACTTGAGCAACGTCGCTCAGCAGCTTGCACGCCCTCCTACCTGTGAGTCACTTCCGACAACTCAAATCATATCTGCCATATGCTAATCACATCTAGACGTCATCAAGTACTTCGGTTTCGAACTCGGTGCCCAGACCACCAACGACCCCAAGGATGACCGCTGGATTATCAACGGAGCCCACGAGGCTTCCAAGCTCCAGGACTACCTCGATGGCTTCATCAACAAGTTCGTCCTTTGCAGAAGTTGCAAGAATCCCGAGACCGTCATTAGCATCAAGGACCAGCGCATTCTCATGGACTGCAAGGCTTGCGGTACCATTACCGAGGCCGACCCTCGCCAGAAGCTGTCTTCCTTCATCCTGAAGCAGCTCCCTGCCAAGGGCAAGAAGGACAAGTCCACCAAAAAGGCTGAGCGCAGAGCTAGAAAGGAGGCCGAGCGCAACGGCACTGCTGTCAACGAGGATGGCAACGGCAGCCCCAACGGCAGCTCTGACCAGGACGACGATGATGGTGATCTCGCTCTCGATGCCGGCAGCGATGATGAGCTCACTCGCCGCATTAACGCTGAGGCACAAGAGCTTGACGAGCCTGAGGAGGAGAAGGAGGTCGAGTGGGAAATTGACATGTCTGAGGAAGCCATCAAGGCTCGTGCCAGAGATTTGCCTGCCGACCTCAAGCGTGCTCTTGTCATCGAGGGTGCCGAAGACGAGGACGGTGAGGGCAACCCTTACGACCAGTTCGGCAAGTGGATCCTGTCTGAGGGTGAAGCCAAGGGTGGTGTCTCCAAGCTTGATGATGTTGAGGTTTACCTCAAGGCCAAGGAGCTCGGTATAGAGACCAAGCACAAGACTGTCGCAGTTCTCGCTCAGACCATCTTCGACGAGAATATTGTCAAGCAGGTCGAGGCCCGTAGCAGCATGCTCAAGCGTATGATCTCTTCCGAGAAGCACGAGAAGGCTTTCCTCGGTGGTTTCGAGCGCTTCGTTGGTATGGAGAAGCCTGATCTCATTCCTCAGGTCTCTGCCATCCTTCTTCAATACTACCAGAACGATCTTGTCTCGGAGGAGACTCTCAAGGCTTGGGGCTCCAAGGCCAGCAAGAAGTACGTCGACCTGCCCACCAGCAAGAAGGTTCGCAAGAGCGCCGAGAAGTTCATCGAGTGGCTCGAGACTGCTGAGAGCGACGAGGATGATGAGGAGGAGTCCTCCGACGAGGAGTAAGTGGTCATTGCAACCCTACCAGAAATGTTACGGATCACAATTACCAAGTTACGACACTCCACTCTTGGATATGACGAGCTACCGTCAGGAGTCTTGCTTCGTGTTGCAGTATAATTAGCTTTTAGTAATTGCTAGTCTGTTCTGAGGCGCCTAATAAAGTTCTACTCCTCTCACATAAATCTTGTGCATTCGTAATATTGTGACGCTGTTAAGTGAACATATCACCTGTCGAGCATGATGAGTCGTGAAAGTCGTCTCTCCACGCTTCCTGAAATCACGAAGTTCAGCGCGCACCGCATCTCTTTTCCCAACCACAAAACTCACAACCAACAATGACATAACATATGCTCTCTCTCCAGTGACGTGTCGGCCACTGATCTCTAACAACCACCATCGCCATGGAAAACAACATTCCGCGCAACACACCTGCGCTACTCGGTACGATTCTGTCCCGCGCCAAACAAGAAATGCATCGCCAGATACTTACGCATGAGGACAGCGCGCATCGATCAAATACGCAACAGCTTGTTCAACAGATTTGAAAAGCTACTCAAACAAGCTCAGGTATGTAACGAGGAAGAACGAGTATCAAGCCGACGACCAAAAGGTCCTTGGGATTGCAGACATGGCTGACGTTTGAGATATGGGCTGACGAGTATGTCGAAAATACAGATTGAAAACAACGATCGCAATAGTACTGCTTTGAGCCAATATCAGATGCAGATTGAGACTGCCGCTTTGGTGAGTTTCGACAGTCATGCTTCTGCGTTTTTTCTGTTTCTTTCTGGGTTCTTTTGCTCCTCTTGTTTACATATCCTTTTTGTCTGTTGCCCAAACACCATTGTATTCTTGCAACAATGCGGTCTCAAGTCTTTTGGCGGAGATGTCAATCTCCAAAGAGGCAGAGGCAGAGACACAATCTTTGCAATGTATTCTAATATGCTTCTCAGATACGCGCGAGCGAAGACCTCTTGACCCTCACACGCCAAATGCAGGAACTATGGCTGTTTGGGCAGCTTAAGACATTGGACAAGAATGATATCCAAGGACGTATTGATACAGATGCGAAAGAGGTTGCTGAGATGCTTGCTGTGCTTGTTGGAGGCGAGCAAGAGGGAAACGCGATGAGGGTTGAGAGTTGAGATGATGCTGTCTTCTATTGATGCTCTGCTATAAGGGGGCAAATCAAGCTGAGTAGACACATCATGGTACTCTGCCATCTTCGGCTGGCATTGATTTTCCTCTTCGGCAAATACATCTTCCCTCAGTCCCAGCCATCAAAGGTGACCCTGCCGCCTCTTCATCTTCCAAAACAGCGTAACCACGGCAGACCTCGGAGCTACTTCGAACATACCGCGGCCCAAGTCGGACAACTCGCAATCCACAGTTGCATATTCCAAAAAGCTTCTTTTCTCGTCCAAGATCCGAGTCACAATAATTCGGCACCGTTGACATGTGTGTGTTTGTTCTCTCGGGCCAGAGGGGACAAGAGCCTCGGTAGAAAGAAAAGCCAAGCACACACCTTCCCCGGATCGGCCTTTTGCGGAGAAGCAGAGTGGAAGCGCACATGTCAGAAACGTCATCTTTGAGATGTTTTCTGCTGCAGTCGGCAATGGAATTGTTGCAACTGCAACAAGGACGAGAGGTCGACTCAATGAATACAGACGTCAATCTAGGAAGAGAGATTGCTATATCCAATGTCTAGAAAGAATGCATGACTCGGCATATTGGGATGGAGAGTTTCGATCTTGGATGGGCAGTTTAGGAACACACAATACCGAGGTGCATCCATTCGCCCATTTTGTCGTCTGGGCCTCCGAGAGGTAACCGATAAAACAAAGAGGGTCTTATGACTCAAAAAGTAACGACTGGGGCTCATGATGAGGTCAAATAGGACGTAGGTTCTCTCTCGCTTTTGTGTTTCCCCTTCATCCATCATTTCGTTCTGTTCCACTTGGTGTTTACTACGAGCGTGCATATCCCCTCGAACCGCATTGGGGTTTCCCGCGGATTGGACCACACTCAGAACAACACAGCTCCTCGAGACTCGAAAATCCCTCGAGAACGAATACAATAGGAAGGAAGAACAACCTAAGACCTCGTTGCTTCGAACCCAGTACCTTTGCCTCTCTAAAGCTTCAGAAGCAGCAAGAGAAATAGAAAAGATAAACAACCATGTCAGCGAAATCGACAAAAGGCCCCGGCGGCAAGAAACCAGCCTCAGCAGCAACAAACCTCGTCGCCGGCGGCGGAGCAGGCATGATGGAAGCTCTCGTGTGCCACCCCTTGGACACGATAAAAGTGCGCATGCAACTCTCGAAACGCTCACAGCGTGGTGTAAGTCTCCTCTCTGCCCATCTCACCCACACCAAACCATGTCTCTGATAAGAGTCACAACAGGGCACCCGTCGCGGCTTCATCCAAACCGGCGTCCAGATCGTAAAACGCGAAACCCCGCTCGCCCTCTACAAAGGCCTCGGCGCCGTCTTGACCGGCATCGTTCCCAAAATGGCCATCCGCTTCACCTCGTACGAATGGTACAAGCAAGCCTTGGCCTCCGAGTCGGGCGAAATCACCTCGAAAGCAACGTTTACCGCTGGCCTCCTCGCAGGAGTCACCGAAGCCGTTGCCGTGGTGACTCCCATGGAAGTCGTAAAGATCAGATTGCAGGCTCAACACCACAGTATGGCTGATCCTTTGGACATTCCCAAATACAGGAATGCGGCTCATGCTTTGTATACTGTTGTCAAAGAGGAAGGCGTGGGTGCTTTGTACAGAGGTGTTTCGCTCACGGCGCTCAGACAGGGAACCAATCAAGCTGCAAACTTCACCGCGTATACCGAGCTCAAGGCTTGGTTGCAAGAGCGCAGCGGACACCCTGAAGCTGGGTTGCCTGGTTGGCAGACTGCGTTTATCGGGTTGATTTCTGGTGCTGTGGGCCCGTTCAGCAATGCGCCGATTGATACCATCAAGACTAGGTTGCAGAAGACCCCTGCGCAGCCTGGTGAGACGGCTATTGGCAGGATCGTGACGATCGGAAGTCAGATGTGGAAGCAGGAGGGTATTAGGGCGTTCTGGATGGGCATTACACCGCGTGTCATGCGTGTTGCTCCTGGTCAGGCTGTCACGTTTGCTGTTTATGAGTACCTGAAAGAGATAATGGAGAGAGGGAGAGATATGCAACCGGGCGGTAGTTATGAGGAGTAAGAGAGAAATAATACCGAGATCTGAGTCCACCTACCGCTGCAATAATGGTTTCTTTCCACGCCTGTGCTTTCTTGCTGGCGATAGTAGCAGTGATGACGAATGGTATGATTGAAGTATGCCATTGGTTCATCGCAGGCGATGGAGATGTATATGCAAAGTATCTATCTTCTTCCAGGTCTCTTGGGTCTTGCAAAGGTTTTGCTTTCGACCTTTTGCTCTTGGAACTCCGAGGCCAGAGTGCTTGCCGACCACTCATCTGGCTCGCTGGCTTCGAGTCTCTTTGTGATGTTGAGGCCGACATTGGATGCCAGAGTAACGAGCTGCGAACGTGACGAAGCGTAGACCATGCGCTCCTTGATCTTGCTCTTGCCAGGGCAGCTGTACAGGAAGACGACGCCTTGCTGACCAGGATAGTTGTAGAACGAGTAGCGAGGTTCCGACGAGCTGATCTCGGAGCTGAGGCTGGCGGGCTGGATGTCCTGCTTCGAAGCATCGAGGTGTAGTGTCTCGGTGGGAACGTCAATTTTCTGTTACCACTGTTAGACTCACTCGACAGATAACGCACCGTGTCCGCAACTTACAATCATAACCAGAGAGCCCTCACGAGAATCCTTGAGACCCTCAAGGGCATTAGTAACCTCGTCGCCCAGGTTGAGAGCAATGCCTGCACTGGGCAGACTCCTACCACCAGTGCCTCCACTCTCCAACGCCTCGGTATCCTTGATGTGCTTCAAACCAGCTTCTTCCTCAGTCAAAGGCGCATCCAAACGGTTGTGCTTCTCATGACGGTCCCAACCCTCGGGAGTGAGCTCCTCAGCAGTAGTGCAGAACACAGTCTCGCGGAACCTCTCGACGCCCAATTCACGCACCAGCGTCAAGCGAGTGGACGCAAACAACATCTTCTGACGCACATTGGCGGTATCCGGGACGTATGTTACGGCAACGTAGCCGTCGGCTGCCGAGCCATCTTGCTTGAGCAGAATATATCTTGCTTCGTCTTTGCTGAGGTGTTGCGAGAGACCAGATAGATCGCTGCGGAAGTCCTGGTTGGCTTGGAGGGTCTCGAGGGGTACGAGGGTTTCGTTCTTTATGGTTGCCAGGAGGCCTCGTTGTGATGATGAGGACACGAGTTTGTTGAACGCATCGTGCAATTCTTGCGACGCTGTGAATTGATTGGTTAGTTCCACAGCTAGATAGTGAGTACTAATAGATAAGTACCTGATATTCCTGACTGCATTTTGTGTTGTTGTGTGAGTAGTGTCGGAGAGAGATGGCGGTCGACTGCCCCTCGAAGCTCAAACACGAATTCAAAGCAATGACGCGTTTCATCTTCTCCGAGTCAACACTGACTTGTTCACCTCATCTTTTGCCCTTCGGACTTCTCATGTGCCAAAGGTTGCAACTCCCACGCTTCTCCTACTGCCGGGTCTCAAAGCGATGGCCTCATTGTGAAAGGATACAACTGGGTTTTTGATCAGAGATGACACCATAGAGAGCCCAGAATGGATCGCATCTCTGTAGCTACACGCCTTACGACCCTTTACGTATGTACTGGATGCAACATCTGTTTGTTGTGAATAATTTGTTACGAATACATTATGTTCGTTACTCGCTATGTTCAATAATCATTACGCCAGTCCATGCCTGATATTACGGAGCCATCGTTCAGTCATCAGTTTCTCCTCCTGGAGTCACCTTCATTGCTTTGGTGGCCATTAGCCTGACCGCTCTCTTCATCTTGAGATCCTGGTTGGGGCATGGTGTAGCTTCCATTCCATGCGTCTTTCCTTCCACCTCTGCTCTTCTCATCCTGCTCTTGCTCTCCATCACCCAGCCAGTCCTCGAGTCCAGGAGCAGAGAACAAGCTGCCCTGCCAGAACCCTCTGTAAACTGTCTCCAGAGCACAGAAGAGCCACAGAATGGTCGCAATCACGACCATTGTCGCTGCCCATCCTCTCATGCCGTCATCGCGTAGGTCGCGAGAAAGGAAACACCATGCATTTGCATACGATGCGATTGGGAACACTGCACTCCAGTACGCGATGTTGAACTGAAGTTTTGGCAGCGACATGAGTATGCTCATTGTACCCTGCACCAGCCAGAATGTGGCATGGGCGATGAGGAAGAGGTGCAGGATAATGCCCATCCAATGGATCACCTCGGAAGTTGCGAGAAGTGTGGCCTGAGAAAGTGGTGGTGGGTTCACCTGCGTTGGTGCATAACCATTCTTGATGTATGTGGCCAGGAAAATGCTGAATCTCTGGATCGCAAATGCTCCTTGACTGAGAGCCGCCACAGGAAGGAAACTTCCGACCATCAGAGGCGCTGGTGGTGTCTTGTCTGCGATTAAGCGGAAGAAGTATATGGTGATGATCATGGTGACTTCGGCGATAGCAAAAGACCACGCCATGAATCCTGTGACGAGTAATGCTATGGCGCATTTTGTACTCTCCATGTACACAAAAGGCACAATGGAACTAGCGGTCGATGCCGTGACGAACAGAGGCACAGTAGTCATGACCCAGACTCCCGCCACGTCAGACAACTTCTGGGGCTTCGCATGGCTCATCTGGTAGATGACAAGACCAAACGATATGGCCAGGGACATGACAAGTGCAACCCAGTATAGAGCGAATGTTGCCCATCTTGCGGAAGTCCGATAATCATAGTACGATATGATGCCTTGAATGATAGTGTTGAAGGAAATCGGGATAGCTCCCAGGAACGAGCTCGTTGGGAACTCCATCATGTTCTTCTTCAGCAACACAGGATGCGTAATGTAACGCCAGGCCAACATCCCAGTGAAGAAGCCGAACAGTACGATCTCCAGAATCCAGAGACAGAAGCCAATGTCGCGGAGCCATCGTGCTGCACCAGTGATAGGGTATGGAAAATTAACAAAGCATTGCTGCAAGACACCAGTGCCTATGTATGCGGTCAGAAATGTTCCTCGCCTGTCAATTGTCTCGGGCATACATACTCATGACAATGGTGAACCATGATGGCTCAAAGTTAGCGATTCTCTCCCTCCAATGCCATCCTTTGAGGTTATCTTTGACAGGCATGCTGTAAAATTAGGGCTGGTTGGTATAAAAAATGAGGCTGATGGTGTCGCAAAGTGGAGACAAGCAACACCATGGGTACCTATATATCAGCCGCATCTTCTGTATCTACCGTTTAGTTTAGGTATCAGTGATGGCATTTTCGTCGAATTGACGTAGGCAAAAACCGATGATGCGCTCGCTGTGCGGGCCCGCGGGTGGAACGGCTGCACCCCAGAGGATCCACAGATCTCACCAGCCACAGAAACCGGGGGTCGCAGGCCAGGAAGCTCGACATTGATGTTCTGCATCGTGTCGCAATCGTATAGATGGGACTGTGGTTTTTGCTGTTTGATATTGAGGCTCAGTCGGATCTGGCTTATCGTTTCCATGGCGCCACGCTTATAAGAAACCCGCTGTGTTAAGCAATTACCTCCAGATGGGACTGCGATCGATGACGCATTATTAGTAGGGGTCGAAAGGTTCATCTGCATTAAATATCCCCAACCACTGCAGCGCAGTAAAATGATGCTGTGAACTTGTTTATTACTCTTGATTCTCCGCGGTCTATCTCAAACTCGGATCTTCTGACTGTCTTGGCCTGAAGAAACAACAATGTCACAAGAGAACATGGTCGTCATTGTAACTGGAGCGGTTGGTCAATCTCAAGTCGATTTGCCATCATCGTTCTCACAAGAATCAAACAGAACCGAGGCATTGGTCTGGCCATCTGCCAACTCATCTTGAAAAACAATCAAAATGTCAAGCTATATGCCGCGTCGCGTGCAGGAGCCGACCTTGGACTGAAGAGTGCTGGTTCAGGATCAGTCAAGTATCCCAGCCTAGACGTGACCAAGTCACAGGACATCAAGCAACTGGCCGAAGACATCAAGCGCGAAGAAGGCCAGATCAGTGTGCTCATCAACAATGCTGGAATCAACACTTACCCAGAACACACGCCTGAGAGTGTGCGAAAAATGCTTGATGTCAACTACCGAGGGACCTACAACATGTGCAAGGCATTCATTCCTTTGCTCTCGGAAACAGGACGTATCGTCAACATGTCGTCCGTAGGCTCGCAGTTGAAGATCTACAGCAAGCACAACGCAGCGCGCTTTAGAAACACAGAAACATACGAGGATGTCGAGAAGATCGCCGATGACTACATGGTGAGTTGCAATATGCCTCAGATAGTAGTCCTAGAGTATAGCTGATGATGTTCCAGCAAGCCGTGAAGAACAAGAATGAGCTGGAATCAGGCTTTGGTGACAAAGGTCAAGGCTACAGTGTCAGCAAAGCATGCGTAAACGCCATCACTGCTATCCTGGCGCGTGAGAACCCAGGCCTCATTATCAATGCATGCTGTCCAGGATGGGTGGATACTGACATGGGAGGTATCATGGGCAAGCCACCCAAAGAGCCCAGTAAGAGCTGTCCTCGCCTTGCTCACGTGTATGACAATTTTGCTGACTGAAAGTTTAGTTGAGGGTGCGAGGATTCCTGTAAAGCTTGGTTTCGGGGATATCTCTGGAACGACTGGTCGTTACTGGGCCAATCCTGGGATTGCGGACAAGGCAGACGGTCAAGTCATGGCTTGGTAATCTTTTTCTTTTATAGAAAACGATGTAATGTGATTCTCAAAATTTGATGAAGTACGGCGTGTCCACTATAAGCATGCCTATATCCCGTTCGATCCTGTATGACACTACTCTTGGAGCCAGTGAGTACTAAGGCATGACCTTGACATCAGTTCTCAGTCCAGCCTTCTGTAGACGCTCCAGGAAGGGTGCACCAAGGGCAGCAGGAGTCAAGGAGCCGCCTCCCATACCAACAGCCGGGGTCTCATCTCTCAAGATCGTGATTGCTGCTTCGGCCAAGAACACACCGGTCAAGTAGTACAAACTACCGTCCCAAGCCATACGTCCAGTGATACGCTTGGGGTCATTAGGGTCGGCAGTATCGACTGTGGCAATGGCGCGATACTCGATCCTGTCGCGGCGAGAAGACTCCTTTGAGGGTCCCTCACCAGGTTGAAACACAAAGCGCTTCAATAGCGAACGTACGGGTGAGAGAATAAGCGCAATCATGCCGAAAGCGAGGGCAAAGTGCACCAGAACACCAGTGAAGATGTTGCGAACGGTCATATAAGGGCTGAAGCGGAACTTGGGGCCGTAGAAGCTACCGTTCTCAAAGAGACCCCAACTCCTGTGAACGATGGTAGCGTCGGTAGCACCTTGGATGCTGCTGGACAGTGTTCCGAGATCGCGGACTTGACGAACACCAAAGAGCCTTTGGAGTAGAGTTGGACCTTCCAGACTACTGCGAGGAGGATTGGTTGGGCAGAGAGACCAGGGCTTCATAGCCTCAGAAGTTTCAGAGATGCTGTACTTGTCAAACAAGCCAATCACTGTAGCTAGGGTTCCACCACTAGGCTGGCCCTTCAGGTCGGCAACCGAGAAGACCAGCTCCGAGACACCAGCAGAGAGGGTACGTCTAGCGTGGTTGACCATTGACCAGGAAAGTAAATCAGCCGGAGCAGATTCGACACCAATCTGATGGATGATGATGGCTTTGTTGGCCTTGGCTGTAGCGTGATACTTCTTGATCATCTCGCGGACCCATGGAGTCTCGCCAGTAACGTCAAGGTAGTGAGTGCCATTACGAGCGCAAGCCTCGACAACGGGCTCAGCATACAGCATGTAAGGGCCGACAGTATTGATCAGGACAGTAGTCTTCTTGACCAGGTCATTGACGCTCTGCTTGTCGAGTCCAGAGGTCACGATTTCTGCATGGTGTCAACTATTGTCTTCATCGTGGTCTATGTGAAAGTCACCAACCTGGAGCAAGGCGATCAGGGTTCAGAGACTTGAGTTCTCGGACGAGATTCTGGAGCTTGCTCTCAGAGCGACCAGCAACGGCCCATTTGAGGTCGGTCGGTAGCTGCGAGACGATGTGCTCGCAGGTATACTTTCCCGTGAAACCAGTAGCTCCAAAGACGATGAGTTCGTAAGGACGAGAAGACATGATGTAGCAGAGTCACACTTGAACACTTGGTTGTAGACAAGATACTATTTGTCTTGTCTTGTGAGACGGTTGATTAATCGTCTAAGGGTGGATAGGCGAGCGGTCCCCAAGCGTCGCCCACTCCAAGGCGCGGGACTTGATAGACATTCTCGCTTGACTGTATTCCACAACAGATGGAGGAGATTTCTGATAAAAATTGTAGATTCTCAAGTCATAGATGTGGAAATGAAGACACTGCCATTATTCATAAATGAGACAGCGACTTCCAGCGGTTTCCATTGGAGTGAAGAGTTGTTGAAGTTCCACTGTGATATCAGGTGCCAAGACTCGCTAAATCCCCGGCGCACCCCGTGTCCGTGTGTAAAATTGATTTCGGGTGCGTTCACTTCTAGCAGGACTTCCCTCTTGTCAACATCGAGTCTTCAAACCAACCGCCAAAATGACCAAGAGAACCAAGAAGGTCGGCATCACCGGAAAGTACGGTACCCGCTATGGTGCTTCCCTCAGAAAGCAGGTGCGTCTCGACCAGGATCCATGAATGCGACAGTCGAGAGCGAATGTTTAACCCCTCCCACAGGTCAAGAAGATGGAAGTGACCCAGCATGCCCGCTACACTTGCACCTTCTGCGGCAAGGTCACTGTCAAGAGACACTCGGTCGGCATCTGGGACTGCAAGGCTTGCAAGAAGACTGTTGCCGGTGGCGCTTACACCGTCTCGTACGTTTCCCTCCTTTCAATCGCCCGGACGACGCCTCTACCCTCTGGACAACCCGACTAATACAAGTTTCTTCACAGCACTCCCGCTGCCGCTGCCACCCGCTCGACCATCCGTCGTCTGCGCGAGATTGCTGAGGTTTAAACAACGACCATCAAGTTATTACAGCAATCCATCTTCGGTTTTTCTCGTTACGAGGTTCTTTTTCCATTGGGCAATCGCGGCGTAAAAAATCAGCAAGGACTTTTGACGAAGGGATGATGTAGCTAAGAAGGAAATACCCATCCACGCTGGCTTCTCTATATGCTGGGATCCTGGGGACAATCAAATGAAACTCAGTCATCCTGCCCAAACACTCTGTCACGCTCGAGTCCACCTGAAATTATCGACCACTCTACTATACTCATCGATCATGAATCAACGAAACCTGTCATACCAGTCAGGATGTAACCACTCGAATATGGCACCGTTGCGCAAGATGTCTTTCGCAATCAAAGAAGAGGCACTGGCTGTATTTCAACCATCAGCGCGTACAGCCGACCCAAGTGATTTCTTTATTACCCAAATGCAGCACATGTGAAAGCAATCGAGTGACCATTGTCAGTCTTTCAGCTCTAGCCTCCCCCGCTCTGGCGAAATCACAGTTGTCACTGAAGCCATCAAGATGCATAGTTCTGTTGAATGGTAGCAAAACTCATGGAAAGCCGACGACATCGCGACTCTCGGCGGATCTCTCTATTCACCAAAGGAACTGTGCATCCTATAGCGATACGTAAGACAGGTCTCCGCACATAGGCAGGAAGGAGCAGATGCAGGCTATTTAATCCCTCGGCCTTGAGGCGCTTTGTGTTTATTCTGAAAGCGGATCAAGCACACGCCCAGTCATTCGTCACACGTGAATCGAAGGCAACGCGCCCTCACTCCGCATACCTTAATAGTATATAAAGCTCGCCCCTTCCTTCCCCTTTGCTCCATTCACTCTTTCATGTTCTCTCAAATCCACACGACTCTGCTTCGGGTGCCGTGATAATGACAGACGTGTGTATCGTCTGCTTGGGCGATTTTCGCCTCAGCCCTGAGCATGCCGATGCCGAGACAGATAGCATCCCCATCAAGACCGAGACCGAAACTATTGCGCCGCTTCCCGTGCTCCCTTCTGAACAAAGGTACTCAGATCCTGTCCACCGCGAACATTTTGATCCCCCGGAGCATCTTCGTCAAACCCGTCGATTCCTTGATCGCTTTGATCGGCTTGATAACACTTACATGTGCCGCCGCATAAGCTTGGATGGTGACGTCTCCCCCACCTTCGAAGACCTCCCGGGGGAATCAAGACTCAAGACCAGTGCTGACTATCCATACAGCAAACATCCCGTAGACGATGAAATTGTTGCCCACCTCCTTCCCTGCGGACACAATCTCCACGACTCCTGCTTACGCCCTTGGGTCGAGCGAGCCAACAGTTGCCCCATTTGTCGCGCAAGCTTCAATGTGGTCGAACTTCGCAACTTCCTCGATGGCCCAGCCCACTCTTCCTACATCGTCGAGGAAAAGCAACAACAAGCTGATGTCGATCCCACCTTGATCATCGACGACTTCCTGGAGGAAGAAGAAGCTCCATGCCTCATCTGTGGTAATATCGACAGCGGCCATGCAACCATGTATTGCGATGGATGCGATGGCACAGTCCACATATTCTGCGCTGGCTATAGCGAGGTCACCGCTCCCGAAGTTTGGTACTGCGAATCCTGCCATCGCCCAGGCAATCACGCTGCTAGTCCTCGACGTGCCCCACGAGCACGGAACCCACGACCAAGAAGAGTTGGAGGTAGAAGGCCTGGTAACGAAGCATGGGACAGAGTCTGGGCCAGTGTCTGGCGCCGCCTGAATTTGGACCTCGACTTTCCTCACGAAGAGGAAGACCTTACTGCCATCCATCGCACCCCGGCTCAACGACAAGAGCTTGCTGCCTGGACTCGCAGACTCCAAGTCGCCAGTCGCCAGGGTGGTGCAAACCGATTCAGAGATACCGCCTCCACTTTGCTGGATCGAAGAAATCTCGCTGCCGTGCATTCACCAGAGTCACAGGAAGAACTCCGCGCCTGGAACGCGCTTGACAAGGCCCGCGCACTCGACCCCCAAGCGCAAGCACCGCCTAGCAGGAAGCGCAAATCCGTCACAGGCTCACCCGCCTCGCCTCGAGACAACACAGCAGAGCGTGATCAGGCTGAGCCAGCACGCAAACTCAAACGACCAAGGACCAGGAGAAACATGACGATACCCACACAGACAGAACCTGGTCCGTCTACTATCGAGATACCAGTGCGTCCGATACAGACACCTGTCGAAGGACCAAGCTTCCTCACTCAGCTTCTCCAGGAGGTGGAGAAACAGCCTGCCCCCGAAGAGACGGGCTCACCAGACGCTGAAGCCATGTCTGGAGACGACCAACTCGGACCATCTAACTTAGCGTCTCCTGGAGCATCTCCTATCCACTCGGGCCAGGTTTCGCCTCCACGCGCGTTGTCTGTTACACCTCCACCCCAGCTTGCACGTCCCAGGCCTACTTCCCCTATGCCCCTCACATCGATTGTTCGACCTCTTGCTTCACCGACGTTTTCTCTTGCTATGAATGGCAAGGATGAGCGAGGTAGATCACATCGACGCCCCCAACAACAAGTCAGCAGCCCACCAAGAGACATATCGCCTGGTTCCCCCTCCCGCAACATGTCGTACTCGACTAAGACTGAGATCCAACGAATGGTCAAAGCTGTCCTCGGTCCTCGTTATCGTGGAGGCGAAATCAACAAAGACCAGTACACCGACATCAACCGAGATGTGTCCCGCATGCTCTACGACATGGTTGGCGATGCTGAAGGCCTGGCTAACCAAGATGGCCGTGAGAAGTGGCAGGAAGTGGCTTCGGCTGAGGTCGAACGAGCAATCGGGGCCATTCGCTCGCCGAAAGAAGGCCCGTTCGAACAGAGAATTTGGTTGAGCGGAGCGAACGAATAATGAGCATGGCGCTTTAAAGGCAACACTTGATTTTGGCGCACCGGGTTTCACTTCTGCCTTTTCTTAATTGAGCATCTTTGGCTTCATGGCGTCAGGGCGGGAAATGGGAGAAGCGTACAGATACCCCAACCTCGAATTTTACACCCATCATGGTTTTTCTTTGTTATTCTTCTTCCAGGCTATACTAACACTGTCTTATACTGTGATTCTTGAGTCTCATTGATATTGTGAAATCATAAATCGGGTCTTTGTTCCATCGACGTCATCGAAATGCTGGCGCGTTCACGTCGCGTCTTCCTGAGCGAGCATTCTCTCTACTTGATTCCACACCACATCACCAGAACCACAATGTCGAAAAGAACACTGGACACATTCTTCAATCCATCGCCAAAGAAGGCCAAGATTTCTCTTACGGACTCGAAAGATGCGCCTTCAAGTCACTCAACATATCCCTTCACCGTACCACAATTGCCACCAGAAATCAGCGACCTTCTAAACTTCGCCCCAGAAGCAGAAGGCAAAGCGATAATCGATCAACCGGACTTGGATCTCTTGTACTTCCAACCATATATCCCTGGCTCGATATCAACGCCTCTCTTTGAGTTTTTACGCGGAGAATTGTTCTTTTACCGTGTCAAGTACAAGATCAAGCGTGGACCCATCGAAACAGACATCAATACGCCACGCTTCACGACTGTATTCGGTGTGGATGAAACCTCTTCATTCCTACCCGATGGCTCCCTGATCGACGCGACTACCAGAAAGCCGATCCCAAAGGATCGCTACAAGACATGCAAACCACGACCGATACCCCACTGTCTTGACCTCCTGCGCAAACTCACAGAAGCAGCAACAGACCAACGCTACAACTTCTGTCTTGTAAACTACTACGCCACCGGCGACGACAGCATATCCTACCACAGCGACGACGAACGCTTCCTAGGCGTGGATCCCGCAATCGCCTCCTTCAGCCTCGGAGCCAAGCGCGACTTTCTGCTCAAGCACAAACCCACTCCGCCCTCTGACACAAAGTCGGCCGCTGCAATAGCCTCGGAAACCAAACCTCTGAAGCTTCCCCTAGGCAGTGGAGACATGGTGCTGATGAGGGGAAGCACGCAGGGTAAATGGTTGCACAGCATACCCAAACGCAAAGGAGGTGAAAGTGGGAATGGAAGGATCAATATTACGTTTAGGAGGGCTATGGTTGCGGGAGGGACAGAGAATTATTATAGGTATAATGTGGGTGATGGAGATGTTATGAAGTGGGATGCGAAAACGAAGAGCATGGTTGTTTGGGGTGAGAAGAAGGAGGGTGATGAGGTTGAGAAGAAGGAGGTCAAGGCTGAAGATGTGGATAAGGGATATGCTGCATTGTAGGAGTTTCGAGATCGAGGGACATACCTTGATTTCTGAGATATGTCTTCCCCGTGTGCAAAGATATGTCACCCATGTAGCTGTAGGAATGCACAGTCCTTGCGAGACGGTAGCGAGATCCATAGAGAGTGGATAGTTTTACGACTCTCAGTGAATGCCTGATATACAGTCAAAGAACCGTGCATTTCTATAGCTGGTCTTCTAGATGGTACCAAAGTCCAAGGAAAAACGACAACATCACGACTCTCTGTGGACAACTCTTTGTTACTAAAAACACCGTGCATTTCTGTAGCTATCTGCGTGACACATCTTTGCATGTAGGAGGGTATGAAGCAATCACAATTAACCCAGAGCTCAACAGGAGATGGGTCTTCATGAGCTGCAATAAGTTTCAAAGGTGACGAGTGGTCATATCAGCCTTCGCTGTAGGTATTGGTTAGCAATCAGTGCGTCAAAATTGCAGTGTCGTTATGCCCGAGAGGACTGAACGAACAAAACAAGGAGCCCACTTGAGGACGAGACTGAGCAGAAGACAAAACGAATGTCGCAGCCGTGAATCGAACACGGGGCTCGTGCATGGCAAGCACGAATTTTACCACTAAACCACTGCGACAGATGATTGGATGAAGTAAAATCTAAGTCCAATATAATACTATGTCTTCAAACGGGAAATCACAGCTGCTCCATGATATGCATGTGCTTCTCGAGCTTCGACAAAGAAGTCAACCTTGTCCACTGTTTACACAACCTCTTGATAATCACCTTCACCAAACACCGAACGAAAACTCGAAGCCCACACTAATTTGCCGTCCATGCATACACAACAAAGAAACTAGAGCACAGCCGCACCACAAGCCCTACGAGGCACCCATCACATCTCTCGACCCTCCAACCCTTTCACAACCATGGATCTCGCCAAAAACCTCCTCCGCATAACCGCCCGCGCATTCTACACAACCGAAGACGTCCTCATCGTCGACGCCCTCGGCATCCACAGCACCCTCACAGACGCCGACCTCGCCCACTGTCTAGGCACCAACAGAAAAGAACTACGCAAGCAATGCGGCAAGCTCAAAGACGCAGGTCTCATCTCTGTCCAAACCCGCGCTGAGAAAAAAGAAGATGCTCCTCCCCCATCTACAAATCCAAATTTCAAAAACAGAGAGCATGTCAAGCATGTAGATTGGTATTGGTTGCATTTCCACCCGGCGATTGATGCCATCAAGTATCGCTTGAGTAAGCTGTCAAAGCACATCGATAGTATGGGCGCGCCTACCACTGAGAAAAAGGACCTGGAATGCCCGCGGTGCAAGAGCCAGTATACAGACCTCGAAGTCATGGACAACATCGATCCGCTTTCTGGAAGCTTCCTCTGCCATCTCTGCGAACACCCTCTGGATCCCGTAAACGAAGACCTGCAAGAAAACGAGAGCAAAATGCGCCTCAACACCCAAGTCGCCGCCATCGAAGCCCTGCTCCGCGAAATCGATCAGGCGAATGTACCGGAGAATGACTTTGACACGGCGTTGTCATTGCACTTGCCTATCAACAGGGGTGACGCACACCCAGATCGTCCAACAAGAATAGCAGAGGAAGTCAAGCCGTCAATCGCAGGCTCCAAGGGCTTGACTCTGGCGCCCGACAAAGTCAAGGTACAACTCGAAGACGATGTCACCACGAAACCAGATCCGGAGGCCGCGCGCATCAAGCGCGAAAAGGAGGCCAAGCAAAACGCTTTGCCAGAATGGCTTACGAGGTCGACGGTTTCTGGCGACATGACAACGGCAGGTGCAAAGGAGCTGAGAGAACAAAGAGAAAGGGAAGCTCACGCAGGAGGTTTGTCAGTCGACGACGCAGCAGACGACAAGAAATTGGGAGGTACGCCAGGCAGAGACGACGCAGTCATGGATGATTACTGGGCCGCGTACCGCGCAGAGCAAGAGAGAGCAAGAGTAGAAGAGGAAGAGGAAGAAGACGAAGACGAGGAAGACGAGTTTGAAGATGTGCCTCCTGGCGCCAGCGTGCCGGATATCAAAGTCGAAGAGGCTGAGGGTCCGGATGCCAAACGTGTCAAGACTGAGCAAGAGGCTGAGGACGCTAAGCCGTTGGCTAGTGTGGCTCCTGCTGTGGATGCCAATGCAGAGTCGGATGAGGATGACATGGAGTTTGAGGATGTCTAGAGGGCACTCAAAGTATACTACGATACCCATAGACCATGAGATGAAAAACACAATACCAAGTATATTCTTACAAGACACTTTGAGATGAACACTTTTGAGTTACTCGACATTTGACGAAAAGAAAACTCGCTATGCTTTTGTTCATGATGCTATACATCCACTCCTCTCATCTCATCCTAATCCAAGAACCTCTTGATCTCACCTCCAACACCCTCGAGATCAAGCAAGAAGGTGTCATGACCGAACAGACTTCTGTCTTCTCCAAGCTCAACATGCGTGACCTTCCTGTTTCCTACCTTTCTCAACGCAGCAGCAATCTCCCTCTGCTGCCAAGCAGGAAACAGAATATCACTCGCCACACCCAACACCAACGCAGGAATATCCCTCAAGCCTTGCAATCCCTTGACCAAATCAGCCGGTGGCTCATCGGTCTTGACAGCAGCTTTGATGCTGCCAGTATCCTGATCCATGATTTCTGCAGTCGACTCTTGCTCTTCGTAAGGTGTATCCGGCAACGTCAAGTTACAGAGGTCTGCAGCCCCAACCTCTGGTTTCGGCGTAGGTTTATCAGCACCAAACTGCACCAACTTGTGCGCATTTGATGCCCTTACGCCCTCCAGCATATCCATGTGTTCCTTGCCCAAGTCAAACAAATCCATAGCTTTGGACACATATAACAAACTGTTGGCATCATACTCCAAACACCATTTTTCTCCCGCGTGATCGAGATATGTTTCGATCAAAAAGTCTGGACACAAAGCAGGAGGTTTGGAAGGGTCGGCGCGGCGGCGGCCGAATCGCAATTCCCATTCTGGACCGCTGCGGTAGGTTACGGTTGCGATTTCGCGGGCGAGTTTCATGCCGGCATGGGGTGGGATGGCGGAGTAGTAGTTTCCGCGTGTGGAGGACCAGGCTGGGTCGTTCATGAGGACTGCGGATGGTGTCAGCGTTGACCAAGGCAAGAAGAGAGAGTAAGGGATGGCATACCTTGACGTTGGGTATGGCGCATGGCTACGCTGTAGGGGTGACTCCTAGCACAGCCAGAAATACTAACGAGTTTGCCCACTCGCTCAGGGTGCAGGACAGACGCAGCCAAACTCTGCATGCCGCCCATACTGGAGCCAACAGAAGCGTACAACTTCTCAATGCCCATCCAGTCGAGCAGACGAAACTGCGCTCTCACCATATCCTGCATAGTCAAGATAGGAAAACGAGTGGCGTACGGCTGATCGCCAGCCAACGGATCCTTAGAACTAGGTCCAGTACTGCCGTAACAACCTCCCAGCACATTAGTGCAGATGACAAAGTACTTGTCCGTATCAATAGGAGCACCGGGCCCAATGAACTTCTCCCACCAACCCGGCTTGGAGTTGGCAGGAGTGCTCTTTGCATGGCTACTAGCACTCAATCCAGTATGCAGCAAGATAGCATTGCTCTTGTCGGCATTGAGGGTGCCCCAGGACTCGTAAGCGATGTCGAAGGAAGGCAATACACCGCCCCAGTCCAGTAAGAGCGGCGAAGGGCAGTGGAAAGTCTCGGTAGCACCGGGTGCGTACGACGGCTCGGGTCCAGATAACGATCGCTTGTTTGTCAAAGTCTGCGTTTTTTTGTCCAAAGCATCCAAGCAGGGGAAGCTGAGCGGTGGGTTCACGACTGGAATCTCCGAAGGTCTTTCTGCTTCGACTATGGGTTGGCCAGCGGCTGCTTGCGAGGGCAGTGTGGGTGTGCTGTGCAAGCTGCGGTGGATGGGGAGGAAGCGTGTTCGAGGGTTGGTTCGGCGGAACAGTCCATTGGCAAGTTGCCTGGCTGCTCGAGGTGTCGACATGATGTCTTCTCTGTCGTTTTTGCAAAGGAGGAGACAAGTGTGAATGATTACAATGCTCTCTGGTGGAAAAGTCATGGTCCTTGAATCTGACGCCATCAGCCGAGGCGTTTGTCAGCCTCCGAACTCGGGCTGCCTGCTCCAAGAGTCACCATGCCTTATCTCCCACCCATCACCACATGCTGGTTATTTACTGAATTTAAAGATACTGCGCATGACAGAAGACACCAGAGACGTGCCACTAATCGCTAGAGTTCTCGGGAATAGCTTGAGACGACAGCTTTTGCCGCATCACACTCATTGTCCTGTGCAATGCCAGTAAGCATCGAAAGCAGGACCATGCATCACATGCAAACTAGAAATTGTGGACATAGGTAGACTGTAGATGATGATGCATTTTGCTCGACCCGTCTACAGGTTTGTCCTGACGACCGAGGCTCGTCTTTCAATCCAACAAAAGGAGTAAGAGAAGTTGGAAACTATCAACTGTGCCCAAAAGCGATGCTGTTGACCATACTGATGATGAGCTTGATGATGGAAAAAGAAAAGGCGCCTACTCAAAACGGATGACGGAGTGAGACTAACAGCGAAAACAACAAGGAAAAGAAGAAAAGATTTGTCGACTCAACAGAGGTAAAAAGGTGGTAAGAAGTGAAGATGAAAAGGGGGAGAAGAAAACAAACAGTCCGCCCTCCAAGAGAACTCATTGCAATCGAAACACATGTGCGAATGTTCTGATGATGGCGGCTCTCATACAGGGTGCCGGAAACGAATGACTGACATCTTGCACGGTGGTAGAGAATGCGTGGAAACAATGGATATCATCGCTTCAGTTGTATTCAAGGTTACCACCGATTGAGAAGATATCCCAGCTTAAGTCACACCCATAGGCCTTGGTGTATACCCGCTGTTGCGGTTGCCGTTCCTGGTGGGACTTCCCTGACTTTCAGAAGACTTGTTCGGGTGCATGGCAAAAGGCGGCTGTGGTGGCAGGTCCGCTGCCACATGACGAACACTGGCCTCATTACCCCACGCGTTTGCCTGTTCGGCATCTGTGTCAACACGAGTGACGACGGGTGCACTACCCCTGCTTTCACGAGATTTGGGCGTCGTAGATTGTGGTGGTGGAGCTACATCTCCTGGTGTACTCGAGGGCCCCTTCGTACGGTCGCCATATCGCTTCAGGATTTCCTTGGTCGTGATATCGGCGCTGGCAGAGAACAAAGTGGAGTCGTTGAGGATGAGAGCTAAATCTTCTGGCACCTTCGAAGAGTGTTAGCATTATGGTAAATGTTGAAGAAAGGCATCGAAGACTTACCTCGCACATGTACTCGTTGTACTCAATGAGTGAGTGCACCGCCTCGATCGCGAGCAAGTTGTCATCCAAGGGGACATCGCGTTTCCCCAAGTGTAAGATGTTAGGTGCCATCACAGTGGCGAGATTGTGAACGTCCATCTTGCTGCCAGATTCTTCGTCAATGTGGGAGAACGAAGACACCCATTGCATAAAGTTGAACAGCACTTCCATCGTGTCTCTATGTGCTTTCGGCAGAAGACAGCATGTAAGGTGGAGTACTCGTCGCCGTGTCTCTTCGTCAGTGATCCCTGAATAGCGGTTAGTAAAAGGCTCCTGGCTGATGTGTGATCTGATAAACTTACTCTGTGAAATCAACCACAACTTGTGCAGTTTGAATGTCATAAGCGGGTCTGGCAGCTCTCGTAGGAACTTCTTCAGAAGTGCAGCGACTTGCACTGGGTTCTCTTTCGTGAGATCGACGTCCACCATTTCCTTGGAGTCAATTTCTTCTTTGACATCGTTGAGTCTCTTGATGTTACCGTTCTTGCGGAAAACACCCTCAACCGACATGTCCATCATTCGCATCGCGGATATGGCGTCCTGGATGAGAACAGGTATCCGCAAAGCACCGGGCCCGATGCCGTCTGTTGATTCTGCATAGTCTTTCTCAACCAACTGCTCGAGAGACACGCCAAATATGCCCCGCTTGTTGCCTTTGGACTTCTTGCCTGCCTCAGGCTTGAAGGCCTTTCCAAACTTGCCCCAGAACGTGGGTCTCTTTGTCTCGATAAGATCAAGCAATTCTTCTTGGTTGAAGTGGCCCTCAAGAAGAGGTTCCATCGAAAGTACGGCTACGTGTCGAACGATGAAATACTCAAGTGCTGAAAGCTCGGAGAAGTACTTCTTTGTCTTCAAAGCTCCACCTTCCCCAAGAGCTGGCTTATCTTCGTTACCAAGCGAGACGTGTCGTGTGTGACCGTTGTTGACAAGCTTTGGTCTTGGTTCCTGAGGTATCATCGGGCCACGATGGAACTTCGAGGCGTTTGGCCTTTGCTCTCTCGTTTGCTGTGCCTGCACAATCCTCGGAATATCGTCCAGGGTCATGGATTCATGGTTTCCGAATTGAAGTTGCGACATGCGCGATCCACCGGCTTCACCATCTTCAACAATCTGGAAATTGCCGGTTTGGCGGCGTTCGAATCTGTCCTCCGGGTTGCCATGCAGGCCTTCGGGACCATCGATTATTCTGGATGTACGGGCCTTGTGATTTGTTGTTGAAATGTTCTTTTCCATGCGCGTAGATCGCAACCTTCGGATGTCTCCAAGTGTCTGTTCGTACGATGGTGAGTGCTCACGCTTGGTTGATCCGGCATAAGACTTGGATCGGGTGTTCGACCTGAGCAACGGCGGGTCCATGGAACCCTTTGGTGACACACGATGTCCGCGGTTGGAATCATAGTCTGTAAGGTTTGGATCATCTGAAGTATGAGGCAAAGCACCGCTTGTACGTAGTGTAGCAAGTAGCCTTGCATGAGCGACACGAAGAAGATGTACGTATTGTTGAAGGCGCGTGACAAAGACGAGATCACCCTCGCTCGAGCTCCCGGCATGGCGATCGCAGAAGAGTTTTTGAGAAGACTCGTCCCATCTTGCTAGTGAATGTTCGTCGGGGAGAGGTTTCGAGCACTTGCTGCAAGTAAGGCATTGTGCATGAAATCTTCGGTCTCTGCGTACAAAGCACTTGTCCTCGACTGACTTGTCGCAGACAGCGCAGTTGTCAGCAGATCGTGCAACGAAATTTTCTGTTCCACTTCTTGGGTCTTTGTCTTCTTCGATAGCGAGTCTGTCGTCAAGAGCGCCGATCTCGTCCAGGAAGTTGGTTAGCCCCTCTTGGCTGTTGGTTTCGCGTTCCAACTTCAAGGCGCCCTGAAGACAGATGCGGATTAGAAGCTTGAGATAATGCGCCAAACCTGTGACAAGGGACAGAAGCTCTTGAGTGACACCCAATCGCCTCACGCCAGTCTCTTGGGATTCAGCAAGCAACTGGAAGAACGCGACCACCTTCTTGCACAGAAGTTTGGCCTCTCTCGAATAGGAAAGACCTGGGAAGAGTCAGTAAGCATGAAACAAACTATACGACAAATGAACGTACCCTTTGCTGTGTGAGACTGCAGGACTTGATCTAGATTGTCCGCTGCGGAGAAGAGCAGGTCGACGTGTGTAATGAATCTCTTGGCCGTCATGACTCCATCAACGTAGGCGCCATTGCTGACATGTAATAACATATCAGAGATGCATGTCGCTGATTTCTCTTCGAAGGATGAGAGCGTGCGCCATATCCAAAGTACTTTTTCCTCAACGCTCTCCTCGCTTTCTTTGACAATCTTTCGCATCTCTTCTGTGGCATTCTCCTCAGAATCCAGAGGTTCATCTGCAGAATCACCCTGATGCAGCCGAACGTTCCAGTATTTGTGAATCATATAACACTCCGGGTGCCAATGCTGATTTTGACCATTGCGGAAGATTTCGACGAACTGTTTCAAGATGGCGGTGTGACAGCCATTGCAGCGTTGAGCGAATTTGGTCGAGTAATGGTAGTGGCAGTATACGTTTCCCTCGTGTTCGTAGTAGCTGTCCTGAGCGCCAAAGACGGTCGGGCATACAGAGCAGGTAAAATGTTCGATGTGGTATTTGCGGTCGAGCGCAGTGATGTAGGATCCGCGGAGGGCGCCTCCACAGGCATGGCAGAGCAAATCCAGTCTGCGGAAGTAATCCGTTTCGCAAAGAGGGTATTGATTCGGAGGCTGTTCTGGGACGGGGAAGAATTTAGATGCGACAACTTTACCGCAGTCCTAAACACAGTCAGCAATTATATAGAGATTCATATTTCAGATGTACGGACGTGGCAGGTGAAGCACTCGAGATGGTAGGTACCGCCCAAAGCGCGGACGAATTGGCCGGTCAGGTGGCCACCACATTTTGCGCATATCCTGTTAGACTGTTTTCCATTGGGTCGAGAGCGGTCCCGCGAAGGTGAGATCTGAGTGTCGGCAGGCCGGTCGTCCTTGACGTCTAGGCTGCGCTTTGGTCTGTGACGAGACGCCAATTCAAGCTGAGATTCTGCGTCTGTAGCGGGTCTTGAAGGCGAGTCGCTGGGAGACTCAAAGGTGTTGGTGCGAGATGGTGGTAACGCGATGTCGGACGGATAGGGATGATCATCAGCGTCGTGCTGGGTGGGGTGGTCGGTGGGTAGACCCATGGTGTATTAAGAGAGATTGCGAACACAGGAAAAGAGCGAGCGTAAGGTAGCAGCGGCTACTTGGGTTGAAGCGTCGAGCGAGATGGGGTTGAGTAGGATATCATCAAAACAAGGACAGGCAGTTGCGGAGGGTCAGGAGGCGGCGGGCGATTGTGTGTCTTTAGTCTGGGCGGACGCAGCGCCTGCTCGTTGGAAGACTGGATAGCGACCGCATGGGACGTTGTTCCAGGAGTCGAGGTAGAGAGAGCCTGCGTGGAGCGGCCAAGAGTGTAGGGTGTTTGTAGGTAAATAGTCAAAAGCACGAGCTTCAAAGGAGGAATAATGCTCGAGAGAGCCCCGGGGCGCCAAGGACACGCACGAGAAGAAGTCGTGACTCGCAAACGCTGTTTGGCTGAGAAAGCGAATTCCACGAGACACAAGGAATCTGAGGAAGAACCAATGCAGATTCCGACCCTAGCCCTGTTGCTGCCACTGTTGTGTCGAGCCCTAGCTTGCTACTCGGCTGCAGCCATACTTTTGCAGCCATACTCTTGCATCAGCTCTTCGTTTGGCTCTGAATGCTTGCCCTGACTTCCAATGCTTGGTGAGCGTGTTGCACACGCGTGGAATCCATGGCGCCGAATGGCCGAAGCTCCATGCAAATTCCCCGTATTACTCGTCCCTGACAGTGCCGATCTAATCTCTCCATCCTCTCCCCATGCACATGTCCGGGTCGCAGTCACAGTTGAAGCACCGAGTACACAGTTTCAAACAAGTGTCTCCTGAAATCACAAGTGTTTTCACGAAACCTGGTCATTCATGGATGAAGTTGCACCAGGCGGAAGCCCAAAAATTCTATGCATCCTACCTGCCAAAAATCCAATCACTCCAAGATCGTGCCAGACGGCTATCAATGACTGCGCGTGGGTCGAACGGTCTATACATCAGATATCTCTGCCACCAAGTGAGATTACGAGGTTGGTTCGGCAGACAATTGCTTTGTACCGTCGTGTTCCCACACATGAAACGAGCGTTCCAATGTGTATGTCCGAATACCCAATTGCTCACTTGTTCGTGACCTCTCCACGTTCGAAAGGCATCCAGCGTATTACTGCAAAAGCATTGACTCACAGCGTTGTTCTCGTGCATAGGATGACATGTGTCCTTGAACGATGGGGCGTGATGAGTGAGTATGATGACCTCCTTATGAGGATCCGTGTCAGCAATGTGTCGAAGTGATGTACGCAACCACTCGACGTCTAGCTCATGTTCTCTGTTATGATTCTCGATGGACCAATCCCTGATACATCCGAAATCTTTGTTCAATTGAGCGCAATCGGGTTGAATGTGAGAGTGAAGGGTGCACCCCAGCACGATGATATTGGATCCTGCTAGGTCGATTCTCGTACGATTCAAAAACACCAGCTTCTTTTGCAAGGTCGGATCTTGCACCAGCATGTTCGCAGCATCCAGTCCTTCTTGTCGCGACGAGCCGTAGTATTCATTGTTGCCGGCAACCAAGAGTACACGATCAAAAATCTGACACTGAAGTCTTAGGAAACCGGCATAGTCGTCGTAGTCACAAAAGCGTCCAATATCTCCAACGAGGGCCAGATGGGATGCAGCGCAAGGAATGTCGTAGTCGTACTTGCGTTTTTCCAAGTGAAGGTCTGACATGAATTGTATCCTCGTAGCCATAGTGATATACGGCCATGTGAAGGAGTGAGGGATCGGTCGAGGAGTTTTGGAATTCCCGTCCGCGAAGTCCATGCCAAGAGCCTCTCGCTGGCGCTTTGAACTTGAAATCAACAGTGGCCTCCAGACACACATCGTCGTCGCACATCACATCATTGTCGTCGATCATCGCATCCTTAGTCCTCAGTCGCCGCCCTTCGTCGTCGACCGAGTCCCCTCCATTCCAATCGCTCCAGACAAGATGGCCAACCCCGGCGCACCCGCTGAACAGCCTCGCATGATCTCGCGTCCAAAGAGAGCCCCCACTGGAGACGAAGAGGCTACTGCGATCCTGCGTCTGGGAGAGTTCCAGCAGGTGCCCGCGCTGAACTTATCCGAAGCCCGTACCATCATCAACGCAGTCACGACTCGCAGGCGCAACATCAAGCAAAAGGTCACCGAGTCCGAGACACTTCTCAAAACCCAGGAATACCTCGAGTTGTTCGCGCGCTTCAAGCAGCAGGAACACGTCACTGCCGTCGAACAGTTGCTCACAACCCGCACCGAGCTCGAGCGCTTTGAGCGCAGTCAGCTCGGTGAGTTTACTTGACTACCGCTGTACCTGTTTGTTTACTGACCGTATCAAAAGGAAGTCTATGCCCTGATTCCGCTGAGGAAGCAAAGACACTGGTGCCCTCACTTGAAGGCAAGATCTCAGATGAGGAGCTGCAGGAGCTACTTGACGAGATGATGAAGCTGAGGAACTTCGTGCAATGAGAGACCACCCATCTTGGTTTTCTCACACACCAACACGCCTGACGACTTGTCACGTACTGGCCCGCGCACCGATCTCGTCAAAGCCTTGAAATTAATGGAGTTTGCTGCGGGAATGGATGCATCTTTACTGGCGTTGGACATGCATAATGCAGCTCTTTTCTTCGAAGCGCGGAGTTTGGATTCCACACGAAAAGCGAGATGATAAAGGTATATCAACCAAAGGTTCAGGCGCCTACGGTACTCACAGGACGGACTTTTGAAAGGCTGCTCGGATCCCCCGGCAGGAACGACCGCAACTCGTTAGTGAGGTTCGCTTCGCGGAACCATGAATGCAGTCACCCATACTTGCAATGGTCTTGGAACGCGCATGCGCGTATTCAAAGAAGGAGTGATAATACAGCTTGGGCAGACTATCCTCGACCAAGTTTCATTCTATACACCACTTTCGTATTCATTTAGATGCGCGACGAAGTAGTCAGCGCAATCGAATGTTTCGTCTGAACCCCATATGATGTTCTCGAAACAAACAAGATATGATTATTGTCATAGTGTCGGGTGGTTGTCTAATGATCGTGAATGTCGCCTCAAATTTCCTGCCCATGCCTGCTTCCACATCACGACGGATGTTACACTGATATCATGCAATCTACTTTTGTGCCTTGCCTACTATCGAGTGAATGATAATCTTCGTAGTTCTCTTCAACTACTGTATAGTCGCATTTATATTCAAAGTGCTTCTGATTGGATCGTCCTCCACGCTTTGCGCTCGGGCCGGCAAAACCGCGCCAAGGACGATTCGACATCACTCGACTGGGACCAAGAGAACGACTGGCTAGCATAGCGATTGGGCTTGTCTACACCACACAACATGCAGGCCTTCAGAAGAAGCGCTGCGCAAACTGCGCGCGCAGTTACCCGTCAGCAAACAAAACGCCATGCCCACCACGAAGCCCCAGCCGCCGGCAGCATCAAGTATCCTGAGGAGGAGAAGCTCGGAGTACGTGTCATGGGAGGATACAAGAGACTGTAGACTGATGGAGGAGACAGAGCGGATTCTTCATGGCCTTGTCCCTCGTTCCGATCGGCTTCCTCATGTACAAGTTCTCTGGTCCCGGCCACTACGAGCACAAATACCTCACCCGCGTCATCAACAGCTACGACGGTTACAGAAAGGACGCTGCTCACATCGCCGCTCTCCACACCGATGCTCTTGAGCAGGCTGCTGCAGACCGCAACCTGTTTGCCAACACCCAGCGCGCCCAGAACGTCACCTTGAGGTTCCCTGAGTACGTTCGAATCTCTTTGCACTTCCCTCCAACACGGCATCAGGAAACACAGGTGTTACATCAGGAGAAAGAGAAGGATACTATGATGCGAGAACAGATACAGGAAAGATACGCGAAGAGAATTGGAAGGCTAACAAAGTTCTGTCGGCAGAATCCTCAACACTGGAGCTCCTCACAACGTGCCCGCCGGCCACTACGCCGACATGTCACAAGTCATTGCCAAGTTCGAAAAGGAGGCCAACGAGGCCAACGCAAAGAAGCTGCAGCAGATCAAGGACAACAAAGTCCCCAGCGAGCACCCTTTCAAGGGCCACCTTCCCACTGGCGTCGAGACCGTGTTGATGTAGATATACCATGCCAAACAAGCGAATTTCATGTTTTCCTTTTGTATCTTTTGTAATTCGTGGCTCGTGTGAAACAAAAAGTGTTGCTGCTGCCACCGCTGCTAGATCGAGGCAGGCTTCCCATAACTCCATTTGCGCCTTGCCCATGCCGGATTGAATGTACAGGTGGTGATACAGATTTCGGATCGGGTTCGATCCAAAGTTTACTTGGAAGCGACTTGTCTCACGTTGCTGGTGTGAGGAGCGTGGCCAGGAGTGGCGGGTGCATCGGGAACGACGACATCTTCAAAGTCATCCTGGGCGACGGCGCGAATGGTGAACGAGTCTGCGGTGGCGGGTCAGTCAAGTTGAACCGGACAGATAGAGAGGAGGCAGAGGCAACGAACAAACACCGATAGCGAAGCCAAAGATGGCCAGACCGGTCAGGGCATTCTTGATAATGTACGGCTGACGGGCACGGTAGAGAGCGGCGGTGGGCCTGTTGTACTTGTCGTAGTACGACGACTGAGGGATCCTGCGGTCGAGTCAATGGGCGAGATTCTGTGACGAGGACCAGACACTGCGTACTTTCCAAGAGGCATGTTTGCTCGAGTCGTAAAATAATTAAATCGGACTGCAGAGGGAAGGCACGATTCACATGTTCGAGAAGGGCAAGTGCCAAGCAAGACCGGCGAGGGTCGTGGCTGCTTTCCCGCGCGTCGAGCGAGCCTCAAGTCGAGAGCAAGAGAGCTTCATCACATATTCTTCGACCACATCGCATTGCGCTTTCCATCGCCATTCTTCCTTGGTCGCCTGTCGACACGGCCGACTCCACTTCCACAACCTCTGGAGAGCCCTCAGAGCTGCTTGACACGTGCCTCATGTCGCATTGGACTTAGCTGTCACTGAACTCAACCCCGTCTGCGTGACGTCTTCGGCGCGTCTTCCGTCCTCCACTATGGCTGCTCAAGCAAACGTCGCCGACACAATCAAGCAGCTGAATGCTGCCCGGAACCTTGCCCTCGCCGACCCTGCTCTCTATCCTCAAGTCGTCCCTGGCCTTCTTCGAATCGTGGGCGCTGATGCCATCCTCGAATTGAGAAGATGGGGCGCCGACTTCTTCGCCGAAACATTCGCATCTCCCGTGCTCGCCCAGGAACACAAGCAGAGCTTAGGTCTACAGGTCCTGGACACACTCAAAGCTTTTCTCGAGCGCCCCAATGAGGACACTGCCGTCATCAAAAGCGTAGTTCAAACGGCCGCGAGCATCTACCCTTTCATCTTCCGCCAGACTGTCACAAATCCCCAGGATCCCTCACCATGGCAAAAAATGGCTGCTATCAAGTCGAGCATTCTGCGTAGGATGCACAACGCTCCTCCTGGTATTCACATTTGCTCGGTCAAGTTCATTCAGAGAGTGGTTCAGGTCCAGACTCCCGGCTTGATCGCGGATCCAAGACGGCCTGAACAAAATGAGGTCTCTCTTGCTCTGGTCCCCCGCGATCATCCCGTCATGTCTCCTTCTACATTGGAAGCTGAAGCCTTGGGTTTGCTCGACAGGTTACTCGGCGTATTGCAGGACAACAGCACCGATGCCTTGCTTGTAACCGCTACTCTGAACAGTCTCGGTTCTTTGGTCAAGAGCCGTCCTTCTGTCGCCAACAAGATCATCTCAACCGTCCTCAATTACAACCCCTTCAAGCTCGCTACCACAACACCTGTCTCGCCAACTCACAAGGTTATGATTCGATCCATGACTCGCACGACAACTGCTTTCTTGTTGAACATCATCAAAAAGAACCCCAACCACCCTCTCGCTGGTCGCATTCAACAATGTATCGAGAGACTCAGACATATGCTTATAGAGGTGTTCGATGAATCAAGCCGTAAGAGGGCGGCTCCTGCCGAGCCCACTGATGGTCTGTCTGAGGCAAAGCGACAGCGTCTCAGTGCACAAGTGCCGCAGCCCAGTTCTCCGACTTCTCAGATTCCGCCGCTACCACAAGGACCTATCAGCCTTGCACAGCTTTTCACTCTTACGAGTGACCAGGGACTGCGGAACTTTGATGTAAACGTGATTCCTTCCAATGTTGTTTTGAGCATCGTGGCACCACTTTTGAAATCTATAGATAAAGCCAAAATGGACGCTGCTATCAACGCTGTTCAAGTAAGATACTTGTCCTTGGCTGCGAGGCCCGTCACGGCTTCGAGTGCTGCTCAAGCAGTTACAGGTACTGGCCCCGCTCAGACCGACGAAGACGAGGACTATGAGCCTGGTATGGAAAGTACAGACCAAATCACCAACAATCTCGATCAAGCTCCTCCAGAAAACGACCGAGCTCCGGTGTCTTTGGGACCGTTCAATCTGCCTCCACCACCGCCATTGACTGCAGAACAGACTGCGGAGTATAGCAAAGGGGCTGTCAATCGCGTATTTGGCACCTTGAGCGCAATGGACCAATCTGCACCGAGTAAAACTCACAAACCTGGGTTCAATCGTCTCGCGGCAGCCAGCCACGATCGAGATGCCTGGATCACGATTGTCACTCGTCTTGCCACACGCGCTCCTGCTGGACTAGATGATAGCAAGCTCAAGTCCGAGTCGAGCAGTCTATCGAAAGGCAGGTTTTCACTTAATGACGCCGTACGGGATTCATTATACTTGTATGTCGTCGATGATTTCCGAAAACGCATCGATGTTGGCATCTCCTGGCTCAACGAGGAATGGTACAACGATCGTATACAGAAGCAACAAAACGAGGGAGCAGAGTATATTCCGGAGCACTACGAGAAGTGGATGCTCAAGATTCTAGATGGAATCGTACCTTTCCTGGACGCCAAAGACAAACTCCTCATCAGGTTCCTTTCAGAGATCCCCAGCATTAACCAAGATGTTCTCAAGCGGGTAGTCAGGCTTGCGAAGGATCCAGAGAGAGTGCAACTTGCGGTTCAAGCGCTACATTATTTGATTCTGCTCCGACCACCGGCAAGAGAGATGGCACTCGATGCTTTGGAAGATCTCTACAGGAATTGTATGTTTTCACATGCGCCCCTTTCATCTTCACATATACTGACAGAATTCGACAGACGACGAGTCGCGACCATTGGTGACGAAAATCATGCCTAAATTCCGACCAGAAGCGTTTCAGAAACTGCAAGAAGCGGTGGCAGCCTAGCTTCAAAGAATTTCTAAGCCGTCGTGCTTTGCTCACAGCACACACTTTGCATGCCGCATTCAGCATCATTTGACATATTCTGAAACATGACGGACAAGGCTTGCTAGAAAAGTAGTCGGAAATCGAAAGTAGATACTACACAAACACACAATCAAGATAGCAGCTTGGCTGAGCACACTGCTGTATCGATCAAGACAAACGGCCTGCTGAGATTGCTGCTATAGATAGTGATATGAGGCAGTGCTCGGATAACAGGGGTGGTTCACGGTCGATTGCGCGCGTGCTGGCTGTCTTTGAGGGTGGTAAGAGGGCGTTGAAGCCTAACGTGCTGTATCCCTAGCTGCCGGCGCAATGTCCTTTTTAATTTAGACTTTAAGATGGACACTCGGCGACTTGCATAAGGTCTGCGGCCATGCCACTACTTCGCGCGCGATGCTTTTTGGCTTTGCTCCACAAGTACGGCAAGGAACCATAGGAACCGATTTTGGCGCCTGCTGCTCTTCCGTGCCCACGGACACTTTGACACCTACCTGTGTGGCCGCTGGAGACGAGCATGGCCGACGAGAGGACGCAAAAGCCAGGACTCGGACGACGAAAGTCTTCGCTCGACACACTGCGACATCTATCGCAACGGTTCAAGCAAGCTGGGCGCAAGACATCGGAAAGTGTCGAGGAAGAAGGAGAGATTATTGGCGGTAAGTTAAGTGGGCACGTTCCAGTTGGCGCTGCTCTCGCGACTGCTTGCAGCTTCAAAATGCAGGGTCTTTGTTGTTTTGTCCGTCACTGCCGCAACGTTCATCGCTCATTTTACATACCCAGATGTTCGATTCTCTATGCCCCCTCACCTGAAGATGCCCGACTTTGCTCCTTTTGACTCGGCCTCTGCCGCCGACACTGCATCCCAAAAATCAGCTCTAGACATCGATTCCGCCTTGTCGTCACCGCGAACAGCTCAACCTCCACAATCAACAAACACCCGCGATAGCGTACAAGAACGCCTTTTGTCACCAAATCCATCCAGCAACGAAATGAGTACCACAACGACATTGCTGGAGAGCTCTCCAATTTTCTCAGACAGTACACCTTGGGTCGGCGGTACAGGTCTCGGAAATGCAAACCTCGGAAAGTCTGGCAGGGTCATTGAGAAGCTCATGGCCGAGAACGACAAACTCAAACGAGAGATCAAAGCAGAGGCCGCCAAAAGAGAAGAGTTACAACGCACAGCAAACGCACAAAAGCCACGACTGGAAGCTCTGCAAGCCGAGAATGCACGACTCTCACACTGTAAAGCTGTGGACGAGAGTGTCATCAAGCGCCGCGACCGCAAGATTGAGGATCTCAAGGCCGAGCTTGATATTGAGCGACAGAAGAGAGAGTCCCTGGAGCATCGAGCTCAAGAGGCAGAGCGCAAGATGGGCGAACATCAAGAGCACAGCAACAAGGAGGTCCAACTGGCTATCGAAGAGGCCAAGCACGCAACCACACACGCTTCAATTCTCGAGACATCACACCGCCAGCTATCTTCCGAATACCGACAGCGTATCGCAGCAGCGAGTAAGCAACTACGAGATCTGAACGACGATAGGGAAGAGGATCGGAAACGCCTGATCAAACTAGATGTCGTCAACCACCAGATGCGTCAAGAGTCTGAGAAAGCGAGAAAGCTGTATAACGAACTGCTGGCAAGCTCGGACAGATACAGAGAAGCGAAAGATTCGGAGGTTGATCTTGTCCTTGGAGACATCAGAGAACTCAAAGGAGGCATCAGTCACCGTGAGATGAAACTCGAGAGCACGCTGGAAGAGATGCATGAAACATTGAATCGCATGAAGTGGCTCATGAACATGCAGAAAGTCAACAGCGAGAATGGCGTAAACTCGCCTCCGCCATCACCGCCTTCCTGAGCATCTCACCCATCTCAAGAGCTGGTTGAGCAACAAAAAGTGAAACACATTTGGAATAGAGAGGAGATATTCTTCTGGCATGTTTATGTTGTATAGAGTGGCACTCCCCACTATACAGAGACTTTACGAGAGGCGTTTTATGGGTTGGTTGTTTTCGGGAACGATTGTTAGCAGATACCTACTGCTCACGAATGGCTGCATAGCGAGGCGTTATCGGGGGACGAACTGAGCATAATGCAGATATCAACATATCATCATCTATGGTACATGAAGACTATATGATATTGTTTGCTCTTGAGGGGATGTTGTGGACTTCCGAAATGATTGCGATGCTGTATTGGCACCCCCTGCCAAAGATTGATCGTGCCTGTTGTTTGTATCAAACCAAAGATTCCCATCGCTTCTTGCATGCACATGCAAGGAAGGCACATGCAAACCGACGGGACCTTGCAGATTGACCAACACAAAAAAAAAGTCCACACGTATCCGACCTTGCAAAAGCGTCAATGTGGTCATTCAGCATATCAACACCTTTCTCTTCACTTTGCTCTCTCATCTCATCCTTCCTTCCTTCCTCCTCGCAAGCCATTATTCACTTGACGCCTTCTGAGCTACACATTTCTCTACTCGCCCAACATGGCGTGCACTTTCTTCCACAGCACTTCGTGGAAGTTCCTCGAGCCTGATGAGCTCATCACCACATTCGATCAGATGGTGCAAGATGCCAATGTCAGATGCACATACATGTTAGACAAGCAGGTAAGCCAGGCGCAGTTCGTCCATTCTCTTGCGCCTCTGACAGAATCCAGATGTTCCGCATTGAGTTCCCTGAGCCCGGCCATGAACAGATCTACTTCGAGTTCATGAAATTGTGCAAGAACTACATCGAAACGCACAGAGATGGTCCACAGGATGCCATGAGCGATCCCAAGATCTTCCGCCCGGCCGAGACGGGTGGAAATGCAAACGCCGAAGATGAACTTGAAGAACTCCTGAGAGAAGACGACGTTCTGGACGATGAGCCTCTCATTGAGGCCGCCGATCCTTCATCCGAAGACGAACAAGACAAGCCCTTCTGGAGTTCAAAGAATCCCAAGACAAACATCGCGCTTGTCCTTCCGGACCGTCTGCTACAAGAGATTGCCCAAGATACCACCTGCTCACTGGAGTTGAGCGTCGAGAAGGCATGTATCTACATCGGCAATGCATCTGAGAACAAGATCCAAACTGTCACCAAGAAGCTGGACAACATTGAGAGGAACTGGGTAAGTTTGACTGATGTAAAGCAGACCGGCGCCCAAGCTGAACATAATTCTCTAGCATCGTCCAAGAATTGACTCTCACTTCGTGCGCATGGAAAAGGAGTCTGACGGTGTGCTCCAACTCCATCGTCTACAATACCTGAAAGACGGAACTCTATTGCAGACATTGACTCCTGAACATATGAAACTCATGCTGCCTCGCCAACGTGTGGTCCGCTTGATGCGCCGCGATACCAATGGTCGACTCGAGATCTTCAGCACACAGTCTTCGGAATATGCTCACGACGCAACACTGGCTCAGAAGTGGGGCTCATTGCCGCTTCCACATTTCCTAAAAGAGGGCATGCATGACCTTCTAGTGACTTCCGGTAATAACGCCGTTGAGGCATGGGTGCAGGGAACCATTGATTCTGCGCCTGACGAAAGCGACTTGTTGAGTCGGGGCATTGAGGCCGTGGATCTTGGTGAGCAAGTTAAACCACTCGATCCTGTCAAGGTACCGTTCGTACAACAGGAACAACATCCTGTGCAGGACCTCTGGATTCTTGAAGACGAGAGGGACTCTGACAGTCGCCCTAACTCGTTCGCACTCGTAGATGCTGAGGTCTTTGCCGATCCAAATATCCTCATTGACTTCGAAGGTCGGCCTCCGTCTTCGTATCCGACCAGCCATGCTACAGAGTCCGTCCATACTCCAGCTCCCAGCTCAATCGCTGCTGGTTCTGAGTCACTGCAGGCTAGGGTGGCATCTGGGATCAAGTTTACTGACAAGCCACCCAAAGCACAATGGGAGAACATTCCCCCACTTCCGGTCGTAACTGATTACAGTGCTCAGTCCACAGCAGCTTATACGGGAGATGTTACCGCTGAGCCGTTCCCTCCTCTTGGAACACAGGGTCCCCGACCTCGTGTGCAGCGATTGCAGCCCTCGTCTACTCCTGTTGCACCACCAGGCTTGTCAACTCGACGTGGCCAGTATTCTCAAGCAGTGCTTTCCCAGTCTGCCGAACCTACAGACGTCGTGGAGAGACTCCAGATCGTAGATGAAGTCGCTAGCAGGAAATACTATCACACAACCGCTCATCGCAAGCCCAAATCAAAGGCGAAGGGAAAGGGAAAGTCTGACAACTCATCTTTCAAGGTAGAACTACCTGCTCCCGATTGGGATCCAAGATCGAACAAACAGCCGGATGTGCCTGATCAGAAGAAATCAAAGGCCACCAATGCGCAAGCCCCACCTCCAACTACCAAACCAAACCCCCTGGTTCTTCCACCCTGTAGCAAAGATGTGCTGCAGATTCTGGATATCGCCCGAGCTTTTAGGGGTCATCTGGATATGGAGATCTTCATCGGCCGCATTCTACTCGAAGGTTTCAGAGAACCTGAAGCAAGAGAATTTGCTGCCTCCAAGCCAATGCATCCCATTCGTATGATAGATGGTATCAAAGAACATCTTTCTTCGGACCCGGAGACCATCCTTCATTTCGTCGAGCGACTAACCACAACTACTACTGAAGCATGCCAGATCCCGACCCCTCAATTGTTCCATCAAGACGCCATCGAAGAGTGCTGGTATGAATTCCATTGCGAGGATAAGTACCACAATCAATTCATTCTCAAAGTCAAAGGGCCCGAGGATGCAACGATTGATCTCATTCCAGTCACCATTGGTCAAGTCTTCTTCCACTATCCAAAGCGGAAGTGGGATGCTTGCTTTGTTGTCAAAGGCCGAAAGCCATACACACACCGCAGGGCAGTCAAAGAGTTTATGGAAAGGCTCTCGGCCGAAGTCCGCAACTCGAAGGATGAACGACTCGTCGACCTTCGCTTCCGTGTCACCAGCGACTTGAAGATCCACAGCGCATACACCAAGAAGCGTCTCTCATTCAGTCACATCAACAATGACCGCATCACTCTGCACCTCACAGAAGTACAGGACTTGATCAGAGGCTGGATGGGAGATGATACCTCGCTTCATCAATTCGCATCCAGAGAGAGAGCCGAGATGATCGCAGCCCACCGTCTGTGGTTCGAGGCAAAGATTTCGGTGTCAGCAGAGTCTTTCTTCGACCAGAACTTGAAGATAAAGACAGGTGATGATGCTGCTTGGGAGGCAAAGGATGTGCTCGACGATAGGATGCTGTCTGACATCCAGAATGTTGTCGATAAAGTCGTCATTCGTATGGATGGTGTTGGTGTTTTGAACAAGGGATGGCGAGGTAGCGAGGAGGATATGGCTGAGCTGGAAGCGTTCGAGCAGGGATGCAAGAAAGAGGGTCGTCCTGGCCACTGGTGAGAAGGACTTGATCAACCTATGACGGCAAGGCTTTTCCCAATTACCGGCGTGAATGCCTCGACCAGTGATCGAAACAGGTGTTGCGTAGATATGACAGCAAGAGCTCGTTGTTGTCTCTAGCAGGTGTGGTGATGCAGGAAAGAATTGAACGGCAGGCCAGCATGTTCGATAGATCGTGTTGTAATCTTGCTAGACCAGTGCTTCGGCGAGATCACAGATGGTTGTTGAAGAGAAGAGGTGATCATCCAAGTACGAAACAAGGAACTCATAGGAGTCAGGTAGCGAAGTTCGACATGAGATGGCCATGATAGATCACAATGCAATACTTTGCACATTCCGTTCGACGTGTGTATTGATCCTATCGAGAGTCCTCTGATGGCAATATTCGCAACTCGTCATATCTGTATTCGTTGAAGATTTTGTGGATCGGTGTGACTTTGCAAATGCGGTAAGGCTCATCATGGCGCCTTGTGTTGGGTACAATGGCGACAAGTGTCTCAGTCAATCTCCTTGAAGCAGTGATATCGAAGGGCACAGTGGTGTTGACAAGTCGAATGCTAACCTCATGCGAGGGAGGAGCTTTGAGAAAACACAATGATTAATACAACTCATCTATCGTACACTTATACTAATACAAATCCAACCCTCCTTCTCTTACTCTCCCATTCCCTCCTTGAACCTTCGCCCTCCCCAATCAAAAGTAAACAGCTTCAGGCTTATGCACAGCAACCTTGCCCGAAGACTCACTCTTCAACACAATCCTAGGGTCCTCTTTCGATGCCTTGACTTTCTTGCCATCGACTTCTTTTTCTTCATAGGCGATTTCTTGAACGGTTCCCTTTGTCCAGTTGCCGAGGGTCTTCCAGTGGACGGTTTGGTTCTCTCTGGGGAGGCGGGACGAAGAGGCGGGCTCGCCGTGGGAGTCGTCTTTTGACTCGTCCTTGGAATCCTTGTCCTTGGTGTCTGTGCCGTTGGACTTTGAATCGTCCTTGGAGTCATCTTTGGTCTTTGAATCGTCCTTGGTGTCGTTGTCGTCAGACTTTGACTTCTTCGATGGCGACGAAGTTTCCTTTGCAGCACCGTCGTTTTGCCTCTGCTTCTTCGACGGCGAAGCAGATTTAGAAGAACGAGTGCGCTTATCACCAGCCTGTGCCTCTTCCTCTTCCTTCTCGTCACCCTCCTTCTTCTCCTCTTGCTGCTTCTTCTCAAATTCCTCGTCTTCTTCTTCATTGGCTTGCTTTCTGCTTTCCTTTGCCTTGTCGGTGTTGTTGACGTGCTGCTTGCCTTCTTTGCTTGCTTCTTGTTTCTTGTCGTCTGTTTCTTTCTTCTCCTGCTCGCTCATGTTTTCCCAGGCCTTTTTGGGGAGGTAGCGGTGTTGGGTGCCGTCATCGTCTTTTGCGTTGCCGGACCCTTCTTTGGTTTGCCAGTCTTCTTCTCCCCATTTGGAAAGGTGTTGTTGCGAGTCGTCTTGGTCTTTCTTGTCAGTCGTGTACTAAAGAAGGTAGAGAGGTTAGTGGGATTTGCGTTTGTAGTAGGGGGGAGTGATAAGAGGAGCTTACACCACCGCCACGCTTCTTGTATTCAGAGGCCATCATTTGGGCTTTGCGGGCTGACCATTGGCCGGGCGCGCCGCCCTTGTCGCCATTGTGGATTTCCTCCTTGACTTCGTCGCGAAGCTCGGGGTCGGTATACTTGTCCTTGGGAGGCATGGCTGAGATCGTTGAAGGTATAAACGTTCTGATTGGAAAAATTGCTCTCAAGCGGGTGGTATTCGAAAAGTATCTTGCAATTGGTGTTGCTCTGGTCAATTGCATGGTTCATCTACCTCTTATATATTTCAGCTTCTGGGGCAGGAAAGCAATATTTCGATCATGCCAGCCCCCAATTGGCGTTTCGAGTCTATCGTCATCGATTTCATTGAAGCATCGTGCGAGGGGTGTTATGCTTCGATAAAATGACATCATGCGGTCGGTTTTTTTTGGACCGTGATGGTCTTTCGCAGAGGAGGCTGGGAGATCTGCGAGGAGGTCGTCCCTGATCGATCTGGTGGAGGCTTGGCGATTGAATGCTTGGCTTTTGGTCGAGCTCGAGCTCCGTGGTCGAATGTTGATGTATCTTCGACGATTTCGTTAATGTGGAGTAGAAGGTCGATTTGAGCGATATGTGGAAGTATTTGAGAGCTGAACAGGTGCAAATCACCGGTCGGGTGCCCTTTTTCCAGATCGCACTGTATAGAAACCGGAGTTGGTTCCTTGGAAACACGAAAGCTGAACCGAAATTCATGGTCAGATTGAGAAATCGTTTAAACACGATTGATTGCATCCAAGTTGTTGTGAATCAGCTGCAGTCATATAGAACAGGTGCTATAGAGCCCGATACATCATATATCAGGCATGTTTCGTCCATTAGACAGGTGTAAGCGATGGTGGAACTCCAGAGTCAGGGTTGTACTGTTAGCATAAAAGTCTTGGTCACAAAAGTGCTTACACCAGAAGCTATTAGGTAGCTCGGTAGCACCCCGTACTACGCTCAATGCCGCACCACCCGGTTACAACGACATGGCGCGGAACTACTCAGGATCCGACGCCGCCTCGCGCCTCGCGCCTCGGCGAGTTGAGCGGGACGACAGAAGATGTTGCTGCATAATCATCGGTGCAGCTTGCTGCAAGATGCGGATGTGGATTACGAATTTTGCAGCGAGACGCGAATTGTCGTAATATCTAACGCGAAGCACGTCGCCAGATGGCTCGCAAACGACAGATTGGATGTATGGAGCTCGGCACCATCACGCGACTTTGTAGGGTACACAGCAGACCCTTGACTAGGATGCTGGTAAGCTGATTGACATGTGAGATAGCGAGAAGCAGGAAGTGCACATGTCAGAGTCTCATGAAGGAGTTGATGCAAATTCACAGATAATTACGAGTGAGATAAGAAGACATGGACTCGTAGCCGGCACCTGCAAAAATCGACCAAAATCATTCGAGCATGGGCTGGCAGCCGCGAGGAAGTCACGAGTCGCGAGATAGCGACGGGAACGACCGAATAAAACAAAGGTTTAGGGACGGCAATGCAACGCTAGCGGCTAGCGGGCGGGAGGAGGCGGGGCAGGGTGAATGGTTGGTCATAATCACTCGACCTCGTTGTCCAAGCCTAACTATTGCCATTCCCAAGTCGCTGCGCAGTCCAAAACAATTTCACCTCTGGCCCTACGCAGTACCAATTCACCGCTTTGTCAATCGCTACACCCGACCTCTCATCCAGTCGTCCGTCGAGCCCTCTTGGAGCCCACGACGTCTGCCTCCTCCGCCGCCGTACCGCTCGAACTTGCAGCTAGCAGCTTGCACCGCTATCTCGTCCCAGTTCATCGTCTCTCAGCGACCCGATAGTGACTCCCAGCCGGCGACAGAGCCGCCAACAAGCGCTGGAGCGTCCGTCTTGATCCTGGTCACGATGGTCATGGTCGGATCGCGCATCTAGCGAAGCCTCAACTGGGCTGCCCTGGCGGGCAGGTGCTCTGCAACGATTCACATCGTCACGTTTACACAACGATCATCATGGTCGACTCACCAATCCCAACAATGCTGGCTCCGCCTGCCGTTGTCGCTTTGAAAGAGGATGCTGTCGGAACAAAGGATTCCGGGTACAGAGGAACTATGGAGAGAACAGTCAGCATGGATATCAGAGAGGAGCGCGAAGATCTCAAACGAGCTGCCGAGCAGTCTGTCAACGCAATCATGGACCTCAATCTGGACGGAACCATTCGCTGGGCAAGTCCCTTTTGGAAAGATCTCAGCGGAGTTGACCCGGAGTCAATTGTCGGAAAACCCATGTCTGATATCATTGTCGACCACAAGAACATTTTCACAGATGCCATTGCTCTTATGAGAAATGATGACACAAAGAGCCGCATTATCCGCTTCGCAATCGCATACCAGCTCCCCGTGGGAGTCAGTCCCGAAGTCACCATCGAAAGCCCCCATGCAGAACCCGTGGCTTTCATCACCGAAGAACAAGACTGTCATGAGCATCTAGTAAACCTCGAAGCTCAAGGTATCATGGTATACGAGAGAGCTACTGGAGAAGAGAGTCACGTAAGAGTTCTTACAGCCAGCGAGACACGAGTAGCACTAACGCCCTCACAGACAATGTGGATGATCAAGCCTGCAGTTCATCGTGAGATTACGATAGACCTCCCTGACGTCCTTGCAGAGTCTCTAGGAATTGGCGCTCACGTTTTGGCGCAATATTTGACCCATTTGGCCGAGATCGGCAGTGACGACCCAGCTGATCATCCGCCCCCGCCTCCAGTATTGTGCCGTATTTGCGAGCGCCAGATCACTCCTTGGTGGTTTGAGAAGCATACTGAGTTATGCATGCAGGAGCATAAGGCCGAAATGGACGTTCAAATCGCCCAAGAAAATCTGACCGAGCACCGTGCTGCCATTGTCAAGGTTTTGGACGCCCTGGAAGCCCAAACCCGCCATGGCCGTCATAGTCCCTCTGATTCAGGCTCTCCGGTACCAGCTCCACTGTGCGACTACAAAGGACATCCCATCGGACCCGCCTCTCAGCCTTCATCTGGTCCTTCATCCGGTCGTGCATCGCCCGCAGGACCTCAGCTCAAGCCAAGAAGCTCCTCACGATCAGGTCTGAATCACCAAAGAGCCCGGTCTTTTGCGGTTAGACGTCCTCTGGCTCGTATTGTTGAGCTCGTGCTCGATCTTTGTGACACAGCTTTGGAAATCAGTCCCCCCGCTGTAAAGGACGGTTCTCAGGACGGCGAGATCAGAACTCAATCTCCTCAATCTGAAGGCCGGATATCACAGGTACTGCAATGGCAGCCTCCAAACACAAGTACCGTGGACAACGAACATGGTCTTGCGCTGCTTGCTGAAGACACTTCGGGCTTCTGCAAAGCCAAAGTCGATGCCATTTTCCGCCATCGATACATTTTGGAGTACTCGGAGCGCCTCCGCATTGAATTCCATATTTTGGTGCAAGAGTGCATTGACGAAGCCGTGGCTAAAGCTGCACGCATAGCCAATGGTGAACTCAGCTCAAGCGAATCATCTTCATCCACTGATATAGAGAACGAAGAAGAAGAGGAAAACCAAGATCACGACAAATTCAGCCATATCGGAGATGCTATGTCTGATATAGATGGACCACCTCCACGCCTACCCGAAGGCATGCAGGAAGACTTCTCGATCAACCCAAATGGGTCGCCCGTTGCACCATCGGCCATGACCATGGCGCTACGCAACATCCCAGAAGCATCTTCCTACCGGAGAGCCTCCTCGACATGTGGATCTTCGCGCTCAAACAGTCCTCATGGTGCTCGAACGCCTCGGTCGTACGGAAGTGCCCTCAGCACTCTGATCCACCAGAAGAGAGCAGCGATGTTGGTACCAGAGAACGACGCTGGTGCAGAAAGCGATAGTAGCGTTCGTTCCTCGTTGGCCTCGATACCTGTGCGAACCGACTCACCAGCTCCCGAGTTGAGTCTCAGTCGGGTTACGAGCAATCGCGAACATAAAAGAAGGAGTCTTGTGCTTCCTAGTCTAGCAAACACTAGCCGACAGCAATCTCCTACTCGCAGCATCGCGCCCTCTTCGCCACTGCGAGTTGCAAAACCACGAGTACCAAGTGGTGGAGAAATTGCTCCTTCGCCGCTTACCTCTCCTATACTTTCGCACGATCACCATTTCCATTCTCCGATTCTGCGAGCCCAATCACTGCATCATCACCACCACAGACGGCAATCTTCGGCCACTGCATATTCTGAATCATACCGCGGACCGTCTTCACCAAGGCTGAACGCTGTGAACAGCAACCCGCAGCCCCGAGCAGTTCAAACCTCTATCAAAGACTTTGAAATTATCAAGCCTATCAGCAAAGGTGCTTTCGGTAGTGTCTACCTTGCGAAGAAGAAGGTCACTGGAGATTACTATGCCATTAAAGTCCTCAAGAAGGCTGATATGGTTGCCAAGAATCAAGTCACCAACGTCAAGGCCGAACGAGCGATCATGATGTGGCAGGGTGAGAGCGACTTTGTTGCGAAACTGTATTGGACCTTTGCCAGCAAGGACTATCTCTATCTTGTCATGGAGTATCTGAATGGAGGCGATTGTGCTTCGTTGGTCAAGACATTGGGCGGATTACCTGAAGACTGGGCAAAGAAGTATCTAGCCGAAGTTGTTTTGGGCGTTCAGCATTTACATGACAGACAGATTGTTCATCGCGACTTGAAGCCAGACAATCTTCTTATTGATCAGAAAGGGCATCTCAAGCTCACAGATTTCGGTCTCTCGCGAATGGGTCTCATTGGACGTCAAAAGAGAATGCAAAACAGCAAAGTCGGCGATGCACCAGATTTGCTCAAGTTAGGCAAACGAGATCCGTCCATCGTATCGTCACGATCTGCCTCTTTCGACTTCAACGGCGGTCAGTCTCCAGCTCCTACACCAGGACTGACACCTGCCCTAGCTGGAGAGCTCGGTCAGCCATCGTACTTCAGTCTGACGAAAGGAGAGTCCCGTGAGCCTTCACGACGCACATCCGGCCAACGCAGCGACAGTGGAGAGAGTGATGCTCTGGCAAATATGTTCCGTCGCTTTTCGATAGTAGACGAATCTGCTAGCAGCTATCAGAGACGAACACCGATCGAAGAAGAAACTGCTAGTGAAGGCGAATCGCCAGAGCCTTATCCATTGCAGCCTGTTTTGAGCCACATGAGTGGCCTGGGCACACCTCCTGGCCAATCTGGAATGCTGCCTCCACCGATGGCTTTGTTCGACCCCGAGGACAGTTCGCGAAGATTCGTCGGTACGCCAGACTACCTTGCTCCTGAAACGATCAACGGAAGTGGGCAGGACGAAATGAGTGATTGGTGGTCACTGGGCTGCATCCTCTTCGAGTGCTTGTATGGCTACCCACCTTTTCATGCAGATACACCCGATCAAGTTTTCCAGAACATCCTGGATCGCAAGATCGACTGGCCTGATGATGAAGATTGTCCCGTAACTTCAGAAGCCAAAGACCTTATGAACAGACTTATGTGCTCCGATGCCAAAGAGAGACTTGGGTCTAATATCGACGAGAAGTTCGCCAACGGTGGAGATGAGATCAGAGCCCACCCATGGTTCGCTGATGTTGAGTGGGGCACGCTCCGGGAGGAGGAGGCATCCTTTATCCCAGCACCTGCAAACCCTGAGGATACAGAATATTTCGACTCGAGAGGTGCCACATTGCAGAACTTCAGAGCCGAATTTGAGGATCAGGTTTCATCGCCATCTAATACGCCTGGCGCCGACTATCCAGAACGACCGCACGACGCCTTGTCGAGGGTTAGAAACCAGGTCAATTCTATCAAGAGAGGATTGATGCCATTGCATATACCCCCACACGTTAGAGACGGCCGCAGTCGAAGGCTGAGCGAACCTGTTGCAGCGGATGACTTTGGAAACTTCCAGTTCAAGAACCTTCCTGTCCTGGAAAAGGCAAACAAGGACGTCATCCAAAAACTTCGTGCCGAAGCAATGCAAGCCCAAAGTAAGATTGCTCAAGGTCTTGTATCTCCGTCGCCGGTGGTAGTTTCTCCCTCTCCATCTGTCGAATCAAGCCCAGTAGGACCCGCACCACTGAAGCGTACGCTTTCGTCGAACAAGGGAAACAATAGACCTGCTTCCCCTTCGCTATTGAGCAAGACAAATTCATCGCCAAGCAGGAACTCCCAGCCGTCATCTCCTTTGTTGGTGTCATTCAGCGCAGGAGGTCACCACGAACGTAGGAAAACATCAACGTCTTCCTCATTGGCTCAGCAAATCAGCAACTTGCAGCAGAGTAGCAATTTGCTCGATGCTCCAAATTTGCCTGCTGGATTCAAGTCTTTATCTGCAGCTTCATCTCCCATCAAAATCCCAAAGAGTCTGAACGGGCAAAGCTACATGCCAGAGAAGTCTTCGCTATCGAACGGAAGAAGGGGTAGTATTTCGTCACCGCGACAGCGCTCGCACACCATTGGCTCTCAAGACGATGATATGCCACCCGGACCGATATCCCAGTACAAGCGAAGGAGTATGGCATTCGATGCCTCTCCATCATCGTCAGACAACGAAGATCAACGCACGAAAGCTTTGTTGCGGGTTCAACGCCGAAGACAGAGTGCACGCAGACTCTCCCAGGTCACGTTAGCGGAAGGACCTGCGTTCAGACCACTGGATGTGCTGATATGTGAGGACCATCCTGTATCGCGCCTTGTCATGGAGAGGCTGCTCGAGAAGCTTCGCTGTCGCACCATTTCGGTACAGGATGGCTCTGAAGCCATGCGTTATGCTATGAGTGAAGTCAAGTTCGACATTATCATGATGGAGTTCAAGCTACCTCAAATCAATGGAGCAGATGTGGCACGCATGATACGAGATACTAAGAACGCAAACTCGCACACGCCAATTGTTGCCGTCACAGGATATCTCAAGGAGCTGCAAGCACCGCACTACTTTGACGCGTTGATTGAGAAGCCCCCAGATACAGCCAAACTCACCGAAGTCATGAGCAGACTCTGTCAATGGAAGCCACCTCCACCGGGATGGACACCAGCACAACTGCCCATGATGCCTTCTTCGAGTCTACGTCGAGGATCGCCCTTGACGGAAGAGAGCCCAACGACCAGTTCAATGTCTGGTTATGGTATGCTCACCAACAGCTTCCGCGGATCTAGCAGAGAAGACTCGATAGGATCAAGTTCAATACCCGAGATCGGCAGCCCCTATGATTCAATACCGGTCATCATCAGTAGACACACCAATGATTGGCAAGAATCCGAGCTCGAGCGCCAGTTCGACGGATTGGGCATCAGCCCAGAGGAAGTGGTGCACGCGAGAACGAAACCTCCGCCCGAGACTAAGATGCCGGGACTGACAGAACAGATCTCTGCACCAGGGCAACTCGAGAGCCAGCGTGACGTTTCACCCCGCAAACAACGAACACCCGAATCGATAGAAGCGAGAAAGAAGTCTTTGGAGATGGGAAGGCACGAGTGTGCAGAATCTGGAGATGATGAAGACGAAGAGCTGGGCAATGCTCAGATCCGCGCACGATCGCCCAAGTCTAAGATACGAGGAGCATCGAAGCTGGGGACTGAGATGTTGCGCACCAACAGCCAGGGCAGCGTCGTGTCGAACGAAGAGGTCATGGCGACGCAGAACCTCAAGGCGACGGCGTCACTTACAGGCAACGAGGAAGCGGCTATTGAAGAGGAGGGAGCGACGTTGACGCCGCCAGAGCTGTTCTTGCCGCATGGCAGCATCCAGATCGTAGATATGGATAGGACGCCGCGGCCGCACTATACAAGCGACCCCGATCCTGATCCGACGCCTCGAGCGTCCACATCACCGACACGCAAGGAATGATTGCTAGGAAGTTTGATCAGCGAGGCGGACAACACGATGTCAGTTATTATTTTTGGGAGGCATGGTTTTCTTTTTTTTTCTGTCTTCATTTCTTGTGTCTCTTTTGTGCCTTTTCTTTTACATGATACAAGCAAGTTTTTCTTCAGCTTCAGCCAGGTCGTAATACCCCCTTTTCTTACGCATGATTTCTTTCTTCCTCTTTGATTCCGAAAACGCCAAAACTCCATCGCTGTGTTTGATAGACCAATATGTGTGAAATCGTGATAGAAGAAAAGAAAATCAACGTCTAGGAGCTAGACCAGGCACACCGCTGTATCTCTCCTCTCTCTCGGTCTTGAAGGTGACCTGAACCCAGAACTCCTTGTTGTCCTCGTCGAACCAAGTCCAGTACTTCCCCTCTGAGCGATCGATTTCACGAGCTTGGAGCTTGAAAGCACAAGTCTCGTAGGGCTCAGCAGCGACCAGCAAGTACTGGAATTGCTTATCCGGCTCTTCGACTTTTTGCTCAAAGGCAGACATGAATCTGACTCTGGGCTGCACATCCTGCGAAATCTCGGGATACTGCAACTGAAACAGCAAACCCAACTGTCTGGTCAACGGATCCCTCGTCTTCGTAATCTTATACCCCGGTCTTCCAATCTTTACCACATTTCTCTTGACCTGCACCGTATTCAAGCCCGTCAAATTCTGATCTCTGTCTTTGCCTAGTTGTGCTTCTCTGGCTGCTCTCCTGGCTAGATTGGTTTGATGTTTGCGACCTTGGGTGTGAGCGAGGTAGGAACCGTCGTTTTGGTGTACGGTCAGACAGAGGCGACATTCGAAGCTGCCGACGTGGTTTTTGAAAATGTAAGGGTCTTTGTCCAGGTCGATTGTTTCGAGGGCGAGTTTGCGGAGGCGTTCGCGGCGGTCGGCGTTGGTTGCTGAGGCGGAGGCTACGCCGCCACCGCCGAATTTGGAGCCAGCGCGGTTCTGGGAGGGAGAGGGTTAGTGGATGCGTGGAGGGTGGAAGGTGTAGAGGAGTGCGTACCTGGTAGTCCATGGTTTGATGCTTGGATGTGAGAGTGCGCGCGTTGCGCTAGGTGTGTCGCGTTGTTCGAAAGTTGGTTGAAGAAGGTGAGATCGTTCGGTCCAGCGATCGGGTTGACGTCAAGTGATGCACGCTTTGAAAAGGTTGTTGGTATGGTTTGATAGAGAAGCGCAAAATGATGGATGAGTGTCGAGCTACATCTTGGGACCGCCGCACGGGCCACAATACCATTGCGACTTCCTTGACCAAGTTTGACTAGGTATTGTTCTTACAATAACATCTTGATCACGTCCAATAGATTTCATTCTACTTTGCAACACTTTATACATTCATAGGAGGGTAGTGGAAGTGATGGTTTGTGGCATGCATGGAGGGGTCAGAATCCGAATTGCAGCCACCCCTTCACCCGTAGACAATAGCTCAGCTCGAGGCGGTCTTTCCCATACTGCGCCTCGTTTGCATCCTTGAGCACACTGTCCAACTGTTCTTCACTTGCTTTCACATCATTGGTCGATTGCTCTGTCCACATCACTTCCCATTTCCATGTCAATTTTCTCTATATCACTTGCTACTTCAGACAATTTTGGACAAGTACCGTACAAGTTCCGACCTTCCAGTCAAATATTCAAATCTTCCGCTTTCATCACACTTCTTCTCACCTATATATCTAATACCTACCACTACCTTTTCCTTCCACTTCGATCATTTTACCTTACCACAACGATCACCACTCAACATCATATCACACTTCCAACCATCAAACAACATCAACATCATGACTTCCTCTACTACCAACGACACCTCTGGGCCAGTCTACTTCTTCAGCGTAAGAGATCGCGTCTACGGCATCTTCTCTCAGTGGCAGAAATGCACCTTCACCGACCCAAACTACCCTGACATCAAGTTCAACAACGCCGAACAATACATGATGTACGCAAAAGCCCAAACCTTCAACAACCCAGACATCGCCGCCGAGATCCTCGTCGCGAAGACGTCGAAGGATCAAAAGGCACTGGGTAGAAACGTCAAGCCCTTCAGTGACGCAGTGTGGGATCCAGTCAAATTTGGCATTGTGGAACGTGGCAACTACCTCAAGTTCTCCCAGAATGACAGATTCAAAAGGGTGTTGCTGGATACTGGAGACAAGCTGCTTGTTGAGGCTTCCAAGAATGACAGCATTTGGGGCATTGGTTTCACTGCTACAACTGCAAAGACCGTCCCAAGAGAGAAGTGGGGTCAGAATCTTCTCGGCATCGCTCTGATGAATGTGAGAAAGAAAATCAGAGATGAGGAAGCCGGAGAAGAAGACGAAGAAGGCGACGACTCCGATCAGGAAGCCACTGATGAGGAGGATGACGAGCAACCTGAATCCGCCACCAGAAAGCGCAAGCACGTCTCTATCGCCAACGAGGACTCCGATGACGAGCCAACCGAGCCTGAGACAGCAGCTTCCAAGAAGGCTCGCATTGGCATGGTCGCAGAGGACATCCTTGGCGGAATCAAGAGCAAACAAACTGAAGTTGATTTGCTTGAAATGTTCACCAAGAGGGCCACCGAGGGCTCGATGATCCATGGAGCAGAGTAAACATCTGCGATCCTCAATACTTTTCTTCGTCGCAGTATATTCACATCGACCCGAACACACAGCAAAACACTAAGGGTATGCCGACCACTAGAGAACGGCGCCCTCGCTATATCATGGATGCAGCCACGACTTTTGATTGCCACATCCCAATTCTTTGACGACAACACTCACCATTTACGACTTACGGCCTTTTGATTTTTCTTTTTGCAAGTTTCATCCAGAATTCTTTCTATGCAAGACGACGAAGAATGGTTAAAGGAGCCATGGAATGCCATGTTCTCCAGGAGAGCGATATGAAAGCAAAGAAGAGGTCTTCGGCGGCAGACATACTCATATCCATCTGCAATGACATTCAAGTTTTCTATGTCGTTTGCTTTGTGCCTCGAGATTGAACTCATCAGAACTGTCTGTCTGTTGTTCTCGTGCCTCCGAAGGGGTGCGAATCTGAATCTTCGTTTCGCGGTGGTGTATTTCCTTTGCTCTGACTGCATCGCGATTTCTACATTTTATTTTCATCGATCTGGCTCAGAGATCGATGGTCTGTAGAGACCTGTTGCGTCTGTGGTATGCCAGCTTCCACGGCTGATCACGTAAGGAAGGCACTCAAAACTTGATATGTGCAGCAGCACCTTGTTAAACAATGAATCCGCAATGAGGAAAGGCGCTAGGAAGTTGTGCAAAGACGGAAAGCATACGCAAGTCCACAACACCGTATCGGTATAAAATCCGGTGACGGCGAAAAACGTTTATAAGACGTTTCTTTCTTCGTCCCAATCACATGGTACAGCCTCGCAAGCAAGAAAGCAGGTTTTCCCGAGACCCTTCATATTGGCGCGTTCTGAGTTTATTATGTCACGAGGATGTGGTCAGCCACGAGTTCCGCTGAGCTTGGCCATTGTGAGGTCTGAGTTCTGAGCTCAGGAAGAGGCTCAGGGCAGGGAGCTTGCAGGGCAGCAGTGTCGGGTTTGTCAGCTGCAGTGAACCGGTCTTCTTGACATTGGCCAAGGTATCTGCCCACCGTTTGCATCTGCTGACGATAGTTGCAACTTGATATCGTGTCTCGGCGGTTTGGATTAATAGCTGTGAGAGAACCTTTGTGTCGTGAAAAGATTGAAGAACGACTCTGCTATGCTGTGTTATAGCGTTTGCAGCCTTTCAATAGAGAAACAGAAAACTCAGCAATGCTGCTGTGATGCTCTGTATCATTGTTCCACTGTTGGCGATTGATGTTAGCCTTACCTTGGAGGAGTTATAAATAGAAACAGAATTTGCTGTGAGATGGCATTGCCTACACCTCTCTTGACCCTTTGTAATCAACATTCATTTACCTGTCCTTACCATCTTACGTGTTCTCCCAGGGACGATTGTCCCGAGGTGCCGTTGCGGATGTTGTTCATGCTTGCCGACGTTCCGACTTCATGATTCGAAGACAGTGAACAGCCACACCGAGAACGGAAGCTTTCCAGAGTGAACACTCCACCGCGGAATTGACGACGAAAGTGGCCGTTTCCGCGTCGCTTTCATGTCCAGATATGCTCCGAGGAAGCCGCAAAGAGTTTCAGGGGGGGTGGTTTCAAGGATGGGAGATTCGATTGCGACTGCGCCATTGCAGCGTGACGGAAACCCGGGGTGTGCAATCTGCGGGTGTCTTTTTTGTTGTTGGAAGGAGAATAAAAACGCAAGGCTCCCACCATGCCACTTGCTTTCAATAGCAATCTTGGTAGGGTATACCGTTCCGCGGGCGGTTTAGATCTTGCGACGATGTGGGTTCGCTCGTGCTTTCTTTGACAACCTGTTTATTGTGTTCGCAAACGATATGTTGACCCGTAGGGGCGAGAACAGCTATGATGATAAATGTTGTTTCCGGTGCGGTGTGAGCTTTTGTGTAGACACGGCTCAAGGGTCTCCTCGTCATAGAGTGCATGCACTTTTCCGGGGGAGGCTTGCTCCAGCTTCATCCGGATTGCGCTCGCGTGTGCTTGTGCTTTTTGGCAGTGGCTTGAGCTGTTCCGCAACGGTGTTTTTGGACCCAAGGTCAGGCCCTCAGCACTAACGTTGACAGATCTCGATGGAGGCGCATTGAAAGTTGGCTGGCATTAAGGAGATGTCAAATGCCATGTTCTCGCGTTCGAGAAGTGTGAGGTCTGTCTATCGCCAAATTCAAGGCCGCCTGATAGTGGCTCTGACAGAGTCTGGCTATCTGCCGGCTGAGCACGTCGGAGCTGAAAGCTCTCGCTTCCAAATAGTGCGGCATGATAGAACAACGGGCATACTGAATGTCGACATCATCATTTGAGGTCTCGCCCACTCCTCGAAGGCCGAGGCGCAACCATTGTGTTCAATAAGTTGATACGGAGTGTCATCCGTCAAGGGGCACGAAGAACGAAATGCTCTAAGGGTTGGCGCCCGCTGTTATTGCCATGGACCAGGGTTGATCATGCCTGCTAGATTTAAACTCTCGTACGGAGCGTTGACCGGATGAAAGCTTTACAATCCCAGGAGTCAAGACATGTCATTGATGACGACCACCTCCTCTGTCTTCTTGTTTCACGACTCGACATAATTACCATAGCGAAGGCGTATCGGGAAGACGAGGCTCAAGCAGACTCTAAGCCACCGTCGCATGTTGTCTCGGATGGCAGCCTTGATACCAAGTTACCTGCGATGGGATACTTGAAAGCATGGCAAACCCGTTTTTGGAAATGGACTTGAACGGTCACGAGCCGGCTGCGGCGCACGCACGCGTTTCCATGACACGCTATCGTGCTTACTTGACCGTTTGATGCTTCTGGAATACTGCCTTGATAGTCGTCTCGTAGCCTGTTGTCTTGACGACTGGGAAATTGGGAAGAGTAGTGGTCACGATTTCGTCCGATCAGGTGGAGGACTTGCTTGACAACGTGACACTGGAGACTGGAGAGCAGACCAAGGATCAGCAGCCCCCTGACTTTGCGCCAGGAAAGACGGATGGGTATCAAGTCCGATTAGGTTCGGCCAACTCTGTTGTAAACATGTGTTCGCTGCTTCAAAGATGATGATCAGCAAGAAGAGGATGAGAAAGTTTTGCGGCGGGCAAGCAACTCCGACGTAGTGGAGCGGCGGTGAAAAGAGACAGGGAGAATAGACGACCGAGTCATGTCTGCAAGCTCTCACTTCGGCGCGAAACGGAGGCGAACGGCGAATATGCGGAGCGCATGAAGACCAAAGCGAAACCTCGTGATCGACATGGACAAACCCGAACGAAGAACGTGGTTGCAGATGAGTCTGTTGTGACAGTGAGACGGTAGCTTGGCTTACGTCTGATGAGATGAGAATAGTTCGGCGCGAAAGATTGGCGATAGCAATGAAGGTTGTCAGCCGATGATGATATGCGTTCAAAGAGCGTCGCAGGTAAGGCACTGTTAACAGAACTCTCTTGAGGGCCACCAGCAAATGAAACCAAGAATCTAGCCAAGCAGCGACTTGATTGGATGAAGACTTGCAGGTGTCAATATCTGTGTGATTGAAAGAGGGTACAGCCAAGCCGGTAGCACAAAAATGTAGTCCGTAAAGAGTGGAGATGTGTATGAGAGAGGGCAAGCAAGCTGATTGTAGAAGACGGTCCGAGAAGGCAACAGTCGGGGGTCAGTGACAGGAATAATGGACGATCCTGTTTCGTGGCCTCTTGTTCACGAGGACAAATTCGGGGGCAAAGACATGACACGAGAGATGATCACAAATTCAAGTTGTCGAGATGGTGCTTTGGTAAAAGAGGATAGGCAAGGCAGGCCGCGGGGCGTATGATTCAGCGAGCGGCAGGTTGGGGTGATGTTGCAATTGGTGTGGTCAGGGAGAGCAGATCTTTCGGATGCTACAGCGCAGGATGGGAAGATCAGCGTGTCAGTGTAAGCTCGTTAGCCTGGCTGCTGAAGAAAGGCATTGAGCCGGTCGCGTTATACACAGTGGACGACGCAAGCCACGGGAAATGAAGCAGCAGCTGGGACTACAGCCGTTGATTTGTGTCCATCTGACAGGCCCAGATGGCATAGAGCAGAGCTGGAAAGCAGGACAGGCAGGTGCAGGGAGAGATGGGATTCGAGGCTAGGGTTCACGGACCCGCATATTATGACGAAGGTCGGAGGGTCTTAGCCGAGCTTGGATCCCATCGCTCTTGTCGTCTCGGGACTCGCTCCAATTGTCTTTTCAACGCGGTACAGCGCCTTCTATTTGACAGTTCCACTTCCCTTGTCCTTGTTCGTTTTTCGGCCTCTCCCGATTGCGAACTCACGCCTCGCTCGACTGCGTCCGAACTCTCTCCCAGCTATCACTCTCCAGGAAGACATGTTGTTTCACGCGCTGGCAACCCTCTCTTAGCGCCGCCGTCTCTCCGAAACCACCCATCTCACGCTCATCTAATCAAACACTACACACCGCCGCAACAACCTCCACCTCCACTACCACTCCACGTCACTTGTGTCATCTTGAACGTCTGTCTGTGTCTCTGGTTATACAAAGAGACAAGACACCGTCTATCATAATCAACCCTCTCACCACAATATGACATCGCTCGCCTACCCACCATACACAGTCAACTCTGCACCCATCTCCGCTTTCAGTGAGCCTCCGTCCATCTCCTCCTACTCTCCACCACTCTCAACCACGTCATCCGACGACGATATCCCCACCCGCGGTCGCCTAGACGCTGCCAGACCAAGACTCGGAAGCCGTAAAAGCAGCGGCACCATGATCATTCCACGAGACAGCCCGCGTGTCGAAATGGCACCTGGCGAAGAAATATACGAGCCCGATGATGTCCGAAGCATGAGCCCCAGACGCACAAGCGAGGTCATCGAGAAGCTGGGCGAAGACGCCCGACGCAGTCTCGTCGAGTATGTTACAAACCCTGCATATCCCTAGTTTCGTATTGCTGACACGACTCCTCTCAGACAAGCACAAGCACTCAGAGCAAGTCTGATGGCAATCGTCGACCGTGTCGAGGCCGTCAAGATTGAGCACGAAAAGCTCGAAGGCGGCAACAAGTTCCTCCAATCGTAAGCATCAAGCCTCGCTTCACGCATTTGCGACTCTCTTGCTAACATTCCATCAGATACATTGGCGAATTGATACAGACCAGCAAGATCACATCGGCAGCTCCACCCAAGAAGGGCAAGAGCCGTAATGTGAAATGATGACCACGACCTTTCACTTTCCAAACACATTTGTCTTCAGTTTAGCGGCATTCGGCTTACGGCGTATCGGCAAACCTGGATTACCATCAGCATGGGGGGAACTCACTCGATTGAGTAAATGCAGGATCATCGGCGCATGGTCGGTTTCACGGCGTACGCCATCGATTCATTTCGGTGTGGCTTTCTTACTACTATTATTATGTTTACTGCTGCATTTCGGAAGATACCAAGGGCAAAGGCAAGGGTTCAGAGCTAGCAAGGGTGCATATCAGGCACATCCATCCGTCGAGATTTCTCCTGCGAGCTGGCCACTCCTCGCATGACCTTTTTCTTTCATTAACTTTCTTGTATCAACAATTTCAAAACATTCTTAATACTCGGCTATAGGCTCGCCCCCTGATCGAGATCGAGCTCTGTTGTTCTGCAGTCCCAGTGCGACTATTGAGAGTTACAAGGGAACGAAGGATGTATGTGGGCCCGCCTGCAGACTTCTAGAGGATTACCGAAATGGGTAGTCGCCGATTAGGGTTCAGGGGGACTGTAGGAGCGGGATGGCCTTCTCTTTCAGCCAGCCCTCTCACAGTCTCTCCTCTCGAGGACTGAGGCTCAAGTTCTTGCCAGCTGTGGCCCCCACGAGGTGGACATGTAAAGCGTTGCCAAGGCCTAGGAGATGTCTCGATAGGGGCGACGGTTTGACGAAAATCAATTGCTGAGAAACACATTTGCTGCTGTGTTCCGTTATAGATGCTGTGACACGCAAACAACAGGAGGGTGATTACTTGAGTCTCGTCGTCGCTACTCTTCCTTCTTTCGATCCTTTCTGGTTTTCACAAGAGGTTATACTTCTCGGATAGTTTTGTGGTATGCCGCAAGCACGGACGATGGCCGGACGAGTGGGAGCTCAGGGTAAGCATACGCAAGAAATCCATTGCCTTGATGACCATTGTACCTCGAAGTTTCTCATCAGACGGCATTCGCTGACAGCTGAATGTAGTATGCGATCCATGGTAGACCATTCTATGCCAGTAATTGCACTACTAACCACATACAATAGTGTCGTCTATTAGCTCTGGTCGTGCTCATCACATTCGGAGTAGTGACATTACTACAATCACTACAAACAACACCCAGCATCCATGACATCCGAAGCTCAATCCGCGGACACAAGTTTGGAGGTCCAGGAGCAAGACGCCATCAATCCAATCGAGTCCGTATCAAGAAGGTGACTGCATTGTTTGGAGAGCCGAATTATCTGTATGAAGCTGCTATCGCGACTCATGAACGACACAATGCTTTGCATGGGTATCAGATGCAAGTGCTACGCCAAAGGATCCATGCGAGCTTTTTGGCCAAGCCGGCGTATCTGATGTCTGTTCTTGTGGAGGAGTTGGCCAAGCCGTGGGATGAGCGTGTGCAGTGGCTCGCGTAAGTCGTGTTGAGACCATATCGTGGAAGAGCGTGGACTAACGCTGAGTAGCTGGGTTGATCCGGATACTCTTGTGTTGAATCAACAGGTGCCGCTGGACCTCTTTATACCTCCGTCGGACGAGGAAATCAACCTAATCGCAACCCATGATGACGATGGATACTTTAACGGCGGAGTCTTCTTTCTGAGAGTGGATTCATGGTCGCTGGAATTCCTGATACAAGTGCTTGCAGTTCCTCTCACAGACAGAAAACACCACGTCTCGCTGAACAAAGATCACACTGCGCTCGAACAAATCATGGAGAGTCAAAGATTCCGCAGCAGAGTAACTTACCAACCACGACTCTGGTACAATGCATTCGACTCGAACAAAACCTTTGAAGGCGAATCTGGAGACCTAATGGTGCATCTTCTCGACTTGGGCGGCGACAAATGGGCTAGAATGGACAAATACCTAGGCAACGTGACGAGCAAAATCAACCCGTACGAGATGCCGCTGGAACAGACGAGATACGGCAAGGAAGTGCAAGGATTCTGGAAGAGAATGGCAGACTCGCGCAGGATTCTCAAGGAGGCAAAGTTGAAGGAAAAGGGTCATGATGGCATCAAGGAAGCAGCGAGGAGGTTGCGATTTGCATTGGACTTTGAGACGGATAACGATGTGGTGATGAAGGATGCTTATGGATCACTGCTCAGGGCATTGTATGAGAACAAGTAAGGGGCTGCTGATTATGGCGGTGATGGAGCGCAGGCGTACTGGAGAAGTGGCCAAGTCAGCCAAATAGACATATCTTGGAAGTATCTGATGCAAATCATAAAGATTACTCGAAATAGGTGACTGCAATACGAGTAGAAGATAGAGGATGTTGGAAGGTGATGGATGCCAAGGACGATGCGGGCGTTTTGGATCGTTTCGAGTTGGCAAGAAGACACGAATCGCAATTGCATGTGCTCTGCTGTCACCAGCTTCGAGTCAACTCTGCGAACCCTCCTTTGTCTTTTTTCCTTGCTCAGTACACGACCTTGTCAAGACGCAGCGCGTTTGACATTCCACTAGACCCATTCCCTCTTTCCTGCTGTTCACCGGCTTCTTTCTCTTGCTGGACCCGGACCCGCATACAATAGAAGGGCGCCGCCGCCATGTCGACCGAATACAACTATGACGAGCAGGGCCAGTTCTTCCCTTTCTTCTTCGTCACAGTAGCTGGTCTGGTCACGCTACCAGTCACATATTCTCTACTCAAGCCTAGCAAAGGTGACCCTCAATGCACCCTCTCAGATGTAGCTCCCCACTTATCCGCTATCCAGACCTCGAGAACACAGCGACGCGAATCGAATCGTCCTACACGCCCGAACATGCAGATCTCATCGATGGACACAGGAGACGGCAAAAGAGGAGGGAGCGCAAGATCAAGCGCATGATCGTCGCTGGTGTCGGATGGACCACAATCGCCCTCATGGTCTACCTCATGGCCGTAACACAGCGCAGCACACCCAAGATCTGGGACCCCTATGAGATTCTGGGCGTGCCCATGTCATCCACCGAGAAGCAAATCCAGAGCCGCTACCGCAGACTGTCAGTCACCATGCACCCGGACAAGGCTGTGCCCGACCCTGCAAAGAACGAGACCTCCGAGACTGTCAACGAGCGCTGGGTTGAGGTCATCAAGGCCTACAAGGCTCTCACGGACGAGGATGTGCGCAGAAACTTTATCGAATATGGAAACCCAGACGGCAAGCAGAGCACCAGCTTCGGTATTGCTCTGCCCCAATTCCTGATCACCGAGGGCAATGGAAAGTACATTTTGCTCGTCTACGGCGCCTTGTTGGGAATCCTGCTGCCATACTTTGTCGGCAGCTGGTGGTACGGATCGCAAAAGGTTACGCGCGAAAAGATTTTGGTCAACAGCGCTGGCAACATGTTCAAGGAGTTCTCCGAGCGCATTGACGACCACGGTGTTGTCAACTTGCTCAGTTCGGGTGCCGAGTTTGAGGCTCTCCTTCACGGCCACAAGGCTGATGCCGGAACTGGACAGCTCGAGAAGCGTCTGCTTCAGGAAGCTCGTGTTCTCACCGAAAAGGACCGTCGCTTCTTGCAGGACATGGACGACACTGTGCGTCGTAAGACTCTTGCGCTGCTCTGGGCTTACCTTGCTCGTGTTGAGCTCAATGACCAGACCCTGAACGACGAAAAGTACCAGCTCGCCCCTACCGCCCTTACCCTGAACGAGGCCTTTGTCTCTGTCTGTCTGGCCTATGGCTTCACCAACCCCGTCCTTGCATCCTACCGCACCTCGCAAAATCTGATCCAAGCTGTCGCTCCCGAATCGCCTCCACTTCTGCAACTTCCCCACTTCGACGAGCAGACTGTCAAGGCCATTGAGGATCAACTCGACCAGCGCAGCCATCTGACCATCCAAGCCTTCATGAACTTCCCCGACGCCCGTCGCCGTGAACTCGCCTCGTCTGCCGGCCTCTCGACACCTCAACTCGACACCGCCATCAGCGTTGCCTCTCAACTCCCCCGCCTGGTCATCGAACGCACCTTCTTCAAAGTCACCGGCGAAAAACACATCATCCCCAACTCGCTCGTCCAATTCGTCGTCAAAGCCCGCTTCATCCCCCCCGGCACCCGCAACATCCCCGACGTCCACTCCTCGGACCTCGAAGACGTCGATCCAGATGAGACCGACACAAAAGCAAACGCCCGCCCTGACCCCGCCGAGCAAAAACAACATCAACCCCCTCTCACTCACGCACCCCACTTCTCGCGCGACCACTCACCCCGCTGGCACTTGTTCCTCGCTGATGCCCGTCAAGGCAAAGTGGCTGTTCCTCCGTTCACGTTCACCACCTTTGACAAGCCTATTCTTGATGAGGCTGGCAAACCTACCTTTGCTGTGCAAACACTGAAGATGCAGTTTCAAGCTCCTCCGCAGCCTGCACACTATAAATTCCAGATGCACCTTGCTTGCGACAGTTATATTGGGTTTGACGACAAGAGGGACGTGGTGCTTTCAGTCGAGGACCCGAGTAGCATCGAAGAGGCTGAGTGGGAGGATGAGGACATCAGTGAGCCTGAGGAAGGTGAGTTTTGCTTTCCCCCTGACTGTCTGGCTGGAGATGAAATGGGTGCTAATGCGAATATCACAGATACTATTGCAGGTCAAATGGCCACTCTGCGCGGTAGTGCTACGAAGAAGGCTTCGAGCCCGAAGATCAAGCAGGCCAATGACGATGACAGTGAAGAGAGTGGTACTGACGAGGAAGAGGAGACGGAGAGTGAGACGGATACGGACACCGATACCGATGAAGAGTAGAAGGCCGGATCAAGGAAAAACGAGTAGTACTAGACAAAGATCACTTTGCGAGTGATGATTGCTTGTTTCTTGATAGCATTTTGACCCAAACACATTTACATCCTTTTGACATTTTGGACTCGGTGGTGCACCGTTTTGTCTTTTTCTACTTCAGGTCGAGGTCACCGTTCATGGCTTCAAGAATCGAGGAGAGTCTCGTGATCATGGTCTTGAGTCCTTTCGAAAGACAACTCAAGTAATCCTGACCCCCAAGCCCACGCTTCCCGTCTTGAAGCACTCGACCCCTCCACTCCCCATGGCCTCTTCCAGTATCCACTGAAACTCGACTCCGTAAAAATCTTTCCATTTCTTTGTTCTGCCGGGCAGCACACCGTTCCACTCTCCCCTGGCTCTTTTGGCTTTGGTCTGTGCATCATCCAAGGGTATACCTCCATTCCATCTTTCCCTGAGCATTTCCTTTGTGCTTTCCTTGTATTTTGGTGATGACTTTGTGAGGAGGGAGAGGAGGTGTGTGCGTGCTTGGGTGAGGAAGCGGAGGTAGGCGCCTGTGTGTGGAAGCGCGAAAGTGAGGGTTTGGGTTTGGTGTGCTTTGTCGAGGGCAGAAGGGGAGTGCAGACCACGTCCACCGCCGCCGTTGAGGTGGACGGCTGAGGAGCCCCCGGTGGCTGCGAGGGTGCCTGTTGCGGCTGTGTTCCATGCGTTCGCTAGTGATGAAGTGCCGGGCGAGGATACTTGGCCAGGTAGGGTGAAGAGAGAGTCGCCGAGGACGCTTGTGGAGGTCATGAAGCCAGCTGCGATGAGTTCTTGAACTTCCTCGGTAAGAAACAGTGATGCTGGTACGGTGTAGGAGGTTGTATTCTCCTCTAGCACCTTTGCATATTTTTCTTTGAGTTCCTGAGACAGCGCTGGGTGTTGCTGTATAATGTTTATCCAATCTTCAACCACCACCACACCTTCACCAATCGCAAAGCCGCCTTTTCCTCGCCCGGGAATGTTTATCTTCTTTACAATGCCAGAGTGTATCAGAGTAGCGAGTTGACGTTCTGTGGTGGTGGTTGAAGTGGATATTGCATGTAGATGCGCAATCGAGACTATCGGAGGCATGTTCTTTCGGAAATTGAGGACTTCGGCTATCCGCATGGAATTCATTCCTGCAGCTCGTTCGGGGATGTCGGTCCATGTGTGGGATTGGATGTAGCGGACCAGGCTGACTACATCTTGGGGTACTTTTGCAGGTGGTAGGGTTGTGACGATGCCGGTGTTGTCGAGTGGTTGTTCGGTGCTTGTGCTGATCTCCGTTTGGCTTCTCTTCAGTCCTGCCTGTGGTGTAGATGCGGCTTTGCGGCGTGGATGGTTGCCGAAGGGTGAGGAGGCTGATCGGAGGAGTTGAATGGGCGATTTCTTGGGTCGCGATTGTAGGGGCTTCGGAACGCCGGTTGCGCTGAAAGACATGATTGTGTTCTAGATGAGTGAGTAGCTCTCACAGTATCGACACTGGAGAAACGAGTGTTGGAATGTCTGCCTTGTGGCAAGAGAAGTACACGTGATCACATGAGCAGGCGAAGGTGAGATGCAAGTACTCAGGACTTGACAGACGACTGTGATAGACAGGTCAGAGTGTGTCATGTCGATACTACTGGGTGTGTAACAGATGCGCGAAGAACGTTGGCATGCGATGTTTGGTCTGATATTGTGAGGATGTTCGGGGTGGAAACAAGGGAGCTCGCTGCGGAACGTGCATCGAAGCCCGATCGACGACCGTCTGCCGAAAAGACTTTTTGATCCTGCAGCTGCTTGCCAACCACCTCTCGTTCGTCTGATTCCCGAACCAACCATCCATTGCATTGCTAGGCAGTCAGATGTCTCTCCCTCGTCGATGTTTTCTCTCATCAGGAGAGCTCATGGTCAGACATGTCAAGTGTGCGTCCGTTGCATCATGTCATATCGAAACCATGTCTTGAGCCGAGCGTGAATGCTGGCTTGTATCATCACCATGTGAACTGGACAATTGGAAAAATAACCTTATGGATATCGGCACCGTCTTGAACTTGGCTCTACGATTCTGACAGCTTCTTGTATACGGCATGTCTTCCGGATCAAGTCTTTGCTATCAGCAAGAGCCCCATGGCGGATGAAGGCCCGTGAATACCCGCTATTCTTATCTGTGAATTTTCTATTTTGTCCACGCCCTACAACACAGACGCTTCACGCCCAACCCACACACACGCCCTGCGCGCCCTAGGGAGTCTGTATCAGAATATTTTGTAAGTCATGCGAGCGAAAATGGACAAAACCCATGCTTGTCCCGGAATCATCTCTTGTAGGAGTCTATATTTCACAATACAACATTTCTTGGCCTACTACCATCGTCACTTGAATATTCTATTGACCTGCACAATACTAAATCTAACATGTCTCCACCCGATGAGAAGAAAGCAATGCGAGAATCTGTTTACGAGGAAACCGAAAAGAGCTCTGCGTCGTCGAGTCCGGATCTCACACCCACACCTTCATCATGGTCCGAGAAGAGCATACGAGAGCCCCTTGACGAGGAGATTGCAGAAACACCTCGCCCACAATCTTTGGATCTGGAAAGGACGCCCACAAATGTCCTCAATAGGATTGCGTCACATGTAACAACACATTCTCTCGCGGAACCTGGCCCTCCACCGGATGGCGGCACCAGAGCTTGGTTACAATGCGCCATGGCCTGGCTCGTAGTCTTTGCATCGTGGGGGTACTGCAATTCCTTTGGTACCTTTCAGACATACTACACGCAAAGCCTTGGAGAAACTCCCGCAACGATCTCGTGGATCGGCTCGATTCAGGTTTGGGTACTGTTCTTCCTCGGAACTTTCGCTGGTCGTGCTATGGACGCTGGATACTTTAGACCTACCTTCGCTGTCGGTGCTATCTTCCAGCTCGTCGGAATATTCATGACCTCCATCTCTACCAAATACTGGCAGCTTTTCTTGGCCCAAGGCGTCTGCACTGGTATTGGCTCGGGCATCTTGTTCACACCCTCCATGGCACTTCTGAGCACCTACTTCTCTAGCCACAAAGGCATCGCCGTGGCGCTGGCAACTACTGGTAATTCGGCTGGTGGTGCTCTGTACCCACTCATCGCTCGCCAGCTTCTTGCCCAAATTGGATTTGGATGGACTATGCGTGTCCTTGGTCTGATCAATATGATTTTTCTGGTGACCGCCGGTCTCGTCATGAAGCCCAGGCTTCCACCCCGCAAGTCTGGACCCCTCATCGACTTTGCCGCGTTCAAGGAGATTGAGTATATGCTTCTCAGCATTGGCTTGTGCTTCCACATGTCAAGCCTGTACTTTACAAACTGGTACATCGCATCTTACGGCCGCGATATGCTCGGTCTCTCATACGCCAACTCCATCATTCTGCTCATTGTCCTCAACGGCGTCGGTATCCCTGCTCGCGTCCTGGTTGGCTATATCGCAGACCGCTATCTCGGCGCCCTCAACACCCTCATACCCGTGCTGCTGTACGTCAACGTCCTCGCCTTCTGCTGGATGGGAGTCACTTCTCAAACCTCCCTCTACGTCTTCGTGTCCTTCTACGGTCTTGGCCTCGCAGCCTTCCAGTCCCTCATCCCCACCACGGTGGCTAGAATGACAAAGGACATCAGTAAAGTGGGCACGAGGATGGGTATGGTATTTACCTTTTTGTCGTTTGCTTCTCTAGTGGGTCCACCTATTGGTGGTGCGTTATTGTCGGCTGACAAAGGGGCGTACCTTTATGCTCAAGCATGGTCTGGGGCTTCAGCTGCTGTGGGCACGTCTTTGGTGCTTGCTGCCAGGGTCTATGCGTTTGGGTGGACCAAAGTCAAGTGCTAAATTGTTCTCTTGGTATTGTTTGGGGGCCACTAAAAAGCTTTGAAGCGGGTATTGGGTCTAATGAACGCGAAAGGAATGGCATACAGATTATATGATAGAAACTAGATGAATAATGAATACGTTTAATGTCCTAAATTGCAGCGTTGCCTGTGTGCAAAGTATGTGACGCATGTAGCTACAGAAATGCACAATGTTTTCCAGAGGTAGGGCAGTAGAATTACTTACTCGTTGCTCTCAGCATACTTCTTGTACATCAAGTCATACAATTTGAGTTCGTTGATAGCATCCTCAGCACTCGTCTTTATTTCCTTGCCATTGACCAAGCAATCGTGCATGTCCTGGAACTCGCTCGCAAAGGCGTCTTCAAATGAGCTGATGATTTCTCTCGTCTGCACTTCTCCGGACTCATTGACTTCTTGCACCCTGACCACTACAGGCTTCTGAGTCTTGATATACGGCGAGTCATAGAAGATTGTGACGCGCTTGTTCTCACCATAAACCGCGAGATGAGCATCAAACTCTGGCACACCGTCGATGCCGGACTCGTAGGTCACGTAGAATGGATCCTTTGCGCCTGATTTGTTGCGCAATTTGAAGATGGCGGAGTAGAAGGGTTCGTTGACGGTCACGGCTGTGACTTGTTCAGGGAAACCGAGGGCTTCTCTCATCAGAGAAATGTCGTGGCTTCCCAAGCTACCGAGGAACCGGGCATAGTTTACTTGTTCGGGTGTCGGGTCTGTGCCAAAGGCTTCGTGTAGAAGGGCGTTGACTCGTTTGGTTCGCTCTTCTCCTGCTGAAGGTGGGAAGTCGGTGTTCTTGACAGGGAAAGTGCCTGATTGTGAGGTAAATTTGCCATTCGCTGTAGACACATCAGTTAAGTCTGCATCTTCCAAAGCAGAATAGGCGGACTTACGTCCTGAGAAGTCACGAGATCTGGCATAGAGAATCTTTGGGATGGACTCGAGCTCACGCTTGAAAGCATCTGTGAATGTGCGACTGTGACGTCTCATGTATCCCACCCATACACGACCCTTGGATTTCTTCTCGGCATCGATGATACGTTGAGCAGATTGCATTGACAGGGTGATCGGCTTCTCAATAAACACATTCTTCTGTGCTTCGAGAGCTGCGATCGCATAGGGCTCGTGAAACTCATCGGAAACAGAGATGAAGACGATGTCTACATCTGAGCTGTTGAAGATATCCTTTGGCTCCGTGGTTGCCGTTTGGATATGGTACTTTGCTGCGCAATGCTCTGCATTTTTCTTGGACAGGTCGCAGACTGCAGTAATTTCGTAAAGATGCGAGAGTTGACAAAGTGTTGGCAGATGAATGATTTGGGTCACTGATGTTCATTCTGTCAATGCTACAAGCTCCTTCTACAACTTGCCCTAGATTGCATACCTTCTCCGGCACCGATGATGCCAATACGCAGACGTTGTGATGAACCAGACATGTTGGATATGAGGCGGTGTTCTCGCCTTCAAGATGACCGTTGCGGAAGTGTTTAGAGAAAGATGTGCCCGTTCCATTGTGTTGAGTCTCTGCCAAAGAGTTGCGGGTCACTGACGTAGCTGTTGTGTTGCCGGGTCGCGAGTCATGCTGAGTCGACTCCTCTGAACGTTTCTATATCGAAAAACAACGGCATCTAGACTTTTGAAGCCACTGTCTTCTTACTCGTACGAACGGTCTTGAATTTGCCCTATGAGATGTTTGCAATCCCGTAAGCTAGATTCGATATCGTGGAGCGCTATAGCTTCCTAGGAAGGAAGTTGAGTGTTGGTCATCACTTTTGGCCATCGAGACGCTGTGAGCACCGGACATCATCATGATGATCGTGTTCTCATGATGCCAAGAGTGGATCCTGATCAATATCAACACCTTTTGCAATCTTGCACACTTGAGTATCGACCCAGAACATCTGGGTTTTCATCTCTCATACGCGTTCTCATGAGGTCGCAGGCGTATTGAGCCTCTCGCTATCAGAGTCATGCAATTCGACATGCCCTACCGGATGGAGTTCATGGCTTGTCGTTCGCAGAGACAAACGTTGCGCCTACCCACAGCCTCGACCGAGCCGCTATAGCGATCCTTCTGCCCTACGCTATAATTGGCCTAATGGCTCATCGATATGGTTACGGGGCTCAAACGCAATTGCTAATTGCCTCCTCTAGGTTAGGATGCCGAGAGGCTGTTTTCAACGTTGTTCTCAAATGCCGTGCTACCATGCAATCCTCTGCCAGAACAGTGCCCAATTCGGCCGTCATTCCGACTTCCCGGTCAACTGTCCGGGTTGATTAGCACTCGTAGACACAGTAACTGACATCCGGCAGTCAACCAAACGTCTACGATTGCTTCTCGTGCCCGTTATGATTATTGGCCTAGGTTACACAGTTTCTTTTGTCGGTTCTCTATGGGGAGCAGAAAAGAAGTGGCGTCGCGATTGTCTTATATGTGCAATTGGATCCATGATCTCGAGTTCTGGTAGGTCGTGTGTAGTCCTTTATAGGACCTGTGATACCCTCCATCTCTTGTCTTTTGCTGTGGTGTTTGGTTTGCTGCTTTCCATCTTGACATTCATTCCTTAGTTCTTTAGCGGCTTTGAGCCGACTACTGACCGGCAAGATGCGTCTCTCTTTTGCCCTTCCAGCACTCCTTCTCACTCCTTTCGCCCAAGCGGCAACCACTGCGGTCAAGACTACTTGTATGTATTACATTCTGTCACACAACCATAGCAAGTTTACTAATATCGCCAGCTTGCTCCGCCACCGATCTTAAGACCTTCAATGGAGATGTCAAGTATGGTGCAGCATTCTGCGAGTTCTGGCTCATCATCAGCCGTAACACGTCGCCTCTTCCCGATCTCGCTGCCAGCTCTCTTACAAACGTCTGCAAGTGTGTTGTTAGCAGCCAATCTTCAGCCAGCAGCACATCTACCCATTCCGTAGTCAGAGGAGCAAAGCTTATCTCGACATCGTCAAGATCTACTACCAGCAAGAAGAGCACTGCAAAGGTCTCGAAAAGGGCTGTTACCACCAGTAAGACGACTAGCACAAAGCTCGTTTGTGTCAGCCAGGACCTCGCTGCTGTCAAGGATGATATCACGCACACTACTCCGTTCTGTAGTTGGTGGGCTGCAGACACAAGGACTAATTCGCCCATCCCCGGTTTGTCCGCATCCCAGGTGACAAATGCATGTAAATGCATCTTGAGCTCGGCAACAAGCACATCAAGCACCAAGTCATCAGCTGTCAAGACCACTTCAACCGCGGCAAAGTCTTCATCAAAATCCTCCTCCAAGTCTTCGGTGTCATCTTCCACAAAAATCTCGAGCACTTCCAGCAGGGTTTCATCTTCTAGTGTCAAGAGCTCGAGTACCAAGGCCTCCGCTACGGCAACACGTGGCCAGGTTTCCTCCTCAGCCGCAAAAAGCTCGTCATCAAAAGCCGCCAGCTCTTCATCGAAAGTCTCATCCAGTGTTTCTGCTGCACATCCTAGCTCATCGAGCTCAACGTCTAAGCTGGTCTCGTCCAGTATCACCAAAACAAGAGGAGTAGTCGCCAAGTCTTCTTCGATCGTCTTGTCGTCGAGTGTAGCAACTGGTACCGGATCGATCGCCGCCGATGATCAGGCTTCTTCATCGCAAAGCAGTCAATCCTCCTCGCCGCTTGCAAGCAGTCAATCATCCTCGTCATCGACTAGCTCAAAGCCAATTGTGACTCGCACTAGAGGTATGGCAGGTGTGCCAGGCACGAAGCCTACAACCTCTGCTACTACTGAGTCAGTCGTACAATCGCAAGCGGCATCGAGCAGCTCGTCTGCGAACGCACCTGGGTCTTCGGGCTCCAGTCTTAACGCTCCGGGATCCACTGGAAGTGTATCTGTCAGTTCTGGCTTGCAATCATCTTCGTCTTCTTCCCAGGCGGCAGTGACCACTAGTTCATCGACAACCACCCAGCCTCGTATCCGTGGTAGCAAGGTTCCTATTGATAACGTATCGACAGATCCGGTATCTGCAGCACAAACCACATCTGCCGGTTCCCCAAGCCAGGCTGCCTCGATCTCTCAAGCTATTTCTGCCTCGACTCAGTCTTCTTCTATATCTCAATCCTTGTCTGTCTCCTCTCAGGCCTCCTCATCCCAGGTCTCCACATCTTCAGCTCAGATCACTTCCGCCTCCCAGGTATCTTCGTCCGCATCTCCCGCGGCTGTATCGTCTTCCGCCAGTGCAAGAGCTTCATCCGTCCCTGAAAGTTTCTTTGTCTACATGACTACATCGTCTTCGAAGCTTCAAAACAAGAACGGAAACAGCACGACGAACGACAATGGTGTCCTTGGCTTTGACCTCGGAGACTCTGCAACTGTGCAACAGTTCAGCTTCGATCCATCCACCAACCACATTATGTTCGGCAACTATGTAATGTCTGTTTCTAAGAAGCACACCATCACTTCCGATGAAGCTGGTAACACTGCGACCTACTACAATGTCTTCGAAAGCACACCTAACAGCGACGACTCTGTCCCTTTGACTTGCTCGTTCGATACTGAGCTAGGTATGACTTGTTCTGCACAAATGGATGGTCAGAGCCTCGTCCAGATGGCGGTCGTCGATTTCAATGGATCCTCCTTCCTTGTGATGCGCGCAGCTTCTGTGCCGGCTAACGACCTGGACACGACTGATGTCAACTTGTATGCTGCTCCACAAGCTACGAGCTCCTCATCAGGATCGACCTTCTCAAGCACTGTGTCAAACAGTGCCAGCTTGTTGGCCTCTTCATCAGTCATCTCTTCTTCAGCTGTCAGCTCGAGCTCACAGCCTGTTGCCAGTAGCTCGAGTGCTTCGGTATCGCAGGTTCAAAGCTCGACCGGCGTTTCGAGCGTTCCTCAAGTGGCTTCTAGTAATGAGAGTGTTGTTTCGGCCTCGCCTTCCGACTCATCGGTATCTGCTAGTAGCACTTCGGTTGCTATTCTCAGCTCCAGTTCATCGGCTGCCACAGATTCAGGATCCCTGCCTGTCGCCTCCGGCTCTGCCATATACAGCCCCAGCCCCGTCGTCAGTGAGAGTGCGACAAGCTCGACCGATTCTGTATTTGGTTCGTCCACTGCCACTAGCCAAGCAAATTCATCGGCTGCCTTGCTCCCAACCGAAACAGCAAACGAAAGCACTGCAGCAAGCTCCCAGACCAGTTCCGAAACCTTGTTCAACAGCGCAACGCCTACTCCCGAGAGCCGAGCTGTTGGCGTCTATGCTTCTCACTCGGACACTTCGGCTGACAGTACTGCTCTGCAAAGCAACGGCTCTCTCTCAGGCTTCAATTGGGATTGGCAAGCCACTCAGCTGAGTGTCAACAGCATGGGCTGGCTGGTGGACTCGGACGGCAACTCCAAAGTGTTCCAGGTCGACGACGACACGCCTTTAGATATGAGTTCAGGCCCTGTCATCACACTGTCTGACAATCAAGTCCCAGGCTACGCCTACCTTGGCCCCTGCAGTGTCGACTCTGATGGATATTTGACATGTAAGGCTACCACATCGGACGCCAGCACTGACATCGAGTTCTTCCTTGTCGCTGGAGAAATGGCTGACTCGTGGATCTTGTATGCTGGTTTCCATGATCTCAGCCATCGTGAAGTTGACCTGCAATTGATCGCACCGTCCAGCGCATCTTCATCTTCCACAGTTCTTGCCGCAGCGACGTCTACTTCGAGCCTTAGTGCATCAGTTTCTGGGGCTTTGACCACTGAGTCCTCTGCAAGCCCTACTGCCAATGTCTCAACCAGCTCGCAAGACGCTGTGGCCAGCCCCACCAGCCTGCAGACGGTCGAAGGCACCACGAGCAGCTCTCAAGATATCGAAAGCATTTCTACTGATGCCGCACTGTCTAGCACGAGTGCTCAGGCTACCACTGTTCAGTCTGTTGATGCTTCTCAGACAGTCAGTTCCGAAACCATTTCTGCTACCTTGTCGGACATCGCTTCCCAAACACCTGAAGCCACTTCGGACATGAGCTCCTCCGCCTCCTCTGTAGACGCTTCGCAGACTGGTGTGTCATCTTCTACAAGCGATAGCCAAGCTGCAAGTGCCACTGGTGTAGTTTCCAGATTTTATCTCTACGCTACCAACTCATCGTCATCTGCCGATGAGACCAGTCTCGAAACCGAGTACAACTCTGGTTTCGTAGGTTTCAACATGGCTAACAGTACCTACGACATCCGCAACTACACCTTGGACTCATCATCTGGTCACGTTTACGATGGCGAGACCTCGAGTATGTTGGCAGTGTGGCCCGGACACGGAAACAATGTCATGCTAGCATCGTCTGAGGACATCGAGACCAACAGCTATATCCCTGTCGTTTGCGTGGTCAACGCTGATGAGACCTTGTCTTGCTCTTACCAGCAGGGTGGTGCTACTTTCTCAGGATTCTACATGGACACCAAAGGCTCCGGCCAGTACCTGAACATTGGAGCGGAGTCCAACTCTGGCTCAGCCGCATCGTCTACAGACGGAGTTGCTGGCTACCAGGGCAACTCTTCCTATGCCACCCCGACTACTCAGAGCGCCTCCACTGCAGGCTCGCCTACTTCATCGTCATCGGGCTCGTACCAGACTGTAGTCTTGAGACTTTCCTCGCAGCCAATGACCGTGCAGAGCTCGTCTTTGACAGCGACTCAGACCTCGACCGAGTCGTCATCGACCTCATCGAGCGAGTCCAGCTCAAATATCACCAGTGACCTACAGACAGAGTCCACCTCCTTCTCACCGTCTGCTAGTGATGCAACAATCAGTTCCTCTGACATGGCGAGCAGCAGTGCAACCGTCCAGAATACCTCCACCACTTCGGTACCCACTACAGACTCTACCGCTGTTCCGTTCAACATCAGAGACGACGGCAACAACTTTGTTGCCGTCTCTTCTGGACAGGATGGTGTCAGTACGTTCGTTGTGGACCAAGACTTGGCCACATCGTTCTACATCGACCAAACCACTGGTTACCTTGTTGAGTCGGGCCTGAACACCACCTATGCTGCCAATCGCAATCCTAACGATACTCCCGAGGTCGTCTACTTCAGTACCGTCATTGATTCTCACGATTATATCTCTTGCACACAGATTGAGCAATCGGGTACGCTGGAGTGCAAGTCCAACAATGTCGTTCAGCAGGCAATGACTTGTGGCAACGATGGCAAGCTCTACTTTGCACCCCAAATTCCTCCTCAATGCTACGGGTTCCCTCTGTTCTACCTGCCTGTCTCGAGTATCAACCAGAACACCGCTAGTGCTACAGCTGTCTTGAGCAACAGCGCTCCTGCGAGTGTCTCGGCTTCAGCCACCAGCGATTCGTCGCTGCCTGTGCAATCAGCTAGCGAGACTGCCACCTCAAGTGACTCGAAGTCGGGTGCCGATGCGAGCAGCACTTTGGTGACTGCCTCCAGTTCCGCTGAAGCTAGTACTCAGTCGTCTTCGGATGTTTCAATGACCACAAGTTCCGACTCAGCAGCCGCTACCTCTGCAGACGTCTCGTCGAGCGCCCAAGTCTCTCAGAGCTCATCATCCACAGGTGTCTCTTCGACCGACTTGTCTACATCTGACGCATCATCATCTGCGACTGACGTGTCGACTAACGACAGCGCCACTTCGTCTACTACTGACGCCTCGTTGACACAGTCGTCGTCCGTCGAGAGCACTGCTTCTTCAAGCTTAGCATCAGCAGTCCCGACTCAGGTCCTGCAAGTCTCGTCGACTCAGTCTTCTTCGACCGACGCTGGAACATCCTCGAGCAGCGTTTCATCTTCTGACTCTGTCTCTAGCCAGAGCGCCACCATTGCATCAAGCTCTGGTGCTTACCAGACCACCGACTCGAGCTCGAGCAACGTTCCTGTGGCATCGAGCACAGCTACCGACTCGCAGAGCAGTACTGTTTCGAGCCAGCTCACCTCCACAAGCGACTCGTCCGTCATCGACCAGTCGACACCTACCACAACCGATAACGTCGCATCAAGCACAGCTTCTGCAACAAGCACCGGGCTCCCTATGGCCTCTCTTTGTCCTTCTTCTGATGGACAGAACGTTACGGATGCTTACAGTAACAACTACACTGTTCACTGCTTCTCTGACTCTACCGTTACCTCGTACTCGTCTGCCCAAGCTGCGGTCAACTATCTTGACTGTATGACTGCTTGTGACGATGCTTCGGCAAGCGGCTGCACGGGCTTCACATACGTCGGTGGGGAGAATGGTGACGCTAGCGGCATCTGTTATCTCAAGACTTCATCTGGTAGCTTCACCACAGCCGGTGCCAACTACATCTCTGGTCAGTTGTCATCTGTCAACGCCACCAGATCTGGAAATGCCGCTGGTGGGAGCTCGTCCAGTGCTCTCAGCAGCCCTAATTCAGCAACCTTCTCCACGATTGTATCTTCTGATGTCACTAGCATTCAATCCGCAAGCTCGACCATGCCTACGGCATCTTCATCAGCTTCAGATGTATCCACCTTGGCTAGCGTCTACAGCAGCACTGTTGACTCAAGCGGTACATCATTGACACTCTCAGTCAGCAGTGGTCCGGTCAGTACATCAGCATCGACCACTAGCAGCTCGGATGCTCAAGCTACGTCCACGGCTGTAGACTTCAACGGTAACCACGCGTCTGTCTCTGCTCTTACCTCCGATCAGAGCAGTCTCTCGTCCTCAGCTGTTACAAGCGCAAGTTCCACAGTATCAAGTGCTGCCAGCGTTTCTTCGAGCACCATGGCTTCGACTTCAGATAGCTCATACTCTGTTGGCATGCCTAGTCCCTCTTGGGCATCTTCGTCTTCGAGCAGTCAGAGCGCAAGTCCTTCGTCAGACTCGCCTAGCACGAGTGCTGCTACTTCTTCGACTCTTGCCAGCCAGAGTTCTAGCAGTTCTTCGGTTGATTCTAGTCAGAGTATGACCTCGTCAATTCTCTCTAGCCAGAGTCCTAGTGCTTCTTCGACTGCCTCTAGTCAAAGCGTTGTCTCGTCATCTAGTGTCATTTCCTCGACTAGTACCGCCAGTGTTCTTTCGAGCAGTACTCAGGGCTCCTCATCCGGCAGTACTCAAGGCTTCCCATCCAGCATGAGCCCTTCTGCATCGTCTTCGCTATCTAGCAGCATGACCAGCTCCTCAGCCGTCTCGAGTAGTGCATCAAGTGCTTCGTCATCAAGCATTTCTGCTAGCCAAAGCTCGACCGTCAGCTCTGTGTTCTCGAGCTCAGCTGTTATAACCCCCAGCAGTACTTCCGCAAGTGCAAGTCCCTCGGTATCGACTCAGGCAAGCACTAGCTCTTACAACTCCCAATCAGCCGCCAAGTCCATTATCGAGGAGTCAAGCTACCAGCCTTTCTGTTCGACATATCTCGGATACAGTTCTTCGACTCAGACTGTCACGTCAACCAGCACAGTCCAGGTTGTCGCTACCGCGACGACTACGACCACTTCTCTCATCGCTCAGACCAAGCAATACAGGAAGCGTGATGTTGAGACACCGAGCGCTACTTGCGATTGTGAAATGCACACCCACGAGCTCAGAACTACCAGCTCTGCAGATGCTGTCTCCACGACCGTCCTCCGTCGCAGAAGTGGATCTTACGCAGACACAGCGACGACCCAACTGCAGCGTCGCGCCACTACATCCGCTTCAAACACTACGCCCACCCCTCTCAGGACATTCTCGTCGACTGATCTCAGCTCGGCATGTAGTTCAGAAGTCACGTCCCCTGCAGTCTCGACAACTACTCAGATGAGCACAGTCACTCAATCGACAACCTCCACACTCACCCAGACGGTCACCTCTACCACAGTAATTTCCGTGGCATCGAGTGCTCCTACTGGTGTGGTCGGCTACATGTCTTTCAGAAATCCTGTCAACCCTGGTGGTCAATACGCTCTGTCCGATCCCGCTACTCACATGACGGATAACTACTATGCCAACAGCACTCGTGAGAGTTTCATCATCACCAACACCAGTCAGCTTTACTCTGTCACACACAACGCCTACTACTATTACCAGACAGCTGCTGGAGCCGACAAACTTTATTGGGACTCGAAAAACACTACAGGATCCACCAACTGGGTCGCTGGTAATACTACTTCAGATGGATACACACAACTTTTGATGGTCGATACCCGCTACACCGCAAAGACATACTACAAGTTCTGTTTGGCCAAGCTTGGAACCAACGATGCCAATTCTGCTACTGGCTACCACGTCTACTACTACAACAGTACTGCAGTATTGCCGTCGACCTGTGGTGCCACACAACTTTGGTTTGCACCTTCCTAGTTTGCATGACATCTCATCTCACATCTCTGTTTATTTCTTTTGTTACCATTACTATCTTTACCCGTTGTCTTTAGACACGACATAGAATATCTCGCGGCCTACATTGCTGATCAACCATCGATCTTTTTTTGTATAATCTTTAGTATATAGTCAAACACACATATCATAACATCCACCGCAAAACTCTTCGATCGTGCCTTTCCTATCATCGCACCTTCCCTCAAAGGTTGGATGCTCCGCTTCACATGATCAAGGAAGCTGCAAGTCTGGAATGCATCTTTCCTCTTTTGTCGTCACCGACATTTTTCTGTTGCGCCCACTTTGGGCAGGTACTAGCGAGCCAGGAGTCCAGCTCCGCGGCGCTGTTTCTCCATTCAGCTTGCCCATGAATCATGACCACAAAGCATTCATCTTAGACGACAGAATTGCATCCAATCAAACACAGCGGAACGAAAAGAAGCGATCACCACGCTTCGTGAAATTGGAACACACCCAAAAGAGAGGGGTGCAAACGTCGAAGATTCCAAAAAAGGAATAGAAGGAAGTGTGCTCAAAAACTGCAACGGTGAAATGGAAATGTGGTTTTGCTTTGGGTGAATTTTGAGTTTTTTACGTCTTGACAGCTTGGGGATGTGTTGTTTTGTCTCGTTCCGGCTGCGAGATGTTGCGGAATTGATGTCCTGGTTTTGAACTTACGTGCGAATGGATGTGCGATGTTATATGAGTGTCTCACATCTCCATCTCGAAGTGGAGCGATGAATTTTTGAATGGCTGAGGAGGACAACAGCTTTTTCGATACACATCAGTTAGGCACGAGAGAGGGAAAACAATGAGTTTTATCAAGATGAGTGCATGCTGTCTTGTCTGCATTGAAGTGTACTACAGTTGATTCTAATGAACATTATTCCCCTCTTTTTTGTTGACTCCTCCGTCCCATGCTGATGCTGTCGGGAGTTATATGCAATTCGTAACAGTCGTAAGTGTGAGCTGGGAGCGCTCCGTTCCAGCAGGTCATTCTCCCGGACTCAACGATTAACTTTTTGATTAGATGTTGTGTTTGGAAGATGCGAGCATGATCAGATCCAACCAGCCTTGACGCCTTTGCTCACGCGCCAATCTGTATTGTAACCGCCCATCTCGACATCAGGTTCTGCACCGTATCTTCGGGGTAGCGCGTGGACTTCTGACACGAGGTCTTCTTGTTCGGCACCTGCTTGCGAGCTCCAGTTTGACATTGCACTGCCTTCGCGAAGGGGTAGCATGTTCCGTTGGCTTGATGCGCCTGAGGCAGAACGTAGAGGCACTCGTGAGGGAGTGGTAGAATGTGAAGCAGGCATGCTAGTGCCGTCGTATCGATCGACAGATTCATCGCTATCATCACTGACACGTCCTGAGTTGACGATGGTGTGCATTGGTATCTTGTCGCTATCGATGTCCCGAGTGGACTTCTTGCGGTTGTGCTGCGAGATGACGGTCGATCGGGTGATGGTGGTGTCTTCCAGTTTGGTGCCACGAGACGAGGTGTTACCAGACCCAGTCACTGTACTGATCATCTCACTGACGTGTGAGACCATTGGAGCAAAAAGAGGCTTGAGTGATGGAGCGCATCCGCAAAGAATAGACAGATCAATCTCCACTGTTGCGCAGATGTAAAGGGGCATCGAGTCCCAGGTCTCGTCGTAAGTATCCATCAGTGTTCTCCAGATGTAGTACGTGCGTACAATACCAGCTACTGTGACTATGAGTCCCAGAGATAACAGTGCCGTTACTCCTAGTCGCTGCTTGAAAGGCATGTTGAGACCCATGATGATAGGGATGGGCAGTATGGTTACAGTCAAGTCCGAGATACAATTAAGAACTCCAGCCACTAGAGTTACAGGACCTTCGTCTAGACATCTGGCGTTCTTCATGAGCGGGAATACCCAGTAAGCTTCGACTGGCCTGTTATCATTGTTAGACAGGTCATCGGAAGTGAGAGAATTATGAGACTTACGTGCAAAGGAACACTGCAAGAATGACGAAGATGATACAAATGGCAATGTTGTACGCGAATGCTGCCCAGAGAACATATTTGAAGATGCTGAACCCCGTGTCCTTGATGAGGCGGAAATAGAAACAGATGAGAGAAGCGCGAGTAAAGGCGCCAGCAAATGTGAATAACAGCTTAGAGGCAAGTGCTATCTTAGAAGCAGATTCGAACATGGTGAACTCAACATCCCATAGATGACGATTCCACTGGAAGCGGACATTGGCAAGGATAACGATGACGCCGAGGGCCATGCCGCAGACCTATATGCATGCAAGAGTCAGCAGGTGTACAATAATGTCGGACTGGGTCAGCAGTACATATGCGAGTCCCATATTGAAATCGTCCCATCCCAGCCGGCCTTTGTTTACGTATCGACTATAAAGACGAAGTGGGACGGCCAAGCTTATCAAAGCCATGAAAATTACATTGACAATGACCAGTGGTAGCCCTTGCGTCTGGGGATCTTCGTAGTTTGGTGTTGGCCAGTTGGCCAATACAGATGGTGGCGGCAACTGCATGTTTGCAATGTGAAAGAGAGAAAAGGAGAGAAGGCAAGAGAGAGAACTCCTCAGGCGACTGTTCAGGCCTTTCGGCGGCGAAGGGGAGGAGAGAACGAAAAAGAAGACAAACGACGATTAAGATATAGTAACAGACAGAGATCTGCAGAACGAGGCGGCCTTACATCTTAATAGTCGTGAGCGGTGGGAGCACCTGGCGGAACAGCGATGCCGTGCTGAGGATTTTGGTTAAGGTTGTCGCACTGGCCTGTAACACCAGCTACGGACGATCCCATCGTGGGGTTGGAACGGGTATATCCAAGGTCATAGCACCTCGAAGTTCGCTTGTCCGAGATTGTGATTGGTGGCGCGAGTAAGTTGCTCGAATGCCCAGTAGTCAGACGCGGCCTTACGAGGCAAGGACCTTCCATGAGACACTTTGGGGGATATGTTCGTTACACCAGGCCCTGGGCTACCGACTGCAGAGCATGGCGTCGGCGGCTACGAAGAACGCTCCAGCCAGGGAGAAACGCCTAAAAAAGCTTCTCTTTCTCCCTTGCAGTCAAGAAACACTCTTTTGGCCGAGGGAAGATTGGAAGAGAGCAGTTTTCGGCGAGGAGGATGTACGTAAGACAGGTCTGACATGGTCAGAGTCTCCGTTTCTGGACAAGCCTTTTTCTATGATTGCAGCGCACATACTCATATGGCTTGATCGTCGAGTCTCGCGACAGAAATTATGGCTGGTGTTCCGCCAGCCTCGATGCTGCGCACCGTCGGCACGTCCCTGCTGTGATTGACATTGTCAGACGCATGAATACCGTCCTTGATGTTTCATAGAGAAAGGCTCGAGTGACATGTCAATTGTAACATAGTATTCAAGAAAGTGGCATGTCGTCTGTCGAGCGGAGAAGCAACAGATCCCCCAACAGATCTTCCCAATTTGCCGGGACGTTGTTAAAGTAAAATAGATTGAAGCCAATGTCACACGTGGTGGCCTGAAGCCGACTACACCTTTCCTTCTCGCTTGAACCGATAGAGGTCAGCCGGACCAAGAATCTGTACTCCGACCCCATTCTACGCTGAATGTGAATTCGTCTTCTGTCTTGCCGAATTTCGCTCTGTGCGAAGTAAAGAACGGTTCTATTATCGAACCTTTGCAGGGACCTTCCGAAGCTTGAAATGAATCGTGGAGGGAAGGATCAAACGAGATTTGAAAATTGACCTGCGGGCTAGTCATCGATGCGTGAAGAAGCGAGTCATGTAACAATCACGCATATGTACTCCTACAGTAATCTCTACGCCTTGTAACAACGGCTATCCTAAGTATGTAATGTGGATTCTCTTCATTCACGGAGGCAAGATTGTGCCTCTCATTTGCAGTCGAGAGCTCGAAGCTGCAACGTCTACTCGAGTGGAATATCCGACTGTGTCGAATCGAATTTGAGATGATCTGAGTGCATCATCTCTCGAGTCGCGTCTCGAGTCGGCTCAGAGCGGACGAGTCCAGGAATATTGTATGTGCCAAAACGTTCAGCCCACTGTGCAACCAGACTGGTACATGTCTTTTGACTTCAGTGAGAATTGAGTCAGCGGTCGCAATATTTCGTGTCTTGGTTGGATGGTGAAGCGGAGTCGGGACTTGGTCCGATCTCGTTAGAATCTGATCTATACAGCGCTCCTTGGGCGGTATACGGGTTGTGATCCAGCCCTATGTTACAGCTGGCCCTGTTCCCACGTGGTGTGTAACACGATCTCGGCCATTCTCGTGGCGCCGTCGATGCGAATGCGACCTCTCGACAGCTCCGTGAATGGTTGTTTGAGAACTGTGATACGACCGCATTGCGAAAGTTGACAACGTGCGACAAGTCAATTGTGGTGCTTACTGTGCAAGGGTCGGCAGTTCGCCAGATCTCGAGCCCTCAGCTCTGCTAAAGCTATGAATGCCTTTCGGTAAATGATTCCTACGAGTACGACTGCCGTAGCTACTCCTCAACACCATATCTCAACTCGTGCGCCGCCCGGACACAACCCATCGGCTAGGTAGGCACGGAGTCATGACAAACGTCTACCCTCTTCCAGAAGCTGATCTGAACACACTTATGATCGTTTCCTGCACTGGCTTGCTATCAGCTGCTCGACCATGCTTCCAAAATGCTTCGCTGATCTGTCTCATACCAAGAACTCACAGCTCACATAGGCGCGCGAGCACCAAGCGCTTTTCGTCGGTCAGTGATCAAATGGGCCTATAGCGTGCTTATAGTGCAAGCTCACATCTAAACACGATTCCCGAGTGGGAGTCATCTGGTAGATCCTCCGATCAAAGCAATCCGAGGTCTTCGCTCTCTATGCGAGTAGGATCTCGTTTGTGTCTCGCAGGTCTAATGAAGTCTCCGGTGCCGTGTTCATTCTCATGTTCTATTATCAAAGGTTATGTGGATTTGTCTAAAAGTGGTGTTGCCAGCTGCCCATGTAATACTTCCTGTAGCATTAGTCATGGTCCAAGAGAGCTTGCCTGGTCCAGCAGGCGTCCAGCACTAATCATAGGCTTGATATGCAACAGAATGAAGCCAACTGGTGTTAGTAATGAGAAAGCTCTCTCGAGTGCTGATGGGATAGTAGTCTGCCGAGATCCACCTCTACGGCCGTATTTATCTATGCCATGATATATTCGAAGGGCCGGTCACGCTGTCAGGGTGTCAAGTTCCATCGAAATCAAATGGAGGAAGCGGTCAAGTCTTGAAACGTGCTTTCGTTTTGTTTCGTCGAGCGGTCTGAATCTGAGTCAAGTACCGAAGGCGCCAAGAGTCTGGCCCAGTCCTTCCTCTCTCTCAAAGCTCAATCTTGCATCTTATTTGTACCCTGTGTACACTGATTCACAAACGCCTGTCGTCTTTCGAATCGATCTGAGATGCCTTCGGCAGTCGGGATCCTCGGCGTAGAAACAATTTCACCTTGGTAGTCGTCTGGTCTCAGAGCAACGAGACATCCGTGAAAAAAATTCATAAAGCAACCTGCCGACATGCCTCCATGCTGAAATCTTTGGAAACAAAGCTTTTACCATCATGGTTGCGTCTTTGTGTGGTCGGTGTCCGAGCGAGCACTTTCCACTGCCATTGACGAAAGCAAAGGTGCTAGCTAGGTAGTTCATTGACGCTTTGTGGTAGATCGCTTGGGACGATGCACTCGACAGCAGCCACAAGTAGGTAGTAAAGATACCAACGGTGTTAAGCAGAGATACACCGACACAGCAGATGCTCCAGTCGTGATTTATCCGGGTTGCCCTAGCTCATCGCTACCACTCGCAAGCTACCGTATGCAGACAATTGTTATTTGAGACCGAGAATATGGTCGGTGTTCGGGACAAAGACGATGTTTGGAGGGTTCCGACGGGGCTCCGGTGGTGCAAAACCGTCCGGGTCCTGGCTGTTGGTGCTGAAGCTCTCGCAATCGAGGAGGGGAAAATGAGGGGGGCTGGCGAAGCTCACCCAGAGAATGTTTACCAGCAGCCCGCAAAGGCGGACGAGATCAGTGAGAGGGGCTCCGATGATGTCTCTGCCCCTTCAAAGCAGTGTCACCATGTCCTACTTATATCACTCGGTGCTCCGATCATCTGGGAAAGTATCGCCTCCCCAGCTTTTCTCAAGCAGCTCACACCATGTTCGCCAAACAGGACAACCGTCTCGTCTTTAGCTACGATGCCGACAAACTCTGGATCGAGCCGTGGGGCAAGAATGCTCTTCGCATTCGTGCGACTCAGCTGAACGAGATGCCTTCAGAGAATTGGGCTTTGGAAGGCTCATCGGGACCTGATGCGAAGATCGAGATTGGAGACAAGTCAAGCTCCTTGACCAATGGAGAAATCAAGGCTGTCGTTTCGGCAAAGGGCAAGTTGACCGTCTACGGTCACGGCGGCAAGATCATACTCGACGAAGCCGTCCGAAACCGCCGTGACGTCTTGGACCCAAAGTGCAGCGCAATCGACAGAGAGGCTCGCGAATTCCAGGCTATACCCTCCACCAATGACTACCACATAGTCTGGCGCTTGGAGTCTCTCGACAAGGATGAGAAGATATATGGTATGGGCCAGTACCAGCAGCCCTATCTCGATCTCAAGGGCCTCGACCTCGAGCTCGCGCACCGAAACTCGCAAGCCAGTGTGCCTTTTGCCGTCTCTTCTTTGGGATATGGTCTACTATGGAATAACCCCGGTATTGGAAGAGCCGTCTTTGGCAAGAACGTCATGTCCTTCGAGGCATTGAGTTCCACTGTCTTGGACTGTTGGCTTGTGGCTGGAGAGACCCCTGCCGAAATCGTTCAGGCATACGCTGGAGTCACCGGCACTGTCCCCATGATGCCCGAGGTCAGTAAACCTGGAGCCTATTACCAGCGCCATTTCCCTCTAGGAGAGATGCTAATTCGTACCGTAGTACGGTCTCGGCTTCTGGCAGTGCAAGCTTCGCTATCAAACACAGGAAGAATTACTTGACGTTGCAAGAGAATACAAAGCTCGTCAGTTGCCTATCGATCTCATCGTGATCGACTTCTTCCATTGGCCCTTGCAAGGAGAATGGAAGTTCGACCCTACCTACTGGCCGGATCCTGATGCCATGGTGAAAGAGCTGAAGGAGATGAACATCGAGCTGATGGTGTCGATTTGGCCTACCGTTGACCGGAGATGTGAGAACTACGAAGAGATGGTGGAGAAGGGTCTCTTGATCAGATGCGATCGCGGTACAAGAATTTCACTGGACTTCGAGGGCAATACTGTCCATTTCGATGCCACCAATCCCGAATCTAGAGCCTATGTTTGGAACAAAGCCAAGCAGAATTATTTCAACAAGGGGATCAAGACATTCTGGTTGGACGAAGCCGAGCCCGAGTACTCAATCTATCACTTTGACAACTGGAGATACTGGAAAGGATCTAACGTTAGCATCGGCAACATCTACCCCAAAGAATACGCTCGTGCCTTCTATGAAGGTCAAGAGGCCGCAGGACAGCAGAACATCGTCAATCTTCTACGATGCGCATGGGCTGGTAGTCAAAAGTACGGTGCCTTGGTATGGAGCGGAGACATTGCCTCATCTTGGTACAGTCTGAAGAACCAATTTGCTGCTGGACTCAACATGGGCATGGCCGGCATCAGTTGGTGGACCACCGACATTGGCGGTTTCCATGGTGGCAATCCCGACGACGAAGCCTTCCGCGAGCTGTTCACCAGATGGTTCCAATACGGAGCATTCTGCCCTGTGATGCGCCTGCATGGAGATCGTGAGCCCCACCAACCTCAGCACGGTACCACTGGCGGTGCAACGTGCTTGTCTGGAGCTCCAAACGAGGTCTGGTCGTACGGACCAGAGGTCTATGAGATCTGCAAGAAATACATGAAGATCAGAGAAGATATGAGAGAGTACACGCGGAGTCTCATGAAGGAAGCCCATGAAAAGGGATCTCCGATCATTCGACCTATCTTCTATGACTTCCCTCAGGACAAGAAGGCGTGGACAGTGGAAGATCAGCAGATGTATGGTCCCAAGTACCTGGTAGCGCCTATATTCGAGCCAGGTCAACGCAAGCGAACGGTTTACCTTCCCGCGGGTGCGTCTTGGAAGGCTTTCGAGAGCGGTGAGACGCACGAGGGTGGTCGCGAGATTGAGGTCGAGTGTCCCATTGACGCTATGCCTGTTTTCGTAAAGCAGTAGGCATGGTTTTCTAGACGGCATGACCAGATTGATTGCAAGCCTAGCATAGAGTAGATACATATCTTGTATAGAGATGGGATTGATAATTTCACTTCTTGATACCTGCTTCCACCGCGATAAAAATCTACACAGTACTCATAACATCAGTAGAAGGGCTATACATCTCACCTGACCGTCAAGGACTGCCTCGCGGGTTTACATGTCTTGGGTTGAGCATGACTGGTGACAAGCAGGGTGGCCCCGGCGGCATGGCTGACTTGAACATTTTACATACTGGGGCTTGTGTTGTCGACTTAATTTCATCCATACTGAAGACACCTGCGAATATCGAACCCAAAGTCAACATTTTTTCATGTTCAGTGTCCTCAGAAAGGTTCTGTTAGATATTCGAGAGATGTTGATGTAGCTCGTGGGCGACGAACTCAAGTGCTCCATCCAGCTTGGCTTTCCGAGGTGAGCCACCAATTTAGCCGCGGCGGCGCACGAATTAGGAGTTTCGAGTCAGGTCGTCACGAACACCTCGATACCGTCATTATTGTCAACATCGAGGTATATATCATCCGCAATGCCCGAGAGCGAGCCTCATACGACCCGCGATGAAACCCAACGAAAATGCTCGACCTGCAATATCGTCTTCCAGAGGACAACACACTTACGACGCCACATGTTGACGCACACACAAGACAAGCGTTTTGTCTGCTCACAATGCGGAAAGAGCTTTGTCAGAAGGTCCGTACTTTGTCTTCCCATGCCTTGTTATCATCAAGATTTTGCAGCAGTGGATGTACGCTGTCACCTCTTTGGAGGTCCAGGCGGATCTGTTTCCGCGCCGTTGTTCTCACACCAGTTGACTTGAATTTTAGGGACACGCTTCATCGACATCAGATAACTCATCGCACGAGCTCCATTGGGAGCCACGCTGGACCTGCTGATGCCCTCTCTTCTAGAGCTTGCAAGGCTTGTGCCACTGCCCGTGTGCGATGCACAAGACAAACCCCTTGTGACAGATGCAATTCAAGACGGCTACAATGTATCTACGAGGAATCATACCAGAGAGCCGAACCAGGGGTAGAGCAAGAAGCAAGCATGATGTTAGTTCAACACCAAGAGAAGACTTCAAGCCTCCCACCAGATCGCCCAGGGACCACGAACAACGATGCAGAGCGCATGGTTCATCAAGTACAAGCGCCAGCACTCGGCGAGAACAACGCATCTTTCTTACCCGCTTCAACTTCACAGGTTGCGAGACCACAAGACGGGCCTTTGATGAATACTACATGGGTAGCACAAGATCCCGCATCAGTGTCGCCCTACAACTTTCAGGATCAAAGAATGGTTGCATCATACGTCGAGAGCGATCCGCCTTCATTACCCGCCACAAACTGGCTACCGTATACCAATGGCATGAACTGGGACTTCGATTTCTACATGACTCAAGCACTGAACAACTTCTCTCCGACCATGGGCCTACATCAGCCAAACATCTGGTCTCCAAGTGCAAATCCTCTAGACAGCGCTCCGATGCACATCGGTATGAGCCCTGGAGGCGGGAGCAAGGGATCCGTTGCAGAAGAATCCCCTGCCTCTATGTCTGTTACCAACTCCGTGACTTCTTCAAAGCGGCATGGGACATTCTACGCAGACGGGGAGGTGAGTCGACTGGCAAGACATCGCAATGCCGAAGTCTCGCAGACTCAAGACCATATAAGCAGTATGGGAAGTGGTCTTGAGTTCAGCTTCGTAGAGGCAGAGCCGTTGACCATAAGCGCATCTTCTCGATCGATAATATCAGAACACACCTACAACTGCATACTAGAACAATTCGATGATCTATGCATGATCGATCATCCAGTGCTTCTCTTCGAGAGATTCCGATCTGACCGATTTCCTTCTCGACAAGCCCTGGAAACATGCATCGAGCTTTACTTCGAGAACACCAGCACTATATTCCAAGTTGTTCACCAGTCAACAATTAACCTAGAAGGCGAAAACGACTGGATTCTTTGTTTGGCAATGGCCGCCTCTGGAGCTGCCACATCTTCTTCCGTATCATTGGCATCCAATGTTGAGGCCTTGAGGACATTTCTACAAAGGGCAATCATTGCGCGAAACATGATCATTGCCCGCACCAGGAGTTCACCAGAGCTATCTTTTATGCAAGCTTGTATCGTCTACGATGTCTTAGAGCTTCATCTGCAGCACAGCATCCATGAAGAGGCTTTGGCAGGCACTCGGTCGTTCTCGGATTACTGCACCAACATCAAGAGATCGCGATGGTTGAGCCTCGACGAGCCAAACTGGGATGGAACTTGGACGGAAGAGAACTGGAAAGCATGGGCGCATCGCGAGAGTCAGCGGCGGGTGGCATACTGTGCCTGGCTGTTTGACAGTTGGTGTCTTCTGACATCCGGCAAAAGGCTCTCGGCAAACTTCTCGCTCAGCGATGTTCAGACAAATCTGCCTGTCCACGAAGCTCTTTGGGTGGCGACTTCATGGGAAGAATGGATGAGACTCAGACCGACGCACAAACAGCCGATGGGGTTGATTCCCCTACTAAGTTCACTGTATCAACAACAGCCGCTTACTCAGGAGCTTGGAGATTTCGCACAGACAATTGCTGTCCATGCAGTCTGCCGGCGGACACTGGAAGTGGGTTCTCACGTACTCGATCCGCTGAGCGGCCTTGATGCGGGGCAGCCACAACAACAACGTGGCGAGTCCGTCAGAGACATCTATTGGCTACCCTCGGATCCTGAGTATCAAAAATGGCGCAACAAAGCCCTAGACTGCCTGGATTCCCTACATTGGGGAACGCACGGCGTCATAGCTCGTCTCCAAGGTCTTGAGCCCCCAGTGGTCTTGCACTTGCACATGTCGCGATTGGTTCTGCTGGTCCCTTACCAGGACGTTTACGATCTGATGTGTGAAGTCGCCTCATCACATGGTAACGACGCGTCCTTTGCTCATATTGGCGGTTCACGGTCTCGCCGAGAAGATCTTGTGGCCAAGATCTGGTTGTGGATCTCCAAAGATCATTACAAATCCAGACTAGCTATCGTGCATGCCGGGGCAATGTTCTGGTATATCCGGCATCATGGCACAGGCAATATCCTCGAGCCGACAAGTCTGTTTGTGGCCAGCGTCATATTGTGGGCATACGGGTCGTTTGTGCCCCTTTTGCAGGCCTCAACGGATGAAAACCATACTGTGGTCCCTCGTGTGGACATAGATGAACAGTATGATCCGAAGATGATACAGATTGACCGACCTTGTGATGATGAGCTTATTCAGATATTCATCCGTCGAGGGAATTCTATGCAGCCGCACATGCTAGGCGTAGGCAATATATGCCAGGCCGGTGGAGCGCTCGGAGTGCTCAAGGTTGGTGCGAAGCTAATCAAGCATCGTTGCTCAGCATGGCCGATCTCCAAGACATACGAGAATCTCCTCCTTCATTGTGCCCAAGTATCGGCAAAGATATCATAGACGCGTCAAGCATGATATGGTTGCAGGTAGACAAGATAGTATATATCTATGGACGAGATTATGTCGCAGGTGCTGCGAGTAACAAGTCGGATATCTGATCTCATGTTCCAACTAGCGTTTACGACAACTATTATGCCAATGCGCAATATCATGGAGGGAGTTAAACCACCGGGAGCACTCGATTGTGAGAGACCTTTAGAGCACGCCGGAGCTCGACTGACTTGTCATCTCCCGATGAGTAGCGGTGGCCGTTAGGGCAGGGCCAGGATGAGCCTCGGAACACAAGCTCCACGGGGTCACGCACATATCCACAGCTTCTCCGGAAAGTATGGTCAGCGTGTGGGAAGCAACATACCTCACATCGCGTTCATCAAGGAGCTTGTATGAATCAGCCATTGAAAGCGAGCAAGGCCAAGGCTATTTCCGACGCAGTTACTTCAAAAGGCTGACCCGGCCAAGCAGCCCGACGGGGCCCCGGAGGGGCATATCTGCCAAATCAGGAATTTCCGCTGAAGTCGTCGAAACCTCTCAAATCGAACTGTCCGGTGGTGGCACATGGGTTCTCACGTGAAGTACCCAGTCAACGTGGGAAAGCTTGTAGGTCTCCCCGGACTCTCCACATCCCCCCTCTTCACACTCTCTTCCCCATGGGGCACGGGATCGCGGCCGCGTCTATCAGTATGTATATATAGGCATCGGCTTGATCGGCATGCAGTGGTATATTCCCCAGGACTCACAAGCACCTGGTGATCGTTACACCCTTCCTATACCACGACTACCAACATAGTTTCGCAAGACTTACACACCATGGCAGACGAGAAGAACGACATGGTTCACATCGAGGACCGATCCGGCTCCCTTGTCGGAGATGAGAAAGCTGATCATGGGCTGGCTGCTGCTGCGAACGACGAGGAACACAAGTTGACTCTGATGCAAGCCCTGAAGAAGTATCCTCAGGCTTGCTTCTGGTCAATCGCCATCTCCAGTTCCATCATCATGGAAGGATACGACATCGTTTTGATCTACTCCTTCTTCGGACAACCCGCGTTCGTCAAGAAATACGGCGAGTTCGATGCTGCGACTGGAAAATACTCTCTCTCGGCTGCCTGGCAAGCAGGCCTCGGAAATGGCACGCAGATTGGCACGGTCATTGGCGCGTTCCTCAACGGTTATCTCACCCACAAGTTTGGCTACCGCAAGGTCATGATGGCATCGCTGCTCTCCCTTCTCGCACTCATCTTCATCCCATTCTTCGCCCCTTCCGTCGAGGTCCTCTTGATCGGTCAAATTCTCTGCGGGTAAGTGTGCAGTCGGTCTACACGTTCGTCTTGCAAAGTACTGATGTTGCTTTACAGGATCCCATGGGGCGTGTTTGCCACGATGGCACCAGCTTATGCATCTGAGGTCTGTCCAACAGCACTTCGTGGTTACTTGACGGTCTATGGTAAGTTCTTACTCGCCTTGTGTGGACATGTCACCATCTGGTTGTGAGAATGCACAGTTCTTTTAGTGGGTGGAAAGTATCCGCCCAGAGTCATTGATTAATGGCTCTCTGTGGTTCTACTCACCTTCTAGAGATGACTGTGCATTCTGACAGCTCGATTTCTGCCCTCGTGTGGTTATGAGAGAAAGTATGCTAATCGTCGTTCAATCTTGCAGTCAACCTTACTTGGGCCTTTGGTCAGCTAGTCGGCGCCGGCGTACAATCCGGAGTCTCTGGCATCACAACACAGTGGGCGTATAGAATCCCTTTCGCCATCCAATGGGTCTGGCCACTCCCTATCGCTCTGCTCGCTTTCCTCGCTCCCGAATCTCCTTGGCATCTGATCCGCACTGGCGACAACGAGGGTGCTTTACGCTCGATCCAGCGTTTGTCTTCTGGCAAGACCGATAGTGAGAACAGAGCTCAGCTCGCAATGATGCAACATACCAACCAGTTGGAGATGGATATCAGTGCGGGTACATCATACTGGGACTGCTTCAAGGGCATCGATCGTCGCCGTACCGAGATTGTATGCATGGTCTTCGCCGCTCAACCATTCTGCGGCAGTGCCATGGGTGGCACGCCTACCTACTTCTTCATCCAAGCCGGTCTCCCCACCTCCATCTCGTTCAAGATGACAGTTGGTGGACTCGCCATGGCTTCTGTCGGCACAATGATCTCTTGGTTCCTGCTCTCCGCCTTCGGCCGCCGCACTCTCTATCTCTGGGGTTTGGGCCTCCTCACCGTCGTGCTCACCACAACCGGTGCCATCAGTGCCGCAGACGCCGCCAGTGTTGCTGGAAACTACGCACAAGCCGTCATGATGCTCATGTGGCTCTTCATCTACTACCTCACCGTCGGACCCATCTGCTACGCCATCGTCGGCGAAACCTCCGCCACACGTCTCCGCAACAAGAGTGTCTGTCTCGCTCGCATCGCCTACTACATTGCCAATATCGTTTGCGGCGCCGTCAACCCCTACTTGCTCAACCCTACCGCGTTGAACCTCAAAGGCAAGACTGGATTCTTCTGGGCAGGCACTTCACTCATCTTCTTCATTTGGACATTCTTTAGACTGCCCGAGTGTAAGGACAGAACGTATGAGGAGTTGGATGTGTTGTTTGCGAATAAAGTCAAGACGCGCGAGTTTAGGAAGTTTGACGTCAATGTTTATGCTGAGGATGGAGAGACGCTTGTTAAGCAAGAGTAAGAGTAGGAGGGTTTATGGAATATGATGGCGAGGATTACGTTTATGTCTGTACATGATTTGATGGATGGTAAGGATGGGCATATGGATGAAGTCGAGTGTTGTCAAAGTAGCACTCTGTATATAGTTGTACCTGGTACTGCGATATTTCTCTTCCGAGCGTCTCCAGACAACTCTTTTGGCTGTAGTGTACAAGCATGGTTTGAATGTGGAGACAGGGAAAGAACCTCTTACCAGGATGATACTCATGGAGTAGGTCGGACGAGTAAAACAAGTAGTGAATGTCACCGGCGTGTATCGTACTTGACCCTTGCACGAGGGGCTGTGAGCCGTTCGGTGAATGAGTTGGCAAGCCTCGCTGATCTTGCTTGTTCAATCAGATTCGACTTCCTGGATGAGAGTGGGCGGAGAGATAATTTGTTCGATTCTGTTGTTGCACTTGCCGCCAAAGCCGAATGAAACTGGCATCGAGTTTGTATACTAAGTACAAGGCGTACCACATATCTTCAAACCCGAGCAAGAATCGGGAAAATCTGTCATAATATGAGGACCGAACTCGGACGTTTTTGGTAACAGAGCGGCTGTAGATGAGAGTCGCGATAGGGGCTATCCATATCAAAACGCACAACGGTATGAATCGGGTCTGCAAAAGTACGAGTGTTTAAGTATATTGAGGTTGTTATAGATGCGAGGTCGATAAGATTCAGTCGAGATCAGGCTTCGTATCAAGTCGTGAGCAACCGATTTGGCGGCAAGAACGAAGCGTGGTAAGTCCGTAGATGATGAGACCAGTTCATGTCACTGAGAGACTATCGAACATACGACACCATTGCCGGATTCCAGGAATGTACATGGCCGCGCAAGGCTCCACGGTACACAACATCTGGTGATGAGTTTGGTGAGCCGACATATACTGTCGCCTGCCACGACGGTATGATTGTATCTCCTGTAAAAGCTCGCAAGACTAGGAAATGAGTTATTTGGTTCCTTCTGGCAGTACATCTAGCCAGGCTGGAGTTGATCCTGTAAGGTTAGCCATGGGTCCACTCAGGTAGAAGCCATCCCAGACTGCGAGGATGGGTTCGAGCTCGAGATCCTCGCACCAGTGAAGGGTTTCAAGCAATTCTAGACCGTCAGTGATGCTATGTGCCCACGTGCCTTCTCTGCCAGGTCTGTCCTTTAGAGGACCACTGGTCTCGTTTCACTTCCAGAGGTATGGCGGGTCGTGCGCCGGCGGGAAAGCCGGCGTTCCCCGCAGGGAAAGAGGCCGGAGCACACGTCGGCAAATGACGCTTCAGCCGACGAGGTTGCCGTCGCTCGCTATATCTCTCTCCGGTCGCGTTACACCAGCACGAGACCAACTACTGACTAGCACGCATTGATTGTCGCCAAACCTCCACAGCACCACACTCCAGCAAACGCGTTCACTCAGTCAAGAATGGGCATATTCAAGACTTTGTCAAAGGCCGCCGCGTACGGTACCGTAGCCGGAGCCGGAGGATGGGCACTTTACACACGAAAGTCCAACTTCGTGCCTCTATCACCTTCCGACCACATTTACAACACAACTTTCTATGCTCGCAACAACCCTGAGAGGAACCCTGCTACCGCCGATCTGTGCGTACGCAGGGTACCGCTGAGCGAGATCAAGCCCGAGTACCTTGAGAAGGAAGGAAAGCTGGTCGAAAAGTTCTGCGCCGGCGTTTGGGGAGGCCTTGGTGAGTGCAGGTGCTTCGAGACGTGCGTCGGTCCACTGACACGACGCTATAGGCTATGCATACCAACGTCAATACCTCGAGAAGAAGTACCGCGACGCCGACACGGAAGAGCAGCTATGGGACACCAAGGCTCTCCTCGACTCCGAGTACCCCGTCGGTACACAGATCACAGACCACTTCGAGGTGCTCACCAAGACACCTGAGTCAATCATTGTTCGCTGCGGAGACTCGCCTCGCAAGATGGAGGTCAGACCCAGCGATGGACTGTTTGAGATGAGAGCAGAGATCTTGAAAGACGAGGGTGTTGCCGAGTTCCAGCTCAAGAGTGTCTTCTACCAAGGACTCGGCAAAGCGACTGGCGCACCCATGCCTGCGCACATCGAGTTCTTGCACAGACAATATACCAAGTTGTGGATGGAGACTGCAGTCAGCAACGTCACACGATGAGCATCCGGCAACAGACTGCGCAGATATGCTAGAGGCACAAGCAAGACAGATTACAAAGCAAGTTGCTAGATAGGCCGAAAGAAGTGATAGTAGCATAGTGAGACGATTCTTAATGATGAAAGAGCGACTGTTTACTCGAACGCACGTGAAAGCGCAAGCAAAAGCGCGTCATGGGTCAAAGCTCTCGGTGGTTGTTGCCTGCAGTTGAATCGAGCTTTCCCATCTCATGTCGACCTTGCCATGAGCTAATGCCTTGACCTGGAGTTGAGACTTGTCCAGTCCCCAGACGACCAATGCAACCATCATCAACACGGATCCGCAGGCACTATGGCCCAAGGCCGGCCCCGCCGTAAAAAGACCGTCTTGTCGTCCGACGATGAGGACGACTCAGCGCAGACAGTTCCTGTGGAAAGCCATGATGCCCCCGACACCAAGCCTGCAAGACGATCCTCGGCCTCCAGACCAAATTCGTCCAACTCGGCCCCGACCAAGTCCAAACTCGCCAAATCTCCTTCCAAACCACGCCAAACTCGCCAGCCCACCAAGCCTGTCGCCGAAGCACACCCCAAGCCTGCGACTAAACCCATCTCCTCTTTCTTCAACTCTGCTACACAGCCTCATCGCCCTTCGCCTCAGCACTCGACTGCGCCAACATCGGACAAGCCAGCCTCCCAGGACATAGACATCGACGACGACGACATCGAAGCCGATGATGCTATCCTGTCTCAGACTTCCCGCATTGCCCAAGCTTTGCGCAAGAGGAAGCTGATCACAGACGACATTGCTGATACGAATCGAAACGGCCCACCACCACCCTCGCAGAAGTTCCGCAAAGTCTCTGCCGCCACCAAGCTTCCCACAAACTCGGCACCCGTTCCCACCGACACAAGACCATGGACCGAACGCTTCGCTCCAGTCGACTTGTCCGAGCTTGCTGTGCACAAGAGAAAGATTACAGATGTCCGCAATGTCCTAGAATCCGCTTTGTCTGATCGAGCCACGCCGAGATTGATTGTTCTGAAAGGCGCCGCCGGTACTGCCAAAACAACTACTGTCAGCCTTCTGGCCAAAGAGATGGGCATTGGTATAACTGAGTGGAAGAGCCCCGTCGGCACTGATGCTGCGAGCAGTGCTTTCACTTCGTATTCGAGCCAGTTCGAAGACTTTGTCCTAAGGAGCGGCAACTTTGCACGTCTTGATCTAGTCTCTACTTATGGCACGGCTCAACCAGCTCCTACCGCAAAGGATCATGCTAAACAGATCATGCTCGTTGAAGAATTTCCCAATACCTTTGCCAAGTCCTCACCAGCTCTGCAAGCCTTCAGGAACACCATCCTGCAGTACTTGGCCGCACCGTCATCGTCCAGTCCCGCACCTATGGTTATGGTCATCTCGGAAGCCCTGCTCTCGACCACGACTGCCTCTGCCGACAGTTTCACTGCTCATCGTCTGCTCGGTCCTGCTATTTTGAATCACCCAAGGACCGCCCCGATCGAATTTAACAACATCGCTCCCACTATTCTGACGAAAGCATTGGACACGATCGTCATCAAGGAATCTCGCAAGTCAGGCAGGCGTTTTGCTCCCGGTCCTGCTGTGCTCAAACATTTGTCCGAGACTGGCGATATCCGAAGCGCTGTATCCTCTCTCGAGTTCCTGTGCCTTGCGGGGGACGATAGTGGTGCCTGGTCATCAAAAGTCGCTTTCACAAAACCCAAGGGTCGTGCTGAAGCTGCTCTGACCAAGAAAGAACAAGAAGCTCTGAAGTTGATCAGCAACCGCGAGAGTAGTCTTGGCATATTTCATGCTGTCGGTAGAGTAGTGTACAACAAACGCGTTGACCCTCCTAGCCCTGTCCCTCAACCTCCGACATACCTACCCCAACATCGGAAGCCAAAAGTCCCGGAACACGATCCTAACAACTTGATCGATGAAGTCGGCACTGATACGTCAACATTTGTCGGTGCTCTACAGGAAAATTACGCCTTGTCTTGCTCGTCCTCTTTGAGTGAAGATGCACTGGATTCGTTGAACGGCTGTATCGATGCTCTATCCGACTTTGACATGTTATCATGCGATCGATTCGGCTTTGGAACACGAATGTCGTCTGGTTCTGCTCAAGACAATCTTCGTCAGGATGACATGTCCTTCCAGACGGCGGTTCGTGGTCTTCTGTTCTGGCTACCCACTCCGGTCAACAGGCTAGCAGGCTTGCCACAAGGAGCCAAGCGCGGCGATGAGTTCAAAATGTTCTTCCCATCGAGCTCCAAGCTGTGGAAGGAAAGAGAAGAATTTGAGGGCACCTTAGAAGGTGTGGTATCGACGATGCACAATCTGGCTGTTGGCTCGAGTTCGGAGTCGACATCTACGAGCACAGAAGGCGTGGCAGCGTGGAAGCGCCAGCAGACATCGGATGTGGCTTTACAAGACGATCAAGATGCAGCTGTGACGACTACACCGCTCTCAAACACCCTTTTGAGCTCTGGCGCAAAGACAGAGTTGCTGCTTGAGCGTCTGCCCTTCGCCTCCCAGATATTGCCTCGGCAAAGAGACGTTCCACAATCGCTTATCAAGGGCATACAAACTCTGACACGCATTTCTGCCTCGAACCCTGTGTCTACCAGTCTCGAAGATGCAGCGCTGGAAGGGATGGAGGACAACGAGCTGGATATGCAGCAATTAGAGTGGACAGATCGTCCAGATGTAGAGTCTGCCATTACGAAAAGAAGCAAGAAGCAGCAAAGCCAAAAGGGCGAGTTCGAGGGAGGTGGACTGCATATACCCGTCGAGCACGCGGTCGAGAAGCTCGTGCTGAGCGATGATGACATCGAGGATTGATACCCCTTTGTTTGAGTAGCTGATCACTTTGTACAAGATTATGAATAATTCGTTCGTATAGCTCACATGACTGTCTTTCAATGCTGCATTTCATTGACATACTGAAATATCCACATACTCGAATACAGTGGAATAGACATGACTACACTATACTCCTTATCGACGATTCGAGAGCATCAAGCAACAGTAGACCTCCTCTTCATGCCCACCCAACACTCGAGCGGCTTCCTCAAGAAGCCCTCTCTGGTCTCGAGTGTCTTTTGATACAGTTCGAATTCGTAATTGTGGAAGACGGTTGCGACGATCAGTGCCAATTCCATCTCTGCGACGTTGCGGCCAACACAGGCACGTGGACCGTAGCTGAAGGGTATGAAAGCCGATTTTTGACTGTTTTCGATCTTGTCAGTGATCTTCCTTGGAAGCTTTTTTGGTGAGAAGGGAGGGGGGACAGATGAAAAAACTCACGTCTCGGTGACTTTTTCCCATCGCTCTGGTTTAAAGTCATCGGCATCGGGACCCCAGATTTCTTTGCTGTGGTGCATGGTGTACGCTGGCACGCTGAGTACCGTTTCAGCAGGATAATGTCTACCGCAGACTTCTGCTCCACCTGCAGGGACTACTCTAGGTAGACCCAGAGAAGAAGTACTGTGGATACGCATGGTTTCCTTGATCACAGCATCCAGGTAAGGTAAATCGCGCACTTGCTCGAATACAGGGACTTGAGTGCCTTTGGGGATTGCTGCGTCGAGTTCTTGCTGCAGTTTCTTGACGACATGAGGGGTAGCTAGACAGTGGTAGAGTAGAGCACAAGAGGTATTTGAGGTGGTGTCGCTGCCGGCGATGAGTTGCGTCAATGCTTCGGCGGTGAGTTCCTGGCGTCCTAGACTATTGCCGTGTTCGTCCTTTCCTTCCATGAGTCTGGCTAGCAAGTCTACGCGATCAACGCTATCGGCATTGTCGAGTCGTTGCTTCACGCGTGCCACGGCGATACCAGCGAGGTTCTGCACGGCCTGTACGCCCTTGGTGAAGAAAGGGTCAGGGAGGTACTTTGCGTATGGCTTGATGTATGGCCAGCAGCCTATGGTGCCTGAGACTTCGCCGCGGCGGTTTAGGACTTCAATGGCGGGAGCGAATTTGGGAGGTGCGTCTGGAGACTCGCGGATCTCGGCGATGTCTGCGCCTTTCTCAAGCATGCCGAACGGAGCGCCGAATGCGAGGTCGCCTGGTTCGAAGGTTAGTTTCCTGAAGTGCTCAAGACAGGCAGAGGTGAAGTTTGGATACCGATGATGTCAAAGGCCGTGTAGTTGAACCAGTTCAAAGCGTCCATCTTTGCGTACTGGCCATCTGCCAACTTTGACATTTTGTTCCATTGCTCGACCAGCAATTCCAGGTTATGGTGCATATACTGTTCAAACTGACCAATACTCTTTGAGCTAAAAGTATGCGAAACAGTCTTTCTCTTTCTCGTATGTTCTGCTCTATCCCTGGTATTGAAGAGACCACGCTGGATGCTAACGAAAGCATCATAGTATTCGCTTTTCAAGAAACCCGTACCGTGGCCATAGACGACGGGGATGGCAGCTGGGTCTGCGATGGAAACGTGGTGGGGTTGGATGCGGACGAGTTTGCCGTACGTCTTGTGGGCTTGGTCTACGGCGAGGTATCGTCTGCCTCGGCGGCATTGGTACATGAGCCAGAGGTTGGTGAAGGCTGCGGGAAAGGGTGAGGGCACATCGCGGATGGACCAGTTTCGCAGGTAAGGTAGGAGGTAGAAGAGGATTGGTATGGCTAGAAGGGTATAAGGCGTGAAGAGGAGCTCGATTAGACCCATGGCGACTGCTTGATGGATGGACCGATTGATTACGGTGAGAGTAGTACAAAGGTCGAGGCAGGCCTGGCTGGGCTCCAAAGACTCGCGGGACACGTCGTCAACTTATATCAAATGCAGAAGCAGCGAACGAGGGGCATCGTGTGACGCAGCTACCTTAACCTTCTTGCCCTCTCCTCTTCCATGCATCCTTGGCGTCCTATCCATCTTGCAACAGTCGCATGGCCGTCTCTTCCGCCATACGTGAGCTCAAAGGTCAGCAATCCGCACCCCGCAGCCCCCTCATCTTCGGACCGTTCGTTCCGTGCAAGAGCTGTTCGGAAGCTGCACCAGAAAAGACAGAAGATGAAGCTCATTCTGCGGAGGAAAATGCGGGCATCTCTTGATATCGGATGTGCACCGTGCACTCGGCAGAGCGATATCATTTATTCGGCTCTGCACTCCGCCAATCCTGTCTTCCTTTTCCATACCACAAGACACCGAACTTCGGTCGATCTGACAATGGCTCGCGATCACGACAGTCATATGCAAATAGATCCGCGAACTTGGTTTCTTGGTCACATTGCCGACTTAACCTACTCATCCGTCATGCCACCCCTTCTTGCATGCTGGTCTAGAAGACAACCTCCTTGAAACCCTTGGGTACATCTCTCTTGTTGTGTCCAGTACCCTTCCAGCCACCAGCGCTCGATCCCCAGGAGCCGAAGCTAGGGGTCCATCCGCCGAAGCCGCCGTGGCCCCAAGCACCACGGTGTCCGCCCCAGCTGCCTGCCCAGTATGTTGCCCTGCCGTGCACTTCCAGCACGCTGACACTGAGGTTGGGAAGCTCGAACTTGAATGTGCCATCACGGGAAGCTGTGATGGTCGTGTTTGTCGATGTTACGACCTGAGCCTTGTTGGGGGCGTTGTAGCTGTCGTGGCTTGGTGCAGTCAGCACCGTCAAGGTTGCAGTGGCACCGCCAGATACACCATTGAAAGAGATGGAGACGGGAACGTTGCTCGTGGCGTTGTACACGGCTGTTTTGAGCATGTGAGATCCAGTCTGGTTGTTGTAACCGGCCACGTAGTAGGCAGGTCCGAAGTTGCCGCCAGTAGTAGGCAGAGTCTCGGTAATGAGGTGGTTACCCATGAGCCGGAGCATGTGCCACGAAGTCGACAGAATGTCCTTGGTAGGGTCGGCAGTGAAGCTGATCATATCAGGTGTCCACTGGTAGCTGTTCAGGTTCTGCAAGGTTGGAGCATACGATGCACCAATGATCATGTCTGAGTTGCGTTCGGCTCCGAGAAGGAAGACTGCTTCGGCGACACTGCCCTCCCATGATGGGAAGGCCAGTCTTTCCCTGTTCGAGCTCCAGTCTACCGAAGCCATAGAGGCGTTGTTGCCCTCGATCACAGCGTATTCACCTGCATCTCCGTCAGCTCTGCTCACTGTAAGGCTCGTCTCTCCCGTGTGCTAAGTATTGTAATGCACACAGCTGTAAACATGCACAGTAGTTTCGAGAAACGAGCAATCTCCATCGAGAAGTGACATCGCGTCGAATCTCTTTGGAATCGTCTCCACTGCGAAGATAATGGTGCATTTTTATAGTGAGTGTCACGCTTATAGGAGGAGCGTAGGAGAGTTGTGATGGTCACAAACTTTAGCACACGGGGAAGATTGACCAACTTACCAATCAAGATAGGGTGGCTTCTGTTGTAGTGATCAAAGAGACTGAACTCGTGCACAAAGTTGTCGGGTCTGGAGTACTCGTGGTAGTCGAGAGAGATGTCGTCGGGAATAGGGTCGACTTGAGGAGTCGATGCAATGATGGTGATGTCAGGGTAGGCTGCCTTGATGGCGCTGGTGAACATGGGCAGACGGTATGCTGAGTAACTGGCATTGCCGCCGCCGAGGTTGTCTTCGTTACCGATCTGTTTCAAACATCAGTAACCCGTGACAAAAAAAAAATGAGACTGGAGAGATAAGAAATGCTCACCTCAACATAGTTGATCTGGAATGGCTGAGGGTATCCGAGAGATGCTCTCAATGCTCCGTACTTGGTACTAGTCGAACCCATCAAGAACTCAAGCTCGTCGAGAGCATACTGGATCCAGGGTTGGAGCTGATCCTGTGGAGTGACGGGTCCGCTAAGGTAGAAGCCATCCCAAACTGCGAGGATGGGTTCGAGCTCGAGATCCTCGCACCAGTGAAGGTATTCAATCAAACCTAGACCGTCGGTGTTGACGTAGCCCCACGTCCCTTCTCTGCCGGGTCTGTCCTTTAGAGGTCCAATGGTCTCGTTCCATTTCCAGAGGTATGGTGGGAGACTTCCCTCAAGGTTGTTACCTGAATCTTGTCAGCTCGTATTACCCAAACATTGCCAGCTATGCTCAAACCCACCTCCAGGGAATCTCAAAAACTTTCCATTCAACGCCTTCAATGCTTCAGCAAGATCCACACGAAGACCATTGGCTCTGTTCTTGTAGGTAGGAGGGAAAAGACTGATCAAATTGAAATCAAGCGAGCCTCCAGAGATACCAGACTTGTCGAAAGTGAGGTAGAACGAGTTGTTCGAGTTCGGTGCTGCAGAGCTAGGGGTGAGGGTGAAGTTGTGCTGCACCCACTCGTTGGGCGAAGCCTGTGACTGCACTTGTGTGGTAGCGAAGGTCTCGTTGTTGATGTCAGATTTTAAGGAAGCGGTGAATTTGCCCTTGTAGGATCCTCTGACCCAGAAAGAGCCAGTGTAGAGTTGGACTTGGACACCGATGCCCCAGTATCCGCTGTGGCTATGTCAGTGGGTGTTTTTGTAGACTCAACTGTGTGAACTCACGTATTCGAGAATCCAACCTCGGCCTCGGTGGCCTTGCCAGTTGCAACATTCATAGAGGTAGGCAAAGCACTGGACAGCGGTTGAGACAAGTTCTTCAGCGAAAGAGTCGAGCCTCCCACAGAGCCGTAAGCGAAAAGGCTCGATGGATGTACAGTGCTGCCTTGGAATGCTCTGTTGCGGATGAGCTCGGCGTAAAGTCCACCATCGCCAGAGAAGTTGATATCCTATGACAGTCAGTCAAAGTCAAGAGTTGTTGTGCTGGGACGAAATACCTCGAACATAGTGCCATACTGCAGAGGAGATGTAGCATTACCGCCACTAGCAGCGACCTTGAGGTTCAAAGCATTCGCAGCAGTAGCAAAAGCTGCCACAAGAACACTCGAGAACAACATTTTGTTGTATGATGATTGACTCGATGTGTCGACAGTGTTTCATTTTGAAGGTGACACTTGCCTTCTTATACTATCTCCAACGGTTCGTCTTTTCCCTGTATTCGGCACCATTCCCTGATCATCAGGCAACATTCTAATGATCGACTGTATATTATCCTAGAACTGCGTTGGCGGTTCGTGTTCGTGTGTGCCGCAGTCACGACTTGCATACTACCCACAGACGATACCGGAGAACCGTGCATATGGGTAGTCTGCATCTCTCGCGGGTTCATAATTTCGGAAACTTTGATGATATTGCCGGACTGCGAACCTTGCACAATACGACCTCAGAATGCAACAAATCAAACTTATATAGCAAAGTGGAGGAAACATTGTTTGGTGTGTCCTTTCTTGGTCAGTCTTCAGGTTTCCTAGAGTCCGCCTCGTGGCAAGCTATGTTGTCAAGTTTGTATGCGTTGGATAGAAAGATGCATTTGCATCACGGTCAAGGTCATTGACCCCGCGCGGATCGTGTACAAGTGTGGGGTGTCCGCTCGTGTGGGGTGAGGGGTATGGCCGGTGGGTGACGACCTGCAGCAGTAGATTCATGCACTCAGAGGCAGGGATGAGAGACTTCTTTGCTGCTTTGACTATGGAGAGTATTCCCAGCTCTGCACGCCGTAGCAAGAAAAACATGAAGACAGGCACCAATGTTTAGCCTAATCCTGTGTGATCTCCACTCGGCCATGCACCTTGCTCATGACCAAGATCGACAAGCATGCGGGATGGGTCAACGTCGAGCTTGTTGCTCGCTTTCGGAAGCTCTCGGCCGTCAGAACAGGAACAAGCAAGCTGGGTAAATATCATTACCGAGATGGAAACCCCCATCGACATTCTGGATCTAAACAACTGACATCAAGCTAACAAAGACATTCTTCTCACAGCCTAAAAGCGGTCGAGAACGGATCAGTTTTCTCTCTGCAAAAGCCACTCTCTCCACTTTGGTGAGCATCTTCGCCTCCAAGACTTTCCGTATATGCTCATGGGTATTGCGGCGAGCATGGAGCAGAGAACGCACAGACCGAAGAAGAGAAAGGCGTACCCGTAGCCAGCTGCTTCAATAAACGGCTGCACGCTATAACTGATGGCGAAATTGATGCAGGATGAGCAGATGGCAAGGACCACTACCAATTCTCCACCAATCCCTGGGAAGCATTCCATGGCGTATGTTGTGGCAATGGAACAAGCAGAGACCTGGTGAGCAATCATACAGCCCACTCCGAAGGCGATTGTCATCCAGTGTGCCCCTGCTTGGGCCCCAAATCCGTACATGAAGTATCCGATGGCGGCGTAGACAAAAGAGAAACACAAGGTCCAGAGGCGCATTTCAGGCTCCTTGATACCGCGGTTCTTGCGTGCAAGATATAGTACAATCCGATCCGAAAGGACACCGGTCAGCCATCCGACAAAGTTGCCGACAAGAGCAGCAAGGAAGACAAGACCTGTAGATGAGGTGCTCCAGTCGTAGGGCGGTTCGGTCAAGATCTCTGAGATGGTGTTGAACGAGACGATACCAGCTATTGCTCATTAACACATATGACTCGAGAATGCCGGGTGTGATGAACTTGCCTGTGCAGCCGAATGCAAATATGCAGCCAGAGATGACGACGTTGGGGAACAAGAAGAGGGCGAACGGACGACGGAAATACTGGAAGTATGTCGTCTTGTCCTCTGGAAAATATACCCAGAGCTTCAACTTCTGAGCATATGTTCGGCGAGGGAAGTCACGCTGCTGCAAGTCGGGGGCCTCGGACTGCACAGTAGTGATGCAATTGAGATCTTTGTCGTCAAGGTCTTTGCTGTCAGTGTTTGACTCCGCAGCACTGGTCCTACCTTGGACCACGGGAAGAACTCCCTGTATGTGCTCAAAGATAAACCTGGGGAACAGTGTTTCCTCAAACGTGAAAGTCAAAAGGACCAAGACACCGGCATCGATTATTGCAACGCAATACTGAGTCCATCTTTACATACGTATTAGCGAGTGTTCTCAGCAGAATCGTGTTATGACATACCTCCAGCCCAAATGATCTGAAATGATACCTCCAGTAATCAGACCAAGAATACTACCAAGTTGTTGACCAAAGAGGTAGAAAGACAGCATCATGCCGCGCTCATGGGCAAAGAACATATCAAAGACCGACAGCTGAATGACGGCTTGATAGGCACTTGTCCCAACACCGTTCAAGCTGTTTGACAGGAACCATTGCGCAGTTCCATGGACACGACCTTGCCATACACCCGCCATACAACAGATGAGCGTGGTGAATAAAAACACTGGTCTTCGGCCCACTTTGTTGGCAGTGCTGATCCACCAGATATTGCAGAGGCCGAGCAATAGGTAGTTCAAAGCACTGCCTCCGTTCATGTTGACCAGCGAAACACCAGTATCCTCAGATACAGTGGTCCAGGCAGCGCCCAGTGTATTCTCTCCGAAAGAGAATGCGCATGCGTACAACGCAAGCAAAAAGAGCTGGTACCACTTCTTCCATCGAGACCATGTAAGAGGGTCGGAGCCGCACTCTGTTGGGCTTGGGATCAAAACAATATCCGAATTGCCCTGATGGGCAGCATCGAGGTCATGGTTGACTGGAGCGGGATGAGAAGAGCCACAATGCGGATCAGGATCGTTCTTACCATCAACAAGTTGTTCGGTACCCGGCACATCCAAATCATAGTCCTGATTCGTCATCATGATGCACTTTGTGTTGTATCAGAAGTGGAAGATTGATCGACCCTGTAGGACGATGTGTCCTTTCTTATATTCAGCAGCCTCGATGAATGTCCCATGTCCAGTATATTCTCGCATGTACACTCACGATCGAAGTAACGAGGTCCCTCTGATAGACGGACGTTGATGCGGAGAATTTGAAGGTACAAGCGTGGCCAATAGGAAATGCAGCCATGTGTCCGATAAGCTCTAGCCCCAGACATCGACCCGTGTTCAAGCGGCCACAATCAGTCAGCGTCTAATCTGGGGTAAAGATAGGCCTCGTTGGATATCATCAGCGCCAGCGAATCGAAGGTACACGCGAAGTGTGCCGTGAGTCGGATCAACCTTACCGGCATGTGTTGATATCGACAACATTTCACCGTCAGTATAGCAGACATCCAAATTTGGACAAGTCTAGTCCGCAACTATGGACCTGCCTGAACTGGAAGAAGATAGGGCGGACAGACTCAGGAGGGTCTCTATTATAGTGACCAGAGACGACAAAGGCGTATGCGTCAAACAGCTTGACGCTGATAACAACTCCGTCCTCAAGCAAGACTCAAGCCACCACACAAGGGAGCGATATAGCGCTCCCAGTCGTTCTGGCCTTTGTCGAGGCCTTCGGCTTGTGTGCTAGAGAAATCATCATAACTCCTGTTCAGCCATACTCTCTCAATGACAGATCTCGTTTTGACTATGTTGGCAATAGCATTCGATCTTCCGAGACTGTCCAAGGCATACAAAACAAAGGGTCGAGCATAGTTTGGCACCTCATCGGGTAGATCTTGCTTTTCGGCCCATTCGAAATCCTCCATGGGGTCGAGTTCAACAGCTGCGACAAAAAGAGGCCAGCTCAGGCCTGCAAGCACTCCATGCTCGAGTAAGACAGAGACAAGACGAAGAATCTGCTGTACATGACCAACAACAAGAGGCATCGCGGGAGTTGCACCGTTGAGAGCACAATGCAAGTAAAGCTCAGCTGCCAACCTTTTCAGCTCGGCAGACAACTGAAGTAGGTTGTCATCTTCATCAAAGACCCTCTGTCTCAGGCTGCAAAGCCGGCGTTCCAAGGATGCCGCCTGAAATTGAAACTCAGGTAGAAGACATACGCCTGGCTGTGATCGATGTTGGCGGCTAAGTTCAGTGATCTCGCACAATATTGATACAAGACCAGCAGAGCAGCCAAGCCAGGCATCAGTGTCTTCGCCTTGTGATGTCCAAAAGTCACTGCCAAAGATCGGTTCCTCGCCACACGCAGTTCGACCGATGACATCCTGAAAAGCGAAATACTTCTCAGTAAATTCGACAAGCTCATTGGAAGACGGCCCAGCCATGAGGTTGAGTTGAGCATGCCTTCGAACTCGTATCAGATCTCGAGCTCCTTTCAAGTGGACAACCCAGCGTTTATCACACTCGTTGATGATCTCGTATTGACACAAAATCATCATGATGACCAATGTTCCAGGATCCATGGCAACCTTCAGAGGATTTTCGGTGCTGAGCCTTCCGCGTAGAGTGCGCAGAACATTGTCTCCTAGTCTCAACGAAGTCGAACGAAAGGCGATATCCTTTTTCGATCTGTGACAGGCTGCGAGAGCAAGCAGTGCGTCCAAGACAGCGGGAGAAGATGACATGGAGAATGGAAGAATCAGATTGGCAAAAGGGGATTTGTTGACGGAACTTGGAACGGTAAGGGGACATATCTTCTCCAGGTAATACGAAAGTAGATTTGAGTGCATTGGGCTGGGAAGATCGGGCAGCATCGGCAGTGCAGATGGTATAGAATGTTGACGAGGCAAGAACACGGGTTGTCTAGCAGAAAGCCATGGCGACAAAGAAGCAGTACTCGAAGTGTCGTCGCGATCGTTGGTGCGAATGACATCCAATGCTGGTGTGGCTTCCAGTGCGAGATTCTCCAGAGTGGTAAGCTGTTCGACATTCCCTACCGTAGCGTTGATAAAGCTGTATGAAGAAATCAAAGGAATCTGTATCCAAGACACTTCATCCTCGGTAACATGGATGCATGGCGAAGAAGCGCTCGATTTATCAGCGGCGTTCTTGCTCCATAAGCCAGTTCTCCCGAATGCTCGTCCAGCACTGGTATAGTCTTGTTCCCACTTGAGCTTGATGCTCGTTGAGCAGTCAAAGCCCTTGGCATGACATTGGCCGCAAGTCGGTTTCTGCTCATCACAGCGAACCTTACGAGCACGGCATCTGTCGCAGCCACTTCTTTTGCGTTTCTTTGCGGGCTCCAGAGGATTCACTCGTTTGCGGGGCATGACGGATTTTTGGTCAGAACAGGTGGGCCTTAAACATGATGCCGTATCCGGTAGAACGATAGGGCGACCGAGAAAGTCAGGAAGGTCCAAGTCAGGCTTCGTCTGGTGATGACTTGGGGTACGATAGGCCGAAGAGAAAATGCGGGTGAGAGGTTGGGGCGGCCGAGGGAGGCACGAGTCATGGGCTTGAGCCGCATGGGCCACTTGGGTTGGACCTTCCCAATGTCCACATCTCCCCGCTGTCACCTTGAGGTGAATTCGATACCGTTGTGTTTTCAGACGAATCGTTATAGGTCAAGTGGCTGTGTATATCTATGTAGGTCTCTGCTTGTTTGGCAGACTGGACACCACGACGCTCTTTCCTCTTGTTCCTGAAGCCTATCCACAAAGTTTCTCGCAATGTCTAGCTCTCTATCTTCGGACTCGACAATTCTCATCGTCGGTGCGGGTACCTGGGGCATCTCTACAGCTCTGCACCTGAAAAGGTCTGATGAGAACAATCTCTGACATCACGCGTGATATTGACTTGATGCCAGACGAGGATACAAGCACGTCACTCTTCTCGATCCTTACGCTGTACCATCCCCCATCTCCGCTGGCAACGACGTCAACAAGATTCTCGAACTGGGGACTTTTGCTGCTGGTGCCGATTCAAGCGAACGCTACGTCGCAAACACATTGATCAACGAAGCAACCAAAGGATGGCTCGAAGATCCCGTCTTCGCACCATACTTCCACGAGACGGGATGCATCATTGCTGCGACTTCAGATGTCGGACGTGCACACATGAACTCTGCCAGTGGCCCCAGCGAGGATGCGGGTTGGTTGCCGCTCAAGACCAAGGAAGACTTCCAGGCGACTATGCCAAAAGGTGTTCTCACTGGAGACTTTCCTGGCTGGGAGGGTTGGTGGATGAAGAAAGGCTCCGGCTGGATCCACGCGAGAAAATCCATGGAGAGTGCCGCCAGAGAAGCAGAACGTCTTGGCGCTGTGTTCATCACTGGCGAAGAGAAGGGTAAAGTTGAGAGTCTGATCTATGAGGATGGTGACGTCAAAGGAGCCAAGACACTGGATGGTGTCGAGCATCGGGCAGACCGTACGATACTCTGCGCTGGCGCGAACGCAGGTATCATATTCGACATGAAAGACCAACTGCGACCCACAGCCTGGACACTGGCTCACATCAAGATGACAAAGGAAGAATTACAGCTGTTCAAAAACCTACCAGTCCTTTTCAACATCGAGCGAGGCTTCTTTATGGAGCCTGATGAGGACAAAGGCGAGTTGAAGATGTGTGATGAGCATCCAGGATATTGCAACTGGTCGGTCGATCCACAGAAGTAAGTCACCAAGCCCTCTCCATGGAGCCTGTTCCATAAACTGACACATAGAAGCTCTCAACGGTCGAGTATACCTTTTGCAAAGCACCAAATCCCTAAAGAGGCAGAGGAAAGAGCTCGAGGGTTTCTTCGCGAGACAATGCCACACCTCGCCGATCGACCCTTCAGCTTTGCACGTATCTGCTGGTGCGCAGACACTCCCAATCGGGCCTTCCTCATATCTAAGCACCCCGAGTATCCCAGCCTTGTGCTTGGATGTGGTGCTTCAGGCCACGGTTTCTGCCACATTCCAGTCATTGGAGGATTGTGAGTAAACCACCTTATCTGGCTGTAGTAACATGCTGACCATATACACAGTATTACAGATGCGATGGAAGACAAGCTGGATCCTCGTATGAAGCACAGCTTCCGCTGGCGTCCAGAGACTGCAGTAAATCGCAAGTGGGAAGATTTACAAGATCGATTTGGCCCAGAAGGATCGAACAGAATGATGAACTTTGGCGACATTGTGGAATGGACCAACATTCAGCCAGAGATTGCAGAAGCCAAGCTCTGAATCTGACAGTAGGTAAATTTACTTACTAATTGTATATCAAACATATACCAGTAGACGAATAAACCCGCAAACATCAGCACAACATTAACCAACGATCTGCCATCCAAATTCACACTCCTCGCTCGACTCCATCTAACCTCGACATCACTGCAATGTAACCTCACACTTGTGTCCTTTGGGCACAATCACAAAGTAATTCTCCAAATCCATACAATCAGCCGCCATACTCGGAGCAATACGCATACCCTTACACTCTCGGAAGAGGAAAGCAGTAGCATATCTCAACTCCATCCAAGCAAGATTGATGCCGAGACAGCTGTAGGCACCGGCTCCAAAAGCACAGAATGTACTTTTGGCTGCAGCGCTCTGGTGTTTGCCCTCGAACCAGCGGGTGGGGTCGAAGCTAGAATGAATGTCAGTGATTCCGGTACCAAGAACGCGTGCTACTGCACTTACACATTGGCGTTTGGCCAAAGATTTTCGTCTCTGTGCATGGTGTATGCTTGCGTGCTGACTGTTGTGCCTGGAGGAACGAAATATCCATCGAGTGTGGCGCCACCTTCGGGCACTACTCGAGGTAGACTGCCTGGTACAGCACAGTACAAACGCAGAGTCTCGTTGATGACTGCATTCAGTAGAGGCAGCTGTTCGAGATCGGCATCAGTGAAAGTGTCTCCCAACTGGGCGACTTCCTCTTCCAGAGATACACGCAGTTGAGGTCGGGATACGACTGCCCAGGAGAGGAAAGTCATGGTGTTGGCAGTCGTTCCCGAACCTGCGAAAATCAGTGATGTCGATTCTGTCTTGACGTCCATGTCATCGACGTGTGCTTCGCCCTTCTCGGCTTCCGCCATGATGGTGGCCATGAGGTTGGAGTCGTGGCCACCTTTGCGAGCGTTCTCGACGGCCTTGGTACCGTAGCCTAGAATGTATGCGCTTGAGTTGAAGGCCTCCTTGAGTGGCTTGAACGGTATGCGACTTCCGATGGCACGGAGCCATGGCATCTCGGCACCAATCCCGTTGCCAATAAGAGCTGCCTCGAGTACTCGAATATACTCGGTTTTCTAAGAACCTCGGTCAGAAAGGTACTAGTGCTTTGAACGAGTTACTGGTATACCTTGCCAAGTTCGAGCATACCAAACGACTCGCCGAAGCCAAGTATACCGACGATATCAGTAGCCATGAACGTCCACCACTTGAGCAGATCTGCAACGCCAGTCTGAGCATCGACCTTGATCTTCTCCACCGCAAGCAGAGTCTTCTCACAGACGGTAGGTTCCCAATGTTCTCTGAGATATGTCTTGCTGAAGCCGCGAGCAAAGAGCTTCCTACGCTGGCCATGTTCACGGGGGATACGCATGGTAAAGACGCTCAGCCGGGGGAAGTTGGTCAGCTTCTCGTACCATATGTCCTTGGTGAACTTGGAAGAGACGGCATGGATTTGCTTGAAAGCTGTGGGGTCTGCTACAGCAACTTCTGTTGGCGAGATGCGCACTATTGGCCCATACTTTTTGTGTAGGTCATCGATGTAGAAGATGCGGCGGCCTCCGGTGACAGCGAACTTAAGTTGCAGGTTGGTATAGCGGCTGATCCATGGACCCGGCACATTCTTGAGTGGCGATGTGAGCGAATGATACACAATCTGTCAGTAGAAAGTTAGTAGAGAGACTTTTATAGTGTATCTCAATCGTATACGCACCTGGATAACCCAGAGTAGTACTGCGAAACAGATTCCGAGCAATACAAGAGATCCTGATAGAGCAAGCATCTTGGAACAACTTGTGAAGATCGGATGCAGCTCGGTTGGCAAGAGCAGCACGGGGCTACTTATGATGCACCTCCACTCACCATATCATCCACTCACTTAACTTCCAGCCATGCGTACTTCATTGTCTTCATTGAATACATCCTTGCAAGCATGAAACCAAGAGTCCGCATGTGCATTATCGCCTTGTGCATATTGAAGTTAATCCTTCCAGCAAGTAGTATTGTGGTAGTACCAGATGGTGCGGCACGCGACCTCAGCTTGCAGAGAAGAGCAGAGGCCATTGAGGAGTTCACGATACGAGGAGCGTTCCTTACAAGGGTTCGTATCCAGCATCCTATTCTAGCACGCAAGTATCAATGTACAGACCGAGACAAGAAGTGATTAGCAAAAGGCGTCCTGAGGAAATGGTATACCCTTCGGACAGTGGGGATTTGCGAGACGGTAGGATGCATCAACAGCGGACGATCTAGGGAAGACGAGAGATACAGGATAAGGCAGCCTTGGGTCCAGATATGGATGGCATCTGGTTGGTAACCATGTCACTGGACCTGAAGCTTTCAACCAAGCAATTGATGTGCAACCTTGTTGCGGAGGTCTGAGTGGTGAAAATGTCCCGCAGCGCAGACCATCAGCTAGGCAGGGTCTTGATGTATGACCGGGGTCTGCTCGAGAGTTGTATGGGCATCTACGGCCGAGCGCGTTCGACTGATGTCGCCTGTAGTCGTACGTATGAGCACATCTTATCGTCGTGTACTACCGGGCATAAGACAGTGGGGTGGATGATCATGGCGCTCCTAAGATGTACACTGTACAGTACTGAGTAAGCCATTGATGCTGCAGTTTACTGCAAGTCCCAGGATGCGTGGTTGCGGTTTCTCGGTCGGTCTCGGTTCGACTTGCCGTTGACAGCCAGACCATGGCCCATGCCTCTTCTTCAAATGCAGTCCTCTGAACGACAACACAACCTCGTCTGCGATTGTTCATTTGCTCGGCTCTCCGCAATGAGATCTTCTTCTGCGCTGCCTTAGTCGAGTACGAGTGCGACTCTGTTCGATGGATGAGTTCTCATGACGAGGAAAGAGTATCTGCGACTTGATCATTATTCGCGTGCATGATGCTGCAAAGCCAATCCATCGTTCCTGCCATCTAGCATAAACAGAGTTGTAACGGAAGGCATGGTTTTCATCAGCTCAATCTCATGAATGCTGATACATCCTTAGCCTTCACCCATTACTCACCTGCATCAACGACCTAGCATCACCAGTAATTCTACTGATATATTACCTATCCATTGATACCAAGCACTTTCCAACATGCCCGGACCCAAGCCCATCTCACCGCAGGGCGTCCTTGGGCTCTTGTAAGGCGATATATACTCGTCTGACAGATTGCATCTCACTCACCACCACATGCAGCCGTCAGCATTCCGATATTCTCTCTTTCTTTGCCGTTACCGGAGGCCTTCTCTGGGTACTCAGATCCCGATCCATGGTCCGCAAACCCATGGAACAGAAACAGGAGAAGACGGAAAATGCAATCAAGCGCGAAAACAGCTCAATTTTTGGACGAAGCGTGGAAGAAAGGGAATCGCGCACACGGTGAAAGCTTTGTCAAAGACGTGGGCTAAAGCATTACCCTGACAACACCTCAACACTCCTAGAGTTCGGCATGACTTGGAAGAAAGTATTATGAATATGAGCGTTATGTTCGTGCGAATAAAGTGGCTGCGAAGCAAGCCTTGAAACAGCCAGTGTGGCCTGATGATGTAGAAATATGCCATGCTTTGACCCGCGGCTCCTAGTCCAGTGTAGCCATCAACGCCTTTGGTTTCCTGCAAACGCTCCAAACCAGGATATTGTGCAGAAAGGAAGATCCCCAACCCGAAAACGCCTCATTCCAAATCCCTAAGACATGCTGACGCTTATGACTCTTGTTTTAAGCCGTGCTTTTGGTAGTCCTTGGTGAGCATTTGGTCTCTGGCCTCGTAGTGGCCTTCCATTCTCCAGCGCCAGCTCTCCATATAAGGCTTGAGATCTTCAACCTCGGGCGACCACCACTTCTCGTGCAGACTTTTAACTCCACCAAGAAGGTCGTCGACCTTAGGGTAGTGGATATTCCACTCATTGCCGAGCTTAGTCCAGGGCATGTTTCCATCCTGGCGGTGGGCGTAGTTCAGCAAGTTTTGCTCGGGGAACTGAGGGTCGAAGCGGCCGTTCAGCTTGAGGAGCGACATGTAGTAGTCGAACATTTCGCGCGAAGGCTTGAAAACGAAGAAGCCAGCGTTGAGGTAGCCGACGTTGGGATAGTCGTTGTGTTCTACGGTGGGAGGGTAACCGTGGTCGCGATTCATCTCGGGTACACCAGCAAAGTTGTACTCGAGAGGCATGACTCCCTCATCGGACAATGTGGCAGCAGGCTGGGTCAGAGTGCCACGAGTCTCGACGGCCTCGTCAGCGAAGATGGCGTCCAAAGGCTCGACCAGGACAGTATCGCCGTCGAGGAAGCAGATGCGCTCAAACTGGTCCAGCTCCCACAGACGCAGCTTGGTCATGACGTCCTGCCACGTGCTGGTCTCGGTCTTGACCCAATCGGCCTTGATAAAGTCTGCGACAACCACGACCGCTCCGTCCTTACGCAATCTCTGTCTCTTTTGTTCCGACACATTCTCAGTGACCAGAACAACGAAGGGAATCGACTTGTCGCGAGATGAAGTCTCGGGCGCATGCAACAGCTGGTATGCGAGAATGCGCGTAGCGATAAAATAGTGGTCGTTCTCCCAGTTCTCGTCCTGATCGGCATTTCCGGCGAGGAAAGTTGCAAAAGCGTATTTTGCCTTTACATTGTCGAGGTCGGTAGGATGCCAGTTGTCGGACGAGAGTACCGGAGGCAGAACGTCTTTGGCTGTGTCTGTGATGGACTGGATGACGGCATCGCGGTGTTCGTCGTACGTGCGGGGCAGAGGGGTGAAGAAGATGGACAAGAAAATGACAATCGTGACGAGCGGAATCCAGAAAGTCTTTGTGTTGCGAAACGTCGGTCTACGGCGGAACTGGGGAAGCGGCGAAGGGGGAGGGAGAAGATGTTCTTGGGCCATGACGACTGTGTCCGGTATACCGGGCGAGAGCGAGCAGTTGGTAGACAGTGGGTAGGCGAGAGTGATTTCACCGCCGCAGCAGGCTACTCGAGCGAGCGTGGTTTGAACGAGTGTCGGGTCGGAAAACGAGTGACGAGTCGACGATGCGAGGGAACCAAGAGATTATTATTGTCCGAAGGAAGGAAATTGACCAACGGCTGGAAAAAGGGACCAGCCAAATTATGACATAGCGGCCAACCAACATGGGAACGTTGGTTCGCCTTGGATGTCTCAATCCTCGATACGAACCACAGCCTCTCAATCTTGGATGCTTATTGCTCAAGGCAGAGTGGCGCTCGTAGCCTCTGCCGATAAGGATGCCAGGAGTTACCTGCCAAGGTAGATACGAGCTACACAAGACCACCTCCTTGCTGACTGCAACCCCCTTCAGCGTTTCCCAGCTGAAGTCTGCACAACGCCGCTGGTCACAAAGTCCCTACAAGTGGGAGGGAGGGTGTGCATCCTCGATCCTCTCAAAGCGCCTGTGCACTGCTCTATGATGATCGCGCAACACCTATCAAACAGATTGCGATAAGCGCTGGCTTCACGAACACGTTCTCGAGTCTCCATGAAAACAAAATCGTTTTCTGTCATATCGATGTCGAGTCGAAAGCTATCAGCCTGTCACGTCTGGTCTGTCGCTTGACATGTGCGCCTCGCATGTTGTTGGCACTCTGGAAGGATCTTGAATTTATTTCTGTCCTGCTCTTGGCGACGCCGTCAAAGCTAATGCTATTTTGACTCTGTACCCTCTCACCAGAGTCCAAAGCGTTGGGCATCTCATCGAGGCTGTGAAGTTGCAAGTCTTCAGCTGAGTGAAATATTCGTGTTTTCTCATGTCCGGGCAGATACGAGGAAGACAGTTGAATCCTGATGCATCAGAAATGATACCACAAACAGCTACCAGCACTGCATGGTGCCAAGTCGGTGGCAGGAAATGTCGCCATATGACTTCACAATCCTCGCTTCCACATCCGGCTGCTCCTTTCCAATGACTGACACGGGACCACTGCAGCTTGAGGCCAGATAACTCCCTGCGGCTGCCTTCTTTGTAAGCTTGGGGGACTTGATTACAAATGAACTCGTCGAAGGAGTCGCAGAAGAGCGGTCTCCAAGATGATGACTATACGTGCTAACATGGAGCGGGGAGACTGTGTCTCCGCTTCTACTGTGAGGAGAACGCTCGAAACACACTTTCCAGAGATCGCCAGTTCGGCTTGAAAGTACAAAAGGTGCGGGGCGACCGCTTCACCTGAGACTAACAGAACCACAGCAGCATACCTTTGAAAATTTATCACAATGTCCGGATCAGGAATCAAGACCGTATTTGGCGGAGGCAGCGTCGGCTTTGGCGTCTTCAAGACTGCAGAGGAGTGCCAGGATGTCTTCAAGATTCTCAAGGAACACGGTGTCGAGACTATCGACACCGCTCAACTCTACGGCGACTCTGAGAAGATCCTCGGAGAAGCAAAGGCCGGTGACCAGTTTATCATCGACACAAAGACTCCTGGTGGTTTCGGATCACAGGCCCACACCAAGGACGAAATCATCAAGAACGGCCACGAAAGCTCGAAGAAGCTTGGAGCTCTCGATGTCTTCTATATCCACGCACCATCCAAGAGTGAACCCAATGGCGACGTCCTCTCGGCAGTGAACGAGCTCTACAAAGCTGGCATCTTCAAGAGACTCGGCCTTTCCAACTTTTTAGCTAGTGACGTCCAGGCTGTTTACGAATACTGCGAGAAGAACGACTTTGTGAAACCCTCGGTCTATCAAGGCAACTATTCACCAGTAGCTCGTCGCCAGGACACCGAACTCCTGCCCACCCTCCGCAAGCTTGGCATCTCTTTCTACGCCTACAGTCCATTGGCCGGCGGCTTCCTCACCAAAACAAAGCAAGATGTCCTCGATGGCAAGGGCAGATTCTCCAAGGAAGGAATTGGCGCTCTCTACAGCGGCATGTACGCCAAACCCGAGCTCCTAGAATCTCTCACAGAATGGGAGAAGATCGCCCGCGACGCAGATATCTCGCGTGCTGAGTTGGCATACCGCTGGGTCAAGTACAACTCTGCTTTGAAGGCCGAGCATGGCGATGGAATCATTGTTGGCACAAGCAGCCTCAAGCAGTTGAAACAGACGCTGGAGGGTCTTGATCGTGGACCGTTGCCTGCTCAGGTTGTTGAGAAGATTGATGCTCTGTGGGAAACCATCAAACATGTTGCACCGCTCGACAACTATGCTGATGGTGTTGGAAAGACCAAGTAGGCAGATAGAGCTTAGCGGGTGCTCATGATTAATATCACGTTTATACCATATTATCAGAAGCCAACACCAGTGAAGCTCATGGTCGTAATAATCTCTCATGGCCGAAGCGCAGTACAAACATCGCCTGACCGCAGACCAAGATCAATCACGTCTGGACACGTAGCTGTACTTGAGTTCTTGCAACGATCCAGATGGCCGAGTGAACGACTTCGATGTGTGTTGATAGTCTCTGTCTTACCTCGAAACTGAGATTCTCATGTCTTGCTTGTAAGTCGTCACAAGAGATAGGTGATTATCTAAATTTATACTGGCTTTCACACATACCAGGACATCATCACCGCATCGGATACATTGTCCACATATACAGCATTGCATCTTTGCTCTCTTTCATATGAATCTTGTAAGGGTACATAGTCAGCAGCGGGTGATTACGCTTCATTCGTTGGCTTAGCCGATGATGAAGACGAAAATCCCTGGCCATTTCCGACTCTCGGATTTTGACGCAATGCAACAAGTCGATACTCGCAGTAGTCAAATCTAGCACCAACGCAACTTACAGACAAAAAAATGATATATACATAAACAAGTTTTCGCTATGATATCGCAAGTCAAAGGTAACCATTTCTTAGTGGTGGACACACCCTGTCTCTGTTTCGCCAAGGCCATCATCGGGTAGAAAATATCTGTACTGGAGGCGGCCCGCCACTCGCTAGCCACTGATTAGTCGATGTAGCCCTCAGACATGATGAGCTAGGGCTATCCGTTCCGTGTCTTGCTGCGAAGATTCGATGGTGATGCACTGGAACAAGATCAAGCAAGAATATTTGCACATAAGCATGCTAAGGATTGCTTAGCGATGATGGGATCGGCGTTTTCAACGGGCGAGAGGTTGTCATGTTTATTTTTGTCCAGGAACAACCTCTTTGAGGATTGTTGCAATCGGTTGCGTCCTGAAGTGCAGGAGCGACTCTCAGCTGGTCGATGGCTGGTTTGTCGAAGTGCAAGTAGAAATCTAAGGGTCGGACCGACAGGAAAGAAGCAGAAGCAGGATGTATCAGCGCGCAGAGGGCTGGCAAGACACGGGACGCCAGCGCTTGCGTGTTATCGAAAATCAGGATCAACAAGGAATCCACACCCCTCCGGTCTCGACACCAATGAGAAATGTGGCATGGCTTGGAGTCACGGTACACGGCGACTTTGATCACCGTCTGCGCGCTCAACACAGGCAGATGAAAAAGCGGGCCCCCGGAGTAGTGCTGAACAATACGATATTCATCAAAGGGCTGGCTCTGTTTCAACTTTGAGTGATACTCGCGCACTTCGTCATCACAACACCTTGATCTCGTTCGCTCGCTGTCACGAATCTCGAAGGCTGGTCTTACTGAACCGCCAGTCCGACGCCACCACTTTTCGCGTTTCGCTCGATTTTTCCGTGACACTACTCTCGCTTTTGGTTCCTCTCGTTGTTCACACCGTTGCCCTTTCCAAACACTTGCATTGTCGCGAACCACAGAGATGAAACCGATATCTTCGTCATGGCTTGTCAACGCGTTGTGTTTGACAGCACAGTTTGGGTCGGCACTACAACTCGATGTCAGTAGTCCGGGTAAGATTGTAGCAGTACCTTGACACAAGGTCACCAAAGGCTGATGCCATACAGACTCGATCAGGTCAACGGCTAGCGTGGTCGCATATGACTTGATGTCGTACTATACCGGCAATCGCACAGGAGATGTTCCAGGAAATCTACCAGCCCCGTACTACTGGTGGGAAGCGGGCGCCATGTTTGGCGAGATGATCGAATACTGGTACTACACTGGTGACACGACATACAACGACGAAGTCAAGGCCGCTCTGCTGCACCAAGTTGGAGACGACAAGGACTATATGCCCAGAAATCAGTCAAAGTCATTAGTATGCATTCTCAAAGAGCAGTGCTACACCACTTTGTCACAGGATGGCTGATACGATAATGAACAGGGTAACGATGATCAAGTCTTCTGGGCATTCAGTGCCATGTCGGCGGCCGAACTGAAATTCGAGGACCCTGGAGCCGGTCAGCCATCGTGGCTCGCACTTGCACAGGCTGTATTCAACGAGCAAGCATCAAGATGGGACGCAGGAACCTGTGGCGGAGGACTGCGCTGGCAGATCTTTACCTTCAATGCTGGATACGACTACAAGAACGCCGTCTCAAACGGTGGCTTCTTCCAGTTGGCTGCACGCCTGGCCCGTTACACGCAAAACGAAACATACGTCGACTGGGCAGACAAGATGTGGGAGTGGTACGCCGGAACACCTCTACTTGAGATCGACACATGGCAGGTCAACGACGGATCCAGTACGCAGAAGAATTGCTCGGATGCCAGTCAGCTGCAGTGGACATACAACTATGGTGTTTTCATCGCCGGAAACGCATATCTCTACAATTACGTGAGTCGTCCCGCACGATATGCAAGATGCCATACTAACATGATATCAGACTGGTGACGCAAAGTACATGGATCGCATCGATGGTCTTCTTAACGCCACACTAGCACGGTTCTTCCCTCAGAATATGGGAGGAGTCATGGTTGAGGTTACGTGTGAGCCCCTGGGCAATTGCAACAACGACCAGCCGGCGTTCAAGGCGTTCCTCACTCGATGGCTTGCAGTGACAGCACAACTGGTTCCAGAGCTGTACGAGCGCATCTTCACGTACTTGCGCAAGTCGGCTGCCGGAGCGGCAGGACAGTGTTCAGGAGGCGAACTTGGGAGGCATTGCGGCCGTGAGTGGAACACGACGACGTGGGATGGCAGATCAGGAGTGGGCGAACAAATGTCTGCTCTCGCAGTCATTCAAGCCATGATGATGGATACGACGGATCTAGCTGCGCCTGTGGGAGCAACAACTGGAGGAACAAGTCAAGGAAACCCAAGTGCAGGCACAGGGACCAGTGGTACGACGGGTAGCAATGGTATGCCGGCGGTGAATCGAGACAAGATCACAACTGGTGACAAGGCTGGAGCTGGCATACTGACAGCAATAGCACTGCTACTCACGATAGTCACTGGAGGAAGTTTGGTTCTTGAATAAGTGTTGTTGCTGGATAGCATGGCGTAGATGGTCAAGAAACGACCAGGAATTGGATAGACATACGACTGGCTCCAGGATGGAATGCACAGCACAGATGATGAAAACGACATGACTTCCTCTTTCTAAACTTGTATCTGTGTGTATGAATGGTAGTTGACAAAATTGAGTTCATGATGGTGTCTGGATAGAGCTGACACGTGATTGGTCAATAGCGTGGGCGGCGTCGCTGGAGTCGAGGATTATTCGAACGAGCCTCGATTGTTCGACATATCACACACACAACCACAAGATGCCGCCACGACTCAATTTCCTCTCACGGGCATCGCTATGCCGGCCCACAGCACCTCACGCAAGCGTCGCCTCGCTGCTGCAACCATTCCTGCGCAGCGCCCAACAGCCCGCCCAACAGAGAAACGCCTCGATTCTTTCATCGCTCTCGGACAACTCGGGCGCCTACAACAAGAAGATCAGAAGAGGAAGAGGTCCTTCGTCCGGCAAGGGCAAGACATCAGGACGCGGCCACAAGGGTCAGAAGGCTCATGGAAAGGTCCCGCGCAACTTCAATGGTGGTCAAACGCCTGAGGAGGTCGTGCATGGTGTCAGAGGTTTCGAGAACCAGTGCGTTTTGCTTCTCTGTTGCTGTGACCATATGAACTACATGGCTGATACGTGCTGTTCTCAGACACTCGATCGAAATGACACCGCTGAATGTCAACCGACTCCAAGCCTGGATCGACGCAGGCCGTCTGAATCCAAACGAACCCATCACACTCAAGGAACTCGAAAGCTCACGCTGCGTCCACGGCATCAAAGACGGCATCAAGCTACTCGCCCGCGGCTCCGACAAACTCACCACTCCTGTCGAAATCGTCGTCTCCCGCGCCAGTGCCTCGGCCATTGCTGCCGTCGAGGCCGCCGGCGGAAAGCTCATCACTCGCTACTACACCAAACCCTCCATCAGGCGCGTTCTCAAGGGTGACACCGATCCAATCTATAGCATCCAAAGCGCTGCCCCTCCCACACCCCGCCCGGACTTCAAGTACAGGCTTCCCGACCCGGCCAGCAGAAAGGACATTGAGTACTACAGAGACCCTGCGCACAGAGGTTACTTGAGCCATTTGTTGCAGGAGGGCCAGGGTCCTAGTTTGTTCTTCAAGACTCCTGGCCAAGGCCGTGTCGGCGACCACAACAAGAAGGCTGCGGCAAAGGGCGGTGCCAAGGGTGCCTCCAAGGGCGAGAACAGGGTTTGGTGATTTGTGTAATACAGTTACAAAACGAGGGATGCCAATTGCTTCCCGTGTATCAAATACATTTTCTTCTTCATCTTTACGTTTCCTGGGGAAGGTGTCGTGTTTGCTTGAAAAGCAAGATGGCTTTTGAGTAGGTGGAACGACAAGAGATTCTGCAGTGACAGCCTCCTGTGCAGATACTCTGATGCTTACACATATTTCTTTCTGTCCATGTTTCCTTCTGTCTGTACAACTTGATGAACTGCGTGTCACCGTAACCATGTTGTATGGGTCAGCGAAAGTAGAAAATCAAGGATCAACAGAAATCAAGAACTCTTCCCTGTACATGAACGAAAAACACAAGGTTAACATGCAAGTAAACCCCCTTGTCACTTTGCTTGATGTTTTTTTCCCCGTCCCTATTTTACTTCTGCAACAAAGTCAAGGGAAACACGCTACAAAGTCTGAAGTCACAGCCGGATTTGGTGCGTTAGACTTGCAGACTTTGCTTGTTTTTTGGAGCTTTGGTGACAATAAACACCCTATTTGCCGTTTGACCCTTGGGTTTTTTTTACAGACGTGATAGATGCGTGTGCAATCTTCTCGGACGGCTGTAAATCACGTCCCGAGGAGCAACGAGAGCCCATCGGTCGCTTACAGCACAAACGAACAAGTTTGCGCTGAGAGAAATATGCGCTTGAGTGCATTGATTGGCATGCAGAGACAGCAGCTGAACGGGAATAAGATGGCTGGCTGGCTGGCTGCGCTGACTGCAGGCCCGAGGTCTTGGACCCAACAAGTTTTTTTTTTCTTATGCTCGTGTACGCAGTAGGGGTGCGGTTTTGGATGAATTGTAGAGAGAAGGCAAAGAAAAGGATACCTGCAGGAAAAGCGACCTGACCTACATTTCTACATGCTTACGCACACACCGCTCAGAAGTGACTCCGAAGGGTTGGGAAGGACTAGATACGGAAGAGACCAGAAGAGCCTGCAGTAGCCTTGCTTGCTAACTTGCTTGCCGCTGACCATCTTTGACCTTTTCGCCTGCTTTTCACGGCTGGTGTCTTTCTAGTCGTATGTGTGTCAGTGTGACCACTGCAGACAAGAACCTCATCAAATCAGTAGTGTGGCATGAGCTAGAGGTGGATTTACTCTAGGATGTCGGTTGGGGTGCGTCAATGGACGTGGCTCACTTGCGTCAAAACGAGTCGGGGCTCATCTGACTTGCAATATAGGACAAGAATGCCGCCGCGTAAGGTAGAGTAGGGTTTAGTTATTGTGCAAAAAAGAGGATTCAGAGGCGGTTTGATGATGTGTTCTCTTGCGCCTGCCTCTGTTGGAGAGAGAGATCAAAAATCCATCTACAGGGAGGGCATCACGAGACTTGTTCATGCACAGATGTTGGAATCTAGACGACAGCGGGTTGTTATCGAATCGTCGTTTTCTCCACCCTTTTGTGGAATGCATGCTTTCAAAGCTGCAGTTCGTCCTCGGCAGCAAATGATCGATTTTTCTTTCCGCTGAGCTGGTGATTGCGTCTGCCTTGTGGATGACGTGTGTGCGTGTACAATCTTGGAACACTATGCGTCACCTGCGTGTGCCTTGTCGTTCCATCTGTTGCTGCACATCTCCACTCTGCAAAGCCCGCATATCGAACCATTTCATGAAAGGAAAGGGAAAAAAAACCACCCGTTGTTCGTTTGCCGAAGAGCAAAGAAACGCCATCTCGCTTGTTTTAGCTTTCCAAGATCTTTGAACAGTCGATCCTTTTCTTTAAGTGCATACTTTTTGTCAACGTGAATGGGAACGCCCGTCTTTCTTTTCAGCCCTCACCAGAATTCTAACGGAACGATTATTTTTGCTTGTTTCTAGGAGCAGGAATCCGAGGATCGCTTTCGAGAGACGATGTGGTCATCCGCTTGCAGGGCTCGAGAAGTAACTTTAACGCCTCACTCGTGATACTTGGTGCTTTGGTGCCAAATGCCAAAATGACACTTTCCAGAAATGCGAACCAACTTTCCACAGCTTGCGGCTGTTGATCATACAAGGATTGGCGAACCGAGGATGTGTGGTATGTAAAAGGACAGCGAAGCCACGATTCGCAGACATCTGAGTTGTGGCGGGCGCATGATGCGTCCATTCGGTTCGTTGGTTTTCTTTTCTTTGATACAGGATAAATCTCCTAAGGCATATCGCATATCGCAGCCATCAGACCCAGTCAGCCGGGTTGCGGGAAGGCGAAAGGCATGTTTCGCAGAGTTTCTATTGAGCATGGGTGACGGACGAGCCTTGGGAGGCTCGGTCACGGAGCTATGCTGCCTACCGGACCCCGGTTGCTCGCATGTCCGCTGGAAGCACTGAAAAAGAGCCCCTTCCATAACAGCCGCCTGCCTTGTGTTGTTGATGGTATTTTGACTTTTGACCGCTACAAGCAAGGGGGCTCTTACCTTGCGCGCCGGCGTCCGCCGCCTGGAGCTGGCCTGCTGTTGGAATCAGACTGATGAGACATGCGCGAGGGTTTGAGATTTGAAAGCAAACAGAGTTAACTGCTCCACAGGCATGCCGTGGAGAGGAAATGTGGCTGGGCCTGTTCGTTGATCTTGCGGTGATGCCGGCGGGTCGGCCGACCGCTTTCGGGTCTGCCACCTGAAGGTGCAAGCAGAGTCAAAGGTCCGTTGTGGCATAACTTCTAATTCGGATGCCTGAGTCCTTGACCTTTCTCCTTTCGTATTCGATTTTGTGTTTCTCACCGAGATCCGATGATCAATATTTCAATTACCTGGCTCAGCTGGCTGCGCTGGCTTCTCGTACGAGCCGCTTTTTCACGCTAAACGGAAATCCCAAAAGTCGTTTTCGTAAATCCTCTTATTCGCAAACACTTGTCAGCTGTGGACCACGCGTGCAAAGATGATCATTTATTGGCATATCATCGCGGGATCCACACCTTTAGGTACGAACAAACGATGTCAAAGTTTTTTTTGCTTGTCGGTTTCTGTGCCTCCACTATCGCGGCACGCAAGGGTAAACAACGATAGGCAAAGGTGGAGAGAGCAATAAAAATAATAAAAATATGCAGGAATGGAGCATGTCGTGTCGTGTCGCTGATTACTAGTCCACATGATCTCGGACTGAAGGAGAAAGGATAAGCGGCGGGTAGCTAAAACGCAGGCGAAGACAGCAGAGAAAAAAGGCCTAGACAAGAGTACGAACTCCCCATGCTCTCTTGAAAAGAATGCACTAGCGAAGAGCGAACGAGAAACGGGCAGCGACAAGCGTTGATTGGGTTTGTGTGTATGGACGACTCGCGTCCGTCACTCGGGATGTGATGGAGGTGGATGAAGCAAGATTTCAGGATTCTTTGGTGAGTGACTGTTTTGCCTTTTGGGCTCCTTGTCTGGTGCGCTCCACCAACGACTTCTCCGTCGAACCCGTCCCGCTGCGCTCGCCCGTGCGGTGTCTCTGCTTCCCTTCAGATGAGTCGTAAGGAGTCGTTCAGCGGGAAGGATGTTGGATGGTCAAACACAGGAGACCGGCGGTTATGCGAGCAGAGTAAGAAAAGATTGTCATCACGAGGCTGCAAGCAAAACAGAAGATCGAGAATCGATTCGTCCACGGTCCGCATCTTTTGCTCCGTAACGGCTGCACTTTTGAAGCACCAGCTGTTCGCTCCTCTTTTGATGACGAATTAGATGATGTAGATACCTCCTTGTTGCCGCATCTGATCTGACTTTTCCACACCCTAACCACAGTACGAAACTAGGAGGTCGCATCATGCATACAACGAGAATAGCTAGAAGCACAGGCTGTCACTCTGAAGCACCTTCTCACCCAACGTCCAACCCACATCCGGGAAAAGCATGTACGGTAGGTCATCAAACGACTCGCCAAGATGATGATGCGAACGCGTTTCGCGAAATGGCGTCTCGTCCCGATTCAATCAAACTTACTCATTTGGAATAGCGCCCCTGACCCCACACATGAGTCCACCACGATGCCCACCCAAGGCTGAGTGAGACCTGTGCTTTTCGCTAGCCCTCGGATATACGGTCTCGGGGCTCGCTCATAATCATTGCTCATGAATCGCAATATCAAAGTCCTCGTTACTCGACACCAGGCATGGGGACGCGAAACGGGCGGCATGGTCCATGGTTGTTGTTATCATCTTGTTTTTGATGATGTGGTCCCGCTCCGCCTGCGTGGCTTATTCGCAGACAAGGACAATCGTGTCAGCTGCTGTCTCGGACATTCCACCGAGTGGGTACTGGACAAGCATGTTGTAACAACCGTACCCTGTACTGCTGATGGTTACTGTGCAAATACACTACCTGCAACGACTCCCGGTGCACCATCCATCGCTCAAACATGCAACTCAAGGTCGGGCAGCGGTGACGATCCAGCAACATGGTCGGACATGCCTTTGATTAGTCTAGCCACCATCATGGCTGATGTGGCCACCAGTTGTGACTCGCAAACAAGTGGCAACGGCTTTCTGATGTTAGAGCATGCTGATCATGGTATTGAAGTCCCAAAGGCGGTCACGCAAGGCGCCTAAAGTTTTTCGACATGCCGCGCGTGTGTGCGATGCTTGAAAGAGACCGATAGCCAAGGGTGCATTCTAGCGACGTGATGCAGTCCTTGCAAGGGCCAAGCGACCGTTCAACAATTCTCAGGCCAGCTGATGGATGCTAAGACATGATAATGCGACGCCCTCGGGATGGAACACGGTCAACGATAAATGGTTTTTGACTCGTCACCGCTTAATAGGCTTCGTGTATCGCGTTTGAGCAGCATGCTTGGTAAGGCAGATGAGCATTGAGGTAAAGGTGTGGTTCCGGGAGATGAATCCAGATTCCTCGCTTGCTTGGGTAAGGCAATGATTAGCATGACCAAGCCCTGGCGTGTGGTACAGCCAACGAACGGTTTTAAGAAAAGTAGAATTGTAATAGTCGCCGTGCTGTGCCCATCAGACATCTGCACCAAGCGTGACAAGACAAAGATAGCGTTCGCTTGCTGGAAGCACTGTGCACCAGGTAAAGAAAGCCAATCGAGGCGACCGCGACGAGCGACGGCTCACGGCAGTCACGGATGGACAAGCAAGAGCTGTAAATCAACCATGCTACGGGGTGCCACTCCCTCGGCTTTAGGAGACGGATTCCAGAACAAGATGATGTTGCTGCTTACTCGAGACCTTCCTTTTTTTCAAATTAGACATGGTGGGTCGTGATTAAAAGAAAGGGCGGAAGTTTAACGCCGACGGCAATAGTCATTTAGGGGAGGAACGCCCGTAGTGTCATCGGCATGATACCTATTAAATCGTCAAGGCATGAGGTGCATAACACGCTGGCCGGGCAAGTCGGATATCGTATCGCTTGTCAGTCGCCCAGGCTGCGTGTGGGTCAATTGTATGCAATACGACGGAGCGCGGGGTGAATTGTGAGATACGGACTGGTCCGATTAAATTAGCTCGCCAGACGGCACAGCAGTTTGGGAGTCTTTGAGACTTGAGTATAATCTTGCTGGATGTTGCGCAGGTGGCACCAAGACCGTGTGAGACGGACGGAGCCAGCCAAGCGTCGTCTCTGGCCTGCGTCGCCAGTGCAGCTAACGCAACGATGGCTTGGGATCCGTGATTCTTTCCCTTGCAAGGTTTTTTTCTTCTGTCAGAGGAATTTTTTGATTGCTATTTGCCGGCCCTTTTGTGGCTGCCAAGGTTGGTGTGTCGGTTTAACGAATCAAAGGCAGTGCAAATGTGCCCTTGTCTTTGATCATGATAGGCAGAAGATGCTCGAGCCGCACAAGCCGCGGAGGTCATGCACACTCGTGTTCGAGCATATACGCCGCCGATTCCTGTATGGATCGGTCGGGCGAAGGATTGGAGGTGACTACTGATAAGTTGTTGCATACATGGTTTTATCCTTGAAGTTAATTTTGACGCGTGAGCGGCGGGACCTGGCACAGCCAATACTTGATCCAAATTATCGATGATGGGGGATGGATGCGTTCGTTACGTTGGGTTGCTTGGTCAGGCCGACATCCGTCGGGGCGCGTCGATTCGCTCGCAGCTCGCAACAGGCAGGAGACAAGCAGCAGCCACCGACACCAACTCCCGCAAGGAGCAGCGGCATGGAGCATGGAGCATGGGGCATGGGTGTGATGAATAACGGGAGGCATCGTATCACAATCATCTCTCGTGCTGCAAGAGCTTGCGAGGGATTCGTGTCGGTCGGGCCGGGCGCGGGCTGAGGGATGGATCATGGACTGTGACGGATAGCAGGATTACAGCGTGTGCAAATGACAAACTCTCTGCGCACGCAGGGGCTATGCTATCTATGCTGCTGGGTCGCTCGTGGCAGCGGGCGCGCGTGTGTGGACGAGACACAGCGATGATACAGTAGCCAGGTATAGGCGGCCTAATGCGGACTGCCCTGGAATGGGAGGGCACGCAGAGCTTCGCCGAGGGGCCCTTTTGGCCTTTGGCCCCGGCAGCTTTGGCTTGATGAAATGCTGGCCAATAATACAGTATCGGGCGAGCTAGCAGTGCTTGGACCGCAGTTGATGTCAACGTTTTGGCCTGACTGACCCTCTTTTTCCCTTTCGCATCTGCGCCTCTTTGCGGTCAAGGTCTTGGGTCCATGTCTGGAACCTACCGACCACTGATTCACACTTCACGCCGGGCAATCCTCACGAACGTTGTGGTTTGCCAGCGCCGCCGGGCTTTCCGCCATGATCATCGGAAGGCTCTTCGTTATTGCTGGCTGCCTGCGTGCATCCGTAATGTACCCTGTGCTGCTGGTGCTTGACGAGCTGGCCTCCACCAACTCCGCACTGTCATAGCCATCATGGAATAGCCTTTGCCTTGGTCTGACTTGTCGTCGTCGTCTTGCCAGATCTGCCGTCCGCTGTTGCTGTCATACCTTTTGCTCGCTCTACATACCTGACCTCTACTCACAACTCATCTCTCCATCAAGCTCCTTGCTTGACTGCCCACACCTCCCCCACCTGGATAGCACGAGCCTCGACTCTGCCTTGTTGTCAAGAACCTAACCCTGGGCGATGCAATAATTCTTTTGCCTTGACCTGATCTCGCTCCCGCTCTCGCCCTCTAACTGACACGAATCTGCTCATCTCCATCACGCCTTCCTGTCTACCTCATGCTGTCCATGTATCCGCCGCCAGGCATCTACTTCCGCAACCCTTTTGTCGACTCATCGACCTCGACATCTCAGTCCTTCAGCCACTCACATCACAAGCTCCCTCTCGACATTCAGTCTCCTGCTGGCTCGGCTCAGGTCACCTTCTCGTCGACGAAGCCTCTCACTCCACCACCGGATATGAACAGTGTTGCTGCCCATGTGCAGCCCCAGCACAGCAGCTACTATGGACAGACACCGTCTGCCGTCCCTATCAAGTACGAGCACCGCAAATACGACCAGCCTACCTACGACCAAAACCAGACCCAGAATCAAGTGCAACTGCCGAAGCCTGAAGTGAGCGCCGCAAGACCACCCAGTCCAGTCTACCAACCACACCCTGTGCACTTTATCGACCCTCCGAACTCGAAGCGGGACTCGCATATGAGCGCGATCGCACCCTCACTACAGATTCCACGATCAGTGAACAATAGCCAAGGAAGCATCGCTGAGCTGGCAGCACAGGTTAGCAATTATGTACTACTCGAGCATGTCAACCCGCCACTGACTGAGACCAGATCACATGCTTATTCTGGTTCGAGAGCTCGAGCACATTGGACCGGGCTGACGACCCTGCAACGACGTACAATGTGCAATCACTGGTACCCGAGGCAATCCCTACGACAGGCTTCCGCAAGTGGGTGACTACCATTCTCTCGACCACCCAAGTCACACAGAACGTCATCATCCTCGCCCTCCTGTTTGTTTACCGCCTCAAGACACTTAATCCGAGTGTCAAAGGAAAGCCTGGTAGCGAGTATCGTCTGCTCACGGTAGCACTCATGCTCGGTAACAAGTTTTTGGACGATAACACATACACAAACAAGACATGGGCCGAGGTTTCAGGCATCTCGGTCGCCGAAGTGCACATCATGGAAGTCGAGTTCTTGAGCAACATGAAATACGCTCTGTTCACATCGGCTGAAGAGTGGACTCAGTGGCAGAACAGGCTGGGCCGTTTTGCCAGCTTCTTCGACCGCGCCTCGAGACCCATGCCTCAACTACCACACACTCTCCCATCGCCGCCTGTCTCGAATCACGCCTCGCCTCCATACTACGGTGCTGGTCCCCCCGTCACTCAATCGTTCCCTCAGTACCCATCCTCCCTCGGCCCGCTCCCTGATCTGGCATCGCAAATTTCACGGAAGAGAAGCCTCGATAGCCACACCGAACCTCCGGCCAAGAGGATTGCTCCGGCTTATCCTCCCCCTACCCAAACCCTGTCACAATACGTTCCGAGACCCACTCTTCCAAGCCTGCCTCTTCCTCAGCCTTCACAGCATCTGCCACTACACTTGCCTCAGCTACCTCCTCTCAAGTACTCGCAACGCTCCGTGAACAACGTTACTCAGCCTCCTGCCTCGTGGACCGCAGCAACATCTATGCCGGCCGCCGTCTCGCACGCTTCCACGCCTCTCGCCATGGCTTCGGTTCCTCATTCTGTTGCCCAATCAAGACACCAGAGTCCCTTCCCCACTTCCGCCGCCGGCTCTCCCACCGACGGTCAGTATCAACCTGCAGGTCAGGCCCACATGTCTCAGTTGTCGCCGTCCTACTTCTTGGCCCAGCGTAATAGTCCTTACCGTCCAGTCCGCGGTGTCTCAACCCTGCTAGTCCCGCCTCCATCTCGCGCCATGCAACAGCCCCAGAATGTTCAGCGCGAGCAGATGCATTATCAGCCTCTTGGACGCCCTCAGGAGCGCCAACAAGGTCGTTTGCCCTATATCGAAAGTCAGTGGTTCGAAGGAGACCCTTCGTCTACCAATCAGTGGTATTCGCAAGCTCAGCAACAGCAGCATCTTCCTCCTACCTCCTTCTACAACAGGGCTTAGTTCGCACCTGGTGGTTGAATTCGAGGCTGGGTTGAAGCATCATTTCAATTCTTCTGTACCATATTCCTCGGGATGGCCAATTCATGGTCTCTCATACTCCTTTATTTCGTTGTTCTTCTGTTACGGCTCACGCATTGCATCGCATCTGCATCCATTCCCGGCGTTCTAATCCTTCCCTGTTTTCTTTCTTCTGTTTTTGTGTTTGGTTGATTCAAATGCCTATGTACAAGGGCTGTTCCACAGAAAGCGAGCGATCATCACAAACGGCGTTTTTCTCCTCCGTTATCTTTTTTCCAAGGGCACAATACCACTTTTCCTTGTTTCTCGCTGCTCGCCATCAGTGTATCGACTTTCCCCTCAGTCGTAGCTTCCTCTATTTTTCGGCATGCAAGATCCTGCTAGAGAGGACTTGCCATAGAATGATGAGACAAAAATCCACTTTTCAATCTGAACTCGGTTATTCTCCCAAGTTTCTATTTGTTTCTAGGTAATCCTCGGTTGTAATGTGACTGTTCCTTCCTCGTATGGAGAAAAAAAAACTTTCCAGAGAAACGACAGAATGGATACCAAAGAGATCCATTTTCCATCAATCTGAAGTTGATAAAAAAAATTATTTTGTTCTCATTATCTGCTTGTGATGACCGTCTGTGCTGTTTATTTCTTTCGTCTGTGCCTTCCTGAATTCTCTCCTTTGTATTTTTCTTCGACGGATGGATATTCGGTGGCTCGTGTTTTTTTTTTTTTCATCATGGTGCTCACGGTGATGGCATGATTGTCTGTTGGCTTTAGGCATGATGACTTGAACATCTGATGCTTTCTACTTGCCAGCCGAAGTGATACACACATCGGTCCATAATACACATCGGTCCATAGCAAACCTTTGCTTGCTTGTGTTTAAAAAGCATGGTTGGTCTAATGGTGTCGCGTGAAGCGTCTGCAGAAATCCTCATTGGTTAAAAGGTCCAATGTGCCAAAGCGGCCGCCACCATGGTCATTGGTACTCGAGGCTGATGCTTGATATCCCTCGAGTACCTTTAGTGCATGCAAGCCAGTTAAAAGGAGTCACAGAGGACGAATCAGAAGAGAACAACGATAAAGGACTTCAAGTATAAATGTTGATGGGACAACCCTGATCTCGATGCCTCTCTATTGCACTTTCAACATCGAGATGAGCTGCACAAAGAACGATTGAACTTGAGCTTGGGCCAGCATGAACAATACACAGAGCTAATTGATTACGATATTACAAAGTGGTATCTTGGAAATCTGATCAAGCATGTCCTTATCCCGACACGTGTCCCCCTATGCTATCATAACCTCATTACAAGCGCATAGGTTGCATCACATTACTTGAGCGCTATCATTCCAAGCACTCGACTCGAATCCAGTCAAAAAATGGCCGGGTCGCATGGAACTCAACAAGTTGTGGATCATTCCATCGTTCCTGATGCCGTCAATCCGTTGCCAGCTGCCGCGTAGCGACTCTTCAGGACCATTAGAGACATCTCGAATGCTGAGATCGTCAGTCTCTCGTTGATGTTGTTCCTGCCCCTGCCAGAGAAAGCAGCAACCCGGACTGAACTGGTCAGAGCTCTTGAATGGCCTTCTGACCAGTTCGTTGAGGTCGCGAGCCGTCTTGATCACATCCTGACCAAAGTCGAGTTGTCCGGTCGCTGTTGAATATAGTGTAGCATAGAAACGGCTCAAAGTCGAATGAAACTGACCAGCAGCTACATCCTTCTCGCCACAGACGCTCAGGAAGTCGAGGCAGCCAAGTGCAAGATGTAGCTCGTCCTCTAGCTTGCCTACCGATCGACCTCCCGTATGCTGCTCGTAGAGCATCTCCGCCACATGATGGAGTATTAGTACACAGCTAGAATAAGCTTGGAATCTGCTCGTTTGTCAGTACTGCTTCAAAAAGTAGTTCATATCTCGGCATTTCATAAACTCACATGCAGATCCAACATCTTTTAACGATGCCACCTTCAGCGTAAATGCGTCTAAATAATCTGGCAGATTCTCTAGCAGCAAAGTTTGCCTGGACTATCAAGTCGTTGACTACGGTTTCGTCTCCGACAAGCAAGTTGCTTTGCTCATGCATACTCTGGAGAACCCGTCGCAGAAGCATGATCTGCGCTCCGAAGTAGAGAAAGTTGACGTAGTAAATGGTCCTCCGTAGCTCGAAAGATATATCAGGGTTGTTGTCTAGTTCGGGTAGGCGCATCTCGGGCGGTAGATTTTTATGCCAGTATTGTAACTCGTGGGTGATGGTCTCGACCGTAAGGGCGCTCAGGTCTTTGAATTGCAGACTAAGCCGTAGCATGTCGAACTTTATGACGGCGATCTTGATCATTTCGGTCGTGACCTTCTCCTCGAGATTGACTTCGCCTCCTGTCTCTAAGTTCCTAAGGTCCATGCTGTCTTTTGGTAGCTTCAGTCCCGAGACGTAGCCGAGCGTCGAGGACAACCAGGTTTCGAGAAATATCAGAACTCTCCATACTTTTCGTCGTTCCATCCACTGACTGCGCTCCATATTAGATGGACAAACCTGTGTGATTGGAGGACGTGATAGAAGACTCAGCCCCATTTCTGCAAAAGCCCTGTTAGGAGAAGCACAAGAACACGATCGAAGTTATTGTCAACTCACCCACGAACGTCATAGCAACCTTTTGCTTGTTCATGATATTGAACATACCAAGCATGACACAGACCTTTGCCGCTCGGGTGGTATCGACAGTGACGACATCTTCCAAGAGATGCTTCGCGACACCGTACAAGTTCTGTTCAGTTCCTTCTGGAAGGGATTCCTTGATGTATTGAGAACCGAGAGCTGCTACGGCACAGAGTTCGCAAGCAGCCAAGCGCAGTGCTTGCTTATCAGCCTGACCTGCTAGGATGTGAAATTGTGCCTCAGTGTGGCCGCGTGAAAAGACATGGAACAGCTTGCCGGACTCATTGTAGAAAGCATCGATACATCTGTGAAGAGCATCGGTACTTGGCAGAGGTCGGTCAAAGTCAGAAAATGGTTGGTAGGGCGTCTCGACCAAAGAAGTATCGTCGTCCAGGGTGAAGGAGGGAAGAGATTTATGATTAGTGTTTGTACTCCGAGAACGTGAAGTATGCGGCGTCTGGGCTGTGTCGGAATTGGAGGGAGGCGATGGGCCGGATGAGATGGACGAGGTAGAATTTCGGTGATGTAGCGAGTGAGTAGGGCCATCAGACCCGGGCAAAATCAGGGTAGAAAGCAAGTGATCAGCAGCAGCAAGACCATCATCCGAAGTGCGGAGATGACGGAGCATGTCCTGGGCTTGAGAGGCAGAGGCGGAGCGCAGAGCGTCGATGAACTTTTGCATGCGATCCGACTCTGTTACAAGAGAAGCGTTTTTCCTCTTGAGGGCAGTGAAGCGAGTCTCGCCGGGATTTACAGGATATTCGCAAGAGTCAATACCCTTTGAGATGCAGCGTTGACAGCTCGGGCGCATGCCGTCGCACTGTCCAAATTCAGCATCAACGTGTTTGGCTGCGGGCATATGGCATTCTGCAAACAGCATATGGCAATGAGAATACCTTCAATTTTCTCAAGCGACATTCGCGGCAAGCGGCGTTGATGGTGCCACGCCGTGATCTGGTCGACTTGAGAGGGTGATTGCTTTGCAGAGGCTGCAGACCAGAGACATCGGGCACCCTCGAAGGCTGGGGCGCCAGTGGTCGAGCGATGGCGAGCACTGGCGGCGACATGACTTGCAATGGAGCAATCTGAAGAAGTAGACGGAGGAATAAGAGGGTGTCGAAAGGGGACGGAAAGAGAGACGGAAGGGGCTCCGAACGAAGGACGATTTGAGAGCGGCGGGGCGGCCGCCGTCTGGAACAACGCCACTTCAGGATTCACGCCATGCCCGTCGGACCTTGTCCTCGTCGTTCCGGCGCAGCAAAGAACAAGCAAGCAGAAGGAGCCACCGATAACGTGCTGCTGCAGCAGGCTTGGAAGCAAAAACGGACATGTTGGCGAGCCCGGTGTCCAGTTGCAGCGGCACGGCACGGCGACGCTTTGCTCCGTTTTGGGGACACCACGACACGGTCAGGGTCGCGGTGAGATGTTGTTGACGCATGGCCATCTATGACTCGATGTACTCCGACAATGTGGGGGAAGTCGAAGCTCCAACCACCTTGATATTCCTTGTCTTTCTTTTGCAATGCACAGCGAGAATATATACAATCACCTCAGCTTGGTCTAGTTTCTGATTAGACACAATGGCGACGCGAAACGACCGCTACAACAAACTGTCCCCGCAGGAGCGCCGCGCTGGCGAATCGGTATGCGCCTCGCCACCTTGATGCTCTGCCACCCAACCAACAGCTCTGATTTGTCATGGATACAGGCCCTCAGCGACTTTGCAGACTACGTTCAGAAACAGCAAGCCAAGCGCCGCCATCCTCAGGACCAAGACTCTACCTATGGCACCCAGTCCGTCGTTGCAACCGAAGAGCACGCCGAGCTCGACATTCTCGACTCTCTCAACCTCACCGACGAGCCCGTCAGCCCGGCCTTGAAACACCTCTTCCTTGACAAGTCCGATGACGCCGACGAGAGTGTGAGCCTCTTGACCGGCTTTGTCAATGGCCGCCTCGAGGAGGGTCATGGAGAGGCCCTGTTCGACCTCGGCTTGGAAGACAATGGAGACTCTATGAACTTTGACAAGAATGACTGGGACTTTGCCCTGGCCAGACTCCACTCGGTCACCGAATCGCTAGGCGCCGACTATCGCATACTCATGACCAAGAATGTCGGTGGCGACGACGACGTTGATGTCAGTCCCAAGGAGAAGGCATGCAGCGGAAAGTTGATGATCAGGCGGCGGCCCAACTCGGTCGATAATGTCATCGAGACGCGAATAGCCGTCGTCGGCAACGTCGATGCTGGAAAGAGCACCATGTTGGGTGTGCTGGTCAAGGGCGGCCTCGACGATGGTCGTGGAAAGGCCCGTGTCAATTTGTTCCGCCACAAGCACGAGATTGAGAGTGGACGAACGAGCTCGGTGGGTATGGAGATCATGGGCTTTGACAGCAAGGGTGAGGTCGTCATGGCCCAGACTGCTGGTCGCAAGCTCTCGTGGGAGGAGATTGGCAATAGATCAGTATGTGAATCCGATCAATCCGCCTACTCTGCTAACAAGTTTCCAGGCCAAAGTCATCGGCTTCACCGATCTGGCTGGTCACGAACGCTACCTCCGCACCACCGTCTTCGGCATGCTCAGCAGTGAGCCCAACTACTGTCTGCTCATGGTCGCCGCCAACAATGGTCTTATCGGCATGAGCAAAGAGCATTTGGGCATCGCACTAGCCCTTAACGTCCCAGTCATGGTGTGCATAACCAAAATCGACATCTGCCCGCCGCACATTCTTCAGCAGACCATTACCCAGTTGACCAAGATTCTCAAGTCACCTGGTGCCAGGAAAATCCCCATCTTCATCAAGAACAAGGAGGAATGCATAAACACCGCCACTCAGTTCATCAGCCAGCGTATCTGCCCAGTATTCCAGGTCTCCAACGTAACTGGCCACTCTCTCGATCTCGTTCGCACCTTCCTCAACATCATCCCACACCACGGCCACTATGACGCCGAGGCTCCCTTCGAATTCCACATCAACGACACCTTCTCAGTACCATTTGTTGGTACCGTAGTATCTGGAGTCGTCAAATCCGGTGTCGTGCACGCTGGAGACACCGTATTAGTCGGTCCCGATGGACTCGGCAACTTCACAACGACGAGCATCAGAAGCATCGAAAGAAAACGAATAGGTGTCCCCGCCTGCAGCGCAGGTCAAAGTGCCAGTTTTGCCCTGAAAAAGGTCCGCAGAAAGGACGTGCGAAAAGGCATGGTGTGTCTGCTCAAAAACGACGACCAGCCACCCAAGGTCCACCGCGAGTTTGTCGCCGAAGTCCTCATTCTCAGTCACGCAACCACCATCAAGACGAAATACCAGGCTATGCTGCACGTCGGCCCCATCTCTCAGACATGTGCCATCATCGACATTGATCGAGCATACATCAGGACTGGTGATCGTGCTACCGTCGCATTCCGCTTTGTGCAGCGTCCAGAGTTCCTCGCCGTGGGTGATCGGATATTGTTCAGAGAGGGCAGAACGAAAGGTCTCGGTATTGTCAAGGCCGTCGGATACGATCCTAGCAAACCGCTCAATCCTGATGCTGGCAAGCAGAAAGCTGTCGCGACCGATGCTGCAGATACTGCCGCTCCTGCTACTGCTGCAGCGTAATTTCTTGTTCATAAGTAGAATGGGGCTTTTGGGATCAAGGCTTCTAGGGGTTCAGGCGCCATCGATCGCTCGCAAAGGCGTAAGAGGTGTACTCTTCTTCTACTGTATTTATCAATGACTTGTTCCAGGTAAACTGTGAATACAGAAACAATAATTGATTGCCACAATCATCGATGCCACATGTACTCATTCTCCTTTGCCAAAGTGAAACCTCCAGAGCGACCTAGATATATGAGACCAAAGAAGGAACAGAGGAGAGCGCACATGAACTAGACAAGAAGATTGCCTAGTCTTGTTTACAAATCACAAATGGGGAAAGCAAAATCTACTCAAACATTTTCGTGCGAAAGCAAATATAAAATCAAAAATCAAAAGAGACTTTTGAAAATTTATGATTATTGATCTCCGAACGAAACCAGAAACGCCATCGACTCAAGCGTGTGTATTTAGAACAACCCATCCTGTCCAATTGCTAAGCCTTTCTCTCTCGCTTTTCTTTTTCCTTTTCCTTTCCAGCATCAGTGTTAGCATCAACAATCTCTTTCGTCTTTCCAATATCAGCATCAGCACCAGTAATCTCTTTTCCTAAGCAAGGCTTCATACCTGACACTCTGCTCCCATCTATTCATCTCGTGTCAAGTCTCTCTCGAGACCGATGTTGCGAACGACTTTACTTTTTTTTTTCTTTCGTTTTTGTTGGGGCTTTTGTGGACCTTTGCAGTCTTTGTCAAAAATTTTTTGTTATGGGGAAGGTGGCGGCTTTTTGTTGTCATGTATGTGTCTCGTGGGATTTGAAGTAGTGATTAAGGAGAATTGGACTCGGAAACGGATATGTGTGTACTCTTGGAGGTGAGTATGATGGTCATGATTACTGTTTGACGAGGAATTTGGTGCACCAAAGAGAGAAGATAAAGACAAGTGCCAATAGTCAAAGACTCGTGAACAATGTTTGGAAAGAAAAGGGGTTATTGCAATGGACAAAGTCTACCAAGAAAGACAAGAACATTGTACTCTCGACGTGGCCAAACAATGGACTTATGTGATCTGGTCTCGGCAGTGTGACGATCGATTGTTTTCGATTTGAAGTAGAAAGACAGGAAGAAGCCATACGACGTGGCTGTGATTTGGTGGCTAGACGACAAAGGTAGACATGGCCACAGCAAGGAACGAGCCAAGCAAACCAGAAAGGGGCGATCAGACCAACGAAAAGTCACCGAAAGCGCTGATGGAGAGAAAAGAAAATCTGAAGCCTACAAGGAAGGAACGATCAAGTAGATTCACAACACCAAAACATGAAGCAGTCACGACAAAGCAACCAAAAGGCAAGGAGATAGGGAAAAAAAAAGAGAATACCGTGAGCAGGATTCGAACCTGCGACCTCCCGACCGTTGAGAGAGAGTATTAGGATCTTAGGTGAGCGAGCGTAGGAACTTAGGATACCAGGTCGGGTGTGCTGACCACTGCACCACCACGGCTTTTTCGGGTGGAGAGGACATAATGTCCAGAGAATATAAAGGTTGAGGAAGCGAGAGGTGGCGGCGAAGTTGGCAGAGGCACGAGGCTCGACTGAGGGAATTTTGATGACAAGGTTTGATAAGGTCGCGGGAAGCAGCGACACAAGACATGAGCACCCAAAAAAAAGGGATAGAGCACCGTGGGCTGGATTCGAACCAGCGACCTCCCGACCCTCGAGAGAGAGACTTAGGTTTTAGGTAAGCGAGCGTAGGTGAGCGAACGTAGGTTACCAGGTCGGGTGTGCTGACCACTGCACCACCACGGCTTTTTCGGGTGGAGAGGTGTCACAATTCTTCGATTATAAAGGTTGAGAGAAATAGAGACGGGCGGCGAAGCCCGGGAGCTAAAGCTTGATAATGAGCTCAGGAGAGTTGTGTCAGGCTCAGCTGATCTTGCTTGGATATGCGACACACGACACAGGTCTTTCGCTGCTGTGCGTGTCTGGTCCGAGGAGCCGAGTATGCCTGCGATACTCGACTATGCTGTTGTCGGATAGTCTGGTCAGACTAGTGGGAGTTCAAGAAATTCGGGTGTATGTGATCGAATGTCTCGTCCATCAATTTGGCAGCCGAAGGCAGTGGTTGCATGGGTCATGCGATATATGGACGCATCAGGTAGGGTCTATGTTCGTGTCGCAGGCTCAGTCTTCTTTTGGTTGTTCTTCGATGACCTCCTGTTTTGGAGATATCACTGTTTGTGCAGTTCCATTGAGAACACGCTTTCTCTGACTTGACATGGCCTTTTTGTGTCGTTTGCTGTTGACATGAATGGTCCAGTCACTCTCCGTAACAGATGTTGTATTGCAGACTTCACAGTGCTTGCGACTCCAAAGATCTGAGCGAGCGCTGGTGTCGGGTTTCGAGGCCGTCAGCATCTCAGCTGCGAGCGGCGATAGACTTGCAGGATCAGGCAGCGTGTCTTCTTTGAGGAAGCTGTCGACCAAGTCAAGTCCAGTCTCTGATACATTTTGGTTCCAGCTCGCCAGATCTGATCCGTCAAGCATGAAGAACGAGCCTTTAGCTCCAGCTGTATCGATAGCATTGTTGAGCTTGATGCGAATCCATCGAATTTGACGCTTTGCATACTGTCGTGTACCGGCTTTGGTCTTCTCGATCGCTTCTGCGAGTAGCTTGTTGAGCTGCTTTGGGCTTGTGTCGCCTTTTCGCAAAGCAGCTTGGTAGTCCAAGAATTCTTTGTACCCGATGGCTACCCAGATGCCTCTGGTCGTATCGATTGACTCACCGTCTGCGATCCTGCTGTCATAGAACTCTGAGAGGGTGGAAACCTCGTCCAGGAGGCCTTGTGTAACCATCTTGTCGACACGGGCATCCAGACGTTTGGAGAGTGTGTCTGATTGAGCGCCGACCCACAATACGAGAGTCCTCATACGGAGAAGAGACGCGTCTTGAGCTTCATCCGAGAGCACTTCCTGGCCAGAAGCTTCTCGTCGTGTTCTTTGCTCTTCGTAGATGTCCGAGGCCTTGCGACCAGTCTGCAGCCAGATCTCAAGACTTCTTTGTATTTTGCGGCGGTCATTGGGGTGCCATCTGTCAGCCATTACTGGGTCAACCTCTCTAAGCTTTGCAAGGAGTACTTCAGTAGATTCTTCAAGAATAGCAGGTCTTTCTGGATTTGAAACTGGCTCTTCATCTTGAGATTTGTTCGCGAGTGCGTCGTTGAAGAGTAATGACTGTGTGTAATAATGTGTGCCGCCGACCAAAATAGGCAATCGGCCTCGTGCTCGAATTTCGCTGATTTTGGCAAGCGCATTCGAGACGAAGTTGCCTACAGTCCAAGTCTCTTCGTTCAAGCCTATACACCCGAGGAGATGGTGAGGTATACCAGCACGCTCATCTTCAGGCATTTTATTTGTGATGATCGGCAAGCCCTCGTAGAGTTGCATGGCATCGCCATTGATAATTTCACCATTGAATTTACGAGCAATGTTCACAGCCAACTATTTGGAACATGTGAGTAATTACGTTCCTTCGTTTTGTAGCAAGGTGATGGAAAAAAAATGTCTAGACTCACCTCAGACTTGCCTGTGCCCGTAGCACCAACCACTGCGACCAGCGGCGCACGCGCTGCAATGTTGTTGGCCATGCTAGAAAATCGACAAACGGTTGCTTTCAACATCAACCCGATGTTGACATATTGATTTGCGCTCTGAATCGAAAACAAAGATTTGAGAAGCGCGCGTGTAAAAGCACGTGATCTCCATGACTCTATCCACTTTCCATCTTTCGTTTCGAAACAACAATGATTCATCATACATTTTGACGATTCAATTCCGAACGAAATGGCACCTAACGAGCGTCTCTCACCAAAGGTTGATGTCAATAACTTGACTTTTGCATTCCCGGATGGCAGTACTGGTCTTCAAAAGGTCGCTCTGGAGCTGCCCGCAAACAGCAGGACCCTGCTGATCGGTGGTATGTGTTGCTGTGGTCTACGATACACGTTGGTATCTTGTTCTGACAAAAGCTGTAGCCAACGGTGCTGGAAAGACTACTCTGCTTAGACTGTTGTCTGGAAAGCGCATGGCACCGAAGGGAACCGTCAGCATTGCAGGCATTGACCCCTTCGCCGAAGGTCTCGAGGGTGTGACGTATCTGGGCATGGAGTGGACCTTGAACTCCATCACCCGCACTGATATCGACGTACCAACACTGCTCTCTTCGGTAGGTGGTGATGCTTACCCCGACCGAAGAGACGAGTTGGTCAAGATTCTGGATGTGGACATGAAATGGCGCCTCCACGCCGTTTCTGACGGTGAGAGAAGGCGCGTGCAATTGTGCATGGGTTTGATCAGACCGTGGAGCGTCCTTTTGCTGGATGAAATCACCGTCGACTTGGATCTTCTTTCTCGCTACAACTTCTTGCAGTTCCTGAAGAGAGAGACGGAGGCTCGTCCTTGCACCATTGTTTACGCAACACACATTCTGGATAACTTGGCCGACTGGCCTACACACCTGGTTCACATGTCTCTCGGTAAAGTGAGACAGTGGGGTGCTATGGAGACTTTCAATGTCGAAGGTGTTCAAGGTGGTCGCACTGGCAACAGTCTTTTGGGAGAGCTTGTGTTGGAATGGCTGCGCGAGGACCTTGAAGAGCGTGGCCCACGCAATGGACAGCAATCGGAGGGCAAGACATACGATACACACGAAGGAAAGGGTGGATACGGTCAGCTAAAGGCACCTCCACGCGAAGCTTAGGTGGTTTCGAAGAGGAGTTGAGATGACAGTTACGAGGTAGAACGACTAGAGGAGCCAATTCAACATGAAGGCATGAAGCGATTAGACACGATATGGAATACACGTTTGCAAACTTCTTGAAGAGATGAAAGTAATTTTGATTGTCATTGCACTGTTGAAGCAATGAATGTAATAATGTGTACCCGAAATCTAGTTGATTGTCCCTTGAACTCCTCGCTTGTAGCCCTGGTTTGTCAAACGCCTCGCTCCATGGCGGTAGACCCAAACGCCGATTCCGCTTGCCAAATCAAAGCTTTTACCATAAACTCGTTGCAATTGGGTATAGTGTGCAGAAGAATGCAGAAGAATGAAAGAATAAAAGAAATAAACGCCCGTCATGCAAGAAGAGAGAAGCGAAAAGTGCTCATGAGAGGCGGAGTTGGTCGACGTCTTCGTTAAGTTCGGATCCGTCATAGTTGTCGATCTCGTTGCGGTAGCCAGGAGGGCTGGCGGGGATATCCTCGTAAAGAGGAGGTTGTTCATCCTCCCAGGCAATGCCCATACCGCTACGCTCGGTGACGTTGATATTGAATTGCGTGCGCAGAACTCTGGCGGCGCCGGTGGGAGTTGCTTGGTTGGGCTTCTTGTTGGGGGCCCACTCTTCGGCGATGACCAGCTCCAAAACCATGACGTGGTTGATCTTGAGGCCAGAAGGACTGTCGACGTCGCATTGAGGCTTCAGACCGCTGTCAATGGAAGCCATGAACTCGCCCTCGAGCTGACCGTCAGCGAAATCCGTCTTCCAACCCGACTTGAGGTCGTCGCTGCCGATGTCCCTGGTGTGCTCGTGCATGATGCCTCTTCCCTCACCACCGACTTTGGCCATGTGCTTGGGGCAGGCTGGCGAAACAAACTTCTCCTGTTCCTCGATGCGCCATGTCAACTTCCTTAGACGCCATCTGATCTGTGTGTCTTCTTTCTTGGTGGTAATGCCGGACATACGGGCGTACACGGGAAAGTCGCCAATGGGGTGAATGACCGAAGGCAGGGTGACGTTGAGAGTGAGGTTGGTGGGAGGGAAGATTCTGACAGAGTTCTTGTCGTTTCCAGGACGGATGGCGCGGTTGATAACAACTGGGCGGACGTACTCGACGACTTCGCCGTTGGCGGTCTCGGCACGAGCGAACAGCTTGTAGTCGATGCTGCCAATGTGACCATGGCTGGTGGTGGGAAGGTGGCCGGGAATAAGGTAGCTGAAAGGGAAGTCGTGGTTGCCGGTAGCCAGTTCGGCATTGTCGGCCAAGAATTTCCACTCCTTGATGTCGTTGGACTTGGAAGAGCAATCTTTGCAGTGATCGCCTACGGGACGCTTGGTCGAGGTAGTTGCCCTGAATGCGAGGGTGAACGATTTGATGGTAGTGGGGAGTGCACTGGTTACAGCGAGTTGCATGCGACCAGAGAAGAGGGAGCCCGACGAATGCTGGGGACTATCCAGGAACAAGACCGGAGGAGACTCGACGACCATGTCGAGCTTGATGCTTCTGGCGACTGGACGGCCCAGACTCGACTCGCGTCTGCCGTCCTTGTCCTTCTTGTCGTGCGAGTGGCTCTTGCCAAAGTGGGGGCGTCTGAGATGATCCATGCTGTCGTGACGAGAGCCGTCTGAGCGGACTGATGATGCGCTGCGCTTCTTTTCGGGGACTGGTCTGAGGAGAGGTGAAGGAAAGTCGAATCCCAGAATACGACCGGGCATGACTAGATGACCAGGTAGCTGGCTAGCGACTTGGTTTTTGTAGCAACAAGATCCGGGGTAGCTGGCTGATCGACGCTTGTAGATCTCGCAGGAATGAAGCTCCGTCGTAGAACAAGAGTGGTGGACTGGATCTGAGTGCGACTGTGTGTAGAGGATCGATCGAGGGAAACAAGGAGCAGATTCTCTTTTGATCTCCAGGACTGTAGCACTTATTATGAAAACCGTAAATAGTCGGGGTTGGAAAACTCTGTCATCATGACTACCGAATTTCTGTGACTAAGGTTTGCTCGGCCATGCACTAAAGTGACTTGGACCTCATGATCAGAAAGCCACTGAATTCCACCATCTCAGTTGGGCGCATTCGGCTCCCCTTTCTCGGTCGCCTGACTGCCTGGCCACAGCTGCATCTACATCAATCCACAACCGTCTCTATCACCCTTTGCTCACGAACGGCGCACACTGCCATTATCTCTGTATCTGTGAAACATGCTCGCTCTTAGCTGACCCTAACGGTCTTCTATGGACCTTTCGAAAAACCAACTCTTCTCTTGGCTGCCGTTAACACGTTTGGCCGAGACAGGATCAGACCGATCTGGACAGACAGATTTAAGCTGTCGACCTCAGGAGCGCCCGCCCATCACACGTTTCACACCACTAAAGTACTCCTTGGGGATCATTGCCGCTTTCCGGGCAATGTAACACTCAAGACACTCTAACGATTCTGCTGCATCTCCGGCGACATCGCTGGTCTGATGACAGACATTCAGCTTGTACTCTACAGCTCTTCGTTCAGCGCAATGACTGCCAGCGAACAACCATTGACCTTGGTTGTGGCATCCCCGCGTTCGACCGCTTGCGGAGCCGCGGGCCTGCATTGCATGTGCATACTGCCATGACTCAGAGATCAAGCCGAACTCGCTGTTCTACCGTAGTGGGCACTGGGCAATATCAATGTCGCAATATCAACATATGGACGCATCACAAAAGCGGTCGAATCGAAATATCATTGAGCTGACGCAGCTATACCATTGTATGACGCGAGATCCAAAATGCATACAGCAGAATGCGAAACACACAATCCTGCTTTTCGAGGGTGGACACGAGTCGGCCAACGATACGTTTCTCGCACGTTCCTCCTTTACGAAGAAAGAACACACGTGGAAACAAATTTTTCTTCCGACCAAGATACAATTTTTCCCAACGATCACCGATCTGACAAGAACTTCTTCAGGGTAAAGAAGTCGTTTACGCCCTACTGTAGCAAGGGAGATTTTTTCCTTTCACCGCTCATTTCCGCTCCCTTTGGTATGCTTCAAAGCCGACTCGTACCTTCTGGTTTGCAAAGGACGTGCTCGTGAACTCTGGCGTGATTTGCGCTGAGCATTTACGATCTAGAAGCCGTGATATAGAGAATCAGGAGAGTGTGGAGCCTTTCTGCCGAACAGGTCAAGCATTGAGAATTTTTGAAGATCCGGAAGGATGTCGCCATGAAGACTATTACCTAAAAATTGGCCAAGCTGCTATGAAAAAGCCAGAGCCAAGCAACCACCATGATGGACTTTGGGGACAACCGAATGCTGAACTGGAGTCAACGGATTGCAAAAGCACGCCATGGAGTTGCAGTTGGGGCAACACGATACAGATCCATCATGGTGCCATATTGCGATGTCGCGATATTCTGCTGTGTCGCAGCGCACATCGCTATAATACGAGAAGTAGTACTGAGTGTCCGCATTAGGCACCTCAACCCGACGCCTGTAAATCCAAAAAGGCTCAAGACGGCCACCGGCGGTCTCCACGTTTTCTGGAAGGCGACTTCCATTCGAGGAAGGTACCAACACCGACGACGAAATATGTGTCAATTGACCGAGTATGCCAGGTTTGCAGCTGCAAGCATCGCGCCTTGATGTGATAATAGGGCGTGATGTTCCCAGCAAGTTCTTCCGTAGTTGCCACAGCCGTAGGGCGTTGCGGCTACACGTGCGATGGTACGGACATTGCTAGACGGTGCAACCGGCTCGCGAAAATATCAGAACTACACGTGGGTCCGTATCGATAATGTCCGCGCCGCCTGCACAGCCTTCGACGGCACAGTGCGATGATGGCCATCAATAATGAGACCACAGACAAATAACACGTGTTCTGCTCGTTTTCGATTGACCGCAGATAGAGCAGACGAACGGTACTGGTGCTTTGTTGCAAGAAAGCAATCTCACGATACAGGCAGGTCGATCTTACGGGCGTGATCAAGTGATACGTTCCTATTGAAAGAGGGAGAGATTGACAGATGGTGAATCTTGAGAGCGTGAATGCGCATGTCAGAACACACAATGAAGACCACCGACACTACGACATCACATCCACAGCACGCAGTAGTGCAGTATTGCAGCATGCATCTGCGCCGCTCAAACACCATCAATGCTTCGATATCATATCGGCGCTGTACAGATGTCGATGAATTTCATTGCTGATCAAGTTCGAGTCAAGGTTGCTGCCCTAACGAAATCTCTGGCAGTCATTTATTGATGAAGGCACCCTCACCTCCTGGCAAAATCTTATTGAGCTATTTGGATGGCCTGGTGGTGCTTGATTTTGTTACACATCGTCTGCTCTGCCCAGAAGCAAACGATTGATGTTGGTTTTTTACAGTCTCCACTGGTCTGGTCGCTCCTGAGACTGTACACTTCTGGCGACCAGATCGGAGAAGAACACTTCATTGACTTGATCGTGTCAAACCAATAGTGATAGGACTAACACTGATTGTTGACAAATCCGCCGACTCTCCTTATAGCCCTCCTTGCACAATGAGACGAGATCGTTATTGGCAACTGTCCAAACACACTCCATTCCGTACCATCCTCTGCAGGCGTATCAAAGTAGTTGAAGGTAAACCGGGTCGTGGCACCGCAATTTTGAAACTCGCGTTCCAAAGCAGCGCCATGATCGCTGCTCAAAAACCCGCCTCCTTTGATGTTGATGGCGTACAAAACACCCCAATACTGGGATTTGCAGTGACCGACGGGAGCACTGGGGGGCGGTGGTCGGGCTTGTGTGGGTGAGATCTTGTACGATATGTTGTTATTGTCGGAGATGCTGCCGCCGTGCTTCCAACTCATCTTGTTGTCGTCACCGGGGAGGCTGCAGCCGTTGCTATAGGAAAAGAAATGATGGTTAGGAGTGCTGCTACTGTGGTGCGGTTACGTCCGAGGAACAAAACCTACTTGATGACGTTCATGTAGTAAAGACATTCTTCTTTGAAGACCTCGTATTTGCGGTCACCCTTGGGCCAGTACGTCGACAACTCAACTCGATCTGGCGTGCCGTCGTTGTACACCTGCGAAAAAGTCGAGTCCGACTCTGAAATATTCTGCCCAGCTGACTTTGCGCAGAAGTCGTCAATATTAGATGCCAGACTCTCTTGATCGAGATAATTGTTCGTGTCGATGCCGTTGCATTGTTGACCGCCAGCCTGACCGCCATCCCATATCTTTCTCATGACGAGAGGCTCAATCTTCATGGTGGCGTTCAGCTTGGTGTTGGTGTATCCAATCAAGCCGCCGTGCTTGTCGTTGCTCTGGCCGGGTTGAGGGACGTTGCAGCCATCTGTCACGATATCAAGCCATGTTGAGCAACTATGTTCGCTGATGACGGCGGTATCGTCGCTCTCCCAGCTTATAGATACATTCATGTAGTCAAACTCTGAGCCGAAGGTTGCACTGCTCAAAGCGCCCTTTGACCCTCTTGTGTTATGCGGATCTGTGAGGATGTCAGTATGATCATAGCAGTCTGATCACATGCAATATGATGGCGCTCACCTGCACAAAAATCTTTGACGGCCGAAATCATGGCATCTCGTCCAGCCCAGGTATCAGTCGAATCTTGATTGCAGGCAGCGCCTGGTAGGTCAGGCCAGCCATCGCCTGTTGTGTAGGAGATCATTGGTGGGATTGATGCAATACCTGTTCACGGTGGTCATATTAGCATGGACACTGCTTGTTCTATCGCGCGAGTACAACAGTATCGAGAATAGCTCAATCTGTCCCTCTCACCGATGAGATCTTGTAGTGTATTCTCACCTAGTCGTCGAGCATTATCTGCTGCCATCTGACACAGGATCATGTTCGCGATCAGAGCATGTCCGCCCTGGGTAGGATGGAACACCCTCGAGGTTTCGTCACCAACAAACAACTTCTTGATGTTGATTCTCGCCACTGCCTTGTTTCCAAACAAGACATGGGTCCGGTTGGCAATCACAGTGCCCATAGACGATCCATTATTCAAGGTTGTGGTGTTTGCGAAATGCATGTTCGTGTGTCCAGATATGAACGAGGAAGGAGCCTGGGAATTTCCGAGAGATACTTTAGAGCCAAGGACTGGGCCTTGACTGACATTGTGAGCTGTAAAAGAACCAGAGTCAGGGTTTTGCGTGACGTTCCAAGAAATGGTCGTATTTTCGCTGCGGTTGACCAGCCTCATCGAGCCAGGCTTCAACAGTGATGCAGACCGTTTGAGAAGGCTCGATTCTGCGTCTTTAACCTCATCCTCGATTTCGATATTCCCGTTATCGTCTTGTACAGCAGCATACCCATCCTGTCCGTCATTGGCACTCTCTCGATCGCTTTCTGCATCAAAGCGCCATACATGCCGCCTAGAGTGTCATTCGTGGGAAGGATGTCATCTTCTTCGATGAGACTTCGCTTCAGCTCGTCGTGGTAAATGGCATCGCCGACATCCAACCATGGCGAGTCCAGCAATTTCATTTCGTAGAAGAAGAGATCCTCCAAATTGGCTCCTCGACCACTATTCTCATCTTGACCAGGTTGACAGTACCTGCCTCTCGAGACACCAACGTCGTTGTCATAGTCAATAAAGTGAACTTGAGGGCCTGCTCGCTGGACTGCAGAGGATAAGGCAGTGTTCATCGCTTCTACCAGGGAGTTCATCTTCTCTCGACGATCCTTGGTCAGATATTCTCTGGTAAACAAGTTGAGCCACACATGCCAGGAAACCTTATCACAAGTATTGTCGGTAGCATCGAAGAACTTTGCATAACCGGCGTAGTATCTATCCTGTGTCAGTATAAAGAACGTTGGTTGATATCGGGATCGGAGTCAACCACGAACATGTTGCCGTTCGGCGTCAGCTTCGATTTGACGAGCTCAATTAGTGCATCCAACTTGGCAGCGAACTGGTTGCCCTCGATTATAGACCGCGAGGCTTCGAGGGCTTTCTCACAACTAGGATGGCTCAAGCCTCCATAGAAACTGTAAACGCATGAGTTCAGGATGTCGGAAAGTTTGGCATCGTTGCCTCCCTAACAGTATGTCAGTGGCCTTACAGCCTGACAACGATCTCAACAACATACCGCAGACATAATGACGAACTCCTGGCCACTAGAGAGCGCCTTGGCCTGTTTTGATATGTCGTCTACAACTGCACCACTACAAGCAGTATACGTGAAGTCCAGCTTATTGCGATCCACTCCTAGTTGGAGTGATACTAGGCTTGCGTATGAACCGTCATATCGAGAGCAACTCCAATTTTCTTCGTTGCCCGCTCCAATACCAGCAGTATATCTGTATAGAGAGAGAATAGCGTTAGAGTTTTGAATACACAAGTGTCTTGGGTGGGGCCTTACGAATCACCAATTGCGGCACCTTTCGTGTAGAAGGACAGGTCAAAGGGGTCTTCGTCGTCAGCAGCAGAAACCGGTGCGAGGAAGAAAGCAAAAAGTGAACAGTAGATACTTAGAAGAAACAAGGAGATCATCATATTCGGAAGTGGTAATCAAGGCAGGAGCTGATGAAGAGACTGAGAGAAATATCTCTTGCACGCATGTGGATGCCTTCAAGATATACATGAACTACTTGCAGGCATCCTTGCAGAAAGGAAGTGTCTCTGTGCGATACTCATGCCATCTAAGTTACACGAAGATTCAAATTGCAGTGCAGGTTTCAGAAGTGATGGTGCGACATACACGCTGGGTCTGGTAGAGGGAGTTGACCAACGCCCACGTTGTCGGAATTCGAGCTTGCATCTGGTCATGGTAGATTGCGTTATTCCGACAGCGACGCCGCAGTTCTCAGGGAATCACTGAGCGCCTAACAGCCCAGGCACGATACTTGCAACACTTTTGATATCGTAAGGGCGAAGAACCAACATGTCATGTTTTGCTTGACGCTGCACCAGTTCCTTCGCGTGCTTTACAGCCGCGGAAGCACTCCTTGGCAGAAACAAGCTACCATGACTCCAAGCCCTTGCCCTCAACCACTTCATTGAACAATCATCTCATTATCCACGACCTTGCAAAAATGACAGTCTCGACGTGGATTTACATCTGGCCACACAGTTGCGATCTCCCTGTGACTTTCGAAAAACAATGCGGTTGATATTGGATCGTTGTATCATCCGATTTGGGATGCATATTTGCAGCGTTGGTGCCTCGAGCGCATGCATCGAAGATAACTTGGACAGCCGCCGGCGGCAGCGCCTATATCGAGTCCGGCGGTGACACAGCTCACAGAGCCTCTCCTGGTCACATACCGAAGGATCAATGCTGCACCTCAGGTTTCATCAGTTGAGCCACAGTACAACATTTCTCACCCTGCCAATATGCCAGAGCTTAGTGCTTCTTGCCATGAACCATGTCCCTCGGCGCTTTGATATCGTTCCTTCAATCTTCCACTCAGGTAAGCATGATTCGCTGCCCAGCGTTTCATGCGGCACCGATTCTAGGATGATTGAAAAGCACCATCGCTGCCATGTATACTTGTACTGGCATCCAACCTCCGTCTTTTCTCGCTGTACAGTCGTCGTTCGTTATCCTTCTTTTGACTGGTGTTTCTCTCCTTGGTATCTTATCCTTTTTGCGAAGCCTGCCCTGGGCCGGTTTAGTTCTTTGAGCTGTCTGATTGTCTTCTTTACGCTCTCGTCTGCCATACGACCAGACCAACTAGGTAAGAAGCATGAGAGGAGATAGGGTCAACCAGTCTTCTAACTGGCAAGACCCCATCGGAGACAGTGTATCGAACAGCAATTTAACGCACAACAGATATTCAGCTGAATGAGTCTCTGTTCTATGGCTCCCCCAAGATGATTAGCTATGGCCTTGTCGTCCAAATCGCCGGCCTGAGCGAATGGGAAGATAAGCACATACTCGACCTGGCCTTTGTTGCGCATGAGCAGTTCCTGACCCAGTTCGCGAAAGACGACAATGCCAAAAGATATAAGAGTCCCTCGTTGAGTGCGAAAGACAAGCCGCGAGTGACCACTACGATGGTCGTTGACAACACTGCTTATATTGCGACCTCGCTGAAAGGCAAGGGTGCTTACATCTACGATTTATCCAAGTCCGATATCAAAGGCAATCATCCGTGTGAGGGTCCAGTACTCGAGGGCCTTCGCCGTTGTCAACAGAGATCTATCGACCTCGATAACACCACGCAAATGCACCGTACGAAGGCCAAATGCGGTACGTTCGTGGTTGATATGTAGCCCGTATCGCAGTCTAACATTTTGAGCAGGAGAGTACATGGCAGCATTGGCTTTTTGCATTGATACCCGACAGCAGAGAGAACTGTCGGACGCCAAAATCGTGTCAATCTTTGCCAAAAGCCCAACCGAGAATGTTTTGATCCCGCCTTGCGATAAAACCAGTTCGGGCGAGAAGGGCGTAAGTGCTGAATCGGCCAACAATCAGAGTATGCCATTGACAATCGCAGGTGTGGAATGAATGGGGTTGTAATGAGTTCACGCAGGATGTGAAGATGCATGTGATTACCGATAAAGATGGGCGAGAGGCCAAGGACGTAGCTGATGAAGATATTCAGCAGCCGAGCGAGCAGACTCGGTATCCATGAGTAAACGCGTGTATATTGTCAAGCCAGTCTGATTTCGCGTCCCCGTACATTAGATTTGTATCTATACATGAGCCATAGTGGTCAGGAACTCTAGGCTGTTCGGCGCATTTTATGATAGGATGATTCGAGCTGCGGCGGTTGGCCACCAGGCGGTCCCTGCTAAGTATTGTATCCTTGAATTGCTAGAGCCAAGTCGTCGGGATAGAGGACAAGATCGCCCCGTGCTAAAGAGATGACATCGTCCATATAATGCCAAGCGTCCTGATGCATGTCGTGATCCTCTTCATTAAGTGGCGGATACCTCAGATCCATCGGCACACCCTGACGAATTGATTCTTCTTTGTTGTAGTATCCGACGATGAAATTGCGGAACTGGCTAATTCTCTCCCTCGTTTCTTCAGAAGCTGACAGAAGCTCTTTATGCACCGGATCTCTCAGCTGCGGATAGTCGAAAGCGAGAAACACTCTGCGTATGAAATACCAGTGAGCCGGTGAAGCAGGAGAAGTCATGGGCGTTTGGCGCCATGGCTGCGGAGGGTCAACGTAGGTGTCGGCAGCTTCTTTGGCGCTGGCACAGAGTCCGGCATTGCGCATCAAAGTCGGCAACCAGAGGCTCAGCGGAGGTTGTTCATTGCCGTCGAGCGAATTCCGCAGACGCGTCTCAAGCATGGAAAACTCGATGGCTATATCAGCTGCCGGAACAGTCGCTTGTATGATGCCTTTGACGATCACATCCGTGTGTTGGAGCCATATCGATCGCAATTGCTTGTTGACGCATGAAAGTTGCATTGCTGTTTGGACAGTCGGGCAAACCGTGAAGATTTGGATGAGCAATTCATTCGATAGCGAGAACAATCCAGGCATTTTGTGAGAGTTTAAAAGTCCGAGTGAAGGTTTGTTGTGTGAGTGGAAAAAAGACGATGAAGTTGCGAGGACTCATGGTTGAATATGCCTTGAACTGCCATTGACACGATTGTAATTTCTAGTGGTGGAGGATCAATGGTGAAACCATTAGGCGCCGCGGTATCAATGAGACGACGACAGAGCTCAATGCCGAATATCTACCGACAGCTATAGGTAAACCATGTCAGATTTCAGTCTATTTGATAGAGCGCAAATATCAAATGTGCTGTATAACTTGACTCATCGTTATCAGAATCAGACTCGTCTAGAGGGAGCCTGATCCTGCGACATCCGGTTGATCACTTCTCGTACTTGATAATTATGACATTTTAAAACCTTTGCTTTTTGGTTTATGTATCGGTTTCGTCCATAGCAGTAAAATGAACAACAAACGCCATGGCGCCCGCCATATGCTAGTAAAGGTACATACAACATCCAAGAGGAGGTCTAGGTATAGATATACAGATGGTGTGGTCTCTTGATCACACCGCGATAGGAAAAGGCTGGAAAGTTTGAAGAAAGGAGAAGCGTAGAATCAGAAGATGTTCTACTGGCGAGCGGGGCCAAGACCGTCGGCAGACTTCTCCGTCAATTGCTCGTAGTCGGCGGCATCGATCTCCTCGACACCCTCGCCAATCTCTTCGACCTGGCCTTGGCGGGCATCGCGCATTGCCGTATATTTGTGACTGATGTTGCGCTGGATCATATCTTCAACGGAGAAAGCAGGCTCCTGATCGATCGGGGCGGCGGTGTGGCGAGCCAAACCAGCAAACTCGTGCTGGACGGCCGCAGGCCATTCGGCAGCGAATTCGGCATCTAGAGGGTTGGTCCATCGGATGATGACACCCTCAGTGGTGTACAAGGGTACCTGCTCGCTTGACTTTGACTTCTTTGACTTTGGACTGAGCTCAGGCGGAGGATGAGAGAAGATACGCGGGGGCTCGATGACCAGAGAGATGGCATCCGGAGCCCTGCCACGGGCGTCGTCGGACTCATATTGTGTCTGAGCCTTGTTCTTGGCGTCCTCGATGGCCTGGCTAGCAGCGCGCATCTTCTCGAGCCTGAGTCGCATCTGCTTCGAGGCGAGGATAGCCTCACCAATCTGCTTACGCGAGGGAGCGTCAGGACCGCCCTGCTGCTGCATTTGCTTCATACTGTCGATAGTGGCCTGCTGATCTGCGAGGGTTTGCTCGAGCAGCTGCACACCACCCTCCTCGGCTTCCTTTGACAATGCCAACAGTTCCTCACGAATGCGATGTTGGTTTGCTTCGTGTTTCTCTGCCATTTTCACACCCAGCTCTTCCTGTCCGCGCAATACCCAGGCAAGATCGGCGATCGAGTTGGCCTTTTGATCCATGATAAGACGTCCACGCTCCTTCTTTACAGGTAGCTTGCGGGCGTTCGGGTCGGGGTGTTCCCAATTGTGTTCGTGCAGCATACGGAGCTCGCGCAGTTTTCGGAAGGCGGCCAGACCTTGTGACGGCGAGGGGAAGGTGGCAGTGAACAGCGGGCGCCACATGTCCTTGCGCAGAGCCGAGGGAAGGGTCTTCTTTCCAGCAAAGGTGAGCTGCTTGAGGACTTGGTTGTTCTGTCGGACCTTGTTAGACTCAAGTGGTATAGAATGCGCAGCGATTGGCAACGCACGTTCATGGATCGCTCCAGTGAGTAGACGACCTGGTTGGTCCATATTTGGTGGTAGACAAACAGATGGCGACCGTGGTCGGCTAGCCGTTTGGCCAGTCGCTCGGCCTTGGACGACGACAAGGACATTGTGATATGCGATGGACGGGCAACAAAAAAGAGTCGCCATGCTCATTCGACATGCGAAATCGACCCCCGGTCTTGGCGCCGTCTTCTCCGCTTCCCGCAGCTGCTGCAGCTGTTCATCATCGTCACATGCCGAAACAACTCTCGCAAAGAAAGTATCCCAATTGCATACATCCTTGTCAATGAGAGCTTTCGGTCGCTGGTGATCTGTTCTGAGTCGGCACAATGCCAGACGCGGATACCAATGCCCGGCGAGAACGACCGTGGCTCCTTCCATCTGTATGCCTGATCCCCCGCACCCTCACCTTCCCTGCTTCCAAAACACAGCCGGACAAGACTCGCACCTTCTCTGTTTCGGCAGCTCGTAACTTCCTTGTTCTAATTTGAGTAAACACAGAACAGGAAGGTTCGCCATCTGCAAGCCGTAACCCTTCGCAACCTTGCCTTGTCTCATGAAACAAACCGGCCCCGTCGAGGCACAATTGACGATGATGCTCTGCCGGCCACCAAGAAGTCGCCGGCTAAGATACTTGCCTTGCGCCATGCCAATAACACTATGATCCATTCGAAGTCCTCCGATGACCTCCGTCCGATTCACGAGTCTACCTCGCCCCTGTCAAACAGTCCTGCCAAACAGCGCACCCCACCTCGTCCTTCGTTCGCCAAATTACGCAGACGAAGCACTCTGGAATGGGCTGCCTCAACCTCGCAACAACGTCAGAGACGCCTACACGATGTGTCTGCCCAGAGAATGGCCGACTTGTTCTACTCTATACACATTCCCAATCAACAAGGTCGGTCAGTGCTGCCGTCCATATCTCTCTCGTCCCTCCATTGACACGTCAAAGACCCAATCTATGTCAGCGAGGTGGCTGAGAAAGCCATGAACCCCAACTTCAGAAACATACACTTTGACTCGAACAATCCTCAACTCCTGAGACTGGATGAGTTGACCCTCAAGTTCTGGGCAAAGAGCGAGGCCATGTCGCAATACTGCTTGTTGATAGACATGACCTTGAGCATGCGTTCGCTACAGTTCATCGGCAAGAGTGTAAGACTTTCTTATGACCATCTCATACTTGTCCATGCTTATCCTGTGCATCTAGCTATCAAGCTTCCATCACCCTTTTCCACCAAACTGTATTGTGTTTCATCTGACCGATGGCTTCTATACTGCTTTCACCGATGCTCGAGTCGAAGAGCCCTTGAATCCTTTTCATGACGGCCCAGCGAAGTTGACGACCTCTCGCACATTGCCAACTTCATCCTTTGATGCTCTCTTACGCCTCTCCAAACTCGATGACAGCGTTCAGGATGCCTTGGCCTTGAGGATACAGCTCGCTTCCGAGCTGGAACAGACATTGCAAGACAACAAAACGTCGCTGGATGAGAAGACCCAGCTTGCGGAAACGACCGATTTCCTCAAAACCATCGACTTTGCTACGGCAACCGTAAAGAAGCAACTCAAAGCACTAGAACAGAAACGCGATCAAAAACGCAACTCTCTCCAGAACCGTAGAGACTTGATTGCACGCGATTCTGCACTGCGAAAGGAAATATTGACCCAAATCCTCAATGGCAAAGACGCCGTCTCAGACCTGTCCACTCGACAGACCAGCGTGAAAGCATCAATTACCCAACAACGCCGCCGCATCGCCCACGACCTCTCCAAAATCTACCCAATAGCGCCCGTACCGAACCAAAGCCTCGCCTTCACAATCCGTGGCATGCACCTCCCAAACTCAGAAGCACTAGACACCGCAACACCTGAGTCTCTAGCCGCAGCCCTCGGCCACGTCAGCCACACCATCCAGCTCCTCTCTCTCTATCTCGGCGCTGTGCTCCCCTACCCCTGCCGACCCCGCAGCAGCACATCCACAATCCTAGATCCAATCTCCATCCTCAACACCACCGCCACTGCTTCCAAAGCACCCTCTGATGAACTTGCCGCGAGAACATTTCCTCTGTTTGCAAAAGGTGCTGTGCGGTTTCGGTTCGAGTATGGAGTCTTCTTGCTGAACAAGGATGTGGAGATCTTGTTGTCTACGCATTTTGGGGTCAGGGTGTTGGATATCAGACAGACATTGCCAAATCTGCTGTATGTATTTTATTGCGCGACGGCTGGTGATGGGGAGTTGCCTGCGAGGAAAGCTGGTGGTGTTAGGGGGTTGATGAGAATGAAGGCACATGGACGTGCCAGTGCTGAAGAGGAGAGATGATGGTACTGTATGCAGCATAACGTAACATAGCATCGGCATGGTGTGGCATTTGCGTGGTGTAGTTTCGCATGTGTAGCTCATGTAACTTCCTTTCTCGCAACCTCATTCAAATCTATGCACACGAATCGACACCGAGACAAATAGTTGTGGTATGAGAATATAATCCAATATAGTGGAAGATAAGATAAAATAAAATTTCAGACATCCGCAGATTCAGATTCGCCCTTTTGTGTCCTGCAAACTCCCACAATTGCTCCTGATTTCCCCAATGCCAATGCAAGCGAGTGTGTTATGATATATATGAACTTGTTTTTTCCACTCTTTTCGAGATGCTCTTTTGTTTTTTTCTGTCTTCCCTATTCACAGAACTTCCTCTCCCTTTTCTTTTTTGGGGTTCTCTTGACCTGAACGCCGGGTTCCCCTGTTTTGCATACATGATGTGATGATTACAGCTTTGTTCGAAGATATAATGTTGATGTTTGAGCGAGTGTGTAGAAGATGAGTTGTCGTCGCTTCGTGGGTCGAGTTCGTTAAAGTGTTCCAAAAGTAGTGATGAGCGTTGTTCGCCATCCTGACGTAAGCACATAGAGATTGAGATTGGCAGATCGGCGAAAATGTTTAGGCGGTGATAGAGGAATCGGCGCGGTGATCGGCGTGGTTTGCCTGTGTTTCCAGAGCACTGGCCATTACATGGGTGACTATCGCATCGGTTAACTCATGAATGAGATATCATGCCAGGAGCGAGTACTTACCAGGCCAGACAGCCGCCTTCTCAAGCATCTGCGCAGTCATGCGCAAGATTCTACTTCCCAATCCGCATTTCGACAATCCATTGAGTCTGGCCAATGAAGACGGGATGCCCATTGTTCCATTGGGATCCAGAGAGTCCATCTCGTGGGCCAACATCTTGGCTTGTAGAGCCATCTTCTCCTCCATGACGTTGCAGATGCTTTCCATCTTCTTCAAGAGCTCTACGTCCTCAGTGTCGAGCAGCATAACAGCAGGCACTTGACTATAATCCACATCAATTTGACCCAGCACGCCGACGTATCGACCAATGCGTTCCTGAACAGTGGTCTCCCATTCGGCCAGGACTTGGGCGCAGTCGAGGAAGCAGATAGCTGATTGAATTGGCAATTCGTGAGCAGAGGAATCTGCGAACGTCAGGTTGCACTTGGACGAGATGACCAACGAGTCAGCTGCATAGAAAGCAGCTTTGCGCAGGTGGCGTTCGCGCTTAGAGCTGTGTCCTGAGATTTGCATTTGGCCGTGGTTGTAAGCAGCTTGGGGGAAGTCTGGCGAGCTTCCAGATGAACCGTTCGACGAGTTGTCAGGAGAGCCTGTTTGGGCGATGTCAATCCCGCTGGCCAATTCTTCTGACATGGCCTCGAAGTCGCGCTGCCAGAAAGCCTCCTTTGAACGTCCGAGATTGACAAACAGTCTCACAAATGCCAGATCCAATAGTGGAATGCTGTCGGCTGCCAATGGGCCCAAACCGAAGGGGTTGGGACGCTGCAACTTGTGGCGGTCGTTGGCCTTCCATGCAGCTTGCCATGCGTTCAATGCCGGCTCAATGTGGGCTACCATGGAATCGGTTTCTTGCGCTGTCCATTGGCGTCCAATGTGCCTGCTTCTGGTCTCCCAGATGTAGTTATGGAGAGCATTGATCAAGACCAGACATCCAAATGTGCTTGGTCGAAGCTGGGTACTCAATCCATGAGAGTCACCATTTGGACTGTATCGGCTGTAGCCAAACACGTTTTGTTGTCTCTGGTTGGCCGTTAAAAGATCGCTCAGTGCTGCAGAGAACGACGTGGCATTGGCTTCAGCTGCTTGAGCGCCTCCTCTGGCAGCCCATTCCCGAGCACTATCCGCCGTCCAGAGCTCTTCATCGCAGGGTAGCGCAAGGAGAATCTCAGAGTTGGTGATAGCCGGTGTTTGGTTGTATGCAATAACAAGCAGACTGGAGAGGATGAAAATGGCGAAAAGTGTTCGTTTGCGCTCCTCTGCCTCCTTCCACTTCAACCATTGCATATGGACGTTTGTGTGACCGTGGAATGGAGAAGAGCCGTCATCCATGTGAATGTCTGGTCTCTCCTCTTTCACTTCGCTGGAACCATCCTGGTTTGTAGCTGGATGAGCCAACTCGGCAGCACGAGCTAGACTGACCAAGGCTGCACAATGATTGCTCGCAATATCAGCGGCGGTCTTATCACCACAATAGTGACCGTAGATGACATTCAGAAGCATCGCCTGAACCAGCCACAGTGGTGTGTTGTGGGAAGAGCTCTCCGGGCTAAAGTATTGGCCGCCATTGACAGCTGCAGACATGTCGGCCTTGCGACGCTCTTCGAGGTAGAGCTGGATCATTTTCTTTGCGGAATCAAACAGCTCTTTCGAGGCCTGGTGGTCATACTCGTACAAAGCGCCAATTGCAGCCATTGCCAGAATAAGGCAACCCCCACCTCCGACCACGCCACTGTGGTTGGCCGAAGCCTGAGAACCGGCGCTTCGCAGATTGGTCATGTATTCAGGCGAGTCGAAAGATAGTGTGGGGACGTGGAGGAACGGCAGGTGGGAGTGGAAGTACTGGATGTACGCGTTGATGTAGCGCTGTAAATCGGCAGTAGATGGGAGGCTCGGTCCCTGGGGCCTCGGAGATAGAGGTGAACTGATGGATGGTTGTGAAAACTTTCTGTGGCTGAACGCGGATTGTTGCGACAGACTAAGGAGCAAAGCTTGACGAGTAGCGTCTGTGATGGAATCTGTCGAGATGGACGTTACGGAGCTCTGCCTTGCGCTATCTGGTACCGACGATGAGGAGATGCTAGGGCTATCCGAATCAAAGTTGGAAAGAGATGACTGCTGGAATTGGTTGAAATGCATACCGCTTAGAGAGTCAGGCACGCCAGAGTGCATCATGAGAGTGTCCAACTTGCTGTCAGTTGTGGATGGATCAAGCAAGTTTTGAGGCGATATGGTATTCATTGGAGGATCAATTGATGGCAGACCGGTACCGAGGATGTCCAGATTCAAAGCTCCGGGGGTCATCAGAGCTTGCATGTCATTGGGGTTCCAGCCAGCCTGGGATACATTGATGTGGAAAGGACCGTCGGCCAAAGTCTCTGAATAACCACTTTGACTAGCAGTACTGAACTGAGATGGCGACGACTGATCAATCGCATCGTTGTTGGTGTGCGACTGCAATTGTGAGTCCCAGTCTCGCATCCAAGCAAAGTCATCACCTTGACCAAATAGATCGAACTGGTTCATATGAAAGTTTTGGAGGTTTATAGGCTGCGGTGCCGAAGCAGCAAAGTGTAGCTGGGCGGGATTCACTGTATTTCCTCCTGGGGTAAAGAGTTGTTCTAGGTCGGGTACCTGCATGCCTGTGTAGGCTGGCGCCGTGTGGATGTGTGTCAGAGGCTCACCAAAGTCTATATGAGAAGTATGGGTATCAACACGAGAGAGATCAAAGCCGTCTTGTTGACCCATGCCATGGTGTGTCATGCCGTTGATGCCATTGAGGTCCAGGTTCGATGGCCGCTGTTGTGCGTTGCTCATGCTCATCCGGTGGTGTGCCATACTGGCATGAGTTGGCCTTTGTGCATCAACAGGAGAGACGACTCCCATCAACCCAAGGGATCCTAGGTCCAGATGGCCAAGTGTGTTTGCTCGGGGCCTTCCTCCTGCAGTTCCGGTAGTGATACCGGCATTGGCTATTGAGCCTTTCCTTACACGGCCTCCATTGACGGGTCCGCTAGTACTCTCGCGCCTGTTGTTCTTGGGCCGGTTGGAGGGGTTGTTTGTGAAGTGTAGCTTCTGTTGGTGTCGAAGAAGCAGGTCTCGACGGGCGAAACATCTTTTGCATTCCTGGCACTCGAATGGCTTTTCCTTGGTGTGTGAGCGTTCATGTCTCTTGAGGTGCTCCAATCTGGCGAATGAACGGCCGCAGGTTCCGCAGACGTGCGGTCGAGGCTTGTCTGTCTTTGGCGGGGGGAACTTGGCCTGCGCTTTGGGGGGTTGGTTCGAGGGGGCTGCAGTTGTGTTAGCGGATGTGATTCGAAGCCCAGTTGGCAGTTGTACCATTGCCAGCGACGGCAGGATCGGCGCTCGTCGGTGAGATTGTGTCAGGCGATTTGTCCATGGTCGGGAGCTCGATGAGCATTGCCAGTGTTGGCTGGCTGTGGATTCAAAGAGCGCAGCTCCGGAATGTAGGCGGAGAACACAAGTCCGGAAGAGGAGGGAATCAGAGACGCGCAATGGAAGAGGCAACAGGAAACAGGTCAAGAAAGCGGTGTGGGGTGTCCGGTATAGCCGGGATTGAGCTTGAATCAAAGCACAAGTCTTGGGCAGAGTAGGAATAGAAGCTGTTAGGCAAGAAGAAAGAGGCTATGTTTGGAGATCAAGCGTGGGGCGTGCCGGGACTTTGCAAGGAGCACAGCAGATCCGAACCTAGGAGGAATAGATTGGTAGATTCGAGCCTGACGCTGCTAGAGTTCGGCCGGCGTAACGGGGGAACGCCTTCGTTCAGGGACCCTCCAGACACCAGAGCAGGTGCAATTTAGCTCTAGCCTTGCAAGATAGAGAATGGCCTCGCCGGAGCAGATCAATGCAGAAGTCACTGGGACGGTGGTCAAGAATGCGTTTGTGATTGAGAGGCAGGAAGGGAAGGTGTGGTGCAGAGTGGGATGGTCCTCGAGCGAGCAGCAGATTGGGGAAGGCGCGACGGGTTCGCGGCGGCGTTGCGCAAGAACCTGGGGTCGGCTCAAGTTTGGGGAAAGACAAGGAGGTCGGCGGTAATATTGGACAATGATGCGCTCGGTCCTTGCAATGTCTTGAGCCACAGCAATCACTGCACATATGACCGACGCTGGATGCTGGTCTGGCAATTGCTCGCGGTAGAGAAGCAGGAGCCCTGACGACAACTGACAGCAGTGCTAGCAGCAGCCCTCATCTACGATACACCAGCTAGCCCACGAGCTCAGCGGCGTAGCATGATGTGCAAGCAAGCCCTTGGCGACTTGTAACTTGTGCCGCCGTGCGAACCGCTATCCCTGTCCGTCCCAGGCCCTCTAGCCTCAGCCTGGCCTAGTGCGCTCCAACACATCCGCTGGCCGGAGCCTGGCGCTCGACGACCTCATTTCTGCCGCAATTCTCTCTCTCATGCTCCCGCGGGGCCTGCATGTTGATTATCGATGCTGTTCGCAATCCGCTGTTTTTCGTTCCCAACTGTCGCAAAACCGAATCCTGCATGCCTATTGATTGTCTGTACATCAGAGGCACGGTTCGGCTCTCACCACGCCGATCCGGCCCACTTCGAACGACCGATTCTGGCGACTGGTGATGTTGACGGGTGCTGCTGACGATGATGATGATGCTCAAGGTGCTGTTACGAACCAGTCTCCTTGTGCTCGACACCCGGAGCAGCTGACCGCTCCACCACGTTATAAGCCTCCTGGACTAACAGGCTAGATCGCTTGTATCACCTCTACTCTATCTCCTACTTGGACTCGGCCAGTCCGAGTATTTCCCAAACCATAATTATGCGGTTAACGGGACTCCACAGACCACTCAAATTCACCCGTTTTCATGCTGGCCGAGGCCAGCAAGTCCATGAACTTTGGAGGGTCCTCATGCAGGTGCAAGAATACTTGGTGACATCTCGTGCGTTCATCGGGCGTCTCTTGCCATGCTGTGGTCGATCTGTGCCAGTCTACTGAGGTACAATTGTGAAGCGTGTACGAACCTCCAGGCAATTCGATAGGCCCTCAAACCCACGTCAAGGCGGACTCCATACTCTGCGCCGAAGTCGCCGCTGTTTTCTCGCACAAACGCAGGTGATTCCAAGCCACAACAACTAATGGCAAGCGCGAATCTTCGAAACGTCATCCAACATCCGGAGATGTGACCGGATTTTTGCCAGTTGCAACTTGCAAGACGCTGCTCGGCAGCATCCGGACCTACGTATGTATGTCTGATCTGGTGGCTTTGTTGTGTGTGTTTTGTCAAACCATGGTTGAAGATTTCTGCCAGTGTCCGTCAAAGATAGTCTCTCAGCTCAGCCTCTAGCCCATCATGCCTGGCCATATGTGAGCTTCTAGGGTGGGATGTCAGCAAGCTAAGCGCAGCCAAAAACATGGAGAACACGGGGCCGTCTGGGGGCCGCGAATGTCACGCGCACGGTTTAGCACCTAAAAACACAGGCTACACTTGCATCAAATGGGCAAGGAGCGAGCAGCCTCTAACCACACACTGCCCTGTGTGCTTCGTCATCCACAGGCAGCACCTTCCTCATCCAACTCTGTTGTCGCATTGTCAGCGTGCCCTGCTCCTTGATGCATGAGCCTGTGTTAGCACAAGACATGCCATTCGTCTGCTGCATTGTCACTGTACAGATCTCCCTTGCCAATTCTTCTAGCACGGTGCTGATCCGATCTGTGTGGAGGTGGCTGAACGCCAGCTTGATCTCGAATCCTCCGAGCAAATTTTGACACCTGCGAGTGCAGCATCAAAACGGATGCGGTTCGCGGCTAATAGACGATCACACAGCCCGTGTGTCTTGCACATCGCAATTCTTCTCTCCATGCAATGAAAGCCTTGTTCAATTGAAGGGGAAACGCGCTGCTTCATGCTGACGATTACAGTTAGGACCTGCACGAATGTCTCCTTGATCATGGGGGTTGTCTGCTGTCCCTGCATCTTTCTCAGTACAGGGTCACTATAGCGACTCGATAGTGTATGGAAAGCGATGGCGTCTCTCGTAGCGAAAGTGCGTTTAATTAAAACCATACTGCTCATACGCTTGAAAGCGTGAACGGCTCACGGTGCTTTCCACCTCTCACCACCTTCGCGCGGGATCGCGATCCACTCTTACATTGAAGCGGCAAGGGTGGCTATCCCGTTCAAGTGTTTCCAACGAGTATATGCTCCCTGCCCCCTTAACCCAGGCCCAACAGCAAACTCCTAGATATTGGAGCGTCCAATCGTTTGACGTCGGCAAATGACTGGCTCAATACCATGTGCATGAGCTCGACCTCAGGAAGTAACGCACGAAACGAGCTGCTTCACTACTGCAATGCATCCCACTTCGCGTTGTGCGACCAGTGATGTGGCAGATCATCGCCCCACTAGCACTGCAAGGCATCGCCTTCTTCACCTTTCATCGGCTTTCCTCTTCAGGGATACAGGGACAAACCATGCATATGTTATGAGTGACTCAGACTGAGTTACTTAGCAGCTATATTCAAAACGATTGGCATGGACAACCCATGCTGTTAGAAGGTACAATCGCTCGCCCAAAGAGTGCTTGTCGTACATGCTCGATGCTGAGAGAGCATATGGGCACACTCTTGGGAGAACCGTACGCCCTACTCGGATTTTATCATCCGGCAGAGACCTTGGCGCATGAATTCGTACAAGCGGTTGAGAGCATGCCACTTCGGCACCCTGCAGGAAATGGGATTGCTGGCGCCCCTTACAATCGCGAGGAATCGTGGAATCGTGGATTGAATATAGGCCGGGGACACGCATGAAGACGAGCAATCGAGGTCCCACCCGACGACACGCCGTCGCCAAGTTGAAAGTCCAAGCGGCCGGGTACTGCTGTTCTGCACGCGCGAACAAAGATACGACCTCAGGCAACACTTGGTTCCACAGTATGACCGATGTGCCTGCGAGTCTGGGTCCCGAGAAAAGTGCCAGCCAATTGCTGGAAGGTCCAGCAGCAGTGCGCTGCGCTTTTTCGCGAGAAAGGTCTACGAGGTTTCGGTAAGTCGGCCTCTGAATTGAACAGCTGCATGCGCCTCTTCGCGTATCAGAGACGAGCCATGCCATTACTGGTGTACTACCTGCTTGCCTCGGTCAGCACTACCTGCAAAAATGGGTGCCGCCGGCGGCCACAACGTCGTGTATTATTCAGAGACACTCGTCGCACCTATGTCGACCATCTGAAGAAGGTCTGCCGAGAGCTAAGACGTGTTATGGGATCCTTCGAGCGTCCGAAGAGTCGCGTAGATCGATTCGGAGTTGCGATTCGGAGTTGCATGAACGTGATTCCTTCTTCGATCGACAAAACAGACATTTCGGAAGGGCTCCTCGAACCAGCTAAGAGTGAGATCGTCAACTTCGCGAAGGATGCAACTCTTGGTAGCACTAACATAGCAAAGCACGAGCGAAGAGTCTCGATGTCACGCACAAAAGCAAAAGAGAAGCTGCTACGCTGGGTCGAACAACGGACCTTAGGATAGTTGCAGAAACTGCAATCCCACGCTCTACCACTGAGCTACAGCAGCTCGTAGGATTTTTTCTATCTACTTGATATATAACTTTTCGATCATACCTCTTCTCCGTCCTCGCATCATGGTCCATTTTGTCACGCTTTATGTTCAAGCAAAGGCAGTAAATATTCCCCACGAGCGACCCTACCTGGTCATGTCGTCCTGTCTGTCGAGAGCAACACAACTGTTGGTTTCCGCGGACATTTGCAACATGACGCAGCGCACTAAAGAGTGATCTACCCGTGCTGGATCCTCCAAAGATGCAACAGTACGGAAGGCTTACCGAAACAAGACCAGCGCTCGTGTGGCCGCCGACCTCGTGGTCACACCCGTAGCTCGCTTCCCTGTCGAGATCATCAACGGGACGGTGACGCAGCGGAAGGTGCTTCTCCTGGTATGCAAGAGGATATCCGCCACCGCCCATGTGATATCTCCTTCGATTTGTGAGTCCGTCTCGACTCGCGGCCGGGCGTTCGGGGTGGCATTGATTCTCTCTTGCTCCACAATTACTGCTACCTCGGAGGAATTCCGCACGAGCATTGAACCGAACGCCCTGCGGCAGACCTGCCTGTTTGGGGTGGCCTGGGTATGCAAGTATGATATTGATGGCACAGCAAAAGATCAAGAAAATCAGCGACTGGCTCAATAAAGGTCCGAGTCGCATTTCTGGGGGTGAACGCAATCCGAGTCACCGAGCGTTTGTTGATGGTCTAAATATGAACACCTCAGCAGGTGACAAAGATCATCATGGCGGGGAGAAGAGCGTGGGGCAGTGGAGAAGGAAATTTGACGAAGCAGTTTGTCACAGCTGCTGGACAAACCACCCCCACCTACTATGTTCGCGTCGACATTTTGTCTGTACATGCATCCTTTTGATGATGAGCAATGGCGACCTGCAGTCTTCTTTTCTGTTAAATGGTTAAATCGGGAGAGGCGACAAGATCACTCAGACACGAGGGCCGCGACTTTGTACGCGCGAATGATTCAGGCGGATGACGCTTATCTCTGGCTTCAGGACGCCCTTATCGCGGCCAACAGCAGCGAGTCTGGCCATGTGATGTATTCCTCTACTGGGCATCAAGACCATTATCAGTAAGAGTAGCGTTGAGCTATGGGGTTTGTATGATTGTTTTTGAAACGTACCAGTCTTGTGAGCAGCGCTTCTAACACCCGTATCTTTAATCGAGTTCGTATCGAGTCACCTTGCACATGTCCATCACTCGTGACTCTTTGCTTCTTTTCGACTCAATACCTACACTCTATCTCTTGCACTCCTCATTGCTTGATTACCTGACTACCTAGTTCTCCGACACCTATCATTGAGACGCCGTGTCTTCTCTTCCGACCATGTCATGGCAGGCTCTCACATTCCAGCCTGAGCTGCCGCAGTACTGCACACCGACAAACGACTTCCTCACACGCTTCTCGAGTACATTTCACACATGTGTGCCGACACCTCTAGCATTCCTATCAACACTACTGGGCACTTTATCCATCGTATCGTGGCTCTTCGCCCAGATGCCCCAGATATACAAGAACTACACCATCAAGAGCACATCCGGTCTATCCATATTCTTCCTAGTGGAATGGTGTGCAGGGGACGTCAGCAACTTACTCGGTGCTGTCTTCACGAAACAAGCCACATGGCAAATGATAGTAGCAGGATACTACTGCCTCGTCGACTTTCTGCTCGTCGCTCAGTGGGTCTGGTACGAGCGACTACGACACGGCTACACGATTCGCCAAATGTGGCCAGACAGAGATGACAACAATGATACTGAACGAGGCCAAGAGATGGTGATCGAAGGCATGCCAGCCATGAGCCGCGAAAACACATTCGAGGATACCAACAGCCCGGGAAGAAAGAGCTCGGCCAAGGACATCAAGTCGCCTGGTAACGGCAAACAAAGCATGTGGCGTATGCCAGTCTTCGGAGACGTCAACGAAAAGTACGGCTCCTCCAGAAGCCCACGGGCCATCAACCGCGTGCAGGCTTCCTCGTCTTTCCAATCGCCATCTCCACGTACTGTACTGCTATTAGCCTGCTTGATCTCTCTCGCCCAAGGCTCACCTTTACACCCTACTTTCCACCATCCTTCCCACCACTCACCTGATACCAAGACTTCCAATCTGGCCGCCGCCGGCACAGTCCTCTCCTGGCTATCCACCCTTCTCTACCTCGGAAGCCGCCTACCCCAACTCTACAAGAACTGGGCTAGAAAGTCAACCGCAGGTCTCAGCGCCCACCTCTTCATCGCCGCCTTTTTCGGAAACCTCTTTTACAGCACCAGTATGCTTACGAACCCTAACCTTTGGAATGATGCACCTGCCCATGGTTTGCACGGCTGGGTGGAAAACACACCCAATGTACGTTACGATTGGCTCATGCGTGCATTGCCATTTTGGCTTGGCGCTGCTGGTGTGTTGGTTATGGATGCAGCTGTAGGTGTACAGTTCCTCATGTATGGCGAGAGTGAAGATGCAAAGGTTGTTGTGCTGGAAGAGTCTGGACGTGAGAACTGGCGTTGGAGAAGAGTTAGTGGGTGGATGCGTGGTTGGGTGCCTAGCTTTGGTGAGCCGGTTGGCAGGTCTGAAGATGGAGTGCATGAGAGAGAGGCTTTGTTGCATCAGACCTCGACTCAGGATTATGGAGCTGCTGCTAGAGCTTGATTAGATGATGGATGACCTTTTGATGATATGTATGAGGGTTTCTTGTAGGAGTGCGGTTGCATTTCTGTCATTTCGGGATGTTACTAGGGCATTTGTATGGTGTTATTGGGCCCAACTGCGCTTGGGATTGGGAAGGGCACACTGCCGGTCAGATGACGACGAGATTCAGGACTCTAATGAACAACTCACAAAGCATTACACGAAGCACGCTGTCTACTCGTCGATTGAACATCAGTACCTGCTGGTAGAATCTCTTTGTGTGCATGTAAAATGGTCCAAAAAGACCAGTGCATAGAATGCGTGACATTAATTGAAGACAAACATGCTCTGGGAAGTCTACATCATTAGCGGACATGCATCACGTTACATATCGACTTTTCGAATATTCACAAATCTTCACATCACTCGCATACTTGTGCCCCATATACTCGTCTGGAAATGCATTGGATACCATCGATCTTGTGAAGGAAAAGGTATGAGAGGATAGAAACATTAATGAGTGTCGTGTTGTTGTGTTCTTCGAGATGATCATGGTAACATCAAGCTGACCTTCTTCTCATGGCAGCCAGTCCCACACTTGATGGTTGTATCTTCGTTGTATCTTCGACCTCTGCTGCTTCTGGAATGTCTCGAAAATTGGCAATAACTCCAAGATCATACTCTTCGGCTGGTGCAGCGTCTGGGTCTCGAAAGTTGTCTGAGCACCATCCTGACATGATATGTAGGACTTGAATAGTCGTTGTCCTCCTCCAGCCATGTCCTCAGCCAAGAACCAAACTCCTCCAAGCTGTCTGATCCGAGACCTGACAGGGCGGCTGCTGCGTGTATGTCGTCTAGTAGAAGGTCCATGTCCTCGCTCAATTCATCATCGCACTCCATGGAAAAACTGTTACCACACACAAGCTGCCAGTGCAGATTCATGAGCTTGGTTCCAACTTCTGGATTGAGCTCCATGGCCTGATAGTCGATGAACAGTTTCTTGCCTAATTCGACAACAACTGAGATGTCTGAGATTTCGAGGGTCAGTCTGATAGTATTGAGCTTCAAAGGAGATGGAAGCATATCGTCGAGTCCTTGTACCGTCAATCCTTTGTCGGCCCTCTCTAGCAGTGATGCCGTTCCGAACTTTGCGTGGAAAGAACAGCTCGAGTAAAAGCGGTCTGAGAGTGCAGATCGGAGAGATTTGCAAGTCATCAACAGTGAAGGTTGTGAGATGACCAGAGTATGGCCTGAGCTACCCCTGTACCTGAACCGAATCAGATAGTCCTCATCGTAGAGATGATTTCTGCAAGCTGCGTAATCGAAGATCATGATTAGAATCTCAAGCGGCATGTCGAGTAGAGAGACAGCTTGTTGTGGTATCTGAGTGGCCATTGGCAGTAGTTTGGTAGTCGTGCGCTGGGGTTCGGTTGTCTTGCGTGGTGAAACGGCAGTCTCGACTGTAGTATCAGCACATTCTGTAGTCGATCCCTCCATCACGTTGTCGTCGAGTGTGTTCTTTGACAAGGTGAATTGCGATTTTGAGTTGGCTAAGAACGGAGTCAGCGAGATGGAGTAACGAGGACTGGATATCGAGACTTACTCGCAGCACATTCGTCCTTGGTCTCATGTTTGTCCATGGTTGAAGAGTCGGGCTGACTTTTGTTCAATGCCTTGATGGGCGATGCCGCGGCCGTAGATGGCGGCATGGTGACTGGATTTGTGTTTCGTGCTATGGTGGTCGACCTGTTGTGATGAAGTGGTGCTACGAACTGTTGAAGATGATGTTGGCTGGATGGATGCCAGTCCAGATGGTTGTTGGAAAGAAAAAAGTAGGACTGCGAAAGAAGTGATACAGAATATATATCACGTGAACAAGTAGAGTTGTAGGGCAGGAGCTGAAGTGAGCGAGGGAGAACTCACTTTACGCCCGACTTCGTTCCTTCTATTGAACAGAACTCCGAACAGTTGTGTCACTTTTCTAATCAACATATCACTTACAGTGTGAGTGAAGGTCGAAACCTACAAGGAAGTCGCAACACAAAGAAGTCAGAGAAAGACGCAACTTTCCAGGCAGGGAGCAAAAAACCATCTTAGCTGTTACAGCTATGATGGGAAAACCCCCTCCTACTTGCAGAGTATTCTACCTTTGCAAAGAAGAGAAAGAACATAATGTTCCGCTACATCCGAGGGTCAAACCCAAGGACTTCTGGGAGTTTTATTGCACTGGAATCACAAGTTGGTCTTACCGATTGAGCCAACTAAACCGATCGCTGAGGGGAAAGTAATCTGGTTGGGTCATATGGCTACGGTGTCGGAAGTGAGTCTGGGTTGGTGAGTGAATGATTCAAAGCACTCACTTCTGGATACTGACTGTCTGCACAGAGCAATGTCAAGTACTTACTGTTCCAATCGCAGCATACCCAACCCTCTTGCCTACTCAATACTCCAAATAATGCGCCCACCTCTCAAACTCCACCCACATCCCCAACGGATCTCTATCAATCTCCCTCAAATTCTGCTCTCCCACACCCTCAAAGACTTGTCTCGCCGTCGTATGCACCATCATCGCCAACCGACTCCCTTGTCCATGACTCTTGATCACATCCCCAAGAAGTTTCTTCAACAACTTCACAATCGGAACCACAAAGTCAAACTCGCGGCGGAACAGCTCTTCCACGCCTGCGTCAACGGTGGCAGAGGGATCGTTGGGTGAAGAGTAAGCTTGAACAAGCGTCTTTGCGAGGTTCCAAGTATGAACCACGCGGACGGGGTGGAAGTCTTGCGGATACAAGATGGGATTGATGAGGAAATATGTCTTTGCCATTTGGAAAAGAGCAAGACCAAGTCGGTTTTGAGATAACATGCGTGAAGTGATGTCGACTCTGATGTTGGCGTAGGGTTGCCTAGTGATGGGCCACATCTCTGTCTGCTTGCACGATCGCATGACATGCTCGAGTGCCTCTGTGGCGAGTGTATCATCCTTTTGGTTGCGTACGGGCTCGTAGTCGTGATATATCCAGCTCTGCAAGATGGACAAGTCTTTCTCAGCTTTGCTTTCGCCCAAGTAGGACGCTGCGTCGGCAGAAAATGTGGTTTTGCTGTCCATGAGTTCGGCCAGGCTGGACCATTTAGGAGCGAGCTTTTCCAGTGGTTGTGCCCAATCGTCTTCTCTGCCGTTGGTACCGTATTGGCACTTTGGACATTGACACTCGAAGCAGTATCTTTGCTTCAATTGGGTTTGCCGACGATAGTATGGATCTGTGTTGTCGATGTAGGAGATGAAGACTTCTTCACCTTTTCTTATGGGTGACAACGAGCGCATCATGAGGTAGGGTTGATCGAACAGAACAGTTGCATTCGGCTCACAAGAGTGATTGGCCGAACAAACAGTTGGGTCCAGAGCAATACCCATAGGATCCAAGACAGGCGAAGTCAACGTCAGTGAATTGCGAAGGATCTGTTTCTTGCTTAGCACTGTACGAGTAAACACAAAAATGGTCAAGTACCTTTCCTACATAGCCGCGTATCTTGGATGGATCATTGCCGGTGCGGGCGTACAGATCGCTTGCCGCTGTTGTAGTCACTTCGTAGTTCATAACTTCGAAGGGTGTCTGGATTGTAGTCGCATCGTGAGCTCCGAGACGGAGCACGCCAGCCTTATCTTCCTCAGACATAGCACTACTGTCCATGAGGAACGCTAGTTGCAGTGCCGCTCGCACAGAACTAGGTATAGGCGGGAGATTCGGGTCTCTCAGAAGCTTGCATTCTTGCTTGTGGTATCTGGTCCAAGCCTGCTTCTGGCATGCCTATACGAAAAGCGATATATGAGTAAAGTTCCAACCATGTCTGCGGTGAGGAAAACATACCTTACTACAATACCTAACCTTCTTACACCCCGTACAAGCTTTGATCCCAATAATTTCACCCTCACTCGCACACCCCTCACAATCAGGATATCTGCCTGGATAGCGATCAGGCTCACTCGCATGAACAGCACAAACCCTAACAGCCTTGTGTGACCACAAAAAGCAATTATGACAACTCTCTTCCAGTCTCGGTAAGTCCAGTTCACCGATCAAAGGTCGCGGTTTGAGTAAGATTGTAGAGCCAGCGGGTATGTCTTTGGTCGCGAAAAGTCCATTGCCCGAGGTTGGTGACGGGCGCACTTCAACATGGCATTCTGGTGTTGGAGACGATAGATTAGAAGATGGAGGTGGTAATAGTCGGGACGTCATCTTTGCGCAGCATGTAGGTATGCTTGATAGCAAAAGATGATCAGTAGCAAAAGTTGATGTTATTGCTTGCACATGTCACAAGCCAGCGAGCATTGAAGTCGGAGCTTTTTCAAGCTTTTATTACGTCACATGGGAAGTGCAAGAGCAACACAATCAGGACAAAAGGCCAAAGTAGGTTCTATTCGACTGTCCAAAAGAGAGCAGTCGTGCTCATGGTATGTAAAATGACTCGCTGTGGATATCCCGCGAAGAAAATAGGAGGAGAATGGTAACAGAAACCATGAAAGGCTAGATGGGGAAAAGAATAAAAGCAACATTTCTAAACAAGGGACAACGAAAAGAGGTCCCAAGAGCACGCTCATGTGCAACGTTTCAGTTCGTTTCAAGTTTCTTGGTGATCATTCCTAATCATCATCCATCGGCTTGTCTGTCAGTTCGACACCGCGGTGGGCCAATGCCTCTTCCTCGGCGCGCTCTGCAATGTCAACGGGGCTGTCAACAAAATCAGCTCCAGGTGCGGCTGCAGCACCTGACGATGTGGTGCCTACGCTACTAACACTCTCGCGCTTGGCGATCAAACTTTGACGCGACAGACTGCTTGCGGTGCCCTTGCGAGCAACACGTCCCATCGATCGATTCAGAGAGTTGCGCTTCTCAACCTCGACAGATTGACGGTTGTTGCTGATACCCGAGCTCGGCTCAGGGCCGATGAAATCGGCATCGCTGCCAGCTTCGTCGCCTTGTTGCTGTTCTTGAGCGTGAGCAAGATAGTCAGGAGCCTCGATCTGGGCACCAGGGGTCATAATGACAGAGTTGGTAGTATCACTGCGTTGACGAGTGATGGGAGCTGCAGCGTCGGCAGAATCGGAAGAAGATGGCAAAGAGTCGGTCCTACCATTACCCTTAGGCGGCGACTGCAGCAAAACAGGAGCGCGGACTGGAGAGCCAGGCACCTCCAGACTGCCACGGTTCATATGACGATCGGCAGTGGGAGTGCTTGATGCAGAAGGAGTAACAGGGAACCTTGTCTCTGGGCCTGAGCTGCGCTCTCTTTTGTGCATAGATCCAAGAGGACCGCCAAAGGTGGACTTGAAAGGACTGGATGCGCGACCACGAGTTTCGGCGGCTGCGATGATGGCTCGTTGACGCTCCTCCATGTGCTCACGGCGTCTGCTCTCGTCGGTACTAATAGCACGAGGTCTCGATGCGCCAGAATTGGTGTGGGTCAATGAGGATTGGCGCTTAAGCTCTCCAAAGATGGTGTCCTTGTGTGCAAAAAGATCGCGTACAAGTCTGTAGTTGAACTTCTCGTTGAGTGATAGGGTGTTTCCTTGCTTGGGACGAAGGATGCAGGGTGCAAGTGCAGTAGAGAGGGCTGTGATATATGCTTCGTCGGCCGAAGTCAGCTCGATCAAACGTGTGAAATGTGTCGTGATGGCATCCAGAGTCGCAATGTTAGCAAGTCTAAGCTGACCGAGCGTACTCTGGATGACAGACATGCGTGCACTTTCCGAGGTGTTTGGTGCTGTGCTTGTGTAGATTGTCTTGATGATTTCGTAGACATGCGCAGAGACCAGAGAGTCGGGAAGTTCAAGCAGATAGAGCTTCAGAACGGATGCAACGATCGGAATCTCGTAGCGGTCCAGGGTATCCTGAGAAACTGTGTCTTTTCCGGTATTGAGAATGGTGCGCAGATGGTGAGTAGCAGCCAAGGGGACGTCTACGAGCCAGATGCTGCGACGGGCCTCATCGCCTTCAAGCTCAGGGTAGTGGTTATCGAGAAAAGTCAGCAATGTGGTAACGATCAGAGGAACGCGCTTTCTGTCAGCACGAGCGCGAGCTTCGATATCAATGCCAAAAGTCTGCTCATCAACATTGTTGTAGTAGTTCTCGTAAATGGTGACCTTGGGCACGAACGGACCAGTCCTGTAGTTCTCCAAGAGATAGCGCAGATCTCCCAGCGGCTGAACAGTTTCCTGGAAAAGCATCATGTTGTCGACAGTGCTTTGCAAGCTAGGAATGACATTGCTGATCGCTCCAGAGAAGTCCAGGATGACGCTCTTGATAGCCTTCAGACGGTCGAGCTCACAACGCTCCATGAACTTGAGATGATCGACCATGGCCTCCTCGAGATTGCAACGAAGAGCATCGAGTTTCCTCACAGCACCCTTGTAGCGTTCATCGGCCTCGCGGGCTTCTCTGCGCAACTTGGCTGCAGGAGTTTCGCCCGGATGAGAATTGTTCAATGGGTTCCATCCGGAGAAGAGTTCTCCAACGGCGCCAACAGCACCGGCAGGCGAATCTGGGATCGAGCTGACCGAGGACACAGTGGCAGATCTATTCAAGCCTCGTCTTTCGGGAAGGCCGGTGAGCTGGAAGACCTTAGGACGCCACTGGTAGTTCATGCGACTGCTGTTGGCGAAAGTGCTTCCAACATTTCCGACAAGTCTCAGGAACCCGTGGCCGACCATATCCTGGCCGATGCGTTCGGCGTAACTGACACTGGTGCCACCCATGTGCTTCTGGATGTAGTCGGTGATGTCGGCTCCGGTCGAGACATTGTGGTATGTGCCGAGGATAGGGACCTTTGTCTCGCCCAGCTTGATGGTCTCGAGCATGTGGTTGAGAATCTTCTTGACTTGTTCGGGAGTGTATGTTTGGTCACCAATATCGATAGGTTCCTCGTCATCCTCCTCTTCAGGTTCAACAAGCTTGACGACAGGAATTTGCGAGACAGGCTTAGGACTTTGGGCAGCCTCGCTCTGGGGGTCCTGGAAGGCCAGCTTCTCTTCTTCGTCCAGATCTTCGACACGGCGGCACTTGTTGTAGTACTGACTGCGGTAGGTACGGACATAGTCGGCCTGTCGGTCGTGGGCTTTGATACGGGCTTGTAGGTCGTCCTGTGAGTTTTGGACTCGTGCGGCGTGGGCATCGCACCAACGGGCGAAGGGGCTGACGACAAGCTCGCGGATGTTGGATGCTATCTTGCGGTGGTTCTTGGCCGCCTCACTCATCTCGGAGCGCATGCCCTCAAAGGCCTGATTTCTTGTTAGTCGTCTTGGTCTGCATGTATTCTAGAAGCGACTCTGGTGACGCACCTTCTTGACACTGGCACCGTCATCTTTCTGGAATCCACCCTCGACCCTCATAGTAGCAGCATCGATGTCGGCCAGACGTTGACCATATAGATCCTCGGCTTCAGCTCGCATGCGCGCAATAGTCAGGACCTGCTGGTTCTCCTGCACGCCCTGCTGGAGCTTGCCAAAGAGGACTCCCAATCCTGCCGACAAGTTAGCACGAGCCGACAAACGGATATATTGAACACACCTCCGGCATAACTCTGATCGGATGACCAAAAGGAACTTGCGAAACTCGTCATGGTGGACGTTTGTCGACCACAGCTCTAGTCGACCGAGGCGAAACAGATAGAGGTGTCGCGGTTGGTATAAATCAAGGGCCTTCCCCGGAAACGGTCTTGTTGACAACGATGACACCAAATGTGCAGTGTCTAACTTAGCGATTCAGACCAGCGAGACGAAGCAAAGGACGGGTGAAGATCTTGCTCGAAGGAAGCAACCAGGCCACCGGGCAAGTTTATTGTGATGACGAGTAAGAGATTGAGCTCGGTCGAGGCTCGAGCGACGGATTGGAAAGGCTCCCTAAGTTGAAACATCGTATTCTACCCTTGGCGCAAAGAGACCCTGATCGTGCCTCCTTCATCCAACGTGCCTGCAGCTACAAGCCATTTGTATCCCTTCACAACCCTAATCCACCAAGCCCTTTGCACTCTGTCCTCTGCACTGCCTTCTGTTGCCATACAACTCCTCTCCGCTTCCACTTCAAGGTTGAGGGCACGAGCCAACGCTGGTCGTATGCGAGAAACCACGCATTGGCCGCGTACCTCAGCTTCTCTCCCGCCTCGCCGCTGAGGAGGAACAGTACCAAGCTTCACGAACAAGCATGTTCGACATTCTGATATGTTATAGCAAATCCATGTTTAGTAGGTCTTTTAGCTAAAGTATCTTGACCCTAATAGTCTGATTTCATTGGTGATCCGGAAGTCCTTCTCCTCTTGCGCCCATGTGGCCCTGAAGCTGATAAAGAGTGCCTGTACCATCTGGTATGTGAGGCGCCCCGTTGCTGCTTGCTCCGCGCGTACTCCCAGCCTGTTGTTTCTGACCATTCGCCATCAATACCAGCAAATTCGAACCCGATGCAGAAAATCACTGAGAAAAAAAAACACCCGAGACTTGCGCCGCCGTCGACCTGAATCCTCCCGCGTGCCGACGGTCCAGATATGCGTAAATTCACTGAAGCAAAGAGAAAAATGAAAAGACTCCCCGATATACTCCCATGATTCGTAGCTTGCGTGTAAAGAGCTTGTCCTTCGTGGTGGATCTAATGTTTGTGCTCTTATCGTCTATCTGGGTGATGTACCCATAGCTGTGCCCGGCGAGGAGGATGTTCTTGCCATAGGCCTAATCGTAGTTGTCGGAGTAGGCTCTCTCGACACGATCTGTTGTGTGAGTTTGCGGCGAAGACCATCGAGTCTGCCAGCAGTACCTTCGATCACTACACATGAAGAGTCAGTATGGTTAAGGGTAGAGCGGAGCTGCAGAACTTACGCTTGAGAACGGTTTCGCGATCTTCAGTGTCGATGCCATTGATAGTGACACCAGCTCTGGCCTTGTACGCGCTGTGCTTGGAGAGTAAAGGCTCATCATCATTCTCAAGAACCGCTTCCAAGAGCATGATTGATGTGATGTAGCTAAGCTCACAGCCCTTGAACTCTTTTCCCATCAGCTCGTTGATGGCCGCACCACGGCTCATCTCAACAGCGCGGTCGAACATCAACTTCTCGGCTGTAACGCCGCTGGTGAGTTGAATATGATCAACAGCAGCACTCATGTTGTTGCCGCTTCCCGAAGTCTGTGACTGGGCGTGGTTGTTGGGGTGTCCTGGGTGGCTAAGTGGTAGCTGCTTCTGGGCTTCCATCAACAGGCGTCCAACCAATTCAGACTTCTCGAGACTCTCATTGAAGCGAGTGCGAGCCCATTGAACAACACTGTTCATCTGCTTGCTCATTTCAATAGAGCTTTGCTTGGCGTCACTGAGTCTTGACGGAAGCGATCCGGGTGGAGTGTCGAGCCTGCGTTGGCGATCCCACCAGTGCTTTACGAGATTAATGGTCTTTACCAAGATGGCCAAGGCCTTGACGTAAAGGACAAATGCCTCCTCTGCCAACGCCACGATAGCGGTTTGAGTAAGATCATCGTTGGGGTCCTCGCCAGTGTTGGGAGGCTGCTCCAGCGCGCCGATCTGCTGAATCATGGGTCTGTCTTGTGCTGAAGGTGTCGCGGGAAGCAACTGTCTGTACTTGACTTCGGCAAAGCCGTATACGACGTCACTGCGAGTTGCGCCCTCCTTCACGATTGACAGCAGTCGACTATCCTCGTCGCTGTTGCTTGGCGAGTGTCTTCCGTCGCCCATTGTCAGTTGGGGAGGCGGTGCTGAAGATGCAGGGAACCCAGCATATCCTTGAGGTGGGGATATACCTTGGGCCTGTCCAGTCCATACGGTTCGTAGACGATTGTTGGCTGCATTCAAAGCCTTTGAGAGATAGTCTGTAGGTGTTGGACCCTGACCACGTAGGTCGAACGAGGGACGCCGACTGGGAACGGTGCCTATCTGTCTGCCGGACACTGCCTTCAGTGCATTCGACACAATATTGGCGCCAGGCACTCCCGGAGCCGTGGTACGACGAGTCATACCACTTGTGTTGTTCTCGGGCTGTCTGTTGCGATCCGCGAGCTCATCGGCGAAAGCGTTGACTTCGACAGCTTTCTTTTCAACCATAACATACTCTTTCTCGAATGTCAAGTCGTGGGCTGTGTTTGGGTCGCGCGACTGTCGAGACATCTTGTCGTGCATAGGTGATGTTTGAGGAGCCGAAGAACTGGGAGACGGAATGTGACGTGGGTTGCTAACTCTGCCGTGGTTCAGAGGAGCTGCGTGCTGTAGCTCTTGGCGCGAAGGAGCAGTCGCAGTCGGAATCAGAGGCGGTCTCTTCTGCTCGATCTGGCCAGCATAGCGCTTTGTGTCAACTGATGTTGACGAAGGGATAGCTGCTTCAGTCTGACGACGGTTGATAGGCATCTCGGGTCTCTTGGTAGGTTCAACGCTCGGCGAAGCAGCTGCAGCTGTGGGCTTTCTGGTCATGGCGGAGAAGGGGTCGCGAAGAGCTCGACCGGCACCAGCTGTGTCGATTTCTTGCTCAGGGCTGTTTATGGATTGCTGCTGCAGACGGAGACTCAACGCAGACATGGCTATGTCAGATTCAGACGCATCAGCAACACGAGGTTTGTCCTCGTCAACAAGACCTGGAATTTCGCCGACGATTGTGGAACTCCCAAAGAAACGGTCGAAGCTGACACGCTGAGTAGGCTGCCTCTTCAGCAGCGATTTGATCGTGTCCTTGAACTCGCGCGAGACAACCAGACCAGCTGGAAACTGGATCACGTCCTGTGCTTGATCAATCTTACGAAGCAACTCAACATGGTTGGTCGCCTTGAAAGGAGGTCTTCCAGCAACCATCTCATAGGCCACGGTGCCGACTGACCACAAGTCTGCCTTTGCATCATACTTCTGATAAGCCAGAATTTCCGGAGCCATATACAAAGGAGAGCCACAAAGAGTCTCAGCCAGCGAAGTACTAGCAAGGTGACGAGCGAACCCAAAGTCAGCGAGCTTCAGCATGGGCAAAGAAGCCACACCGACGGCAGGGATGAGCGAGTTCTCGCTTGCTGCCAAAGGCACGTCCTCTGGTCTTTGTTGCTGCATGTAAGTTGGTGGCGGGTTAAGCAACAAGTTCTGCGGCTTGATGTCGCGGTGGATCAAGTTGTATTTGCGCAGATACTGGAGAGCGCTGGCAATCTGCTTGAGGAAGTGGCGAGCCAGGACTTCGTGCAAGCCACCGTTGGTCGCGTTGGGATATCTGTCAAAGATATCGCGCGTCTCAGGCAAACCGGCAATGCGGGCTCTACCCTTCATGAACGCAGCAAGATCCGACATCTGGCAGTACTCCATAACCAGATGGATGTGCTGGGGGGTATCGACGCATTCGAACAAGGCGACGATGTGGGGATGCTGGAGCTTTCTCAGGATGTTGATCTCCGAGTTGAGATTCTCTCTCAACTTTCCAGTCAGCTTTCCTGTGACGACCGACTTGATGGCAGCATATGATTTGCGCTTCTGGAGTTTGAGTTAGCACCAAGAACTGTGCGAAAAGACAAGATCTGGGTTGTTTACCCTGTGAGATGCGAGATAGACAGTGGCGAAACTGCCCTTGCCAATCTCGTTCTTGCGGATAAAGTCGCCTACAGCAACCTCGACGACTGGGGCCTCACGACGGCTGTGGCCCGCAGAGGTGCGGTGTGATGCCATGTTGAAGTAGCTCGGCAGGGCAGCGTTTGAGGGACTGAATGACCTTGAGCAAGGTGGCTAGCGATGCATCTGTGTGATCCGAGGTGGATGGCGCGAGTGACGGTTGCAGGAAGAGAAGTGGTGTTCGACGGAGGGGCAAAATGTAGAGACTCGGGCTGTTCGACGAGCTGTTCGACGAGAATACGGGGTTCGCGGGGGGCTCGGCGACGGTTCGACGAGGGGTGTACGTCGACAACAATCGAGTAAGGGTACGAAGTGATAACAGAAGCGAACCAGGCAGAAGCGACGACGAGGGTATGCTGGGTCAGATGGCAGTCGAGTCAGTCGGTAGAGAAGCCTGGCTTCGACAGTGCTGGATTGTGACTCCGCGAGACAGGATACACGTTATAGACAAGGACTGGGCACGCAAGAAAGAATGTAAGAGGCAGCAAGCGGCGAGGCGATGGGTATAATAGAGTATGTTCACAAGACGGTCGTGTTGTAGGGAAAGTAGGAGCTTGTCCAACTCGCAAATGCACTTTGAAGCCCGCCATTAGAGCGCGCGCCGATCGTTGCGGCGACCCGCTCTTTTGGCACAAGATCACGTCTTTTGGTCACGACCGCAACCACCCTGAGGCACCGATGACTCCTCTTTCTTCTGCTCTTTTTACTTTGCCATTTGTTGTCATCCATCCCCTCCAGTCTGATGAACAACTGAGTCGCCGCTATCGACGGTTTACGCGCCAGTACACTGATGCTGTCACCAACAGAGTGTATCGGAGCTTGGAGGAGATAAGCCTGCCCAAAGATAAGCATGTGCCCATCCAGGTGCTCCGGAAACTCTAGCCTCGACCTGCTCATAGCTGCTGTTGCACTTGGACCGCATGAGTGGGTGGGCTCTGCTTGTGACTTTGCGTCTGTCGTGGTTTCTGCTCATATCCGTCTTGCCTCTGGAATACTCATCTGTTCACCTGGGCAACAAGAACCATCTTCTCGCCTTGACGCTGGAAGATTCGTTTGTTGGAAGTCATGTGATTGAAGCCCTCTATTGGGCCATTGCAGTCTTGACGTCGCAGCTGCCCGCGTGTCTGAAACGGCTCGGTTTTGTGATCCTCTCACAAGATATGACCAGCGGAGTTTGCCAAGTGACAATGAACGCTGTCGTGTGACTACTTCAGTACAGAGAAGAGACGATAATAGAAGGAATATGTGATCCAAATATTGCAAGGCTTCATTATATGTTGCTATATAGTAAATTTCAATCTAAGAATTAGAAACAAATCAAAAATCGTGCATCGTGAATCAATGGAATCATGACAGAGATTGCCAGGGCGCAGGGCCATGACTGCCTTTTTCAAGGCTGTTCCTGTTGATAAAAGTCTGCTGTTTGTATCGAGGACTCCTTGAGATGCCTTGGTATTGGTATTGGTGTTGGATTTGGAGGAAGTCAATTTACGCCGAGGATAGCACCCTGGCTTGGCCGTCCTCATCCGACAACATTGGTCATCTTCGAGGTTTTCCACGTAAAGCCTCCCAGATTTCGAAAATCGGAGCAGAGATATAGCTGTCACCGGATAGACGTGTCGATGTCCTCTTTGTAGAGTTATAGCGAGACCTTGACTTTTTCGGGGTCTGACTTCGCTGTATGCCGTGGATTACCACGCGAGGTCGCTGCGTATCATCCATCGTTCTAAAGAGTGGGTACAAGTCGTGAAATAATACGGTCGTGATTGCATATCATTCATGGGTCTTCGTAATCAACACCATCGAACAGATCCAAGACAACTTGAAGCATCAGAGGACAGAGGTCTCCAGACTCATCTCCTTCGCCATCACCATAGTACTGCATATGGCGAACCTCATATTGGTCGTTCAAATGATATGAAGTACTGTCCTGGATGGCATGATGGAGGCTAGATCGTTCAGAGCAGAAACTCATGTCGTCGTTGATTGTGGCCTGGATAGTCCCAGGCGAACTTGAAGGCGATGTAATGTCGATAGATTGATGACGAGCCTTCTTGTTTGGCCTCAGTCTGGTTCGACGTCTGTTGTGTAGTTTGCCCATGTTCGAAGAGTGTTTGAGGTATGGTATGCGTGCAGAAGGAAAAAGGGAAACTAGAAGAGAAGGACTTTGAAAGGAGTGTTGGATCTACTCATGATTGCTACCTTAGCTTTATAATGTTTCTTAGTTGTTAAACAGTCATCCCCGAAGTCGCTGATCGCCACTCGCATAGAAGCCTAAAGAATTTTAGGCCGCGAAGAACCGTGTGAAACCACTTTGCTCGAGTCGCGAGATAGCACGCGAGGCAGTGACTCATTCGGAGTTCTGGAGTCTTCTCCAGATTCTGGGGGAGTTGCACAGACCATCCCAGAGCATTCTGGCGATTTCCTTGACAACCACGATACCGTGGGTGGTTTGTATGGTGCCTGCTGCCTGGTTGTGCTAATGCCGGAGTCATCGCGGTGTTATCAGTGGGCGGTAGTGATCGCAGTGTTTGTTATCCTCATTTAGGTGATGGAAAGAGGTGGGATAGTAACGCCATCACTGCTGCCTTCACGCTTGCGTTTGTTTGTCGTGCTGTAAAATCAGCTTAGGCTATCGAACTAGAAATCCAGAAGGCTGCAGAATGTTGAAGAGAAGTCGTAACTGTCACTCCAGAAGGTCTCTGTTGATGGAAAGAACACAACAAACTTGTCGCTTCTACCAGTCCCAAGACTTTTGACAATAACCCCCAGCATCTCCAAAGCAAAAAAAATTGAATTTATAAATTTATCTTACAACCATTCCAAAAACATGACTGCAAAACAACTTGCCTCGTCAGGGCTCTCGTTGCCGAACGATACATACATCTACTCTTTGGCTCGCACGACAACATTGTGTGCTGCCATCTCGTCTGATGATTCACTCCGCTATTTTGACCCTACCAACCTCTCGCTTGTGCATACGGTAGCCAAGGCACACCAGGGCATCACATGTCTAAAAGCCACCTCCGATGGCAAAGTATTGGTGACAGCGGGTAGAGATGGTACAGTCAGATGTTGGGACGAGAGGGCAAACTCTGCTGGAGTGCAGATGACTGATCGTAGGTTCTTTCTTTTTCTCATATCCTCGTCGCTGCCTAGATTCTTGTGATGGGCCCTGTTCTGATGATTGGTGTCTGTAGCTCGCGGAGCTGGTATCTCTGCGTTGGCGTGCCGTGACACGTTCATTGCTGCTGGCACTGAGAGCACCAAGGAAGGGCTGGGCGACGTCAGTGTGCTTTTGTGGTAGGTTGCCATATCTTGACGTGACAGGATTGTTTTGTTGAGAGCTTTCCAGGGACACAAGAAACACTTCCAAGCCATTGCAAGCATATACCGAGAGTCACACCGACACAGTCACTCAAGTCGCTTTTCACCCGACACAACAAAACACCTTGCTTTCTGGATCTACCGATGGCCTGGTATCGATCTTCGATACAACAATCTCGGATGAGGACGATGCCCTGGTTCAGGTGCTGAACCATTACGGAGCCGTGCACTGTGCTGGCTTCCTGAACGCCGAAGAAGTCTATGCTGTCAGCACGGATGAGCAGCTCTCAGTATACACATTGAGCAAGCCCACTGATGCTGAAGATGCCACTCTGCCAGTCACTGCATTTGGTGATGTCAGAGAACAGTTGAAGAGCAGCTACGTTATCGACGTTTTCCCAAACTCGCCTTCTGCTTATATTGCTACTGGAGACACAGCGTAAGTACCGCGATGTATGACGCCGAGGAAGAATCACTGACAAATATCCATTCAGTTCTTCTCGCCTTACTCTGGTACCACTGAATCCTAGCTGGTCTTTCGACATGGCTGGCACGATGGACTTCCCTGGAGCCCATGGAGATGAGATCGTCCGCGACTTCCTCATCGATAACCACGTATGTCACAGCACTGGATGTTGGCTCTTATCAAAGCTGACAGCATTTACAGAACCAGCGAGTCATTACTTGCGGAGAAGATGGTCAAGTCCGTCTATGGGCACAAGAAGCACAACCCTCATCTGCTTCGGCAGACGCAATGGACATTGACAAGAAAAAGAAGCGCAAAGACAAGAAGAAGAAGGAGAGATTTAACCCATACTAGGCAAGTCACACACACATCACAAACGATATTGGTCACGATAGCTTTTGTGATTCTGAATTGCAAAACTCTTGATTACTATACGAACCCTGTTCTCATAGCGCCTTCGGCCTCAATCTCAATCTGCATCTCTCTGTCCTCTTCAAGTTCAAATCTGTGTCTCTCAGTCCTCTTCTATCCCAAACCTGTGTCTCTCCGTCCTCCACTATTTTGGTTGCATTTTGTGCTTTTCACCTTTTTTCTCAACTTTTCTGGTTTTGTTTCCATCCCCCCTTTCTCACTGCTCAAAAGCATCACCAACCTACAGTGTTACCTGTCCCTCACCATCGCACCCAGCGTCTTCCTCTGTCCAGTTGTCACCGTTGCGCTCAGCGACACACTCGGCAATACATCCGAAGAAGTGCTTTCTATAAGCCCAGAAGAACCACATGGTCTTGGCACTACATTTGATTTGAACCCACGTGTTGTTGCAGTGGTGGTTGTCGTTGTCGTTGGCTTCGCCGAGTTGACCGTTGTAGGGGAAGTCATTTCTCTTGCTCAGAGAGACGGACGCGCTGGCGAGTTTGGGAGTGTCGAGAGTAGTGTTGTTGTCAGCGGTCTCGTTGTCAGATCTCTTGGTGATCACGGCATCACTTCTGTGATCTCTGAGGCACTGGTCAATACACTTCTCGTATGCCTTCTGACGGTGCCAGTGCCAGCTAGATTTGGCATTGCACCATGCGTTGGCCCAAGTGCCGACGTCGCAAGGACCTCTTTCATCTCCGGCTTCCGTGGTTGCAAGGTTGACTTCTGTGACATTCTGAGCGGTGATTGCCTCATCAACAGCTTCCGATCTCTTGGTGAGCAGAGCATCGCCTTCTTCTTCAGGTTGACCGTAGTTGTCACCATTGTGCTTGCGGACGCATTTCTGGATGCAGCGGTTGTAGTGCTTTTCCTTGTCGAAGACGTGGAAAGAGGCTTTGTAGCGGCACCGTCTCTGCACTGAATCGTTGTTGCAGTGGTGATTATCGTGATTGTCACCTTGGACTTCTCTTTCGACGATGGTAGAGTTGAGAAGAACAGAAGAAGAAGCATGAGGAGCCGAAGAAGAGACGGTCCTGAAGCTCGTCTGGAAGCCAGTAGACTTGACCTTGTCATCCCACTTTGTAGTGTTAGCTGCAACCTCGCTCGTAGTCTTAGTCTCAGGCTTGATGGAAGGAGAAGGTTGGTTAGTCGTAGCCAAGTTCGTCCACACCGTAACAGTAGCAGCAGCCTCCGTGATCGTAGAAGCAGCAGCAGCGGAAGTAGCAGTCTTGGAATCAGCCCCATTTCTGACCCACTCGTCGTACTCCTCCTGCGACATATCCAGATACCTGTCCTTGTAGTAGATGTAAAGGTTCAAGCCACTGCGCTTACGACAATCTTGGATACAAGCGACGTAGGTGAACTGGCGTTCACCGAAAGGGTTGTCCAAGAAGGAATCCCTGTGACACTTGACGTCTTCGCTGAAGTCCTCGCAAGTGAGCTCGAGTGGCGAGATGGAGCCGGGAACACAGTCGTCGTCATCGTCGGATTTCTTCTCGAGAGCTGGTCTCTTTGCGAGAAGGAGGGAAGAGTTGTCAGAAGGTTGAGGAGAGAAGATGGTGACAGTGGCACCTGTGGGCTTCATGCCATCGCTGCCAGGGGTACCAGCTGCAGCCAAGGCGGTGATGCCACAGACGGACAGCAAGATTGCTTGAGTCTTCATCGTGGATGAAGTTATTGTGCTGTGGTTGGTATTAGTATTGGTGTTGGTCAAGGGTGTCGAAAGGTGAGAACTAGGTATCAAAGTCGATTGTTCAATACTCAGAACCTTTCCAGCCGAATTTGGTGAGAAGAAAACTGTATTGAAGCAGAGATTTGACATCCTTATATACCATTCTCAGCAACTACGAGTCACAGCAATGACTCGAAGAAAATTTCTTTCGTGAGTCGCATACCACGCCTTTGCCACGATATTGAGTTAATTAGCGCTTGTAGCCATTGGCGTGGAAGAACCTCTTTCATTCGGCTCTTCGTTATTTGCGGGAGTTTATATCTCCATCGTCGTATCCCCGTCATTCATGTAGCCGTGGTAATACATAGTAGTATAGACATTATGACATGAATCCAAAGAGAGCCCGAGAGTGAGTAGCTGTTGTGGGGCCTTCAATGGATACTGCTTCGTTCTTTCAAGTCGTTGTGCATTGTTATAGATGCTTTGTTGCTCTCGAGTCCGTGTGGAGACTGTTAAGCATGTCAGTGTGCAGTGTCTATTGAATCTCTGTCAGATCTGCGGCAACAACCCTAATACATTCCTGTTTTGAGTTTCATGATAGCAGCAGTTGAAAGGACGGCAAAGATTCACTGGTCTGCGTTGACCTCATACCAGCTTTGTTGTCGTATCTGGCGTTCGAACTATGCCTGTAAGCTGTTACTCGCTCAAACGCCGCATACCTCCAGAATTCGCCAAACATATGAATTGAAGGTGAGATTTTCTCAAGCACCGGAACAATCCGGAAGATAGCAATACAAAACATCCCGAAATAGCGGTGAAGTGGTTGCATTGGAGCTGTGTGTTATGTCCTGAGATGTACAGAAGAAGGACCAAGGGCGTGCAGTAAGAAACCTCCAACAACAGAAAAGAAAACTCCCTCCCCTCATGAACTCCAGCCAATGCGTGGCGTCGTTTGCGCCATGAGACCGAATGCATGCGTGTACCTTCCGCTTCCAATTTCGCCTTATTGTAGGCAATCCCTTCTTACGTTGACAAATGTGCCAGCTCCACCGTCCGAACTCAGCATGTCTACCAGAACTTCTGCTTGAGCAACAACCTTTTCGAGGGCAGCGGAAGATGGTTTGCCGAGTGACACTAAACTTGATCAGCAAAATCGTGACAACAAAGAGAAGAAAGCGAGACTTACCCAGTATCGCGCTGTTGACCTCTTCAGCAATCTCCACTCGGCCTTTGCCTTCCATGAGCCCACCTACGATAGACTCTCGGGCATCTTGGTAGGCAATCAGTGCAAAGGTGTCGTCTAGCGCCTTTCTGACAGCAGGACGGGGGTCGTCGCTGAACTCGGCCTTCAATTCTTGACCAAACTCGAGTGCGTCCACAAGCAACTGTTCACTATCCGTAGCCGACGACACCAGTTGCACACCATCAGGCGCGGTGTCCATTGTGTCATGTTTTCCATCAGCACCGTTTGCGCCATCACCAAAGCGTAGCCCAGGATTAAACGGTGACGGGACAGGCATTGGTGGGATGATTGGCGCACGCGATTCCCGGTGTAATTGATCATCGAGCTCCATCTGATGGTCAAACGTCGTACCGTTAGAAGGATGAGGTAGCTTGCCAGCTGCTTTTGGTGCAAGTGGTGGCGGATCCTGGGTCGAGAGGTCGTTTACCCGACAAATCATCTCGATAAACTTGCGACAGCGAAGCTTGAAGTAGACATCCCTGTTCTCTTCCCGTTCCAGAACATGTGGGTAGTAGGTGTTTATGAAGTTTAATGCCTTGTCGATTTCTCCTTCGAGGATGGCCGAACGTATGCCTCGGAACTTGTCAGCATAACGGGACTCAAAACAAGGGAGACAAGTCAGACGTACTCTGTCGCTTGGTGGCGTGGAGATCCTGAGAAGGGTCGAATAACTCTACGCCGTCGGAGTCCATGTGTAGAGGCTTCCGCTCGTCCCTGACTTCCCTATTGAAGGCCCGAGCGGTTTCAACGTAGCCATCATGAGCGAGATATTGCGCGACAAGCTCCTGTACCAACATTGTTTCGTCACGAGCACTCTCCAATGTGTCCGCCGAAGTCTTGTTGATGTCTGCCTTTACCCTATTCCTTTGTTTCTGGACTTGGTTAGCAAAGTCGTGACCGAGATGAGGCAGGATACTTGCCTCCATCATAGAGTCGATATCGAAAACGAACGGAGCACTGCCAAAATTTACTCGAAGATGTTCGTTGTTCTTCTTCATGCCCACTGACGGGTACAGCTTGTCACCTCGCACGTTATGAAACGCTTCGCCTGGAGTACTATGTCAGCAGAAGTCCAGGAGCCACGGCCAGACTACGCACCTAGAAAAACACCATTCTTTGTGAAGAAGGCACTCCCTGTCTCGAAGTTGACACCACAGCCTACAACATCCCAGGCGGCAAACTTGGGACCGTATGGTTTTCCGCTGGCAGTGCAAGAGAAACTGAAGCCGTCGTCACCGTGGTAGGCCCATGATTCAGGCTCCCATCCTGGTAAGCGATTGAGGCTGGCCTTTGGGCCAGAAAAGCCGATACCGATCAGCCTGCAAGATAGGCAGTCAGTATGCTGTGTGCCGAAGCGGTAGAGAGAACGTACCCTTCTTTCCCTCGGGATAGGACGGTGACTTCGAAATAGTATATGCCAACCTCTTTCGGCATGGGGTGGTCACTGCGTATGGCAGCAGCCTCGTCGCTGGTCTTTGTAGAACCAGTGAATTTGACCTCGGTAGCGCCTGCTAACAGCTCGAGCCCAGGCCATTTGTCTATGTCACTCCAACAGGTGGGCAGCTTCTTCGGGGCGTTGGTCCGAAGCGGATTACGAGCGATATAGTCCTGAATGAGGTCCTTTCTTGATCTGTGTATGGTAGCACTGCCGATGTTTGCAGAGAGGTCCTGGGAGGAGGAAGCGGACTGAGGATGTCGTCGCAGTTGATCGAATTCGGCAAGTTCGACGGTGTGTTGTGTTTCGAGTCTCTCGACATGACGCGAATTGCGAAGATATGAAGGGCGGATAAACAGTGGGGGCGATGGCGGGGAGTCTTGGTCGGGCATCTTGGTAGAGAGATAAGGTCTGGCGGACCACGAGTCTGGGGATTTGGTCGAGGTCATGTTGGAACGTGTCGGAGGATCGTCTTCGGGGTGCAGGAGGTGCGAGAGGGCGCCGAAGCGGGCGGGTGAGGATTGGGAGGTCGCGCCAGCAGCGACCGAAGCGTACGACGACGAGCTAAGAGATTGGTTCAGGCGACGATAAGATTGTGGGTGCGAGTAAGGATCAGTCATAATGGTGTGGGAGGGACTATGGGGGTTGTCGAGGTCGAGACACGCCGGGAGGGCGTCTTGTCGAGGTGGCAGCTGTCGAGGTGATCAAGGTAGAAAGATGGAGCCAGCAATCATGACGCTCCAGCTGGCATCCTGTCGGCCGCTGGGTTTTCGCTGCTGGATACACAACAGGTCACAGAGATATCTACAAAGCCTGATACAGCTCTTTTCCCCGTGCGTTCCCGCGAAGTCGGCAAATGGGAAGATGAGAAGATTGATAATAATCGTCCTTGTTGCTGGATACACGAAGCAGCTTGTCCATGCAACCGCGCTGCCGATGACGCTCCTTCTGTTGCCAAGACGAGTAGTCAGAGCTCCTGATCACAATCACATGCCGCCAATCGTCAATCGATTACTTGCATCGAGTACAATAACATTGCTCTGTGTATCAAAAGGGTATCCATAGCTACCGTATCATCAAAGCTCCTGTCCTTGACCAAAGTCTCCGTAGCCCCATCGCCAATCTGTCCCCCGAGAACTCCAATCGGCCTACACGCGGCCAAACCATCACGCTATCCTCTGACCATCATTGCGCCATACCGAAGTTTTTCCCAGAATAACAAACGAGATGCATTGCTCAAATGCTAGTGACCTGCTATCAAGATGCTTGGGGTACACATCACTGTACTGGGGTATTAAAACTCTTGTTTTGTAAGAAGAAGAAACTGCACTGCGTCAGTGACCGTGTAGCAACGCTGCGAGTTTGTCTAGACTTACAGGTTTGTTCATGCAGCTTGTTCATGCTTCGACAGGCATTGCTGGCGCAGGCGAGCTCTCCAAAGCAGTTTCTGCCTTGGCTGCTCCACCGCTGATGCTTCTATCGCTCGGAAGTGCACTGCTCGCCAGCCTGGCGTTGTCTGCTTGACTGTCGGACGAGTTCTCGCTCTTGACGTCGCCGCTGAAAGACGAGTTGTCCTTGAGCGGTGCCGCCCATGATCCTACCGTCCATGCAACACCAGATATGCTCTTGAGTTGAATGCCCTTGCGCTCCCATCTACGGCATGGCTTGCCTGATCTGTCCAGTGCGCGGAGGCCGGCGTTGATAGCACCTGTGTTGGCCTTTGGTCCTAGCTTGTGTGTAGCAATGGGAGCTACGCCGCCGAATGGACCCTTCTTTGTGCCCTCGGCAGTTCTGTCAATGGTTCCGTCAGCCCTGCACATAAGTGTCAGTATAAAAAGGGAATGACGAGGTGTGTGAGTGTGCAGGTTACGTACAGACGAGGCTTCTTCTTGGGGCCAGGCTTTCCTCTAGGCTTTGCATTCGGACCTGCCTCGGCCTGAGCAGCAGTTCTCTTTGTTCCAGGCTTGGGACCAGGAACACCCTTCTTCTTGCCGTTGACTGCCGGAGGAGGAGCTAGCGAGTTGTTGTCTGTGGCAGCAGCATCGGCACCAGGAGCAGGAGTGCCATTCGTCTCGGACGGGTCAGGTGCTGGAGCGTTGATGAGGGGAGTTGAAGCTGGTGCAGGAGAAGCGGTGGGTGATGGCTCAGAGGCGTCTTCGGATAGCGGGCTGAACTTCTTGAGAAGATGGGGAGCTAATCGAAGGATGACGGTCTTGTTGGGCTTGACAGACGATTTAGCTGATGATTTTTGCGACGGTGTGGTTGCCATTGTGGTCGATGGGGGTGATGGACTATGGACGACGACTTGGATTGCGCCCGTGGTCGGTCGTGTGGGTGGCTTTGTCTCGTTGGATTTGTGTGGTGGACCAGTGGCAGGGCTTTAGGGAATGTGGGAGCTTCTGGTTTATCGGCGGCGGTATATCAAGAAATGGAAGGGTGGTGATGGTTGTGTGATGGATTTGTATGGATGCGTGGGAAAGGGATATAGAGTGGCAGGCACTTTGACTCTGTTGTGCGCTGAGCGAGCATTTTGCCGGCCGTGTGTGAGGCGTTGGCCTTCGCCATTTTCTTGGTCCAAGAGTGAAGGTCGCGCTCACTATTGTGAGGAAACGACAGCCGTACCCTTCTGGACCACCTCTCCAGCCAATCACAGCCCGCTGCCCGACTGCCCAATCCGTAACTCCTTCCTCAGCTGCTATCCCAGAGTTTCGATATTCTAGATTCCATCACAAAGCGTGTCCATATCTATCACAGTTTCTGTCAGAGTGCAATCCTTTGCTCTACATGGCCACTTGTACACTTGGGCTCCTTGGTTCCATCGCGCTGCACCCGCGCGTCTTTGTTCTAACTTCTGACGCAAGCGAACTTTCTCCGTACGCCTACGCGAATCGCCCACCCTTTGATAGCTTCCTCCAATTTGACATCCGCGCTTCCGAGCATCAAAGGGGCGTCTGTCCTCAATCCACCTCGATTCTCGTCATACAGGCTTCCGAACACGATCAGACTATTTGCTTGTCCCAAACAAGTCTCGCCGGATGCGGATGCGACTTGTCACACATCGCTCTCTGCAGGCGCCAAGCCAGGTAGCTATACTGCTCGGGTCGCTACGGGCGATATTGGGAATGCACACCTCCAACAGCCTCCCCGTTAATTATCCCGTCAGCAACGCAAATTCCTTCTGTCAGCTGTCCACTTTTCGCCATGGCATGATCCACCTCTCCAACCCACTTTACGCGATTCCACGCGACGCTGCCCAGGAATGTCGACCATCTCTTTTCTTCACGTCCTGACTCGTATGGTATACTGCATTTCTGCGTGACCATGTCTGTTCCCCTTGGTCCCAGCTAAGCAAAACCCATTCTTCGACAGCCTCCTGCCTCTAGGCTATTGTCTCAGCGTGATGAATATATACCTTTCGCCACGGCCACCATGAGGTAGGTCGACAGACAAATCCAAGTCATTCGCTATCATGTTCTCGTTAAGCATTTCCCGCGTGTTCGTTTCACTCATATACCTCGTCTGCACTGTACAGTCCTTACACATACATCGCCGTCATAAGAATGGTATCATTCAGCGCGATGCCACGACCGTCTCGTTGCAGAGCGAGCCTAGCTCAACACCAGAGACGGAAGCTGCTGAATTGCTGGAGACTGTCACTTCTATTCAAGAAGGCTTGTCTGATCTGCCCCAAGATGTTTTTGAGTTCCTCCAAGCGATTGACGATCGCTTGCATGCACAAGAGGCATTGTTAGCGAGTCTGCTTGCTGTATTTGCAACTGCATCCGGAACGGCATCGCCATCAAACACACTGGAGATCGCCAATGCGACGACGACTGGCATGCTTGTTCCTTCTAGTACGAGCATCGAGATCTCCAGCTCTGCGACCGTTGAGACTTCCTCTTCTCAGACTACAGCAACTGCATGCCGTCGTGGTGGAGCAGGACCACTCGTTCCCTGCTCTTCCTCGCCTGACCAAGCCTCTCGAAGCTTGACCGCCACCTCTTCAATCTCGAGACCTCGAGTCACTCGAAGTCTGACCAGAACAACATATGTGCCGCTGCCGGTCACTACTTTCGCTCAACCCGTACCGTACTCAAACACCACAGTATCCGATCTGCCAGCTGAACAAACACCATCCACGTCTTCCATACCTGTGATGCCTGTCCCCTCAATTTACATACCTCCAGACACCGACAACTCGAGTACCATTGCCACCGTGACCACGGCAAGCTCACAAGCCATAGCACCCTACAGCTCTATTCCATCACCAACAAGGGCAAGCTCACAAGCCATAGCACCCTACAGCTCTATTCCATCACCAACAAGCACCAACTATGTTTTCAAGACCAGTCGTCAGAACAATGTTGCTGTCTACTACGGTCAGACACCCGACACAAAGACCGGCGACCTCTTGCAACTCTGCCAAAACTCCAACGTCGACGTCGTAGTTCTCGCCTTCGTGACCTCCTTCTTCGCGAACGGAGGTATGCCAAGTGCCAGTTTCGGTCCTGGATGCAAAGGCAGCACAACAGCTCAACAACTTCACGCTCCCGGGTTGCAGGATTGCACAGACCTCGCACCTGAGATTGTAAGTTGCCAACAACTGGGCAAACCTGTGTTGGTATCTCTAGGTGGCTATTACAGCAATGTGACCTTCGCCTCGGACACTGAAGCTATCCAACTAGCTCAGAATCTATGGGACCTGTTCGGCGCAGGAGACGGTCTGGACGCCTCATTACGTCCCTTTGGATCTATCGTAGTCGATGGCTTCGACCTCGACAACGAATCCAAAGATCCCACCTCCTACACCACTTTCGCACAAACCCTACGCACACTCTTCGCCTCCGACAAGAAAAAGAAATACTACCTCTCCGCCGCACCCCAGTGTCCTCGCCCTGACGCCTCCATCCCTGTGTCAGCAATGGCACTCTGCGACTTCGTCTTTGTGCAATTTTACAACAACCCTTCTTGCGAGCTTTCCTCTGCTGGCTTTGCTGATTCGTTTGCTGGGTGGAGCGATGAGTTGTTTGCTGCCAATAACAATACAAAGCTATATATCGGCGTGGGAGCTTCAGAGGCAGCGGGGAGTGGGTATGTGGATGGTGCTGGCTTGAGACATCAGATTAGTCTTGCGAGACAGCTGTATACGAAGAACTTGGGAGGAGTGATGTTGTGGGATGGAGTTGAAGGGTTGGGGAATGTGGACGAGTATGGGAATGATTATTTGGTTTATGCCAAGGGGAGTCTGGAGTAGGTGAGATGCTGATGGAGCGGGAAGGTGGGTTTGACGATGATGAGTTGATGGCTATTTTGTCCGAGTATTATGATTTTACGAGTACGAGATATGTTTCTTTGCAATCATGAACTCTTCTTCCAGTGGATGCGAGGCAGTGGGCGCGTAATGATACAAGATGATATATTGGCTTTTTCGGTTTGTCTATTTTGGCAAAAGCTATAAACATCGTTGTCGTGACTGCAGAGCAGCACTACAGGACAGGTCAAAGCAAAGCCTTTGAGTCTTTGCTTGCGTCCATACATTGGTCTGGGAGCTTCTCCTTTGCACCTTTACTCCTTCTTCCTATGTCTTTCCTCTAAAACATCTCTCCTCCTCTCCTTTCTTCTTCCACCTCGGTGCTGGCCGCGACTGTGAGTCGCGATGCATCAGTAAGTCAAATGTCGCATCCGGAACAGGGCGACACCAAAGGGGGCCAGCAGAGGTACCAGAAGGCTATTGTATCACAAAAGGGCCAGCCTAGAGTAACACGAAAGTCCTTGCTGGTTACTCTGCTTACCACATCCATCCAGAAAATGAAGGAATAAAAGTCAGAAAACCAGAAAATGTGGATGTCGGTATTTGGCGGCGAATGACCGCCGTGGTAAAATGAACGTGAGTTGGCCGTCTCAGGCAATAAAACACATTTTTGCAAAACAGTCTCAAAAGGGTGAAGTGAGCGGTCTCAACGTCGCACAATCATTCCTTGTCGTCTTGTCGTCCTAGCTCGATAGGCTTTCTCGTCCTCCTCGCTTTCAGACGAACACTCACTGCCCTCATCACCACAAACCTTGCCTCCACAATCAAGCTTGACTCTCGCACCCGACCGCGTAATGCCAAAGCGATTGCAAGTGCAACAACTGGTTGACGACGACCTTGACGATGAAGTCGCAGACGACGGCGAGGAGGATCCACTGCTGCGAGAACTGCGAGAGGAAGTCAAGGATGGAACGTCGGAATCGCTGTCGCTGTCCGAGTCAGATTCGATACGAGTCGTTTTCAGACGAGTGGTGAGGCGGTCAACAGAGGATGCATTGTATTGTTCGCGAGTTATCGTGCGGGTCTCATGAGGGCGGTTTGGACGTGGACATTCGATCTTTGAGGGGGACAACGAGCGACCTTTGGGAATGTGTTCGCTGGTGCGGCGGGAGTGTTTGCTGTGCCCGTGACTGGAGCGTGAGGACGGTGCTGGAGCTGAGGGTGCAGAGGACTTCGCTTGCGGTATATCGAGAATGTTGAGTTTGCGGCCTGTGGTTGGTTCGGTGGTGGATTCGCGGGCTGGGTCGTGGGAGACGTGGTAGCCGTCGATGATGTACTGTGATTGTGTATCAGCATGGGTGTGAGCAGGGTAAGCAGAGTCCAACATACATAGTACCAATATCTCGACCCAGGCTTCAAAGTCGACCCTTGGAATCTAAAAGTGCCTTTCCAACCACCCTGTTTTGCCGAGTCCTTGGATAGTGGAAGCTGACTCTTGTAGCTATCCCATGATCCGATGAGATGCACCGTCTTGCAATTAGACGACGTCCTGAGTGTAAAGTTCAATTGTACGGCTGCCATTGTCGTCGTGGATTCTGGCTACTGTTTCTTTCTTCTGTTCGAATGAAATGGGTTGGTGATATGAGAAACACCGGATTGAAAATTAACAGATTTTGAGCAAGAAGAGCTGAGTATTAGTTTGATTGATCTTTCTAGTCGACCAGCGACAAGAAAAAACGGGTGAATATAATAAAGCGTAAGTTGCCAAAAAAAAGTGATTAGTAGGGGACAGTGGTGTTATGGGCAAGTTTAATCGATAGTATGAGTTTTTGTGAATTAAGAGCACCAGGCTCAATCAGTGGAGAATAAAGAAATAAAAGGGGAGTAAAATAAAAAAAAGGACAAACTAATAGTCAGCTCCGGGCTTGACAAGTCTCGCTGAAAGAAAAGAAGGAAAAGAAGTCGAAAAGAGCGAACACAAGTATACTTATGCCAGACACCAAGGCACACAAGGCACACGGATAGGCAAGCAATACGCCATGCCGCATCGCGAAAAAAAAACATGGCTCGTTGCACTCATCACACCGAACAAGGAAACAACCCATCATGAAAGGGCGGGGCGGGAGCTCGCATAATCGTCGTCTGTTTCTGGCACTATTGAAAAGCCGCATGTGTGACTGCACATCTGTGGGAAAGGTAACTGGATCGCAAGCGCTTGCAAAGAGATGGTGAATGGAGGTGAATGGAAGGCAGAATCCAAGGGCGGTTGTGTGGTGAGGCTGATTGGATCCAAGGATTCGCGCGACGCTCCAATCAGCCTTCACGACATATGATATGCACACTGCGGGCAGGGAACACGCACAATCGGATTGCATGACACCGCCATGGTCTCTTTGGCTCAATGCTTGTCGTTCGCTGACTCTCGACAAATGATAATTTGCCGTCCGGCACCCAGAAAAGCTCTGGATGCTTGACCTCTGCACGAAGAGGCTGGGAAGGAGGCATGTGCACCATCAGCGACCTGTCGTCACCAGCAAACTAAGGGTGATGGGTGTGATGATGGGTCATAAACGGTCCGTAAGCTTTCAACTAAGGATATCGATGGGTCGTCTCTTCGTTCTTCACTCCAATCCCAGAAGATCCTCCAATTCTTCCGGACTAAGGGTGCTCTTCCTGCGCTTCGGCCTGCCTTGAATCTTGGTCTTCCTCGCAGGACTTTGCAGCTTGACCATCTCCTCTTTGAGTTCAATGTCGAGCTGCGATTCCTCTTTTGTGCTTCTGTAAGAAGAGCGGCCTGCAGCCTCGGCCTCGGCCTGTGCAAGGCGCAATTTGTCCTCGACAGACATACGGGGATCCTCTTCGTCCTGGATTCCTTCGTCTTCCCCTTGCGGCAACTGCTCATCTGCAGCGTCCACGGGTTTTCGTAGCGGTGAAGAGCCGCGTGATCGAGAAGGCTAGGTTATCGTTAAATTGAAGTACGAATGCAACTAGGTGATGTACTTACGAGTCTGTCATGTGAGCCAGCAGACGAACTAAGGTCTAGCTGGCGGCGTGTGGGAAGCGAGGATCTGGTCGCAGAACCTTTGGTAGAGGTGGGCGTATCGAGCTTGGCTGGGGTTGATTCGGCGGGATCGGTATTCTCTGAGGTACTCAAAGCAAATGCAACCTTCCGTGGTGATTGGACGTTGTGGCTCATCTTATTGAGTGTGCGCTGGTGACCCCGAGGCTTGAGGTTGAAAAACTCTGGTGGGTCTATGCTCCTTTGCGACTTTGCAGTGCTCGGTGGAGCTGTGCGCGTTTCTGACGGAGTCGGACTCAATGTATGGACGCCACTGTCTTGGTCACTATCAGAGTGAGTATGCTGGCTGGCACGGAGTTTCTGGGCAGTCGGCGGGGCTTCAAGGCCAACACCCAGACCGAGGCCCTTCTTAAGTTCATCGAGGTTGATGGTATCGCCGTTCTTCTCCAGTCTCGTGCACCAGCCGTTCATCATGAAGAGCAGGTCTCTCCACCTTGCCTCCATTTGATCCCAGCCTTCTCTCAATCGTGCTATCTCGTCATCTCTTGCTTCCACTTCGTCCATCGAAACAAAGTTCGGATTTGTCAGGACGGTCTTGAGCGTTTCTAGCATGGACTCGAGCTCTTCAGCGAGCGATCCGTGGGCAAAGCCTATTGTACCGTCTTCGTTCTCAATGCCGTCAACTGTGTCGTCCAAGCTCTGTTCGGGCACGCCAAGTAGTTCTCTCAGTGTGACCAGTGTGCCGCGAATCATGTCGATCAGAGCATCGTTCTCGTCGCTGAGCCCAGAGCTGAGTTGTGTGAGGAAGTCGGTCGTCTCTTGCTTGAGATTGTACTCTGGATCCGAAATGTCTCTGACTGAGGCGTTGAACGAGTGTGGGCCTCTTCCACCGATAGAGATGGAAGGAGCGACGAGACCACCTTTGTTGCCCCTCTGTTGACCTTGGAGGTGCGATTTGAGGCGTTCGATGTGCATATCGCGCTTTCGTACGTCGTTGGCACATTGTGTTTTGATCTGCGAGACGGATGCTTTTAGTCGTCCAAGTTGGTCGTTTAGTGCTTTCGTGGTCGACTCGATTTTGCGCATTTCGATCTTAGCGTTTCTGGCTTCGGTCTGGGCCTGGAGCAAGACGCGCTCCTGGGTGTCGAGACGGGTCTGTAGGCGTTCAAGGTCGCCATCCTTGCGGGTCTGATCGGTTCGGAGGGTTCGAAGGGTCAATGCAATCTGCTCACGGTTCTCTTGGTCGCGATCGCGTCGTAGAAGGAGGTCGTGGACAAGGTTGATGATCTGGGCTCGTGTATCTCGAGTTGGTTTGGCGAAGTCGAGAGGCTTGCTGTCTCGAAGCAGACCGCGGGCAAGGAGGAGATTGTTTAGATAGGTTGACGCCGTATTAAGCGTGTCATGATCCATTGTGCACGATGATGGTTACTAGGTGTGTGTTTGGTCTGGACGCTGTGCATTGCTTGGATTGACTTGTCTGAATTTGCTGTTTGGTTGCTGACGCCGACAAATAACAGATTGCCCGATTGGGAAGATACCTACCGTTGCCCTCATCATGATCTTGTGCGTTTCTCTTTCTCGGCCCTCGAGCTTACATGCGACCATCCACCCTGCTGAGTTGCTCCTTCTACAGAAATACACAATGGCTAGCTCAAACTCGGGTCAGACGTGAATTCTCCGAACCATGTGTGTCCAACACATTCTGCGACATTTCACGTCTCGCTGCTCGGCCTTCGCGTTTGCCAGCTCATGACGCGTGCCATTCGAAAAAGAAATGTCCGAAGCGTGAAGCGGGGGATGCTAAAAATGCCGTCCGGCTGGCTTGAGCCCTGCACCTTGATCATCTTGGCAATTTATCGTGCTACATCTTCTGCCCATCTCACAAGGCTCAGATGGTTCTTGGAGAACATTGGGATCATGTAGACTGGAGGTGGCATATCTGGCATCTAGACTTGTAGCACCAAGAGTTACAGAGGTTGGAGCTCTGGTCTGAACAACATCAGTAAGTCGGCTGGTACCTGAGGATTGCTCGCATCAGGTACAGCCCTTCGGCCCCCCAGACAACTCCGTTCGGACATGGTGGGGCAACAACATATTCAATGTTTGAGACTCCCGAGATCAGAACGTCTCGACTGAAGCAGGTATATAGATGTAGAGCTGCTCGCTGTGATCGTTGGAGTCCTACCCATAACACTTTCACTACTATCACAATGACCAACTACCCATCACACGAGGGTATGTGAATCCCAACCATCGCAAGCCCTTGCAGACGTCCGCTATTGAAGAACACCATCTTCAAGCCTAGTGTTCCGAGCAAGTGTCCTTTTGACCAGATCAGAAATGCTGATAACTTGCAGAAATGCTTGGCTGCATGGCCGCCTGCTTCAATTGGGCAGACAGCTACGACACCAAGGTAAGCACACCCGAGACTTTTTTTCGAGCATCACAGGGGCTGACAATCGACTACAGGACTGGAAGAGACTCGAGACTGTCATCGCACCCGAGCTCATCATCGATTACCGTTCGTTCCTTGACAAGATCTGGGAGGCCATGCCTGCCGAAGAGTTCGTCAAGATGGCTTCCGACCCCAATGTCCTCGGCGACCCTCTTCTCAAGACCCAGCACTTCATTGGCGGTACCAGATGGGAGAAGGTGTCGGACACCGAGATCATTGGCTGGCACCAGCTCCGTGTACCTCACCAGAAGTACACCGATGAGTCAAGATCCACCGTCGCTGTCAAGGGCCACGCCCACAGCACCAACAAGCACTGGTACAAGAAGGTCGACGGCGAGTGGAAGTTTGCCGGACTCAGCCCCGATATCCGTTGGTTCGAGTACGACTTCGACAAGGTCTTTGCCAGTGGCAGAGATTCTTTCGGCGAGGCCAAGCAGGCTGCTGGTAAGTCGAGACTTAGCTTGGGTATCTTCAGGACATGATCGCTGACATTGCTCGCAACAGGCATCCCCGAGAAGGCATAGATTGGCGTTAGTAGATATCCCCTTTAAGTGGTTACACCTTATGCATGGAGCCCGGCTGGGCCAGGGTCGACTGTCAATTTAGCGAATGAATGAATGAACATCAAGTTTTAATTGCCCATGCTTGAAGCTCCTGAGCTGAGATACCTATCACTAGTTATCGACGTGTCGGCGTTAGCGTGCGAGATGCCCTGTGCTCGAGAGACCGTCCCGATGAACTGCAACCGTCTCTCCTCCTGAATGCGCAATCGTGGCTAAACCTTGGCAGCAATATAAAGACTGGAATGATGGAAAGATTCGAGATTGATGAACCCGAATGCCGGTGCCGCCCCTATCTTTGACGCAACTCGAAGATCACCGTGGGGAATGGGTCAGGCAGGAGCGATCTTTAGCTTGAACACGTCAGGGCAGGAGCGATCCAGCTTGCACTGGTTGCACACGTGACGACGAACAACGGTCAACTTGGCAGTCGCTCTGTGTCTCGACGTTGCTCGATCAAAGCTCCTTCCTCTCCGACTCCCTTTCGCGCGCAAGCAAACAGCATCTTTTCCTTGTGCTATTCCCGCGGTTCCTTTTTCGTCTCGTCCTTTGCTTCCCGCTCCTGCTCTTATTTGCACCCGTGCTGTCGGTATGTCGCTTTCCACTTTACTCGTTCGCAGTCACTTTCCTCCCGACACCCTGGTAGCCGATCTCTATGACCACCTCGGTTTCGCCATCTCGTTTGGCGTCGCCATGAGGAGCTGCATCTGTCCAGTTCCGTCCTCCATCACCCAGCCCATCTCAGCCGCCTTGTTCGGGTCCCCGAGTCACACTCTGATCAGCATTGTCGCTACTGAGCTCGTGAGCACTTTGACTCTGAGAGCTTTCGCGTTGCTGCCGCGAATCCTCGACCCCGCCGAGGCTGCCGAGCTGGCTTTTCACCACGCTCCCGTCACATCCACTTCCCAATGCCGCCACCGTCACTGCACTACACCTTGCTTCAGCCTGCTGTCGCACCCCTTCGCCTAATTCACGCTGACCCCAGTGACAGATTCGCGAGTGAATTATCGTCAACGGACATTCCTTCGGCGCAAATACGACTCGTCTGAGCTTTCACCATCTACAAGCAGGAACTGCATCGAACACTCACGAACGTCTTCGATTTCTCACCTGTCTTTCCCACGCCATACATCTCCTGCTTTATTAAGCTTCTTCATAACTTGCGTCGATACTCCATCGCGACAAGCATCTCTTACCCATAACACCGCACGATTTGTGAGTACGCGACAATCCGCTCCTACAACTGTCTCGAGTCCCGTCACTGACTCTTGCTCTTCAGATCTCGGTGTTTCTAATCTATCTCGACTTTGCCACTACATCCATCATCGAAAATGAGCTTCCAACAATTCGGCGACTCTTTCCAGGGTCAGCAACCCGAGGAATCCGGCGCTCCCGCCGCTCAGCCCCAGCAGCCCCCTATGGGTCAGCCAATTGAGTCCCAGCAGGGCCAATTCCCTCCTACTCCTTCCGGCGCCCCTGGATCCGCACCTGGGCCTGGTTCCCAATCGGGCGGCGAGCCCAAGACCACTCTGTGGTATGTTGAACCACGAGGATGAACAAATGTGCGCGCATCAGCTAAGACAAGATACAGGATGGGTGAACTCGAGCCTTGGATTGACGAGAACTTCGTTAGAAGTGTCTGGTTCGGCATGGGCTACCAAGTCAACGTCAAGATGATCCGCGACAAATTCTCCGGGTGAGTAGCCTGAATATAGCTCGAAAAGAATGGATGGCTAACCGCACTGGCCTAGAAGTAATGCTGGATACTGCTTCGTCGACTTTGAATCCCCCGACGCAGCCACCAAGGCTCTCCAGCTCAACGGCACCCTCATCCCCAACTCGAACCGCCCCTTCAAGCTCAACTGGGCCTCTGGTGGCGGTCTCGCTGACCGTAGCCGCGACGACCGTGGTCCCGAGTACTCCATCTTCGTTGGTGATCTCGGCCCCGAGGTCAACGAGTACGTTCTCGTCAGCATCTTCCAGAACCGCTTCCCCAGCTGCAAGTCGGCCAAGATAATGTCAGACCCGATCAGCGGCCTTTCTCGCGGCTACGGTTTCGTCCGCTTCTCCGACGAGGCAGACCAACAGCGTGCCCTTACCGAGATGCAGGGCGTCTACTGCGGTAACAGACCCATGCGCATTAGCACTGCCACTCCTAAGAACAAGAACCAGCACGCCGGTCCCGGAGGCATGGGCGGTATGCCCGGCGGCCCCGTTGGCATGTACGGCATGGGTGCCCCTCCTCTTGGCTTCTACGGTGCTCCCCAGCCAATGAACCAGTTCACCGACCCCAACAACACCACTGTCTTTGTTGGCGGTCTCAGCGGCTACGTCACCGAAGACGAGCTTCGCTCCTTCTTCCAGGGCTTCGGAGAGATCACATACGTCAAGATCCCTCCCGGCAAGGGCTGCGGTTTCGTCCAGTTCGTTCAGCGTCACGCTGCTGAGATGGCCATCAACCAGATGCAGGGCTACCCCATCGGCAACTCGCGTGTCCGCCTCAGCTGGGGTCGCAGCCAGAACAACTCTGGCCCCGCCGGTACTCCCTACCGCCCTGCTCCCCCACCACCAGTCTACCCATCCATGGGCATGCCTCCCCAACACCCTTACGGTGGCTTCGCTCCCATGAAGGTTGGTGGACAGCAACAACAGCAGCAGCAGCAGCAACAGCAGTTCTGGTCGCCCGATGCCTCTAACCATCAACAGTAAGCAGTTTTTCCTTGAGCCTTGAGTGGTTTTTTAGCGGGAGTTGGACAGGTTCATGTGACTGGCTTTACTTCGACGAATCTATCCTGCTTATTGCATGCCCCCCTCACGACCTCCTTGTTCTTTTTCCCCCTCTCGGCGTCAGTCATTTCAGCAATCACACGAATTCAACACAGTCATGCGGCGATGGGATGGATGGGGCTCTTTACAAAAAGTTGCACGCTCTGAACTCGACAATGGCCGTGTTCAGTCTCTTTCTCTTTTTCTTATCTCTTTTATTCTTTTGTTTTGTCCATCGAGCAAGCACAGGAATGTCTATGCTTGCCTCGATGGCAAACGCCAATGTAGTTATTTGCTCGTTTACTATTACCCCTGCGTTTTCCAATTTTCTTACTACCCAAAAGGAGGGCGAAAATGGTATGAGTTTTGAATCTTTGAACGTTTTGAGCACGATCGTTTTACAATGTCGTCAGCCTCTTTGGGGCTTGATCTTGGGACTTGTCAGAGCGTTTGATGTGCCTTTGATGAGCATCTGAGGTATACACAGTCCTTGGAGTATCATGTCCGGTAGTACCGCTTTACATTTGTGTAGGCAATTTGGATTGACTGGTCTTCTGTAGGACAGATAGCTCAAGCACATAGTCACGTACCAATAGCTCGCTTATCTCATCTCAATCCACACAATGTACTAGTATCAATCAGATATCTCTTGGAGAGCGTGACGTTATGTGCTGCATGGCGATCTTGCTGCAACACACTTGTCAGCTCCATGTTCCTAAAGCAATATGAAAACCTGCATCGATGGCCCTCTTGCGTTCTCTCAGAATGCAATGTTTGGTTTTCAATTCTCTCTTGTCACACTCATCAACGTTCAAAGCCGTTCGTTTGCTTTGGTTTGTGTTTGTGTCAACATTGGTCTTGTTTGAGTCAATCGGTTTCAAGAAGCCTTTGGGACACGGAAGCCCTGCACCACTGCTGCTTGACCCCGAAAAGAGCCATTGCTCAGACGACAGCAGCGGTGACTGGATACCAACAAGCTGCGAGCTTGACAAAGTGATGGACATCCAGTCTGCTCGATGGGCAAGCAGGGTCACACTCCAGACAATCAATCCATGGAACTCTTTTGCTCCCAGCTGTAGATATAAACAGCAAAAACCACTGTTCAGACGCAACGATATCAAAAGACGACTATCCAATACCCTTCCCATGTAACTTGGAACGATACTTTTTCCAAAATGGAGTCATTTCCTCTAGCAAGTCATACTAGGTTACAAGCTACCAAACCGCACAATAGTTTTCCCGAACAAAACTCTAGCCAAAGAGATACAGGAGATGACGTTTTTTTTCTTCCATAACCCACATTCTCATTTACAAAGTATTTGCACGTTCCTATAGCTTAGCAATGTTGATAGCTTGTTCTTCCTAACGAGCCAATACTGTTTTCTGGGAGCTATGAAACCGCACAATGGCTTTCCCTGGACAAAAGTGTGGCCAAAGAGATTTGAGAAGTGACGGTATCTCCGTGGACAATGCTCCCATCCAAAGAAAAGCATCGTGCATTTTTATAGCTTGCATTTTCATGGCTGTCGACATGGTGAGCGGATGCTGGCTTTTAGAGCTATACAAACGCACAGTGGCTCCCGGCATAAAAGCGAGGCCACTGAGATGCGGTACACAACAGTATCTCTGTGGACAGCACTCGCATCCGGAAAGTATCGTGCGTTCTGGTATCTTGCATTGTCAGAGTACGTATCATACAGGGATGGATGAGAGAGCAAAAAGCATCATTTGAATCGTTATCTCATTAGGTACAAGCAATAAAACTTCGCATCCCGCGGACTCTGTGATTCGCACTCGCTGCCTCATCTCAACTATCCATGCTCAAGCGTAGCATCTGTTCGTCGGGAATGATACTGATACGGGTGTTCTTCGCAGGGTAGTGCTCGTGGACGGACCCGATCCGCTTGCGACCTCTGGGGACGTGTGCGGGACCCGAGACTGGTTTCAGAGGCATGTGCAGCACATTCTTGCCATCGCAAGCGTCCATAACGCAGGCAGGATACTGATCGCACGCTGTGTGCATGCTGATGTCGGATATGTTTCTCGTGTCTGAAGAGCCGTCGAGCATGCTCACGCCACGTTCGATCAATCCGGGAACGATAGCATTGGCAATCTCTTTGACTTGATCGCTGGACATTTTTGCTGTCTGCAGATGAGGAGGCGCATGAATGGAATCTGATAGAGAAGCTCCGAAGGTGTAGTCTGAAAAGTAGTCTGTAGTCAGATCGCTGAGATCGATATGACTCGTGTCTGTGACCATCTGGTCGGCCGCCTGAGTGTCGACAGACGTGTATGTGAACGGTTCAACCATGCCAGAGGTACCCATAGTAGGACAGACGAATTCACTGCCAGGCTTTTCGACGGGATAGGACATATGAGGCAGATGATTGTATGTGGAGGCGTCCTGTGGCTTGTTGAAGAGCGTAGCATTAGGCCAGGCAATACCTGCCTTGCGAAGAAGGTCCTGAGGAGCATGGATCCATTTGAAGTTGACAATGTCCTTTACGGGACAGAAGTGAGGTTTGCCGGTACCATTAGCCACGTAGAAGTATCCCTCGGACAGACCGACAGTGATGCGGCCAACATTGTCGGCAATGTGAAGTTGGAGTTGATTGCGCATGGCTCGACGAAAAGGAGGAAAGAGCAATTGGCTGGTTGGCGTGTTGAGGACTTGGTGTGGGAAGTTGCCATCTGGGTTGATCCTCTGAACTCTGCAGCAATTACATTATTAGCTTTATGTATGGCTTTGGATTGATTGATAGCTTACGCGACTGTCTTTCCGTCGATGGCGACGTGCATTCCCAGAACGACTTGGTGGCCCCTCACAAACTTGGGCGAGGACAGAATTGGCTTGGTCCAAGAGTGAAGGGAGATCTTGAAAGGCGTTCCACAGGGCAGCGAGGGGAGGTAAGTGTTGAGTGTTGGACACAGACCGATCGCTAGGCACACCGGTCAGCTTTGGCGCCATGAGCGCAGGCGTAGGCAGACATACGATTGACAATGCCATAGCACTCGGTTCGGAACTCTTGAAGAGGAGTGCCAGACGACCGCGGAAAGAGCAGGATGTCCCAATTCTCGAAGCGCATGATGAGATAATCAAAGTAATACGCTATGGATGTTTGGCGACACGTGGGATCTACACGTGGTGGTTGAGAAGGAGGATGGATGAGATGGGTTGAGAAGAAGAAAATACTTGGGTCGGCAAAAAAGGACAGCCTTTCTCAAGGAAGGTGCGATGCTGTGAAAATGCACAACTCTTTCCAGCCATTGATTACCGGTAGATTCTCGAATCTCGTTTCAGTATATCTCTCATCTCAAAACCATGGTGCCCTACTATAGTGAGAAAGTTGCTCTGGACCATCGTGAGAGGAAGCTGGGATTATCTAAGTAGGAGCCGAATATCCATCAGCCACATCTCACGCCACTTGAGCTCTTTCCCCATCGTGACAGCCATCTTCACTCCGAGTTGAGAGCACGAGATTGTTGGAAGTCATGGTTAGGTGATAGACCAAGTGGTGTTGCGATCGGTTTTCAATGGTCTTGCGTCACTGCTAATGGAGACGGGCTTCTGCAATGATCATTAGTATCTGATTTTGGTGGCAGTGTCGTGCACATACCTTCAGTGTTGACGATTTACCATGAAAGCAGCTTGCTAGAGAGTGAACTTCAAGACAAAGAACAGTCCCCTCTTCGACATGTTTATGTTGTCACGAAAGAACACTGCTCGTCTCTTGCACTGAGTTCACTCCACCTCAAACTATCCAATTCACCTGCAAACCTCTCGTATGAAACATCGCCTTGGCTTCTTTATCCTCTTCTTCTTCCTTGTACCACAAGGCGGTCGCACAACTGAACGTCTCAGCACGTTTGGAGTTATCCCTCTGGTCCCATTCGCGGCCACTAGCGTCTATCCCGGTTTCTGCTCTGGTCCGCACCATCGACCCTCGGGTTCATATCGTGCTTTTGTGTTGCTTTGCTTTCGTAGCTGGGACGGATCAGAGAGTATAGTATTGCATTCAATCACAAAGCCCTTAGCCCCTGTGCTACTTGATACTCAAAGTGTAGCGGTGTAAGGCACGAATGCCTTTCCCCTCAGATCAGCAGCAATCTGCATCGCCAAGGTCCTAGATACGAATCTTGCATGTGCAGTCCCACCCCCAAAGTACCATATACCTGGGTGACCGATGGGTTTGGCTAATCCTCTGATTTCACCCTCTGCATCCAGACCGAAGAAGTCGTCGAGGTGAGATGCGGTGTCAGGGCCGATGATGGAGGATACGCTTTCGCGAAGATTGCCTCTGAAGCCCGTGGCAAAGACGATCACGTCAGCGTCGACTTCTGTGCCGTCTTCGAAACGAAGACCGGTCTTTGTGTAGGAAGTGGGGAGAATGCCTGATTTGATCTTTGTCTGTTGTGATTGAAGTCTGTTAGCTCTTGCAAGTGTTGGGTAAAGGGAAAGGATCGAGTATATACCTTGCCAGACTCAAAGACCGAAGAAACAGAACCATGGTCGAGGAGATGTCCACCAAACTTCTCAACAGGGTTTGAAAAGAGGTCAGGATTTTGGTGGAAACTAAAACCGGCTTCACGAAGATAATCATAACGATGTGGTTCTTGGGCTTGGAGAGCTGCTGCGCCTGCCATGATCATCAATCGACCCATCGCATATGGACCTGTCAGAGACATTCTGTCCGATAGTCCTATATCGGTTTCAGGGTTGTAGAGGGCATCCTGAATGGGGTAGAGGACCGTGGATGACATGACGTGAGTAGTGCTGCGTTGAACAATGGTTATTTTTGACAAGTTGCTGTCAACCATGTTCTTGGCAATGTCGAAGGCGCTGTTGGCGGAGCCGATGATGATGCCTCTTTTACCAGTGAAGGCGTCTGCATTTCTCCAGTCGACTGAGTGTAGCATGGTGCCCTGATACTGGTCACGATTGGGATACTCAGGATACTTCGGAACGTCCAGACCTCCGCCAATGGCCATGACGAGGTGCTTTACTTTGATATGTTTGGGCTGTCCCTGTTTGCTGACAATTACGTGCCAGCTCTTAGTTCCTTCGTCCCAGCGTGCTTGGTTCATTGAGCTCGACAACCAGACTTGGATGTTGTGCATGTCCACGTATTTCTGCATGCCTTCGGCCAGATCTTTACTGCTGAGATTATATGGCTTGTCGGCGTAAACACGTTGGAATGGCATCTCACTGTAGCTATTCGAGAGATGTATATGTATGGAGTCGTATCGTTTGGTCCAATTGTCACCAACAGAATCGTTACGTTCGACGACGAGATAGGGGATGCGTAATGCATGCAGCCTGCCTGCAACACAAAGACCGGCCATACCGCCTCCGACAACAATGCAGTCGATCTCACCATCATCCTCGAGGTTCGCAGCGGGTGCAAACTTCGGGTCTGGGAGACTATCTGGGTTTCCATAACCGCCATGGTCTTTGAGAGCCTCGATGAATGTGCAGAGGACCCAGATCTTGTAGTCGCCATTTTCGTCGGGGACAATGTTGACCGAGCCCGAGCAATTAGCAGGCTGTGCTCCATTGGTCTCGAACGAAAAGACGACAGTTATCCATGCAGGGTGAGGTCCCAATCTGAATATTTGTGCCGTGTGTGGTACCAGTCTGAAATTGTAAGGCTTACAATTGGGTCTGAGTTCGTTCCAAACAGCGAGTATAGTGGATGCATTGTTGAAAGTCCGCTGATGCCCAGTAATGCTGAGAGAGTCTCTCCACATTGCATCTTCAGTCAGGTCGCTTTGCTGCAAATTCTGTAGACGAGCGATACATGAGGTGGCTACTGCATTGCAGTCGACATCTTCGTTGATCACAGCTCTGGGTAAGGCTCCCTTGAGCTGGCTGCTGGTGATCACTGGCGTTGGGAAAGCACGAGTCTGTACTGCTGCCATCGTTCAGATACAGGTGTGACGCGTTTGTCTGCCAGAAAGATTGAGGGCCTTTGGCCGTATTTATGGCTTCAGCATCGAACCTTGCCATGCATGCAGCTTACCGGACACAAGTTATCATCCCGTGTATCACTGACCGTAGATCAGAGGGGGTGCTGCTTGAGCTACGCATTAGACCTGTAGAGGAGCCAGCATGAGCGGCGAATATGCACCCAGAGGATCGGGATCGAGCACCCTCTTGGAAGGTCTAGGTAAACACAGTCACCGGTCTGGTCAACCTTGTCGAATGGGCTCCTCGCGGATGGATGCAAATGAGACAGGAGCAGCTACACTAGGGGTGTCAGATTGACGTAAGTTTACTGGTTTTTAACGTTCGTCAGTTTACTGCGTAAATTACCTCATATCCATGTCAATTTACCTCTTGAGCTTGGCGCACGACCTCTGGTACCTGCTCATTAAGCTCCTTATCGCTATATATAGCAACTTCGAGCTCAATGTTAGCGTAATAGATAGATGGTTCGATAGGTAGGTAGAGGTATAAGTTATAGCACGAATTTAGCATGTTTCTTAACTATTAACCTATTAATTTATTAGCGCTATAGCTCGTAAGACCTTATATAAGAACGATTAGTTTAAGGCTACTATTTACTATAGCAAACTATCTACCCGATATAAGTACTATTATATTAAGTACCTTATAGGTAACTCGTCTACCTATAAGGGTAATTACCTAAAAAGTTATATAGCGTTTTACTAATATATCTAGGACTTATTTAACTAGCAAAAACACGGTATCCTAGATGCTTACTACATAATTTAACAGGTTCTAGGATACTTAGTTACTACTACTAGGTCTAAGATTAATAATAGCGAAGGTAGTAGTAGTAATAAGGTTATTTAAGTACCTTAATAGTAGGAATTACATCGCTTATTTAGTTAAGCTATATATTAATCTAGTATGCTATTTAACTCCTTTATTAATAAGAGTTAGAAGGACCTCTTTAATAGGCTAAATTATATCCTACTAAGTAGGCATAAGTTAAGTAATAACCTACTAACCTCTACCTATAACGACATAAGGTATAAGGTAACTAATGTCATTAACTCGTAAGGCTATAGATGTTATCTAAACTTTATTAGCGATAAGTCTAATACATTAAATAAGAACCGGATCTTAAACCTCTTAGTTAACGCTAGTAAAGGCTAGGCCTTTTACCTTACTACTATTAGTACTAGATCTATACGCTATAATTATAAAGCGATATATAACCTAGTAGTATTAAAGATTAAGGATTAGATTAGTAACTTAAGGCGCTAGAACTCGCTATATATAGATACTTATATAACTTAGAGAGTAGTTTATAATAAACTTTTACGCTACCTAGAGACGAGGCATATATTTCTAGTTCTCTATAATGCGTATAGCATCTAATTACTCTTTAAAGACCTTCTTTATAGTAAAAGGACTATTAAAGTAATCCTATACTATAAAGAGGCTATAGAGTAAGCTTAAGTAATTAGTAAAGTCTTTTAAGGCGTAAATAAGTTATATAGTTTACTAGTTAATATAGCATCTAAGGATAATAAGAAGCTACGCGCCTTCGCTCTATTAGTAATTACTTAATAAGGTAGTTAGGTTTATGTTATTAACGCGCTAATTAAGAATAAACCTACGCTTAAAGTAGTTACTTAGTAATATCTAGAGGTGTTTAAGGAGTTAAAAACTAGTACTACTACGCTTAGTTATATACTAAGTCTACACTTCTAGTTCTAGCTTAAGCACCTCTATATGCTACTACTACTAATTTACTATACGTAGATTACCTCTAAAAGCGATAGATTAATAGTAGGTATAGTCTTACTACGCTAGTAAGACATAAGAGCTAATTTCTATAAAATTTAGCCTTCTCTTTCTTACCTTAAAAAGGTAATATAGCGAGTTAATAGGCGTCTTAAGATCTAGAGTTATAATATCTACTTTACTATAAGAGCTATTAACTACTTAGATCTAGAAGTAGCTTAACTTCTAGCTACTAACTATGCTTATATAGTTAAATTCTTTAAGCTATATATACTCTTTAAGAAATAGAACGCTTTTTTTAAGTAATTTAGCTAGTTCTAACGCCGTTATAAGGCCTTCTTAAATGCCTTCTTCTAGCATAAGTCTTTAAACCTAGAGCACTTTTAAGACTATATATCGGCATTAGCACTAGAGCTTACTAAATTAGCTCTACGCTTATTATTAATACTAGCGAATTTAGTCCTATTAAAGTAAGCCTTCTTAACCTTTAGTTTTATATAGAACTTTTTTAAAACATTAATAAGTACTATTAAAACTAACTAGTAGTACTTTATCTACTTAAATTTAAGGGCCCTCTAGCAATAACTATAAATAGAAGCTAAGAAGCGTAAGCTTAGAAGGAAGTAGCTTAATATTACTAAAATATAAGGTTAGGAGAGAAAGAAGTTACGTATAAAATACCTTACTATCTTAACTAGGTAAAAGGAAGTACTAATAGCGTAGTAAAACATACTAACTAAGGCTACTATCTAGTAGTAAGAGGTAGTATCTACTCTTAATTTATATAATATCGCTAACTAGCTACCTTCCTTCCTATTCTTTAGTACCTTATTTACCTTATTAACCTCCTTATTAGTAGCGCTATATATATATAGTTTATAGATGTTAACTTAAGGGAACTTATAAGCTTAACCCCTCTAGATTAACTAGAACGCTTAATACTATTTACCTTATTATAACCTCGTACTAAGCTAGTATACTATTACTAGTTAGAACGTTAAGTAAGAGGAAGGGCATAAATCTATTAATCTGTCGCTATATCTAAGTAGGAGTGCCTCTTAGAGGTGCGTAAAACTCTAAATTTAATAAGAAATTAACGAGATTCTAGAATTTTTTCTTATAAGATAGTTAACCCTAGTAGGAGGCCTTAAAACATCGATTTTATAAGGGAAAATAGGGTGTTTAGAGCCCTGTAGCGGGCAGCGTTATTTCTCGCGTGAAATCGGCGAAATCCGAGGTTTATTGACGTATGCGTAAAAAGCTTCTACGGTAAACAAGTTATTTACAAGCGCCACCCCTAAGCTACACCGGTTGGTGATCATCGTTTGGAGGAAGCCTCGGCACGACTCCCCGCTTCAACCTCTCTCCGCATCTCTTGACCTGCATTCATACCGGCACATAGCCGCCGTGATGAACTTTATATCCGTATAGAAGACGATGCGGTAGGTACATAGGTATCTGCATCTGTTCAGTTCATTCTGCAAAAACAACGTACACATTATGTCGGTGCCTACGCTTACCACACCTCTAACCACGCTGCTGGGGATCAAGTACCCAATCCTACTTGCTGGCATGGCTCGGACCTCATCTGGCCCTCTTGCCGCTGCTGTCTCCAATGCTGGCGGCTTAGGCACCATTGGTGGATTGGGGTATAATCCTCAGCAGCTTCGCGACATCATCACAGAACTAAAGTCACATCTTTCTTCTCCGGACCTACCTTTTGGCGTCGACCTGGCTTTGCCACAAGTAGGCGGCTCGGCACGAAAGACGAACCACGACTATACCCACGGACAACTGGACCAGTTGATTGACGTGGTAATCGAAGAAGGTGCGAAGCTATTCATCAGTGCCGTGGGTGTGCCACCGAAGAGAGTGATCGATCGCTTGCATGAGAATGGCATCTTGGTCATGAATATGGTTGGCCATCCTAAGCATGCTGTCAAAGCACTTGAGGCTGGTGTTGATTGCGTTTGTGCACAAGGAGGCGAGGGAGGTGGCCACACCGGCGATATCCCCGGCAATATTTTAATTCCAGCTGTCGTGGATGCGGCCAACAAGTACAAGAGTCCGCTGACTGGTGAACCTGCCTTGGTGGTGGCAGCGGGTGGCATATACAATGGACGGAGTTTGGCAGCGGCGTTGATGCAAGGAGCTGCTGGCGTGTGGGTCGGCACAAGGTAAACGTTGGTCAAACATGAAAGGATCCCGGAAGCTAACAATGATACGACAGATTTGTGGCAAGTGAAGAAGCCGGATGCTCGAAGCTACACAAAGAGGCCGTGGTGTCAGCCAAGTTCGAGGATACGTTGCGCACACTAGTTGTCAGTGGCCGACCACTTCGCGTGCGCATGAACGACTATATCCAGTCTTGGGAAGACAGGCCGGAAGAAATCAAGCGGTTGACTGAGCAAGGCATAGTGCCGATGCAAAAGGACATGGATGACGATAAGGACGTCGATTTGCCATATCTGATGGGTACGGTCGCCGGTGTGATTGGAGATATCAAGCCCGCGAAGAGTATTGTCGAGGATATGGTCAAGGAGGCTGTCGATATGCTGAAGAGAGGGCAGAGTTTTGTCGCGCGCGACAGCAAGTTATAGATCGAGAAGTCTTGTATATAAATCAGTCAGTTTCAGCAACGACACCATCTCAATATGTCCTCTTCAGCACCTGGCTCAAAAGCCAGAGAGCAGATGAGAAAAAGGCTCAGACCCAGAGCAAGCTCCAGGCCCGAAGAAAGTTTCCAAAAATATACTTGATTGCTCAAGTTTCCAACAGGGAATATTTTGCAAGGCCCCATGAAAATCACCTTGTGAGGGATTACGCACCGAGTCCTTCGACAGCTGCCTCAAAGGATCAACTTCTCAGTTCCCAGTGCTCACTCTGATACTTCCCTCCTGCCATCTCAAAAGTTGCCGAACACTCTAGAGACCCAAGTTAGCCACGAAACAGTAAGAGCGTTGTTTCCGACGCGACTGCCTCCAAGAAAGGTGAGAAGGAGCTGTCGCTGGTTCAACCAGATGTGCAAAGCACAGGAATGCTCGTCGCGCCAGATCACTCTTGCAGCTTGTTCTCCCATAGATCTCCCCGCCACGGAGCGAAGTGGAGGGTATGCGGACAGTGATCGCTTCAAACGCCATCCAGAGGTATGAGGACTGCCGTCACTTCAAAAACCAGAACTGGATAGCGCACGGATTCTCGTCTCGTTATACCAACCCTGTCACCCGGGCCGCAGAAGTAGCGAGTGAAAGGAAAACCTCACGAAAACAGAAGAGAAGTATGAAGAAGAGAAGGAGAGAAAGGGGAGCGAGCAAGATTTTATACCTGTGAGAGCTGGCAAGACGGATAACTCCGGTGGACAACATGAGCCAGCAGATATGAGTTGATTATGAGCACGTTTCTTACCAACACCTGACCTACCTTGATGGCACATGACACAGTGATTGGATGTTATTAGTCGACGTCCCGACCAGAACAAGGAGCTAGCACGAAGCGATTGAATATCACAGTCAAAGTGTTTGGCTGGACTGTGTCTGTTTGGTCGTGAGAGATCGCCTGGAGTTCGGGCGAGGTCTGAAAATGTTGACGTGAGCTTTCGGGATCCGAGCTGCAATGGTCGATTGGCCAGAGTTTCAATGTTGACGCAATCCAGGTAGATGCTGGCAAAATAGACGGACCGCGTTAGAGATGAACAATAGTAAATTGCCTACCACACCCAGACCAGACCAGAACGCCCATGACTTTTGTGTATCGCATAAAATCGTCCCTGCCTGTCAGCACAACGGACGCGCAGAACATGACTGGGGAAAAGAGGAAGATATGAATTGTCGGCGAAGCTTTTTGTTTTCGTATTTCCTTTTTTTCTTGTCCAGCTCCTTGCTAGAAGAAACTACGCAGCAGCTCCCGACCCATCAAAAAAGACTCCCACGCGACATCATCGTAATCAGAGAACTTTGCACTTTTGCGCCCGCAACGAAACTCCCCTTCAGCATCTCCCCAAGCCAGCGGTATCATAGAAGAGGGTTGAGGTGAGAGAGGTAAACATCGACGAGAGGGTGGAACAGTCGATCGATCTTCGGAATAGAAAGTGTTGCGGTTGACGGTTTTGGAAGGGAGGTACGCGTTGGTCGCTTATCGGAGACGGCGGGCCTCACGCTCGGACTCGAGCAGGCAGAGGATGTCGTCCTCACGGACTGGAGATGTGGTGTTAGTGGCTGAGATTGACAGATGCGCTCGCACAGCGGCGGCATGGGCGAGAGAATCGTACCGGGACCCTTGACGTTACGGATGATGGAACGGGTAGTGTCGTCCATGAACTCAACGCGGACCTGGGTAACACCACCACGAGAGCCTGTGTCGCAAGAGATCCGTCAGTAATTTGTTCTGCAAATCGTGCAATCCTCCATGACCGTGTCCGAGTTGTCCAAAGTGTCTTTCCCCAAGTGCGCGCTCCTCTTCTTTCCAATAGACTCTTCCCAGACTCTTTCTCTCGGCGGACGATGGAGGATTGTCGTTGTTCTGCTGAGTGAACGTACCGGTACGGCCGAGGACGCGGGTGACCTTGACGAGCTTGACGGGGACCTTGGCGGATTCCATTGTGAAGTCTTGTGTGATGAGCTGAGATAGTTTCTTCTGTAACTGGGCGAGGGAAGGAAAAAGGCGTCGACTGGGGATCGAGAATCTGCACACGGAGCGAGCGTCTGACTGGGGGAGCGCCCACTGAAAATTCGAGGCTTGGCGCTTTCGGTGTGCGCCCTGGGCCGGCGCTTTAACCGATGTCTTTCCGTTCTTCTTGAGGCCCGTGCAGACTCGTGTCTTGACGGCAATGACGGAGTCGGATGCGGCGAACGCGCGACAGCTCGGGGAAGACAAGTGGCCGTACACGTTTCAAAAAAGTTGCCGACTATTAGATCAAGACTCATCCAAACACCTGTCACTTTGTCAAGAGTCATGTCGAGTGCTGTTCTGAACTAGACTTCTGATCAAGGACTCTCCTTCTTCTCTTCGCCTGGACTTCTGTATCTTGTCCAGGAAGCTATCGACTATTCTATATTTCCCCCCTTGAGACCCTCGCCAACATGGCCAGACTCGGAGGAATCACCCACCCCTTTGTCCTTTTTGCGATACTGTTCGTCGCATTTGCCTCGACAGCATCTGCAGCGTCAGCAGTACTTGGAATTGATCTCGGCGGTGCATATGTCAAAGCAGCAATCGTAAAGCCAGGAGTTCCCCTCGACATTGTCCCCACCAAAGACTCGAAACGCAAAGAAGCCGCCGTCGTTGGTTTCAAACCCGTGTCTGGTTCCGCTCTCGAATTTGGATCTTACCCCGAACGACTTTATGGCGGAGATGCTCTGGCCCTCGGTGGTCGCTTCCCTGGCGATGTCTTCACCAACCTCAAGACCCTCCTCGGCCTCGTTCCTGGTGAACACGCCGACTCTATGATCAAGAACTACCACGCACGCCATCCCGCAGTCAAGTCCAACTTTGAGCAAGAGAAGGGAGCTGTCTCGTTCGTACCCAGTGCCTTTGGCTCGTCTGAAGCACCATGGAGTCTCGATGAGTTGCTGGCCATGGAGCTCAAGAATATCCGCGCAAATGCCGAAGCAATGTCTGGCGGCAAGGGAAGCTCTGTCACTGATGCTGTCATCACCGTTCCCGTCCACTGGACTGCCGACGAGAGACGTGCTATCCAACGTGCCGCCGATCTGGCTGGTATCAACATCATGGCTCTCGTCAGCGATGGACTGGCTGTTGGCATCGACTACGCCGTCAAGCGCACTTTCCCCAGCGTCAGCAAGGGTGAGAAGCCCGAGTACCACATGGTCTTCGACATGGGTTCTGGTTCGACCACTGCCACCATCCTCAGATTCCAGTCCAAGGACGTCAAGGACATCGGCCGCTTTAACAAGACCATTCAGGAGGTCGCCGTCATGGGCGCTGGCTGGGACAAGACTCTTGGAGGAGATGAGCTCAACGCTCTCATCGTAGATTACCTGGTCGACAGCTTCGTCGCTAAGCCTCAAGCCGTGAAGGCTGGCATTACCGCCGAAGAAGTCAAGACCCACGGCAGAACCGCTTCTAAGATTTGGCGTGAAGCCGAGCGCGCAAGACAGGTTCTCAGTGCCAACTCTGAAGTTAGATCGAGCTTCGAGGGCTTGTACAAGGATATTGACTTCGCCACCAAGCTCACCAGAGCCGACTTCGAGAAAATGGCTGCTTCCCACGCTGACCGTATCCAAGCCCCTGTTCAACAGGCTCTGGATGCTGCCAAGCTGTCTTTCAAGGATCTTGACTCTGTCATCCTTCACGGTGGTGCTATCAGAACCCCGTTCGTCCAGAAGAAGCTCGAGTCCATGACTGGCAAGCACACCGAGGTTCGCAGCAACGTCAACTCTGATGAGTCGGCCGCTTTCGGTGCTGCGTTTAAGGCCGCCGATTTGAGCCCCAGCTTCCGTGTCAAGGAGATCAGAGCTCTTGAAGCCGCTACCTACCCTGCAGGCATCAAGTACCCCGCGGATGGCAAGGAGAGATCGCAAAAGCTGTTCGTCCCTACTTCTCTGGCCGGGTCTGCCAAGGAGATCACCATCAAGAACCTTGACGACTTTACTTTTGGCATCTTCCAGACTGTTGGCAGCGTTGATCGTCCGGTCACCGAGGTCATCACCCAAAACTTGACCGCTTCCGTTGAGACTCTGTCCACCAAATTCGGTTGCTCCAAGGACGAAATCTCTACCAAGCTCAAGCTTCGCATCAGCCCTGTTGACAGCATTCCTGAGATTGTTTCTGCTTCAGTCAGCTGCGAGACTGAGGGTGGCAAGGCTGCTGGTCTCGGAGACTCGGTCAAAGGACTTTTCGGATTTGGATCCAAGAAGGGCGACCAAGAACCTCTCATCGAAGACGAGGAGGTAGAGACCGTGAAAGAGTCTAGCTCATCATCGTCCCGCTCTTCCTCCAGCACCAGTAGTGCCAAGTCAAGTGGATCGGCCACCCCTGAGGCTGATGCCAAGAAGAAGCGTACTGAGACTATCCCTATCAAGCTCACCACTGTTGTCAAGGGCCTTCCCCAACCTGCACTCGAAGACATCAAGTCCATGAAGGAGCGTCTTGCTGCCTTTGACCGCTCGGACCTCTCTCGTACCCAGAGAGAAGAGGCTCTGAACGTTCTCGAAGCATACACCTACCGCACTAGAGATCTCCTCGAGAACTCTGACTTTGTCGGTGCCTCGACGGAGGCTATCAGATCTCAGTTGACTTCTCTGCTCAGCAGCACTAGTGACTGGCTTTACGGGGAAGGCTCTTCGGCAAAGGTTGAGGCTTTCAAGAGCAAGCTTGCTGCTCTCAAGGCTATTGTCGACCCCGTCCAGAAGCGCAGAGAAGAAGCCGCTGCACGTCCCGAGATCCTCAAGTCGCTGCAAAGCTCGCTCGATCAGACAAAATCCATGGTCGACGCCATCGGCAAGCAGATTGCTGCCTCCATCTCTTCCGCCTCCGAGGCAGCTCTATCAAGCAGCACCACCACCACCAAAGCAGCCCCTAGTCCCAGCTCTGCCGACGACCTTGACGATCTCGAGGATGTCGACGCCTCAAGCACCTCTTCATCAGCCAAACCCAGCGAATCCCCTGCCCTGATGCCCTACACCTCAGACGACCTCACCTCCATCACCTCGGCCTACGAGACCGTCGCTGAATGGTTGAAGACCAAGATCGCCGAGCAAGACAAACTTCAAGCTTTCGAGGACCCAGCATTCACGGTCAAGGAAGTGGAGGCCAAAGCCAAGGAGCTCAACAAAGCGCTTATGGATATGGTGACCAAGAAGATGCAGATGCCCAAGCCTAAGGCTAGCAGTAGCAGCTCGAAGAAGCCGAGGGCGTCAAAGAGCAAGAAGATGAAGTCGACGAGTAGTGAGACGGCGACTGAGTCGCCTTCTGCCAGTGCTTCTGTTGTTGTTGAGGAGGAGGATAAGCCTATTGAGCATGAAGAGTTGTAGAGCATTTCTGTTTCAGCGTAGAAGATATATCAAGTTTTGCCTTTTTACCGTTTTACATCCTGTCTGAAGTCACAAGCATTGCCAAAGTAAAGTTCTATCCAGTTGTGTTGTTATTTTGCATGATATCTATTTCTCCCTTGACCCATGTTCATCTCGCACCAACAGCACCATGCGGCACACCCTGCCTCCTCCTCGCAATGGCCTCACCCATCGCATTCCTCACCTCGACGTTACTCCTCACAGTATTGTCCACCAAGAACCTCTTCATGCGACCTCTCATCTCCCTCATCGCTGCCTCATCACCAGCAAACGGCGTCATCTCCAATCCCATCAACATGTTGGCTTCATTCTCAAGCGCTTGTCCCAAAGCACTGATTCTTTGTAATTGCTGCTGAGACACCTCATCATTTTGGTTGGAAGCAGCAGCAGCAGCGGCTTCTGGAGAAGTGATCAAAGGACCGATTTGAGAGAAGGCGATGAAAGCCGTGAGGATGAGTTTTCTGAGCAGGGAAATGAGTTGCCAAGGTAGGAATTGAGGATGTGTGGGTATGATTGCGAATATCGGGTTCGCCATCTGCATCAACAAGCGAGGAAATGTTGGGTTGGTTAGGCAATGCACTTCAAACACCCCCAATGCTGCCAGTGCCAGGAATCTCCAAAATGCAGCTTGTTTGATGTATCCCAGGAAGCCGAGAAGGGTTAACACAGCGGCAGTGCCTGAGTAGTAGAAGAAGAGGTTCCGAAGGCCGATGGTGAGGAAATCGGGGATGGAGGTTGGTTGGGGCCGCCAGAAGAAGATGTCTGGACCGAGGCGGTCGTAGGCGAAGCGTTTTGTTGGGTCGATGAGAATGTCGCGGCAGAATTTTAGATGGACGTAGTAGGATTCTGCGGTGGTGCGGTCGGAGCCTGGGGATACTTTGTCCGGGTGGTGGAGCAGTGTTCTTTGGGTATTCATCAGCTTTGTTTCTTTCGTCGAAAGGTTGGAGGGGCAGCGATAGGGAACTTACAGTCTTCGGAAGCGACTGTTGATTCCTCTTTCGTTGACATCGAGGCCTACACCGAGGTCTTGGTATAGGTTTCCTGCCGTGCGGAGTTGAAAGTCGGCTTCGTAGATTGTGTAGAGGAGGTAGGCTACGATGACTAGGATGTTGATTCTTCGGCGGTGTTGAACAAAGGCCCTGCTTCCAGGCTGTGGTTTGGGGTCACCTGCGCGTATCCAGACGGCATAGAAGGCTGATTGGACCCATCCTGTTACCAACTGTAGAATTGATAGTCAGCCATCGATTCTTTGTTTCTCTTTACTTAATCACAATGGATGATCTGACATTATGGCAGAGGTAGAAGTAGAGTCTCGAACGGAAGAAAAATATTGAGGACTCGATGGTCTGGTCCCCTGCAAAAAGCAGAGGATGGTCGGGGGGAATATGCCACATATTGATGATTCGGGGAGTGGAAGATATTGCAAGATGGGAAACACGAAAGGTACACTTACATTGGGCAGGATATACCAACCAGCTAAGGAAAGCAAATTGTCAGACATGATTTATTAGTCTGAGCAGGATTGCGAGTAGAATGGATGGTTCGAGGTCGAGTAGACATGGACGTGTAAACTAACGCAGCCCCCGGGGGGTCAAAGAAGCCTTGACTCGCGGGTGTGCACGGACTCAGAACTGCTTTGGCATGTGAAGCCAGCGAGTTTGAGGTGTCGAGTGGAAATTCTTTTTTTGTTCTCTCGCGACAGCAATAATATCCAATTGCCGCTCAACCACACGACATACACACAACGCACATAACGCACATAATGTCAACAGATAACACGGCAAACACACCAAAGTCCGCAAAGACGAAAAAGAACAAGGACGACAAGTCAGCAAAGAAGCGACGACACGACGAGCAAGCCACAGCACCAGGAGCAGAAGCATCAGAACCCACAATCGAGAGCCTACCAAAGCGTCCGCGCATTGCCTCGCCAGCTGCACACGCGGACGCAACCAGCACATCACCTTTTGTCAAGCAAACCTCATCCTTCTACCTCCCTCTGTCGCCAATCTACCACGCCTTCCCCGTCGACGGCCTCTGCGCAGAGCACATCTCCCCTCTACTCCTCACCTACCACCCACCCCTCGGCGGCGTTATCCTCTCCTACTCCAACCCACGCCTCTCCAACACCCCCGCCAACGCTCCCTCCTCGCGTGACGGTCCAGATGCCTCTCCCACCGTTCTCGCAAAGTCAATTGACGAATACGCCGTTTCCTTCATCTGGCTAACCGTCGATTTCATCCTGCTACGCCCCACCCCAGGCGCCGTCATCGAAGGCTACGTCAGCCTCCAGAATGAATCCTACCTGGGTCTCGTGTGCTGGAATTTCTTCAACGCAGGCGTAGACCGCAAGCGCATTCCCTCGACTTGGAAATGGGTGCCCAATCACAATGCCAATGCCGGCACCAAGAGCAGCACCGATTGGATGAGGGGTTTGCGCAACAAGAGTGACGAAAGCAGTGGTCATTACGTTGATGAGAATGGCAACAAGATTGAAGGAAAAGTCAAATTCACAGTCAAGGATTTCGAGTCTGCGCCCAGCACGGAGCGTGAAAGAGGCTTCTTGAGCATCGAGGGTACGCTGTTGAGTCCCGAGGAAGACAAGGCGTATGACAAGGAGCTCAAGGCTGCGAGAAAGGTGCCGAAAAAGAAGAGGGTGCCTGCTTTGAATGTCAACCCTGAGTAACGAGAGAGAGGGTCTCTATACATTTTTACTTTCTGTTTCTTTTTTCGTACATGAGCGTCTCTTACATGTACTCACCATGCCCATCTATATCCTGCGACAAAGCCATCAGATCTACCTTTCCAATTCATCCGCAAAACAGCTCCGAAAATCCCATGCATTCAGATAGCAGAGAGTTCACAATCATTGAAGAAGATCAAAACTTGTTTACCGAACTCGCCCAACTTCCTTGATTTTATCGGCTTGCCATCCGCGCTGCCGACACGAGTCAACACTGGTTACTTATCATGAAGAAACAGAAGGTGTTGTTATGATGTTTTGAAGATTTCTTTATTCATTCTTCTCGAGTTCGCGAGAGCTCTACTCTAACTATTTACGTCCATCTCTTATCTCGAAAGAGCCAGTCCGGCCAATATCCTCCTTCTCTTCAGCCCAGCTAAAGTACTTTTTGTCTTCTCTCCCAATTCAAAACAGAGCCAGTCCATAAGAAGATAGAAACATCCGGCCCGTGGGCATCGCCATGCAATCGCTAATGCTAAAAATCAACAGACAAGCAACAATAAAAACAAGACATGTAGAACATGTCGAACAAAAACAGAGAAAAGAACAAGATCATGCAACAATGCCATCACCCTCGATCATCTCCTTGAGAATATCACTGCCTGGTCCCTTGAGAGCCGAGAGCAGCTCAGCGTGACCAACACAAGCAGCCATTCTCTTGTCATCGCCCATTGCTGCACCGGTGAATCCAGATTTGGATCTTCTGCTGGGTGTACGCGAAGGTGTCAAGGGCATGGAGAAGGAAGAGGCTCCTTTTGCTTCCACAGCAGAGACGAGTGAGAGTGTCTCCAGGCCACTGACCACGTCCCTAAACTCAATGCTGCTGAGAGCGTGTAACATATTCTCGCGACTGCAGAGGGTGCAGTAGGCTTCGAACAATTGCTTGACAGTCGGCGCGGAATTTGCATGCTTGGAAGGTGTCATTGGAAAGGTGACCACGCTGGGTGCCTCACGCTTCTTCTTCTCCAAAGCTGACAAAGCGCACAAGACAGCTTTCTGTTGCAAGTTAAGAGATGCCAGACGTTGAGATGCTCCATTGCTAAAAACAGCGGCAGTAACTTTGGCGACATGAGCAATCGTCGCTCTCGGCGCAGTCTCGAGTGTCAAGTGACTGATAGAAGGGAAGAGCGTGGTCTGGCGAGGGTCTTTGAGCGCCGACTTCTGGAAGGCTGCCAATTTGACGGCGGGAGATGCAATGTTCGGGTTCTCCTTCAGCGGCGTCTTCGACGGGCTGTCTTGCAGACGAATGCGTGCTTGCTCAACCTTCGTCTCAGACTCGATCATGTCGACAGCTCTCCTGCAGATATCGAAGGCCTTTCGGAGATCACCAGTCTGAGACGCGACCTTCTTGGAGCAGAATTGAATGGCTGCGGGATGTAAGAATGGAATGAAGTTGGGATCTGCCAGAGAAGCATTCAATCCCTTGAGTTTCGATGTGATGATATTCGCAATTTGAGGAGCGGTGTATGGCATGAATGGCAGCAGATTTGGTTTGAGATTGCGTGACTTGAGGCGAGGCAGAAAACGGTCAGTTAGATCGAGAGCGTTAGCAATGCCAATAAGAATGAGATTTGACGAAGGCTCCATTGACCACTCAAAAAGGCTGTACAACAATTTGAGATCCAGATCGACAAGGCGATCGATTTCATCCAGGATGACAATGTACTTCTTCTCCTGCTCAAAGAAGTTGGGGCGTAGGATATCGAAATCTGCGGCGCGCCCAGAAACGCTGTCCAGACCCAGGTCTTTTGACAATGTGTTGGCAAGGTCTTTGGCTGTTTTGACACTCATACAGTTGACAGTCGAGATGATCATTTCACGTTCTGACTCAGATGCAAGGTCTTGACAAACTTGACCAACAAAAGCACTCTTTCCGGTTCCTGGTGGTCCTGAGATGTAGAGACATCCGGCATCTGCAGAGTCGAGGCGCTCTGATATAAATATAGACAACTGTTTCTTCTCTTCCTCTCTTCCAATTAAAACGCCAGGGTCCGTACATCTTGAGAAGATCTGGCGGGCTTGGTTGTACACATTGTTGGCGGCACTTGATGGAGTGTAAGGACTGCGAGGAGTGTCGGGGCTGCTAGAAATAAGATGGCGGTGCCTTGGTGTGATTGTGATTTTTGAGGCGAGCGCATCTCGGTGTCGTGGTGTTTGCGGTGTAGCAAGTGGGCTTGACTTTGCGGGAACAGATGATTTGGTAGTCTTCGAAACAGAGAAGTGGGCACTGATCTTATTTGGTGACGATACTACGCGTTTCGAGGGAGTGGGTTTGAGTTGTGTTGCAGGAGAAGATATTGGGTTGAAGAATGGGTTGTCGTTTTCGTCGTTCCCTAGGACCAGAGTCTCGCGGCGCTTTGCCCGGGTCTGTATGCTGCTGTCTGATGCTGTTCACACGATCAATATCTGAGCACGCGTACAGTGCTGATGATTTTTACCATTCGCTGAACTCCGGGTACGTTTGCCCAGGACAGAAGCTGACATTGCTAGTGATGAGAGAAGTCGCGACTGTGATTATGATATTATGAAAAGGAGAAGGTGTAAACAATATGATCAATGTGTCAATGTTCAATGAATGGGAAGGAGCGACTCGAGGAAGGCGCGTAAGGACGCGGCACGCACAAAGTGCATTTTTAGCGCGAAACGAGCCTCACGCACGGACTCTCTACACATTCCATCGACGTGCTGCATCGCGACAGTCGTCCACAATCTAGACTCGTCGAGCAGTCGCAAAGCCATGGCCTTTGGCAGAAGCAGTCCGCCGCCTTCTCAACCCTCGGCCAAGAAGCAGCAGTCCATATCCAGCTTCTTCACCCCTAAGCAGCCCGCTGCTAAGAAGGTCAGCGCGCCCACGCCATCCACGACCAAAAGACCATCGATATCCAATGCACCTGAACCCACAAATGATGCTCGAAACACCATTGTGAACAGCAGTCCGCCTAGGCCGAAGCGTCCGTTTGAAGAGTACAGCGACAAGGAACAAGACTTGCCGGATCCCAAGAGAACGCGTCAGGATGGTAGCGACTGGGAGAACGAGGCACCATTACCCGCTGTGTCACAGCCGTACCGACCTGCCGCTGCCAATGGATCTGCGCGTATCTCGGACCGTACAGCCAAGTACATCTTCTCAAGTTCTCAGCCCGACCAACCTCTGCCAAATGACAAAGACGACGATGCCGTTCGCAGACAGAAAGAGCGTTTGCACCAAAAGTTCGTGAAGAAACTCGGCAGACCTGACAGTCTTATCGACATCAGGCGTCGTAATCATTTCATTGACGAAGAACAACCTGACGGCGAAGATGATCCTGACGAAGAAGAAGAGGAAGTCCAAAAGCCTGCCAAGGGTAGAAAAGGTCCTGCCGTTCGAAAGACCGCCAGTAAACTCACACCTATGGAGAAGCAAGTCATCGATATCAAGAAGAAACACATGGACACTCTCCTGGTTGTCGAAGTGGGTTACAAGTTTCGTTTCTTTGGTGAGGATGCCCGCATCGCTGCAAAGGAGTTGCAGATCATGTGTATACCAGGAAAAATGAGGTTCGATGAACATCCTTCCGAAGCACACCTTGATAAGTTTGCTGGAGCGAGTTTTCCTACTCATCGTTTGCATGTTCATGTCAAGCGTCTCGTCTCTGCCGGACACAAGGTTGGTGTCGTACGTCAACTAGAAACGGCTGCATTGAAGAAGGCTGGCGACAACCGCAACACGCCGTTCGTCCGCAAGCTCACGAATCTGTACACAAAGGGCACCTACATTGATGACGTAGAAGGTCTGGATGGCCCTGTGGCTGCACCAGCTGGAGGTGCTCCTGCAACCGGTCATCTACTTTGTCTGACCGAGATGAACGCTGGAGGTTCAGGGACTGATGAAAAGGTGCGCCTCGGCATTGTCGCTGTTCAGCCCACCACGGGCGATGTGATCTACGATGACTTCTACGATGGCTTCATGCGAAGTGAGCTTGAGACTCGTCTTCTTCATATCGCTCCTTGCGAGTTCCTCATCGTTGGTTCTGTGTCCAAGGCGACCGAGAAATTGGTCGAGCATTTGTCAGGAAGCAGAACAAATGTTTTTGGAGACTGCGCACGTGTAGAGCGCACGGAAAAATCACAGACATTCGCCGCTCAGGCGCACACGCACATATCCGACTTCTACGCTGGCAAGATGCAGTCGGACAATTCGTCGGAAGAGAAGTCTGCCATGCTCGACAAGGTTCACCAATTGTCTGAACCTGTCACGATGTGTCTTTCGGCTATGATTACTCATCTGACTGACTACGGTCTTGAGCACGTCTTCGATCTCACCAAAAACTTTCAGTCTTTCAGTGCGCGCTCTCATATGCTTCTCAATGGTAACACTCTGTCATCGTTGGAGATTTACCAAAATCAGACAGATCACACCGAAAAGGGCAGTCTGTTCTTCATCTTGAATCGTACACAAACTCGCTTCGGTCAACGTCTTTTACGCAAGTGGGTGGGTCGTCCACTACTCGACCAAGAACAGCTTCAGAAACGCATTGGCGCTGTGGAAGAGCTTCTCGATACTGATCGTGCTATTCCCACTGATCGTATCAAGAACCTCCTCGCTCATGTCAGGGGTGATTTGGAGAAGTCATTGATCAGAATATACTACAAGAAATGTGCCCGTCCGGAGCTCGTGTCTGTTCTCCAGACGTTACAAAAGATCTCGAACGAGTACGCACATGTCAAAGCTCCGAAAGATTCTGGTTTCGAGTCACCACTGCTAGCTGAAGCTATCGCGTCATTACCGCTCATATCTGAAGATGTTATATCTTATCTCGAGAGAATTGACCTTCAAGCGGCCAAAGACGATGACAAGTACTCCTTCTTCCGCGATCAGTATGAAACCGAAGAAATCACTGATCACAAAGTCGGCATTGCTGCTGTCGAGCATGATCTGGATGAACATCGCACTCAAGCTGCGGAGACACTCAAGAAGACTGGCAAAGTCAACTACGTGACCGTCTCGGGTATTGAATTCTTGATCGAAATTGAGAACATCCATCTCAAGAGAGTACCTGCTTCGTGGGCCAAGATCAGTGGCACCAAGAAGGTGTCTCGCTTCCATACACCAGAAGTTGTCAAGTTGATTCGCGAACGTGATAGAAGCAAGGAAGCCCTTGCCAATGCGTGTGACGCTGCTTTTGCCGAGTTACTTACGGAAATTGGTGCCAAGTACCAGACCTTCCGCGATTGTATCCAATCGTTGGCGACACTGGACTGCCTCCTCTCACTAGCCGATATCGCGAGCCAACCTGGCTACACAAAGCCTGAGTTCATCACCGACAGCGACGAGGTGCGAATCGAGGTCAAAGAAGGGCGTCATCCAATGGTCGAGCAACTTCTTCTCGATTCGTACGTGCCAAACGATATTGAACTATCTTCCAAGGAAAGGGCTCTTCTCATCACCGGACCAAATATGGGCGGCAAGTCATCCTACGTCAGGTCAGTGGCGTTGATCGGTATCATGGCACAGATTGGAAGCTGGGTCCCGGCGTCAGAAGCAAGGCTAACTCCGCTGGATGCGGTCTTCACACGTATGGGTGCATTCGACAACATGCTTAAGGGCGAAAGTACTTTTATGGTTGAACTTTCCGAGACTTCAGACATTCTCAAGCAAGCAACGCCCCGATCCCTCATCATCCTGGATGAACTGGGTCGTGGTACGAGTACTCACGATGGTGTGGCAATTGCGCAAGCTGTGCTGGACTATGTTGTACGCGAGACTAAGGCACTTACCCTGTTCATCACCCATTACCAGGCACTTTCGCGAATGGCCGAGCGATACGAAGCGCGAGAACTTCGTAACGTCCACATGCGCTTCACTGAAGAAGTTGTTGGCGACGATCATACAGACATTACTTTCCTGTATGAAGTTGGCGAAGGTGTCGCACATCGCAGTTATGGCTTGAATGTGGCAAGACTTGCTGGGCTGCCGAAAGATGTGCTTGACGTCGCAGCGATCAAAAGCACACAAATGGAAGAAGAAGCAAACAGAAGGAAGATGGCACACTTGTCGAGATTGCTTTCCTCCACCCTCGAAAACGACCAGCCACTCAGCACTGAGTTGCTCATGGCTGGCCTTGATATGATGTAGAAACAGCCTGGGACAGGCGCATGCTGTCAAGCAGCCAGTTTTGAAGCTCGATATTGCTTGATCGAAGATACCCCTTTGCTGTGTTGTGGTATGTATTATCCATGGCTGCTTGCTCGAGAAATGATAGACAAGACAAACCCAGTCATTCAAACAACCAGCACTACCAGATCATGTCGCCGATAGAAGAACTGTAGGCCTGGTCAATCGTTGGCACACATACATCGGTAGGTCAAGTCCCAGCATTATAGCGATATGTCATAGTCACGTGTATACACATATGCACTCACAAAACATAGCGCTCGCACACAACCCGATTACCCAAGGACAGCGTGCATACTGCCTCAGGAAGAGCTGCGGCGTAAGTCGCCAATAATCTTGGTCATTCAAATTGACTTCCGTCTTACTGGCGTTCCTGGTCAGCCAGGCCGAGGTTCACTACTCAAGAGCGATAGATCCGTTCTCGATTTCAGTGGTGTGAAATTAGCATACCTATCAAATGCTCGAAAGGCATCTCAGGGTTACAGGCTCATCCGCGGCTGATCCCATGCTGCGGTCAGGCCCAAAAGGTCACCTGCTTCCCGCAAGCTTTCCCAAGTTTAAGCTTCGCTCCCGCTATCTCGCTCAACCTTTATATTCGAAGAACATTGACACCTCTCCACCCAAAAAAGCCGTGGTGGTGCAGTGGTCAGCACACCCGACCTGGTATCCTAAGTTCCTACGCTCGTTTCCTACGCTCGCTTACCCAAGATCCTAATACTCTCTCTCGAGGGTCGGGAGGTCGCTGGTTCGAATCCAGCCCATGGCGCATATTGTCTTTTTTGTGCACCAACACCACGATGACTTGGTAAACATGCATTTTGCCACTGACAGAGCGATGTAGAGATGGTCCTCCTCCAACGGACGGAGTTTTCGGCCTCCAGCAACAGTCGCGATCGTACCTGCCTTCCATAACTGTTGATAGTTCGCTGACGATGCCAAAATATTCGAGGACACCGCAAGCTCCGCGCGTCCTGCTTGAGATGAGTCTTTGAAAACATAATCAACGCGAATTTCGCCGTAAAACACAACGCCTCCCCAATTACTCGGACTCTGTCGCGTATTCTCCCAACATATTGGCACATAGCGACAAGTGGAATATAAGAAGGCATAATGGCTCTGAGGTCAAGATCCGTCTATCGATAATTGACGAGACGACGATTCTCATAGAATGCCGCTCTATGTCTTGAGCAGCTGCGCGTTCCCACATTTATGGTTATGACTGGTTATAGCACGCGGAGAGGTATTTTGAGCCGGTAAAGAGAGTTTCCCATGGACGCGGATGGAATCAGTTATGACTGGTTGTTGGCGATGAGTAAGAGTGTTGATATATATCCATGCAATCTTTTCCTGTATTCTCCTTTCTTTTCACACAAAACTCCACTGCACAGAAAAAAGCACCACCGAATTCACGCAACAGAATACCATCTTCCACTCAACAACCTTTACATTAACACTCCCTACATCCAAATCGACAACCTCTACATCTAACAACCCTCGCATCAACATGGCACCACTACCAGTCCAGTTGAGTACAGTAGTCGCCTTCGCAGGCACCCCAGTCCCTACACCGTGCACCTTCCATCTAGCAGGTCACTCGCCTGTTAATTTCCAAGTCTCGCCTGTTGTCACCTCGTGGCAAGCTGATCTACCAATCCACAAGCGCTGGCTTAGTAACTCTATGGTCAGTCACGGTGATGACGATGATGGTGATTATATCACCGTCGAGGAGACTCCTGTTGGCGGCGATGATGATGACGACGAGACTTCCAGCAAAGAAACTCCTGATGGGCTTTCTCCTACATCTACTGAGGAAGATGACGGCGACACTGGTGATAAGACCTATACCAATGACACGACCATGCCGGTCGGATCAGCAGGCACTGAAGCCTCCGCCGAAGTTATAACATCCGAGCTGGTTGAGAAGTATGGCACCATGCCCACTACCATCGACGACTGCATCAACATCGAAGACGCGGCTGTCACTCAAACTGACGAGAACGATAACAACACCGTAACCATCAACTGCACAGCTTTGACAAACATGGAAACTTGGTACCTCTTGCCTTGCGATGATCACTGCCACAATGACCTCGAAAAGATCATCCCAGGCGTTGTTGTCGGAAGCGGAGCCTCTGGCGGGCTTCTTCCAACTATCCTCAATAACCGCGGATTGTGGAGTAATAACGCTGTATCGCAAACTGCCATCATCGACTGGCTCACCACTCATCTACAAAATGTCCGCAACCTTCTCTCTACTGACGTCTTTGATTGGAGTCGTGTACAATCCAACATCAAAGACCTCATGCAACACCCACCAGTAGACCTTCCTCTTGAGAACGACGTGTTCCCAGCTCCTGAGGGTGCGCCAGAGCCCGCCAGTCCAGAAGCCATCGAAGCTGCCGAAACAGCGGTAGAGGAAGCTTCAAACGCTCTCGAAAACCTCAAGCACATGACAAATGACCCTGACGCTCTCAGATCAGCTGAAGAACATCTCGCCGACCAACAAGAGATACTGCGACAGCTCAGAGAGAGTGAAAACGTCCTACCTGGCGACCACTTTGGACCAACATATACTCCGGAAGAGATTGCCGTCGAGACAGTGAAGCTCGAGGATGCCGTCCAGGCTGTGGAAAGAGCACTCAAGAACTACAAAGCGGCCAAGGGTAATCCCACTTTCCCAAAGCGCGAGCAAGCAGCCCTCGAGAAAAAGTGGCTCGACGCAAAGAAAACCCTGAAGCAAGTCAGAGACCACATTCGCGATAACAACATCCCCGTTGACGATATCCTGGAGAACACTGTTTCGGAAGAAGTTCCACGCTGGACAGAGGCTGAGATTAGGGCTTCGAAAGAAGCAGTCAAGAACGCCAAAGAGGCTCTCAAAGAGGCCAGGGGAGTGACGGACGATGGAGACGTGGTTGAAGCATTGGAACAAACAGCCAAGAATGCTGCAGATGCTGAAAGATTCATGGAGGACGACGTCTTTGAAGTCAAGCCTAAAAAGACTGTCGAAGAGGCTCAGACTCAACTCGATCAGATGCGAGAAATCAGCGACAAGGGCCAAGAAGAACTCCAAGCACTCGACAAAGACCTCCAAAACATGATGGACAATATACCTGAGGGTCCACCAGAAGCAGTCGAGGCGTACCAAAAGGGACTCGAAAGCATCGAATCCTTGAAGAAGTTGACAACCGAACATATGGCCAAGGTCGCGAAGGACTTGCTCAAGGCTGAAAGGGCTCTGAAGAGGGCCAATTGCGAACTCAAGGTGACCTTTCCAGATGACCCTGTCGAAGGCGAGCAGGAAAATCCATACAAGCCTGATCGCGTTTATGATGAGGAGAGACCTGATTTGAACGGAACTAACGATGACGATGATGCCGACGAAAACAAGGATGGCGAGGAACCTGCAGATGGCGAAGAATCTACTGAGGAGCCGATTGATCCCGACAACAATACGGAGACCAACGAAAAGACTGAGGTCACCGAACCTACCGAGACCGAAACCACCAAGACAGACGAATCCGCCGAGACCAGTGAGCCCAGTGAGACCGAGGCGAACAGTGAGGGCGACGAGCCTACTAAGACCGATGAAACTTCCAACGACAACGAGCCCTCTGATGATGGAGAGTCTATCGACATTGGTATCCTTCCTCCTGGCGAAGTTCCTATCGTCCCTCCGGGTGCCGTTCCTCCAATGGTGATCCCAATTCCTGGCGTGGGAGACGTATCTGCTCCAACAAAGATTCTGCAAGAGGCAGCTGGAGCATTGAAAGAAGCCGCAGAATGGCTCGCTGGCCTCAATGACAAGAATGACGATAAGAAAGACCACAAGGCGATCAAGAAGGCTGAGAGGAAGGTTAAAGAAGCTAAGAAGAAGTTGAAGAAGGAACAAGAGAAGGAGAAGAAGAAGCACAAGCAAGAGAAAGCTGACAAGAAGGAGAAGGAAGAGCAAGCTAAAGAAGATAAGAAGAAGGAAGAGCAGGCTGAAAAGGACAAGAAGAAGTCTAAATCTACTTCCACCAAGACCACCTCATCCAAGACACCAGAACCCACAGTCCACCACAAGCAGCACGAAGCCGAAATGACATTCCGCGGCGAACACAAGCACAAATTCGAGCTCTACGGCAAAGATTGGGCCAGAGGCAAAAACGACGCCGACAAACTGCACGACAACATGGAAAACTGTGGCATGAAGATCAAAGACTGGGAATTCTCCTACGCAGACGACAAGCCCGAGATCAAGACTTCAGACTGGACTTTCTACGCCAAAGGCGAACTTCTTCGCAAGACCGCTGCTGATGTCAGATGTCTGAACAAAGTCATCCAGGAAGCAAATGGACCCAAAGATCTCATCAGCGACACCGATGGTGTCGACGAAGCAGAAGTTGCTACTCAGTTCACGTTCAGTGACAAGCATTTCACGGTCTATGGTAAAGGGTTTGCTGGAGACAAGGATTCTGGAGAGCAGTTGAAGGAGAAGATGGCAAAGTGCTCCAAGGTCAAGGATTGGAAGTTCTACACACAAAAGAAGGATCACGGTATGAAGCTCAAGGAACAGGGTTGGGACTTTTACGCTGAGGGAGAGGTCAAGGATGTCAAGAGGAAGTGTTTGAACGAGGTTATCCAAGATTTGGGCGGCCCTATCGAGGCTATCGCAGAGGGTGATATTTAAGCTGCGGTTTATCTCAGCTAACCGTGCGAGGAGAGTGTCGAGAGATGTTGGGATGGAATAATGATTTGAGTTAGGTGCAGCCAGCCAGAGTATGCAGATATGCGCTGTACTCGTACAGGAGACCAGAGCAGGAAATGAAAGCGTCCACGGAACGTCCCATCCAATTGATCAGTGATAGTATCTGCAGCAAAGTAGCATGAGGTGGCTTGTGTGTGTGGCGTGAGCAGGTTTACGCAACTTTCAAGGCGTGATCACTCAGAAGGTCAAAAGCTTGTCAAAACTCTTTTGCAGCTCATCACACGACCACACAGCATCGAGCTGCTCAAACAAGGGGATAGAAAACCTCGTTGTGGACCTGTTCTTCTCGTTCCTTCTCTTTCATCGTGAAAAACACAAAGCTTTCCAAAGTACGTACGAGCCTCCAAAATCCCAGATCTGATTTTCCGTCGAGACCAAATCCTAACCACCTCCAGCATCTCCAAACACGCCAGTCAAATACCATGGCACCACTGTCCCACTTCGCCATCGCAGCCCTCGCAGTCGTCAGCGTGGCAGCTGCACCCTTGCTCACCCAGCCCAGCTCTAAAGCCACACTCGAGCGACGTCAAGGTAAAGGTGGTTCCTTCAGCAACTTCATATACGACCTGATCCAGTACTACGCCGAGGAGGAATTCATGAAAGGAGTGGGTGAGATCAGCTACAAGCCTGACATGTCGAATGGCTTTGATTATGAGAAGAAACTCCAGGACGCCCCTCCTCAAGCCGGACAGTGAAAAGGTGTCTGCTGGGAATCTGCTCAAGTGGATCCGCTGGCCAGAGTAGAAAAGGGGCTCCAAAGACCGTGTGGAAGTATCGTGCGGCGTCGCAAGAATGGCTTCGTGGAAATGCAATGTTGAAGAGTGAGGAAGGAGGGATGCTGATATAGTCTTTGTATTGTATGCTCTCTCTTTCTCTATTGCCTAGCTCTTTTTACATTCTGAACTTTCTCTCCTCTTCCTCGCGGAGCTGTGCTGTTGCCTCGCGGACCATCCACTCGCGTCTGTCTTCCTTCATGGCGACAAATACCCAGAACCAGTGGAGTGTCTCCATGAACATGAAGGTGAAAATGAACGAGTTCTTGACAAGGTCGAGGGGGTTTGAGGTGCCCTTGAGGGCTCGGATTGTAGAAGTGGTAGTGTCGTCACTTCTGGTGAGGTAGATGTAGCCGGTGCCGACGAACAGCATGATGAGACGGAAAGGCAGGACGTTGGACCAGTATTCGAGGCATGAGCGTTCGGGGAGGCTGGCTGCGATCAAGTCGCTGACACCGAGGAAGGCTAGGAAGATGGATGCGAGGGCGGTGATTTCTGTAGGCTTGCTGAAAGCTGATGTTGCAGGCTATGGATCTTGTTAGCTGTGATCAGTGGCAGGCAGACATTGCGAGTACTTACCACTTGCATCGACTCGCCCAAGATGACAACAATGTTCTGCTCGGCCAGGACATGAGGCCTGTAGAGCAAGAGGTATGCCGCGGTAATGTGGGCTAGCGACACAGCCTTGATGAGCGTATACGACGAGATTCTGAAGCCCATGTTGATCTGTGTCTTTCCAGTTGCTTGCGTATGTCAGGAACTTGCCTCCGAGGGGCTCTCCCAAGATTATCGTAGCTCCTATGAAACGCGCCTGCCGAATTAATCCCGCCTGCATGACGTTACTTTCTGCCACTTTCCTGTCTAGGCGGGCGGTGACCCATGGCGCGCTTACCAATTGCTATCTATCGCGCTTGCCATCTGTTGCTCGTCGCAATCAACCCATTGTCTATACCATCAAGATGGAGAAGGAACCTTTGCTTGGTGAAATGCCTCGACAGGCTACGGTGCCCAAGTCGCGCCGTATTCTGACAGCCATTCGTGTACTCGCATTTACATTCGCTGCCTCATTTGCTGCCTGTTATTCATGGACTGGTTACTGGCCTCTTGATTATGTTATGTACTCGCCAGCTGAGAGAGTTTTGATCAGGAATCCTTTGATTGGTGTGTATCTTCTTTCTTCCGATTGTCTGATCCTTCTCGGTCCAGTCTCATCGCAAGCTTCGGTCTCATGTGCTGATTTGTTCTAAGATGGTCACAATGACTTGTTGATCTTGATGAGAGTCTTGTACGGCAACCATATATATGATGCCAGGTTCACCGACAAGATGGAGGACGGCGGTCTGCAGGGCCAAGTCGACATCCCTCGTATGAACAAAGGCAAACTCGGAGGTGCATTCTGGAGTGCCTTTGTGCCCTGCCCGACCAACGGCTCAGACTTCTCGGATGCTGCCTATGCTCCTTATGTCAAGACGACACTCGAGCAAATCGATCTCTACAACCGTCTCACGGAAATGTATCCACGCTACTTCACTCCCGCCAAAGATTCTGCCTCTGCTCTGCGTGCGTTTGCTTCGCATCAATTGATCTCGCCTCTGGGTATTGAAGGTCTGCATCAGATTGGCAATTCTGTTTCGACTCTTCGTCTCTACCACAAACTTGGAGTCCGCTACGCGACCCTGACTTGGAACTGTCACAATGCTTATGCTGATGCAGCTCTCATCACTAACTCTGACAATCAAACCGTCGTCGCACCTCCCTTGTGGGGCGGTGTTTCGCCTGCTGGCAAAAAACTGATCAACGAGATGAACAGACTAGGCATGCTGGTTGACCTCAGCCACGTGAGCCAGGATACCATGCTTCATGTCTTGGGTCGGGGTAAAGATGGCTGGCAGGGCAGCATTGCACCGCCCATCTTCAGTCACTCGAGCGCCTATTCCATCTGCCCTCATCCTCGCAACGTCCCTGACCATATACTCCCACACGTCAAGGCCGCACGTGGTATTGTAATGGTCAATGCGAACCCAGACTTCATCAGCTGTCGTGCTTCGAACAGCTCCTCGGGCCTGCCTGAGTTCGTGCCCGAGACCTCAACTCTGCAGCAAGTGGTAAAGCACATCAAGCACATTGGAGACTTGATCGGCTACGACCACGTAGGTATCGGTACCGATTTCGATGGCATTGAGAGTACACCAAAGGGCTTCGAGGACGTGTCTAAATTCCCCAATCTCGTGACCGAGATGTTGAAGCAGGGTATCAGCGAGTCGGATGCTGGTAAGGTTGTAGGCAGAAACATTCTGAGAGTCTGGGCCGATGCTGATGCCGTGGCTACTTGGATGCATAGAAAGGGTGTGTTGCCGCTGGAAGACGATGTGAGACATCCTTGGGAATAAGTTTGTGATGTTGTTCGCTGGTAGGGTCTAAGTGTCAGCCATTTCTGACATTGGGTTTTTTTGTATGTCGCATAAGATATAGTAATACAAGCTGTTGAACATATAAAAGGATGGATGTGTGAAGATCATGGTCATATTTGTCTGCTGATCAACTCGCGAAGGCGGCTGACTGGAAGGATTCCTTGCGTTTATGACCGGTCAACCATGCCGCGTGGATATTACTGGCGCGAATCCTTGATCCTCGGTCTCTGTACCTTACTGCTCTTCATCGTTTTATCGTCAAGTCATGTCGTTTTTAGGACTATCCTCAACCTCTCCTTTCGCGCTCAACCTTGGAGCTGCCGCCGGCGTCTTCCAGCTCACGCTTGGACTCACCGCCATCTTCCAGCCTCGAGTGATGCTTCAAGAGGTCTGGGGTTTCAAACCTGCCTCGACACCTGGCCAAGATCAAGTCCTTGTTGAATCCTTGATGCAACTTTATGGCTTGAGAAACATTGCACTTGGATTGATGATCCTCACTGTCAGAGCTCTTGCTGACAGTAGGACGCTCGGCTGGGTTCTCATGAGCGACATCCTTGTCGCACTTGGCGATGGATTCGTGCAGAAGAAATGTACTGGTGGAGGTCAATGGAAACATTGGGGGTTCCTCCCTATCGGAGTCGGTATGGGTATGCTCTTGCTGGGCTACTTCGATTGACCGGTCTGTGTATCGCATGCGTTTCCATGCGCGATTGGTAATTTGCTGACACTTAGGCAGCCATACAGATCACCGAGATATTCTTGGCACTTTTATACGAGCCTATGGTAATTGAAGGAAGAGGATATTATATTGTCTTATGTCTTGGTGGGTTGATGCTTACTGGTGCCTCGGCTTCGTCGCTTCCTGCGACCAAAAGGATGCGGACATGGCATGAGCTTGGACATTGCAGCTTCACGAGACATATAAGCACACATCGACCTCTTTGTTTTCTCAATACGTATACATCATACCATTGAACAATATGCCTTCATTTTCTGAACACGATTTGGTCTACGAAGACGGCAGCAAAACGCTGCACTACCTCTCCGCCGGCCCCGACAATGGAGATCTTATGATTTTTATGCACGGTTGGCCTGGTATTGGCAAGACGTGGCACGACCAGCTCACCGAGTTCTCAAAGAGAGGTTTCAAAGTTGTTGCTCCTGATATGCCCGGTTACGGTGGATCAACCGCCCGCAAAGTCGCTACCGACTATGCCCAAGAAGAAATCACCAAAGCCATGTTGGCTCTCTTGAAGCACCTCGGACACAACCAAGCCATTTGGGTAGCTCACGACTGGGGATGCGGTACTCTCTGGACTCTGGCAAGAACTCACCCTGAGGTCTTTAAGGGAGCTTGTGGAATGACCGTTCCATACGGTGTTCTCGAACTTGGCCTGGAAGAGGCCCTCAAACATGTCGATCGTAATGTTTACCCCGAAGATCAATACAAATACGGTCAATGGAGTTATCAAGCCTACTACGAGCAGAACTTCGAGAAGGCTACTGAGTGGTTCGACAAAGACCCTCGTGGTTTCTTGAGAGCTGCCTTCACGAAGGGTAACCCTGCAGCCGTTGGAAAGCCCGCACCCATGTCAAGGGCAGTCGAGGACGGAGGCTGGATGGGTGGTATTGAGAGGCCCATACCCGCGAGCGCAATCCCTGACGAGTACGCTTGCATCGACAAGGAGACGTTCGAGGAGCTCGTAGCCGCAATGGAGAAGACAGGTTTCTGGCCTGGTGATGCCTGGTACATCAACCACAAGGCCAACCGTGCCTACAATCTCAAAAACACAAAGAATGATGCTCGCCTCAAATTCCCGGTCTTGTTCATCGAGGCCACATACGACACAGTTTGCGAGACTGTCAACTCCACTCTAGCAAACCCGATGAAGGAGCTCTGCGAGGACTTGACATATGTGAGCATTGCTGCAGGTCACTTTGTGCCTGTCGAGAAGCACGAGGAAGTCAACCAAGCGATGGCAGAATGGCTCGAAGCCAAGGTACGTGGATGAAAAACGGAGTGGGTCTATAAAGCAAGAGCTTCTGTCGTTGTCTATACAGAAATGAAATCTTGATTTCTGATCAACGTAGAAGCTTTGCAATATCAAGACGCATCTATGATTCAAGACTGTTCGCGAAACTAAAGTGGGGACAACAGTTGAACGAGCGACAACAAGGAAGAGCGAACATCTGAGCGTGAACACCCGATCGTCAATCGAGTCAGGGTCAGAGTCAGGATGCAGAGAAGAGATCTGCTTTACTTCTTGGAAATGTTGGGAACCGAGCCAAGTCATGTTGCTTATCAGTGAGAGTATGGCGTTGCCATCAGTGAGATACCGATCGTCGTGTGCTGTTGCCAACAAAGCTGAATCGAGGTTCCACAAGGATATAAGATCATCGTCATCCCCTAGCGTTTGGTCACCTAGAGGCTGTAGCAATCTTCAAAACCAGCCTGGCTCCGAAGCGCGATCCTTGCAAGACACGCGGACACTGCGGGTTTGCAGGAACAGGTCCTGTAGACAATCAATCCCGCCGTGTGACAACCCAGAAAGTGTTGACGCATGAAGATCTTTTCGATCATCCATGCACTTGTATCCCGACCCGAAATTATTGCAACCCGGAAAATGCAGCAAACATGGTCGTACAGTAAGAATGCCCTAATGATCCCAGCATATCTCCTGCTCTCTTATAAGGCAGCGGTGCCCTTTCGATTGCGTCTTTCGAATTGTCTCATCTGTTTGTCTGTCTCTTTCCCTACGTTGTGCTTTCTATAAGCACGTCCAATCGTTTTTGCAGTAATGCAGTTTTTGACCTCTTTCCTTGTGCTGTGCGGCAGCACTTCCGTACTCGCTCAACAATATGCTGGAGATATCATCAGCGCAAATCTTCCAACTATCAACAATGCTGAGGTCGCATTCTTCAAGATTGACGACCCTAGTGGCAAAAACGACGCGCTGACTTTGATCAACTACTACTCTCACGGTACCGATGGAAATCGTATCGTGGAAAGCAACATCCAAAGAGCTGTTATTGTTCTTCATGGTCTTTTGAGAGATCCTTGGAACTATGAGAACGATGTAAGTGACTCGGACATCATTGATACCTCAGACTGACAAGATTGATAGATGCTCAATGCTCTTGCAATGGTTCAAGACACCAATGTCAACCGTGATAGTGTCGCTGTCATGGCCCCATACTTCCCCAATGGCAACGACAAGAACTACGGCTACCCTTGGACGGATGGCCAGAAGGCAGGCCAAGGCTCTACAACCAACGCATTGGTCTGGTCTGGTTCACAATGGTCTGCTGGCGCAAACAACCAATACCCCCACAACAGCCGGAACACATCCAGTTACTACATCCTTGACGAATTGGTCCGTTACTTTGACGACAAGACTCTCTTCCCCAACATGAAGCAGATTGTGCTTGCTGGACACTCGTTGGGTGGCCAAATGCTACAGCGTTACGCTGCAGTTGGTGACCAACTCGAGACTGAGTCGCCTGTTGTTCTGTGGATTGCCAACGGAGATTCTTGGGCATGGCTCAGCGATTACCGCCCTCTGAACATTCCGGACTGTCCCACTTACAACGATTACCGTGAAGGTTTCGCTCAATACGTCGAGTACGGCATGACTTACGGTGCCAATCTGGTCGCCCAAGGTCTCGATGCTATCAAAGCAAACTTTGATAGCAAGCAAATTGCTTGGGCTCGCGCTCTCCAAGACTTTGGTAATCATGCTTCAAGCTGCGCGCCCGAAACCACTGGCCAGGACAGAAACGAACGTTTCTTCTTCTTCATGAAGTGGTTCCAACCTAGCTGCCTTGACCCTTCCAGTATCAACTGTGACACTGTCGATTTGGTCGATGCTCCCCACGATAACGGACAGATGTTCCACTCTGCAGCAGGACTTGCCCGTCTCTTCACCGATAACTTCTACGGCGACAAGAGTCGCGCGTACGACTTTGGTTACCCTCGCAAGCAGCAGGGTGACGATCCGTTCCCGGATCCTAGCCTTGTCAGCACTCCTGCAACAAGCAATTACAACACTTATGCTGGCGGTCTGACCTACCAGGGCTGCTGGACCAACCAAGCCCCGACAACAGCAAATGCACTCTCGACCTTGTTGTACGATGATGCAAGCAACACAATCGAGACATGCACATCTGGCTGTGTGAATGCAGGTTACAAAGTTGCTGGCATGTCGGATGCAACCAAGTGTTGGTGCGGCAATGAGATGAGCTCTGCATCTGCTATCCTCACTGTTGATATGCAGTGCAAGTCTCCATGCCCTGGAAACACCGCTCAGATCTGTGGTGGTATCTCCCGCCTTTCTATCTTCTCTGCTGGATATCCCGCTTTTGTTTAATTGTCAATGTTCCACACTAGAGTTACAAATGTAATGAATCTCTTACTTTACAAGAACATGAATCTCGATGATATGTGCAGACAGAACATTCGTGATCCTGACAAACGAACTCGGATGACGAGTGTGGATAGAGGAAGTTGCCATCGAGTTGTAACTGCCCTCCGAGAGCTGTGTTGCTGCAAAGGTTGAAATACGTGTTCGATACTTCCTCACGCGTGAAAGGAGTCCCTTCCCTCTATCGTACAACGCTGATCGACAATCAAACTTGTGCTTCATCTGTCGTCAGCGCACCACAGCCATCTCAGCATTCGCCATGGCTCCTTTTATTCTTCCAGCATTTTTTCTCCAAAGCCGCCATGGAGGCGATGGCAGCGTTGGCTCTCCTGGAGCTATTCAAGGTTCCGGTAGCAAAGGCGCAGACATATCGACCAAAGTCGCACTCCTCATTGGAATCCTCGCCTTGCTGGCAACAATCTTCCAAACTTTGCAACAGTACATTGGTACAGCAGACGGCTACAGACGTTGCGGCCCCGGCGTCATGGGTCCTTGGGGTCGCAAGACACGATTGCGATGGCGATGGAGAGAGTTTCGATTCGAAGTTCTCTACTGCGTCCCCTTTGTCGAATACAGCCTGGTCGTCAAGGGCGAAGACGGTTCTCGCACTATCCGACCGTTCTGCGACCAGCCGGAACTCACCACTTTCAATCCCAATCCACCAGACAAGCAAAGAGATTGGAATGCTGAACTGGCGGGATGGGTTCATCTGATGCACAATTTGGGCCTACACGATCAGTCCGTCAGACAACGTATTGCTCCCGTCGCTCTTCGCGATGCAGGTCGGATGGCCTACTGCGATTGGATCCGATGTGCACATGTGGAAGAAGCATATCGTAGTTGGGATTTTGTGCCCGACGACGTCCTGAGACCACTGGCTATCACAACTCTTGCAGGTCTAGCAGCTACTACTCGTCGACTGGGACTAAGCTAGAAGCAGTTTGAGCCCAACATTGGTACTTTGCAAGCTGAAGGCAACCATCAGGTCATCACGTCCACCGTAATCCGAGGCATGGGAGTCATCATTCACTACCTGAGAGATCCCGACCTGGACGCGGACGCTCTCGGACAGAAATATCTTTTCAGCACCTCGCCCTTGAGCCAAGCTGATGAATTACTATTCGGACGGATTGCACATTGCGACATGTTCAACACTCATCGAGCGCTGCCCCATCTGATACTGCACATTGGCACCCTGGCTGACGTCTCGTCCACACTGCCTGCCCTCTTCGCCGACTCATCAGCAGCCGACAGCATGATTGCTGCGCTTCGTGCTCGAAGTGATTCAGGAGACAAAGATTGGATGGAGTGTGCCAACGACATGGTCCCGTTCCTTACCCCTTTCTTGGGCATCTCTTCTGATACTCGGCCTATCATCCCCTGGCCAAATACATCAGCACGCGGCATGACACACACAGTCTTCAAACCCTTTCGAGATGAGCTCACTGCACTTACAGGACGAAGAGGAAGCATGATCTCAGACTCTCACAGACTACTTGTACTCTACCTGAGTTTGGAAGCTCGCTTTCATCATCCGGCAGCTCAGCGAGACAGGAACTTCAGTTGGGAGATACCCAAGCTGACATTCAAGAGCGAGTTGGTGACGACAGAGTCGTACGACGCAAGAGCAATCTACGACGTCTTGAGCGAGTGCGAGTCGATGCTACAGGCGAACCCGGTCATCCGCGCTGGCAGATACCATGTCCTCGTCACACAGCATTTGACATACTCGACGCGCATCGAAGCTTCGGCTACAGACGCCGACAAGATGAAGCGTATGTTTGCTGCTCTTCCGGAAATGGCGCGTGCTTTGAGACTGGAATGGGACGACGTTACAGGCGAGATCTTGCAAGCTTTTTCTTCGACTGCGGGTGAGGAACTGGGTGGGAAGACAGAGTGGATCAAGAGACCCAGCGAGGTGGAAGTCGAAGATGCTTGGTTGGCTATGATGCTGCGGGCGATGTGTTGGCAGAGGCTTCACATAGTTCAGCCAGGGATGCCTTTGCCGATCGAGTATGCGAGAAGTATGCTGCCTGTGTTTGTAACCTAAGAGTTTGGATATTGGAGGGGTCGCCAACTGGTTACCTTGCTGGTATGAAGGAGATATTGTTATGCAGTCCATGAATCGATCCTTGTGGCTGAGATTGTCATTTTTATCATCTCGCTTTCTCCGCAACTGTCTCTTCTATGGATTGTAGGGCTGGTTGCAGTGACGATTTTATACATGGTGGTCTTTGCTACATCTTCCTCTTTTATGAACATCCCAACCCCAGTTGAACGCCGCGTAGTTGTACAGGACCAAGTCGACGTGATCTTCCCTCTAGTTGATCTGCTTTCCGTAGAAGGGAACACCGAGTGTGCTGAGCAGCAATCTAGCGTCTCGGTCGTTTGTGGCGGTAGTGTGGACAGTAACGTGGAAGCCAGGAATCATCTTGGGAGGGTACCTTTTTTATCTCAGGGTCAGTCCCTTGTCATCTCCTCATGCCATCACAGAGAGCGCAGAAGACTTACATGTCATAGTTGATTTCAACCTCGGGGAACAACGCCGTCTCCTCTGCGCTGAAGCCAAACGTCAAGTTTCCACTCGAGTCTCCCGAACTTCCCTTGACACCCTTCCACTCCTTGATCTTTGGCATGACGATATCAATCACTTTGGCGAGGAAATGCTGCATGTCTTCTCCCCTGAGCTCTGCAGTAACCGACACATACTGTCCTGCTCTCAATCCAAAGCCAGCAACGTTTTTGCGAGTCTTGTGCGTGGTGACACGGATGTTTGAAATTGCCTGCATGACCATACCCGCCACATGCAAATGTGCAGAGTCGTCCAAAGCACCCTTGACCATGGTGTGCAGAGTGATTTTCTCGAGTTTGGGGACGTTGCGGAAGGTGATTGGTTTGCGCAGCAGACGCAGCACATCGGAACCTCTGGGCCCTCTCAGCGGACGGTTCTTGTAGTAGGGTGACGCGCCTTCCCAGGGTCTCAGACGTGGTGACTTTGCGGGTGCTTTGTAGCCTGGGGGGTGATGCGCGTATGCCAGTGTCATGAGATCGGACTCAAAGGTACTCTGATAAGTCTGTTCCAAGCGCGGCACAGAAAAGGGTCCAGGAACAAAGACGCGAGAAGCAGGATCCGAGTTTGGAGGCGGTTGGTGGGGGTGCAGGGGACCGCGGTAGTACTTGGGAGGACGGAACTTGTATCTGCTGGCGGGCAATTGTCTGTTTCTCTTGCTGGCGCGGCCGACGGGGTCGTAGGTTGTTGCGTGGCCGTCGATGTCGGCATCGAGATTGCGCAGAGAGGAGCCGCCTTCGAGTTCGGTGATGGTGTCGGCGATGTCTGTCGAGGCGTGGCGGAGTTGTGAAGTGATTGGGGTGTATGCAGCTCGTGTGGCTAGGGGCCTCCAGAGGCGCTCTAGCGAGTGTGTGAGCGACATGGCTGGTTGAGCGGTGCTGGAAAGCACTTGGGTGTTTTTGTGTGCTGCACTTGCGCGACGGCAAGGTTCAAGGTCGAAAAGTCGATGAGCACGGGCCAGCCGAGGGGATCAGAAATACAGGCAGGGTCGCCTTTTGAATATGTACAAAACAGACAGATTATCTACACCAAAAGAACGCCATGCTTTCGTCAAAACGTATCCAGTGAACGACAGAAACAACCACATGTGCAGGTCACAAGCCTCGTTCTAAACAGCGCCTCTTCCAACTTTTTTCATGCTGCATTATTACACCACAGCTTCCTCTTCGTCGGGTACCTCTTCCAACGTCTCACTCCTCGACCCCCTGCGACCTCCATGGAACATATCACTTAGCGTAGCACTCAAACTCCTGTCTCTCTTCCTCGAAGACCCCGGTCTTTGCAACGGTGCACTAGTGCCTTCACTCAATGCTTCCATGGCTTCTGTGCGCGACCCTCTGCCAGACGCCCTACGCCGACCCCCAGTAGACGGCGTGTCCACGATGCCTCGAAGCAGACTATCCGCTACGATAGCTGATAACGAAGAAGAAAGCGGATTCGTGAGAGGCCCAGGCAGAATTTGTGTCAACGTATTTAGACGGCCTGGTGTTGTTTCGCTGGGCTCGATTTGACGATAACGTTGTTGTGATGGCGACAATGTGTTCGGACTGTCAATCGAGGGGCTACTAATACCTCGATTGGGTGTTGTCGGTCGTCGCGGACTCAACTTCTGAGACGATATCGTCGGAACGACAGGAGCCGACGTTGTGGCGTGCATGGGTGGGGGATTCTGTCGTCGTTGCTCAGCGGCTACGCTGGCATCTGAGCGTGGGTGGATGGACGAGATGTTTGCGGGTGCTAGTAATGTCCATGGATTCTCGTTCAACGGTGAAGAAGGTTCGAAGCTGAAGGGTTGCGTAGGACTGTCATCCGAGGTGATGACAAAGGAGGGAGCCTCAGAGCGAGACGATTTCGGTCGTGCTGAAGATGGTCGCAGAGAACCACGACGCGCATCACTGTCTGATCGTTCGCGAATCTCGGGTTGTTGGTGTTCTTCGTCTATCAGATCGATTGCTTCGCCGTCCTCGGAACCCTCTTCCTCATCTTGCTGCCTGCTCTTTCCACGTCCTGACGTGATCAGCCAGACTCCTGAGAAGGTCAAGGCACATCCCGCGAAGAACTTGATGGCATCGTCTGTTGTCGTTCGTTCAAAATCGCGGTAGAGAATTGCACTGCCAACAATGACCGAAAGCGTGAAGATGACAAACTGGACCGGAATGACTTGAGTCGAGTCAAAGTGCTGGAGAGCGCGGTTGAGATACTTGATCTGCAAGATGGCCGTTGACACCAGAACTGCGACCAGGAGGTATGTGATGGGGAAAGTAACGACGTGCCAGATGGTGTTGGAGAGCAAGGATGCCACACCTTTAGTCGAGAGAGCTGTGTAACCACCTGTAGACGAGCATTAGACGTATTGTCATTTGAGGAAGAGCAGTATGCACTCACCAAACAAGCCAACAAGACCGAGATCAATCAAAACAGACTTGTGCCCATACTTGGAGCTCAGCGACATCAGAACTAGCATCAAAAAGACAGTGATACCAAAGTATGTCTCAAACTCCCAGGTCGAGATGAGTTCCCAGATCTTGTCAGGCCCCAACTTCGGGTTGTTGTCGCTGGCGCTGAGCACGACTGTAACGCAGCCGCCAACTGCAACTATAACACCGAATCCATCTCTTATCCTGAACTGCTCGTGCAGCAACAGAGGCGCGATCAAGCAGTTTGACACCAACGCAACGACACCAAGAGGAGACACAATAGAAGCGGGCGCAAAGCCATATGCGAGGAAGTTTCCTGCCTCGCCGACAGTCATGAGGGCAATGCCCAACCACCAGATAGGAGACTTCAGGTACGACTTTGGTCCTGTGGCTGGCGACTTTTTGTTCGGACGGATAGTCGACTCGGAGGAGGTCGAGGCAGACGAAGGAAGCAGCGGATCAGACTCGTTTGGCTCAACACCATTGCCATTGAGATTCTGGGCTGCTCTTTCCTCAGCTATGCGCTCCTGTTGAGAAACACGACTCCGGTTGCGTTTGTCGCTTTTCCTCTCTTCCTCGTCTTGATGGTATTGGCGATTGAGACGGATATGGGCATATCGCTGCGTGTTCAAGGCGAACGAGATGAGGACATTGCCAATGATTGCGGTCGTGATGCCTATAATCGAAGACCAACCGCCGTTGACCTTGTCCAGTGGATTTCCCATATGCAGAAAGTCGAGCAGCATGACGGCGTCTGTGTTCGGAGCGTGCGGGGACCGCTAGAAAAGAGTCCTGGGTTTTCGTTGTATGTTTATCGCTCGTCTCTAGCCATGGCAGTATGCAAAAAAGCAGCTCTATCAGGTCAAGGAGCACGCAACCAAGGACGGCGACGAGAATATCGACGACGGGGCCATCTTCACATGCATGCACGATGATGAGAAGGCACAAACTCAATTCCGCCGGCGAATCATTTGCCGATCTTCCGCTCGTGTCGCCCAAATCTCCGCCTGCCTCCTATTCACGCATTACTCAGTCACTGCTATGAGGATCATCAAGTATTATTGGAAAACACAGAGATATGAGTCTCCTTATTCAATCATGTCTATCTACCAACTTTGGTGCCCAATTTTCCTGTTGATACATCCCTTCCGAATCTTTCACAAAAAAGCCACCCTGATTAGTAAAAAGTGGGTATACCTGGACCTGCCAGAAAGAAGATGACAAAAAGTGCGTCGCTATGCAATATGGAAAACAGAAAAGGCTCTCGATATCTTAGAGGATCAAGAAGGCCATGGCGGCTCCGACGGCGGAGAAAAGGCCAGTAGCGACAGTGTTCAAGACACCGGCGTTGGTGCTCTGCTGTGCGGGCTGGCTCGAGGTGGCCGAAGCAGAAGAACTGGAAGATGAACTCTTAGATGCGGCGGATGATGATGCAGCTGCGGTAGATGAGGTGACTTTGGCGCTGGCACTGCTAATGACAGAGCTCAGTGTCGACGAGGCAGACAAAGTGAAGTTGGAGGTGGCAACAACAGCATCGCTGCCCTGAGCCTGAGCCTTCTTAACGCTGATGGCCGAGGTAGGAGCGACGGTGTTGAGGCTGTTGGAGACCACGGCAGTAGACTTGAGGGCAGTCTGTGTGGCACTCTTGGAAGCTGAACCGCTGCTGCCAGATGCCGAAGATGCCGAAGATGCGGATCCAGAGGAACCAGAAGAAGATCCGTCGACCAGCTTGATGCTCTCGTAGCTGCCAGTCTTGTCCGTCCACTGGTATGCTCCGGCCGGGTTGTAGTTGGTGACGCTGACAGACTTGACGTACATGGTGAAAGGAGCCTGGGAGAAGTCCGTCTCACCACCAGCCCACTCGATCGTACCCTTGGCGTTGGTGGCCGGATCGCCAGCAATCCAGTTGCCCAACTTGAGGCGCATAGGGGTCTGAGGGAAGTTCTCACCGCCAACGGCATCAGCGTACTTGAGAGTGCGAACAATCACGCCGTCAATGAGCCAGTCAACCTTGTCCTTGGTCCAGTCAAAGGTGTAAGTGTGCATGGTTGTCTGAGGTGATGACACACTCTGGTAAGTACCGCGATCGTATGAAGTGGTGTTACCCTTGCCGAAGTAGTTAGTTTGGGCCTGGGTAGTATCGCCGCCGAGCCATTCCCAGTCAATCTCGTCCAGATCCTCGGATTGGAGAACCATACTGCTCACAATGCCAACACCAGGAGCTGCTTGCATCGTAACGTCGACACGTCCGAAGAAGATGTAGAAGTCAGACGAGATGGTTGGTGCCTGGTTCTTGCCATTGATGACGAACTGTGCACCCTTTGAGCCATCGTAGGTAAGAGAAGTTCCGGTCGCAGCACTCCAACTAGCAAGAGCCGACTTGCCCTTGGTGAAGTCGCAGGCAAAGCTAGCAGAGTCGAGTCCAACATCGTTAGGGCATGTCTTCTCCATAGGGTTGCAGGTGGTGTAAGTCTGAGCAAAGGCAAGGGGGATGACAGCCAGCCCAGCCAGGGCAGAGTTTCTGGCGAAGTGCATCTTGTTGTTGTTGTCGTCGGTGGTGTCGATGAAACGTCTCTCGATGATAAGGAGAGGGAGGACTTGTGTTGGATCTTGGCCTTATGAGGTCAAAGGATATGAATGTGATTGTTTGTGGATAAGAGGAATGTAGGTCGAAATTATGCACAGAAAAACAGAATCGATATGTGGTGTGAGGAATGCTGTAACAAGGGGGAACGGCGTTCTATTATGTACTCGACCTCCGGCCCAGCGCCAATGGGCCATTGACAAGGTGGACTATTCGTATTATAGCGAAGCACAGATTCTGATACTCACTAGCGTGCCTGCGCCACCTGCTGCCACCGTTTCGTCCGTTCACTGGCTGGCAGGTTGGTCGTCACCGAAGAAGATCTGGAGATATGCAGATGACACAGCCGCTGCCTCGAATACAGTCGCCTGTCTTATTCTGCCTGAGACCGAGATGTAAGAAGACTCTATAATAACTCAGAATCAGGGATCTGCAGCAGAGCGCCTCGAGTCTCAAAGGTACAGCTTGCAGAGTAAAAGAGGTGGTTGGTAGCTGCGAGCGGTGATAGGGTCTCCCCAGCCCTGCCGTCACCCGGCAAACTGAACCTTAATCTACCGGCCCCAGCCATCCACAATCGATGTTCGTCGTTGCGCCCACGAGGCAACCGCGCAATCGACATGACGACGCCCTGGAACTGCCAGTAGTGTTTCTACCTCTGCTCGTGTCTCCCTCGCTCATGTCTCGAGATTCCCGTTTCCTTCAGCAGTTTTCTGTCTCTTCCTTGCTGTTGACCTAGTGATGCGCCCTGAACCCGTCCGGTTGCTCGCATCCAGAGCCAAGACGGCAAGCTTTTTCTAATTTCAGCACCACACCGCTGGCGAGTCTGTCGGCCATTACGACTCTTTACGAAAGCACCTATCTTGGTCTCCTTCTGCCTTAACAGTCCAGCTATTTTTGATCTCTGTCGTTGTGGCAAAACGCTCCTTCTACTGCGCCTGTATACGAAGTACCATTCTCTTCATCCAGCTCTTGCAAGCGGCCAAGACCAGCAACCGCCCTCGCCTAGCGCCGAGATGTTCGGCTTCATTTTCTGGTCCTCAGCCCAAGACAGTGCCGACGCTTGCTGAGATGAGCGACCTCTTTTGAGCAATGGTTGATCGGTCTGAGATGACACTCATCTGAGTCTGACTCAAAAAGGCCATACGCTATACGCTATACGGTGTCACTTTGAAGGGTTGCATCTGCATGTCTACGACCAGAGGTTATACTACCCTACCAAGCGCATAGCCACAATACGCATACGACGCGCGTGTCTTAGCATCGAAGAAAGTATGGTGCCCCTATAACAACTGTAGGTTTACCAAGGAGGTTTCTTCTGGAGCTCAGGAGCTTTCAAGCAGAAGAAATCCCTCAAAACTCATCCTTTCAAAGACCTTCTTCTGTCATACCCCCTTGGCGCTTCGCATACTTGGTCTTGGAAGTATGCCAATCTCCACCTCGGCTCTGAAGGATTTCAGACTCCACTGGTTCATGATCGGTGATCTGCATGTTTCGTTCGTTCCAAGATGCACATGCAGGATATGAGACAGTGTACTCTTTAGAGCGGATCTACTTTCTGCCTGCGAACCAGAGGCTGCAACCCGTACTCTGATGTGTGAGTTCTACAAACATACAGGCATTCCATTGTGAACATCGCATCAGAGACACTCTTGCATTTCAACACCGTTTTTGTCTACTAGATTTGAAACCCTTTATCCCCCCATACAGGACATACGAGATACCATACGAACCAACCCGTCGTTACCCTCTGAACCTCACTTCCCACCATCTCTACCACGATAAAACCCCTCCATCTCCGTCCTCTGCTCCCTCCAAATTCCCTTGAGCACTTTATCATGACTGGGGTCCGTATCCCAATACTTTGCATGAAAGCTCTTCGCACCAGCCCTCCAATCCTTTTCCGTCGGCCAATTGACATTCCACCCATGCCACAGCGGTTTCCAAGGCATATTTCCTTCTCTTCTGTGCGCGTAATTTATCAAACTCTGCTCTTGCATGCCCATGTCAAAACGACCGGGTACTGCTAAGACGGAAAGATAGTACTTGAACAACTCCACTGAAGGTGTAAAGACTGCGAAGCCGAAGTTCATGTAGGTTCCTTCGGTAGGAGGTGGGTAAGGGTGATTATAACCCCAGTAATCGGTGTGGGCAGCCATCATGTACGTCCTAGGCATTTGAGCTTCATCTTCATGCTGGTTGACCGTATCCTGTAATGTATGTTGCGTAATCGTCGCCTCGTCATAGAAAATCCCATCCAAGCGATCTGTAACCAAGTGATCGGAATCAATGTAGCAGATTTTTGAATACTGGACAAGCTCAAATAGTCGCAGTTTGGTCATCATGTCTTTCCAGCGTGGATCCCCTGGGACTGCCCAGCCGGGTGATATACGTGACACTTCAATCACTATAGCGCCATCTTTCTCCAGTCTTGCGCGTTTGCGTGGGTGTGTTTCGTCCGTGACGACAACCACGAATGGGATACTGGCATTGGTGCCCGCGGTCGGAGAGTGCATCAACTGATAACCCAGAACGCGAGTAGAAACGTAGTAACCGTCATCGTTGTCGTCTTCCGGTTTGTTGGGATCGATGCCGCCGGTGAAGGCGCCGAGGAAGGTTACGAAAGCTACATTGGGTACGTTTTTCTTGCGGTCTTGTAGGGATGGGTGTGGTCGTTGGCGGCCGTAGGATGTCGATGGGTTGGAGCGAAAGGAGAGGGTTAGGAGACATGAAGCGAGGAAGAGAAGGGCGAAGAAGCCCAGCACCTTTGGCGATGAGGTGCTGATCTTCGACATTGCTTGAATAATCTTTTATCGAGTTGACACAGCGATAACTGACGATGTGAGAAAGAAAGCGATATCAACTTCCGGGAGGGGTCGCCAGTTCGCGACTTGGCCATTTCTTCTCGAAGCAAGGGTTGATCTCGCGTCTCAGTCAAGCTGCTCACCACCTTTCGGATTTGTCGCATGCAACGGAGTTCTGAAATGGAGACACTAGACAATGTGAAAAGATCGTAATACGTGAATTGAATAAATAAACTGTACAGTGCTTGTCACAATACTTTGTTGAACGCCCATGCAGGTATACTTGAAGCCGATGCTTCGTCCCAAAAACCTAGTTCCTTTGAACGCCAGAAAATTCGCTTCCCAATGCTGCTGTTACATGGAGTGTAGTTGAGAGTTGAACACTAGACGAGTTGACCAGCGAGTCCGATGAAGAGAGCTTGTGCCGCTAGTTGGATGGTCCAGAGACCAACTTTCTTCAATCTTCGGGTGCGGGCTCCGTCATCGACAATATCTCGGGCAAAGGCTTCGTACGTCTGGAACATGTTAGCTGTAGTTGAGCAGATGGTTTGTAATAGTCACTAACCTCTCTCGATAAATCGTCCAGCAATCCGCTGTCAAACACTGTCCAGCTTCCATCGAATTCGCTAACTCGCTTGACCACGCGGCAGTTGATTGGTATGAATGTTCGCTTCGAGTTGATGTATGCGACAATAGGTCGGATGAGCGCGTTGTTGACGTACGACAGATCCCTGGTGAAAATTGGGACTGCAGCTCGAACATCATTCAGGTGAACACGAAGATCCATGACGATGAATCGTTTGTCTTCCTCATTCTCGTCTGCTACTTCTTGCTCATCGTGGTGATCGCTAGTATCGTGTTGATGTGTAGTATGGAGATAATTATGAGCGACGGTTGCTTCCATACGATCGTAGAAGTCAGACATGACCTTTGCGATTGAGCCATCTTGATCTGCTGGGAACATGATGTCGGCAACAATATCGACATTTCCCTCGTGAATCCAAGAGAAGGGACCTTCGACACCTCTGTTCAGATGGTCAATGTTCAGTCCGTCGATGCGCAGGCGACTGTGCTTCTTCCAGGCAGAATGATCGCCGTCTTCCTCGTTGATGCTCAGCCCAGTATGACTGTGCGTTTGTCGAGGATGAATAGTAAATAAAGAATCGTCAAAGGAGCCAGAGATCATGTTGGCAGACATCAGATCGTAGAACAGCCATTGTTTGCGGAAGCGAGGAAGGTCGCACGAGAAGATGGACACTGAGAACGGACGGAAGTCGTTTGGCTGGTAGACAGTGAGCAGGACATCTGAGACCTTGAACGAGCCAATCTCGAAGTCTCCGGTTGTGTGTTCGTGTCGATACGATTTGGGATCGATGGTTGGATCACCCGGCAATATCGAAGTACGATCGACTACTCCTCGTACGCCCTTGATCTCGACGTCCTCCAGCAGGCCCTTACCGTTGAACCATTTTGTAAAGGACAGAGTGACGTTGACTGTGTCTATTGAAACCTCGTACTGTGTGTAATTGGTGTCCTCGTCTTTCTGTTCCTTGCGTTCGGGCTTGCCTGCAGAAGCGGCTGCTGCGGCAGCGGCGGCGGCACTCGCAGAAGAGCCCTTTGTGACATTCGAACTCCCCTGACCCGGACGCCTCGATACGAAGACGTTCTTGAAGGAGATGACACCATCGTTCCAGCGTGGGACAATAGCCGACTCGAAGACGACCTTGACTCCAGACGACTGAGTCAAGTAATTACCAACCCAGCCAGCAAGAGTCTCTTGAGCAAAGACAGTGTTCATGAAGAAGATGGCAAGCGAGACAAAGGTTGTAGTACCGAGTATGATCCAGAGAATGTGGCCGAACAGGATCCACGACACGAAAGCGCTAATGTCATCCGAGTTGAAAGGACGGGCACTTCGGATGGAGAACCACTTGAAGCGGATGCCGAGTCTCTGCCAGAAACTTGTGGCCGCAGCCAACAGCTCGTCTTTTGTTGGGCGGTGCAGGTGCGGTAGGCGGTCCATAAGATGGTAGTGATGATGTGTTTGGTTGGAAGGGCGGGCATCTTGGGGTGTCGTAGGCGGAGGCTGCTCGTGTGCCTTGTCTTGGTTGTCCTTGGTCTTGTTGGGATCAGGATGGGCATTGTCGCTCTTGGACCTGTAGGTCGGTGTATGGAACGAATCTTGCAGGTGTCGATGCCGTAGGATCGAGGGAAAGTGATTGTTACGTGACGTGTGAGAGAGTCGTTTCAGCGACTGCGCGCATTCTCGAACGATACTGCACGGCGCTGTTGTACGTCGAATGGAAGGAATAGTATGACCAAGGCCGATCGGGTGTCTATTCTCGAGCGAAGTGCTATAACATCGCGTCAGAGGGTGCACATCAGATGCGACAGAGGCTCCAGCGACGCGCCATAGCCGGCCAGAGCTGAGGGCCGCTGTCGATACGGCAGTCGACCGGGATGCAAAGATGGCGGCAAAGGCATTGCGAGCTACATAGTGACCCATCGTCTACGCTCTGCTACCGACTCAGCATTGTTGAAAGTGCCTCGATTTGGTCTCAAGAACAACGGCATGCCTTGCCATCCCGCTCGTCAAAAATCGTCATAGAAATTCTGCCTTGGCACGCGTGCATGTGAAAGTGCACGGCTCCTATATCCTTTACTATATCGCTTTCTTGTCTCGAACCATTGCTCTCTTGAACATGCGATCACAGTGGATTTGAAAGTCAAATTGGGTCTTTGGTCAGTATGTGGTGGTCAACTCGATTAGCGGCAGGAATACAGTGTCCAATGCATGTCTCAGTCGAGGTTGACAGATCCAGACGTTTGACGGTAGTTGTTGCTGTGGAAATTCAAGAACATGATATACAACCACAAATCGCGGTCAACACCTCGGAGAGCTGACAAAAGTGGGCTAGTAAGTGTACATGGTCTCTGATTATGTACCATACTTGTAGTTCGTGTCCTGGTGTTGATGTATGGCCAGTACATGTCCAGGATATGCTTGAGCAGGGTGCTACCATCAGCGGAGCAGCGGCGCGCGGCTTACTAAGCTGATGAGCACAGGCCATGTTCAGTTTCTCACCTAAATCTCTTGTGCGTCTCTCGACTCTTCTTTTCTCCTTCATGAACAACGCAAAGCGCGGAAAGCGCATAACACTGACGTTAAAAGCATTTTCGATTTGAGACGCCTCTTCGTGATGGCTCCATGAAAACGAAAACCGTCTGTTCAGTGGAGAATAGAGTAGTATAGGGTTATGGGTGACGTTCTCTCCTGCCTTCGGGCTCATGGGGGGAAGGTCAATGACCTTTCGCACATCCTTTGTCTAGACAACAGCACTTTCTTGTAGATCTAGAATTCTCGTGCTTTTCGTGTCGAGCATGATGATCTGGCTTGCATAAACCTCAGAAACTCCAGTCTTCGAGGCTCGAAAATCATGCAGGAACACTCTTACCAGGCCTCATGCCCTATGTTTGATGATCCCTGATCGACTGCTGTACAAAGACGTGAGCACTCGTGCTGGGCCACGCATCCGCAATTGATCGTATTGCTGGTACTCGAGTAGTCTGGAACCAAACCATGTTTGACTTGGCCAGGATTTGACGAACGCGGCTGGGGCATGTCCACAAAAGTGGTACGCAACTCAACTTATGTTCGTATATCAAGCGGTTCAGCTACGTAGGTTCGTCACAAACTGAGTCGCAGGACGAACTGTATTCTTCTCTGCCCAGATACGGCTGCACTTTCTCAGTATTCCGTCGGACGCCTCTGTACGATCCAATGGCATCATATCCACGAGTGCGGGTAAGCTCACTACCCGCCGAACGGTGTACATACCTTATTGTTGTAGATGTTTCAGCGAGGAAGTGGTCCAAATTCTAACGACGTTTCAGACAGTGCTCGCACCTTCAGAGCTGCAGGCGAGTGCAGGCAAGCGGCGGGTTCTGATATCTCGGCCGCAACCGAACAGACTTATCCCTGGACAAGACTCCGCGTGCGAAAAGTCAACTCAAGTCTGCCCTGCTTTGGCGTTTGCAAGATCTGATAAAGTTCGAAAGGATTCTCACACTCGGCTCGTTTGCCCTATACCAGCCACTCGCGGACTTTCGCCCCAATGTGTCTCCGGGTCATTGGCTGTCGGTACTCTGGAACTCGGTCCTGCCTGTGAGCCTTGTGTGTTAATCTCCAATCACCATGTGAATGCTCTTCCTGGAGTTAGGTGTCCCGTCGATCTGGTACCTGGATTTGGGGTACTTTGTATGGGTTTTCTTTCATGACCGCCTCCTGCTCCAATTCGAGCCTTTGCGAACATCTTGGAAAATTATCTGTCGTGTTTGAAACCACAATCCAGACCTGTTCTCTGTTTGCACACCCTTCAAACGCTCACAATCATATGGTGGACCACCGATCGAACTAGCAGTAAAGAAATCCCGTAGGAAGCAGCCTCTCAGAGATAGTGTTGACGTGGGTGGTGTTGGCACGGCCTGCAGACGAGGACATCCTACAACACCCGGGCCGATAGACATACCTTATTTTACTTCTGATCGTGTCCTAGGTCTACGTTTTAGCCCTACGGATGTGCAAATCTAGCCCGCAATGGGCATGGACACGTCCTGTACACACGCAGAGCAGGGCACAGGGACATGACTTGGGAGACTCCATACACCCTAACGCCGTTGTCGAACTCTGTGCTCCCCTTCATCGTACGTAAAGAGATATCCAGTACCGTCGGCTCTTAGCGCATCACATTTGGACGATTCTGGGCTGAGCTGTAGGCGGAAAAGATGTTCTCTCGGCTCCAGGAAATAATCGGTCTTCAATGTACATATTCTGAGGATACCTCAGCTACGGTAAGTCTTATACCGATTTTCCTTCGTTAATCGGTTCTGCCACAATGAAGACTTTCCTATCAGACAGCTTCGAGCTACAGGAGGTGACCCGAGACGACCTCACCATCGCATCATTATGCTGGGGGTATGATGGATCCACGAAGCATATGACAAGGACCCCGAGATCTGACCCAATGACAGCTTCACGCTAGGATTTGGATTCTTGACAACATGGAAAGCCATGAAACAATCAACAGCTGTGTATAAGCGATATGGCCTTGGTAGGCTAAGCAATGCGTACTTGTGGATGTAAGTAAAGCGAGATTGAAGCTAGTACGGATAAAGAGCCATCAGATGGCTTTTTGATGCCGCCTGTATCTTTGTCGCCCTTCCACAAGAAACGTTCTGACTGTACCCTTGCTCTTAGGATTTGGGCAGAGATTGCCGTATGCCTTGCTTTCAGTATAGCCTGTTGGCTACATATAAGAGGCATCATTGCTCCTAGGTACGAAGGTGAACCTCGGTCATATATCATCTCATTGACTCGGTTTCAGTTTCGCGTTCTACTTCAGCATTCTGACGCTATGGGCTCTACAAGTTCAATTCCTACTCCAGATCATCATCAACCGTGTTGGCGTGCTCATGCTGGATCGCAAGAAGGCAAGAAACCTCAAGATTGGTGTTGCTGTTCTTATCACGCTCATCAACATATCCGTGTATTGTATCTGGGTAAGGACTCGAAACAATGATTGACTGATAATCAGATCTGACTCGTTGACAGATTCCCGCAAGACTTCAAACTAACGAGACATACATCAAAATCAACGACGTATGGGACAGGTGCGAGAAGGTCATCTATCTCATCGTTGATGCCGCTCTCAACTATTTATTCGTTCGTGTCGTTCGCCGCAATCTCGTTAAACCAGGTCTGAAGAAGTATGAGAGCCTGGTGAGATTCAACCTGTACATCATTGGCTTCTCTTTGGCGATGGACGTTCTCATTATCGCAATGATGTCTCTGAAGAACTCTTTCGTATACAGTAAGTCATCCGGTGTGGTTGCTGAAGAAGTGCGAGGACTGATACCAACGTAGTGCAATTCCACCCTCTCGCATATATCGTGAAGCTCAACATTGAGATGACGATGTCAGAACTCATCTCCAAGGTTGCACGAGCACAGAACAACCCTCATGGTGCTGTCATGCCGAGCACTACCACTGGAGATCACTCCGGAGGACGATCTCGCATGACCAGAACTGGAGACGACAAGACTCTGACCCAGTCAAAGATCCATGCTTTCAGCGGCCGTTCGGAAGATATGGAGATGGGTATCCTTGAGAACTCAGGCCCACCGCACAATAACCTCCACACACAGATCGAAGCAGACAACTCTTCGACCGATGGCTCTGAGCGCGATGATGAGTCGATTACAAAGGCAACTGGCTTCGTAGTTCGGAGAAAGCAAGAGTTCCATGTTCGCGTAGAGCACGCGACACCATCTCCGGATGCCGACGCAGATAAACGATTGGACGATGGAGGGATACAGTCGTCAACTGAAGGAGCGCATCAGAAGGATGCACAACATTGGAGATCCTATTAAGACCACAGCATAGCCGGATCTTGGTAGAAGGTGGGAGTCATAAGGCCACCGTACTCACGAGCGACCAAGCACATTTTCCTTTGTCAGATTCACCATATACCCGCATTTAGGACATAGAGAAGTACATTGCATAAACGCATGAATGATAAGAAGATGACTAGCTTTTCAAGAATTTCACTACGTGCTAGACAGGGCAATTGTCTTTCACAAAAACCCGGCGCTGAACATTCCCTATCTGGGCGTCCCAGATTCTTGAAAAATCTCGCGTTTATTCCATGGCTAAAGTTCGGGTCCTTGGTCGAGATAAACTAACTTATGTGGCTTGTCACTGGCTGGAGATCTGCTGCACAACGGCACAAAGTCCTGGGGATAAGCTCTCATAGACTCGATGTCGTGCTTTTGCGAAGCGGGTGGATGAGGGTGGAATTGGCCGCCAACCTGCCAGTTTGCCAAAAGTTTGGGCAGGAACAACCACTGCGTCGAGAGCATACCAACAGTTCATCCGACCTCCCCCACAAACCCCTCTCCCGAATTGATTCCCCCACCCGGCGGCATCATGCCTATCATTGATACTGGCAAGGATTTGTCGGCTCTCTTCTCGAAACAGGTGAAAGAGACGCCTGATGCCATTGCTCTCGAGGACGAGTCAAACACTTATTCGTACGCCGAGCTCGACCAAATCGTTGAGGCTCTTTCTCAACGTCTCCGCAACTACGGCGTCAGTCGCGACACACTCGTCGGTGTGCTACTTCCACGCAGTGCTGACTATGTGATTGCCTGTCTCGCTGCACTTCGTGCTGGAGGTGCATTCCTGGTTCTCGAACTCGCATACCCTCCGGATCTATTGGCCGACGTCATTGACGACGCTAGACCGGCAGTTGTTGTCACTCACAGATCTGAAGTTGGCAAGATTCAGGAAGGCGTCCCAGTCCTGGCTCTCAACGACGAAGCACAAGAAATCAATGGTGACCAAAAAGAGCCAGCACCTCTGCCTGCTGAAGATGATCTCGATCGCCTTGCTTTTGTTGCTTATTCGTCAGGTACCACCGGAAAGCCCAAGGGTATCGCCAATCCCCACAGAGCACCCGTACTCTCATATAATCTCAGATTCGCTGTCTCGGACCAGCAGCCTGGCGACCGTGTTGCGTGCAATGTCTTCTTCGTCTGGGAAATCCTGCGTCCCCTCCTGCGTGGAGCCACTGTCGTCGCTGTCCCTGACGAAGTCAGCTATGACCCCCTCGCCCTTGTTGAGATGCTTGCAGCCAAGAAAATCACAGAAACTCTCATGACTCCCACTCTTCTGGCCACTGTCCTCTCACGTCACCCTGATATTGCCGAGCGCCTCCCTGAGCTGCGTGTCCTGTGGCTCAATGGCGAGGTTGTGTCTACCGACCTCGCTCGCAGCGCCCTCAAAGCCCTCCCCAAAGTCCGCCTACTCAACTGTTACAGTGCCTGTGAAACACACGAGATCGCCTGCGGTAACATTGGAGAGATGCTCGAACACCTCGATGAGGCCGCCCTCTACTGCCCAGTTGGCCCCTCTCTCGACCCCAAGCACACCTACATCGTCGATGAGGCTGGCAATAGAGTTGAGGATGGTGTTAGCGGAGAGCTCTTCTTTGGTGGAGACCTTTTGGCTCGCGGTTACCTCAACCTGCCCGAGACTACCGCCAAAGCTTTCTTGAGAGATGAATACGATTCGACTGAAGGTGCTCTAATGTACAGAACTGGAGATCTGGCACGTATGCTTCCTTCCGGACTCCTTGAGATCACTGGTCGTGTTGGATCCATGATCAAATTGCGCGGCTACTCTGTCGTGCCCGCCAAGGTCGAGAACTCCATCATCACTCACCTTGCTGTCAGCACGTGTGCAGTTATTGCTCACGGCGAGGGTCTCGACAGACAGTTGGTGGCATACATTGTACGCGACAAGGAGGGAACCAAGAACCGCAAGTTCCCTGAGATTCTCGAGTCAGGTCACAGTCCCGAAGCTCGCAAAGCACTTTCTGAGGCTTTGGCACAGTACATGCTGCCCTCATTGTGGGTCGTGCTTGATGAGATGCCTCTGCACGAGGTTTCTGGAAAGGTCGATCTCAAGAAGTTGCCGGCACCCGTCACAACTCCCGCGAATGGTGCCAATGGAACCAAGGCTGCTCAGGCTCAGGATCCCATTGGCGTTAACGACGTGGCCGAAATCTGGGCAGCCACTCTGAACATGCCTCGTAGCATCATTGATCCTTCGAGCAACTTCTTCGATCTGGGTGGTCACTCCCTTTCGCTTGCTAACCTGGCCGCAAAGTTCTCAAAGACTTTCGGCTTCCGTGTCCCTGTTGCTCGTCTTGCTGACCCTCCCACTCTTGCCGGTCACGTCGACACCGTCCGTGGCGTTAGAGATGGTCATGCTGCAGCAGTTCAAGCAGATCTTCCTGCTGTGTTACGTAAGGACTCTACGCTTGATAACGATATCCAGGCCAACGGAGCCAAGTTCTGCCCTCTTAACAAAGCCAAGACTGTACTACTGACTGGCGCAACCGGTTTCTTGGGCGCTTTCCTTCTCAGCGATCTTCTGGAGCACACTTCCGCTCAGATAATCTGCTTGGTGCGTTTCAACAACCCTGAAGGTAGCGACTACTCGGCTGGTATCGCAAGATTGAGAAGACATCTTCTTGATTTGGGCTTGTGGCGAGATTCTATCATGGAGCGTGTTGAAATCCTGCCCGGTAATCTTTCTAGTGAGCGCCTTGGTCTCAGCAAGGATCTCTGGCAGGATTTGGTCTCCAGAGTTAACGTCATCGTTCACGCTGGTGCCACCGTCAACTTGATCTACCCCTACGCCTCTCTGCGTGGCGCCAACATCGAGGGTACCAGAGAGATTCTGCGTCTTGCCTCCCAGGGAGGTGCTACTGTTCAGTATGTTTCCACAAACGGTGTCTTGCCTCCTTCCAAGCACGGTTGGCCCGAGTTCGCTATGCTTGACGTAGACTCTGTTCAAGACAAGCTCCTTGATGGTTACGGCCAGACCAAGTGGGTCGCTGAACAACTTGTTCACGAGGCTAGTCGCCGTGGCCTGCCGGTCAAGATCTTGCGTGCTGGTACTATCAGTGGTCACAGCTTGACCGGTTCTGCCAATGCCTGGGATTTGGTATCTGCCCTGATTGTTGAGTCTGTTCATCTCGGCTTCCACCCAGATGTTGAGGGATGGCGCGCTGAGATGACCCCGGTCGACTTTGTCAGCAAGGCCATCATCCACCTTGCTAATCAATCTCAAGCCAAGCAGCTCGTCTTCCATCTTGGAGACCCTACCCCTGTCGACATGAGCTCTGTATTCGAAGATCTGGACAAGCTCGGCTACCCAACGAAACCTCTTGAATGGGAAGAGTGGGTTACCATGTGGATTGAGAAGAGAGGAAACGTTAGGGGCGGTGATGGCAACTTCACTGTTGACATTCTTCGCAGCGGTATGCCTAGCGTCGAGTTCCTCAGAGGTATTGTCGTTCTCAACAACGAGGCCACAAGACCTTTCCGCTCCGTTGTCGAACGCCCCAAGGTCGATGCTGTTCTCCTTGAGACATATGCTCGCCATTGGTTTGCCAGAGGATGGCTGCCTCGCCCTCCTTCAGGTCTGAGCTCTCTTGGTGGTGCTGCACACATGCCTCGCAGAGGACCCCTGAGCGGACGCGTCGCCATCGTTACCGGCGCGTCATCGGGTATCGGTGCCGCTGTCGCAGTCGCTCTCGCAAGAGAAGGTTGCCATATTGCTCTTGCTGCTCGTCGCACAGATGCTCTTGAGGCACTCAAGCGCAGACTCACAGTCCGTGAAGGCAAGGTCATTGTCCGCCAGACCGACGTCACGAGCCGCCAACAGATGGAGGCTCTCGTCCAAGCTACTGAAGAAGAGTTGGGTCCGGTCGACATCCTTGTCTCGTGCGCTGGTGTCATGTATTTCACCATGATGGCCAACGCCAAGGTCGACGAATGGGAACAAACCGTTGACGTCAACTGCAAGGGTCTGTTGAACTGCTTGTCTTCGATTGTGCCTGGCATGCTCTCCCGCGGTTCTGGTCACATTGTTGCCATCTCCTCGGACGCTGGTCGTAAGTGCTTCCCTGGTCTCGGTGTATACTCAGCCAGTAAGGTCTTCGTCGAGTTCACTCTCCAAGCTCTGCGTCTCGAGACCGCAGGCAAGGGTCTCCGTGTCACCGGTGTTCAACCTGGAAACACACAAACCGACCTCCTCACCATGTCCAGCGATAAGGAGGCTGTTGAGAAGTACGGCGAGCCTTCTGGCGCTCAGATCCTCGACCCCGAAGATGTCGCCAACTCGATCGTTTATGCACTCAAGCAGCCCGCTCACGTTGCTGTCAACGAGATTTTGATCGAGCCCCGTGATGAGCCCATCTAGGTGGAGAAGAGGTGAAAGAGAGATGGAAGAAAAAAGAGGAGCATTTCATTGTAATATTTGCTGACGGACTGTATATTTTGCACGGCCTATACTGTAACACAAACGCACACATCTAAGTGGAGAGAGGAACACTCGTTTGCTACAACGCTACTGCAGGAGTCGGGAGAGTTTGTTTGTTTGATCATGTCTTTCTGTAACATATAAAACATCAACAACGGCAGATTTCTGGGGGTTGTTCTCTTGTTTCCCTTTGGGAACCAGTTGTTTTTGTCACGCTTTGCAAGTCTTTCTGTACTAATCAAGCTGGCAGATACCATCCAATCGCGACAAAAAATACTAATTCGTCATACTAGCTTCACATCTGTTGTACCTACGCAGCTCTCAGATTTATCGATCCACACCTTCTTTCTGCATGAAGACAACTCAGTAGGTGAGTTCTGTAGTCAATTGTGTAGGGTGGGGCTACTTTTTTCCTGCTCCACTAACTTGACCACAAATATCCAGATCAAAGGCTTTGTAACAAGGTAAGGCGAGGTAGTATACCTAGGGCAAGATGGATTCATGTTACTGGCTTCTAGAGATCACAGAACTACTCACACTTTTCATTCATACAACAAGCGATTATCAAACGAATTCAGTGCTGTTCGGCAGAAAAGCAGAGGTCCCCGAAACGTAGCAAATGGAATGCGAGCCCACCATCGAAGGAACACACACTCCACCTAGCCTCGAAACCCTAGAACATTACCTCATCATCTTCAACACTTGATCACAGAATCACCACTCCATATACAAAGCAATTGGGCAAAGAAAAAGAAATGTAGCCGGAGATGGGGACATGGGATGCGGACAGAGAGAGGATAGGAAAGCAGCAGGGCTGGGCACAGATGAGACTGGCACTTTCCATGCCTCGAAACAGTAGGCTTCAGTTCAATGATCCATTTCACGCACTGCGATCCAGTCTTTGATCTTGAAAAGCATAACCATCGTGTAATCTGTATACGATGTGAGCCGAGAAAGCAACAGAACTTTTGACGTTAACTCTTTTTGTCCTGTGACACTGGCTTCCATTTCGCTTTCAACTCCCCAAGCCCCTGCTCAAGAATAAATGATAGCATAACCGACTCGCAATGAAAAATACAACCACTCCAAACACACCAGCCTCCCATGACCTCTATCCTGTACCGCCATTGACTTCAACAACGGAACCATTCATGTACCTGCTCTCATCGCCCATGAGGAAAGCCACCACATCAGCAATCTCGCTAGCCTTGCCCATACGTCCCATGGCAACCTGATCCACCGTCTTCTTCAACGCCTCCTCGCCAGCCATAACCGCAGAATTCGTCGGCGTTTCGATGTAGCCGGGCGCGACAACATTGACGCGGATACCCTTGGGTCCCAACTCCAAAGCCATGGATTTCGAGAAACCAATGATTGCGTATTTGGTCGCGCAGTAGATGGCCATTTGCTTGTGAGGGTGGATGCCGCAGATGGAAGACACGTTTACAATGGCGCTTCCAGAGCGCAGGTAAGGAATCGTGGCTTTGGTGACATTGTAGACGCCCTTGAGGTTCACAGCAACCAGTTTGTCGAAATAGTCTTCGGAGCAGTCGACCAAGTCTCGGGCAGTGGGGTTGATGCCCGCGCAGTTGAACACATGGTCGACACGGCCAAAGTAGCCTATCACATCCTTGACGGCTTCAATGCAGCGCTTGTATTCTGCTACGTTGAGCATGTTGACTTGGTGAGGGCCTCCGGCGCATTGCTTGGCGGTTTCCCGACATGATTCGATGTTGATGTCGCTGAGTGCCAGGCGTGCTCCTAGTTTGCTGAGCTTGAGTGCTGTGGCTCGTCCAATACCCGAACCGGCTCCAGTGAGAAAGACGACCTTTGCTTCGATGGTGTTTTTGTTCATTGTGATTCCCTTTTTTGTTGCACTTCTTTCGCGGAAATGTTGTCGATCGGGAAGTAACCCTAGTGGGTGATGGCTGGGGTGTGCAAGCTGTATAGCTTGGCAGAGGTGTCGTCAGTGATCGTCGGTCTGCAGCAAGCGTCGTGAAGTTTTGTTGATGGATGGGGAATGTTGAGAAAGATGGAGGAAAGTTTTTTGGATTTCTCGGAGGGCCCTGCGCGATAGAAACAGAATGCGTTCGAAGATAAAACAATTGCACCACATGGCAACTCCCAGCAATCTGTATGGTCTGTTGGGCGCTGTCAACACAAAAGATAAGTGGGGCCATGCCGATAAGCCTGCGGAAGCCTCATGGCGTTATCGGGCCGTCTGGGCAATTGCAGCAGTCACGCGTTTTGTCAAACTTATGTTTCAGAAATTCATATAAGTATGCGTTATTCGGATTGGGGTATCATTGATTTACTTTTGGGGTACGTCGTGGCCAGTGAGATGGTGGAGATTACGGAAGTGTATCATCACATCATCGCCTAGCTTTCTTCTTGTCTGGCCCATCGTCTTCTTCATCGCTAAGCTCGGCGTATATCGTCTTTGGTTGAGTGGTAGCCCAGGCATTTGTAAACAGAGGATCATTCTTAGCCTTGTCAGCATACTTGAGAAGAGCCTCTCTGGGATCTTCTTCGCGCATGCCACTGAGCGGAATATGTTCCTTGATGTAAGCTGCGTCTGCATTACTCTTCGCGAACGGTGTGGTATTGGGGATGTGTGGCCGTCTGGGATCTCTCGATTTACCGGAGGCTGTCAGTCCAATCGTAGGATGTCTTGAGGCGAAGGAAGCAGCCGATGGCGCAGAACCTCCAGGCAGAATGACAGCATCGCCACCAATGCCGTGAGATAGATCCATGGTCAGGTTGGGGTCATCATCAATGTGACGACGCTTAGGAGCCTTGAGCATGACAGTCTTTGCACCGCCTTGTGATAGATTGGGGTTGTATAGCACATGCGTCTCTCCGTTGGCCGAACCGGTTATAATCTGGTTCAGTTCCTTGTGCCAGTAGACGCTGATCAGAGCAGAACCTGGTGTTACTGGGGTCACCAGTTCGGATCTCAAAGTAGCAGGGTTCAGAATGTGGAGGTCGCCGGTTGCAGAGCCAGTGAGCACTTCGGTACCTGACGGCGACCAACAGATGTTAGACGTGGGATATTGGCTAGAGATCGAAGGGAAGTCGATCGTCCTGAGAGGTTGCTTGAACTTCCTGGTGTCCCATAGCTTGATTGTATCATCACCTCCGCGAGTCATGACAAGCTGACCAGTCGAGCTGACCTGCAGGCCGCTAGTCCAAGTGTCTTTTGTATGAGCATCGCGGATCTCGGCAGCAGGTCTGGTGTATGGACCGTTTCCATCCCACATGACCAGACTGCCGTCAAGAGCAGCGGCAACAAGAAGGTTGGACTGAGGGCTTGCAGACCAAGAGAGAGCAGTGATACGCGTTCTTCCAGCAGAACCAGCAGCTCTCGACTTGTGTACGATGACGTTCTTCTGTTGCCTAGGGTTGTTTACATCCCAAATGCGAACGGTCGAGTCGGTTCCTCCGGTTGCGCAGATGTTGCGATCTTGAGGATGCCAGACGCCGCAAGTGACTTCGGAGATGTGACCCTTGGTGTGATGCATGTCGCGCAGGTACATATCGCCCTTGACGAACTCGGCGAGTGTTTCTCCATTGCGATCTAATATGCGCGGTTGAGGATGTGCGGTTATGGCGAGGATTGTACTGGGCGAGATTGGATTGAACGAGACTTGGTTGACAGGATGGGTTTCGGTTGAGGCAGAGCCTTTGACGGACGAGGGATCGACTGATTTAAAAGCGCGGATGGTAGAGGGGGTGAGGGAAGCAAAGTCGTGGAACTTGAGCGTGCAGTCGTTGGAGCCCGTCACCATTCGTCCTCCCGACGCGTCCAGTGTGATGGATGTGACTGCGCGGTCGTGCGTCTTGAAGACCATCTCGTGCGAGACCGGGTATTCATCTTCTTCTTCATCCGAGTCGTCATCGTCATCGTCATCATCGTCGTCCGAATGCTCGTCCTTGTTGCTTGGTTGTGGAACTACTGGTTGCTGTCTCTTGCTCTGCTCGAATCTGTTGTCGGCTTGGGCGCCTTTGGTCTGCTTGCCAAATGACGTCGTTCCGAGAAACCTCTGGAGCGCCTCTTCGTCCTCGTCAGGTACCACAATCTGAGGTTCCGATGTATCTGACATGGCGGCGGTGGTCGGAAATTGGTTTACTATCATTTGGTTTGGTCCAAGTTGCGTCAGTCACGTCGACTTTTGTCCCTCGGGCTCGACGTTTCGCTGCCCGCAACGCCGCAACCTTGACTGACTCTCACCCATTATCATTACCAACATATCCGAGTACTCGTCTCACGAAATCACAATCTCCAAAACGTGTAGCTCGTATCGAGTCTAGAACAGTTGCTGACCAAGTTATCATGGCTGGGGCTAGCGGCGCTGCTATCTCTGTCCTCAGGGGCACAGCGCCGTGATAGGCAGGTGTCCCTATCCTACCATCTCGCTTCTCTCTGGTGCCTTCCAGAGCATGAATCGCGCAATTTTATCTCCAAGCACAACCACGTCTTGTCAGTCACGGATGCTGCTCATCATCGTCCAAAATGTTTCTCGACAATGCTTCTGATTCGAGCTTGAAGCTTCTCTTCGCGCCTGCTCAATCCATCCTCGCCCTGTCCTTTGCAGCATCATTGTGTTTCATCGTCTCCGCCTATCTAAGATGGCATCAGTTGAAAAAGTCTTGTATCAAGATTGCGTCAAATCAACAAGCCGACATCAAAGTCGTGAGTTGCTAGTCATTAGAGCACATGCGAGAAAATATGCTCACTGGTCGCAAGGCTTGCAATCTGCTCTTGCTGGTCTTTCAGTCTTCTATCATAGGCATATCCACATCTGTGCCAATTAAACCCGAAAATGCTCTGGTTGAAGTCGTCCATCTTGTTGCAGTGCTTAGTCTCGTGCTCTTGTCGTCTCGAGAACACTATCGATCAGTGAGCCCGTCGACGCCTCTAGTCATCTACCTGTCTACACGAACCTTCTTGAACATTTCAGCATTGTTACTGGTACATGAAGGAGGCTTCATGGGAATCCAGGTACTGCGAACAATCATAGAAGCAGGAAATCTGATAGTCGAGTCTCAGAATAAGGGAGCCTTCTTACTCGAATCTTACCTAGACATTGCACCCGAAGAGACAGCCGGATCATGGAGCAAAGCTAGCTTCGCTTGGCTTGCTTTGATGCTCTTCACTGGGAAAGATATCCTCTCCTCGTTAGAAACACTGCCCCAGAATCCTCGCCGATTCGACCCTTCGAATCTGCGTCGAAAGATCCTGCTGGTTTGGGACCAGAGAGGTAAGCTATTCAAATGTATAGAGTGCATCAAGCTGACCGACCCTGAAGCGAAGCCAGAAAGCCGATTTACGTTACCATTGATCTTGGTACACTGTCTGATGCCCGACTTTGCTACCGTCGCAATCACAAGGTTCATGCTCATCGTCTTCCGTTACGCTCAGCCACTTCTCATAAGCAAAATCTTGCAGCTGTTGGCCGCAAACGCTTTGTGCGGACAATCTTATGAGCTCTCAAGCACCATAGTCATTATCTCTACCGTGGTGTATATCGGACAAGCGGTGAGCAAGCCATCTCTGGTCATTGCTAGCTTTAACTGATGCATGTGCAGATCGTTTCTTCAAGGTATAGGCATGAGCTCAATCGTCTTGAAATCATGACCAAAGCCGCACTTGTTGAACTCATCTACGAAAACACCCTCAATGCACCTTCTACTACGCACAAAGACTACAGCGCCGTTACTTTAATGAGTACTGATGTTGATGCGCTTGAAGATTTCAGCGAGATGTTCCACGAGTCTTGGGCTCAAGTGTTGGAAGTAATTGTAGGTATGATTTTACTGGCTCAGCAGATCGGATGGTTCTGCATTGTTCCGTTGCCAATGATTTATGGTAAGTCGAGAAATACACCGTGTGTTCGAAACTTGTACTGATACGACACAGGCTGCTCCCATATGACTCGGTACGTAGCCCGGAACTTACGTCCCAAGCAACTTATCTGGAATAAAGCCACACAAGACCGTATCAATAGAATCGTCTCTGTGGTTAGCAAGGTGAAGATTATCAAGATGCTTGGTCTGACGAACGCCGTCAAGAGTCAGGTAAGCAATTTGAGACAGGCAGAAATTGGTGCTTCGAAAGATATGCGCTGGGTATCCGTGCTCGCCAATGCTAGTGGTATGTTGTCCTCAGTACACGTCGAATGCCTTGACATGAAGATCTCTAACTAAAAATCAGCAAACGCGCTTGGTCTTTTCACGCCCCCGGTCACCATCGTTCTGTTCGCTGCTGTGGGAAGCACGAAACTGGACGCAGAAACAGCTTATACAACGCTTGCAGTGCTCACCATGGTCACTCATCCTGCGAACATGATCATGACAATTGTTCCCCGAGCAATTTCATCCTTGGCCAGTTCTCAGAGAATACAGGATTTTATCAGCAAACCACATTTCCAGGACATCCGTCTGCACCAAGAATGTCTGGTAGGAGCGACCTCGGTGGATGCCAATTCTCAAGTCGCAGTCGAGTTCAAGGATGTCGAATTGACGCTGGCAGGCTCCACAAAACCTACTCTGGCGAACGTCAATCTTCGCATTGATCGTGGTTCTGTCGTTATATGCACTGGATCTACTGGTGTAGGAAAGAGTATACTAGGGCTAGCAGTTGCTGGAGAAGTTGTACCCCACAAGGGATCTATCTCAACTATCAGTAAACGGACAGGGCTATGTACTCAGTCGCCATGGCTGCCAGGACAGAGCATTTCCGAAACGATTCAAGGCTCCTCTAGGATATCCGCTCTACATGACGATGCCTGGTACCAGCAAGTTCTTGATGCTTGCTGCATAGACAATGACATTCTGCTCAATCCCGCCGCAAGGGACGCTGGCATTGGGCATGCAAGGCTCTCAGGAGGGCAGCGACAGAGAGTTGCTTTGGCTCGTGCTGTGTACCAGCGACATGATGTTCTCATCCTCGATGACCCTTTCTCGGCTCTCGATCAACGTACACAGGAACGCGTGACTGGCAATTTGCTAGGTCCTGATGGTCTTCTCAAAAAATCACACACGACAGTGTTTTTGATCACGAATGCTACTCGAGCATTTTCTTTCGCAGACAAGATTCTGCTGTTGAAGGATAGCCGCATTCAATTTGATGATGACTACAACAGCTTCCACGCATATTCAGGTACACTGGCAGAAACATTCGAGAACGATGACAAAGCAGAGCCAGATGACCAGAAGAACGCGCAATTGGATTCCATCGAGAAGAGCAAGCTAGCTGCCAAAGACGATCAATCGTACATTGACAGCAGATCAGGCGACATGTCAGCTTATCGATACTATCTTCGGTCAGTCGGCGTGACGAACATGCTCGCACTCTTGACATGTACTGCGCTATTCTCATTCTTCTCAATCTTTCCGCAGTACTGGATCAAATGGTGGACAGAAGCAGGGACTGGAAAAGATGTCTTCTACGTCCTTGGCTACCTGCTATCCGCTACTATCGCCTGGGCGGCGACCAGCGGTACGCTATGGGTCAACTTTATCAAATTGGCCCCTAGATCAGGGGCTGTGCTACATTCTAACCTTTTGAGCACAATCCTGGGAGCACCGTTGTCTTACTTCAACCATGACATCGGATCCATAGTCAACAAATTCAGTCAGGACATAAAGTTGATTGATCGAGATCTCCCATCTGCGTTGGCAGCGCTGTGTACTCAAATCTTCAAGATCCTGATGCAGTGTTCTCTGCTTCTCGCTAATCAGAGACTATTGGTATTCACCTTGCCGATATACTGCTTGCTCATCTACGCCGTTCAGAAAGTGTATCTTCGCACCTCGCGACAGCTCAGATATCTAGAGCTTGAATCTAAGTCTGCTGTCTACTCGAGCTTCCTCGAGACAGTCGAGGGTTTAGTCACCATCAGAGTCTTTGGCTGGCAGCAAGCTTACCTTGAGCGGAACACAAGAAGTCTGGATCTTTCACAAAGAGCGTGCTATCTCTTCTTGTCTCTTCAACGCTGGCTCAATGTGACTTTGGACTTGGCTGTTGCCTTTATCGCTATCATTGTAATCAGTCTTGCAGTGTTCTGTAGTACCGAAGACGCCAGTGCTGACGTGGGAATCGCGCTCAACATGGTCTTGGTCACCAACACCACTCTGCTGAGATTGATAGGGTCTTGGACGACATTGGAAGTGTCGGTTGGCGCTGCTGCGCGTCTCAAGGAGTTGGAAGATCGTGTGCCGAATGAAGAAGACTGTGCAGTTGAGACTATTGTGCCGCGTGATTGGCCCCCCGCCGGGTCGCTCACATTGAAAGGTGTGCGAGTGTCTTATGGGTAAGCAAACTTGTACATGTTGTCGAAGAAACTTGGCTAACCACGTACAACAGTACACGCACAGTTCTGGAGAACGTCGACCTAGATGTGCAAGCTGGCAAGAAAGTCTTCATCTGTGGTGAAACAGGCAGGTAAGTTGAGCGTAAACCCAGCTTTGTTTGCACCTTCTAACCCCAAATGATAGTGGTAAGAGCACTCTGATTATGGCGTTGTTGAGATTGTGTCAAGTACAACGAGGCTCTATCCAAGTAGACGGCGTGGAGATCTCTCAGGCATCTCCTTCGATCATCCGTGAGCGCTGCTTCATTGCCGTGCCGCAAGATGCATTCAATCAGCCTGATCAAAGTTTACGCGATAACCTCGACACACTGGACCACCACTCAGCTCAAGAAATCAAGCAAGCATTACAGAAACTACATCTCTGGTCTCACTTCCAAGGTGCTAATTCTGGCCTTGAAAATGACGAGGAGGACAGTCGAGTGCTCGCGTTACCTCTCTCTTTCTTCTCACCACTGTCGATGGGACAAACACAGTTACTGTCTCTTGCATGTGCGATGCTTAAAGTTAGGTATCACGTCCGAAAGGGACGAAAGCCCATCATACTACTTGACGAGCCTGCTGCCAATCTTGACGAGGACTATGAGAGTCTCTCGTCTACGATTATTGAGGAAGAGTTTACAGAGAAAGGACACACTGTACTGATGATTACGCATAGCTCCAGGGACCTGAAAGAGCGTGTTCGAGCAGGTAAAGACGTCGTTATCAGGACACGCAATGGGACGATGAGTGTGGTCGCTGCTGGCGAATAGGAGTCCGTACGGAAGCATAGCTGCAGCAGCCTCATCCGGAAACGCGCCAAGCCACAGACCAAGATATTTGTCACTTTCGACTCGATCGGAGTCAAAATGCCGCTTCTTTGCTATTCATGTAGTTTCCTTTCTCGACCTCGCACGCACGCGGAGCATTAATCGTGCAGTCAACGGTTGAACCGGCTTACGCCCGAACCTTGCCAATAAATCACAGCTGCATTTCCTAATTCGAGTCAAGTCATCATTCAATATGCATACCACTCCAGCTTGCGCGTCTACCCATCAGGCTGGGAGAATGCCATCAAGCATGGACTTTTGAACTATCTGCCGTCAGGCGTAAATGCGACGAGATTGGCTCCCTGTTATTGACGGTGGTTGTCTGATAAACTCAAATCCCAGCCGTTCACATCACGATCTTGAGAAGTCTGGTATGGTTCAATGGGGGGTCTCGGCCACCGTCCAGCGTTTCAACCTCGATGGTGACGTAAGTCATTATTTTGTTGCTACCATTGCGTATGTCCAAAACATAGAGAAGCAAAGAGCAAGCAGTGTATGTTGCCTTGATTCGCTTTATTATCATATATCCTGTTGCTTTTGTGTTGGTCATCGACTTCTTCTTCATCTCTCTCGACTCAAATCATCTTCAATAATCAACAGACAAATCAATCACAAATATACCATTGCAACAAGACAATGTTCGACTCCACATTCTCACATGCTTCCGCCGAACCTCTCTCGAGAGCAGCGTCCGACCAAATCGCAATCCGACTCATGCATGATGTAAATGTCATCCTGCATTTGAACCCAGACTGCAAGAACATCAAACTCGTCTCAGACCCATCAGCAAACCCACAAGAATACAAAGTCGAAGACAGCCTGGCGTTCGTACCCAAGAAGCTATGGAGCGGAGGTGTCTGGTACACGGCATTCTTCAAGCCTGTTGAGGATGGCTGCGACATCATGATCCAAGCACCCGGTGGCTTTACGTCGACGAACAAGTGGCGCTTGATCAGGAAGGCAGATGGCACACGAGTCGTCTCGATTACGAGCGATGCGAAGTGCAGCAAAACCTTTTCAATCTTTGTCAAGAGGTTTTTGGAGAGCTCACATGGTCAGATGCAACGGGCCTTTAATGAGCGAGTCGAAGCGATTGCGAGACCCGGTATGCCCCGACGCAGGTCGTCAATGCCTGGATCTTTCAGAAGCGCTCGACAGATGGTGGTCGTGTAAGGGCAAGAGACGTTGGTACAACGCCCGGATCTTATGGCAGCCGAGAGACAAAGTTCATCAAATCCCTGTCTTGAGGATTCGCGTTCCTGCACTCAGGGAGCGTTTTTTTGTTTGTTGGAAGGGAATTACATATGAAGGGTGATTTTTTCTCTCGAGCGAGCGCCGGACGGAATTCACTTGGTGCGGTTGCCAGCTCGTTGCAAAAAAAGGCATGGTCGTCTTCGATGGCAGGGCGGTAAATGCAGGATGTACTTATTATATGTATATATATCACGACTTTGATGATGATAACAACAGATTAGATCCATAACACACATTTCTTCTTTCAACATTTATGGTTAATGAACATGCTTGCGGCTTTGTGTCCGGGCATACGTAGTACGGTGCTAGTAAACCAAAGCGCTATAGGGCTAATCCGTAGATTATGCATATCTTGCCTGATGCGTCGTCGATACGAGTGGGCAGCGAAGGATCTCCGCAGAAGATTGGATTTGTGCCAATCAGTGTACGAAAGAGGGGCCAAGGTCTCGATACAGCACTTTGAGCATTCGGTGAAGTCACAAATCGCGAGAGATGGTGAAGTGAGCTTTTTGAGGATACAGGATTACGAGACGGGCAAAAGATGCGAATTGGTGGACGGGCAAGTCGAATGGTGCATAAGCTCGTCCGGCAACAACGGTTCGCCAGACCGCACCTCTGGCGGCAAGTCGCCCGCTGCCGCGACGGGGTGACAAGGTAGGAGAGAAGGGGATGTGCAGCCGAGGTTTGTTAGGGCGCAGAGAGTGCAACTGCCCAAACCAGCATGACACGCGCGCATGCTGATAAATCTAGGCGACTGCTTGCAATCTCGACCGGCCTGTGCAACTGCTCGCTGTCCCTCCAGACACGACCTTTTCGACAACAATCGCAATATCCAGCTGGGATAAGAGGTCCGGCGCTGTACCGACGCTCTACATGAACGTCTGATGCGCGCGACGCGAGAGTCGAGTGCAGAAAAGTCTTTGCGCCGTCAGCCTCGCCGCCGGGCATGCAGTCCAACAACAAGGCGGACAATGGCGGGCTCAATTTCGTCTTTGAATCTGGCTCTTCTGGACGCGAAAACAAAAAGTATGTGAGGTCGCATGCTGCAAAGGTTGGCTGGTCGCAGAGGAGCCGCAAACAAGCACAAGCGGCGAACCACGACGACGTCGCGACCACCAAAGACGCAGCCCCCAGGAAGCGTCGTAAGACCACAACCAAAGACGCAAATGTCCAACAACATGCACAACGACAATCGAGTATATGCTCGCCTCCTCTGCCTCAACCTGGTGTGAACAGACCTGTCCACCTTCGACCTGAAGCTGGAGTTGAAGCCTCCAGAAGTCCTCCAGTGCTATCCACAACACAACTTCCGCCACAACAACATGCATCCAGTCGACATGGCCACTTCGCTGCATACTCGGCCTCACAGGCTCCTGCTCCTGCTCCTGCAATTCTAGCTGCCAATTATACCGCAGCTTCATCTTCGTCCTCGCCGCCCCCTCGCTATCTCCATCGTCCAGGCCAACCCGCTTCTGTGCGAGCCCAAGATGTGGAGCCGACCTCTTCGACTCGAATAGCCTCAGGTCCTCCTCAAAACTACTCTTTCACCCAGGATGCCTCGCACTGGCACGCGAGGCCAGAGCCTGTTCAGCCTGACCCGGTTGCACAGCAATCAGTTGTACCGCTCTTTCGGCCAGCTGCATCGCCAGGGCCCATGCACCCGCCACAGCTCATGTCAGGAGCCGACATCCATCGCCCCGTATCACAAATAAGTAGTCCGATGCCTTCTCCACGACTGCCTCCTCTCGCAAACATGCCTACCTCGCGATCCTCGTTGGCAGGTGCCAATTGGAGACAATACGACAACATGCCTGCCGTCAATACTGGAACCTCACAGCCCTCTACGCCAGCTCCCGGTACACCAATCAGGCACCATGATGAGAACGCTGAAGCCTCTGCAAGGACACCGCAACCATCATCACCGAAGAGAAAAGCAGCGCCCGCATTCCTTGAAGTGGTGCTGAACGAAGAATGTCCCATGTGGAAGAGTGCAGACTCTGGCAACGACTCGTTTGGCGTCTTCCCTGTAAGATGGCAGCCTTTTTATGGCCGGCTCCTCCAGAATTGTGGGTGCAGCAGGTCACGTTTGATCAAAACAAGAGCTCCGGCTAACCATTGCAAACAGACCGCTCCAACATGCTCGTTCAACTCGACGAAATCCTCACAGGCTGGACCCCAGACCAGAAGCTAGACTTCAACCAGATGCCGCTACGCCTCGCCGGTTCAGAGCCCTGCCTCTTCTACTCGCTCCTCGCCAATGCTGCTATCATGATGCCGCCCGGTCTCATTTCCCCAACCATACCACGATGGCTACAGACTCGCACCGCCGAATGCCTCAATCAAGCCTTTTCAGATCCCAAACGCGCATACGCCGACGCTACGATTCTGACATTGAACATGGTAGCTCTCTTCGAAGCGCTCAACGGCAAGGCAAAAACAGCTGGTTCCACTCACCAACCTGTACTCCGCCGTATGGTCAACGAACGCGGTGGACTCGCCCGTATTGCCAGCAGGGACAACGAAGACTCGAAGAATATGGTCAGATTCTTGGTTTGGACCGACAGGGTCATTCACAGTCAGACTGGCAACCCCCTGATGTTTGAAGGCTTTAGGGAGGATGAGAGTGTGGCTAGGACAAATTGGGATGGCATTTGGGCGAGGATGGAGAAGAGGGTCGAGGAGAACGAGCCGCAGCCTATCGAGGAGGTGCCTGATTGCTGAATGCTTTCGTCCCATTCTCTCATCGATTGCTGTCTCGCTACCAACACTCTGTCGCTTACTAATTACTGATACTTGGGACACATACTTTGGCGTTTTAATGGGTGGGTTTCATGGTTTGTCTTTATTGCTTGTACAGTCATTCGTTTTGTTTTGTTTTGTTTTGTTTTGTTTTCATGTTTCTTCGAACCCCAAGAAGGTTCTTTTTCCGCAACCGTACATAGCAAGATGATACCCTGATACCATAAATGCAACTCTTTTTCAGTTTTTTTTCTTATACACTATGTACGGCGATGATTCCTGGGATCACTGCTATTCACCTGAAGCCTCAAGCTAGCACCACGTTGTATCTCTATACGCGATGATGTGGAAGAAGTGTCTGAGCATGATCGATGTTGATATAGTATTAGCCTTTCTATCCAGGTCACACCTTCCCTATACTCGGGATATTTTCCAAACTTCTACAAGCCCAACACGCTCTGCACGCCAATGCTTCTAGCATCCTCCCTCATGAGAATATATGGCTTCAAGTCCGCCTTTTCTATGTGTGCATTATTAGCACCAGTGTTGTCCCCACCGGCACCATCCAACCCCTTGATTCTGTCCCTCAACGCCTCGGGCCCAATGACGAACAAGTTCGCAATCTCGGTCAACGTGTCCAAACTCTCGATGAACGGTCTGGGCAAAGTCTTCCAAGATTTGAGCAATTCGATATACTTGGCCATATCTTTAGAGACGATCAATCCGCCAGTGAGAGACACGGGGTAAGCGCGGAAATGGGCGAGAAGGAGAGCGCGAACACCCAATGCCAGTTCCAAAAAGATGTTTTCGAGCACTTTGCCGCTGAGGGCTGTTTCGGCTCGACTGTGGACTTTTGTAAGGAAGTTGAAGAGTTGGAGGCACGTGGGTGTTTGGAGTTGGTCGAGTTGGAGTAGGGCATCGTCACGAGGGCGAAAGTCTGTTTTCTTCTGTTGGGAGAGAATGCGTGATGAGTATGATAGAGTTGCATCGATGGTTTTCTGCAAGATGGTGTCGATTTTTGACTCGCAGCGGTCGATGAAGGAGTTTGTTGTTTTGTCGAGGTCGCGGCGGATGGTGAGGTTGCTGGATGCTAGAGGAAGGAGCAACGTTTGGATTGTGGCGAGCAGGAGGTGCAGGATGCTGACTGCGACTCGCAGATCGACGAGATGGCCAAAGTCTGGTTCGGTTTTTGTGCTGCTCTCGGCTGCTGTGGCTGATTCGGTGACAGCGTCCAGCGCTGTTTCCAGATATATTTCGCCCATATTGGCGATGAGCAGGCTTAGTAGTTCGCGGACATCTTTGGGTGTCTCATGGCCGTTGGCTAATTCAAGGCCGCGGCCTACACTTTCGGCCAGCCATTTGAGCATGCGTTTGATGAATGGTAAGCTCAGTGCACCATCTTCCTCTGACACATCGACGTCGTTTCTATTTTGTGTATGACTGGCGGAAGGATTGAGTCCAGCAATTCGTAGAAGAGTCGACTTCTGTGAGGCTGGAATGTCAGAGTTCTCGAGTCTCTCGAGATATGTATCACGTGTGGAAGAGATGAGTTCCCTACTGCGCGCAGATAGGGATCCAAGATACGACGTCGGCATCTTTCGTCGGCGTGTGTGGTATGTTGTGAATTTGAACAGAAGAGATGAGTATAGCTCTTCCAAGCTTCTCTTCTCACGCTCGATATATGATGAGCCAGAGAAGTACGGTACGAACAAATCTTCGAGTTGTTGATCGAGTACAGCAGCAGTCTGTGCAGAAGCAGGTTCTGGGTGCTCGGTCAAGCCATGTGCTTTTAGGTCTTCGACCAAAGCAGAGATGTAACTCCTGCTGGCTTGTAGCGAGCGCAGGAAAGCCAATGAAGATATCGAGTCTGCCTTGTCGAGCACCATTTCGAGTTTTTGTTGGATGGACTGTTGAAAGATTCTTTGTAAGAAGCGAACCAAAACTTCCTCATGAAAGGGAAATGCTTTCTTGATGATAAAGCTCTCTTCTTGCACGACAAGTTTCACCTCATCCACCAAGCTCTGCAAACTAGGCTCGACGCCTGGTGGTTCTGTGTCTGGATCGGCAAGACGTTCCCACGTTTCTGAATCGGCAGCCAGATCTTCGGTGATGAGCTGACTGCGATCAATGAAGAACTGATGCTGATTAACGAAGAGACCCATGACACTAGCACCATCGCCAAAGTCTTTCAAAGCAACAGCGCATTCTCTCATCCCATCGAAGTTCTGGCGTCTGTAGAAGTCATCAAATTGTTTCAAGAGATCCTTCTCTAATGACTCAAGGAACTTCTCAATCAGCTCCGTGGGCGTGTCGTGGCCGTTGAGACCATCACCATTTGACATGGAGTTTGACGAATCGAGACGTTGGCTGATCTTGAGCAATTGACGAGCAATATGGGCGCAGCGCAACTTTCCCTCGCTGCCTTGGAGTCTCCTGACATCATCAAGGCTAGACAGATCACGACGCTCACTCACGTCGATCCAGCATTGCAGGATGAACTTTGCGTCCTGGGCGCGCTGGCTTTGACGATCGAGTTCGTCGAGTCTCTCTCCAATCCTCACAGCAGCATTTCCTCCTCCCTGGTCAGCATTGTCCAGACTCGTCTCTAGGCGATGGAAAGAGTCGACAGCGCGTTCGAGTTCCCGTTCTCTAGCCGAGACATTCGTGTTGTGGACAGCTTCTGCCTTTCTTACACCAGCGGACAATTCATTCTCTTGCAGTTCCAGATCCTCACTCAAGAGCTTGAGTCTGTTGAGGGCGAGCTCGAATGTACGGATCAAGGGCTTGGGGTCGAAAGCGACAGCATTTGGGCCGGCACGTCGGCTCGGAGGGATGGCAGCGTCGGAAAGAGCTTCGACAAAGTCCTTGACTATGAAATCCTGGCTAGAGAAGGTGTCGAGGGTAAACTGGGGCTGTCGCGAGGCACCGAAGCGGGAAGGGGCAGCCGAGACGCCCGAGAAGATGGATGCGTTGTCGGCAGCGGAAGGCATTGCGGTCGTCTTGCTCGCGTTAGCGGTCTGTCGACGAGAACATGACAGTGCAGGATCGATTGAGTTATGTCAAGTCTACAAGGACGGACATGAGCAGCGGTGGAGACGCGTCGGCGGGACCAAGCGTGAAAGCACGCGGAGAGCGGAGGGAGGGGGGGCTGACGTCGCTCCTGCCTGCAATTATTCTGGTCAATCGCACCTTCCAACCAGAGTCGAGCACCCAACCAGAGTCAAGCACAATGGCTGGACTGCGCGAACAAGAGGCCCTTCGTAGCAACGTCGGCCCTGACGGACGGCCACTGTCGGCACAAGAACGCGAGCGACTTTTGCAACCCTATCTCCCCGATGCTTCACCTGGCAAGCAACAGCCGACGCAACCGCTGCGACAGCTGATCAAGGCTGCCCTGCACCTCTTGCTGTACAACCTCATCCATTTCGCCTTCTCCGTCTACCACCGCTTCCGCGTCGCATACCACAATCTGATCGACCGCCTCTTTGCCGTCCTGTACTACCACCACCGTACCCCAGAGTACATCCAAAAAGATGTCCACCGCCTGAACAAAGTCCCCAAGCACCTGTCAGTCATCCTCGAGCTCGATGACAACACGCGCGACAACTCGAGCCTGGAAACTCTGATCCACAACGTTTGCGAGGTCGCTGCTTGGTCCGCCTGCGCTGGTGTGCCCCTGCTGAGCATCTACGAACCATCCGGTACCACGCTCCGCCCATCCTGGCCACGTCTCCTGTCTAACCGCTTCCAGGTCTCCTCAAGCAGTCTCTGCCACTCGTACACCGCCGCATCTCCCGTACCTTGGCCGCTTATTTCGGTCATGACAACCCAAACAAGCCAACCCTTTCGCTCGGCGCTCCTCACATGCAGTCTTTCTCGCCGCCTGCTTCGCCCAAATCTTCTCTGCACTCCACTTCTTCCAAGTTGCCCCCCCATCTCTCCATCCTGCTTTTGTCCGCTTCGGATGGTCGTGGCACCCTCGTTGACTTGACAAAGACGTTGGCTGAGATGAGCCAGAAGGGAAAACTTGCTCCCAACGATATTTCTATAGACCTGGTTGACGCCGAACTCACCGAGAGCGTCATGGGCGAGCCTGACCTACTGATGTTGTTCGCTGATAGTGTCCACTTGAAAGCCTATCCTCCGTGGCAGCTGAGACTCACCGAGATTTTGTAAGTCACACCCTTTGACGAGAGACGAGGCTTCCGTTGCTCCACAAGCCACCCAAAAGCTGACATATTCTGATCACCAGCCATGTCCCTGACAACAACGGCGTTGGATACCAAGTCTTCCTGCGTGGTTTGTACAAATATGCCCAGGCTCAGATGAGGTTTGGAAGTTAGACATCAACCCCAAAAATATTAACCAACGTCACCTGCCGGTCTACGGCCAAGGTTTGTTGAGATCCTTGCTGTACAAACAAACGTCACCTCTCTTGCGCCGAGGTTGCAGTCGACGTCGTGGCACTTAGTAACATGGCTTGGAGGTGTCAGAAGACCATGTGTCATCGAACTCGACTCTTATTCTGACAACCTTCCGTCCACTCAATCTTTGTAAGTCTTAGGCCCAAAGTTGCACCGAATGACCGTCATCCAAAGACATTCGCGAGTTTTATGGCTAGCTTCGATCATTCATGGTATAGTTTTCACGATTCAATCCATTGGCAACCGCCTGATTTCATTCTTGATTTTGTGATTCTCATGCCAGTCGTTCCTGCCTATTTGAGATGGCCGCCCTTCTCCTAGATCTAGTGCGCCTCGTCTCTCTCAATTCACTCTCCACAAGTCGTCAACCAACATTCGACACAAAGCACAGAAGTGCATTTTACACAACCAGATCTAACGCATCGGCACATCCGTATTCAACCACTTCCACCATGCAGCACCCAACTTCAGAGCAGGGTCTCAATCTTCTCGATCTGCCCATCGAGCTCCTTGACCTGATCATCCTCTACTGCGTCAATACCGAACCCATGACTGTCAATCTGGCACCCAATGCAGGCTCCTTGACGCGCACTCTGTTCACCTTCATCCCTCGTCGCAGACGCTACACAGTATCTGGTTACCCACGCAACCTGCTGCTCATCAACCGCCTGATCTACCGCCTTGCTTTCGACAACATCTGGACTCACAAGAGCCTTGTTATCTCTCTGACCCCATCGGATACGCTCTGCTTCCTCTTGCACGCACTAAGCCAACAGCAAAAAGACGCGCTCTGCAAAATCCAACTCCCCAGGTTCCTACTCAGCTGGTCTTTCCCCGTCAACTCGGACATCTGGCTGGTTGCCGACAAGGAAAAGGGCGAAAGTTGGTACGAGGGAGCCAAGGTCCCGGAAAAGGAGGTCAAGGGCAAGAGATTTCAAGCATTGGTTGGCATTCTTTGTAAGCGCTATGCCTGCCTATGTCGGTTGTGGAAGCTCAACATCGGGCTTATTCAAGCGTGAAACAGCTCAAGTGCCTTTATCTTCTGCGCAGCTGGTTTTCGCCGAGCAGTTCAACATTGGTTGATAGCTTTACCGGATATTGTGGCAAGCTAGACCTGGATGCATGACCGGAGGAATATCCTTCTTCGACTTCTCGATGACCTCGCTTGGACGCTGCATTCTAAATGGTTCTTGTAAGTAGGGTCAGCGTGTTGCTAAGTTAGATGTATTTACTATCCTCGTGCTAGATTAACAAGGCTTTCCTACTTTTCTCATCTACTCTTCCTGGCTGGTCAGAGAATTGATACCTATTCTCACGGCACGTCAGGTACCCTTAGCTATTACCAATCATATTTTCAATTGCCTGCAATTGGCTCGTATCCCATAAATGGATATTCTGTTCCACCATCAAGCTATCATGCTGTTACCTCTCCATATGCAAAAGCACATAGTCCCAGTAGCCATGGCAATATATAACGCTGTCGAAAAACGGAATATAAGCCACCGAGAATCGTTGATGATCGAGTGCGAGGATGATGATACTGGGTGACATTGAGATTGAATCATGGGGTGCTGTACTTCAAGTTTCCAGCATGTGTACCGTCATGTCTACCATCCGAAAGACTCTTCAAAGTACTCCACACTATGACATCCACGTTTCAGTGAACGGTGAACAGCTAATCTGGCTTCATCAGCCATAGCAGGCGGACCGCAGACCAACACGGCCACCTTCGTCCCTGTAATTTCCGCTCTTGTTGCAGCTTTGGCAATTGCAGCTGCCATGTCTGGTCGTCCATACTGCAACTCGGGCATGTCCAGGACTTCGTCATCTTGCCTTCCAGAGTCTCCTTCAGTATGCTTCGGACCTTCGCTCTGTCGTGTGAAGAACAGATCAGCCGAGAAGTCATCTCTTTGTGTCGCAATACGGAGTTCGCGAGCGAAGACCTCTTGGATAAAAGATGCTTGTCTGGCTGTCCAGATCAAGTGTATATGTGTGGTGTTTGTTCTACCTGCTTTTGACAGTGACATGTGTTCGAGGATGTACGGTACCGCTGATGCGATACCAGTGCCGCCTGCGACCAAAAGCACCGAGTCGAAAGACGAGGTCGGACAATGATGGCCATATGGGCCTTCGAAGAGGATTGTTGGAGCAGAAGTTCGGGTAGGTGACCTGAGACACTCATCTCGCAGACGTTTGGTCCAGCCATCGTAAGGACGGATCCAGAAGGTCAAAGTTTGAGTACTACTTGAATGCCTCAGATCAGAGTCGTACTGATCGAACTCATGAGGAGCATCAATGTGCTGCATGAGGGAGCTGCCAGCCTCATCTGATGCGGAACCCTCCAGAGACCATGCTCCGAGTGTAAATGGGTGATTTTCATAGCCCTGCCATGTGGAAGGTTGGTAGAGGTAGTAGAATTGCCCAGCAGCAGGCTGGACAAAAAGTGAATCTGTTTTCACGTCGAGTCTAACCACACCAGACTGTTTGCTGTATGAGGCAATTGTGTGTGTACGACGAATGACTTGCTTGCCAAGACGGACTTGAACATTGCAAGATATAAGACGTAGCAAACGAAGTGCGCGATCTAGCACCCACACGACCACGATTGGCCAGAGATATGCGTCGTATCTTGCGTCGAAGATAGAAGTGTGTCTGATTATGTAAGCACTTGAACACAGTAGCAAAAAGAGGGGCTGGACTTACAAGAAACATCCAACCAGGGTAATCACAGAAAGTGCAACATGGAGGATCAGGAAGACCTCGTAAAACTTGATACGAAGCCATGACACAGAGAGCAGCAGTAACAGACTCATAGTGATAGTCGCCTGCATCAAGTCAGTCTGTGAACAATTCGACAGGGTCGGTCTGATATCTCACCACTACACCAAGTAGGAGCCAAAGCTGAGTGAACTCTCTCGCGAACATTCCCCATCCTTCTACTGTTCGTTAGACTATGCCGAGAGACAAGAAATAAGTTTTCAACATACCGAACTCCACAAACAGCATGATATATACGACTGAGTGTACAATGGCTAGTATCGTACCAGCTCGAGCGATATGTCGGTGGTAAATATTGAATGCTTGATACGAAAGACCTGTAGCCCACATAAAGACATTGTTTCTGCCAGCGAAAATCCAGATCCAAGGAAGTGTAGCGTATGCCATAGTGCCAGTACGATCGGCCACATATCGCCAAAGTTGATGAGACTTTTCGTCCCAGCTGTTGATTTGTCAGTCATCCGTTTGATAGAAGAAAGACTATATCCTTACTAGATGTTGTTAGATATTAGACGATAATGAGATACTGAAAGATATGTCGTGAACATATAGAAAGCCGTCACAATAATGCTCTCCATGCGTGTCGGAATCGTACACCAGTACAGAAGGCGCTGGTGATGCAAGCCGAATGCGGGCGGAACAATCAAGTTGACTCTTATCCACCTCCATATCGAATGCATCAACTGCACTGTCCTGCTTGACTGTGTGTGGGGCGATTGGGTCGACATATTGCTGGAGATGAGGAGGTTGGCAATCGCTGAGACACCTAGAACGACACCCCAGAATCCATAGAGGGCGAAGCCAGACTGATGGTGCCAATTCATCTCGTACTCCCAAGTCATCTGTCGAAGTCAACCGTCTGAGCCTTCACATTGTTGCGGTAAACATACGAGGGTGTTGTCAACTCTTTGGAAAAACGATTTGGCAAGCCTGACAGGTTCCGTAACATTTGTGCCACTGGGTATCTCATCAAATTCGACTAATCTCATTCTAGCGATGTCGCTGTCGGTGATGTTAGCGACGACATGACGCCAGTCCAGGAACTCAAAGTCGTCCTTCTCGCATTCTCTACGGATCTTCTCAAAGCCAATCTGTATCTCCTTGTCTGTACACAGCGTTTTTCCAGAAGCGTATGTCGAAATTGTTCGCAATGGGTTGAGACATTTGGGTCCATAGTATGTGTTGTACCCTTCCCCGGAAAATGTTAAGTAATTGTATGAAACCGAGACTGAATGTATGCAGTACTCGTCCGAAGGCATCAAGGTTTTTTGAATAGTTGATATGCATAATCCAACCCCGTAGAACAGTCCAAGCAATATTGTCGTGTTGAGGATGAGAGAAGCCACGGAGTTCCAAATCCAGTCAATCCATGGTCGGGTATATGGTGTGCCTCTCTTTGGAGGTCTTCGAACCAACGAGTCTGTAGCATCCCTTTCGTTCAATAATGGAGAAGATGAAGTCAGCATCTTTCATAGGCCGGTAGCAATGCCTGCTTGACAGGAGCTCGATCGCTTATCAATCTAATCAGATGACGCGGACAATCCAAAGGTCAATGTCGACGGATGAGTCGGATGCTGTCAGGACAAAACACTCTGGAAGCCTGATCGTCATATGAGGGATCCGTCGAATGAAGCCAGAAGTACTTGTGGTCAACGTGTAAAGTGGAAACAGTTAATCACGGACAGCAGGGACGGGCGAGTGCTGAGATCTCCAAGGCTCGGCAGGAGGACTTGGCGATAAGATAACGCTATCATCGCGGATCTAATCAGCACTCAGCAGATTGGAGCTTGAAGGAAGATGAAGGAGTAGAAATTAACGCAAGTATATGTTCTAATGCAGTCGGCGACTGTCAAGTCCAGTCAACCTCTCCACAGCTATCTGGCGCATTGGCGATCCAACTCTCTATCGCTGTTGTCTTCCACCCAGAGACCCACAAATGAGTGTTGGTTGCATTGTCCTTGTCTACCCAAGACTCCTCTGGTCTCTGGTTGCCAAATCGAAAGACGCTGCTCAAATAGCAAACTCCACCGCTATGTTGTTTCTTGTCTTCTACAGTGGTAAAGTTGAGATGCGCCCACTGGAAACATGTTTCTGTGACCTCGCAAGCAGCATTGCATGCGTCAGGCGAAGAATTCGGGTCCTTTTCGACGGTGGGCTCACCGACACGCTCGTCTGGCTTCTTTCGTGCCTGATCTTTCGTGCGAGGAGTTTTGATAGTGTAGATATTGTCTTGAGACATGTTGTCCCACTCCTCGCGTAGCTCAGGAAACTTTACACCAGAGAGTATGTCTCTGAACAAGTGCGAGAAACGCAGATGCGGTGTATTGCTTGAAGACGAATTTGTGTAAAAGTCTTCCTCCAGCATCCACAAGGTCTGAACCTCTTCAGATCGGAGGTGGTGCTGGGTGATGACAGGGCGACACCAGATGCCAGTGCCAATGGGCAAGCTCATAGGCTTGTGTCCGCTGAACATGGGCGCGGCTGAGGTCAAATTGAGATCAAGCTCTTCTTTGAGAGCTTTGGCAACGACGTAGTCGCCGAACCATAGATCGGGTATCCTGGCATCCCAACGGCTAGCAAGTCCCTTCTTTGTGACACAAAACTCGTACATGGCAGCACGCGACAACACAAAGCCACTGCCACCATGTGCGAAGTAGAAGCCATCTCCCTCCTCTTTCTTCATTGGCTCGCCCCGCCCTAGGTACAGTGGCTCGCTTGGGTCGAAGTTCTGTAGCCATCGCACAAGGTTGCGCCACACGATATAAGTGTCAGTCTCAGCAAAGACATACCACTCCTTGTCTGGCTGTAGTTCCCAAGCTCGCTCAATCATGTGTAAAAACTTGTATTTGTCCAGAGCCCACGCAGCGTTATGGCCAGCAGTCCGCCAGTCGGAGTTGGAGTCTGTCATGGTACTCAGTGTTTGAATGTCGCGACCCTCGGCCTGATATTCTTTTTGCTTGCGATATAGTTCGAAGTCGGCATGGTTCTCGAGGAACTCGGGATCGTAACGGGAGAGCACATCATGGATGTGTAGCGAGTGGATATCTTGCTCCAGGTCGGAGAAGAGAAGAAGAGTGTCGGCACATTGCAGGATAGTGAGTAGCTGGGTTGGCAACTTGTCGAAGGCCTCTGTCGCGCCCGTCTTGATGGACAAGACGATATCGCTGATGGCTGATGACGGCGGACACTGAGAGAGATGCGGCGCTTGGGTCGAGCTCTTGATGGAAAGAACATGCGGATTCGAATTGGAAGAGGCATGAAAGTAGAGATAAGTCAAGAGGAAGATGGCCGAGATGGCGGCCAGCCCTGTCGGAAGGGACGCTCGAGGGATTGTCAAAAGCATTACGCCGACACTTCAATCAATGCAGACCTACCTGTGATTGTAAGTCCATCTCCCTTTCTCCATACTCAGACATCAGGGGTTGTCTCATCAATCCAAAAGCTCGCCGTTTCTTCCAGCTGAGACGACAAGACACCAAACTCGGCACCGCTAGCTTCTTCCACCCTAGCGCTGAACTCTCTTGACCATGAGCAGTCTTGTGGCTTTAGTCCTGATTTGGTGCGTGACGAGCCAACATGTTGTTCCTCTCGAGTCGTTCTTGTTGTATTAACGAACCATGCCCTGATACGAAAGCAAGGGACGCTGCCCCGGTCGACAACTTCGGGGGTCTAGTTCCCGCCACAAAATTCGACTCCGACTGTAGGCCGGGCAAATTCGATGCTCTGGCTATGGGCGACTGGACATGCCAGGACTGCTGACGACCGTCTATTGAGACTCTTGATACCCATATCCTTGGTTTGAGAATGAAGTCGCGAATGACAACCAGCATGGTCTCGCGAATGCATCAGCCAGTCTCGAACATCGCATTCTAGATTGCTAGTTCGCGAAAGATTTGGTTCATGATTCTGATATCACAAAAAACCAATGATCTAGTCTCCTGACCAGCATCTGCAACCGATATGCTCCTTGTTCTGCTAGACATGCCGTCAATTACTCCTACAACTGCGTATAACCCTCATTTCTATTCTTCAATGTCTCAATCCTCCAACTTGTGGGCTGCCGACGCGCCTGACCCTGCTGTGGTTGGTCGTGTGTCTTCTCGTTTGAGCTGATAGAATTTAGCTTCGTGTGCTTTGCCATGATACTGCATGAGCAGTTTACCACATTCATCACTCAATGCTCGTGGCTTTTCAGGCAGCGTTGCTACCGTTTTGCTGTCTGCTTACCATCAGCATCGTTGCGAGACTTGACGAAATGAATGACAAAGGCCAGGCTAGATGGGACAGAAATCAAAAGAGCTTACTTGTTAGGTTCGAATGGGTTGGGCTCCAGATTTTCCTTGAGCACTGTCTTCCCATCAATTATGCGAATACGAGGTGTTCCTGGGGAGTGATACTGTTGAAGAACATCAGGCGCCGTGCCATTCACGCGTAGCGACCGTGTCGACGTCGCACGCTGACGCTCCAAGTCTGCAGGGTTCGGGCCTGAGCGAGCCATACCGCTGAAAGGGCATCTGCTTATGCCATCTCCAAGATGTGTTGCTTCTTCGATCGGACGACCCAGTGATGTCTTGCCGCTGTCGGAGCTCTTACTGCTGCCGGTACGACTTGTGAAGACGGACGAGCCATCGTCCCCAAGAACTTTCTTGCCATGTAAATATCCCTCGCGCTCGTCCTCTTGTATTTTTCCCAACAGCGTGTCGGCTTCCTCTTGTGTATATTCGGAACCATCTGTATTGTGCCATCTCTCGATAAGGTCGTTTTGGATCCAGATGACTTTGCCGAGAGCTTTGACGATGGCGATCTTCCGGTGCATCTCGAGACGGGGGTGTGAGAGTATGGCTTCGAAGAGGGAATCCTGGATGAAGCCTAGACACGCACCCAGGAAGACGTAGTCGACATGCAGAGGGTTTTGGCGACCTCTGCCAACGTGCATCAAACTGTCGTACAAACGTGAGTCGAGAGTTTCCGGATCGACATGGGACAGCAATATCGTGTTCATCAACTTACCCAACCTTGTCTAGATATTCCTAGAAGGTGTCAGCAAGAGTCCCGCAGGTAACGGAGATTGATAGTTACCCAGTAGTCCATTCGTGTACAGTCAGAGTTGAGCTTCGTCAGGTACCATCTCAAAAACTGCGATTGGTCAGATGTGGATATACTCAACCCTTGGCAATCTAAACCTACCATCTTTCTATGCTCGATCTGAGCACTATCTTCTGTAGGCCAACTCTCCACCGGACCCTCATCTCTACTGTCCCTTGTGGTGAACACACGAGCCGTAATGTCGTATTTGAGAAGCTTCTTGTATACTATGTTGACGATGGCAGGAATGACTGCTTTGATATACTTCTGTCCAGATATCAAGGCTTGTACGTCGTCTGTCCCAAACTCTAGAAATGAATGCAACCACTGGACCCTAGCTGGTAGCGATGTGAAGATATCACGCCGGCTTACGCGCTCCATGGATCTTGGCGGGTCTGCATACATGGTCGCGGTGGGGTTAAAGAGGGTAGTGTATCAGGCCAAGATGAGTGGGAAAAGACGATCAGATCTGAACGGCGTGTGATGCTGGGAGGTTGAAATGCAACGAAGAAGCGTAGAACAACGATCACAGAGCTAACAGGTTTAAAAGAAGCAGGGGAAGACAGGCAAGTCGGAAAAGGATTGATTGTGCTAAGAAATTGGCATCTCTCACTGACCAAGCCGAACAGTCGCAAGACTTGCATAGTGCGAGTATTCCCGATACTACGGGTTAGTAGGCATGTAATACGCAACTTGTCCTGATTAGCGTAGCCCTGATTGGCACATGGCACTGATGATGCAGGTTGAAGGAGTGTTAAAGGAAAGCCCTTGGGCCTTGTGGTTGACTTGCTCCCGCACAGACGTACAATTTTGGAAGCCCAGGGTCCAAGCACCTCACCTGATGTCTCGACTATTTCTTGTGTCTGCTGTTTCGAAGCACGCCACTCACAGGCTATATTCGTCGTAGGAAGCTCGCGGATGTCAAAAGTATGCTCAGAGCCTTTATCGCCCGTTCTTTGGCAATACGATCGGCGAAGATGCTGGAACATGAGCTAGCAAATGGGCGACGCAGGGGAACGAGGCTGTCCAAAGTCCGGCTGCCTGGTGCCAGGTCCTCGGTGCGGCAGAGACTCGTCTTCGGTTTGCCGCTTGCTTCTCCACTGACCATGTCCAATCTTTTTGACAACCGATCTTCCGCCGGGCGGTGAAACTACTGCACCGAGCTCTCTAGCTCCCTCCCTCTTCCGCTGACATCTTGACTCTTGACAGGCGGGCCCCACTGTCGTCTGCAAGAACGAACGTGTGAAACGTGACTGAACAACCCATCCGACGCAGGAACCACATGGCTGATGGGAGCGCCTGGGCATCTGCATGCCGCTTCGAAAAGAATGTTATCAACTGCAAGGGTGCCCGCTATCCACTCTCGATTCGAATGAAGCCATGTGCTGAGGCAAAGAACAAGGGGTGAACCAATGCTGTGTTGGTCAAGCTGCAGACTTCGGAAAAACATAAGCGGATCAAGCTCACCTTAAACAAGCACGCTTGAGTCGTCAATCACACATGCTGACTCGTATCTCGCTTGCATATCTACGTCTCACGAGTCTACCAAATTACGCTTGATACACGAGATTCTGCGCCTTTGAATTCAACTACGCCGATCATATCCGGCTCTTCATCACCACACTAACACCTCTGCTAATGCTGCCAGAGGGCAAGATGTGTGATAATGCCGTCATCCGTAACAAGTCCGTTGGTGGGAAGTATAAAACACGAGCGTGCAAAGATATATATCTGGCACAGAGCATGCTTTTCAATGTGCAGGCGAGACACGATCTACTCTATCGACGAGCGGGTTCGAGATGAGCTGTGGCGGTTGCGTGATCTTGTGTTTAGTCTAACACGAAATAACTGTCCTCTCAATTCATTACTATTGTTTGATCTGCTGATGGGAGATTGATGCGAGCCTTCGACCAATGCTTCTCGAACGAAGGATCTCGAGCATGTTTGCGGAAGACGGAAGCTGCCTCCCGTCTGTAAAGTAGATCAATTTATCAATTTCGCTAGGGCACGAAAACAAATTTTCGGCCGTCAGTAAATTGAAGAGCACATGGTCCTGAAGTCTGTGTCGATGATACCAACCCTAGGCCTACTCGTACCTGTTCGCTGCTGGTTGGTGACAAAAGCCAAACAGCAGACACCACTAACGCAAAAAGCACATACTGTGGGGAAACCTCAATACCTTCCCTGGTCACGGGTTCAAGCCATGCGTGGACAATCCATGGCCGAGAAGCAGCAGTGTGATACAGCTTTTGCCGAAATGAAACTGATGGAAAAGTGCTGAGATGTTGGATTGGAGACGTGGCAGATTCTTCGATGGATCACGGGGTGTGATTTGCAACTGGCAAGCATCGTGCCCACGGAGCTGAATGACAATGCGGAAATAAGCTGGGATAAAACGAAGTGGATATTGCAAATTCAGCCCGGAAGACGACATCGGTGCCTGACAAGCACATAGAAACCGGACGCTATCGTATCGAGACCATGTGTGAATGTAAGATGCACAGTTCTGGAGATACTGTCTTCTCACCTGCGGATGTGATATCAGATAGCCTCATGAAGGGGTCCGGGTCTCCCCCACGAACAACGAAGCTTGGACGTATGATGCGTCGTCACATGAAGAAAAATATGGAGATGCTAAGTGGAGTAGACAACCATCAATGGCAATGCAGAGCCTGCTGTAAGGACTATTGCTACTTCAGTCTCTTTGTTTTCTTCTGTCGCACTGTCCTGAGTACTGACACATCCTACGCCTGAGCTACGTCAAGACTGTTTCCTTCCCTACGATATCCCGTCAGCATTCCTTGGAGCATTGGAAGCTACAGCCACCGTCTGGATCGCTAGTCACACAGACGGCTACATACACAGATTGAACATGCCACCTACATACGCGCCCACCTTTGGCCCCGAGGATGCATCCGACGATGATAGCGAATACGAGGTCGACACTAGAAGTGAGATTGGCAGCGACGTGGTAGATGACGACAACGACGACCCGAGCCTCTCGATGGTGGCATCTAGAAGTCTGTCGGACAAGGCGCCCGACATGACAGCCAGCATGACAGCCAGCATGCTCTTGGAGCGAGAGGAAGAGCCCGAAGGCATGCTGCCCAGAGACAAGCAGCGTCGCACAACCCACTACAACTCGTCGCTCGAAAAGGCTATGAGCCACTCCGAGGCAAAGCAGTTCTACCAACGACAGCGCGCCGAGAAGCTCGACACTCCAACCATGACCAAGTCGCGCACCCTCAGCTCCCACGTCGCGCCCGAGTCCACCACCTTCTCTCCGCTTAATCCGCTCAGAGCCAGCAAGAGCAATGCCAGCCTGCAAGCGAAGGATGCCTCGTACCAATCCGCCCTGCCCATTGGCATGGCGAATGCTGCGAAGCCTCCCACCAGCGCCGAAGTTCAGACTCCTGGTCTCGGCCACTTCGATACTGCTCGCCACTCTTTCTCCCAACAGAACGATGCCCCTTCGCCCCTGATCCAAGCCGACCGCGACGCTCGCGCTCACAACCACCATCCCAACCTACCCCATGAGCAGAAGCCTTTCTTGGAGCAACAGGGCCTACATGGTGCCGGCGCAGGTGTTGGTCTGGGAAGCGGCTCTGGAGGCTTCGCCGTCGACGACTCAAAGGTCACTACCGAGCTCACTGCCATTTACAGCAACATCCAGAAGGTCTTGGATCTGAGACACAAGTACATGCGCTTGTCGCTACAGGGCGCTACAGACAACCCCAAGGATGAACCTGGCTGGACCATATACCCCCCTCATCCAGACCCTTCGTGGCAAGAGTACGAGCAGAACATGACAGAGAGTCAAGACCTCAAGACTCCGCGTAGAAGACCTCGTAAGATGGGCCAGAACATTGGTGAAGACTTCGAGCTTGACGACCTAATGCCCCTCCCTGGCCCCGGCGAGATGGCCTTCCGTCTCGACTCCAACGGCGTCTACCAAGTCTATGAGAACAACAAAGCCGCCGAGCACGACTCTCCCATTGTCCATATCCCAACCATCCGCGAGTTCTACATGGACCTTGACGCTATCTTGACCGTATCCTCGGACGGTCCCAGCAAGAGTTTCGCCTTCCGTCGTTTGCAGTACCTTGAAGGCAAATTCAACTTGTACATTTTGCTCAATGAGTACCAAGAAATTGCAGACACAAAAGCAGTACCACACAGAGACTTCTACAACGTCCGAAAGGTTGACACTCACGTACACCATTCGGCTTGTATGAACCAAAAGCATTTGCTGCGCTTCATCAAGAGTAAGATGAAGAAGAGCCCTAACGAGGTTGTCTTGTACCGCGATGGCAAGCATCTGACTCTGCGAGAGGTCTTTGAAAGTATTAACTTGACTGCTTACGATCTCTCGATTGACACACTCGACATGCACGCTCACACCGACTCGTTCCACCGCTTCGACAAGTTCAACCTCAAGTATAATCCAGTCGGAGAGTCGCGTCTGCGTACCATCTTCCTCAAGACAGACAACTACATTCATGGCAGGTACCTGGCCGAAATCACAAAAGAGGTCATAGCCGATCTCGAGGCAAGCAAGTACCAGATGGTGGAATGGCGCATCTCCGTTTATGGTCGTGACCTGGAAGAGTGGGACAAGTTGGCGGCATGGGTTGTGGACAACAAGCTGTATTCGCCTAACGTGCGGTGGTTGATTCAGATTCCTCGCCTGTACGATGTCTACAAAAACTCCAGCCTGATGGAGAACTTTGAGCAGGTCATTCAGAACGTCTTCCAGCCTCTTTTCGAAGTCACGCAAGACCCATCGTCGCATCCGAAACTGCACATTTTCTTGCAAAGAGTCATTGGCTTCGACTCAGTTGATGACGAGAGCAAGACGGAGCGTAGAATCTACCGCAAGTTTCCTCTGCCCAACGAATGGAACACTGCTCAGAACCCGCCCTACTCGTACTGGATCTACTATCTGTTCGCGAACATCTCGTCGCTCAACGTCTGGCGCAAGCAGCGTGGCTTCAACACGTTCCTGTTGAGACCTCACTGTGGTGAGGCTGGAGACACTGACCATCTTGCTGCCGCTGTTCTGTGCTGTCACAGCATCTCGCACGGTCTGCTGCTGCGCAAGGTACCTTTGCTGCAATACATTTTCTATCTTGAGCAGATCGGCGTCGCAATGTCGCCCTTGTCCAACAATGCCCTGTTCCTCGCTTACGAGCGCAACCCTTTCCTGTTATACTTCCGTCGCGGTCTGAATGTCTCTCTTTCTACCGACGATCCCCTACAATTCGCCTTTACGAAGGAACCCCTCATCGAAGAGTACGCAGTGGCTGCCCAGATCTACAAGCTCAGTGCAGTCGACATGTGCGAGCTCGCAAAGCACTCGGTGCTTCAAAGCGGATTCGAGCATTCGGTCAAACAACGCTGGCTTGGTCACAACTACCATCTTGCTGGGGTTGCTGGAAACAACATGGCAAAGGTCAACGTGCCAAACATCCGCGAGGCCTTCCGTCATGAGACTTGGTTGCAAGAACTTGCCATGTATGCTAATCTTCCTAACGGCAGAAGGTCACCCACATTTACTGATTTCCCGCTCTAGGATTGACCGCTATACCGCAGCAAGCGACCCGTCGCGCAAACTGTCTATGTCAAATCTCAAGCCTAATCACCCCTTCTCCGCCAACCTTACCGCACCTGGTTCGCCTACAGCCCATTCGATGCAGACCAACCCTTCAGCCACGAACCCTCTCAACCACTCCGAGTACTTCCAGACCAGAAATACGCATAATGGAAACTTCCAGCTGCCTGCCCCGGCTGCCCACCACCACTATGTTCCCAACGCTCAAGCTGCCCGCATCTCTCAGTCCCCTAGCATGGTCAGTCTGCCGGGCCACAAGCACACGCGTTCATCCAGCATGGTTGGTCACGGGTCACCCGCTGGTGCACCCGCACCGACCGCCATCCCACCGGACATGGCACCCATGCCCATGTCCTCGCTGGACGCTTCCGAGCCTCGCCTATTCCCCGGAATTGTGAGTAAAAGTCGCAAGGGCAGTATGGTGACCAGCAGATCTGGCGTCGATGTCAGCAGTGAGGAGAACAACGTCCCTGTCCCTGACTCTATGACACAGAGTCTGCCTGCTATCGCGCTTGGTAGACCCAGACCCAGCGACGAGAGCGCGGCGATTGCAGAGGACGAGGATGAAGTCGGCGAGACCGCTTGAGGGCTTTGCTTACGAGTCGATATTGGGTTTATGCATTGTCATGCTGCGCAATCGGGTGACAGATTGCGCTTGTCATGAGTTTCTGGTGTATGGTTGGCTACACGGTTGCGTGGAATAAGGTTCACTCACTACAATGGGTGGCTATTGAATGAAGAATGACCAGGCGTGTCTGAACGAAGCACGATGAGAAGATAGAAGATAATCAATAAACATCATTACTATCGTAACAGCTTCTGTCTTCAATCGATCCTGAAATATACCACTCAACATAGAGCCTTCCTTCCAAGCGCTTAGAAGCTGTGCTGAGCGATGGTAATCTTGTCGACCTTGAAAGTCTTGTTGTCTTTGGTGACGAGACTACCAGTAGCTCCGTTCTTGACCAAAGTAGCAGCGAAGTGAGGGTCTGCAGCAGCGAGAACAACAGTAGTGTTGACATACGAGTGCTCATACACAACACCTTTGAACTGATCTTGAGCCTCCTCGGCTGTTCCAAATCCAATAGCCTTGCCGGACTTGGTCGATAGAGTGGAGACAACCTTGCCGTCGACACTGACGGTTTGGGCGGTGATACCTGTTGCTTGATCATACTTGTCTGTGTTGCTTGCTTAGCAGTTGTCAATGTGCAAGGGAGAAGGGGTTACTTGCAATGAATCTTAGCACCCTGGTTCGAGTTGATGGGGAAGGTGGCGCCTTGGAGTTGTGTGCCACTTTGCAGTGCACTGGCGAAGACACACCATTGACCACTCACATGTGGTTTACCACCACAGTTTTGGCCTTGGGCATCGGTAGAGCCCAGAACGATCGCTTGGATGAGCTGGCCCTGATCAGTGCCCATGCCGGGCCAGAGGGCTAGACGAGGTGTATCGCCGCTTTGGGTCTTGCCAGGGTAGAGAGTGGTTTCTGCTTCAATGATGTAGGAGGTTGTAGCGCCGAGGGAAAAGGCATTGCCGAAGCGGACGTTGTCTTGGGCAACAACGCCAGTTACTGTGGCAGCAAGGGCACCGAGAAGGAAGGCATGGTTGACCATTGTGGACGCTGGTGGTTTGAAATGGTGCAGGATAGCACGGTGGTAATAGAAGCCAAAGGCAAGAACGAGAAAGTTGTAGGGGCAAGTGTTTGGATGACCAGAGGCAGGAACGAAGGGTATATATGAACATTCTCGTACTGTGAGCCCTGTAGTAGGGTCAGAGGAATCCATAACTACGAAACATCCGATGGTCGCAGTAAGCAGAGACCTTGTATAGGGCATCGTATAACCTGAAACACGTCGCTTCGGGAGGCGAGAGAACAAGTCTCGTCAGGCGCAGATCCAAATGCTTGGTCCGCCAGTCAGAAGCAACCCTTCTGGCAGGCGCAGCTGTATGACAATATTCGACATCGTATTACCCCTCTATTTGATCTAACAGCGTGGTGCCAACAGACGTCTGGTTATAGACCGCAGCTGCAACTGACTGTTATTGCGAGTTTTCGCATGATCCGTCTATGCAATAAAGCGAACATCCTCGCTGGCCATCAGATGTGGTTGGAGTCTGTATACCCAGCTGTCAGAATATGCAAAGCAGTCGTATCAGTTCACGGACATCGATGTGGACTGATGAGACGCTGAGGGTACGGAGTCGATGAGTGCAATCCAAATTCTTCTCTGGACCTCCAGCACTATTGACCACTATGCCTTGGAGACTGGACAGAGGCCTTGTTCATGACTGCCCGAATGGGGTAGGTGCGAATGCAGCATGCCCGAAGTTCATCCAGGCCTCGGCTTCTTTTTCACTCCTGTTCTCTCGTTGTCCTGGCAGCCACTATGCCTACTTCCAGCAACGTGGACCTTCTCTCGATTTCATATGTGATAGCGGTTGTGATCGTGAGACAGTCGCATAGATCATTGTGACTGCGTCGGCATACGACGGATTGTCAGAATCGACCAAACGCCGACGGCATTTGACGGAAGATTGACGATCTGGCATCAACAGCGGGGTCGTTGTTGCCGGCTACGTGTGCCGTTGTCATGTTTGCGAGCGAGCAAGCAGAGCTGCTCTGGGATTAGAAGGTATCACCCGGCTATCGACGGTGACTCTCGCCCTAACCTCATGTGCCCAGTATCAAACGTGAGTTGCTTTAAGACTAACAAGTAAGACGACCTGCAAGAGGAAGTGCATCGAAATCAATCCAAACCATCCAACGATATACGCAAAATGCACACCACAAACGACTTCCCTCCTGTCGAGGTCGACAATGAGATCAAGGGAAGACTAGCCTTGATAACCGGAGCTTCTGGTGGTATCGGAGCTGCATGTGCACGACAACTCGCAGCTCAGGGCGTGCATCTTGCTCTCACTTACTCGTCAAACCTCAAGTCTTGCCAAAGACTAGCCGATGAGCTCGCGGGCATTCCCGAGAACAAGGATCTCAAGATCACCATTCACAAAGCAGATTTGGCATCGATCGAAGAGACAACAGCTCTGTGCCCAGACGTCGTTAAGCAACATGGGCGAGCAATTGACATTCTCGTGTCCAACGCTGGATATGGTGTCAGAATCCAGAATGTGTGGGAGATTCCTCTGGAAGAATTCGAGCACACACTCAACGTCAACCTCAGGGCAACATTCTTGCTTGTAAAGGGTGTTGTCGAAGGCATGAGAGATCAGAAGTGGGGTAGAATCATTTTCATCTCCAGTATTGCAGCTTATGGTGCTGGTATCAACGGATGTCGTAAGTTGAGCTCATTTTCGGCAAGACTTGTATTGTCTAACTGATCACTCCAGATTATGCTGCTTCCAAGGGTGGACTGCAATCTATGATGAAGAACCTCTCATCTCGCCTCGCACCTTACAATATCTCAGTCAACGATGTCAGCCCTGCAATGGTAGGAAGCACTGGTCTTTTGCCTTCTGCCGACAGTGTTCCCGGACTTGTCGACAACATTCCACTTCACCGCCTTTGCGCTCCGGAGGAGGTATGTCAAACCATTCCAATTCGTTGCTGGCGAAGATCGATGCTAAATTGAAGCCTTCAGGTTGCAAATGTTGTGTCCATGTTTGCAAAGACTGGGTTTGCTACTGTAAGTGCACATTTCTGCCCATGTCATGATCACATCGATACTCACACCTTTTTTAGGGTCAATCTCTTATCGTTGGCGGTGGTCTACGATAAAGAATGCGGTAGTATCTTGGCATATCAAGGCGTTTGTACTGCTTTTCTCACAATTTCAATGTAGTGTTCATGATAAGACAGTCTGGTTCCTCGAAACATTATCGCGATACTCTCATGTGCTTTGCTATGCTATGTCAAAAGGTCAAAAGGGAGTGATGAGTAAGGTTCAGCGGAGCATGGCGGATCATATACGTTCAACATGCTGTAATCTAGTGGGCAAACAACATGCTGTAATCTAGTGGGCAAACAACATGCTGTCACCGCCTTGCACAATCATAGACAGCACAATATTCGTTGATCACGCATACGAGCAAGGGGATTGGGAGCCGGACCTGGATAACAGATCATTGGTATGTGGTTCCTCAAGGCTTGTCACAATCAATGCCCATACCTTCCAACAGAGCCCCTCGGACCGATCGCGCTATCTTTGCCACCCAGAACTTGGTTTCGTTCAGCAAGAATAGTTCCCCACTGCGGCCAAAGCAGAAATTCGCGACACCACCGGGTACTAGAATCTTGCCGATCAAGGTACCGCCGGCATTCCAGACGTTGAGACCATCACCACATCCCGAATACACGTTGCCGACTGTATCGCACTTGATGCCGTCTGGGATCTGCGTGTCTGCCATGGCAAAGAGCCGGCGATTGGCCAGAAAGTCCGCCCCTGAACGGCGAATCACATCGAACGCATAGCTGCCGAGCTGTCATTAGCATACTTGGCTTCCTGGGGCCTGATCCAAACTCACATAGTAGAGGCGCGGGTATCGTCTGTGGTCCCGTCGCCGTGAACCCAATCTGTGTCGGTAACATAGAGTGTCTGTTCGTCCGGCGAGAAACACAAGCCGTTCGGCCGTCCGAAACCGTCGGCGACTGCCCTGACGCTCCCGGTCGCGGGCTCGAATCGGTAAAGTTGGTTTGGCAACTGCGGCTTTGGGCAGAAGCCTTGCTCAGAGCCGTAAATCGGGTCGGTAAACCAGATCGACCCGTCCGACTTGATCACGACATCATTGACAGAGTTGAACCTTCGCCCATGATAGCTGTTCACGAGCATCTGGGCTTTGTAAGGGGCATCGGGTTCCATGGAGACGAGACCACCTTTGGACGAATGATCTCCTTGATCGCAGAAAAGTATGCCGTTTTGGTAGTTGATGCCTCCGTTGGCCATGACTATGTCGGTCTCGATCCTTTCTTTCGTCCAGGTGCTGGCATTCTCTCTTCTCAGCTTGTGGATCATGATTGAACCGCCATCGTTCTGGTTTGATTTGCACCTGTTGCTGGTGACAAATAACGAGTCTTGGTTGGGGAGGTATACAGCAGCTTCATGGGCAAATGGAAAATCGTCTTCCAGCACACAGTCCAGACTTGGAGAAGTGCCGACGATTGCTTTGAATGAGCTGTCGTAGATGAGAAATCCGTGGCCAATAGCAGATGCTAGGTCACGTTGTCTCTGAAAAGCTTTCTCAGAGGGAGACAGTTCCTGTCCATTGTCAGCATAAGCACAAGGCTTCAAACGACCAAACGTTATACCTTCAGTAGCATATGGCTTGCCATGTCTCTGGTTACTGCTTAAAGCGCTTGGTAGTCGCAGTCTGATTTATCTTTGCTGCCCCTTTGGAATTGGCAAATATGTTGGTAGCTTCAACGCAAGTGCCGATACTGAGGACAGTCGGCGTCTGCTATAAGGTCGACTCGATCGATCTGTCACTGTAAGGAAGCTTCTTCGTTCACGCAATTTGTCTGAGGTCTGCTGACGACCACGATATTGAGAATGGACACAAATAGGCGACGGAATCTGACGGCATTCGATGGGCTAAGGACACAGAGGCCGTCAGATTATGGGTTCACGCAAAGAAACACATCAAACTATATCGGCGAATGACGGTCGGGTGTTGGTAGAGGTGATCAGGTGTGTTGGAGCTCAGCTTCTAGACTCTCGGCTTCTGGCGGAAAGTGACGGTTTGACATCTCGAACATACGAGCCCAACGGTGGAAGGTACGAGGCAAAACCTTGCTCACCTCACGACCCCAGGTCGTCTTTCCCCAGACCACCCCCGTACCACGCGTTACAATTGCGAGGCCCCGCATGCGCTCGACCGGATACCAAAAGAGCCTCACTGATTAGAGTGGCGTCGGTCTTTGATCTACTCTATATAGTCTGCGTTGCTCGACTCCGAATTTCTGCTCAGAGCTTCAAGATCGACAAACTCAACAATTCTCCAACATGGCCATCCAACTCGAGGGCAACACCCTTCTCTACACAGTCACCACACTGACATGTCTTGGTTTCCTTCTCATCGGCTTCGACAATGGTCTGATGGGCGGCTTCATTAACAGTCCCGCCTTTCTCGACACGTTTGGTATAGACCACAAGTCAAAGAGTGGAACCAACATGATTGCACTGATCGTGTCCATCTACGAAATCGGATGTTTCATCGGAGCTGTCACTACCAGTTTTATCGGTGAATCGCTGGGTAGACGCAAGTCTGTTTTGATCGGTGTCATCATCATGATTGTTGGCGCCCTCCTGCAATCTACTGCTTATCATGTCGCCCACATGATCGTTGCAAGAATTGTCAGTGGAATTGGCATGGGCTTCATCAACTCGACCGTACCAGTCTTGCAAGCCGAGTTCTCGCCCAAGGCAACTCGTGGCAGATATGTCTGCGCTCAGTTGTCCACGCTCAACTTTGGTGTAAGTTGAATCCCATCTCCCGCTGTACTTGGCCCTAACCCCGTTTCCATGTAGATCTGCATGGTATATTGGATAGATTACGCCTTCTCAACTCTAGAGAACGGTGTGAGAACAAGCTACATCTGGCGCGTACCCACCATCCTGCAATGCATCTTCCTGATCCCCATGATCTTCATCGTCTGGATTATTCCAGAGACGCCTCGCTGGCTCGCCGCTAGAGACCGCAACGAGGAAGCTCTCGAGGTCTTGACTCGTCTGAACAAGAACAAGATGAGCCACGAGGAAATCCAGAGCATCCACAGCGATATTGTCCGCACTGTTGCCATCGAGAAGTCGATCGGTGCCGGTACTTGGGGCGATCTTCTCAAGAACGACAGCATCCAGAGCAGACGCAGATTCCTCATTGCTTGCAGCATTCAGGCTTTCCAACAGCTTGGAGGTATCAACGCGCTGGTTTACTACTCTGGCACTCTGTTCCAGGACAGCTTGGGCTTTGATGCACACCTCTCTGGTCTCATGTCTGGATTCTTGAACACTTGGTTCTTCTTGGCTTCTTTCATCCCTTGGTTCCTGATCGACAGAGTTGGCCGTCGTCCTCTCCTGTTGTCCATGGTCAGCTTGATGGCAGCCGTCATGGCTGTTCAAGCAGCCCTCGTCTACAACACACAACACGCAACATCCATCGCCCGTAAGTGTTTACCCATACCTGTTTATTGAAACTGCAGTCTGACATGACCACTAGATGGCGCTGGTATCGGTGCCGCAGCTATGCTCTTCATCTTCCAAGGTGCATTCACCGTTGGCTTCCAAGCCACCGTCTGGGTCTACCCTTCCGAAATTCTCCCTCTCCGTCTTCGCCAGAGAGGATCTTCCATCTCGACCGGCACAAACTGGATCATGAACTTCCTGATCGTCTATATCACTCCTCCCGCCATCCAAAACATCAAGTGGAGAACCTACATCATCTTCGCCGTCTTAAACGCAACCTGGGTGCCCATCATGTACCTCTTCTACCCTGGTAAGTCTTCGTTGCAATCTTGCATGTTTATGACAGCTGCTAACGTTTCTTCACAGAAACCAAGGGACTTGCTCTTGAGGATGTCGACAGACTGTTCACCAAGCCCGGCTTCGAGGAGGGATTTGACGCCGCAATGGATGAGAAGGCTGTCACGTACCACACTGACAGGCTCGAGAAGGTCTAAGGGTTGGCGTTGCGATCAAGAAATGTGCGGCGTACCATGTGGTCAGCAAACCAATTTGTATGAATGAATTATGTCATTTTATCTTTACGAATCTGTAACTTCATAAAAAATGGAGAGATGAGCTTGTGCATTTGGTCAACCAGGAAGCAGCGTAAATCAGCAGTTACAGGTGAGCTTTATCGTCAGAGTCAGGGTGGTAGAACCAGTCATGGTTCCAGTAGCAGCGATCGAGAAGAATATGATGTACAGTATCTTATGCTTCCAACCATCATGAAGGAGCCCGTTCTATTATTCAAGCAGAATGTTCCTCATGATCATGCAACCTTCTTCTTGGCGGCCTCTTCCTTCTCCCTCTTTCTGGCCAAGAATCTTTCCCTCGCCGAGCTGATGTCCGTATCCGTTTTCTTGCTCTTGCTGGCCTTCTCGAGCCTCTCCTGTTCCTCTTTGTCCGCTTCTAGAGCCCTCTTCCTGCTTTCCTCCAATTGCTGCTCCATCATTCTCGTTTGTCGCTCTCTCACGCCATTGTCGCGTTTCTTGTTCCATTGCGCCGAGTCGTCCTGTTTTTGAGCCGTGGCAGAAGGTTTCGGCGGAGCAGCGGGAGAGGCCAGGATGTTGAGACCAGCGGTAAGCAACTGGCGTTTGTCCGCGACTTGACCTTCGTCGTTGAGAGTAATGTTGACGCCCTTTGCAGCCAATTCTGCCACACGGTCCTTTTCTTGTTTTGTGTCTGGGTCATCTGCAATGTCGTCGCCGGCGAGTTTCCGCTTTTCCATCTCGGCGGCTGCCTCGAGGGCTTCTTGGTGCCTTCGATCGCTATCGGCCATGACGTTGCGGTAGAAACCTTGCATACCTCCACCCATCTTTCTTTTTCTTTCTTCCTCGACGGCAGCTTTCTTTTCTTCCTCCTCGCGCAACCGTTGGTTCTCCTCCTGTTGTGCTTTGTAGGCTCCCGTTACGAAGGTCTCCTTGTCTGCAAACTCTTCGCCTTCGTTCTCACGTTCCTTTTGCAGGAACTTTTCGCGAGCGACTTGCTGATCCTGCTTGCGTTGTGCGGCTGCCGTGAGAAGGGCGTTCATGTATTTCGGCCCTTGGTTCACGGATTGTTGCTTTGCTGCGGCTTTCCGGACAGAGGCGGCCGAGGTAGCGGCAGAGTGAAAAGAGTCGTAGTCGTAGATGGTAGGATCCAGTTCAGTGGCTTGAGCAGCATAAGCAGCGCTTTCGCGCTGAGCCGAGAGGTCGCTAAACTCGTCGAGGTTCCCGGCTTGAGGCTTCCTTGTTGGAGGCTTGCCAGGGGCGGAAGTAGATTCTGGCTTGTTGAGAGGCTTCTTGGTAGGTGGAGGTTGAGCAGAGGGTCGTGATGGCTTCGAGGCATTGAACTCGGTGAGCTCCTCTTCAAACACGGTTGCCTTGGGAACTGCTGCGGCCGGAGTATCGTCGTCCGAGTCATCGCCTAGCACGTTGGTTGCGACTGGCCGTCTCTTGGATTTCGGAGGTGAGGCTGACGCCTTGGCCTTGGTGTTGAGGCCGAATGAGAGCGACATGGCCGCGAGTGATAGAATTCTATGAGGAGAGTGATTGTGATGGGTTTGGTGCGTGCGTGATGCAGCGGGCGAGTGTTGAGACTTCACATGGTGATGGCTGAAGGTCGAAGAATTGCGCAAAGTCGACAAGAAAGCAGTTCGAATGGTCTGTGCGGTCTTGATGGAGGTGCATACCTACCTACTTACACCTGTTGTCCTTGTCCCGAGATCTTGCGCCGTCCGGCTAAGGTACTCTGATCATACGGCCACGAGGTTATGGCACAAGTTCCGAGGAGAAAGCTATAATCACATAGCGACAGGGCAGAATCATGGCTTTGTTTGAATGCTGCCCGTAAACTTCGGTGGTCAACCCGAATGGATATTTGTCATTGCTCATGATGTCACAATTGCAGGCCCCGCATCGACAAGCTCCTCAGTTTTGTGATGGCCGGCGGGCAGACGGATCCAGAGAGCTTGAATATCTGTCCTGCACCACTCTGCCACTTCTGTTCAGTTCAGAATCATAACCAAATACACCAAATCAAGCCAATTGCACAGTCCACAATGTCTACCGGTGTTGGAATGTCATCGTGCTGCTTGACTGGCAAGGTCCAGGAAGGCACACCAAAGGGCCATGTTGAGACCATTGCTGGCCTTCAAACCTACGTTGCCGAGCCCAAGGAAGCCGACAAGTCCAAGACTATCATCTTCCTCGTTGACAGCAAGTCACCACCTACGACCCTCGCACTCTCAGACACTAACATGATCCAGTCTTCGGATGGGAGTTCAAAAACACTCGTCTGCTCGCCGACCAGTATGCCGCCAACGGCTTCACTGCATACATCCCCGATGTCCACGAGGGCGACTCACTCGACATCGACTTCCTTCAGACGGTTGAGCCCCAAAAGTCGGAGCGCGACTCTCGCTCTCTAACAGAGAAGGCGGCTGCCACAGCAAAGACGGGCGCAACTCTCGGTCCCTGGCTGCTCAAGCACCGCGAAAGTGTCGCTCGCCCCTTGATCGAGAGCTTCATCAAGCAAGTTCGCATGATCCCCGGAACAAACAAGGTCGGTGCCATTGGCTTCTGCTGGGGCGGCAGATATGCCATCCTGGCCGGAGACAAGGACTTCAGCGGTGCCGAGGGTATGGGGGTTGACGCCGTATACGCCTGCCACCCTTCGCTCGTTGCTATCCCTGGCGACTTTGAAGGGCTCGCCGTCCCTGCGTCATTTGCGCTCGGCGATTCTGACAGCTTGCTTGGAAACAAGGAAGTCGACCAAATCAAGGAGCTCATGGCCAAGAAGAAGAGCGAGGGTATCGACACCGAAGTGCGTGTCTACGAGGACCAGGTCCATGGATTCGCACTGCGTGGAGATTGGAACTCGGAGAAGGACAAGAAGGCCATGGATCAATCGTGCAAGCAGGGAATTGACTTTTTCAACAAGCACCTGTCATAAGGCAACTGTGTGGGGTATCTTTGTAATCTAGACGAATGGGACGAAAGTCGTGCGCTCAAGCCGAAGCTGTAGCCTTTTGGTTATGCTGATCGTGCTGGTCGAATTTTTGTTGGAGTGGAGCAGCAGAGTCGAGGAACTTTTCAATCTCCTTGTCCAGAGCGGCCAGTTCGTCCTTCTTCTTGTTGTTGTCGTTGATCAGGCTTTGCTTCTTCTTGAGTAGTCCCTGGCGTTGCTCTTCAAGGGTTTGACGTTCGGCGTGTTCGTGGTTGATGCGAGCGACCATAAGGTCGTGTTCGTCTGCTTCGGCGAGCTCAGGGTTGGCAGCGAGGATCTCATCGACGGGGACTAGAGGTAGAGACTGGTACTTGTGACTGTGGAGGTGTTAGATGTGGCTAAAGCAGGCCATGTGGGAGATGACAACGCACTTGTAGCCCTGGCAGGCGGCAATATCACCGATGAGATGGCGCTGTTCGTAGTACAGGTTCTGCAGGTGGAGGTGCAGCGAGTCGATTTCGGACTTTGCTTCCTGAGTTTGCTGTTTGGTGTTGCGGGTTTCGAGAAGAGCGCGGCGGTTGAGACCGCGCAACTTGGCCAGGTTGGAGTGAAGGAGCTTCTGCTGGCGACTGAGCTGCATTTCGGCATCTGGGTCAGGCTGGGCGGCGCGGTTCTGGTCGATAAAGTCGAGCATGTGCAGACATTGTTGGCGAGCGTCGGCGGCAGCTTGCAAGACAGATTGGAGGAAGGCGTCGGTCACGAATGCGCCAGCGTCCATGGGTGATTGGTCGGGCATGATAAATGACTGGTACGCGTGTGGTGGATTGTGGATAGTGATTCGCGAAGCAGAGGGTCGCAAGTCGGATGGTCACATGAAGAAAGACAGGGTCGCTAGTCGGAGATGGTTCGCTTGAGCACGTGCAGCCAGCCCTGCACTGAATCGATTGCCTAACTCCCAAGCGTCTGAGCTTTCGTATCCGGCACCAGCCAAGCGACTATTCCATCAAACTCAATTGGCGCTGCATCTTCTGAACTCTTCCACAGAGAGATGCGTGGTTTCAAGAAACATTTTGAACGTGGTACCCACAAAGAGGCGACCACTTCAGAGACACAACAATCCACTGATGACGAGTAGCTTATCTACCTGAAAAGCAGAGCCTAAGGCCAGCAAGCAGGCACTCGGTACGAATAGGCCCAGCGTTGATTAGCAATACCAAATACTGTTTGGGAAGGTGGGACAAAGCCAAGGCCGTCGTCACTCTGTCAGCCATCTCCATCCGTGCCGCTCACGTCGCCCTCTCCACCTACGTGGGCCTCTACTTTGGCTCTGATGCCGTATGCCTCTTTTTTTCTTGCATGGGTCCAAGTACATACAGAACCTGTCCCTCCTCTCACTTTCTCCTCCATGCATCCATTCCCCATCTTTCATCCCACCTCATGCCCACCCGTCTCCGTTTGCCACGCTTGACTCTTTGACATTTCATTTCTTGCCCCCAACTCGGTTGCCCCGGCGAAACTCTGATTGCACCTGAATCGCCCGCCAAAGATCAAGATCACCAACCACAATCTCTTCCTCCTCTCTTGACACTGCAGTACCAAGCACAACATCTTTCGCTTTCTTCGTAGCAATACCAACAACACTCTGCTTTGACTCCTGCTCTGCCCCAACGCCCATCAACAATGGCTACGGCCACTTGCACCACGACCATGACTGACTCACACGAGGAGCCCTCATGCGTTCGCCCTCGCCTTCGCGTTAGGGACGGTCTTAAGAAGCGCCGCCATTCCTCCTATGTCCCTCAGTCCTGGTCAGCCGATACCGACGACGTTCAGTTACTGGTCGACAGGTTCCTCAAAGAACTAGGCCAACGCCTGGAATTCCTAGACTCCTATGGCCACCTCAAATTCGACTCTGGAATTGATCGCGCATACAGCACTCTCCACGCTGTCCACGAGTCTTGTAGTTGTGTGTCGGACGAGGTCATCGATGCAGGAAGACGTCGCGCCAAGATCATCGTCAACCTGCTGGATGAGCGATATCGGGATGCATTGGCAAAGAAAGAGACGCTGGAACACAAAGTCCGCGAGGGCGTTCGCTTGATGGAGAAGATTCTGGTTGACTTTGAGACTCGCGCTTATGCCATGCGTGATGCTGGATTGGGCGCAGTCGCCTCGGATCTCATGGACTCTGGCCGAAGGAAGATGGACGAAGGTATGCAAGTCGCTACTGAACTTGTGGATGAGGGTATCGACAAGGCTCGCCGCGCAAAGGAGGCTGTCAAGGATGCTGTCAAGGCCAAGATCGACGAGGCCGTCAAACGCGCAAAAGAGCAAGGCCTCATTACCTATCACGACCTGCCGGACCCGTGGAGAATCAACCCGCATATCACTCGTGGCTACCGCTTCTGCGAGACCAAGGTCGACTGTCTGCGCTCCTGTCTGTCTTTCTCCAACGAGACGGTCAACATCTATTCTCACTTCCTAGGTCTGCTGGTTGTTCTCTCCATCGCCTTTTACTTCTACCCTACCTCGGCTCATTTCTCCATGTCAACAAAGTCGGACATCTTCATTGCTGCTGTCTTCTTCTTTGCTGCCTCAAAGTGTCTAGTCTGCAGTACTGTTTGGCACACCATGAACTCCATCTCCAACCAGACTCTGCTGGAGAGATTTGCTTGCATCGACTACACTGGAATCTCTTTGTTGGTCGCCGCGTCCATCATGACTACAGAATACACGGCCTTCTACTGTGAACCTGTCAGTCGTTGGATCTACATGTCTTTGACAGCTGCACTGGGTGTCGGAGGCGTCATCCTGCCCTGGCATCCAACCTTCAACCGTAACGATCTCGCATGGGCCCGCGTCGCCTTCTATGTGACTCTTGCCGGTACTGGTGGCTTACCTGTGATTCAGCTTGTCTACACTCGCGGTGCGAGCTGGGCAGCGTACTTCTACGCTCCCATCTTCAAGAGCTTGTTTGTCTACTTCACTGGCGCACTGCTCTACGCTGCCAAGATTCCCGAGCGCTTCGCTCCAGGCTTCTTCGACTACTTTGGTGGCAGCCACAACATTTGGCATTTCGCTGTGCTGGGCGGTATCTTATTCCACTACAGCGCTATGCAAAGCTTCTTTGCAGACGCTTTCCGTCGCGCAGAGAATCAGTGCACCATTTACTAGATCGCATTTTTCCTTTGTCACAACTTACATCTCCGCTTCTCTTATTGAGGGCTCTTGCGCAAGTGTTGACAAGATGTCCCTGTTTATGCGTTTGTCTTCTTTTAGCCCTTCTTTACCTGGCACGTCTTCACCTTCGCTTCTAACCTATATTTCTACAAACGAGCGTCCATATGATTTTGTAAATACGAAGAACAATGAGAAACCACTGTTATCAAATATTTGTATCAGATAGTCCAGTAATTTCTGATTGATATAAATTAGACTTCAAGCCGTAGCAGCATGGGCTCCGAGAACGCGTTCACCGCAAGACAAAGATATAGTTAAAATCTGCTCGTTCCCACTCAGATTCTTTGGGAGCAACAGCATGAGTTCAAGTCAAGATAACAAAAAAGCTGGGTGACATCGCCAAAGAACTTCAAATTCTGCGACCAATTCTCAGCAACCACAATCTCCTTCAAAATAGCGCTCTCTACTTAAGATCAACACATATTTCTCGCAAAATTCACCCATGGGTCCAAAATTATTATCCGTGGATTCCACCAGAATTCCAGGCTTCCCTGGCGCGCCCATCCATCTGGACAGAGCACCACTTCGAATAATTGACGATGCAGACGCGAATTTCGACAAGGACACCGACACCAACGATCTGACCACCGCCATTGGCATCACAAACGTGCTGTACCGCTGGTGTCCCTTCGCGCTGCACGCCTTCCTCGACATCGATGCCTGGTTCTCCTTCACATGGACCCTGACCATCCAGGACGAGATGAAGATCGAAATCGGACGCGTGGAAAACCAAATCACCATCGGTACACTGGACGCAGCAGGTGAAAAGTGGACGTTGATGTTGACGTTCAACATCACCACCGAAGGACCACAGAGGGGAGCTTGGGTGCCCAATCCTGGTGAAAGCATGCTCGGCGACAACGACCTCACTGACCCTGCACAAATCGACAGACTGGGCAGAGAATTTGTGAGGGATCTGTGTCTTAAAGAGCGTTGGACGACGGGCAAGAAAATGCAGCATCAGTTGTTTGTCGAGTATGCACTCATGGATCCCTTCAGCGATGGCATCCCTATGAACCCACACTGGCTCTACAAATCTCTGGACCTCAGTCTCTGCACCAAATGTGGCATCCACAAAGATGCCAAGTCCTTGCAACGTTGTGGTAGATGTGGTACAGCAGCTTATTGCTGTCCTTCACACCAAAAACAAGATTGGCCTGTGCATAAAAGCATCTGCAATATGAGTTTGGAAGACAGAGGCCAGATGTTGAAGATTTCTCAGAACGATGGGTTGATTGGATGGGATTTGTCAAAGACGGTGTTTGATGAGGATGAAGACGACGAGGAGACTTTGTGCAAGAATCCTAACTTTGTGACGCCGCAGTTGAAGAGGGCACGTCAGACGAATGCAAAGATCAGTACTATGTAAGGAAAGATTGTATCGTAGAGCTTGGAAATGACTGGTGAGATGGACTATGCTACGCTTAAGCCACACGAAGAGTGCTGGACATTGATTGTGATTTCACACCGACCGCTAATTGACAAGGCATCAAAACCAGGGTATTCCCTAGAAACAACGCGAGAAGCGCAGCTCGCAAGAAGTCCTTACTAGCTGTATGTGGCTAGCCCAGCCAGAAAGATCCCAGAAGGGAAGGCGTGACTACTGTGTTTGTTCTGCGGTCTTTGTTCCCATTAGTTCGTTTGTTTCTTGAAGAAATTTATGTATTGCTCGTTGTCCTTTGATGAAAAGATTCGCGAGTGATGGACATACCCCAGAAGAAATATCGGGTGGAAGATTGCCGACATGGCTGGTGCACTACGGTTAAACATGCAAGTTCGGCGCAACTCAATTTACCTGGATCTGGACAAACAGCTCACCCCACATTTGCTCGAGTTTGCTGGAAACATTCTTCCTGCAACACCAACAATGGACTTAGATACTGAGAACTGTTGTCCATGGACTTGAAGGTATCCTCAGAACTGTGGCCAATCTTGCTTTGTAAGATTGAGCTGCCTACCCTCATTTCAGTGTCGAGCGACCTCTGAGAGATGCTTCCTCCTCTACAGCAAACCATGGTTAGACGTTCTTGCAAGCATGTGTGAATAACAGTTAAACAACACGAAAGCCCGATGACTGCCTTTGCAGACACTTCTGGTCCTCGACAGAACGATGACTTGCCTCCAAGTCTACCTGCCGTACATGACACCAAGCAAACAATGCTAAAATTCGCCAGTCAGAGACTCCAACCGACGGGGATCGTACTGTTTGACCGAGCAACGCAGCTAGTGCTTGACCGACCGCCCTCACATACGAGCTTTTTCTGCCAGCCTATATCTCTGAACAAGGTGTTTGCGGGACGGCTCCGCACTACACCTTAGCAGTCTTGGAGTTGATGCTTGTTTTAGCCGCACCACGAAGATGGCTGGCCTTCCCCACCATGATCGACATGGATTGTGTTCACATCAGGCACGGCACATTTAGCCAGAAGTACTCACTCCATATCCAGGAGTACTTCCCATTGCCATGCGGGGATATCCAGGTCTGCAGGACGACTAACAACGCGCCAGGTCCAATCTGTGGTTGATTTGCCGATTCCCGACCTCGCTTCCTGCGATTCTGTCATGTGGCTGCCTCCAAGTTGTCCCATTGTATGCCTTTACCAGGTCATCCGGCTAACGATATATGCACCTAGCTAGACTTCTCCAATGCTCCGTCCCGTATCCTTCAAGGCGGGGCACCAAGAGAGTACTGTAAGTTGAGTCGAATGCTATTTTGCCATAACACCCGCACTGGTATAAAGTTCTGAGGGTAAGCCGCCATTCTACATTTTCTGTAAACCCATTCGTTTCTTGCACTACCTGAAAGGCTCAGACCCAAGATGAAGACTTCTCTCATGCTGAGCGCTTTTACGAGCGCTGTGACAGCCAATGCATGGGGCCCTCCCAAGAGTCCAGCTCCCCTGACCTTCGATGCCACAATCAAGGTCAATGCTGAGCAGAGATACCAGACTATGCTTGGTGGTGGATGCTCAGGCGCTTTTGGAGCCGCCTGTACTACCAATTCTCTCTCGGCAGCCGATCAGGACACCATTGTCAGAACACTCTTCGACGAGAACGTCGGTGGTCTTTCAATCCTCCGCAACCTGATCGGATCCTCCCCCGGCACAACCATTCTTCCTACATGCCCAGCAACTCCTGCTGGTCCATTCAATTACGTCTTCCCTACCGCCAACAACGACAGCTGCCAACTGACCTTGGCACAAAACGCACTCAAGTACAACCCAGATCTCTACGTGTACGCGGATGCTTGGTCGGCTCCAGGCTGCTTCAAGACCACTGGTCGCGAGGCTGGCGGTGGTTATATTTGCGGTGTCAGACGCTCGAACTGCACCTATGACTGGCGTGAGGCTTACGCCAACTATCTGATCGAATACGTCAGACTCTACCAGCAGCGTGGTGTCAAGGTGTCTCTGTTGGGCGCCTACAACGAGCCCGACTTCAACCCCATCACTTACTCTGCGATGTTGTCTGACGGCTACCAAGCCTACGACTTCCTAAGTGTGTTCTACCCTATGGTCAAGAAGGCTTTCCCTAGTCTGGCTGTGTCCTGCTGTGACTCAACCGGTGCCCGCCAACAGCGAAACCTTCTTTACGAACTCGGTCGCCTTGGTGGACAAAAACTTTTCGATGTCAACACCTACCACAACTACCAATCAGACGTCAAGAGACCGTTTGACGATCTGTTGGCCGGCCAGCCCACCCTCGAGACAGAATGGAGTGACGGTGGCAACACTTGGACTGGTACCTGGGACGCTGTTGGGCAGAACTTCGAAGGCTTCCAATGGTCTATCGTAAGTTTTTCTCCTACCTGTCTCACCAACCATACAGCATCACTAACCAATCTCACAGTACATGCACAATGCATTCCGCAACAATGTCGCAGGTTGGAGTCATTGGTGGTGCAGTTGGACAGCTCCCACAGATGCCTCCCTCGTCCAGGTCAACGGCACCTCTTACCAAGTCTCCGCTCGTCTTTGGGCATTTGCTGGTTACTTCCGTTTTGCACGCCCTGGTGCTGTGCGTCTGTTTGCCGACACCAGTGTTGAAGAGGTCTACGTCACTGCATGGGAGAACAAGAACGGCACTATTGCCATTCCTGTCATCAACTCTGCACACTACACGTACACACTGAATGTGCACTTGGCTGGTACAAATGTGTCCAAGGCCACTGCTTACCTGACAGACAATGAGCACAATGTCACTCAAGCTGGCCAATTCACCTTCCAGGGTGGCAGATTCACTGCTCAAATTGAGCCCAGAGCCATGAAGACCTACTTCCTGGAGGAAGCTTAGTTTCATACGAATCGGTCGGTTCTAAAATACTGGAGTCCAGTATGACAGATATCGAGAATGTTGGCTTCCTTTACGTTTCGTCAACGCAGATATAAAACAAATAGAATGTTGTCTGTTGTGAGCCATTTTCGTTTTCTAGCTTCGCAAACCACAAGTCGTCTCAGCGGACCACAGATGTAACCCTCCTGCCCGTTGATTTACAATTAATCCAACTTTGCGATGACAGCGAAAGAGCGAGTTGCATGCATATGATCGGACGAGACACTTGCAGAGTGCATTCTTGCGGACAAAACCAAAACGTACAGCAGCAGGGATTCCCACGTGGTCACCCACCGTAGTACTAATCTGCCGTTCAACTGCTTATGTATGGCAGAGCGGACGGGATGCCCAGTTTTCAGCTGACTATGGCCGTACGTGCTAAAATTGATGCCATCTGTGTTCATGACCTATCTCAATCCCCCTGGTTCCAGCTTCTTTCATAAACATCCCTCAAGCCCCACCGTCGATGATCTGATGCGAAGAACTTCTGCCTCTAGTGCATGTCTGTCAAGAATGGAAATCTCGTCTCGGCTCGGCTCAGGTAACTGTCCAACACGAGCATACTGTATGCTCCCCCCCTGTCATTATCAGAGACAGGAACTGGCTCACACATGTTGGCAAGACGGCTGGTGAATCCACGATCAAGCAGAAATCCCAGGAGCATCGCCGATCTGATCGTATGAATTTCTGCATCATCGAGATCTGGGCCAATCTCTGCTTTGAGTGTTTGCCAGAAAGTATCGTACAGTGTGTCGTAATTGGGGTATCGAGAAGCGCCGTTGCGAAGATGAAATTTGCTCATCAGGTTCTCGACTGCATAGAGATTGAGTCCGAAAGGTTCCATTTTAGCTTCAGCCCAATCAATGACACCAAGCAGGTGGCAGGTATCGGGATCAACAAGCATGTTGAAGTCACCAAAGTCCTTGTGAGCAAGCACTGTCGGTAGAGCCATGATGGATGGTAATGCTCGCAAGCAACGCCGGATCGCATCATGGAAGCGCGGCGGCAGTGCAAGGAGGAGTGAGCGAAGGTCGCGTTCATACTCTTGCTGTAGTTTTTCAAGTTGTGCCTGCTCAAAAATCTGTGGAGACTTCCACGACAGTGCGAAGAAGCTAGACACGATTACATCGAATTATAGGAATGGCTAAGACGATGCTAGGATAACTTACGTGGCAGCGTCCTTGATTAGGGTTAGGCGCGCATCGCAACTCTTTGGCGTGTCTTCGGGAAAGCCATAAGCAAGAATGAAGTCAAGACGACTGATGCCTTGCATGCGAGACATTACGTAGACGACAAGAGCCTCTCTTCCATCATCGTCGTCCTGTCCGATCTGGCCTTCTAGTGCGACCTCGGGTGCAAGTGTGCCGTAGATTTGATGTGCAAGCTCCATCGTCTTCAGTGGCAAGACCAGGGACTTCAAGCGGAATTGAATGACTGAGCCGAGTTCGGGGCCAGCGTAGACTGTATAGCTACAGGCGCCTTGTACAGGCACAAGTTGCAATCCACCATCGACGAGCTCTGTGGCGCGCAGGTCGCAAGCGCTTCGAGTCACTGTCGTCTTAGTGAAGAAGGTTGCAACGTCCTGCTCCACGTCAAAATTCTGATCGCTCATTGATGTGATATGAGGTTGGTTGGAATGCGGATTCGTTCACAAGCATATGGGGTAGGTCAGTGGAGAGTACTGATGAAGCAAATTTGGTACGATCGGAGAAGGGTGCAGAGTTGATGGCGATGCAAGGAATAAGTTGTATTGCCAAGGCCTTCATAAAGCGGTGAGGACAATCCAATCATCTGTAGGATGCATTGTCCGGGTAGCTGGCACTGCATTCGCGCGATTGTGTAGAGCGGACAAAATCGCAAGTTACGCAGCATGCTACAACACACTTATAACCGCTCACATCCATCTGTGAATGCTCAATATTTGGTAATGGCAAGGGCTTGCTCTAATGAGCATGGTACTCATGTTGATGCTGATGGCAAAGTTCATGAGCAGTGTTGACCGACGGATCGGACGTGGAACTCTTCATCTTGTGCGCACGTCTGAATAGGATTATTAGCGAGATGGTCGGTGGCCAGGTAGTCTGTGAGTCTGTTTCAAGCTGAAATAGATGGATGCCCGTTCCAATAACAGTGTTGGGATGATGTGCGAAGAGGAGCAGACGATAACATGCTTAGTCAGCCGCGGGGCGCGGTTATCACATTCATCTTCTTGACAAACCTCTAGGTTGCTATTGACCGCAAAACCAGAGACTTGACCTGTCGCCTCGCTCGTTCCTTCCTGTCGTTGAAACTGTTGTTGAAATTTCACACAGCCTTCCCTCTGAGGTATCTGTGACTGATTTGAACAAGGCAGCGGCTCACCAGACCATACTGTACATTCCCTCAAGTCTATTTCTCGTACCTGCGTCGCCTGGCTCCGCAAACACGCCGAGCTTCCTGTTTTGTCAACTCAAGTCTCTGGGAACCCTTCACTTGCGCTCAAACATCGAGTTATCAACACTGCTGCGTGGAACGAATCTCATGATTTCGTGACTCGCGAATTGCTTCCGCAATCAGACAAAGCAGTATCGCCAAGCGCGCGCGATCAAGTACAGTAGGTGTAGTTGATCTTACGAAAAAAGTGCTTGATTGGGCAAACTATCGCCCTGGCCATTTTGTATTGGCTTCTACTAAGTCAGGTCGACCAATCCTTCTAGGAACATATGTGCCCCAGTTCACCTGATTTGATACAGGAGAATCGAAGCGAGCAACTCTTGTAATTCTATAGGATGGACGGCTCGTAATATGCAGGGCAAGAGCAGTAGGTTAACGGTGGTCGCAAAGAGTAACGCTCACACTCTGCCGTAGTGTCGAAGCGTCTCAGTCCCTACCATGTCGATCTTTCAACTTTAGCTTCAATCCTTCGTAAGGATGTTCCTACAAGAGAGCGATACATCTCTGTTTGACTCTGTATCCTTCATTGCAGGGAAATAGAATATATCACTTTGGACAGTATGTTGCTTCTCCCAGTAGTGGTCGCTCTCATGAGCGCATGCCATGTGCAAGCAAAAGCAGTCTTCGCCCATTTCATGGTATGAATATGCTTGGAGGGATGTTGATATCAACGCTGACATGCCATTTAGTTGGACAATGTCGGTTCATGGACTGTGGCGAACTGGCAGAGAGACATCCGTCTAGCCCAGGACTCCCACATTGATGCTTTTGCCTTGAATTTCGCCAACAGTGGTGGCGGCTACGCCAATCAAATGGCCAATGCATTCTCGGCGGCCAACTCCCTAGGCTTCAAACTGTTCTTCTCCTTTGACTACGCAGCCCAAGGAGCATTTGCACAGCAGGAGGTGATTAACGTCATCAATCAATATGGTTCCAATGGCGCATACTACAAATACAACGGAAAGCCGTTTGTGTCGACTTTTGAAGGGCCTGGTAGCTCTGGTGATTGGAATGCAATCAAGTCTCAGACTGGATGCTTCTTCATTCCCGACTGGTCGTCGCTGGGCGCTCAAGGAGCAATTAATCGCGGCGTTGTGGACGGCCTCTTCAGTTGGGAAGCGTGGCCCACAGGCCCGAACGACATGACCACACAGCCAGACGAATCCTACAAAAGTGCTCTTGCTGGTAAACCCTACATGATGCCTGTCTCTCCGTGGTTCTTCACCAACCTACCCGGATATGGTAAGAACTGGTTGTGGCGAGGTGACGATCTCTGGTTTGACCGCTGGAATCAGGTCATGACCATTCAACCAGACTTCGTCGAGATCTTGACCTGGAACGATTGGGGAGAGTCACATTACATTGCCCCTCTTGATCCTAGCCAATACGGGTTGTTCAACTCAAACAACGGCAAAGCGCCTTACAACTACGCTGATAACATGCCTCACGATGGCTGGCGACAATTCCTCCCCTACGTCATCGATATGTACAAGAACGGCAAGGCTTCCATCTCAGCTGAAGGTCTTGTCGCATGGTACAGAAACGCTCCAGGTTCTGCATGCTCTGATGGAGGCACCACTGGTAACTCGGCGAGCCAGGGCCAGCAAACATACCCGCCAGCCCAGGTCGCGCAAGACAAGGTCTTCTTCTCTGCACTGCTTACATCTTATGCCGACGTGACTGTGACCATCGGCAGCACAACCCAAACTGGAACCTGGAGAAACACTCCTAGCGGCGGCTCTGGTATATACCATGGCAGCGTTCCATTCAACGGCCGCGGTGCTGTGACTGTCAAGATTTCTAGAAACGGCAAACTCATCATGCAAATGAACGGAGATTCCATCACAGACTCTTGTACCAACGGTATCGAGAACTGGAATGCATACGTGGGTAACGTAAGCGCTACCAGTCCTGGATCTGGCGGTGCATCCACCTCAACTTCCAGCAAGGCATCATCTACCACGATATCCAGCAAGACCTCGTCGACTCTCAAGACTTCGACCACTGCTCCTGCTTCCACGCCCAGCAGTGGCAGTGGCTCTTTCTGTATTGCTGGCACTGGCAATGGTAACCTCGCAGGTCTCTGTAGCTTCTCCTGCAACTATGGGTTCTGCCCGTCAAACGCTTGTACTTGCACCAAAAGAGGAAGTCAAGTCGCTCCTCCTGCCACCTCAAACACCCTCGGCTTCCCTGTAGCCGGTCAAGATGCCGCGCTCTACAGCGGACTGTGCGAATTCACTTGCAGTCATGGCTATTGTCCCTCGGGTGCCTGTACATCTGATCCTTCCAAAGCAGCCGACGGTGTTAGCACTTTATGTACTGGTGGTACTGGAAATGGTAATCTGGCTGGACTTTGCAGCTTCTCTTGCAACTATGGGTTCTGCCCTAGCAATGCTTGTACTTGCACACAAAGAGGTGGTCAGATCAACCCTCCCGCTGCGTCCAACACTCTAGGTTTCCCGGTTGCTGGCCAGAATGTAGCTCAGTATAGCGGTCTGTGCGAGTTCACCTGCAGTCACGGGTACTGCCCTTCGGGAGCTTGCACTTCCGATCCTTCTAAGGCAGCTTAAGGACAAGGGCTGATTCCTCAGAAGAGAATATACATGAAGATTTTCACAGCATTACAGTATGTCTATACATCGATAGATGTATAAGTAGTGGGAAAATTGTATGTTAAGCAAATGTTTTCCATGTCATCAGCATGTATTTCTTGAATACCGTCTTCTCGAAAAAGCCAGAATAGGATAAATCTAGTTCTCCATAGAAAGAAGACGCATGAGAATGATAGATCATGCTGGGGCCAAAGGGCTTCGCAAGAGATAGACCACAATTTAGAGCGCTCTGTAGACTTAAGCACCCATGTTCTGGAGCCAAAGACTACGACCACTTCAGCATCAATCCAGCGCTTCTCAATTCGTCCTCGACTCCCTGGACAGCTTTTCTTCTCTTGGCGTTGAACTTTTCCAGCAAATCCTTTTTGTCCGCGTGGAACTTCTCCAGCAAATCTGCTTCTGTCTGTTTCTGTGCTTGCTTGAGCAATGCACCTCCAAGATGGTAGTCAACAGCCTCGTTGATCTCTGGGATGAGAAGACGATGTTCTCCATGGGGGAATTCGTCACCCTCGAGGACCTCTGTCTCGATGTCTTGTAGAAGTTGGGACTCGAAGTCTGTCTGGGCGAGCAGCTTCTTCATGGCGATACTTCCGACTCCTTCCGATTTCAACATTTTTGCGATGACTTTGTCGACCTTTGTGATAATGGTTTTCTTGACCGAGGCGTCCATGTACTGGCTTGTCCTATCAAGGAAAGTCAGCAGGGACCTTGTCACGATCCGTTAGTTCGATCTTACTTGAAGGCCATGGGAGCGGCATCTCGCAGACGACGTCTCATTGTTTCGACGGCTCTTTTATGATGGCAGAGAGTCGACTTTTGAACAGAGACAACATTGTCGGTAGAGTCGTTCACAAGTCCTTTCAGCCAAGCGTGGATTCCATCAACCTCGTTCTTCAAGCTACCGAAGATCTCGACATGACCCAGTTTCTTGGACAATGGCATCAGTTCAGCGAAATTAGTGTTGCTGTGTTCTCCTTCGTCGTCGCTCGCGTATCCAGACTCGGATTCACTGCTACGGCCCTTGTGACCAGATTCCTGTGTTTGAGATAGTGCACCGCTCTGATCGAGGAGGGCTGTGTCCCTGGACCTGTCTGACATGGCTGATTCTGGCGGTTTCGTGCTGGCGATGTCATGATGGGTTGCGTGGAAGGTACGCAGAACAAATAAAATACAACCACCGACGACAGCTTGTTTTCACACCATCATCAACTTTCCGTTCGGGGTCGTGTGTTTGTTTGCTTTCACTTTTACTTCGCTTTCACTTTGGATACAGATTGCCGTACATCTTGGTATAACATCATTGAGTGTCTAGACTCTTTCAAGATGAGGCTTTCGACAACAGATGCTCGACGGCCTTGCGCAATCCAATCTTCATCACCTTTCCCGACACATTGACTGGGAACTGCTGCATGCCCAACTCCTGCAGTGTGAACACTTTGCTGATTGGGTAGTCCGAACCCAAATGCTCCACGGTCAGATCTTGCAGTCTTTGAGAAGTCGTTCCAGTCAAGTCTGACACGACTGCGATCACTTCTGATCCTAGCTCAGGATTAGGAATATCAAAGATCGATGCCTTGAACTTGTCAGTAAAATCCTTGAGGATACGAGACTCAAGTGACCTACCTGGACACCACCGAATTGAGCAAGCACATTCTCCAACAGAACTGGCGGTATCGGGATACCAAGGCGCTTCATGATGTCCTTCTTCCTTCCCACCACATACAACAGGTTCTCCTCATCGATGAATCCAGTGTCACCAGTCTTGAACCACCGTCCTTCTTTGTCCTCGTAGAAGGCATCTGCAGCCGCATTTCCGCGGTATGTGTTGATCATGACTGGACTTTGGATGTGGATGTCTCCGGACTCTCCTCTTTTCACGATATCGCCTTCGTCGTTGACAATCTTGAGGACGCTTCCGGGAAGAATCGAGCCTGATGCAACTATGCCCCTGGAGATTGGCAGAGGGTTTGGGGGTTGAGAAGAGGGCCATCCAATGGTCCAGTATCCTTCGGTCATTGCGTAGCCAGGATAGAGCTCTGTAGCTGGGAAGTATTCGGTGATCAGGTCCTGAATATCTGCTGTTGATACATCACCGCCCACAAGGGCTCTTCTCAAACTCTTGACCCTCTCCCTGGAGAACGATGGATGGGTCACCAAGACCCTGAGCATTGGTGGAATAAAGATGGCCTCCGTAATCCTTTCTTCTTCAATGACCGACAGCAGTCCTTCGGGTGTGAAACCGCTGCTGAGGTATACCATCGTGCCTCCGGCCAGCAAGCACTGACTACTCAGGGTAAGATTGATAGCTCGCGAATTTGCGAACATCATGACAAGTTTGCAGCCAGCGTAGATGGGGTTGTGATGAGACCAGCCATGGATGAGACCTCGTTCGCTACGAGAACAGCCTTTGGGCTGACCGGTTGAAGTGCCCGAGGTGTATAGGATCGCAGCCGTGCGATCGTAGTTTGCATGCTGACTACCGGAAGCAGAATCGTCCGTCGTGAGAGAAGAGTCCAAATTTGCTAATCCATACCATCCCGATACGTCTTTGGCGTTATCGAGAGCCATTCTGCAGTCGATTTCATGCTGTAGCTCTGCACAAACTTTGTCCACCGCCCGGGCCCCACTAGACTCATGGACAACCACAATGCCCGGCTGCAGAGAGCAAATGTAGTAAGTCAGTTCGTCCACTCTTGCTGGCTCGAGGGCTCTCTTATCGATAGTAACCAGCGTGACTCCAATGCGATTCGCCGCCAGCCACAGCAGAGGCCACTCGGCACATACAGGTGGGAGGAAGATTAAGAGGACAGAGTTGGGCTTGGCTCCATGCTTCTTGAACACCGAGGCGATGTTCAGAGCACCTTGGATCAATTGCGAGTACGTCCATTCCAGACCAGTGCTTGGTATATTCGGAGAGGTGCCAACTATGGAGGCTAAAAAGTCTGTTGGCTGGTCGCGCGAGATGACAGCGATATGGTCAGGCTTCTCTTTTGCGACATTGACAAAAGAGGACCAAATCGATTCTTTGATCGGACGTACAGCTCCGCCGTTCAATACTGCGTAGGATTCTTTGTCGCCGCTCATGGTTGAAGTATATCTGACTAGACGTTCAGAGGTAATAGACGCTCGATCTTAGAAAATGGTCAGGGTCTGTGGATACTTGAAAATGACAGCCTTTGGGGGAGATGAACGTGAGATGATACAGCAGACCGTCCTTGTTCGTATATATGTCCAACCTTAGTGGTATTACTTATTAAACGGACGGCTCGTTCTTCGTTGACCGATTGAAAGGCAACTCCTCATGCGTGGTGCAAATCATCCGAGTAACCGGTGAGGACGGCTGATGCGATCTTCGGAGGTGATTGCCGCAGTTTCGACCATCTAAGTTTGCATTGAAATCCTACGGTCGCACTGCTGCTGTCATTTGACTTGATCATCATCGGAGACATCACCAATCACCTCTTGGAGAAAGCATCTCACGTGCTAGCGCTGTACGGTGCCAAAGCCTACATCCTCCCACGAAGTACATCCAGTCAGCACGCAACTCAGCTATTTACAGATCGTTTGACAGCGACACAGTCATGCTCATACCTTACACCCAGTCCGGCCACATTAATCCGGAATCAGCAAACTCTACTCTCTCATCTCCAAACATCGGGCCTTCGGCTTCAGGAACATAGCCATTGTGGCAGTAATCCCACTGAACTTTGATCTGCGCCTCGTAGAACCCATCGAAACGCTCAGCCATTGCATCCTTCAAGTTTTGCACCCGACCGTCTGGATGCAAAGACTTCCAAGGTTCTCTGCAAGTTTTGCCCTTACAAGATTTCTGTGCCATCAGGAGAGCATCTAATCTCTGTACCACCTTGCCGATTGGGAACCCGAACAACGTGTACAATTTCCCACCGTCTTCAAGCAGATTATGCATCTGCCCTGGATCATTACTCATGTCGTAGAGTTCGTGCTCGTTGGTACACCAAATCTGATAGTAGAGGTTACATTCCTCTGCCACGACTCTAATGCCTTTGAACGTGTTGTTCTGATGTAATCTGCGATCGTAGATCCCTTCTCCGCCAGCGAAGCCCCAGTATTCGACTTGCACGTGTTCGCGTCTTTTCGTTTCTGCTTCTTCGATTGCTTTTTTGCTCACGGGAATGGGACTGCCGTCAAAGTCTTCACGCAACGGAATATCGAGCAGGGAGAATATCGTAGCTGCAATGTCGGTGTGGCTGGTCACGAGTTGCGTGGTCTGATTTTGAGCGACGTTTGGGCCGCGAATGATCAAGGGAACATTGATGTCCTCTTCGCAACCAGTAGATTTGCCAGGTTGCATGCGGTGATTGCCGATGTGGAAGCCGTTATCGCTGCTGTAGATGATATATGTGTTTTGGAGCAATTTATGCGAATCTAGGCGGGAAAATAAACCATCGACCATTTCGTCGACCGCTTGGAGGGCACGAAGGCGTTGACGGTGGAAGTGGTCGTTCCAATTGACGTTGGTACTATTTTGTTTTTCCAGAGAGCGAATCCAGTTTGCTCCCGAGGGGATGTCAGGGTTGAAGTTCGCCGTTCTCGGCACTTTGATGTCTTGGAACATATTTGCGTGTCTGGGTGCTGATACGGGCGCGTCAAAGGTGAGTGAGCCGCTGTTATTTTGTATGTCGGCATGAGGAGCACTTGGCGCGATCATGAGGAAGAAAGGTTGTTTTGCATCCACAGCTTCATCGAGGAGACCGTATGCCTTTTGAGCTAGCACATCTGTGACATATTCGCCTTCATAACTCTGAGGTTGATCTTGATTCCGTTGGAAGGAGCTATTCATGTAGTTGTAGGTAAACGGGTCCAGTAAGAAATCCTGAGAAGCTTGTAAGTTTTTCCATCTGCTAGGCTGATTTGGAGACTCCTACGTGGGTTGTGAAACCGGCTGGGTAAGGTGAATTGTAGTTGTCCACATTGTGAGCATTGAACAATTTGCCAGTGTAGTAAACATTGTATCCAGCCTCTTGTAGCCACACAGGAAGATATGCCGAGTTGAAGCCTTGTCTGACGAACTTGGGGTAGCCACCGTAGGGCGGGTTGACGTCTGTGATATTTGTGTTGTGGGCAGCTTTGCCTGTCATCAAAGTGACTCTGGCGGGACAGCACACGGCTGTTGTGCAATAATGCTTATCATAATAAGTACCTTTGTCAACCAAGTGTTTCTTCACCAGCGGCATGTAGTCGAGAGATGACAGACGAACATCTTGATCATCGGTCAAGATCAAAACTATGTTCGGAGGGTCTGGTCGCTGGCCAAGTACTTGCTGTTGGCCTGTGACGCCAATGACGGCGGCGCACAAAGCAGCCACTGGTGTCAACTTCATGCTGACACTTTGTGATTGAATGTGAATCAGAAGGAGAGATATGCTAGAACGATGATGAAGTCGCTAGCGCTTTGTGTAGTCAGGTACCCCGCTTCGATGATGACGGACCTTGATGGCGTGCTTGGACGGCCTGGGCGTCACATGGAGAAACTGATGTCGACATGGAAGGTTTGCGAACTGAGGTCGGTGTTGTTACAGGGCTAGTGTACATCTATTTTGGTGGCAGATTTAAATCTAGAATTTTTCGGCCTCCTCTAGGAGCTCTTCGATCTTGAAGCTGCTGTCTCCCTGGCTGAACTGCTCCATCAGCTTCCTTCGAGGACTCTGCTCGGCAGCCTTTCCGTAGAATTTTTGTAGACACATCAACAGCCATTTGGCCTCCTCGACGGTGATCTGTTTGTCCTCGATGACGGTGCCCTCGAGCAGAACGAGGCCCTTGTCGTCGGCCAGATCCAGATGGTGGGTGACGGTGGTGTGGGGCTGAGCAAACTCGCCCTTGAGCTTGAACTCGGCCAGAGCAGTGAAGAGCACGGTGCATGTGGTGGGCGAGGGGAAAGTCCACTGCAAGAAATGGATCTCGGCACCTTGACCCTCCTTGGGCAGAGGCAGAACAAATTGAGGATGTTTACGAGCAGTGCCGGCAATGTGGTGGTAGATGGGAGTGGGCACGACAGCACACAAGGAGCTGGGAGAGCTAGCGTGACGCAGCCTCCAGATGTATTCAATCTCCTTCTGAGGCAGCTCTTTTGTCTTTGCCACGTCGATAAAAGATGCTAGGGTCTTGATGCCGGCCTTCTCTTCGGCGGATGCGGATGACTTGGGCGACTGCTGTTGTTGCGACTGAGGTTGAGGTGGCGGAGGAGGTTGGAATGGAGCATTAGGTGTGGTGGGAGCGTCTACAGAAGTGTGCAGAGGGGCGTTGGCGCCAGGGACGATGGCCTGCTGTCGGAGCTCGACAATCTTGTCCTTGTAGGCCGACTTGAGCTTGTCGACATCGCCGTGGCCCTCCTGCTTGGCCTTTTGCTCGAGCTTGGCCTTGTACTTGTCGAGGACTCTCTGGTCAGGCTTCTGATGGGTAGCCAGGAAGCGAATGTCGTGAACCTGAGCCCATCGTCGCTGGGTGAGTCGGCTGGTTGGAGCGAATACCCTGGCGATGTGCCGCGTGGGTGATACTAGCGATGCCATGTTTGAACCCGGAATGCTGCTACCAGGAATTATTCTCGATGGCGACATGATTGGCTTGCTATTGATGCTATCCTTGGCGGATTACCGCTTTCGGACATGGGTAGCGCTAGCGATGCAAAAGCTGTGTACCGCGGCTCTTGCACGCTCCCCCGGGTCTTTCGTCGTCACCGTTAAGCCTCTCCGCAAAACACACACCCACGGTTGTTGTGCTCAGATGCGGGGCTGATCTTTTTGCCAGTCTGCCAGTGACGAGATGGCTCCAAGATTAAGCCACTCGCGGGTCCGAGTGCAGAATCCTGGCTGTCTGGCACATGGCTATGCCTGGCCGTCCATAATGTCTTTTCTCCTGCTTTCCAATCCGCTATCTTTCTCTCTCTTCCCTCCCTGAACCCGCCCACCTCTCCACCGCCATGCCTACCGAATCCCCATACCCCCGCATGCAAGTCCCGAACGTTGGCCTCTGGGATTTCTTATTTGAACGAAAGGACAAGCCCTATCCAGACGACCATGGTATGCTTTCCAAGCCACCCTTTGCGCCCATTGTCTAACACTCCTGCAGTCGTCTTGCAAGATGCATACACCAAACGCTCATATACCTTTGCACAAGCTCGCAATGCCGCCATTGACTTCGGCAAAGGCCTCAAGGGTGCTTGGGACTGGCAGAAGGGAGACGTAATTGCCATGTTCACCCCCAACTCCATCGACACTCCAATCGTCATGTGGGGTGCCCACTGGGCAGGAGCCACCGTCTCTCCCGCCAACCCCGGCTACAGCGCCGACGAGTTGGCTTTCCAGCTTAAGGACTCCGGCGCCCAGGCTCTCATCACTCAATGGCCTGTCATTGCCACTGCTCGGGCCGCCGCAAAGAAGGTCGGCCTACCGGAAGACCGTATCATTTTGATCGGCGACCAGAAAGACCCAGAAATGCGAGTCAAACACTTCACCTCTATCCGCAACACCGCCGGTACCAACCGCTACCGACGCACAAAGGTCGATCCCGAGAAGGATCTGGCTTTCTTGGTATACTCTAGCGGCACCACCGGTCTGCCCAAAGGTGTCATGTTGTGTCACAAGAACATTATTGCGAATACCCTCCAGGTTTCCACAGCCGAATCTCCCTTGACTCCGGCCGACAGGATCCTTGCTTTCCTTCCATTTTTCCACATCTATGGCTTGACCGTCATCTTGCACGTGAGCTTCTTCAAAGGCTGCCGAACAGTCGTCATGCCCAAGTTCGACATCGAAGACTTTTGCAAGATAACACAAGAGGAGAAGATCACTTTCAGCTATGTCGCACCCCCTGTAGTCTTGCTTCTGAGCAAGCATCCTGTTGTCGACAAGTACGACCTGAGCACGATACGCATGATGAACTCCGGAGCTGCGCCTCTGACCAAAGAGCTTGTGAACGCTGTTTACGACCGCACAAAGCTCAAGGTCAAGCAAGGCTATGGCCTGAGCGAGACATCACCATGTACTCACACTCAGCAATGGGATGTCTGGCAAAGTACCGTAGGCAGTGTCGGCGTTTTGCTACCCAACATGACTGCCAAATACATGTCGCCCGAAGAGAAGGAGGTACCTGTCGGCGAGGTCGGTGAACTATGGCTCAAGGGACCTAATATTTTCCTGGGCTACTTGAACAACGCCGAGGGTACAGCAAACGCACTGACATCGGATGGCTACTTCAAAACTGGTGATGTGGGCTATCAAGACGAGGACAATAACTTTTTCATCACCGATCGTGTCAAGGAGTTGATCAAATACAAGGTTTGTTACTCCACGCACTCAAGATAAGACGCAGTCCTGACATGATTTGTACAGGGTTTCCAAGTACCACCAGCAGAACTAGAAGGCTACCTGGTCGCACACGAAAAGATCGACGATGTCGCAATCATTGGTATCTACAGGGAAGATCTCGCGACAGAAGTTCCTCGAGCATACGTCGTGCCACGCAAAGGTGTCGAGGCAGGCAAGGCCCTTGAGGACGACATTGTTAATTGGATCGGCGCAAAGGTCGCAAATCACAAGAAGCTGAGAGGTGGTGTCAAATTTGTAGACCAAATTCCCAAGAGCATCAGTGGCAAGATCCTGCGACGAGTCTTGAAGGCTCAGGCCGAGGAAGAGGCGAAGAAGGGTCAGAAGGCCAAACTGTAAGCTTGGGCATGCTTGAACGAAGATCTGACATTTTGGGCGAACCATCATGAGAAGCTAGTTGATGGATTCAACACTCGCCAGATATCTGAAACAATGTAAGATTAGATATATGTATAGGCAAGAGCATACGACCGCTCACATCAGTCAGGCCGTCTGCCGATCTTCCGAGGAATGTTGACTTTCGGACTTTCTTTGACACCCACTGACGCACGCTCGCTCCTTCCTCTCGTTCGACTTATAGCCCAGCTACAACACAGCCTTTGTTCTTTATTGGCGGCACCATTATTCAACAAAAATGGTTTCCATCGATTCACGGCGTTCGGGACGCACATTCTTTGTGGACATACAATGTCGCTGTGGCCGAAAGCAGTTGATGTCTTACGACTCGAACGATCAAAGAAATGGCCATATTTTAGAACACCGAAGTCGGCCGAATCCGGCTCGAACAAAGATCTCATAGAGATGTAGAGATATATGATGGCATTGGATGAATGCCGTCCTACTAATGTTACAGGCTCTTCTTACGTACTCACTGACAGTTACTAATCATGGCACCAAAACGAGATCGGGAGAGCGACGAGTCGGCAGCAAGGGGAGCCAAGAAACCTCGTAAAGATGAAAGCATGGATGACGATGACGATGAAGAGATGCAAGATGCACCGCCTGAGGACGAAGGCCTCGATGAGGCGGACGATATGCCTACTTTTGGCGCTGCTGGTGGAGAAGCAGTTGGAATACCTCGTATTGAACTTGAAGACCTCGATTACAGAGACCTTCCCTGGGATCTGAACTATGACAATAACGGATCGGTTCACCCAAACTACAGCGACAAGACCGCCAAACCGACTCAAGCAGTACCTAAAGGACCTATACCTGTCCCACCCGAGTCCAAGGCTCCACCCGCTCCCAGCAAAGCCGCGCTCGAAATTGCTTTGGACTCAGAGAAAAGAAGGGAGGAAGCAAAGGGCATCAAAGCTTTGTTCCAGGCAGTCAAGAGGCTAGATGGAGGCTGGATTGGTGTGAAGGGAGAACTCGGAAGCGGTGGCCAGGGCTGTGCTCGACTGTTCGTCAGGTGTGACGAGAACCAAAAAATCACTGAACGCATCGTCATCAAAGATTCCTGGAGCAAGACATACTGGGATAACAAAGATTGGTGGGAGGAAGGCAGATACCGTTGCGATCCTCGGGAATCAATCACGCACAGGCTGTTGACCCTTCCGACTCCGAACAAATGGGAACGACATCTTGTAGAATACATCAGTCATTCTGTCAACTTCACTTGGCAGACCTGCAGGACTTACATGGAATACTGCGAAGGTGGTGATCTCAACGGTTTGAAGAGGGCACAGAAAAAGAAATAGTAAGTGTTCAAAGGCTGCATGCACATGGTGTACAGAAACTGACAATTCGACACAGTCGGCATGTGTTCAGGCAGTCTGGAGCAGACTCTGGTAGTGAAAAAGGCTCTGGGAGTGAAAAAGATCCAGCCACGGTCAAGACTTCGGCTTCAGAAGTGGTCCCCGAGCCATTTGTCTGGTACTACCTGAAGCAGATGGCTATTGCTCTCCATCGCATGGAGAACATACCATTGAAACGGTACATGGAAAATTACGTGGTTCATCAGTAAGTGACGATTACCACCACGGTTGCATGTCTGTGACTAACACGCAATGCAGAGACATCAAGCCGTTGAACAGTCAGTAACAGCGAATGGCATCAAGTCGAGTCTGCTAACACACAATTAGTTTTCATGACCAAGCCAGACCCTCAAGAGTTTCCGAGATATCCAATCTGCAAGGTCAGTGCCTTCGTCACACACGTGGTTCTCCAAACTTGAATTCTGATGTTTTTCACAAAGATTGGTGATTTTGGCTCTGCACGCATAACGACTCCATTTGATGAAAACAATCCGGGTTGGGGCGATGCAGTAACAGATGGCTTCATTCCGCCAGAGATGGATCGAGGTGTATCAATATGGAAGACGTCTACTGCTACGAACGTGAGTTGTACCTCTCGCATCTACGGATTGGAGAAAAGCCTAGTATATCCAAGATTCGGGAGCTGACCTTGGACGTCGCGATAGGTCTGGCAGATTGCACAGTCGATTGTGGTTCTCATGAGACTAGAGGACCCAGAATCTAACGATTACACGAGTTTAGATTTGGATGAAGACGAGTACCTGGACTCACTGGCCGATTTGGATAGCTGTTACAGTGATGCCCTCAGAGACCTGCTCAGGGATATGTTACGCGCAGACCCAGATACACGTAAGTTGACCTACATGTCCAGGTCCCATACCTCAGGTGCTGGTATTTGCCTCATTCTGGACGGTGTGTCCTAGAATGGAAGTGGACGAGCTCGTGCATGGAGCGCAATTGTGTTGTCTTTGCAACCATAACTTTACGAGACTATGCTAATCACATCTCTATCATAGGACCTACTCCAAGGGACATCATCAAACAATTCTACGATAGCGAGACACATTGGAAAGAAATGGCCACGGCACCGTCTTGCAACGAGTTTGACTTGTGGCCACAACGGCTGCACTGGGCGCCGAGTGAAAAGTTGCAGATCAATGACTTCTTTGATGACATCCCATCTCTGCCGAAAGAGAAGAAACCAAAGGCTAAGAAAGGAGGTTCGGCGGGGCCAGACTCTTCTGATGACGAGGATTCTTCGGGTGACGATGGTGGAGATCAGGATCCAGGGGATGCAGACGACGAGGCCGCAGAGGAAGATTACAATGATTACGACGACGATCCGATGGAGGGCCCAAGCGGATCAAGTCTTAGTAGTGAGAGTGAATATGTACCCTCTCGCCCGAGATAGAGACAACGGTGAGGGTGATGCGAACGGTGGTAGTTATAGTTCTTGAGTCTTTATGTTGACGAATGTGTTTATTTTGCTTTGCTTGGGTCATGGAATTTCCTCCCTTCTCACTATGTTCTGAATGATGCTCAGCTAGCGACACACTCAACGTCAGACTGCATCATCGTTGCTGTCTCTTGTCACCTTGGAGTTGAACGATATCCTTACTCCGTACAAACACATGAAGATTCTGTCGCGAGATATTATTGCACAGGTTCAATAAAGACGAAGTCGCAAGTGTGCATAGAGGAAGAACTGTATCAAAGAAGATATATTTCTATATGTGAACATCTAGATATATCGAATAACTGTCTCAAGATATCTAGACCGTGACTCGAACCAAGCTCTACATCCTTTGTTTTTCCCCTATTTTTCGTAAACCGACCGTACAGATTCGCAATGCTACCCCCTAGATCTCCAAGAGGTGATCAACCAAGAACTCTAAACAAGAACAACCAAAAACAATACTCCAACTACCGGAAAATGCAAGACAAGAAGCAAAGTAGATCAAAGTAACATGTATACACGTCTTACAAGACATTCTTCAACCAAACCAAGCCATCGGTCAGAATAGGAAAGCAGAAGAAGAGAAAACTGACACAGCATCCTCTCCCGTTTGGGAAAGAGCTGCGTGGAGAAAGGTGAAACAGAAGGGATAAGCCTTGCAAGGTGTCGATCATGGAGAAAACGGCTTGCCGGTCATGATTGTTGGTGGCGCAAGAGAGGCTGAAACATGAAGAAGGACCCAACCTCCGCGCCCGAATTGTGTGACCAAGAGATGTGATCCCGGATGATCCGCGACAGAGTGATCGTTACGCCTTATGCACATTGCTCAAGCCTTTGAGGGTATGTTATACATTAGATGGGCTGTCGTGGAGAAAGGCTTGCAGCTGAGGTCCCCACCCCACAGAAGGAGCAACCTCTAGATTTGGAATGGAGCACACTCAAGCAGACTGATTACCACGTCTGCTCTCAATCAAGCGCTCGGCAGCAACGTACAGCTCATCGAGATACCTCATGGCGTCGGGATCCTTGAGCATCTTTGAGACTTGCAAGCCGGCAGAAATGAGCTGCAGCACGTTGCGATCGTCCTTTAGAGGTCTGCTCTGATGTTTTGCTGCATGGCGCATTTCGAGCGAGTTCTCCAACACGGTCACCAATTGTTTGATCTGTCCGTTGTAGAGAACGCGAGCTGGGATGCGGCGTTTGGTCGCTAGGCGCTTGAGCAGGTAGCACCACTCCGTCCATTCGCGGTCGGCAGGAACGCGGACGGGTCTCTTGTCGGGCTCCAGAGGGATGGGGAACTGATATTTGGCTACAAAGTCGTAGGCGCATTGTGAGAGGCGGTCGTTGACGCGCGTGAGTATCGAGTCCTGCTCTTCAGCATAAAGAGATACAGGCAGCTGGATCAGCTCTGACTCGGGGGTCTCGAGGTGTGAGTTGGTGGGCTTAGCTAGCAGTTGGTGAGGTCCGTCGAACTCGTCACGGCCTGAGGAGCGGCGGTGCGAGCTACCAGGCAGCATTGCACCTCCGTCATTACCCATGGCGGCCGAGTTGTAGTTAGGGTGAAGCATTCCCGACTGCTGATGCTGTTGCTGCTGCTGAGTCTGCTGCTGCTGCTGTTGAAGTTGTTGGAGTTGCTGAAGCTGTTGCAGCTGTTGGGCGTTGTTCAAGTCTACTGTGTTAAGTCCTGGGGGTGGTGCTGTCGTGTAAGGGTTTGATGAGATGAATGAGTTGTTGTAGTAGTCCGGCGATGGAGGGAAGACGGGTAGGTTTGGCGATCTTTGAGAGCCAACTGCCAGTCCTCCAGCCGAAGACATTCTCGAGGAGCCCACTGAAGAACCCGAATCTCTTGGGTTAGTGGTCGGCCATGGTGATGCAGCCCATGAGCGGTCGCTCTGCTGCAGGCCAGAAGAAAAGTATGACCTGTTTGCTCGTGAGGCTTCTGGAGAAGCGGGTGTGTACCTGATATGATTAGATTAGCTTTGGGCGGTGAGATAAGCATTATATATCGTGGACGTACAGGCCAGACTGTTGGAGTAGGGTAGGACGCCTACTTAGACTGGGTCGAGAGGTTGGCTGCGATTGCTGGAAGTTGAACGAGTCCTCCAGCGGACTACGAGCAGTGTACATGATCGGAGTCGATGTAGGGGAGTATTTTCTAGTAGGTTTGACCGAGGCACCGGGTTGGGAGGAAGAAGTATCGGGCAGTCGAAATGCAGGATTGAGAGAGGGTTCTGAACAAAGCCGAGCAATCATAACCGATGACATACCGCCACTAGTTGTGTTGCAAATGGAGAGGGGGTTCGAGGCAGTGGGGATGTGGATCTCAATGGCTCGCTGGAAAGAAAAAAATGTGTTTTTGCGGTAGTCGAGGAAAGTGCTTAGCTGATATAAACAGAACCGCAGCCCCTCCCAAATGTGCCAATCGCTGCAATTGCGGGCGCCTTCGTCATCACAACATGTGAAGGAAAGCAGAGGGATCTGTCTTGTTACGGTGCACTACGCACTGAAATGAGCAGGGGACGGGTGTGGTGTGTGCACAACTCCAGGCACGCCTCAGAGATGGGCATCAGCGTCGCAGTGCACCAACACACGTCTGCCAGAGAGGGCAAAGCCGACCGAAAAGCTTCGCACAAGACGGTCTGGGATCAAAAACGCAGGTTCCATGTTTTGGTGGCCTGGTGCTGCCCGACAATCCCCTGGCCGGAGACGGGTCGCTGAACCAGGCCGAGAGATGCCCAGGAGAGTCGTGGGTACTACTCATGTCCACCACCAGTCTGAATACGACACTTCCGCCTGTCAGTCACGGCTGTGGTACGCGATTGCTTGCGTGTGATATTATGGCAACAGCCTGTTCTATTGGAGCAAAAGCCAAAATGTGGCAGACAGGGCCGAGCGCTGATTTTCTTTTCGCAACGTCCAACGTCGATCCCTGGAAACACGTACATCCACGCGATGCGTCCGGCTGTTACCTTTGTTCCAATCACCACGCCTTTGGGTCCCTTGTTCAAGCCGAAACCCGGCAATCTCGGGCAGACGAGACGGCACCGTGGCACTGATACAGCGCCGCCGTGTGGTGGAGGGAAGAGGGACAAGTCTCGGAGGACAAGGTTGTTTCATCATGACTCAAGGCACGTTTCCTGTGCACAACGGCTTTTGTGGGCTGACGGCGGCACCGGGAGAGGCTTGACGAATTCAGGAAGGAAGAAGAGGACATGGTCAGCAAGACAGTAAACGGCGCCCGGGCTCTGCAAGAACTCATGTTCGCTGCCATGTCGAGCAAGTACTCTCTAATCAGAGCAAGAGCAACTGCTGAGTCTGGTTTTGAATTGAGCACGCTTTGGATCGGTGATTGAACAAGTCCTCGTGTCCACCGTCGCAATCTATCAAGGTTGTAGGCGCTCCACGATCTCCAAGTCTTCTTCAGAGGAAGATCTATTGCTGTGTATCGATCAAGTGTGATTGGGCCGCGAGAACCAAACTCTGGCAAAATCGGACCCCTCTTTTTGGGTCCGCTGAGCAATCATAACCCACGAGACAATTCAACCTGGCTGTTGATATTAGTCGCACTCTAACTTACCTTTCCCTGCCTCACCGATAGAACATACATGGGGCAGCATCGGCACACGGCGGGTTGTGCAATGTTGCCGTGATGCCACCAGCACAAGCAGCAGGGGAAGAAGCCACGAGGTAAAAAGAAGTCGATGCTTCCGAACAGAGCCCTCAGTGCTTTCTTCTTTGCAGCGGCGCGTGGGTCTGTTCGCGAAATTGACAAGGAGGGGCACCGACGTTCCACAAGGCTTCTAGAAGGTGAGCATTTGCGGCAAGAGCAAGACTGCCTCCGGTAGACCCGCGAGCCGTCGACTCCCAGACACGACAGGCAAGCCCATTCCAAACGCAATGCTCTTGAGCTGGTCTCTGCCTCGGTAAGAAGAAGAAGAGAACACGCGAAGCGCGCTAAGCGATCTCTCTTGCAGCCCAAAACAACAACCCGCATCCACACGGACCCGGATGTTTGCAGCAGCGGCTCACTTTGTAAGCAGAATTCCAGGAATCCGGTCAAGCATCAATCTTCCTTTGTTTGTCGTGCCTATACAATGTCCAATGATGTATCATACAGACAACTATATCCGGAATGAACAAGTAGATCACATTGCGCGATCAGGCATACCATAATATCCGCACGCCGCTGTCCGAGTGAGTGATGGTTGACCTAACCCGCCCGGCAGTGTGGAGGCAGCCCTCTGTAGTAGACTAGATGGAAGGCCTAACAACGAAGCCCTTCTAGAAGCCAAAACCACGTCGTGCCGTTCAGCCAGCTGCCATAACACCATACGGTCGGCCCTGCAATGTCACCACGATTCTCCCGCCGCGGACCAAGGGTTATGGTAATCTCTCTTCTATTCAGCGTTTGACGACACCTGCTCGGAAACAGCTTCTTGTTTTGGAAACCAACGTCCCTCTTCCCTTTAGATTATCTCCGTCTCTATTCCTCTATGTTCTTCGTTCTAGAAGTACCAAAGGCTACCTTCGAGGCCTTCCGCCCTAAAACTCCCCGGAGATTGTTATTACCAAGATTCCAATGCGTGGGTACCCAACAGACAGCCGCCGGCCAACAATAAGCCAAAAAGAGAAATCAAGAAGGCGTTCCACCATCTTGTATGCCTTGTTAATAGGGTATCAAAAGAAGAAAAACCCGCGATGATTCGCTAACACATCACAATCCCAAGCCCTACACTGGCTCGTATCCTCGGCCGATACCTCTATGGTTCTTCCTTTCTGACCGGTAACTTGTTATCCACTCAACGCTCAAAAACAAAATGAGATGTTCTGCTCCTTCCGCGGACTCTGCATCCAGTCAGCGAAAGGGAATAGTCACATCAGGCAACCAACACTCGTCATATGAACTGCGGCTTTTCGAATTGCAGAGCAGCCGCACCTGCTTCAGCGTCATACGAGGGTATAGCCTCGTTGCCTGCACGACTCATGACTGTGTCGCGCTTCACCCGCAAGCTGCCTCTGTCACCGCGGATCACATGGCCAGTGTTGACCTTGTCTTGGATCATCTCATCCAAAAGCTTTGTCATCTCATCCACGGTTCTCCTGGTACCAGGCGCGTTGCTAGCGCTCGTGACTCTTGCCACGTTGATCGATGACTCGGCGGCAGGCCCCTTGTTGTCAGTCACTTCTTCGACTTCCGTGTCAGCTGGTCGAACGGAAGTGGGGTGCTTTGACAATCGGGAGAAGTTTTGTACTTCAGGAGGCGGCGAACTAGGCGGTGATATCTGGTTGACAGCACTGACAGGCCCACTGGCACTGCGGAAGAGTTCTGGTCGACTCATGCTGCGGAATGGTGTGCGTGTCTCCCTTTTGTCCGGAGATGCCGTGGGGCTTTGTCTGAATGCTGGGTGTTGAGACATAGCCCCAGAGGTATCGAGCACATCGCGTTTTCTGGCTGCGTTTCTGAGTGCGTGCACCATACGAGTCTGATCTTCAAGCTTTTGCTTAAGTCGTTCGATCTCATGGTCCTTCTCCTTGATAACGGCATCTGCGTTCTGCCCATCTCGAGAAGGTACACGGCTGGCAAGAGGTGATCTTGCGCTGCTCGCTTTGCTGTAAGAGTTGTTGCGAGTCTGCAACAAACGCTTCTCCAGAGTCGCAATGTATCTATCCTTGTCTGCGAGATCGGCTTGCAAAGCACTGATTTGGCGAGCCGAGGAGGCGCTCCCGGGGTTCAAGGCGTCCTCGTCAGCTGCCATCTCCTCATCATCGTTCTCGTCTTCTGATGCCGAAGCCAGTTCGATTTGCGAGGTCCGTGCTATGGGAAGCATGCCCGCTATGGTGGAGCCCGATTGGATGCGACTCGATGCGGTCTGACTCCCGCTACTTCCTGGTCTCCGGCTCCTCGGTCGTTCCAAGGTGCTCTGTGTGCTCGTTCGCTGGAGGATTGGCATGCTCGAACTGGCGTTAGAGAAGCGGCCCGAGTTCACCCCTAGCGACTTGGAACTCAGAATCAGTCGGTTCAGATGGGCGATGCGCTCTTTCAGGGCAGTCCTGGCGAGCTGCATCTCCAGCATTTGCTCTTCGTGGCGTTCGGCACTCTCGCGTTCTCGTTCTCTCCAGCGCTCCTCTTCGATCTCTACTTTCTCGGCCTTCTCGGCCTCATTCTTGATTTTGCTTTGTTCTTCCAGTTGGCCCCTTAATTCGATAATCTCGAGCTTGTACCTATCCAGCAAAGCTCGACTTCGTGGATCTGCGCCATCGGAAGGATTGGACTCGTTCCGTTTCGCATGGCTGACAAGGTTGTTTTTAGCTCTGCTTGCGAACTTGAGTGTGTTTAAGGTTTCGGTCGTGTGCGAGGAGGTTGCGGCAGCGCTGCTCGAAGCTGAAGACAGCTGCACGGTGCAAAGGATGGAGACCAGAGAGTTCCCAGAAAGAGCGGGTTGTAGAAGACGGGTGAGCTTGCTATCTCTGTAGGGAAGATGCTTTTGATCTTTGTCGGCGATTTCCTTGTCGCCGGACAGACGAGCGATAACAGTACCTAGCGTTAGCAAGGACTTGTTGATGTGACCTCCTTCGGTGCGGCGCTCCTTGCTCTCTGCTGCTTTTTCGGAACCAGCAAGATCGATCAGGGATAGGGTCGACACCAGGACGCTGCCCGGTAGCAGCTTGTCCCGCCTCGTGTCGCCGACAGGGCCCGCAGAGCGTTCACGCGACTCGACGACAATTTGCACGACAGCGTGAGAGCGTGAAGAGCGGGCATTGAACTGGGTACCTGCCACACGCCTCTGCTGGTCACCTCGCGCGATGACTCTGAGTAGCTGGTTAGGGCTTTGTACGATCTCTTCCTTCAAGGGTGTCGCATAAACACCACGTCGGGGGTCTTCTCGCAGCTTGATTTCTTCGTTTGAGTCCGGATTCAGCAGATCGTAGATCTTCTCGTTGTAGATTTCGAGATAACTGACACGCAACAAAAACTCGCGAGCTGGGTTTTGGCGAATATATGAGAAGATATCGGTGATGGCGAGCGGGATAACACCAGGAGACATGGCAGTACCCTGCATCGAGAATGTTTTACCAGTACCCGTCATTCCGTAGGCAAATACAGTGCCATGGTAGCCTTCCATGACACGGCGCACCAAACGTTTGGCGGCAGATTCGTATACTCGGGCATTTTGATCGTGTGGTGAGAATACATTGTCTGTGGCGGAAAGGATTAGCATAAGTTGACATTGGCAATTGAGTTGGGATGACGCACCATAGCGATACTCTCCACTTTCGTAGCTGATGAGGGAGCGCCGTCCATCGACCAGCCATTCTCCGTCGGGTTGGGTGTCTGCTGCAGCGTCGGGGCGCACACGGACGCTGACGGTGATGTTTCCCTTTGCCTCTTTATCCTTGTCGGCATTGGATGCTTCGAGCATGGTACTGTCGGCCACGGGGGTGTTGGGGGTAAGAGGGGTAGCCGGGGAGACGGGAGCCGAGGACGAGCGACTCCCGGGCGGAGAGGGAATGCTCAGCAAGCTCTCGCTCTTGGACGTGCGGACGGCGCTAACGACGGTGGTGCTGAGCGAGGCAGTAGAGGTTTTGGAGCGCAGATTGCGAAGAGACGGCTTGGATTGTGGTTTGCGCAGTCCGCTATGGGGTTGGGCAACGGTCAAGGGTAGGCGCGGTACGGCAGAAGAATGGGAGTTAAGCAGTCGAGGACTCGAGGCCTGCGAGGAGCTTCTCGGGCTGGACGAAGGCAGTTGCGCAAGGGGGCTGGCTGAGCCAATGCCACTGGCAGGGGGCCGCGAGAAGGCTTCGATGCTGACGGCTTTGCGCAAGTTGGGCGTCGGCACTCGCGACGGCGACGGCGACGGCGAGGATGCCTGGGTGCGCAGGGTAGGGATAGATGGCGACGAGGTGATGGAGCGAGGGATGGCGGTCGCTGCAGGCGGCCTTTGTCGTGGTGAAACAACAACAGCTGCATATGCGCGCTCCCGCTCCTTGTCCGACGCTGCTTCTCCAGCCGGGTCGGCTCCGCGAGGCCTCGTCATAGCTGGCAACGGCGGCAGCGGAATCGATGGCGGCGGGTGCGCCTGCGGGCTGAGGAACTGTTGGTTTTGGTAGTGATGCTGCTGTTGTTGTAGAGATGGTGGATCCGGGCGAGGATACAGGTAGTGCTGCGTCTGCGAGTGCCGTTGTGCTTTCTGCTCCTGGTCGAGCTTCAAAAGCAGCTGCACTCCTCCTCCTCCTGACATGGTGCGCGACCGAGTGCCCCTGCAGCACTCCTGTGTCTAGACCGTTGGTAGATTCACACTCGTGAGCAACAACAACAACAACGCTCACAGCACATGGCATGCATCCAACAACGGGCTTTCTGCGTGGGAATCAACTCGCGAGAAGAAACACCACACACGTCTCCGATCATCTATAAGGTCTTACGCCCTCTCCCTTGGGTTATCAAACAACCTCATTCCTTCCCGTCCTGGCCCATCAAACCCTTACTCACTACCACCTTGACTTTGCCATGGTCGAGCCTTATGTGCAATCTGAGCAACCCGCGACCCATGCGCCAACCATAAAGAGCCATGCTCCACACAGGAACAGGCAATGATCTGCAGCCCTCCAATGATTTTCTCTCGACATATGAATTGTGTCGACAGAGACCGGGGCGAACCTGCGAAGTCATCCTGCGCGACTACATTCCGTTCCGCCGACAGCTCATCCCACTCTTGCCATTGGCTTCCCCATCACATCTCGTGCACTCCTGTCTGACTCTATGTTGCTTGCTCGAGTCATCTCTCAACCAACTCACAAAGGTACTTGTAATGGTCCTCCGTACTCACCCGTTGCCGAAAATGGCTGCGTGTCCGGGTATTGTACCGTGCGGTGGGCGTTCATCCAAGCGTTCATCGTCTGTAGCCGTGCCGCCCGAACTGCTCTGAGATCATAAGTCTTAACCTTCGTGGCCATCTTTTGCGCAACCGCACTTCTTGCCGCCTGTCAGGCAGAACTTCCTCGGCTTCCGAGTACGAGGAGCTTCCATGTTGTGGTAGCTTTCGACCCAGCTTCGACATATCTGTCATGATGCCCACCGCAAACTTTGCGCTGGGCGTGGGCCAGCATTCCTTTCTCCACTGAGTATTTGGATTCATGAACTCTACGCGATTCTGTCACGCTCGGTGCCGCAATAAGGCAATACGCGGCTGATCAATAAGATTCATATTGACCTGCAAACATGCCCTGCGCTTATGGTTCACGAGCTGAAGCCGGCGAGTGTTAGAGTTACCGTACAGCCTATAATCGATTTTATGAGCGATAAGGCTATGAATCCAAGCTTGAGATTCTACGTTGCTATCATTGAACGAAGAATAATCGAGGAGTGCTCCGCTCAAACAGTTTCACCGTCGCGGCTGTGCGTGGCTGATATACTGCCACCAACGAGGCACTCGGTCTATATGTGACGGCGTCCAAGCATCGAAAGTAAGGCACGTCGATCTTCCAATAGACAGGCCATCACCCCTGCTAGGCATTTTCATTACAAGCAGTACATAGCTTACAGCTAATCACAGCGAATTTGCTAGCGTCCTCGTAATTCGTAGCCATTAGTTGTGTATAGTCAATTACCTTGTCCAATAGAGAGGCTCTGAAGAGCAAGTACTCCGAGCTGAAAAGAACGCCTGAAGAGATCACAAGTATTTGTTGCTATTAATAGTGTCCTTCGATATCATGGACCTACGTCGAGGTCCTATGCAGCATCCCTACTAGAGCGATCGACAACCATAAGAAATCAAAATCGCAAGACAACTTCAGGATCCATCCTCCCCGTGTGCAAAGGGTTGTAACGTATATACCTATCAGAACGCACAATGTTCTCGAGGACTGGATCATATCCATCGAGACGCAGTGTTTTCTAGACTCTCTTTGGATCCATCCTTGATCCAGAAATCATTGTGCCTTCTGAACAAGGGATATTCCTCGAACCACCTGAAGTGGCTGACAGCGCCCGTTCCGACCACCTCATGCTCCGGAGTTGAGCAAACGCAGAGCTTCGAACGCACGGCGGCTTTTTTCTTGTCCATTCTCAGCTTCTGGCAATAGGAGATGAACTTATCAAGAGTCGAAAAGTCGTGTGCCGCATCGGTCTTGCTTTTCTTACAATGATGTCTTCGCCAGATATTGGCGCAGATCTTGCACAACAACGGATACTGCTCTGAGCATTCGAAAATCCCGACCAAGGCAGTACCAGTCACCTCATCCTCTGCTGTAGAGCACACGCAGAGGTTCTTGGTGGCTCTTGCTGTGGCATCCTTCTTTGACGCCTCGTGGGTAGCCATGTGAGTGTCTATAAAGTCTTGAAGAACTTCCCAGGTGTAGATCTTCCTGGTTCTGTTGCCCGAGAACTGCGTCAGGCACTGGTTGCATATGACGTCTTTATCGTCGACCTCATCCGGAAAGAAGTCTTCTGGTAACGACCGCATCAGGGTGGTCTCTGCTGTTGCTGGACATGCAACACACGATCCTTTGTCTCTTCTGGCCTTGTTTGATTCCACCTTTGCTATCCGTTCGATAGTCTCCGACACGAATTCTGTCCAGAGATCCTCGCATTCCTCGGTGCTCATGTCCTTGGTGATAGATCTGGCCCAGTCACAGTCCCCACTCCAACCTCTCCATCTCTGAGAACACCTCGAACAGGTCACGTGGCTGCTGTCGTTGAGGAATGCACCTTCGTCGCCGCAGCTCTCACAGGAACCTTTGCCATCAAGAGATAGGTTGCGGTCTGTCCAGTGGCGGTCTTCCATCTTGGTATCGAAGTAGTCAATGGCGTCTCGTAGATCCTCATGAGGATGATTGTGGTAGGCGTGTTTCCATGAGCACTTGCACAATGTGCACATGTACACCTGTTTCCCTTCCAGAGTGTAGACCAGTGAGGTGGCCGTTGCCTTGCTCTTTGTACTATCCTTCTGCTGACATCCTTTGCCAATCATAGCACAAGGAGGGCTTGTCCCCTTTTTCCTACCCTATGTAAGTTCATGGGCGCGGTCGTTTTCCGTACTCCACAAAGAGATGAGCTTCCGAAGAGTCGAGAGGTCATAGGCAATGTCGTGACAACAAAGGAGCATCGCCTCACTCAAACATACCCATGTGCGTGTGCCGGTGGAGGCTTTGACTTCCGGGGCCATGTATCGTAGCGGTCTTCCCGCCTCCCCGGGTGCAACAGATCTGTAACGTTTGTGGCTGTGAAGACATACAGGGACTTCGAGAGACGGGACAGGGTCCGTCAACATATGTCGGCTCTCTTTGGGCATGTTGCTATCCCGAAGGTGATCGTGTGATCCTATAGTGAGTTCGCCGCTCTATATATTTGTAGGAGGAGCATAGAAGTTGACGATTGTGCCACACAAGCGAGTCTCGGACTATCTTTTGGCTGGCGACGTCTAGCATATTGGAAGACCCTTCATTACATATGAATGTACCTGTTCATGATGACAGCGGTTTCGATAATATTTGCCAAGGTCAGCGTCAGGGTCGAGATTTCTGACGGAAAGCATGTGCCGCGACTGCCAGTCACACTTCAAGGAAGGAGCAAAAAAATAATTTGTATCAATAAATCATCAGTAATTGGATATTCGTAGCTATGTCTAGCTTGCCAAACCCTTTTACAGGGTGGTTCGTCTATTCAAGTATTATCACATATGCGCCTTCCCTGCGCCGAGAGGTGATGTCTTTTTTTGTTTCAGCACATCCAAGGCTGTGGTATCAAAAGCTTTTTTTTTTTTTTCCTTCAACAGGACAACAACCCAAATCATGGAAAGAAAAGGGTCTAGCAGCACTCGCCGCCTGACTTGAGGCTGGTGGCACCGTTGGTGGTGGGGTTTGATACACCGTCAACACCCTCGGGGCCACTGGCCATGTTCTCAGCGGTCTTCTTGCCGGCGGGCTGAACACCATCCTTGACGTCGTCGTTGATGACAGACTTGCTGGCAGAGTTGGAAGCGTTGTTCTCGACCTGGGTGTTGTTCTTGGTGTATCTGAAGCAAAGGTACAATTAGCATGTGTGGTGGAAGAACGGATGTAGTACTTTCGCGGCAAGCCAGCTCACAATCCGAGCCCAACATCAACGAGATAGCGTCCAGGACACCATCCCATCATTGCCAGTGGAATTTGCGAGATTGGCCCACTGAATCTGTACTTTGGGCTTAACGTACCCGGTATCACTGGAATCCACAAAGGCCTCGAGGCCCTTGCCCTGGCGGGGGTAGGACTTCATAATCTCCTTGTGCTTCTTGAGAGCGGCATTCATCTCGCTAGCCTCAACGTCGTTGAGGAAGACACATGAGCCGAGAGGGCTGGGAACAGCAGCACGAAGCTTGCCATCACGGGTCTAAGAAAAAATCGTTGTTAGTCGAGAAATTTTTTCAAGGATACAAAAACATCAGCTTACCTTGAGGATGGCCTTGGTGGCCTTGTCGAGGATGTCCTCGGTGAAGTGATCATCGTCCATGGAAAGACCGACACGAGAGAAGAGGTTGAGAAGTCTCTTATGCTCCTCGTCGCTGAGGATGCCTCTGATGTTGGCAAGAGTGGCCGAGTAAGCCATGTCGATGGAGATGGCGTGACCGTGACGAAGAGGCGGGTCGGGGATCAGCTCGTGAAGAGGAGACCAGCTTTAATCATGTCAGTACAGTGGTGATGGATGAGATCTAGAATTGACTTACGTGTGACCGTAAGCAATGACTCTGTCAAGACCAATCTCGTGAAGGTTGGGGGTCTCAAGCTTCAACATCTCGTGGATACCGCCGCGGTTGATCTTGTCGGCAGCGTCGCGGACCTCCTGGGGAGCACCCTCACGGCGACCGAAGCCGGTCTCAATGAGCTGCTCACCGTACTTGTCGAGCAAGTTGAAGGTATCGAGGTGGGCACAGGTGGAGATCTTGATCAACTCTGCGAAACCGTTGCGGATCTGGGCATCGGGAAGAGAGCGGAGGAAGGTGAAGTCAAGGAAAGTGTTCATGGGAGCATGGTAGGCACCAAGACGGTTCTTGTAGTTGTCGTAGTTGACACCGACCTTGATCGAGACGGAAGCGTCAATGAGACCAATAACGGTGGTGGGAACACGGATGAAGTTGGTGTTTCTGCGGTAAGCAGCACAAGCGAATCTGTAAACGGTTAGTAACGTGTTCAATGGCAGGAATTGACCGCTTAGGAGATATTGGCCAGAGTGCCTTATAGATCTATGGCGGTGGATCATTGTGTGTGTATTACCCGGCAACGTCGGTGACCAATCCACCACCAACGACCAGGACGGGCTCCTTGCGGTAGACACCGAACTTGTTCATCGAGTCAACGATGCTCAAGAGGGTGTCAATGGACTTGGCCTTCTCGCCAATCATGGTCTTGTGGATGGAAAGCTCGAGCTTGTAGTGGTCGAAGTACTTCTGGATCTCGTCTCCGTAGACATCGAAGATGTTGGCGTCCATGACAGCCAGGACTCTGCCCCAACGCTGGTAGCAGTCGGCGAGCTGGCTGTTCTTGGGGCTGAAGACACCGTCAAGGAACTCGAAGTCATATTCGATCTTCTCGTAACCCGAGACGTGGAAACCAGCCTTGGTCTCCTGGACGGTAGCGTTCATGTCAGACATAGTTGCGGTGTTGTGTGCGTGTTGAACAAACGCAGAGGAAAAGTTGAGAAGAGGATGAGGGTTGATGAGAGTGGAAGAAGGAAGGTGAGGAGGTGCAAATGGCCGAGGAAGAGGGGGGTTTTCATATATCCTCGCCAACCACGAGATCGGCAGGTATCGTGGAGCACGGCACTGAAAGCTCGAGTGCATCACGTCAATAACCTCTGAGCAGACTGACGCTAATTCAGATCCAGGTACGAAGACTGCAGGCGAATCGCTCCGATGCACCTCTGCCACGACGGGCGTGCGTCCAAGGTCAGCCCCGTTTGGCCGGCTCGAAACTAGCACCACGAACTTGCACCGCCGCTTGCGCCCGTCGAAGTCGGAAACATGTCAGTGTCTGCAACACGCAAGCCTCGCGGGCTTTCTGCTGCCATGGATTTGGATCCCAGCGGCCATGGCAAACGTCCAATGAGCATCATCGACTAGCAGCTCAGCTGCCGTGTTAGGATAGGCCCGTGGGGTTCATGTCGTGGGAATGAGATCCGCCTAAACCATGTTCAGTTTAGTGACCCACCACAGATCTGATGAGTTCCTGACATCAGGCTTTTAGACTCGGAGCTTTTCTTGAGACATTTTCTGGGGTTGCCGTCTTGCGGCTTAAAATGTCGTCGTCGAAGCACCCATCATGACAAGCGCATATCAGCCTGGCTCGTGAATTGGATCAATTTGGCAGCAGATACAGAGTGCTCGCGCGAAGCTGCAGGGCCGAAGTGGATCTCTAGATACCAGATAAGTGCTGCCAGCGAGGTCGAGCTGTTTGAAATTAAAACGATCATGCTTGGGCTTGTGTTGATGCGGGGCTCAGGTGAGGGGCAGATCTGGCTTTTGCGTCAGTGCTTCCTCCTTCGGTGACGCTTGCATGATGATTGGACTCTCCCGTTTGAGAGTCTAGCAGAGTCTTGCAGCATTACCCCTCCTCTTAGCTCGTTGAACCGCGTCGTCGCGAGAAATGTCCTGTGGCTCATCAACAGATAGTGGGGCTCGTCGCGTCACCCCAATAGCTCAGCTCTTGGAGCTCCTGCCACGTAGTGCTTCGCTTGGAATCCGAGTGAATTGGAACCATTCGTTTTGTGCAATTGCTCTGGAAACTCATCCGCTCGATACTGGAAACTCGTTATTCTTCAAGACACCACAAGAAACACTACAATGGCAGAATTTGATCAGAAAAAGGCCTACGCCCAGCAGGAGGAAGTTTTCTTCGACGACGGCCGTGAACTCGAGCTCCTGCACTTTGTCTACGGCAAGGCAGACATCGAAGACATCCGCGGCAATCCTCAGAAGGTCCTGGCCGCCATTGATGAGTTCGCAAGGACGAAGAAATACCTCATGAATGTGGGAGAGGACAAGGGCAAGATTGTCACCAACTTGATCTCAGAAGTCAAGCCCGAGACCATGGTACGATGCATTCAAGACCAGTCAAGAAACCAACAGAAAACTTACCGCAGACACAGGTCGAGTTGGGAGGCTACATTGGTTACTCCTGCATTCTTTACGCCGACGCCGTGCGCAAGGCTGGTGGTAAGCGTTACTTCAGTCTTGAGAGAGACCCTGTCTTTGGTGCAGTCATCGCCTCGTTGGTTGACTTGGCTGGTCTGAGTGATCTGGTCAAGGTCATCATTGGTTCCAGCGCTGTTTCGATCAAGAGACTGCACACCGAGGGCACCCTCAAGCACGTCGACATGATGTTCCTCGACCACTACAAGCCCGCCTACAAGACCGACCTGAAGCTTTGCGAAGAACTGAAGATTGTGACTCCCGGAACCGTCCTGGCGGCCGACAACGTCATTGCACCCGGCAACCCACCATACCTCGAGTATGTCCGCAGCAGTGTTGCTGAGAAGCGCAAGGCCGCGGAGGCCTCCTCGGACGAGAGCAACCCCGACGCCAGATTCGGAGACAGAACCGCCAAACAGTACGCCAACAGACAGACGGAGGAGAAGTTGCAACAGTCCAAGGGTAACCCCAACCTGGTCTACGAGAGCAAGCTCATCAACAGCTACGAGCCCTCAGGCGTGCCGGTAAGTTACAAACTGGTCCGCAAATCTAGGAGAGAAGCACTGACAGAATCGCAGGACGGCGTCGAAATCACTCGTTGCACTGGCGAAGAGTCCCCTTAGAGGAAGCCCGTGCTTCATAGCAACCGATCACACGGGAGCAGAGCCTCTGGGGGGCGACCACGACGATTTAATGTATATACGCGCCATACGTCCTAGCATATGAGTCTGGTAGAGAGGGAGGATGTGAATGAAACGGATCATATAGAACTGGCTCAGCGGACTACAAGAGATACCCGAGTGTGTCATGAGTAAAAAGTTGTTTGCTCTTCAAAGAAATCTTCACATGCGAACTTGCACAAGCTTCGGTATGCAGAGATGTGAAATTGTGCAAAGCAAGCTGAGCTGAGCTCAAGCTCGAGCTGGAGCTTTACTGAAATTTTTCCCACAGCAGAGCTTCCCCTCCCTCCCTGTGCTTGTTGAACTGCCGTTTCTCTTGTCTTCCATGCTCTCCCAACGATCGAGCCCTTTGGCGCCTCGGTTGTCTTCTTGAAGGAAGCACTGACGCGATCGTACTCAACTATTTGCAACCAAGATTCCGTGTATCGTCTCACTATCAATTAGGCTTCAGCCGCATCTCGCGCGATTTCCGAGGTGTTCAGATCGTCAATGACGTCTGAGAACTAGTGGAAAGCATGTGAAAACGGGGGGAGCTATCCACCGAGCTATCGCGAAGCTATCGTGATCAACAAACATGGCTTGCATGGGTGGTCAAATGCCATGATCCAGTCGTGACAAGGACACGCAGGCTCCATCCTCTCGCGACTGCTTGGAGCTCCTTCGTCGAGGCGTCTCTCGCTCCTTTCCCTCACGCAGCCACCATGCTTACTGCTGAGTCGTCACGCTTTGCCCATGCGCTGCAGAACGTAAAGTTGATTGCTCTGAGCTTCTTCTTCCTGCCATTGGATACCTTTGTCCTCTTTTTCAGCTATGCGATCCGCATCCTCGTCGCCTTTCCAGCGACCTCACACCGCGCCCGAGTGCGATCAACGTACACGCGCTACTTCGAGCCCCGCACCGTCTTGGTGACTGGTGTTGGCATGACCAAGGGCCTCGTCCTCGCTCGCCTATTCTTTATTGCTGGTCACAATGTTATCGGCGCTGATTTCGAGCCGCCATTCTTGCCAATCACTTGCGGGCACGTGTCACGCTCGATAAAGGCTTTTCACCGTCTCGCGAAGCCTGATGGCACCAGAGAAGGCTCGTCTAGGTACTGTCAAAGTATTCTGGACATTGTCCGAAAGGAAAAGGTCGACTTGTGGGTCAGCTGTTCCGGTGTCGCGAGCGCTGTTGAGGATGGCCAAGCCAAGGAGATGATCGAGCTGCTCACAAAGTGCAAAGCAGTGCAGTACAATGTAGCCACTACACAGAAGCTGCATGAAAAGCACTCTTTCACCGAGTACACAAAGTCTCTCGGCCTCACGGTTCCAGAGACTCATACCATTACCTCCAAAACTGCCGCTCTACGAGTCCTCGAGGATGTGCGACCTTCGGGCAAGAAGTTCATCATGAAGTTCATCGGAACCGATGATTCTGTTCGAGGTGACATGACCTTGTTGCCCTTTGACTCGGTATCTGCAACAAAAGCACACATCTCTCGCCTTCATATTTCTGAGAGCCGCCCGTGGATTCTCCAGCAGTTCATTGATGGCCCCGAGTACTGCACTCACGCCTTGGTCGTTCGTGGCGAAGTCAAGGCTTTCACTGCTTGTCCTTCTGCCGAGCTGTTGATGCATTACGAAGCACTTCCCCCAGATTCCTCTCTGAGCCGCAACATGCTGCGCTTCACACAGGAGTATGCAGCAAGCGACCCCGAGAACTTCACAGGCCATCTTTCTTTCGACTTCTTGGTGGACCGAAAGGATGCTGAGCGTGCACAGAGAGACCCCAACATGGTCGTCACGCTGTACCCGATCGAGTGCAATCCTCGTGCGCACACCGCCGTTGCTTTGTTCAACAGCACACCAGAAATGATTGAGAAGGGATATATGTCTGTTCTCGAAGAGCCCACGACACCCGTGAAGGAAGGAAGCAATGGAGCTTCCTACACACCGCCCGTATATCCCCACCAACCCGGCAAGTACTACTGGATCGGTCACGACCTGACAACCTGTGTCATACTACCCACCCTTTCACTCCTCAAGATCCACGGCAACAGCTTTGGCGAGGCTTTTGAACACTTCGGTACCTTCCTTGAGCATCTGTTCTTCTGGAGAGACGGCACTTACGAGATCTGGGACCCACTTCCAGCTTGGTGGCTGTATCACGTCTACTGGCCGTTCCAGTTCGCTAAGAGCTTACTCACAGATTTCAAGTGGAGTCGAATCAACGTTAGCACCACAAAGATGTTTGGCTGTTGATGGGACATAAGAGGAGGAGTAATCTAGTTGATGATGATATACACGAGACATGGAGTACGCTAGCTCATGCTGCTGCGAAGACCCACGAATGAGGAATGCAGCGGACACAGTTGAGTCCAACGATGCCAAGATACAGTCATAGAGGTAGGTTGAGATACACCAATATTTGAGCTCATAGATCAATCGTTAGTGGTTGTGTAGAACATTTCGTATATTGGACAGTACTCGATCATAAGCGATTTGTTTCTCAAATTCCAGTTGAAGCAACCATTTCGCACATGACTCGTGCAGTGCATCAAGCTGCGGATGTATCTAACCGGAGCTACGGATATACGAATTGACCTAACGCCGCCAATTACATTGTCAGCTATGACATACTCGAGGATAATAGATATATTATACTTCTTCTGCCTCGACTCGGCTCTTGTTCTGCTACGTCGAACCAGATCCTGTCGTTTTCCCAACTACCATCATCCAACCTGTTGCCAAAATGTCCGAAGCAATGATGCACCATGCTGGTACGTAACGCTCGGACTGCGAACAGTCCCAAGCCAAAGAACTGACCTAATCTTTCTACGATAGGCTTCAAGTTCACTCCTACAATTCACAATGACACTTACGACTTCATCTCGACCAAATCTCAAAACTTGAAAGGAAAGCGTGTGTTCCTGACGGGCGCCTCCAAGGGCATCGGCAAGGAAACGGCTCTCTCCCTTGCTCGTGCAGGTGCCTCTAGCATCGCACTGGGTGCTCGCAGCTCTCTCTCACAGCTAGCAATAGATGTGGAGAAGGCAGCCAAGGAAGCCGGCCACGATGCTCCCAAGGTCATCAGCATTGAGCTGGACGTAACCAATGTATCGAGCACCGAGGAAGCAGCCAAGACCGTGAAGCGCGAGTTTGGTGGTCTGGACGTACTGTTCAACAACGCTGGATACCTCGAAGACTTCAAGAAGATGGGCGAGAGTGACCCTGACGAATGGTGGAAGACTCAGGAAGTCAACATCAAAGGTCCCTACCTGGTAGCTCGTGCTTTCATTCCCGTTCTGCTCGACACCAAAGATGGCGACAAGACTATCATCAACACCAGCTCTATCGGTGCCCACGTCATTATGCCTGGCGCTTCTTCATACCAGACTACCAAGCTCGCACTTCTCAGGCTTGGCGAATTTATCCAAGCAGAATATGCCGATCAGGACATTCTCTGTTTTGGAATCCATCCCGGTGGAGTGATGACCGAATTAGCCAGCAGAATGCCCAAGGAGAGCCATCATGTGCTCTGTGATCAACCGCAGTTGGCTGCTGATACTGTTGCTTGGCTCATCAACGAGAAGAGAGACTGGCTGGCTGGTAGATACGTCAGCGTGACTTGGGACATGAAGGAGTTCTTGGACAAGAAGGATGAGATCGTCAAGAAGGATTTGCTGAAGGTCCGCATGATTGTGGATTAGGTTCAACTTTTATAGAGTACTCTTTTGGTACAACTACAAACACACGAGTAATGGATGAACACGAACACATCAGACACAATATCATAAAAACGTGCTCTTTTCATGGAATTGTTTGGTGGAGTCCGTCATAAGATTTTCTAAGACCATTTGATGTGGGCATGGTCGAAACGACCAAGATTTTGGTGCCACCCTGGCGATGTTGTGCCTTTTTTTCTTCCATATGTGTATCCTTGTTGGAGAGTTAACTGGAACAGCACACAGTACATAGGTAGAGATATCATAAACAAGTATTTCAATTCGTGTCTGAGTTTTGTACTCTGTATTGCAATGTCCTGCAAGTCGAAGGACCTCAGATTGTGATACTCGTGAAGAAGCTACAGAGATGTAGCAGTAAAAGTCTTTAAATCGCCATCGACGGACCACATCTGTCAGCAAGAACTACATTCCACCGTAGCATACACATAAGTACTCGATGAAGTTATGAGGCAGAAAATAGGTCAGAAAGTCGGGTTGTGCAGTTGATATTGGAGTACTAGTCTTTGGGATGCTTGTCAGGGGTACAACCCTGGCATACAGATGAGCCAGGTGTGTTCAAGATGTCCAGATATGTCCGCGCTTACTTTGCATCATGAAACCAAAGCAATCATATGGATACGCGATGAGGGAAATAAACATTGCAGTATGTATATGCACATCACAAAGGGACGCCGCCCGGTTCGCTATCAGTACTGGGAGATGGGGGAGCAGGAGCTGGAGGAACAGGAGCAGGCGCCGGTCCATCGTTCCACCTATCCGGTCCAGTACCCCAGGCGCCCTTGATTATCCCCAAGGGAGTCCACATTGCTGACCAGTCGTGCATCTCAGGCATCCGAATAGCATCCAGGCCAAAACGATGAATCTCATCATGCCACAATTGATTCGAAAACATCTTGTTGACGTGCGCTTGAGGGACTGGTGTGATACGTTCGAGAGAGCCGATGTCGACGGCATCCATAGCTCTTGGTTTGACACCGACGTTGCCTTTATCGAAGATCCATCTGTCCCATTTGTCAGCCCACCAGAGCCCCAGCGGGCCAATGTGCTGTTGTGTCCAAAGGGACGTAACATCCTGGGGCATGTTCCAATAGCATATTCCGAGGGGATTCCCCCGCCAAAGGTATGATGACATGGCATGCCCAGTCTCGTTGCAACGGTCACCGCCGAAAAAGGGCTCGTAGACCTGACTATGCTTTGGCATACCAGAGGTCTTGATCAAACCTATATCGAAGTAGGCACCACAGATCGCATGCGTGAGTTCATGAATCAGTGTGTCCACGAACAAAATTGTGCTGCGTGCGAAGGCCGACTCCTCTTCGATGTTGATCCTGTCCTCCAGAGGTATTGAAGCAAGGTGTTGTGTGTCGTTGACAAACCTAGCTAATCCAGTGCGTGTTGGATCAGCATCAACGTACATTCGCACTGCGTCAACGTAGCCTCGGCTCATCAAAATGACACTCGATCGAGTTCTAGAAGAGAAATTAGTTGATTACAACCGAAGCCAGAATAGACCAGCACGTACCCAGGCCCTCTTGCGCCGTCACAAACCATGCCGTTGCCATCAAGTCCCGGCCTCGTAAGCCCAAAAGCAAAGTGTGTATCTATCATTATTTCCATATCCACCAAACCCCATGCCATATAGCTGCGCACATCCAAGAGTTTCTTGTATGTGTCTGCTTGTGCATTCACATCAAGTGGCGGGCTCGGTACAAAGCGAGGGCATCTACCGATGTGTGGAAGGTTCACATACGGCATTTGATCGCTGGGAACCATCAGTCCAGCGAAAAAGCGTAGAGTTTCGGGGTCGTCGAGAATGGCGGAAGCTAAACGCATCGCGGGTTCCATGAGACTGTATTCGCCGCGCTGAAGCCCCTGCCACATATCTTCTCTGAGGAGAGGATGGATTGGCCCGTGACCCGTAGCTGCAGTAAGGCGGCCTTCAGGCATTTGACCCTGTCCAAATCCACCATAAGCTGTACTATTGATAAAGCCAGCCGCTGAGAAAACTTGAAGTCCCCATTTCTCTAGCAGAGGATGCCAATCTGAAACTCGACTGGGCGGACCGACTTTTAGTTCTCCTCTAACGATGGGATCTATCGAAGCAAGCTGCGAGTATTGGCCTCGTAAGCGAGGATGTATTTCGAATCGATTCGCGACGCAATTTAGTCGTGCAACATAGTTCTCTGTGTTGAAGCCATGAGGGACCACTGGTGGCGGATCCGGGATACCATAAGGCGACATGTTTAGGAGGCGAGTCAACTCGAACAAAGCTATGAAAGTTTGTGTTGCTGCTTGATCTACAGAAAGAGATATCGAGTTTCGCTTGATCGATAAAGTCCAGCCGGATTCGGAAGCGGAAGCCACAAAGAACGTTACTTCAACTTTGTAGACGATGCCAGAGATCGCCTGCCTAGTTCCTTTGTTCGCTTTGTATCATCATAATCCCGCGACTTGAGTAACAAGTAACGCGTTGCCGATGGTTTTCACAAAACACTGCGGTGAGCCGATGCCAGAGGTATGGCTGTACGTGTTCCGAATGCGACGGCATAGTTGTTCATGTCGTCTAGCCATCCTTGGGGTATGGTCGCAACAAAGGATTGTCGTATGCCGAGACGCCTCTCTTTGTTGCGGAACGTCAGCCAGAACAATTCGCCAGAAATTGTTCGTCCCTGAATACCTGGAGTAGCATGTTTGGTCTTCAATGGAGTCAAAAGTCTTAGATCCACACCAGATGACTGGTCCAGCAGTCCAGATCTGGATCGTGTCGCTTTCGAATAGCTTCCGGGACAAGGGTGCATGTATTTTCGTAGGACTCAGCGGATGCGGTGACTGTGGCGCAATTCCCGTCATTCTGTGCCACCGAGACAAGCTTTGAAGAAGGACAGTAAAAGCTCAGCTTGCGGTTTGGATATCCTGCTCTCCATCTTCTTCAACTCCGAACAAGACTTTGAGCCAAAGACTGCAACCCTTGCAACCGGTGACGAGCTCTCCGTAGCGCGACTCATTCTCGAGTTCATCTTCCGTAATGATGAAGCCGCGATCCTGGCCACATCTACATCCTCTCCACCATTCACCAGTCTTGTCATCGTAGTCCAAGTCGTCCAGATCTACAATATCAAGTCCGGTGTGGAAGATCTTGTCGCCGCCCTTGTTGCGCGCATGCTGCAAACGTAGTTCGCGATCATAATCAACTTTGGCCGTGGGCTCGGACAAAGTTTTGTATGCGACCGTGATGGAATCCACGCTTCGGGCTGTGTCTCCAGTCTGCGCCTTGTCCGGATGATGTTCGAGCAGAGCTTTTCGGTACGCCTGCTTGATGTCTTGAGCAGTCAGGCTTCCATCGAACTGGCGGTGACCCAGCCCCAACGCTTCGTAATGGTTTGCCATGCATAGAAACAGACCAGTTCCTCCCGGTGCAAACAGCTTTTGTCGCAGTCGTTAGGGTTTGGGAGCAAGACTTTTTCCGTCGCCAACTTGCCAAGCAAATACTGTTGCCCCGCCCTGGGTCGGAAAAGGCAAGGCGTTCCTGGATCGTCCAACGCTACAACGTCAATCGGCAGACCATGCCGCCGTCACACGCCGGCTGAACTGCAGCGTCATCGAAGCAGTGCGAGAACGTGGATGAACCTTGCCGTCGCACAGCAGATCGTGCATGCAGCATGCCTTGCAACCTGTTCTACTATATCGAAGTGCTGTTTGCCATATAACGAGACCATTCGCTAAACATGTCAGGAGGACACTGTCCATATATAGCTCCACCAGACTATGAGAAAAACCATTGACGCGAATACGATCCTTACCGTCACGCTACCATATGATCGTCCTCTTGACATCCTTCTCGTAGGTACGTCGCGTTCCGCTTTGCCCGACTGGGGTTGAGTGTCTAGCCACGACATCCTTTGGCGGACAGCGGCGGCCCAACAAAGGCTGTTCTGCCTTCCGGTCGATACTTGGCCGCGCGGATCCGAGATTTTCTCAACTCTGTTGACCGAGCCCTCCAGGCGATGATGGCGTACCTGCAGTGGCTGGGCGTCATGGTGCTATTTTCGGCGCCCTTTCACCACCCACACCATGCACTAACCCATTATTTCCCCACAAGAGACTTCACGCTCTGTGGCGGAAGCACGGCAGGATCGATGCAAATCGTATGCTTTTCTATGTTGTCGTCACAGAGGCCCACAAGGTACAAAAGAGCTCGGTTCCGTCTTCAGCTCAATTCGCATTTTCTTCCTCTCTCCAAACATACTTCTTCCGTAGGATATTCATCGACATGAGATCCGCTATTCTTTCCCTCGTAGGAGGTGCCTCGACCGTTCTGGCTGCTGCCCGTGGTTTCAACTATGGCTCGCAAGGCAACACTCTCGAGACTTTCGAAGCTCAATTCCGCACCGCACAAGGTCTTGACACCACCAGCGGCTGGGGTTCTGCTCGTCTCTACACCATGATCCAAGAGGGCACTGCCAACACTGTTATCAGCGCTATTCCCGCTGCCATTGCTACCAACACAACTCTTCTCCTTGGTCTCTGGGCATCATCAACCCAGGATGTTTTCAACAACGAGCTCACTGCTCTCAAGAACGCCATTGACCAGTACGGATCTGCTTTCTCCGACCTCGTTGTTGGTATCTCGGTCGGCAGCGAGGATCTTTACCGTGACTCGCCCACTGGTATCCTCTCCAACGCTGGCACTGGCCAGTCACCTGACATCCTCGTTGACTACATCGGTCAAGTCAAGTCTGCCATTTCCGGAACTGTTCTCTCCAGCAAGCCTGTAGGCCACGTCGATACTTGGCAGACTTACACCAACTCGTCGAACGCTGCTGTTGTCGCTGCTGCTGACTTCCTTGGTCTCGACGAGTACCCTTACTACGAGAACACCAACGAGAACTCGGTTGCCAACGCCAACACTCTTTTCTTCAATGCTTACAACGCCGTCGCTGGTGTTGCCAACGGCAAGCCCATCTGGATCACTGAGACTGGCTGGCCCACTACCGGCCCCACTGAGAACCTGGCTGTTCCCAGCGTTGACAACGCCGAGGCTTACTGGAAGTCTATTGCTTGCGAGTTGATCAGCCGTAACATCCCCACCTGGTGGTACATCCTCCAGGACTCTGCTACCCCTAGCTTCGGTATCGTTGCCTCTGGTGAGCAACCCAAGTACGACCTCTCATGCCCCAGCGTTGCCACCAGCAGCTCTGCGGCCCCTACCAGCTCGGTCGCTAGCGCCACCATGCCTACATCTGCCGCTGCCAGCACCACTCTTGCCATCAGCAACGCTGTTCCCTCTGCCGGTTACGCCTCATCCGAAGCCTCTAGCCAGGGTGCCGTCTCATCCGCCGCTTCGTCAGTTGCCTCGATCGCCCCCTCGGTCTCTTCCGCTGTCTCGTCTGCCTCGTCGGCTGCCAGCTCCGTGATTGCATCCATCGCTCCCTCTGCCTCCTCGGTTGCTTCTTCTGCTGCCGGAACCACCGTTGTGCCCGTTACCACCAAGGCCGCTACCTCTGTTGCTGAGGACGGCGAGACTGTCACCATCTTCTCTACCACTTTGATCACCGTCACCAACTGCGGTTCGACTGTCTCGGACTGCACCAGCACCGGCATGACCACTGTCATCTCTGCTAAGCCCAGCGTCACTTCTGCCGCTGCTTCGACTGTCGTTCCCAGTGGTACTCCTGCTGCATCAGGCTGTCCTGCCGACATCAACGGTGCTTACCAGTACCCCCACTTGATCGTTCCCGTCGATGCCTCCAACCCTAACAAGGCCTACGGTACTCAGTACAACGGCACCATCAACTCCAAGGTCTCTACTATCTTCAACTTCGACATCCCTGCCTCGTACGCTGGCAAGACCTGCTCGACCGTCTTCCTCTTCCCCCAGCTTGACCAGCTCGAGACCTCCAGCTACTCCTTCAACGACAAGGGTGGTTTCACCATCGCTGTTCTTAACGGTGTGGCTGACGAGTCTACCACCTACGCCAACGCCCCCGCTGTTGCCAAGCAGGTCGGCTCAGTTGACGCCCTCAAGCGTGGTTCTTCCTACACTCTCAGCCACGACGCTTGCCCCGCTGGCACCAGAGTTTCCTTCGAGGTCACCGCGACTGGAGGCCTTGATTTGAACTACTTCCAGGACTACAATCCTTCGCCTCTCGGCCTCTACGTTCGCGCCTGTTAAGCGTGTGTATCACGTTTGATATGTACCAGACGCAAACCCTTGTTGTTGGACATTTTTCTCATGTTTTACGTCCAGCATAACGAAAGATCAAAAGCACGCACACTTATAATGTAATCACTTCATTATGTGGCATGTTTTACGAAGCATTACCACCATCTGTACATTTAAATACAATTTCTCAAAGAAATATATCAATTTAGACCCCTATGTTGACCACCCATCTGCACACTCTGCACGAAATCTGTGATGAACTTGACCAACATCTAATGCATACACGAATCCACTGATAGCAGAACTTGGTGACGATTCAATACATGTTCCTTGCAAAATGTTTTCAGGTTGTTGTAGGTCTAATATACTAGAAAAGGAAGTCGCGCTAGTGTCAAGCGAGCAGCTTCGCCGAAGCCTCCTGCCCACTTCCATTGCTTGTATGCTTGGAACCTCGAGATATCTCTGCCAAACAACCAATTCTCGAACCAATACGTAGAAGTGATTATTCTGTTCCTCCAAGACACTTCCGCAACTTGTTGCACCCATGCCTAAACGCCCGGCTAGGACTCCAAGGGCCGATGCCCAGAACAAGACCAAGTCGAAGCTGCGCCAAGATGTCGAGGCCCTTGTTCGCGACCACTTTATGCTCATCAACGACAGCCCCGACCGTATCCACGAAGCAGTGGCTTCAAACGTCCAATCGACTACTGTCACAGCTTTCTCGCATAAGGTTGTAGACCCTCCCGTGTGCTGAGGTTTGCAATCCTAGTCCCCTTGACTCCTTTCTCCTACGAAAGCACAAAGTGTAATGCTCGCTATAAAAAGGCACAGAGATTTCTAGACTCGGACAATGTCCAAAGAGAGCCCATGAGACGCCGCATCTCTATGGATGCGACTCGACTCTCGAGAACCCTGTGCATTTCTGGAGCTGGACGCGTTACGAACCTTTGCACATAGGAAGGACGGAATACCCGACTTCTTGCGAGATCAGCTCAATGAAGACAAAGTCGATCTCGATGCACTTACAGCAAGAGTCAGCGTCGACCTACAACTGCAGCCTACCAGGGGTAGACGTGGCACATACCTACATCTCGGCAGACTACGAGTCCTCGTCCAGACGAAAATCGCTCTTCCCGCTACTACAGTCTCTGGCGTTCGGAGGACAAACCGCAACCCTGGAAGAAAGGGGGCCCTCTACGGTGGCAAAAGCGCCCAATGGAAGGGGATTCCCACCCGGACCTCCCGTCACAAACAAGGCCTGACTGGCGAGAAAGACTTGCAAATCTACCAGACAATGGAGGACATGAATCTAGAGCCGATTACAGTAAACTTCTGGCTGGCAAAAGATGACGACGAGGATCCTATGGAGGTGTACACCATCGTGGAGACGCTATTGACCAGTAGATTTGGTCTTTACACGGACAAAGTCGGAGCACTGAAGAAGGACCTTGCAAACCTCCCTTCCTATGGCATTTTCCAGTGTCACCAAGAGTTCGTGCCCTCAAACGAACAGTTAACCATCAACTCGGTCGCAGGGGAGCTCATCGACAAAGCATCCGCTCTCGCCAATCTTCGTGATTACGAGTATGAGAGGCGCAAGGTCAACACCGGTCCAAGGCCTCAGGACCATGAAGACAGATACCAGCAGAGGGCGGCGGTGCCTGTGGCTGATGGCGATCCCTGCCCCGTCGAAGGCTGTGGTCGACCCCTCATGCCTGAGAAGCGGCGCTTCCATCGGGCAACCAACCAATGGATATGTCAAACATGCAGCTGACGAGCCGACCAAAATGGCGATGTGCTTCGGCCAGTGTTGAGGCCAAAAGCAGTAACATCCGAAGAAGACAAGGCGAGTGCCGGAATGGAGGAAAGACAGACGGACCTGGGTTCGTAACGGCTGCAGGCTATACGATTTGGCTCCTAGGGGGATGAGTTCTGATAAGGGTACATCTGACACTGCGGGCGCGAAGGTATAAGTTTCCAGTCGATCAACGGCCTGATGAGATATAGCAAAAATATGCATAGAAGACATGCATCCGGAGTGGTGGAGGAGCCTGAACCGCTTCATACCATCGCGTTGAGGAAGCCGGTCAGGGGCCAAGCCGGCCACTCCATTCGAATAATCACAAACGCCCACCAAAATAAGGTGATCGATTCCGCACCCCGACTATAGCAGAACCACGCCTGTAATTGAGATTACTCGCTCTTTTGCACTTGAATCTTCGGGACCAACAGTGGCAGCATCTGACTCCCAGAACAGTTTGCCAGGTAGCTTGCTTACAAGGGTTTTGTCCTTGTTGAGTTCGATTGAGAGCATCTGACCATACGCACCCCTTCGTTTGTCGGCCTTTGTGTATGGTTTGAATGGTGTACCGATACGACGAATGTCGACGTGCGGATTCCATGCAAAGAGGGCAGCCACCTCTACAAATCTGACAGCATTTTGAGGGGCCCCTTTGAGGCCTCCATGACCCCAAGTTGCATTCCAGTTATCGACCGGAAGGTCTTCGGGAAACCTGTTGAGGATGTCGCAAAGGATGGTACAGAGAGCAATAGCATCGTCCTTGGTCGGACAAATGTGCAGTTCGAGACATCCATCATCCGGGATAGGATAAGGGCCGTGCCCAACAAACACTTTGTTTCTCGTGATCCGTTCCCTTGCTCCACGGGGATTGAGTCTGTATGGGACTATAGTATGGCTGCCTGGTCGTGACAAGTCCTGTGGAGTCGCCCACCAGACGGGGAAGGTGTCATCGCCGCGAGTGATGTTACGGGTTTCGATTTGGATGATCTGCCAGTCACGTCCTTGATTTTCAAACTCAGACACATGAAGTAGACGTCCGGGGGTCGGTGTATAGTCAGATACTGCTCCTGAGCGTAAGCTCATGCCGCACTTGTTGACTAGAACGTCGAGATTGCGCGAATTCCTGCCATCAGTGGAGTTGGAGCCTTCGGGTGTGTTCTCCTGTGACCCTCCCTTCTTAGCGTGTGCGATAAGGCCGTCCATGAGCTTCTTCCTCTTCTGGCCTGTTGGGGATGCACGGCGTTTCTTGCGGCCTGCTGGAGGGTCCTTCTTTGTACGCCGTTTTGAAGACTGTGTTTGTACTGATGTTTCTTCTTCCTCGTTGATCCTTGAGCGCCTGAATGGTCGTGGAGGAGGCTCGTAATCGTCCGACTCGATAGCATTGTCGTCTGACTGGATGGGGTCTTGAATGTAATCACCCTCCTCGTCGTCACTGTCAAGGATGGTAGTATGACGGAGCATCGTGATGATGTCTGATGTGCGGTGAACTGGCAAATGAAGCTTCAATGGGGTTTTGTCTGACTATGCTGGTATTGAGAACACAGGAGAGTTTGTAATCTGGTTGGGCTCGTCAATGTGGAAAGCCGTATCAGGCGGCCGCTCCTTCTCCCACTGCTCTTTCCACAACCCACTTCGTTCATCAGCCCCGCGCACGCAAGCATCTGAGCGTTCCTAATTATGGTCGTGAGTGATGTCAGATGATAAATCAGGCACAAGTGGCTGTAGTCAGATTCAAAAACATGCAGCGTTCAACAAATGAGTTTACAGAGCATTTTCCTGGTGTCGGATTTTGATACGTGTGGAGGTTTGCACAGAGTGCAAGGGCTTCACGCCAAAGACGTGGAGGAGTATGTGAGAGCGTATATACCTAGTACGATGCATATATTCTTGTAGTAGGAACAAGCCAAGAAGTAAAATTCTAGGAGAAATGAATCAAATCTAGTATTGTTGAGTAGCTAGAGGATAAATTTAGTGGTTGTAAAGATATTACAAATTGAACGTCGCGGTATCAAAGTGGCCAGCTTCTACGTCTGACCGGCTTCCTCATGTGTGACGGTAGTCACTGAACCATCACTCCCTACTCGATGTACAAGCTATACTTTCGAAGGTCTAGTATCCTCTGTAAAGGTCTTGTGTTGTCAAGTTGTTGGAGGCTTGAAACCCTACAAAAGATACAGTTGCGCTGAGGCTTGAAATCCTACGAAAGATACAGTTGCGCTAATATCAAGCAATTGGCTTCTTGTCAATTCTTTTTGATTGTACTCAGAACCTCGAGATATCTCTGCCAAACAACCAGTTCACAAACCAATATGTAGGGATAAGTATCCTGTTCCTCCAAGAAACCGACTTTGCGAGGTACGCTCCCCTCCAGATCAACCAAGCGACTCTTCCACTCACGTCTCCGCCCGAAGATTGCATTATAGCATTCCAGTTTCCCACATATGCCATTACTCCCAAGTCCTTGTAGGTGAAGGCATTGCTGTCGATGGTATCGCGGTTGAGCTGTTTGGCCAGCCATCGAGCTTTCTGGTTTGCAACTTGAGCTGTAGCAGGGTACGCCGAGTTCTCCATGATCGCACAGTCGCCCAGGGCGTAGACGTCGTTGATTATTGCTCTGCCGTTGACCTTTCCGCCGACTTTTGCTTGGTCAGAGGGTTGCATGATCACGCGTAGGCGGTCATTTGTCATGATACCACCGCTGCGTGGGTGAGTGGAGATGTTCCAACTCTTTGCATCCGAGGGTGTTTCGACTGCAGCACTGGAAATGGGTATGGTGTAGGGTTTGGCGAGCGACTTTGAGATGAATGGGTTCATCATCAAGCCTGTGCTCCAGACCACCATGCCGACGCCTACTTCGCCTTCTTCCTGAAGCTCTAGAGTGTAGCAGCTCGTGTCGTCCTTGACTACTTGATCACCGTCTGCTTCTTGTAGTTTCTTGGGTGAGCCTCTGCGTAGTGATTTGACGTGGTGAGAAGTCTTTACGTCGATGCCTTCGCGGGTGAAGCGCTCAATGGCGTATCTGGCGAGTTTGTCGTCGAACATGCTGAGGACTTTCTCGGCCACATCGTACACAGAAATCTTGTAGTACTGCATGAGGTCTGGATAGATCTTGGCCATGTCTTCGGCGATGAGATCGTGGAGTTCGGCAGAGAACTCGATACCAGTGGGACCGCCTCCGACAACAGCAAATCTAAGCAGCTGTCTCTTCATTTCTTCGCTAGTGGTTGGGAGAGAAGCCGTCTCAAAGCCTGTAATATGATCAGTGATACGAACAAAAGATTGTTTTCCGTGAGGATCTTACAGGAAAGCATTCTGTTACGGATCTTTCTGGCATCACCAACATCTTTGAGGAAGTATGCGTTCTCCTTGACACCAGGTGTTCCAAAAGTCTGAGAATAACATCCCACAGCTACAACCAACTTATCGTAGTTCATCTCAAACATTTTACCCTTCTTCGGCTCAGCACCTTTCTCCTGCTCCAGTTGATTTGCATTCTGATCCTCGCGGCCATCAGCCGTCAAAGCCATGGCTTGCCATGGATTCTCAACAGCCTCCTCGACTCTCAACGTCTTGGTCACAAAGTCCACGGAATCAGCCCAACCTTGGAAGAATTCTACCTTTGTGCGACGAGAGCGAACGGGCTCGAGAGCCGTGCGGAACTCGAGCGTACCTGTTGAGGTTGAGGCGAGTAGAGGGGTAAAGACAAAGTAGGAGCGAGGCGATACAACGACAACTTGATATTTCTTGGGGTCAAGGTCACGGGCAAGTGTATAGCCAGCCCAGCCTGCGGTAAAGGTGAGATAGAGCACAAGTGATGGATACTAGCAGCAAGAAAACTCACCAGAGCCTAGTACGACAACCCGTTCTCGATCTAGGTTCGTGTTAAGGCAATTCGTTGGATATGGCCAATGTCTAGACATGATTACACACCTCCTTTGCTGCTTTCAATGCTCCTTGTGAAGAACCGCGTTTGTATTGTTGAAGTCAGTTGACCAGCATTGGTCGTTCTTGAAATAGTGTCCTGGCCATGACCTCTCAAGATAGCGGCTGTAGCACTGGAACTATACTGGCCGGTCACACCGAGTGTTCGCGGCAGAGTCCTTGAAGCTAGCATTATAGAGTGTGAGTTCGGATGCAAGAAATATGAGGAACCAAAGCGAAGAGGGTCATAGAAACCACCTATCTATCTATTCAGAACCACGATCGAGTATTGGCCGAGGGTATCTACTCGACCACCGTTTAATTGTTTTTGGCCGAGTCAAGATGACGATGGTTCGGAAGCCGCGGTTCCAGTCGCCGAGAGTCGCTTCATCCTTCCGCCGTCTCCACAAGCCCAACCACCCTCCTTGGCCGTGCTCTGTATCCGTACTTGAACGAGAAATCCCAACGCTCGCTCCGAATGATACCCTAGCAAAAGATGCCTCTATCGTGGGGACCGCATACACAGGTCAGAACCGTCTCTTGTTAGTATACACCCTGCCTGCTAGTGGTACACGAACGTTGTTCTATTACACTCCATAATCATTACCTAGACAGTCTATAGTTTTGCTCTGGTATGCCCCGAATAACTCCTGACAGCTAGTCAACCTCGGTCGTGAAATAATATAAAAGGGTCATTGCTTCATGGGTACTTTTTGGATTCAATGCGCTCGGGAATGTTCTCGGCCTTGTCTTTGCCTTCAAGAATATCTGCATCGTGTTAGCGTCGGCTAGTTAAGCCATGTAGTAGGTTGGTATGTTGCTTACTGTAGATGGCAGTGAACAGAGGGAACTCGTCCTCAAGACCCTGCTTCTTCAGGAAGTTGTTGACATCGGCAGCAGTGCTGGTTCCCTGCAGCTTTTGGCCGTTGAGTTCTTGCTCCTCGACTTCGTTGATGGTCATGCCACGCTCGACACTCATCTTCGCACAGCGGAAGTTGCGACCACCGCTGCAGCTGGTGATCAGATCTGCAACACCGCAACTCTCCTCGGTGAAAGTCTCTGTTCGGACAGAGTCGGCAAAGAACATCTTGCCAAACTTGACCTGTTCCAAGATACCGACACGCATGACGGCAGCCTTTGCATTATCTCCCCAGCCCAAGCCATCAACGAAACCAGCACCCAGAGCGACAATGTTCTTGAGCGCACCACCAAGTGACACGCCGGCGACGTCTGAGACCATGCGGACGTGGAAGTAAGGGCGATGGAAAATCTTCTTGACGTTGTCGTGACTGAGGGGAGGATACTCGCTAGGCAGGGGGTAGAGCTTGATCTTCTGATGCTGGTCTTGCTTGCCGCTGAGCTGGGAGAGATCAATCTCGGAAGCGCGAGGGGAGCCCCTGGGGGTAGGCTGCTGGCTGTCCATGGTAGGGGGGTCATATGCGACGGTGGTTTCGGAAAACTTCTCGAGAGCAACCTCGGTAGCAATGTTTGCTCCCGACAAGGCGCCACAGTAGATATTTAACTTGCGGCCAATCCACTCAGAAAAGAGCTCAATGCCATTGTCGTTGACTTCTACACCTTTGATGCAAGAGATACCACGAGCATAAGGCAGGATCTTGCCCTGCAACGTGTTGCATGTCTTCTCGATGAACTGGTGAGGCAGGTTGAAGATGAGGATGCTGGCGTCCTTGACCGTGTCTTCGAGCGAGGCGTTGGCGATGATGTTCTTGGGGAGGGCGACATTCGGCAGGTACTTGACGTTCTCGTGTATGTCGTTGATGATGTGGGTCAACTTTTGCGGCTTGTCATCGCCCTTGTAGTGTTTTGATTCCTTGGGGACGGGCACCTCCTCTTCAAAGACCCACATCTGGACATCCTGCTCGAACAGATCGCTGTTGGCTTGGGTGTTCTCTGCGACAACCTTGGCGATGGTAGTGCCCCTGGGAAGCGTCAGTCCCTCCGGTCTTCAGCTATGACGTGGGATCTGGGTCGGTCAGGGTTGCTGTTCACGTACCAGTTGCCAGAGCCGACAATGGCGACCTTGTGCTTCTTCTGATATGCGCCGAGAGTAGCCATGGTTCGCGGTCGTAGGAATGAGGTTCTAGGGAGTCGAGCTGCAAAGTTGGGGATGGGTGAGAGGGGGAGATTGCTGGGGAAGCGGTGATTGGAATTGACGAAGGAGCGACGCAAACAGGACAGTACAAATATCTCTGGCATTCCCACTCAATGTTCGTTGGGACTAGCTGACACGCAGTAACACAGACAACTCACTGCTTTTTGCCGTCGTCTGGGAACTTTTTTGCTGCCAGCTATGCTGCACTCCACAAAACGTCACTTGTTGTTAATCAAGCGTGCCGACCTACTGGTCGAGATCGCCGCCAAACGAAGCAGATCTAGATGCCTTTGTTCCGACTTCATCTCTCAGACAACTCGACTACTCTTTTGATTTCAGATTGTCAACACCCATCTACAGTTTACGAATGCAATACCATCTCCATCCGACGGTCTCATATGTGCAGACACCTTGTCTCGGGCTCCAGCTGTCTGTGTGACATTGACCTGAGACTTCCCCGGCTTCATGCTGCCCCGTGCGCGTATCCAGCCCAGATTTGATTGGTTCGGCCGTCTGTATCGCCGCGATACACATCACAACAATTAAAGTATTGAGTGCGTTGCTGCAATGTGGGATCAATGTTGTTTATTGAGTCATTAACTACTGGGGGAAAAGAGGCATCACTACAGATGCATAGAATATAAAAGCCCGTTCGACCCAAAAGAACAACTCCGTCGCTGGTAATGGTGAACAAAAACGCCTACTCTCATGCCCGGTACCATTCGTATACTGTGCCGTTATTACTTCCACTCGGGGTATCCATCGCTGTCACATAATCCGTGTCAAGGCCATCTACTGACCCTGCTTACAGAGCGTAGGCGAAAAGACCGAACAGAGAGGCGACGAGAGCACCGTTGCCGACGGTGACTGCGGTGGCAGCACCAGTCGAGACAGCGGACGAGGCGCTCGAGGCAGCCGAGGAAGCGCCACTAGCGACAGCGGAAGTAGCGCTGGCAACGGTGCCGCTACTGGAAGTAGCAGAAGAGCTGGAAGCAGAGGTCGAAGAAGAGATGATGTTGGAGGCAGTCTGGTTGCCGCAAGAAATCTTCTGGCACTGGTCCTGAGCAGTGGCGTTTCCAGCGTTGGTGGCGAGGCACTGGCCCTTGTACTCGTTACAGACGAAGGTAGGGATGGTGTTCTGGTACAGCGACATATCAGGGCTGACACCATTGTTGCAGACACAGGTGTAGGTCAGGTCGGACTGCGCAAAAAGTCAATACAATGGTCGGTGAGGTGAACATGATGGTACTTGCCTGAGTGCAGGTGTTGGACTTGTAGAGGTTACCACCGCACAGGATAGGGCAGGTGTTGGTCTCGGCACGGCACCAGTTGGCTCTGGTGGTAGAGTCGACCGAGTTAGGGTCGATGGTGTAGTTGCCAGACTGGACCTGGGCGGCGGCAAGGCCAGAGAAGGCCGAGGCGGCGAAGAAGATGGTGGAGTAGAGCATGTTTGCAACGAAGATCTACGCAGGCTCAAGCGTTAGATGCGACAGCTCTGGGGGAGAAGATGGAGGAGGATTGCGCGTCCATGCGAGTCATAGCACGGGCGTGAATGATTTGCATGCGCTCGGAACATGAGAGGACTTACTGTGTGATTAAGAGTCGATGGTCTGGTGATGTCGTCGATTGTAGAGGCAGAAATGCAATGGAGAGTGGGTTATTGAGACGGAGAGGAAGGAAGAGGACGGTTGACGGGGACACCAGGCATAAATACAGGAAAGAGGGCAGGAAGCATCGTGGATGCCGCGCCGGAGGACCGTGGCAACCGCGCTAACCAGCTCGTCTATTCTCATCTCCGCCCTCATCTACTGCTACCTGCTTTTGACTCTTTGAGCCCTCTAGTTCTTTCTGTGAAATTGTTTGCTGCTACCGGCCTTCTCCTTTCGTCGCTCGCATAATAACACAAGCGATGCCCTCAGGACACTCGCATCTCAAAGGGCGGCGTTGTGATACTCCCAGCCATCTTTTCCATCTTTCCCTCTTTTACCACGCGCCTTGCATGAACTTTATCCTGTTTCTTTGCCAATGGATCTGCCTCGGTCCTGGACTTGGCGGCCTTTATCGCGCAAAGTTAGCTAGCTCGACATCCAGCGGGGCAGTTGCTGGTATCTGCGGCTCAGAGCTCTACCTACTTTTTTGATCAATTCTGCCCACCCGATCTTCCTCTTGCGTGACCATGATTGAGCGGCCGAAGTCACGCCCGTCGTCGCGCATCCTGTCGCACAGGTGTCACTGTTATGCAAACGCTGCAAGCTACTTGTAACTTCCACCATGTTGTTGAAAAGCCAAGGGCTGAAACGGCCTTGTCAACTTGATGCATCGGTAAGGTTTGAAGCATGCAAGACAGACACACATGCATACGACCACTCTGGCCAATTTAAACTCCCAGCCTGCGTCGTGTCGTCTGAGAACGCGAAGACAACACGCAAAGAGCCACCGTACTTACGTACGACGAAAGATTGCCACACTCGCATCGTGGTTGCTGAGTCGCTTGGCATAGCATCAGGATCTTGCTCCGAGGGGAATGCCTTTTTTGGTACTGTGATCTGCATGTCATTCTGCGGCCAAGCCGGAGCACCGTGGTGATATATCCGGCGAACGACTCTTGTCCAAGAGACACGGTCTGATAGAGCATTCGGACCGGCATTCATAGAGGGGATATAGCAATGTAAATACTTCACTCATAGCATTGAATGAAATTTTCCACTCAAGAAAGCTGCTTGGCCGAGAAAGAGACAGACTTCTTGCTGTATAATAGTTCAGAAACCATGTGGCATGACGTGAAATTTGCGGCTCTCAGTCATCAGTCACAACGTCGAGAACCACAGCTTCGCTAGAGCTGTCACCTCGCAAACAACGTTCACTGCCACACAAAACACAAAGTCAGTCATCATGGGCCGCTTGGCTACTATATCAACTTGTCAGCTCAATCAGTGGGCGCTTGACTTCGATGGCAATCGCGACCGCATCCTGGAAGCTATCCGTCAGGCCAAAGCAGCCGGATCTAAGCTGATACTCACTCCGGAACTCTGCATTCCCGGATATGGCTTGCTCGACCATTTCCAAGAGCTAGATACATTCTCTCACTCCTGGGAGGTTGTGGCCGAGATCATCAGCTCCCCGGAAACCCAGGACATTATCATCGATCTGGGCCTACCTGTCCGCCATAACGATGTTCCGCACAACGCCAGAGTGCTTGTTTTGAATGGCAAGATTCTCGCCATTAGACCCAAAATTGACCTCTGCAATGACGGCAACTATCGCGAGATGCGTTACTTCACTCCATGGACCAGATATCGTGTCGATACATACACGCTACCACTCGAGATGCAAGAACTCACTGGACAGACTGAAGTACCCATCGGAGACATCATCTTCCAGACCTTGGATGCTACTTTCGCTTCCGAACTTTGCGAGGAGCTTTGGACGCCTGACTCGCCCCACATACAGTATTCTCTTAATGGCGCCGAGATCATTCTCAACTCTAGTGGTTCTCATCATGAACTGCGTAAGCTTGACACACGCATCAACCTGATCACGAATGCTTCCAAGTCTGGTGGCGTTTATATGTACTCGAATCAGAGGGGTTGCGATGGCGATCGCTTGTACTACGATGGTTGTTCTCTCATCGCAATCAACGGCCAGATGGTCGCCCAGGGCAGTCAGTTCTCTCTCCGCGATGTTGAAGTCATCACATCTACCATCGATCTTGATGATATCTGGTCCGCACGCCAATCTCGCAGCAGAGGAATGCAAGCAATGAAGGCGCACGATTTCGAGCGGGTCAAGATCGACTTCGCCATGACGCAAAAGAGCCAGTCTAACCTCAACCTCCGCATTGCAAAGACGATCGAGCCCCGTTACCACAAGCCTGAAGAAGAAATCGCCCTCGGTCCTGCTTGTTGGCTCTGGGACTATCTGCGAAGATCTGGAGCTGCAGGTTACTTCGTCCCTCTCAGTGGTGGTATCGATTCTTGCGCGACTGCAACGATCGTGTTCTCTATGTGCAGGTTGGTCATCGCAGCCATCAAGGAAGGTGATGAACAGGTTATCAAGGACGCAACACGCCTTTGTTCTGGTAGCGAGGTTGACGTGTCCAAACTGTCCGCTCAGGACTTTTGCGGCAAAGTGTTCTCTTCTGCCTTCATGGGTATGAAGGAGCAGTCCAGCAAGGAGACTCGCAGCCGTGCCCAGGAACTCGCCGAAGCAATCGGCGCCCACCACATTGACTGCAACATTGATGAAGTTTTCAACGCTGTCAAACATCTCGTGTCCACCACTCTCAACTTCGAGCCCAAGTTCAAAGTCCACGGAGGAAGTCAGGCAGAGAATCTTGCGCTTCAAAACTTCCAGAGCCGCACGAGGATGATTCTATCATACGCATTCGGTCAGCTCCTGCCTACCACTCAGGGGCGTGCAGGCGGCTTGTTGGTTCTTGGATCGGCCAATGTCGATGAAGCACTTCGCGGTTACCTCACCAAATACGACTGCAGCAGTGCAGACATTAACCCCATAGGTGGCATTAGTAAGACAGACTTGATTCGCTTCATAGCATGGGCGGAACATGCATTCGAGCTGCCCATTTTGCAAGAGTTTATCGATGCCACCCCCACTGCCGAGCTGGAGCCCATTACGAGCGACTACGTACAGTCCGACGAAGTTGACATGGGCATGACATATAAGGAGCTGTCTGTTTATGGCTACCTCAGAAAGGTCCGTAAATTCGGAGTCTACTCGATGTGGGAGAAGCTCTGCGTCGACTGGCAAGACCAGCACACTCCGCGAGAAGTGTACAAGAAGGTCCGCGACTTCATGTACTACTACGCCGTGAACAGACACAAGATGACAACCATCACACCAGCATACTACGCAGAGCAATATGCACCCGATGACAACCGCTACGATCTTCGTCCGTTCTTGTACCCACGCTTCACTTTTGCGCACAGGAAGATCGAGAACGAGTTGAAGATGATGGAGGCTGGAGAGGCCGGCGGCGCAGGAAAGAAATGATAGCTGCAGGGGGCCTCAAAGCAAGGTCGAGAGACTTTTATACTCTGCAGGGCAGATGGCTATTAGACAGAATCATTGCAACACCTTAAAATCGCACAATCAACTCGACATAGTATCTATCGTTTTTTCTGTACGTTCAAGCATCTCTGGGATGTTGAATGTGAAGTGTTACAGGACAGAACTGGGGATAAAATCCCCGACGGCGGTCCGAGGCGAGGGTCCCTGCAAGCAGGAGGCTAATCGAGCACCGAATCAGCTAGTGGCTTTCCGCAGAGACTATAGAAACGTTAAACACTTTAACTTCAAGTCACGAAAGTCGATGAAAGTGTTCAGCTTCAGGCAATCGAGAGTTGGCTGAAGCCACTGAGGCACAAAGGAAACAATCGTGCTGCATGGAACATATCAGAAACAAGAAATAAGGTCAGAGGTGGTTGCGAGTCGCACAAGCCACAGAGGGCTACTCGAGACGAGGACGGCGAACAGGTCAGAGACCCAAGTGAAACACCGACGTTGCAACAGACGGGGTGAATGCCGAACTGCTTGAAGTGCAGAAAACTGCGTGGTAGAAAAGAAGGACGGGGATGCAGGTGTAAGGCGGATGCAGGTGCAAGGAAGCGAGACGTCCTGAGGGCCGACACGGGTGAAGAAAGGAAATGAAATAGATTGTGAGATAGATGAACAGGCGTGCGGGTAAGGTACTCGGTTGTATGTGGCTTCCTCTGGCCGTTTGTGGTGACGGTCGAGGCAGGTGCGTTGGCAAGAGAAGCCCGTTCTTTCCTCTTGCAAGACGTCCACACTGCGACAATCACGACTGACATTGTACGCCCCTTGACACCTACTCATATTTTTCGTCGCCGACCACCAAGCACGACGGGCAACACGAATATCCAAAGGCAAACCTGCATTTTGCCGACCTCCCTATCAAAGCAAACGCGAGCAACGCGGCCTGGTAGACTACATCATCGCCGACCAGCTACAAAGGCTTTACCAACGCCAGAGCAAACAAGCCTCACAACACCCGCCGACTACGACCTCGCACACGTCTGCACACGCTGCTTGTGCTGCAATCCTGCCATGAGCATCCGCTGAGCAGAAAGCAATGCACCCGGCGCCGCTATAGCAACTGCCCCCGTATTCGCCCCGGTCAACCACTGAGAAGCACGACACCATGGATCCGCCCTCGTCCGACACCGCACGTGCGGCCTCCAACCCCGTCGCAGCCGCGACGACTGCACCTCTGCTCGAAACGCCGCGATCTCTATCCACTGCCACATCCCAACGATCTATTAAGGATCTCGTCAATCGTTTCAACCAGCAGTCGACCAAAGACCAAAAAGTCCCACAACCACCACAGATCGCTCCACGCTCCCGTCTCCAGCGCCCGCTGCGCTCGCCCACTCGCAACCGCACTGCTTCCTCTCCCCAAGCCCGCGCTTCCACCGCCCAAGACACCATTTCACCGCTGAAGAGCCCCACCCGCCGCAGCAAGATCCGCCCACCCGCTTCACTTTCTTCTGACCAACTCCTTTCCCGCAAACATGCTCCTCATGACCCGGCTCATGACAGCTTCTTCTCTCTGGCACCCCGTCGAGGGTCTGATGGTAGTTTGAGCTCCTCCTCGGCACCTTCGTCCAACATCCACAAGCGATCGCACTCCAGTGTCGAATACCACCTACCCGCTCCTCTGCACTCAGGTCGCTCACGCCCCAGTACCGGTCACAGGCGAGTGCGCAGTGACTTTGTCGGTCCTGAAGCTGGTTCTGCTCTGTCGATCCAGTCCATCCCGTACAACTCGCTTCCTCGCAATGCCTCGACTTCGTTGGTCAGCCCCTCGCGAATCCCTGTCAGCAGCTCCAGACGTGCTGTCAGCGTGGAGCCTATCTCTCCAACAACCTCACGCCACATCTCGCAGATGGGCCAGTCGATCAATCACTTCCCTGCTCCTACCTCGCCTCGTTCCCGCCACACGTCGTCTCAACGTGCTCCTTCTTTTGGCTCGAGCCCCCTAAGCCTGCCCACACTCGGCAACACACGGTACGATCCTCCTTTGCATCAGCAATTTAGTCTTGTGGGCAACAGTCTCCAAGCCTTCATAACTGCACCCCCTCCTTCAAAGTCTCCTCCGCTAAGAAGTTCACGACCTAGGCCTCCCATTTCGTCCGCTACTACAGCTGCTTCACGTGCCCGATCTGGCCAACGATTTGAATCCTCACTTGCTTCGCAGAACAATGACCCTGGAAGATTCCGAAAGAAGAAGATCCCAGAGCTGGACAACATCAACCTTGCTGCGCGAAAGGAGAAGATTCAACGTGCATTTAGCGACAAGTCAGCTGAGGCTCTCGGAAGGAGCAGTCTGAGTGGTAGCGATTCGAGACGTGGAAGCAATGTCAATGACGCGGCCAGCGATGATCGAGAAGACCAGAGCGGCAATGGCCACGACATGGACTCTTCGTTCGAACACACAGATGCAGAGTACACCGACACGGAACAAACCGAAGTCGACAACACCGACACGGATCTTTTGGAGGCCTCCGGTCCACTGTCACCAATCACCCCCCGCAATATACCTGGATCCTTTATCGATTACGAGGATTCACCACTCTCTACCAAGCTTGTCAGTACCCCTGAAGGTCCTGCGCATCCTGGATTGGGTTCCAGCCCGCCGAGTCATGGCGCTGATCACGCTATCTATGAAGAGGAGGACGAGGCAGTGGCAGACAGTTGCGACGAGTCTTCAGCTGAAGAAATGGCACCCGGCACGCTCCTCAGCCATGTTATGAAGATGCGGGAGAGAAGCTTATCGAGTGCTTCTCATACTGACTTTGAAGAGGGCTCTTCGTTCACACCTTCGGAAGACGGAGATCGTGCTTCGGTTCAGATTGCGCCTCGAGACGATGCTGCACCGGCACGGAAGGCCGAGGATTGGTCTTCTGATTTGCCGTCTTCTCCTGCACCCTACCAGGCTTCTGGGCAGTCAGAATCCTCTCCATCACCACCCAGTCAGCAAGCTCCTGTGTCTCACCGTATTGACTCGGACGAGGACAGCTTTGCCAGCGATGTCGCTCAGGTCGGACTTACTTCTCCTTGGCTTGGACAATTACCACATGTTGCACACCTGGAAGAAGCGGAGCCTGAGACGCCCAGAAAATCCGACTTCGTCAGGGCTTCAACCTCAGCAAACCTCGTACCGGATGAAGACAAAACGCCACGCCAGTCAAAGCGTGCAGGTCGAGCTTCGGCGTTAGCCATCCTGCCAGACTGGAATGAGGATGGCCAAGCGCGTGAGGCTGTGAACCGTATCACTAGCCAGTATCAGGAGGTTGGCTCTGTGTCGCCTCAGATGCTCCACGACTTCCAGCAACACGTCGTTCCACTTTCTCCCAGCCTGTCCAAGGCTGAAGCCAACGATGCAGACTCCGTGGGGTTCCTTCTTGACAGCATCCTGCGAGAACAAGCCGGTTCACCCCAACCGAGGAAATCGACAAGTGGCTACCTTTCCCCAACGTCATACAATCCTTCTGATCGCATCAACATGGAGACACCGGAGGAGGAGACTTGCGGCACTGCGATTGTCTACAGCACCACATATAGACGATCTGCTGCAAGCTTGCCCAGAGCCTCTCAGGATGCCCTCAACGACAATTCTTACCTGCAGTCTTTCTCGCCTTCTAGTATCATGGTCAACACTCCTGCATCTCGGTATGATCTAGGCACTTCTGCCTCTGAATACTCGGGCACTGTGACACCAGTCTTGCCAGATACTGCACCTGGTGCAACCGACGACGACGACGACAACGACGATTACCGTCCCCCACCTCCACCAAAGGACTATGGTTACTCGCCCCGATCCAGCACTGGGCAGCTGTCGATGAGTTCACTGAGTCAGGCATTGCCTTCGTCTCGTAGCAGCAGATCTTCTGACAGACTTCGGCTTCCGGAAATTTCTATGGGCACTGGGCTTGGACTCACCATGTCGAACTCCTCCGCGGACACTACAAGACCACAGCCACCGTTGCCGGAACACTCGCCTCCCCCACCTCCGTTTGCCAGCAGACAAGAGTTGCCGTTCGAGGTCATCCTCACAGACGCTTCTCCAGGGCCCACATTCACCAGTCACCCAACAAGTCCGGTATCAACGCGATCAAAGATACAAGATGAACGCCACAGAAATTTCTCAACGCCCGCACGCCCATCGATGGAGTCAATGAAGCCTGAGATGGTCCCGTTACCTCCTTCACAGTCGATGTCTTCATTCCAATCTTCCTCCGTGCGACCATCTGTCGACTATGGCCCACCACCTTCAACAATGCCGCCTACTCCCAACCCCGAGACTGAGCGCCTCACCAAGCGCAGGCACATTGTCCAAGAGATCATAGACACTGAATACTCGCATCATCAAGACATGAAAATCATCGAGGACATATACAAGGCGACCGTCGGCGACATTATATCTTTAGAAGACAGAAAAACTCTCTTTGGCAACGTCGATCAAGTTGAGAAGTTCTCACTCGAATTCTATGATGCGTTGCGCAAGGCTGCAGCGCCTATCTATGTTCCGCCCAAGTCTTCGCGCTGGCAACCTAAGAGGGGCAGCTTCTCGACCTCGAACGGCGACGGCAATTCATCCAGTGTCATCATAGACGATGACAAAGACCGATTTACCCAGATTGGTGCCGTCTTTGCCAAGCATATGGCTCGCATGGAGCACGTCTACGAGGTCTATCTGAAGAACCATGAGAATGCCAACAACTGTCTGAAGAGAATACAAACGGATCCCATCGTACAATCCTGGCTTACCGAGTGTCAAAACATGGCAAGCGACATCACAGGTGCCTGGAACCTGGACTCATTGTTGGTGAAGCCCACACAACGCATCCTTAAGTATGGTCTTTTACTTGGAGACTTGGTCAGACACACGCCCGAGAATCATCCCGACCGTAAGGCGCTGAACCATTCGCTCGAAGGCATTCTTGCAGTTTGCAAGAGAATCAACGAGTCCAAGAAGCGTTCGGAGTTTGTGCAAGAGGTACACAGAAAGCGTGCCAAGTCCAACGCCCGCAGTGCTCTTGCTGTCTTCCTCGCAAAGAAAGACACCGTCAAGGATCGTGTTGGAGCAGAGGAAGCCTACAAGGATCCAGAATTCGACCAGGCAGTTCAAGCGCTTAATGGGCACTATCTGAAGCTGCAAATCTGCATGCGAGACATACAGCACACCCTGGAAGAGCTCGAGAAGCCTGTCGCCCACTTCATGAGATTTGCCGATGCACTGCAGAAATACATAGAGTGTGAGCCAAACAACTGTCCCGAGATTGAGAGTAAGTTCCGAAAATTCATCCTCGCCATCAACGAGCTCTGTACCGTCGCTCTTCCGGACCACAAAGCCCGCATCCAAGCACACGTCGTCAATCCAATGCTTGAATGTCTCAAGCTCTACGCTGGTCCTCAACACTTGATAGCAAAGCGCAAGAAGCGTGTCGCAGATTACGCCCGACTTCAGGCGATGCAGCAAAAGGGTCAGAAACCCGATGCCAAAACCGCCGATGCCGCAGAAGTCTACGAGGCGCTCAACGAGCAACTCAAACTCGATCTTCCTCGACTCTACACGCTGCAGTCGGAATTGGTCAGAGCTTGTCTGAACACCCACGTCTACCTCCAATCTCAATGGTGGTGGCTCTGGAAGGAGAAGCTCGCACCGGTTGTTGACTTTGCATACGCTCGTTATACCGAGATCGAGCCAGCCTTTGCCGAAGAGTACGAGTTTGTTCACTCGCAAGTGTTGTCTCTTGGTGTTTGTAACGGTGCATTGCTTGCCGACACGTTCAACTTCCTGTCACCTCAGACCACTCTGGTTGGCGACGAAACCGTTTCCTCTCAAGCTTCTACACGACGTCCCTCGATCTTGCCCAGCGGTCATAGGACCATGTCCATCGGCAGCGAGAATCAGCCGCTTTTTACTCCCACTGACTTCAACAAGTCTTTCAATTCAGCAACGGCATCTCCGGTACTGCCTGATTCGGGCCAGCCCGGCGATTACGGTAGAATGCGATCTAGTTCATCTCTCTCTACTCGTGGTCGCGCTCCTAGTGTGGGTGCAAGCCAGAACAACAGTCTTCCTCCATCGCGTATGCCCAGCATCGTACCCAAGGCTTCATTCTCTGCCAACAGACCATCGACCGCACAACGTCCTGCAGATCTAAAGAGCATGTCCTCGCGTATGAGCTTGGACACTACGAAGCGCAGTCCTAGTGTACGCCCTGGCTCCGCGGTGAGCTCTCAACAGCAGCAACAAGAACCTCGCTTTTCTGGAATGTTCAACTCGGCCATGCCTATGTCTGACATCCCTGTCAGTCCCGGCCCAATGTCACCACAGCATGCACCAATCGACACGCCCGTGATGTTTGTGGCCGCTAGTCTTTTCGAGTTCAATATCGACCGAGCCAGACGTGAAGCAGGCTATCCGTACTTGACCTACGTTGAAGGTGAAGTGTTTGACGTCGTAGCGCAAAAGGGCGAGCTGTGGCTTGCAAAGAACCAAGACGACCCAACAAACTCACTTGGATGGATCTGGGAACAGCACTTTGTCATCCTTTCCCAAGAATCTTAGGTAGATTCGAGTGGAAGAAGAACAGTCTGGATACCTCCTTGGCTACGTGATCAGGTTCATCCTGATGGATGTCGCACCGTCTGGTCGTCACGAGAGCTGCGTAACAACTATTTCCAACCTGATTATCTCCGCGACCAACAACCGCCTAAGACACCAACATCAGTCAAGCCCAGACCAGGATATATTGGACGCCCCAAACGACATCTCTGCATAAGGGATGCTCGCGCGCATTATTGATAGCGCGGTCACTCCGCAGATCATTCTTCATTAACATCGTCCTTTCTGCATACTTCATTTCACCATTGTTATCATAAATTATACCGGACCGGCTCCTTTTTACGTTCGATTCTCACTCATGATGTTTCCTGAGGGGTTTGCATCCCACCTCTTTCTGAGGTCGAAACATGATCACATGAGTTGAGGGAGATCGTCCGTCATCTTGTTGAGAAGATGCGGCGTTGTTGTTGTTCTTGACGAACATTTGATTCTATTGGCGAGGAGTTTTGGTATTTTCGTTTCTGAGATGGTTTCTTTGGTGGAATCTTCACATTGTACCAACCTTTTCTTTCTCTTAGGGATCTTTTATTATCCTTGAAATCATGGTCGATGGTCTTCCTGTCCTATCTTTTGGCATGAAGACCTTTGGCCTCATAAACAGTTCTTTGTACTATACAGGCAAAATTCGAACAGCGATGAATAAACATCATTTCCACATGAAATCATTATCAATTCTCGTTGCGTCTCTGACTTTCCCTGGTACTGACCTGTAGACTGTCAGAAGAGCTGTGCAGGTCTGCGGTGACATTCTGCATAGCGGTGCACGCATTGGGAAGGTGGCATTTTTGTGCTAGATAGTGACCGACAGCCGTAAGCGGCAAGTGTAAGCGCGAAGGAGCGGGCAACCTCATCCCCCACGTCTCTCACTGTTATCAAGGCAACAACATGTCTGCCTTTTCTGACTCTTGCAGCTGCTGTCACCGTGACATTCTCTTGGACACTGGTATCGAGATAGATACTACGCTTCGGTCGTGCTAGTCTATAAGGACTGATCTCCAATCTTCCAACACCTGGTAATTCTTTGAATCCGCGAAACTGAGACCGACCCTGACGTTACGTTGAATCTCGAGAACTTGGGTCGTTGCACAAACACACAAAAATATCAGAGAGAACATACTCTGAGTCTTGCATCCTAGAAAACTTGACATACACTCCTCGACAAACAACGATACGAAACACCAAGAGAACGACTTGCCCATACACGATCCGCCAAAATGCCAATTCAAATCCGTGAGGTACGGCCGTCAGATCTGCCCGCTCGCGAACGTATCTTCCGCGGCGCCTTCTCTGCCGGCCTACGCCCTCACATCTTTCCCAATGGCCAGACCGAAGCAGATCTCATCCATAGTTTCACCGAGAATCTCGAAGGCCTGAAGACCAAAATGAGCACTTCGGACGACCAACCAGGTCAACGCTGTTTCGTAGCTTTCGATACCGATACTCCTGCCGATGCTTCTGACCTTGTGTTTCCAGAGGCTTGGGAACACAAGGCAGAGGTTGCGTTGAGTGAAGAGGAAAAGAAGAATGCCAAAAAGGTGGTGGGAATAGCCATCTGGGTTCTTCAGCCGGTTGCTCGCACGCAAGAGCAGTATGACAAGGAGGCTGCTGAGAAAGGACCAAACACTCATTCTCCCTCTGCTAATGGTGCTCTACTGGATGCAATGGACGCCGCAATGACTGCCAGCAAGAAGAAATATCTCGGTCTGGAGCCATACCTGTATCTCAGGATTTTGGCTATCGATCCTGCGTACCAGCGTAGGGGTGTTGGATCTTTGCTATTGGACCAAGGGATGGAGATTGCGGATCGTTGTGGTATTCAATCATACCTGGAAGCTACAAAGGTGGGAAGACCGCTGTATGCAAAGTATGGGTACGAGGATAGGGAGAACATGGACTTCGATGTTGTCAAGTACGCACCGACTGCGAAGGATGACCCGCCGCATCAGTTTATGGTCATGATTCGACCTGTTGGAGGAAAGAAGTCTGATGGAAGGGCATAGGACGATAAAGAGGAGAGGACTATCATGGCCTCTGGAACATAGAATCAAGAACCTTCTATTCAATTGTGCAAAAAGAACAATGGTCATCTCCGAGGATCGAACCTTGAAGCAAAAATAGCGGTTGCCGACGCTGCTACTCCCGGCGTATACGATCATTGCAATTGGCGGTAAATTACGTCCTGTACAGAGGATCGGGGATCCCCCTCCAGCCAGACTACCGTGTGGACTTGTAGAAGGGATGTGTGGAGATCAACTTTTCTACACTATATAGACATGATGCTGCTTCCTTTCACTGTTTTGCTTTGATACTTGGAATATGTCATGAGCAACTCATCTCGTCTTTGTTGTTATTTGGGAGAGTTCTCGTCACAATGTCTGTCCGAGATTGTCTCGACGATTTGCGGAAGGCGTCGTCCGTTTGAGCATGGGACTGTGACACGCATAGATGTCTTTGATGACCACCTTCTCGTTAACACTTCAGTTCTTCCATTCGAGACAGCCAGGAAGGAGCAAACGGCATGTCGAACAACCGACACCTGCCTCAGTAGCCTTGATTGCTTTCAACTCATCCCGCTTTCTAATTCAGGCAACCCACATAGATCTGGAAACCACGAGTTACTTTCACACTTTTCTTCTTCACCCAACGCACAGCAGCTTTCCATCAACCATGAACATCTTCTCCACACGCTTCCAACGTCGTTCACGCTCTCATCTTCGTACTCCTTCAACCGCTCATCAAGTAAGTGATACCACTTGCTCTTAGTTAACAGCAATCTTAACAATACCAGAAGATCTCCAATATGAATTCTCCTTATCCCGCCAACTCCAATGACAGCATCGCCCCCAAAACCATCGCCGCCCACCTAAATCACGAGCCCAACCTTCCAGGCGCTGAGGACCTCGATGCGGATCTAGTCAAACAGTGGATCGTTGCCCTCGACACTGGTCTACGCAAAAAAGAAATTAAGCGTATGGCTGCCAGAGTCCTCGATGAGCTGCGTGCCATGGAGTAAGTGTTTTGAAGATCTGCTTGCACAGTTGTATTGACATTGATGCAGCGGAATCACTGCTGAACAGGCAACCAGACACCAGCAACGTCGCCCTATCACGCGTGATCTTCCTGAACCCATCTACACCTGGAATGGCAATGGCTCTTTGGGAGCCAAGAAAGAACTACTGTCGAACGGCTCCAACAGTCAACTCAGTGCGTTTGAGGTCATCGCCAAGAAGAAAGGTACCAAGCATGGCAAGGGCACCAACCCGACTGTTAACGACATCGACGAAACTGGCGGCGTCAAGCTTGAGGACACTTCAGACCAGGAAGAGTCAGAGCAGGCTGTGGACGGCGCCATGGCTGAGGCAAAGGCAGACGCAAAGAGGGCAAAGAAGGCAGCCAAGAGAGCCAGAAAGAAGGCAAAGGTTCTTGAGGAGGCTCGCAAGGAGGCAAAGCCACCTGTTGGTCCAAAGCCAGACGACATCGAGGACAGTGGAAATGACTCTGACTGGACTCAGACCAGCTGGACACCTTTCTGGACTTCGGACTCGGAGTAGGGATGATTTCAACATACCTCATCTCTCTCGCGTCTGTTGGCGAAGATAGCAGTCCATGGAAGGAGCATGCTGCGAATGACTCAACCAGAACAAGGTTTATTGTTCTTGAATGAAAGGAGGGAGTAGCTACTGCTCTACTCCACAAAGCGTTTGTTTCTTGCTGCATGTGGCTTTTCTCTTTCTACTACATTTTCCAACATAGGAGCAGAAAGAATAGATACAAAGACTTGACAGAACATCACTCACCTAGCCATCGTGTTTCTGTCACGAGCTCTCGCTTCTATTAATCATCAGTGATTTGCTTCGGCCGTTGTTTACTGCGTAAGGAGTTTCTCAGTCAACATGAACAGTGGTAAAGATTCACGACTGTCGTTGCAAGTCTTCTTGTCATTTGTGTCGTGGGTATCTTTCTGTAATGTGAGCAAAGGCTTAGATAATACCTTAGTCGGCTCGAATGGCTCCTCTTCCGTGCCATGCATTGTAATGTGCTTTCCCCTTCCATTGTCCTTGGTTTTGTTACAGCAAAAGAAACGCCCGAAACTCCATTATTATCATGCTTTTTCAGCGCTTCATTTCCTCAATTCCCTCTTTTTGTCGTTTGGTGATCCTCAAAGTCCATCACGGCCTTGACCAGCGATCTTCTTGAGTTCCCATTCCTTGGTGAACTCCTGATCCAATCTCTGCAGCTCTTGAATCAAGTCTCCACAGGCTCTGATGATGGCATCTTTGGGTGTGAGGGATCCATCGGTCTGGACGCGCAATTCAAAGGTAGCGAACAGAGGGTGAGGGACTTTGTAGGCGGAGAAGAGAATGTTGGGCGACTTTGCGAGTTTGGCGCGGAGGAGGTTGGCGAGGGTGTGGTCTTCCTTGTTGAAGGTGAAGACTGCTGCGTCGGGGACACCTGGGTGATCGAGAAACGATTAGAGAGGGAGATTAAAGAAGGGAAAGAAGTGAGTCAGCAACTTACGGGTTTCGGGGGCCCAGGTTACTTTCTTCTCGCCGTCGCCGAGGAGGAAGAGCTCGAATCTTGTGGGGACATCGTTAGCGACGTTGTCGTGGGATGCTCTGTGGACTGAGAGGGTGGTGCAGGGGGTGCCCTTGAAGTGGTAGTTGTCTGGAGCCATCTTGACGTGGAAGTGAAGTGCAGTGGAAAGTGACGATGTGGTTTGAGTGTGTTTATAGCAACCAAGAGTCGCGATCGACTGGGAGGTCGCGATCGCAGTTGCGACAGAGAGGAGTGGTGTTTGTGAGAGAGCCATTTTATAGATCCGCGAAAGGCAGGCACGGAAAAGTGAAGGAAAGCAGCCTTGAAAGTCGCGTCCGACAAGCGATCCAGAGTAGAGTTCAACAACCAGGGAAGGAGCGAACGAAAGGAAAGAGCGGCGCATACCTGTCGGGAGCGTTCATGCTTGCAGTAGCACTCGGAAGTTGCTATCGAGGGGAAAGAATATATCGGCTCTTCAAGAAGGGGTTCTTTGTCGCGTGTATCGGTATACAATGTCGAGATTAAGTATGCTCACGCGATGGGTGATGGAGGTTAATGAGTATATCGTGATAATTAGTGATGCTCTCTCAGTCGACAACCAAGTGAAGCTCAGCATTGACGATCGTGAATATAATGCCGGGCGGTCAAACCTCCGTCCCCCGGCGGATCTTGCGGGTGTCCCTTTCCCGCTCTCGCCGATTGTATCACCAGCAGTTTTGCGGAGAAGCAACGACATTCCCGAGGCACGGTCGAGAGACAGATAGATCTAAGAAACATATATAACTGCAAGAGCGTAAGAACCAAACTTGTACAATACTCAGAATCACTCACAGATCAAACACATCTGCTCTACTGCCGACATGGCCTCATCTCTAACTGCCACATATCCATGGACTAAAGTCCCACTGATCAGCTGTGCTCCAATGCGCCTGATAGCGAATGCAACACTCGCAGCCGCAGTCTCCATAGCCGGCGGTCTTGGTTTCATAGGTGCAGGCAGCGACATCAGCACTCTGTCCTCTGAACTCTTCCAAGCGCGTGACATTTTAACCAAAGCCAACATATCTACGAACACCGGCGTCTTACCCATAGGCGTTGGCTTCCTCATCTGGGGTGCACCTTTGGCAGATACCTTAGCCGTCCTCAGGAAACCAGAAAACATACCTGCAGCAGTATGGTTGTTTGCTCCGAGAAATCCAAATCAGCTCAAAGACTGGACGGAGGGTGTTCGCGAAGCTACAAGCAACAAGACAAAGATCTGGATCCAAGTGACCAGCGTCCGTGAAGCCCTCGAAGCCGTCAAACTCGCAAGTCCCGATGTCCTGGTAGTCCAAGGCACCGATGCCGGCGGCCACGGTGCGGCTCAAGGCGCCGGCATCACCTCTCTGATCCCCGAAACCATCGACGCGGTGACAGAACACTGCAAGTCTTCTTCCTCAGCACCATTACCATTTTTCGTGGCAGCAGGTGGAATCAGCGAGGGCAGGGGTGCAGCAGCTGCACTGTGTTTGGGCGCTCAAGGTGTATGTCTGGGCACGAGATATCTCGCTGCAAACGAAGCAACCATCGCATCTGGATACCGAGATGCAGTGCTCCGTGCTTCTGACGGAGGAACCACTACAATTCGCTCATCGGTGTACGATCAACTTCGCGGCACTACAGAATGGCCTGCTGGCTACGGTGGCCGTGGTGTTTTGAATGCAAGTTATCGAGACCACGAGGCTGGCGTGACATTCGAGGACAACAAGAAGCTGTATGACGAGGCGGTCGCATCGGGAGATAAGGGCTGGGAGGGCGATAGGGCGAGATTGACGACTTATGCCGGTACGGGCATTGGTCTTGTGAAGACAATCATGAGTGCAGAGGCGATCACCCAAGAGGTGCGAGATAACGCCTTGAAGGTATTGTCAAGCGTCTCTGTCTCCAAACTGTGATAGGTAGTGTATATGTATTCCTTCTTATCGCAAGTATGTAGTCAAAGAACTGCCTTCACAATCTCACAAGTAAGAGCGCTCGAATCAGTATTTCTCTTCGGAAAATAATATCTCATGTGCCTTTGCAGGCGGAAAGAAGCTATGAACAGTTCCTTCCTCTCTCTAGTACTCTCGCACATGTCCATTACAAGTTACCCGCAACGGAGAAAGGAAAAACAACCAGAAGGATCCGCGACTCTTCGGATCCCCACCCACACAGCAACCGTTTAGGAGTACCAACAAAACAAAGAGACAAGTGACGATGCTGCAGTAATGATGATGACGATGATAATTGGTGATGGTGATGAGCAACAAAGGAAAAATGGAGCAAAGGTAGGTTGGTGATCTTCTTTTCAACCCATTCTTGCGAAGTGGTTGTGGAGAAGGATTGGGAAAGAGATACAGAATAGACATGAAGCTGAAAGAAGCGAAAAATACCGACAGCAACGCAAAGAGAACAACAGGAAACCAGACAACACCCCTTTTTGCTATTTCGTAGACACATTACCGTAGGAAAAGAACCAGCCTCCTCATATGTGTGGAAAATCTTCGTCTCTTGATGGAAATATCAGCGCACTATCGCTTGTTGCCATTGAGATCGGGAGTCGAGCTGTGGGGAGAGATTTTGCCGGCTTCACGGATAGCCACAATGACTTGTTCTTCCTCAAAGTCTAGTGGACGAGCGCTCCAGCCAATAAGAGATAGAAGCTCCTCTCTGGGTCCGTAAAGCCTGCTCTCAAGCAATGCCAGCACACCAACTGCTGCACGAACAAATGTCTTATCGCCTTCGAAAACGGCAATGTCCCAGAGACGACTGCAGGAGTCCGGGCTGAGCAGCTGTGTACCGAGGGTGGCAAGGAAAGGATGCAACCACTCCTCGGGACCCTTGAATCCAGTCTCGGGGTTTGTCAGGTGTTCGTGTAGACGAGGCATCTTATACTTGAGCGTAGAGAGAACAGTCGAATAGATTCGTGACATGGTCGCTTGATCGTTGATCAAGAAGGCGAGAGCCAGCGGTCGATTCAGCATATTGGCAAGGGCAATAAAAGCAGCCGATGCACTCATGTTGAGCACGAGTAGACCAGCAATCTTGTGCACTCCGTAGACATAGCCAACATCACTGCGGTAGGCGGAGTAGGCGAGCAGTAGGTCTTCCAGGGTCGAGTGGAGAGGTGCACCAGGACCAAAGATACCAAGCTCAGGGAAGACGGTAGAGACATCGCGTGAGATGGCTGCCAACCAACCTGCGTCAGCGTGCTTGGAACGTTCTTCTTCCGGAAGGTTGTTGACCGAGGATTGCAGTACACGAGCGCGCTTGAGAGCATTGGCGTACGAGGCTTCGGTCAGCGACAGCTCATTACCAACAGCTTTGCTCCAAACAGTGCCTCTGTCTCTAGGTGTGACACCGCGCCACCAAAGCTCGCGGGTTCTGGGCTCTTTGATCACATCGTCCCAGTTGGGAATGACGTGCTGTTCCCAGATACGGGCAATATTGGATTCGACGTGCTTGCGTTGTTGCTGTTGTTCGACTTCCTTTGCAAGTCGCTTCTTCTCAGCCGCCTCAGCTGCGGCCATCATCCTCTCCCACTCTTTGATATGCTTCTTCTCCTCTTTTTGACTTTTTGGTGGAAGCCACGATGGACGTGTCCTTGTGAGTACGGCCTCCTTCTCTTTGCTGATGGGCAGCGGGTCGATCATGACGTTTCCTTTCTGCAGCGGTGGCAGCTCCATAACGCTAGTCTTTGTTCTGAGCTTCATCGAGGGGCGAGGAGGGCTGCCGTTGGTGCTGTTGCGAGTAGAGCGACGTCGTTCTTGAGACACGCGCTCAGCATGCTCTTCCAAAGCAGCAGCGACCTCGCGAGCTTCCTCGCTGAGGTCTTCTTTCCACGTTCTGCCACGCTGAAGTCTGGGCGACGAAGGTTCTGGAGGAAACGCGCTGACGGTAGCGCTGTGATGCATGTTGGGCCGTGTGGCAGAGCGAGGGGGTTCTTCTGTTGACGATGTGTTGCTGGCTGCCGACTTGAGTTCTGGGGTCAGACTGGTAGAAATGGTTCTGGTAGGGCTCGAGGGAGTCGAATGCATCGGAGGGCGTGGGGAGATGGGGACATTCCAGATGACGGCATCTTCAGGCACATCCTCGTCGGAATCGTGATATTCGGCCTCGAGTTCTTTTACTGATTTCCTTGGCCTCAATGCCGGCCTGGGGGCTAGGGTCCTTGATCCTGCAGATGTGGGGGAAAGGCCGCCATCGCTAAGAGCCTGACCGTTAGGAGAGATCGATCTTGAAGGACGAGCCTTTGCCCCCATGACGAGCGATGGCGTTGAAGGACTAGTAAAGCCTCGACGCATGGGGCGAGCATTGAAGTTGGCAGCACTGACATGCGACTTCAGGCTTGGGTAGCGAGGACGATGGGTGTTGGTCGCATCGCGCAAGACGTCAGGAGCTGAAGGGCTGCGGCCATTGTGAGCAGCGGCTGACACTGTTCTGCGAGGTGGAGATGCCCGCGTATTCGAGAGTTTCCTCTGTGTGATTCGAACGTGTAGGTCGTCGGCCTCGTCTCTGCCCGAGTCGGCCAGAGCGATGTCCTCAAAGTGCGACAGGTTGTCGTGGCTCGGTTGACTGGTCAAGCAGGTAGAACGGCACGAGCCCGACGATTTGGACGACTTGGAGCCGGTCAGTTCTGGTGGAGAGCCGGGGCTGTGGTCTCGGTCGGTATTGGTGGTGGTGGTGGTTGTGATGGATGTCGTGGTAACATGGGTCGTCATTGTCTTGTTGTCGCTGGCGTAAGGGAGAAAAGAGTGGACGCAAGGCCGGGGCGTTGCTATTGTTGATGGAATCTGACTATGCTGGAGAAAGGCCCAATAATCATGCTTGGCCTCTACGATGGGCAGCTGGAAACGATGCACAGAATTGAATGTCAAGAGTTTGGGCACGGCGGGAAAAACAGAAGAATGGTGGGAATGATGATGATGATGCGGGTAGTTGAAAAGAAAGACGTCTAGTCCAGAGGCTTCGTCGACTGCCTCCAGACGGCGGCGTGGATCATCAACAAAATATGTCAAAGCGCTGGCCATCCTTGAAGTGCTTGAGGGCTCAGCCGTTTGTTCCTGGCGCCAAAAAGGAGTTGTGTTTTGCGGATCCGTTTTTGTGAATCTTGTGCCGAGACCGAGACCGCTGCACGCCTGGTGGTGCTGATTCTCCTGGGATGGATAAACGACCCCTGGTTGCTGTATATATCTCTTGGTCAGGGGGGGAGGGGAAGCATGGCTTTTGACTCTTCACATCTGAAACTGTTAACTTTTGCAATTGTCACAAAATCCGGGTTTAAGCATCGTGCATGCTGCTGCCAGCTATGGGGTGGCATGAACACCGCTGTCATTTCTATGATGCGCCTTTCCACCTCCACAGCCAAGCTCCCGCCATTATGATCAAGGAAAACCTGCAATCGCAAAAAAGGCAAGCACCGCAGCACCGTTAGATATCGAGATCGTGCGACTCGTGTCTTAAGCGCGGGGCTTCTGGCTGTCGTCCGTATTCATGCCAGCCAGTCTTGTTCCTTCTGCCCTGTCCACACATCATGCGCTTGTCCATCTGATCCTCGGCCTCAACCTTGCAAAGCAGGACCACCACTCCGGACGCGGATGCGCGAGGTTGATCAACCTGTTTGACTCTGCACACCCGCCTTCTCAAGCGCCTGTCTCTCTCTAGCTTTCAAACTCAATCCAGCTTCCGCCATCTCCCGCTGTAGCCAAGCCAGCAAGCCACAAAAGCCCGTCTGACGTCTTGCAAAGCACTTTTCGAACGAGTGACAAGCCAGCCTGTTTGGTGGTGGTTCAAATCATCAGCACATCAAGTTTTCAAGGCATTAACAAGCCTCAGCGATCAAGTGGGGTCCCTTCCTTCCCGCCGCGGCATGTGTGATGCTAAGAGGAAAAAGCATCGACGACGGCGTTAAAGCCCATGCATTCTCCGCCCTTATCGGACTCTCTCCATCATTCACCGTGATCGCCGTTGCAAAGAACAATATCGAATGCAGTATCATTAACTTACCAACGTGTTTGCGCTCTGCTTAGAGCGCATGCGTATTCAACGTCGCTGCTCTGCTTCTTTCTCTTGCGTTTCATGAGTCCATAGCTGACATGAATCAAGTCGTCGATGGTCTCTGCGTTGCGCGGTTCGAATCAGCGATGTGTTACCGAGTCAAGACATAAGATCAACAAATAATCGACGTGTTATGTCGATCAACGCTCATGTCGGAAAATCTTCTCGGAGATCAACGTTCGCAATGAACGTATCCATGAACACATTGTGATGTTTTGGCTCGAGCAACCATATCAACAAACGAACTTACTGATTATCAGAGCGGAGGATGGCTTCTTCGTCCGTGAAAGACATCGGATGTAGTTGAAGCACCGTTCCGCCGTGTCTGCAAACATGCGCGATACATTGGCGATCACGGTTCCGATGTGGTTGTGCTGGGTGCACAAATGCATGGTGTGCATATGCAGTTTCAGCATGCTATCACAGCAACGTCAGTCGGTTTCAACATCTCTGCCCTGCCGCCCTGTGCGACTTGAGCGTTATGCAGTGTCAACCTACCTGAACGTCTTGCGGTAGAAGTTCTGTCCTGGAGATCTCGAGAAGTCGACTGTCGTGGCTGCCGCTATATCTGGGCGCTTGTCAGTACATGAGTGATATCGTGTGCTGTGTTAGCGCCTACTCTTCTGCTGTCGTCGAGTCTCATCCCTAGTGATGTTCAGATTGACCGTGTTGATAGCGTTACCGCAGTATGGGAAATTGGTCACTGCAGGTAGTCTGGACACAACCCTACCGTCGACCTGTGCATCGAAATTGACCTTCGACTTCTCTTCTTTCACCTTAAGTCCATACTCCGGAAGTCCACGATGCATGACTTGAACAAAGCGGGTCGCATGCTCGTGGTTAGTCGTGATAAGCAAGAAGTCATCGATCAATCGAAGGAGCAGACTTTCGCCATCTTGCAAGAAATCTAGTACTCTTTGTTCCAAATCCGCGTAGAAGAAGTTACACAACAAGCTCGATACGATCGAACCCTGCGGTATGCCAGTAGTCTGCCGATAGAACTTCTTTCCGATCTGAACAATATTGCGTTCAATGTGTTCTCTGAGTAACGCAAGAATCCCGGCACGACTCTTGTGCGTCTTGCCCTCGAGGTCCACGAATACAGTGCCTAATGCAGCTTCAGCTTCTTTCTGGGCATGAACCGAGAACGTCTCTTTCTGGTCAATAATGCGTGCCTTGCCCTTGAATTTCCAAGAAGCTCTGGGTATGATTGTGGGCTGGCTTTCGGAAGAGCTGCATTCTCCCAGAGCTTTGGCTTGAGCATATCTCGTGATTGTGTATCCCTCTGCGCTGATCAGAGCATTCAGCAGTCTCAGCAACGGCTTCTGAGGTATGCTATCGAAGCAAGACTGCACGTCAACCTTTGCAAAGTAAAGTGGTTTGCTGGCGTTCCCAGACTCTCGTAACTGGTTTCTAAATCGGTGCAAGCGCTGGTACATCTCGTCCGAGGAGAACATTGAAGATCCTAGTCTTTCTGGCACAATCGACTGTGTTTTGTTAGGCACATGGACTCAGGTCAACAGGGATGTATCCTACCTTTTCCAGATTCAAAACATGGAATGCTGGAGTTAGGATCTTGTTGACACTCTTCCCGAGTACCAGTCTGCCATTTCTCTTTGTCAGTACCCTGCGCTTCAGGTTGATGATCGGTCGAAGACCTGTATCCTTGGGAAGTAAGCGAATACGGCCGGTACCGATTGACATATTTGAGAGTGTCTTCCTCGCTTTGCTCTGCCCGACCTCCTCGAACATCGATGTCCTCAAACTGGCCAAGGCTGGCTCAGACAACTTCTGCCATACATCATGGCGAAAGTACAACAATCTGTTCCGGTAAGCAGAAGACTCTGTGGCATAGAAGTTGCTGCTGATCAGAGGAATGAGGAATGAATCAAAGAGATAGTAAGAAAGCTCAGCAAATATCTCCTTCCGTTTTGCGAAGTCGGAAGCTGACATTTTGCCATCTGTTGGCTGATTTGGTGGTCTGAGCCAGGCGATGTTGGAGATCTGTTTGGTGGTCAGTGGTTGTTCAACTAGATTTCTACCTTCCATACCTTTATGCTATGGGCTACCTCATGTAGCATCAGGCTTTCATATCGCCCCAGTTTGATGAAGAGATCGATCTGATGCATGATATGTGCTTTGTTTACGGCTCCGATTTCGCCTTCACCCCATAGCCTGCCTGGGAATACTTTGGCTATCACGGATCTGCAGAACGCTGACACCTGAGAAGAAGACGTCGCGAATCGCATGATACTGTGGCTCTCAGTATCCACACCATTGTCTTGTGACCATGGGTCAGGACAGTAATACTGCAGTAACGCAGAGTAAGCACATCTCTCATGCCGAGTGTGCAGATGGCTCGCTAGAGCCGCACACTCTCCACGCAATCGCCTGGGCAGTGGTCGCTGCTTGGACTTTTTGTTCACTGCCTTTATCTCCTGTTCTCGTAGAGTGTAGTCTTTGAATGGTTGCGCCGAGTTTTTCGTGTCAATCGCGTGGGTGAAGACATTGTGAAGTCCAAATTGGCGTGGAAAAATGTACTTCAAGAGGTGTGCAGTCTTGTCGACTTCTTTGTCGTATCCAATGCGATTCAAGACATCTATCATGTGTCAGACGTTGAGCTGAGTTGTGGAGTCCACAAGACATACGGATATGAGGGAGACCGAAATATGCCCCTCCTTTTGCATTGAGGTCGGGCTTCCTGTACAAAATACGGTGTCGTACGAACCGGATTGTATTAAGGGTATTGATCTCGTGCCTGGATGAGAACCCAGTACCGTCAGTGTTAGCTACCTCTAGAGCTGCACCACCATCTGGTTTCTGACCACCTGTGGGGTTATGCTTGTCGACAGTCCGGAGCTCAGAGAGATCGACTCCACTGATCTGTATGAGGTTGTTTCTGCCTCCTTCGAGAGGCATGAACATGCCGCAATTCTGCAGCAGCTGGATGAGCGTGACAGTACCCTTTGATCCAACCAGCCTCGTCAAGCCAGCCCAAGCATCTCCTTTCAACCTCTCGACATGCTCATTTGGGTCCAGTGGAACGCCTTCACGGTTGGTCGTGATTGTTTTGATCGAAGTTTTGACATCTCCAAGGCCGTCGTAGTAGTACCCATGGCAAAGGACGTGTGGTGGTCGATGTCCAGAAGTATGCTGACGAAAAAGTCGCCAGGTGACGAAATCCACAATCTCTGCAAAGGAAAGTTGTGTTTGCGAGCCGCTAGATCTTGCTGTAGATCCAGACACCTGCGTTGAGAACACGCTGAGGTCGTTGTTATAGTCGGTAGTATTTTGCTCTTCTTTCTTCGCATCGTGACAGCCAACGAGAACACTATCCAGAAGGTTTGCCAGATCAGAATTGGTGCCTTGAGAGCTCTTCACGTTATGGTCCCCATAGTTCTGGATCTGACGTTTTCTGTTCTTGGACGGATGGGCTTGCAAAAGGTATTCTCGTAATGTTAGAACTTGAGGATAGTATAGTCGGAGAATGGAAGGTATGTGTTGAAGGTTGCTTTTCACAGCACCGTTGCTGGTTTTCGTACGCTTCAGAGCTATGGGCTCAGGTCTACTGGCTCGCTTTCGTTTCATCATGCATTACTGCAAGTCTAGTCATCAATCGCAGATGTTGCGGATAATGTTGTTGGAAGACGTGATGCTACACGAACATCGCGCGCTTCGGCTCGAGTTGCCCTTTGACCGTGTTGATGCGGTGCGTACGACCCTGCTCCTTTGCATCACTATCTGTTATAGATCCACGTGTTGGAGTATACCTTTCTAGATACATAGAACTATATATAGACTGCTAGAGGAAGCTAAAGCGGAGTACCAATAGACGTGTACATCTTTTTAAAAGCTCTCCGCTGCAGCAGAATGCAAAACATGCACAAAGCTCGAAGTGGTGACCAAGCTTCCCTCTGAATCCACTGTTCACGATTCTGTTGGACACTGCGATGGACCGTGGTTATCACCATGCAAATCTACAACAGAGTGTATTCTCGACCGTTCGACATGGAGTATCTATGCTCATGTACAATGCTAGCTAAGACTGGCCAGTCTCTGCCAATGCTCGATGTTACCTATGATTCGCGTCCTCTTCAACGCATGGCCTCCTTCTGAGCCCGAGTAATCATCTCATCCAGATCCTCGTATGCATACTTCTTGCTGCCACCTGGATCTTCGACCTCACCTATCTCCAGATCGGTCTCGGACTTGATTAGAACACCACCGCCGGCCTCATCGACGGAGGCCATCACCAGATCCTCAGGCAAGGGAGGGGTAAGGACTCCAGATCGGATACGCTTGGAGTCCTTGGGGTTCTCCTCAGACCTGTCTTCCGGATCGTCATAATCAAGGAAAGAGACGTCCCTCTTCGAGCCAATGTGGTCTACACGCTTGGAAGCTTCGCTATTGGATGACCAGTGCGAGGACATAGGGGTCGAGGCCTGGCTACTGCGAGAACTCTGCATAGCAGACTTGTAGCGTCTCTTGACGGGTCCCAGAGGAGCACAGTTTGCTCCCGAAGAAATGGGACCGACATTGAGATCATCCTCAGCCATCGAAGTGTCGCGTTCGGTCGGAGGGTTGATAGCGGTCAACATCAGAAGACGTGCGGGGTTGAACGTGTTGTGTTCAGAGAAGCCATCGAAGGTGAGGGATGTGTGATTCTCCGGGACACCGCCGAATGCAGTTTCCGGAAGCTATCAGTGTTTAGTGCTGTCCGGCATCGACCGTCGATTAACATACCTTCACAATGGGATCTTTCGCAGCAGCAGCCTTCGCGACTGGAGCATGGAAAGGACGTGAGCGTGGAGCACGAGGAACTGCGACAGGCTTTGGCATGGGTGGCTGTTGAGAGGCGATATGTGCGCGTGAGAGTTTGAGATTGGCCTTCTTCAACTGCTTCTCTAGACGGTCGAGAGCATCGTCCTTATCCTTCTGGTGTGCACTAAGTTGCTGCAGATGGGAGCGACGCAGGGTCTCGAGCTGGGCCCGTAGCTTTTCGATCGTGTCGTTCTTCTCTTGCAGCAGACCACTTTGGATCTTGACAGTGCTAGCAAGACTGTTTAGGCGCTTCTCGGTCAAGGCAGGGTCTAGGTGGGGTGCGGAGGGCGGCATAGCAAAGCCGGGCTCGATGGCATGGACATAGTCGTATGCCGCCAGCTGGTAGAAGATTTCCTGAACGGAGTGGTTCTCGCTGAACGCGGGCTCAGCACGTCGTTCAGCATGGCGCCGAACAGTGGGGTTGTTATTCAGAAGCTCGAAGACGCGGCCGTATGGATCAAGACGGCGCCACATCTTGGATAGCAGCTTATTGCTGTCCCTGAGGCGACGCTCGTGCTTCTGAATGAGCCAACCGCGCTCCTCCCACTTGCGGTGAACGGCCTCGAACGGGTCAGAGGCAGAGGTTCCACGCATCTTGGTGGGGCCAGTGACCGATGCAGATGTGATGGGGCCTTTCGCAAGGCCAAACTGGTACATGGCAGACTCGTGGAGCTGTTCGCTGGTACGATCACGAGTGTCTTCCCACTGAGAGACTGGGCGCATTGGCAAGTTGAAGGGCTTAGTAGTGGTCGCACGATGGTCATCGAGGCGTTGTCCTGCGGGCCAGCCACTATCGCGTGACATGTTGGTGGTTGTGATGGAAGGAGAAAGGGACGCGCACACAGAAGTGCAATGTTGATGTCTGAAGTCAGCCAGGAGAATTTGATGGAAGGAGCTGACGCGCCGAAAGCGTGTTGCGCTTGCTGGTCGACAGGAACCTTCCGTTTGTGGACAACTCCTGTTTGTCAGTCGTCGCAACACGCAATGGAAAGAAAGTGCAGTCTCGTCTGGAAGAGCGTGGAAAAGGCCGCCGCTCGACCGACCCCGACAGATTCTCAACTAGACTATGCTGTTTGATAGTCGAATGAAGGCCTCCAAATGCGTTTAGAGGTTTCAGCTTAAATGTCGGAGATAGAAAAGTGTTCGTAAAGAAGGAAAATGAGAAAGCTTTTTACACAGTGATACTCCCCTATGATGCATGATATCCTAGACATGACCTGAACTCCAAACACCTTGCAGAAGATAAAGACACAGTTCCATCATGAGTCCATCTGCTGCAAAGTCCAGAGCAAGACCCACCTTTCCTCTGCCATCTTCTCCAGACGTCCGTAGTGTCGTTCCGTGTACGCCTTGAGACCCTCCAATACGTCCTTGACATTCTCGTTCTTCTTGACCTTTTCCTTGACCTCAAGCGCACCCATACCCTGAGCCAATTCATCCTCGTCGGCCACGGGAGGCTTCGGGGCTCTCTTTCGCCTTAATTGAACGAACTTCTCCTTGGGATACAGACGGAAGAGCGCGTAGAGAATGCGTTGACTGACATGAGCGGTGCGAGCATTGGCGTTCCAATCACGACATCTGAGTAGGAGCTTCCAAAGCTGCTCCTCGGACAACGAACCCAAAACCTCGTCAACACCCTTGGCACCAGTCAAGCTACCTTCGTCCTTGTCCTCTGACTCGAGGACACGTGTAAAGAGGTCTAGTAGGCGTTTGGGGTGGTTGAGTTGTAGCGCTAATACAATAGCTTCACGGTAGTTCTTGGCATGGATGTGATTTTGCAGCTCCTGGTCTTGTTCCACGCGAGCAGTGGCACGAGATGCCGAAGCTTGCGATGTCACCAGAGTAGTGTCGGTCCAGAATGTGAGAGTGGCATCTGCAGAACCAGAGATGAGCTCAACAGGAGGCTCGGGCGCTTCCTCATCCTCATCTGCGGAGGCAGCCTTGACAGTTCCAGATCGGTTGGACTTGACGGCCAAGGCCCAGACTCTGTCAATGTGGTTGTCAAGAGTAGCAGCACATTCGCCACTCTGAGCATCCCAGACCTTGACGAGACCATCACCTGCTGCACTAGCTACTTGCAAGTTACGCTCGCCACGCTTTCCGGGGTTCTTCGAGATGGGAAGCCAGATGACCTTGAGAATACTGTTGGTGTGGCCTTCGAATGTTCGCAAACATGTGTAGTCATTCAAACTCCAGATCTTGACAGTCTTGTCACCACTTCCGGTAACAGCCATGCCTCTTGTGCCACTGCTAGATCCAGAATCGCCCGCGATCGCTGGGGTACCAGGAGGAGCAAATGCAACAGACCAGACACCACGCTTGTGGCCACGAAGTACACCGACAGACTCACCAGTCTCCAAATCCCAAATCTTCACCGTGCGGTCCTGAGAAGCAGAAGCGAAGAGCGTGCCTTGCTGGGAGTAGGATGTGTCGATAGCGTTAACGTCCTTGTCGTGAGCCTTGCGTGTGTATGATGCGCGAACTGCCTTGGCCTCGGAATCCGACTTGGCCGAGCTGATGTCCCAGCGCTTGATGGTCTTGTCCTGACTACCAGTAATCAGGTAGGTTGGCGGGTGCTCTAACGGCTTGCTGTGGGCGTTTGAGCCGACAACAGGGATGGCATGGGGCAGAGCGACGGCACTGATTGACTCGGCATGACCAGTGAATGTGGCGTAGCAAGTGTACGAGTTGTTTGCGGGATCCAGACGCCAGAGTTTCGCAGTGTTGTCCTTGGCTCCAGTTGCGAGCCAGTGGCCTGACCAGTCAGTGTCGATGGTGATGATGATGTCGGTATGACCCTTGAGGAGAGCAACGTCGGCACCAAAGTAAGCGGCGTCTGCGATGCTCGAGCTTTCGTTCTTGCTCTCGGTGTTGAGGGTGATCAGGCGGATGTCTTCCAAGTTGGTTGCCAGGGCGAGCATAGAGTTGTCTGTGCCTACGTATGCCATGTCGATGATCTCGTCGTGGGTACCAGAGATACGGCGAATAATGGGTAGCGGGGGGATTGTGGCGTCGACATTTGTTTGGATGAGCGGCTCCAGCGAGTGCAGAACCAGTGTCTGGTCGACGTGGATGGAGAGCAAGAAGGGCAGATCAGAGTGATGAATTATGTCCAAAATGGCCTCAGTTTCGACCCCAGGCTCCTGCTCCTCTGTTCTCTCGTGGCCGGCCATGTCCCAGACACGAACTCTCGCATTCTCTCCACCAGTAAAGAAGAAGTCACCGTTTGCGACAAAGCCAGCTCTTTCAACAGTCTCCAGGATAGGCGCCGTCAATTTCGACTGCCATGTCTTTGCGTCCCATGTAATGACGGTCTTGTCTCTGCTTGCGGAAAGAAGTAGTTGGTGCTCGGAGGAGAAATCCAGACTGCGGACAACCGAAACGTGCGAATCCAGAGTGGCAACAGGCTTGCGCTTATGAAGGTCCCAAATTCTGACCTTTCCATCTTCGCCTCCTGATGCTAAACGGTAGCCAGCAGTGGCATCTGCAGCATCCTCATCGGCCGACCTGCTCTTTCTCTTGCGCGACTGGGTTTCGGCGGCGGATGCTGACGAGTCGACGTGGAAGAAATGAAGTGCAGAGATGATGCCGCTGTGACCGTGGAAGGTGTGTGTTGTGAAGCCTCCCTTGATGTCCCAGACTTTGACGATACCATCAGCGCCACCAGTTGCTAGGAGAGTAGAGGTAGGATCGACTGCTGCGACAACGACGGGCGCGGTATGCGGCTTGAGAGTCCTCAGAAGAGTGGCGTCTATGGTGTTGTCGGCGGTAGGAGACGTCCTCAGGGAAAAGATACGCATGGAGAGGTTGCGCGAGCACAAGACCAGGTACTTTGCATCGGGGGTCATGGCAAGAGTGGTGATGGATTCACCGTCCTGCAGAAATCTTGTGTCAACTCGTCAGTGGCACGCTGAGAGGGCGCGACAGTGCAACTTACGCCTTCGATTCTAGCCAGATGTTCGCCGGTGGCCAGATCACTCAATAGAGCATCTTCTCCCACGCAGGATGCGAGAATGCGACCATCCTGGCTGAGGGCAACGCTTCCTCCGGTATAGATGGGTTGAATGACACGTCCAGGCTCGAAAGTCGTCTTGTATTCGGCCTTGTAAGCCATGCTGGATCCAGATGAGAGTCAGACAGACCCTAGTCGATGTGCGAAGGATCCAAAGAAGAATTATTTGACCTTGTCGCAAAAAAGTTGATAATTGATTGCGGAGAAATCAAAAAGATGGCCGCCAAGCAAAAGTCGGCGGTTCAGGGACCGACTGCGCATCATCGCCCGTGTCCAAGAGCTCGACGCTCGACGCTCGACCTGGAAGCTAAGAAGCCGCACGCATACAACAACCAGATCGTTCCATCAAACACACTCCCCATATACCATCTTCATCATGTACGTGATCATGCTCCCTGCCAACCACTCTGTACTGACAGCTTCACAGGGACGTGCTTCTCGGCATCACTGGCAAAGACTTCACCATCATCGCCGCTTCCAAGGCGGCCATGCGCGGCGCAACTGTCCTCAAGGCCTCGGATGACAAGACCCGCCCGCTGAGCAAGCACATCTTGATGGGCCTGACTGGCGAGGCTGGTGACACCAGTATGCACAAGCCCTACTCTTCCTATCCTGCCACTTCCCTGTTCTGACCACTCGCCTGCAGTCCAATTCGCCGAATACGTCCAGGCAAACGTCCAGCTCTACGGCATGCGCAACGACATCGAGCTCAATCCTTCAGCCACCGCCTCCTTCATCCGCACAGAGCTCGCAAAGGCCCTGAGATCAAAACGCCCCTACACCGTCAACCTCCTGCTGGCCGGCTACGACACAATCAACGACAAGCCCACTCTGCACTGGATCGACTACCTTGCTTCGTCCGCCGCTGTCCCATACGCCGCCCACGGCTACGCACAATACTACTGTCTCTCGACACTCGACAAGCACCATCACCCCGACATTTCTTTTGAGCAAGGCATGAAGATTCTCAGAATGTGCACAGACGAGCTCAAGAGAAGATTGCCTATCGATTTCAAGGGCATGATCGTCAAGGTCGTCACCAAGGACGGTATTCGCGAGGAGGAGTACAAGGACGATGAGCCTGTCGCTTGCCCGTAAGCGCTCGATCGTCATGCATGGATGGCGTTTGGGCGTTGAGCACAAGAAGCTCTTCTGGCATGGGCCTGTACAGGTAGCATAACCTTTTCAATTCAACCTTTGACGATGACATGATAACACGCATTCCATCATTCTCAAATAGTGCGATTGACTGTACGACACGCGGAATTTTGCACTGACCAAGCCACCTGTCGAGCTCTCGACTACCTTCAGACGTTCAACATCAGACTTTTGTTGCTCTGACAATCTTTGGAGGCCAGATTCGTCTTTTCAAATCTCATCTCGCGCCAGGTCCAAACGCTGAGCTCCTTCACTTCAGTCACTACGCGCCTGCATGCTCGACCAGCTCCCCCCACTTCACTTCTGCTCTTTGCGCCTGCCTGCTTCGTCGCTTTGCCCACACTAATCTCAACACTTCCTCACTCTCATTTCACACCCGACGTCACACTAGTGCGTGTCTTCTTTTCCTTCTTCCACCCCCTCGCCCTCCAATCACTAACAACCCGAAGGCACTATGGAAACCAACATCGCTACACCGCCCGACAGTATTGCCCCTAGAGTCGTCACTATCGCCGAGGGTCTTGACTTGACTCTTCGTGTCACTGAATACAACAAACCTCTGCAGGCTGGTGAAGATGGCCATGACAAGATCAAAGCTATCGTTGACTTCAACGTCACCCGCCAGTATTTGGTTGACAACTCTGAGTCCGAAGTCATCAAGAAACTCTTGACGACGCGCGAGTTCGCCGAGGCTGGCCAGAGCATCATCAACCTGGACGAACACAACCCCCTTGCAGTCGAGGCCATTCTCTGCGCCATCTACCGCAAGAACGAAAGCTGGAGACTGTCTACTCTGGGCGAGGAAGTCACTGCACGCACTTTGAACCTTGGATTGGACCATCGTATCCTCCAACCGTTTCCTTATGATCGAGTTCTTCCACCTTGACATGCGGTTTCGCCTCTGGTATGACAAGAATGGCATCCATCATGGAACCAAGCTGCTGTATCCATGCTTTCAGTTCAACCACATCGAAGGCTTCCTGTTCATCACCGAATACCTGGTTTACAATTCTGCTCATGTCAAAGAGTACAAGAATACGAAGCATCCAGATCTGCATGTTCCGCCTCGTGTCATCAGTAAGTTATGCATTCGCAAAACCGTTTCCTCCAGCTGACTGAGTTACAGGCGCACTCAACTCTGCTCGCGGCCATCTAAGAGTTCTTCTAGCTAGATGGCTCTGGAATCCGATGGATGATGTGTTGAAAGCCAAATGTCGTTGCAAGGAGAAGACCGTCTTCCAGTACCTCAAGGCACTTACAGATACTGATGGATGGCCCGTCGACCAACAGAGCCGCAAATCTGTCAACGAAGTCTGTGAGGACCTTAAGACCTTCAAAGAACACTTCAGTCTGCCTGCATCTCACAACATCTGCATAAACTGTGGAAGAGACTGGCACTTTGTGGTCGCAAATGCGATCGCCGAGATCCAGGGATACTTTGACGGCATGTGCCTTGATTGTATGGATCACACACAGCCTAAGTTCTTGGACGAGCACACAGATTACTGGAATCATCTCGATCCAGAGGAGTGGGACGCAGAATGCCGTGTCCATCATGGACAGGCTACCTGGTATTCGTCTTTCAGTAAGTCACCAGTAAAACTACTCTCGCAGATACCAGTACTCACAAGTGTAGTGGGACGTGCAGACACCAGAAACGAGCTGCTGTCGCGTGTGAGATCTCAAAAGCGTCGCAACTACTAGTGTAACAGTATTCTACAACTAAGATCTGCAGCCAGGCCTCAGGAGTGTGTCACAGACATGGTGTCTTTGAAGGGTGTCTGAAGGGAAGACTGGTATTAGTGGACCCGAGTAACTCAATATGTAAAATAGCTCAAGAGGGAAAGCAGACAGAACTAGCTATCACCAAGAAATCGTCCCTCTCATCTTATTCTATACCCACCTAGCTTACGTAGTGTGAGTGAATCGAGCGCGCCTTCTTTTTCCGTTCTTCGCTGTCGATGGTTACATCTCCCTTTACTCATTCTATTGTTGTATCATCTACCCTTTGAGCTTGGCTAGCTATCTGACGCCTCTCTTTACCGCAACATCATCGCAAACCCCAACTCTCGTACAGCATCCCTGCAAACGAATAATCCACCCCTCTCTGTGATCGAATTCGTCTTCTTGGATCTTGCCACTCTAAGATCACACACCGAGAGAAAGGCGCAGCCACAAAGTTCTGTCCACCTTTTCGACGACAGCGTCACACCTTGACTGCCTCTAACACCTTCACAACCTAGCTCACAAACGCACAATTCATCTTCTCTTCACCTGCATGACCATCATCCTAGCACGAGGTGGCATTCACAATGGTACTCAACGACAAGGCCAAGCAGACGGCAGAAAAGCAGCTCCAGGCGCTGCAAGAAGAGTTGCAGGCGCTTAGAGAAGACAAAATCGAGGTTGGAGCAGAGAATGAGGAACTCAGGCTCATACATATGCGCCAGGAGGACAGGATCGACCAACTTCGCAAAGACATTGATGGTTTGATAGACGACAACGAGACTCTCCGCGACGACTACGACGAAGTAACAACAGACAACAAGACCCTTCGGGACGAGTATGACGAGGTGAAAGCCATCAACCGCACTCTACACAACAACATTGCAGATCTCAACAACAACGTCTATCAATGGGAGAAATACGCCTTGGAAGAAAGTGATCAACTCACAAAACTGAACGCATACACGGACGAGCTCGAACAGCGCCTGAAAGAATCCAAAGCTCATTCCGGGGACCTCGAGGAGCGCAATGAAGAGCTTGAAGATCGTCTGATTACCGAGAGAATAGAATCTCAGGCTTTAGAGGTTGAGTGTGAGGACCTCGAGCGCAAGAACAAGGCGTTGTGGAGCACTGTCAACTACCTTGATGGATTGTCCGAGGAGGACCAGATCGAGGTGATGAGAATGCGCAAGGGAGTTATCAAACTCAAAAAGCTCTGGGAAGCCGGTGAACTGGATTGACAGCAAAAGGGTGTTGCTTCATGAAATATTGGAAACCAGCAGCAACCACACCTAGAAGATTCGAAAGATATGTGGGCCGACTCGGTGGAGATTGTGGCTCGGTTCTCGTTCGAAGAGTCTTCATGGCTGTGACCTCCATCAGTAAGTCCGTCAACACTTGATGTCTCTATGCCTCCTAACACGACTGTCAGGTTCCGATACGCATGACAAACCGGTGTAACAATTTCATTGGGCGGATGCCTTGTCAACACATCTGATCAGAGTCCGCTTGGTGTTCGAGATCAAAGATTGTGGGTCTTTGAACTTGAGGAGCTGCAGGCCTCCTCCAAAGGAACTCGCCGTGTTACAAGTCAGCAAGCAGAAGCGTAGAAGCATAACTGCAAGGAGGTGGAAGAAACTACCCCGTCCTTTGTCGAGTCAGTCAATCATGTATGCTCAGAGTCACGATGGAGGAAAATTCGGGGAGTAACAAGGAAAGGGGTATCTTCTTCTTCTGCTGGTGCGCACCAATTCTATAGCTTCCAATCATAAATTAACCACGTCTCTCACAGCTCTACAAAACACGCTTGACCTCAAGCTCGTAGTCAGAGCCATCAGTCAAAGCAGTGTAGGTCTTTGCTTCAACCCTCTTCAGCCACTTGTTGCTTTCGTAGCGGCCAGTGAAGATGCTCATCCTTAGTACGGGCTCTTCTTTTGTCTCGGTCTGATCCAATGTCCACATCCAGCGGCCAAAACTCCAGTTCAAAATATATCTCTTTGGTGTTGCAAATTCGGTATCCTCGTCTGCTGGTGTACCGTCGCTGTTTGCAGGTGTTTGTGTTGTACGCAGGACAGCTTTGATACGGTAGACTTCGTCTTTGGGTGCTGTTTTGAGAAGGTTGGCGAGCTTCGTGGTGTCCAGAGATGCGGTAGATGGAGAAGCAGAGGTGAGGGTGACGCTCAAAGCTTCCATCTCCTCGTTGTGATCGTGTTTATGCCCATCCCCATGCTCATGCTTGTGGTCATGGCCATGCTGCTGGTTCAAAGCAACCCAATCTCTAGCCATCCTCTCGTCAATACCGAACAGCAAGTCCTTGCTAATCCAACCCTTGTCACTCTTGATATGCGGCGTGTCCACATCCATATCTCCAAGCTTGTCCAACGTCCTCTCAAACGCCATCTCAGACAGACCTTCCCATTTGTTCAAGACGATCAGATCGGTCTGCTGAGCCTGCAGTTTTGCCGTGTACGAAGTAGATGCATACCCATCCCAGTTTTCCACATCAATCACGCTCACCACGCCATCCAATGCGTATCTCCCCGTCTCCCCTGCCAACCTCTTCAACTCCACCATCAATTTGATCGGCTCTGCACTTCCTGACGTCTCAATAATAACTCTGTTTGGCGAATACGTCTCATCCAATTCTTTCAATGCATCTCCGATTTGTCCAACGTTTGTGCAGCAAATACATGCACCCAGCAATTCGGAGACGCCTGTCATTTCGGCGGCGGATGCGAGTTGGGAGTCGACGTTCAAGTCGCCGATTTCGTTTTTGATGAGGGCGAGTTTGTAGGAGGGGTTTTCGGCGCGGAGTTGAGGCAGGAGGTTTAGGATCATTGTTGTTTTTCCCGAGCCAACGAAGCCGGTTATCACTGTGATGGGGATTTTGGGGGTCGCCATGGTTAAAAAGATGGAGGTGGTAATTGTGGAATCGGGTGTGTGAGTCGGAAAGAATTTGAGGCTGGTAAGGTGACGGATGGCACTTGATCGAGATTGTAGACTAGCTGCCCGGATTGAATGGCACAAACGAAATAATGCTTCTATCTCTCACCAGACTTCAGGATTGAGGTGGGATTTATTTGTGTTTGTCTTGTTTGAACTCTGCGTCATGGAGTAGCTTCTTTCCTTTTTCTAAAAGCGAGCATGTCTGCAGCTTGACTGACAAAGATTCGATAGCTAAAGATGCTTGAGTAGCTATGGACTTTCGGACAAATCTGAAGAGGATATTGCGTTGGCATGAAATACGATGGCTGACGGTGTGACATGTGGCTGACAGCTGTGATGCTGATGGCTGTGCAAGCTCTAGACCACCAACCGCCGTCTGTCCAACCTTGGATGTCCAAAAACAAGGAAATAGACTCTAGGTGCATGCCGCTCGCTTGCCGTTGTACAACGAGCTTCCCCTCGTCTATACGATGGTATAGGAGCGTACTCGAAGTATACAGACTTTTGCAATTGCCGAACGTAGTCTCTCGAGTAGTTAGTTCAAAGTATTCAGAAGCCGTGGGAGTATCCTCACAGGGGTCCATCAATCACTAACAGCTTGCATATCATTCCCACCGATCCGGAGCAGCGCCAAGTGATCAGGTGAAACGACAGAAGCACTGCCACGATTCACGCGATCATAGCGGGGTCCTTCCTGCCCAGCTCGATACGTCACACTGCTCTTCTGCTCTTGTTCATAAGCACACGACCTCCTCCGACTCGTACCTGAAGATCTCCTTTCTCATCATCAATCACACAACACTACTCAAATCAACCAACCGACTCATCAACCATGGACTTTGTCAAGAAATTCGCCGGCGGTAACAGCAACGAGCAGACTGCTCAGCAGGGCAGTGCTCAGCAAGCTCCCACCCAGCAGGGCGAGTCTGGTGGCTTCCTCGGTGGCATCGGCAACAAGCTCAACTCGGCTGCTGGCGGTGGTCCCGAGAGCGAGAAGAACGAGGATTACCTTGACAAGGGTAAGCTCTCAGCCACATCCATCTTTCCTTTATAACCATACTAACACATCCTTAGGTGTCGACTTTGTCCAAGAGAAGTTCCTGGGCCAGGGCCCTCAGGTACTTTTCATTCCTCCCACTTGTGACGCGCCCCATACTGACCATCCTCCAGAACAATGAATCCGCCATCGAGCAGGCCAAGGACGAGCAAATCTCCGACTTCATCCGCAAGCAATGGAAGTCCACCAGTGGCTCCGACTTCCCCATCAAGGACAAGGAGACCAAGTTCTAGAAGAAGAAAGAGGACGACCATCACGACAAGCCTGAGGGCGCCCAAGGCTGGTGCAAGATGGTAAACTGAAATGATACGAAGATCATGACCCACCACAAAGAGACCTGAGGCAATGCGTGTGCAATAAGATGCAACGCTGGTTATGCTATGAATGAAAAACAATATTTCTCTTACCTACACATCAAGACTCCTCAATCTTGCTGTGACTCACCGTTGATGCCGTAGCCTCGTCCTGTTCACGAATCGTGTCGACGAAAGAGCCTTATGGAGATGACAATACGCCTGACGGAAGACTCGAACACAGGGATATCAAGTGCATATACACAGAGAGTAGAGATTTGTACATCGAATCCGAAGTCATGATCCAGGGGCTACAAGACAGTTCAAACTTCAAAAGTAGGAACCGACCTCTCAACAGCGCGCCATCCATCTTTCAACTTGATGCAAGTCATGGAATTCAGCTACAAAAGGTCACAAGTTGTGTTCCAATCACACATTCCTACGAAGGAATTCACTGAATAGCTCATCAACCAGGACACCCTTCATTCTTCTCCAGCGCCCCTAACTATGCCGGCCTTTCGCCCTCGCGTTCGAGCAGTCTTGAATCAGCTCAGCATGGATATTGATGTGTGGCATACGTGGTCGTTGCAGTCCATGTGCGTATACATCAACGCCATCTGCGGACAAAACGACCCTTCTCCACTCGAAATGCTTTTTCTGGAAAGTTTCTTCGCTTGTTGTATCCTCTTCTCGACACTGTAGCTCAATCTTGATTCGAATCTTTGGGCACATCTGAGCTTGTCTGCCATTGAGTTGATTGCAGCAGTAAGGGGTTCTGAAGGGTTCTCCCTGATACTGGAGAACTATTGCCTTCCATATGCGTTCTCCGTTGCTAGCTCCACGTGTGCTAAGGTTTGTAATGTGCCCAGCTGTAAAGATGCACAGTGACTTCGGGGATTAGGAGGGATCCCATTGAGAGTTGTGAAATCCGTAGCTCTCTGTGGGCTTCTCCTACCTTTTAAGATAGTTTTGCATCTCCACAGTGACTATCACGCTCTCAGCCTTCATAGGAGAACTGTGAGAGGACCGTGAGAGGTACAAACCTTAGCATCCGGAATCTCTTCTGGCAGGCAGAGTCTGGCGCCATCTCTTGACCTTCAATACCAGCTAAGTTTTTCAATTGCTTGTATCATTCGTTCGAGATCAGCTTCGTCTTCCAGAGCTTCCACGTCCTCTGCTTCATCATCGACCAGATAGTCGGGAGATTCTCGTTGTCTTCTTGTCCGTCTTCTGAGCTTGTGGCATCTTCGATTGGCCTTTTGAAGTTTCTGATTGAGTGCGGCTCTGCAGCAAGGGCTAGCTCTTCGGTACGCTGGGCTCGTCTCTTGCTTCTGATGAGCATCACCCAGGGTGTGATTCTCGCGACCTGGGGAGAATATATACTCTGTCAAGCAAAGATGATAGTCCACAAGCTTTGAACGTGCCTTACTGAATGACAAAGACCTGCAACTAGCGTAAACTTCATCATCCTTCGTCTTAGCTACTGGACTGACGGGCAGCTGGCAATGACATGATCCATAACGTACACAGCGGGATTTGCACAGTGATTTTATTACCAGATGTAGAAAATGACGAGTGTCAACATGTTTGCGGAACTTAGCCATCCTACAGTAAGATATTGGAACTGAAATGGAGATGTATGTTGGGGATAGGTGAAAGGTCGATCGGCGAGATGGATTGTTCATGTTGAGTAGTGCTGGGTAGAGAGATGCCTAGTAATGCGATGATCTTCTGATGATGAAGATCGAGATTATCGTTCTTCTTCCTGAGAGGAAATAGGATTGTGAAGTAGGTTTGGAAATTAGGTGACCAGAGAAAAAATATCACAAAAAAGTTTGACGAACTGCATGAGAGGTGGCAGTATTCGATAATGCGAATGGAATGATGCCTATTAGATTGTGAATATCTATCACGAAACGTTGTAACGAGCGATTGTTCACAACGTGCAACGACACAGATCCTTGATATGAGAGGTGATCAGCTTCGAAGAGCATTCCACATCTCAAGCGGAATGTGTCAGCCATCGGTCATAGCTAGACATTGAGAAGGGCCAACCAAGAGGTCGAGACATCATGCTTGATACATAAGCACGGCTGACACCGTAAGCGGGACGCACGCATATCGCACATGTTTCTCCTGATCTATGCCTAGGCGAAGTTGACAAATCGAGTGCATCAAAAGGCATCTGAAGAGATGTCGACGACCGGCAGATGATTAAGTGAAGTCGAAACAAGCGCCAGATGTCAGACCCGCCTACATTACCGCTCCTGCCGCCTACCGGGCGCCTCTTACCGCCACTGACAGCGCCCGTACGCGCCGTGTTGCTTGTTTCATTTTCGCCAAGGAGAGCCCAGGGAACGATCAACTGTTCGAAGATAAGGTCCCCGGCACCATGTCAATCGACCGTCAAGGCTTGGTTTGGTGGCTTCATGCATGGACGATTGTGTAGGTTGCTTCCTTCGAAGGCTTGTTCTCCGGACCAGACAGTGTGGGCGTTTCTAGGCTTGTCATTGGCTTCCAGGGGTCCAACTCCTGCGACATGACATCTCGAGGGCTGCTAGGTGACGAAGAAGATGCATAAAACGCGCGTTTATCGTACCGTCACAGGATTCATCAACGAGATTTGATCTGTTGCTACGGTTGCGGTGACATGTACGCTGCGAGCGAAGCAGGAAGAGGAATTAGCAGACTTGCTGGAGAGCTACCCACACGTTCGAACGCCTCTGGGCAGCAAACGGTTCGCACGTGTTCTTGCAAATCCGTAGGCGTCTCGCATGGCTGCTTGATCAATTCGCGAACCCGATGCTGGTGAGCTCAATCACATGCAGATTCGATACACTCCCGAACCTTTCTCCCGTCTGCCGCTACGAGCATACGATCCCTCCTGCAACTCGTGCCGGTCTTTCCGGACGATGGCAAGAAGATTTCGTCCATGACTCCATGGCAGACGACACAGCACCAAGCTTCTGCCGAGCATGCAAGCACGTGGGCTACTGATGGGTAAGTTCTCGGACCGTTCCAACCAGACACACTTTACCTCCAACAGATGGTTCATGCTCCGGCCAGGGACTGCTCGTGTGAACATGTCGTTGTTTAATCTCAGTCTGCGACAAACGAGATGAAAGCTGGAAGCTCAACCAAAGCTATTATCGTTGTCTGCATCGATGTGGATATCAATCTCGAAGGCCAGAAAATTGAACCCGAGCGAGGATGTCACTGAAGCCTAGGGGTTTGACCTGCCGAGCACCAACTCGTTTCCCCTCAGTTTGGCCAGGAGGCCCCCGGGATCACCATATATTAGGCGGAGCTGACCGAGCGTTCGTCCTCCATGCGTTCGCTGTGACAGACGCTCAAAGGCATGACTACCGTATGTGATATAAGAAACGGAAAAGAGGAACGGCATGATGCCATTACCGAGATTCGCAAGACTCGAACGAGTCAATCCCGAGAGCAACAAAGACCAAATCGATAAAAATCGTCGTCGTCGCTCGTGTGGAAGCAAAAAAAAGAAGGAGATGATGTCTCTGGATGAATGATCGGCGCTGCACCAGACCCCACGCCACATGCAGGGCCGAGAAGTCTTTCCGCAAGGTCTGGAAGCCTTCCCGACCAAGGACTCGAGCACGTTGTCGGAACGACGCTTTCTTATTGGTCGACCACAACCTCTGACCTTCAACCTCAAGATTCGATCTTCTCAACTCACTTGGCAGTTGAGGCTTGCCAAAGGCACGGCAATCGTGCTTGTTTTCGTCATTGGCAAAGCTTTTTGGTGCCGGTAATAACTGCTTGTCGACATCATAATCCTTCTCGAAAAACGCGTTCGGAAACGAGGTCTGATGGATGGAAAAGAGCGTGTCGGGATTTGGCGGTGCTGCAAGGCCGGCTTCGATTCAGAAGTTGGATTTGGACTTTGTCGTTAGAATTCAACGCGATTGCCCCACGGTCGCTCTGATGCCCCGAATCTTTCGATGTTTGGCGCTTGTTCGGCCCACCAGACAGACGCTTTGGGCAGCTCAAGCTGGCAAGTGCTCGCGTGTCCACCGGTAGGCGAGCGTTCTGGCGAAGAGAAAAAAAACTGGAGCTCTCGGGTTGAGGGTGCTTGGACATCATCCGCGGCCTGACATGTCTGAGCTGGTTTCCTTCAAATGTAGATCTCCGCCGTACTTTCTCTCTTTCCTTTGACCACTCACGTTCCGCTGTGTTGCACGTTCTGTCCAGGGTTCCGCGTATTCCGCTACCTCACGCAATTCATACCCACCTTCCTTCCCTCAAATACGGCATCGTGCATCCTACTCCAGTCGATTCTTCCACGAGCACCTCGTGCAGCTGCCGCTTCCTGCTACCACTCGACCCGTAACACCCTCAGGCATTGCAAAAGAAAATCTGCCGCCTACCACATCCGTCATCAATCGCCATCTCATAGCTCAAACTATATCTTTTTAAGGGAAGCTGATTGACGCTTCGCCTTCTTCAATACACATCACACAACTGCAGTCCTACAGCTACAGGACAACACCAAAATGTCATCATTACGCGACTACGGTCTCGCGGCCCCTCATGGACCCAACATGGACAGCCACCACGTCGCGACTGAGCAGCTCTACGCCATGAGCCAGAACGAGCAGGGTGTTTTCCAAACCATCCTCAAGCCTGACGACAGTTATGACGAGCACGGCACATACTGGGCCGACATGCCTATCATGAAGAGAATCGCCTTTGTCAACAAAGTCAACAACGCAGAAGCCAAGAAGGAGTGGAACGCGACATGGGCCATGATCAAGAAGGACCCCCTCAGCCCTCTCGGCTACTACATGCGTAACATGGTCATTCCGGGTATGGGTCTGCTCCTCGAGGGTTACGTCCTCTTCTCCATCGGAAACATCAAGCCTCTTCTCCAGGCTGCTTTCCCTGCCTGCTGGAAGCACGAAACCGTTTGCAACGGCACTTGGATCGCTGCTCTCGACTACCTCGAGATTGTCGGTATCATCTGTGGTCAGATCCTTGTCGGTATCATCGGTGACTGGCTGGGTCGTCGTTGGGGCTTGATCCAGGATGCGACCATCATGTTCGTTGGTCTTCTCATGCTCACTGCCTCCTGGGGCGTCACCCAGAACGGCTGGGTCATCTGCTACGTTTGGTCTCTGTTCTTCTACGGTATCGGCGTTGGTGGTGAATATCCCATGACTGCCACTTCCGGTATGGAGAACGCTGTCGGCTCTGGGAAGGTCTCGACGAAGGAGGATCGTCTCCACCGTGGTCGCAAGGTCACTTCAGCCTTCTTGATGCAAGGTTGGGGTCAGTTCCTCAACCAAGTCATTCTGATCATTCTCCTGCTCATCTTCCACGGTTCTGGTAACCCGCCTTACTCCAAGGTCTCCTCTCAGTGGACTTACCGTGTTTCCTTCGCCATCCCCGCCGTTGGAACTCTGTGGCTCGTCTACTTCCGTACCTACAAGATGCGCTCTGCCTCCAAGGTTCTCGCTGCCGCCAAAAAGAAGTCCAACGTCACTGGCTACGATACCCAGTCCTTGAAGCTCACTCTCACCCACTTCGGCCCTCGCCTCATCGCTACTGCTGGTGCCTGGTTTGCCAACGACGTCTTCTTCTACGGTAACAAGCTTTTCCAAGCCGAGTTCATCGCAGTCCTTCTCCCTGGCAACAAGTCTGTCATGGTTGGCTGGCTGTACAACCTGGTCAACGTCGGTGTCTCGCTTTGCGGCTACTACCTCGCTTCTTTCCTGATCGACAACAAGCTCTATGGTCGCAAGTGGATGCAGATCGTTGGTTTCCTGCTTGACTTTATCCTCTTCGTCGTTCCCGCATTCAACTTCAAGTACTACACCAGCACATCCGGAGTCCACGCTTTCCAGGCCATGTACTTCCTGTCTTCTTTCTTCAACCAGTTTGGCCCCAACTCGGTCTCGTTCCTTGTTGCCGCCGAGGTCTTCCCTACTCCCATCCGTGCTACCGCTCACGGTTTCAGTGCCGCTGTCGGAAAGCTCGGTGCTCTTCTTGCCGCTGTCCTCTACAACTACATTGACACTCAGACCAAGTTCTACGTCGTTCCCTGGTTCGGTCTTGGTGGTGCCATCGTCACCTGGCTTTTCCTTCCCGATACCACCGGTCTCGATCTCAAGGAGCAGGAGCGTCGCTGGGCATTCATCCGCGTCGGCAAGGGTGACGAATACCGCGGTGTCGCCATCCACCCCAAGCACTTGTCGGTGTGGGAGCGCTTCCGTGGCATCGGCAAGAACTACGACGCCGAAATTGACTACCAACAGCGCGTCGAGGAGATGCGTCACGAGTGGGAGGAGACCATGGCTTCCAAGGCTGCCGAGAAGGAAAGCAACATGGACCCCGACGTCATCGATGACGAGGACTGGCACAGCGATATCTCAAGCTTCTTCACCCGCACGAAGAACGGTCCCCGTGGTGCTCAGTCTCCTCTCATCTCCCCCATGATTCGCGGCAACGGTGGCAACAACAGCACTTTGCCTTCACCCATGATGCGTGGTATGGAGAAGAGATCACCCATGCCCAGCCCCATGATCCGCGGTCAAGTCAAAGAAGAAGACGAGTCCGATGAGGCCCTGAACGAGAAGAGGTAAAAATGCCTTCTTTTCTCAGCTTCTTTCTTTCTTGTCTTGTGCGGTTTAGCGGGTATACCATAAAATTGGGTTTGGCGTTCTGATGCTTATCTATACATGCCTCTCTCTTCATTGTTGGATATTGATGGTGGAGGGATTGAGAAGATGGAATTATACGAATTTGTAGTTTTGGAATATACACTTTCTTCATGACTTTAATACAAAACAATCACAACCGACTATAAAGACTTTTTGCTGGTGCCATGTCTGATTTAAAGTACTGCGACCCTTGGACTACTCTGACTCCTACATAAGATGCGTTCGTCATAGATATGTAATGATCGTTGAAACAGGTATACCGTGCTCTGCCTTGTGTATAGAATACACACTATACATCCTTGTCCTTTGCGAAGCATTTGCATCGAATCACAGTATTGTTATGACATGACATGTGGTCGGCAAAGTGCCCCTTCTCAAATGACTTGGTATGTATTACGGTTTCGAAACATCTAAAATGAGTAGCACACAGATCACGCAACAGCCAACGTACGCTGTTATTATGAAGCCCGTCGTAGATATCAAGCTATACCTTCCCAGCATCTTCTATAGTGTTTGCAGGATTGTAGACTCTCAAGTTGTGCTTGCATGAACGTTGTAGAATGACATGTGAAGCATGGTGTTTGGGGGGCGACCCTGATACCACTCGTGCCCTATGACGAGCATGAATGTTTTCAAAGAGAGTGCGAAAGGCCAGTAAGGTAATGCATCAGAGCATCGATAACAATGCTCCAGAGTCGAAAAGACCCGTGTCTGGTGTCGCTGCATAGCTATGTACAATACTCGCTCTGTCAAGAGCAACAACCCACGTTATCAGTCATCACCTCTCTCTCAATTCCACAGCAACAGCCGATGATTTATTTACAAACCACAAAACCAATACCAGATCTAGCCTTCAACGCAGCTTTCTTGAGTTCTTGCTCCTCGACATCAGTCCACTTGATGGGCAACTCGTCCCACTTCATAGTCTGAAAGTCACGCTTGTATTGCTGTTGCATCGACTGCAGACGACGCATCTCTGTGGGATCGCCACCACCCGAGTAAACGATGAATGCAGTCTTTGGTGGTAGAGAGTCATAGATGGCTTTGACAGATGCAGTTGTTCTGATCACAGCGTCGGCAAGAGCAGAAGTGCTGATGCCTTGGCCTTCAGAGGCGTTGTTGTCGGCTAGTGTGTTTGCGAGACGAGCTGCTGCGTCGGCAGAGGTGGTGCGGGTCCACCAGCCACGCAAAGCTTCGAGTTCACGGAGGCGTGCCCATATAAAGTCGCAGCCGCCGATGGGGATGTGTTGGCCAGGTGTGTTGGCTTCTTCTGTAGTTTGGGGCCCAGAGAGGACAGTTTGGATGCCAGCGACTACATCTGCGTCACTCTCGCAAGACACGGTGCAAGTGGCTGAAGCGCCGAAACCACGCTTCGGGTCGCCCCAGTCAACGACAGCGCCTGTGCGACCAGTCTTTGCTTGTTCCTTCTGCGGCTCATCCAACATGCCGCCTTCGTCTTTGTCTTCTTCATCCACGCCCACACGACTGAGGCGCTTGAAGATACTTTCGCTGGTGGCTTCGGAAGTGCCCCAGGTCTTGCCCTTCTCGCACTTCTGCTTGACAAGATCGAGACATGCTTTTGCGTCTTCAACACTGTCGTGGCCTTGGGGGCCGCGATTTTGGATTCCACGAGAGAGGTATTTCTGAGTAAGCCACTTGAGAGAGGATTTTTGAGGAGGACCTTTGGGGTGAGGGTATATGAGAGTTGTATCGACGATGAAGGGGAAGGACATGCGAAGTGCGCGGAGATCAGAGTCGAGCGAGTGACCAAGTAGAATGGTGCGAGGCGTCAGGACATCCTTTAGCTTCGCTTGTAACTCGGCAAGCGTTTGCGTGACTGGCTCCATCATTTCCTTTGTGATGCCAGAGTATTGGGTCAGGTAATCTGTTACGGTGCCAGGAGGTTTGACCAGCTCATCGAGCACAACGTTGCCGTCCCAGTCTATGAATGACACACGAGCGAGAGCGAACCTTTCTTCTGACGTGCTGATCATTTCACAGTCGACAGTCAATACATTGCGACCTTGCAGAATGCTGCCTTGCTCAATCTCGTCTGATGGCACGATGGCTTCATCGAGAGATGATATGTCGGGCAAGTTGATCCAGCCATCCTCCTCTGATTGGCAGTGCTTGTGACGTCTTGCCTTCTCGGCTGCACGCTCGGCGTCTGTACGCAAGTAGGCAGGGTGAATAGCATATCCATTGTCCAACATCTCTTCTCTTGTTGCTAGGAAGTCTGTTATGGGGGTTCTTTGATTCTGCCATTTTGCGCCTTCTCTCGGTGGTTTCGGGCCCTTTATTTTCTTCTCGTCCTTTCCCTTGGGTAAGGGCGATGTCAACAGAGCCTGTAGGGGTGAGTGCATGCGATTGAAGTCTCCAGGAGTCTTGACAGGCCAGATGTGAGGGAACATTTCGGCGAAAGGCTGTAACGGAGCGGGTAGCTTTGGCGAGACAAGCTTGACGGGATAGTAGTCATCAGGCGAGATGCTTATCTTCGTCTTCTTAGTTGGAGGTGTGTCTTCGTCGGCGACTTCTGTCTGCTGAAGGGCAGGTTTGGCGAGCGTGTCTTGAGTAGGGTCCAGGTTGATGTTGGCATTGAACATGTCTGCTTCGAGTCCAGGGACCATGAGACAGACGACACGCTCAATGTCCTTCTTGTGACGCACACTAATCCACTGGGGGCCGCCACCATCTGCGAGCAGATACAGGATGAGGTTTTGCAAGTCTGGGAGTTTGACGAAAGACTGCAGACGAGCGTTTGGCGCATGCGTGATTTGAGGGTAGTTTTGGTGGAGGCCCTTCTTTTGGCGTTTGGAGCTACGGTCGACCGTCGTCCATTCGGCGCCATCGTCGCTTGCGCCCTGTGTTGCAGCGGGCGAGTCTGTTGTATTCTTGGTCGAGTCCGGGTCGCTGTCGCCATTGAGTCGCGACAAAGTGGCGCCGGTGCTGAGCAGTTCTCTTCCGTCTTGCTGGTCGAGCTTGCGCTTCTGACCACGACTGTGGCTGTCTCCAGACATGGTTGCGACTTGTCACGGGTGCTTGTCGTGGATGCTGACGTCGAGGCGACTTTTGCGACCAGCTTCTCCAAGAATCGCGAGATGCGACAGATGTCGGCATCTCGGATCTAACCGAACGGGCAAGAGCAGTCTGGTCACTGCACTCCGAAACGGCCGAGCCTCAATCGCCGAACATGAGCGCTTGGCGTGTGACCAGTGCGCCAAAGCGATTATATCGTCTAGACAATCAACTCGTCGCCCGACAGTTCCATGTCTCAGCATAACCCATGAGACTTCTACCGCCCAACTGGGAAGGGATCCATCCCGCCTACCCCAGCAGACCTGCCCCGTACAATGAGTCTGCCCTGACCAAAGCCCCCTTCTGGGCTGGAGGCGCCGGCGCCATTGTCGCTGGTCTCGCCTTGCTCACAAAACGTTCACCAACCCAAGGTCTCAAGACCGCTGCCTGGACCACCATTCTCTTCGGTATCCCTACTGTCGGCATTGAACGCTACGCCGGCCATCTCATCGCCAGACCCTACCTCGAGAGCAAGGGTCTCGATATTCCAAAGTCCAAGATCATCGATCGCCCGTTCAGCATCGATGCTGACAACTACATTCTCCTCGGTGGTCTCATCGGTGTTGGTTGTGCTGCCTCTGTGCGCAAGCCATGGGCCCTTGCCGGCTGGCAACGCTGGCTAGGTGCTTTCAGCTGTGGCGCCTTTGCCGGCTCCGTCTTCAACCAGGCCTACCATTTCAACACCCGCACCTCTATTGCCGAGACCATCTCAAGACAGCAGGCTCAACGTAACATGTGGAGAGAAGATGTCAAGCGTTTTATTGAGCACAAGGCCATCCAAGACGCTGGCCTCCGTCCGGATACCGCACAACAGCCTGGAATGACTTCAATGTCCGACATGCTCAGCAAAATTGGTGGTGCTCAAAACGCAATGATGAAGGAGGCTCATGCTGCTGCCGAAAAGGCCGCCCAGGTTGCTCAAGAGGAGGACATCGATGAGCAAGATCCACAGCCACACTTCAGTGAGATGCGCGAAGGAGAGCGTGTCTTCTTCCCCGAACCAAACTACAAGTGGCAGCCTGGTGCTGCAGCTGTCGAACAGATCGAGTCGCATATTCAGAAGCTAAAAGAGAGACGGTCCCGACTGGCAGACGAAGCATCCATGTTGTTCTACGAACTTGCTTCCAAGCAAAATCAATTGTACATGACCGACAAGGACGACTGGGAGAGGGAGCAGCGTCGTGTCGATGCCGAACTCATGGGACATCTGCATACTCAGACTTACCTCGAGATTTCGCGACTGGATTGGTGCATCGCCGACTCGCAAAAGACAAGGCTGCAACTCAAGGCTCTGGAAAATGGGAAACAATGGTTGCCTCAAAGGGTCGAGAACCAACCAAAACCGCAACATGCTCGCCGCCTGCTCGATGACTTTGACCATGAGAATGAGGTTGCACGTGCTGAGATGGACATGCTCTCACAGCAGGCTGCGGATGCCCTGCGGGATCCAGGACTCGGCGCCATCGATATGAGTACCGGCAAAGTGGTCGAGGACCCCCACTCGCAGATCAAGAAGGATCTGCAAGAGCTGAAGCGCGTCCAGAAGGAATCCGATATGATCCGCGAGGCTATCATCAAGCTCAGAAAAGAAATGGGCGTCGAGAAGAGAGACGATTAATTAGTCTCGCTGTAATTAGGGAACCAAGAACCATATTGTACACTTATCGACCAATTCTTTGTTCTGCAATGTCCTCTTCCGATGGCGCTTTCCTCTAGTCCCATATAGCCCAACGTTTGTCGTTGCCATAGAAGAATCCGATCAGGATCTGGCCAGGGGCTGGCACGGAACACGTCTATGGGCACCTTTAGAATCAGAGCGTAGCAACAAAATCGCTGCACTCTGCTCGAACTACTGGTGGGCATCGGCGAGGCACTCTACGTTCAATCCGCCGATATCACCCTCTTCTGTTCTACTTGTCTTGTCTCAATGAGCACAAAAAGGATCAACCCAAACTCCTTGCTCTTCCCAAGGAATACAAAGGTCCTGGACAACAACAATGCGACAAAACAACAAGACTAGCAGGTATATCCTAGTAACATCACGTCACCAGCCGCATGCAATCACGAACACAAGCCAAGCAAAAAGAACCAAGAGAGCTTGGGGGAAAAACTTCCAAAGTCATAATCGCGACCAACCAAGGCTGAGGATTGAACTCACAACCCCTGGATTCTATTTACACTAGACTTTGTGTTGTTTCCATCGAGTGGTACATGTGAGCCATAGTACCGATCTCTGTCATGAGCAGGATTCTGCTGGAATACGTAGTAAGTGAGGTGATGCTGAGAAGTGAAGGAATGACAAGAGCTTTTCATGAGACAGCTGCATCACAGACCCTGCAGCAAGTTCTTTTATTCTCCTTACACGAGATTGATTCGACATCCTGTTCGGCGCAGTAAAAAGATGTTCTACGAGTGAGACATCTAGTGAGGCAGTAAGGCTTGAAAGCTCCTTCTCAGTGCGCACAGCAATCTCGGCGAGTGCTGCGACTGCCTTTCTAGACAAGACGCGGCTCGCATCAACCGCCTTCGCACTTGCGAGTCTTCGTCTTTTCCACCACTCTGCAACAGACTCACACCGCCTACCCTTCGCTGGATTGCATCTGTTTTCAATCGCCAGCTCACCTACAAGCTATCACTGCTAGTCCCCAATCAATTACAGATGGCCCCAATAAATACCTTATCCCCTCTACAGAGTCTTGGCTCCCGCATTGAGAGTATGGCCATCTTCTACCACTGTACGATGCAACTTGTGCTCACAAATTGCTGGCAGATGCCTATCGCAGTCGCAGATGGACCAAGATCAAAGGAGCAAGACCTGATGTCATCTTCGACAAAGACACTACGTGGTGGACTTACGTACAACCTGAAGAGTATCCTCCAGTGATTGGCTGTGGTACTACGCTCCAAGCGGCCTTGCAAGGCCTTCTTGATCAGCTGCAAGTGGGTCCGCAGCAATGGATGGCCATCGTCCGTAAGCATATGTTCGCGAATCAAGCCACCGATCGCAGCCCAGGAATGACACCACATCCGGGTCTTTCTGTCTACCCATTCGCGCAAGGATCTAGCTCCAACTCTGGCAATTCCTCGTCATTCACTTCAACACTACCCAACCCACTACCGCATAACCCGACGTGTGTTGCTCCACCTGCCGAACGTGGTCCGCTCTTACAAAAGGTACAGCAGTTGTGTAATTCTATACGAGAGACGATCCCGGATGTCACAACCTTCATCCAGCGCCCAATAAGCAGCTCAACAACCTGGGCTGCTCCGGTCAAGCTCCATCAGCAGATGCCCACAATGACCCCCAACTACATGGGACCTCGGCCATCCAACCTCCACACCTCCGCCGGCTTGGTGTCACCCACTGTTCCAAACGACAGAGTAGTTCCAGCGGATATGACCAATCCGGCAGTGTCTCAACCTTTCGTTCAGGGAGCGCTCACTTCAAGCTTCTTGAATCAGACAACTTCGGATCAGATTGGTCAGCCATCTGCCCCCTTCTGCGAAGCGACTCAGATCGAACATGACTTATCTTCATTGCCGGCCCACTATACGTCTGTCAATATTCCACAAGTTGACCAACCCAAACAAGGAGATGAGATGCACGGTGCATCCGGCCAAACACCAAACCCAGGTACTGGAGAACGAGCTCAAAAGCGAACCCAAGTCGAGGAGTACTCTCAAGTAATCAGGGTCGAGCCGCAGTCTAAGGTGATCAAGTTCGAAGATCAGCCTCAAAAATCCGATTCCGAAGAACAGCTCCATGAAATCAAAGCTGAAGAAAGACCCTCGAAGAAGATCAAGATTGAGTACTCAGATTAGCGGCCAAATTGCTGGTCAACAATCTCGAGATGACAGCATCTTTACCAATCGTGCTCGAGTTTGCTAGGTCGAAGAGTCATTCTGTCATGGCGATACACAACCTCAGTTTCATACGGCGGTCGACTTGTATTGCTATTGAGATTCTGTGCCTTGTATCGCTATGGAATCGGAGCATCGGATGGCTTCAAGCTGATGGAGAGGACTGAAAGCTCGCTTCTGTACAAGATTGTCTACGCAGAATGACTTTCATCGTTATATGAATATTTATAACTAGGTAGTCTCCATGGTGTCGCTTCTACCCATGCAGGAACAAATCCAGATACATTTTGCTATATCGTTAATTCTTCTGCTATCCCATTGCAGTGTCTCATCAAGCCTCTTGCTTTAGAGAGTATCAATTCCAAAATACACAAGCCAATGGACGGACATTCACGCTACCCATGTTCTCAGTCGAGTATAACTATATTTAGGCCTCTCTTTGTTCTACATGTCCCGCATTAGACATCAGTAATCGAGACATGAATGTCTAAGACAGTGCTTTTATCCATTGTGTTGCGGCCTTTGTTCAGAGACTGTCTCATATCGGCATCGACGACTTCTAAAATAATCTTCGTTGAGTGTAGAGCAATATAAGAGCTATCCATAACCACAGCAGAACGAAAACACTACCATCACCATCCCTCCTATCCTGCACAACCCTGAACAACAAACTTACCCACCCACCTTAACTTAACGATGTCTTCTTCCACCATGGATAACCCGGTCATCAAAGCCATTCTCTTCATCCTCACTCTCGGCGGAACAATCACCATCAAGCAGCTCCTCCAAGCCATCTTTGAATTCTTCATGCAAAAGTCAGGCGGTAGCGAGTACAGCCGCATGACAAAAAGGACAAATACTACGAATACCGTAATTGAAGAGTTTGGACCTGCTTGGCGTTGGGATTGAGAAGGATTTGGATACTGCTACTAGTGTGACGGTCTGATAGTGTCAAAGGTCATGGGCTGGTCCCTGAGCTGCTGTCTAGGATGAAATGGAAGACTCAATCGGGAGAATCGGGCAGGAGTTCAATAAAGGATATATTGGGATCTGTAAATCTGGGGAAGGATATGTGCTGGGGAAGAATGATGGTGGGATAAGTTTGGGTACTTTGCAGAACTTTGAGTCATCCCTCATTGGATCTTCCACTTATCAGCCTTTAGTTTGGTACTGATGTTGTTCATGTGATTTACCCTCGACCTTCTCATAGCAGCTGCAGCAACTCTGACCCGTCCATCAACCCAATGCTTGTTCATCTCACTCCATAAGTTTCCGCAGCATCAAATCTGGGCGCAATGGTGACTGTGATCTACCCAGTACGCCCTTCTCAAGCACCCGCATCAGACGTAGATCCAGACCCACGATTAGACTCATCAATGAGGACAACCGCAGCGCGTTCACAAGTCCTGACAAGAAGATTGTGGAGGGCGGCTTCGGGATCAGACCCAGCCATTCCAGCTACTCTGTCATTGTTGTTGAACGACTTGTCGATGACCCAAGCTTGGAAGTCAGTTGTGGAGATTTTGGCAATCATGATGTAAGGGTCGCTCTCGTGGGAAGCTTGAAAGAAATAGTTGTCTGGTGAGTTCGTCAGTAAGAGAGACGGCGGATGCGAGGACGATGATTTAGTATGCCGTACCGAGGATTTGCTGACGCAGGTCGGTGAAGTCGGACATCTTGATCTTTCTGGAAATCTGATCTGTGCTGCTGCTAGTTTGCGAATGATGTGCTGTTTTTTTTATATCAGGAAGTTGTTGGGATAGTGGGAAGAGAGAGAGATGCATTGCCAGTCCGAAAATCTTATAGACGTTCTTGATTGCTTGGTCATGAAAGTAGACAGATTCTAGAAGTCAATGGAGAATTCAGAACAGCAGAAGATTGTGTTTGTTACCTCTGAATCTTTCCATTTTTGCGTTCATTTCGATGCTTTATTGTTCTCGCGTGCTTATTTGATAGACTCGAGAGTCTAAGCGGATCAATGTCTCAGTGTGTTCTTAACAAAGACTTCCAAGGGTAACTCTATCTTTTAACAAAGATGAGAAGAGTTTGATATCAACTACCTCAAACTGCTCGAACTTCTTGCGGACAAGTCACAGATACCAGAAGAAGGAGAGAGAGCATTGTGCAAACAATACATTGGAAGAAATTTGTTTTGCGTAAAATTCTTAGTGACGAAAGGACAATGATCATCAAAGACAACAACTTTTGTGCTTGCTCCGCATAGAAACACATCCTTCCTTCCCTTTTACATCGACGATCTTGTAATCAGATACTGGTAATGTTGAGGAGATCCTCAAGGGCCTCCTGAGCAGTGCTACCACTAGCACGCGCGATGGTTGCACGCTGGGGTCCAGCAACGACGTAAGCAGTGTGTGTCTCGAGCTGACCGCGCTTCATGACTGAGACGGTGATGGTGAAGACATCAAACTCGATGAATGATAGTTCGCAGTTGACTGATACACGCTCAGTGATGAAAACATGTGGAGGAAACTCCTATACACGGGTACCACGAATAAGATAATGGAATGTGATAGATGAAAAGCACTTACGGATGATTTTGGCGCGCAGGTCATCGATAGAAGACATGCTGTCTGTTGTGACTGCGTATACAGGCGGAGGATCCGATATTGATACCGAAGAGAATGACAGTTGTGAGTTGTGAATGGCTAGGGAAGGGTGATCTTATGTAGATTCATGCAAGTGAGAAGGGCATGTACGGATTGCAACTTGAACAAAAAAAGGAAGGTGAAACGGCAAGCGAGAGAACATTAGTAGGCATGGACGAAGAGGCGACCCTTCATGAGAATTACTCAAACTACGTTGCAATCGAAACCCAAAGCCGTCAATTGAGGCGTGAAATTCCGCTTTGAAGTAAATGGTATTGCGACCGGACCCGTCAGGCTGCTTCTCCCCTATCAAGCTTCTTTGATCTCTTATTTTCAATTTCACGGCCAAACATTGCAAGTGTGACGCATTGTCAAGCGCGTATAACAAACCATATCCCTCGTCAACCACCTTACTCATGCAAGAAAAGTCTACTTCCAAGCGCCATCGCCTAAACGACTTCAAGACTCCTCACCACCATGTCACTTGCCTTTGCCATTCCAATGTGGCTGCTCTTGACTTATGTGCTGATCGCTTGTGTCTCGCTTACTGACAGAACTGTCCCACTCTGCGTGCGCCAGCCTCCAACACAATTGCGCATTCGCGAGCACCAGGAGCACTACCAGGGGATCTTCTTGCAGGCTGGCATTCACTCAGCATCGCCCATTCCAGTTCTCACACTCGGTTCTAATACATCCTCATACCAATCCACCAACAACACAATAGTGTTTGAGCTGGTAAGACCGGCTGGCAACACCTACCAACACCACACAGATTTCGGATAGCTTGGGTGATCTGCGTCTGGCAACGGGAACTGAAGACTCTGGAGTGGCCCCCAACGATGAGCAGCATAACGACACGAGCAATGGACTAGGCGAAGAGGTATGTCCAGTTGAGATTGACATGCTCGACTGTGATGAGTGTGGTGGACCAGAACAGACTTGGGAGATAGCCCACAACGATTACCACTGCAAAAGTGCAAGTACCCCTGTGACGCATAGCTACCGACAGTGCTGACTAACTCTTCCAGATCGAAGCCGAGTACTGGAGATGGAAAGATTGCTCCTGCCTCAATTGGGACGATCCATCCAATTGTCGCCCATGATGCACATTCGACTCCGGTTCGGACGATGATTCTTCGCAGGATGGCAAAGACTCAGATGATAATTCCCGACATGCCTCCCACTCGAACGACGATACTAGCCATACCACTGATTCGAACGACGATACTTGCCATGACTGTGCCTGCGAGGCCGAAGGTTAGTAAATCCGTGTGGTTTCCCCAGCCGCAAAAACTTCAGCAAAAGTTCAAGAAGCACCATACCGGCAGGTGAAATTATATCAAATAGACCTGGGCACTTTTCTATGCATTACTTCCTCTGCCCGTCACACCAACACAACGATGTAATCGAATTTCCCAAGAGCACTCCATTCATCAAAGGCGAGGGGTCGAACAGTTCGATAGGTCGGCTGGAGATACGTCCAGACGCTGGTCCGGAAAGGCGTGTGTTCAGATCCCGATATTATTTTGCTCTCGAAGAATTTATCAGGTCGGCAAAGAAAGGTTGAAGGAAGGGTTGACGAAAGGATTTTCGGCAGCCCGGACGTGGAATCTGTGGGTGGAAGGAAAATCAGGCATCGAGAAAGAAGACGACTTGTTTTGCTGTGACTGGGAAAGTAATAGACAAATCGTACATCATCGGCTGTTTCCCTGATTGGCGATACACTTACTGCCCCTCAAGAGCTTCAGCATCTTCCAATCTCTGCTGATTGATCAGGTACCATCGATCCCTGCCGATCATGTGAATCAGGATGTTGAGTGGACAAGTGGTCATATCTGCCTCGTACATATGCGTACATTGCTCAGCCCATGACACCATGCTTGGACGAGGCCTTGCACGAAGCGGGTACATCGAGAGGTGAAATGTGACAAGAACAAGGCAGACACAGGCACAACAGCTTCATGAGGTTATCTCTCACAACTGTCGCATTGTCCTCCAAGGCTGAGTTCTGTGACTGTGTGGATATAATCTCCAACGGACGGATTTTGTGCCGAGTGGATGGAATGTTTTTCGAAGGATCGATAGAAGGAACACAGTTACAAGATGTCAGACTGTAGGATAACGCTGCCGAGTACTCCGAGGCCTTTTCTTGACAATGCTATAAGCAGTGCAAAGCAACAAAGTCGCGCGAGACTCTGTGAGCAGTGAGCACAATGGAGGCTATACCAAGATACAACCTCGAAGTTTAGGCGAGGTTTACGACGTACGACGAAGTGTCAAGTGTTCAAAGAGGGCGCTAGTGGCTTGGCCAACCTTTCCCGACCGATCCGCCAGCACCTTCCCGTTCGTGATCTCGGAAAGGTGCAATTAATACTGACCGGCCTTGAATCGTAGAAAAAGAGCCAGGTAGGTGTAGATTATGTTTCTCTTTCTCCTCTCACTTCTCATCTCCCGCATTCGCTTCTTCATCGCTCACACAGCAAGAGACACCACCCAGCGTCGTTTCCAATCTTCCACGAGCCCTGTCACTGCCCGGATCTATCGGCTTCCTACAGAAAAAAGACATTTGACAGCCGACACGACAGAACTGCCATGGCTATCGGATCGGCTGGTTGCGTGCCATACAACCCAGCGCAAAGGACAGCATATGGATATGTGCCTTCGCTGGCTGCTGGCATTGTCTACTGCGTCCTCTTCGGATTGTCGATGATTGCGCACACCTTCCAGGCCATCAAGACGAGAGCACTTTGGAACCTGGTCTTTGCTGTTGGTGCTCTGAGTACGTTCGACCCCTCCCCTTGTCGTCAGCAAAGAGGGTCAAGGCATAAATCGCTACCTCCTCACACGCAATATTCTCCGAGGATGATCTGGCTGTTTCAAAAACACGAGCACTGTGCCGATGCTTCTCCCACTGTCCCTCTCTGCTTATCGGCATGACGTATATTTCACCATTGGACCGATCCGCTGACGGGTTCTTACAGCGGAGGTAATAGGCTGGGCTGCCCGATCCTGGTCAAGCGAATGTGCCTACAATGCAAATGCCTTCCTGATGCAGATCTGCACGCTGATCATCGGTATGATTCTAAAAAGCTGTTGATGCCTTGGCTTTGAGCTGACGACCTGCACAGCACCCACATTCTTCACTGCTGGAATTTATGTCATCCTTGGACGCATGATCGCCATTGCCGGACCCGGAGTCAGCCCCATTGGAGCTGTCTGGTACCTCTGGATCTTCTGTACCGTTGATGTCATCTCTCTTGTCATCCAGGCCGTCGGTGGTGGTTCAGCAGCTGTTGCGTTCAACTCGGAGCCTCAGGGCAACACCAAGATCGGCACCAACATCATGGTTGCTGGTATTGACTTCCAACTGGCTTCGGTTGTCGTTTTCAGCGTTCTCTTCTTTCTGTTCCTCTACAGAGCCTCTGCCAAGCTGAGCCTTCCTGCCTTCAAGAACGACAAGGATATGAAACTGCTTGTGCTCGTCACTTCATTCTCGATCCTTCTTATCATCATGAGAAGCATTTATCGTACGATTGAGCTTGCTGGCGGATGGACTGGACATGTCATCGAGACCGAAAGATACTTTATCGCACTCGATGGCGCACCTATGGCGGCTCTTGTGATCGCCTTCAACATCCTGCATCCTGGTGTCTTGCTCAACCGCATCATCGCTCGCAACGGTGTTCAGATTGCGAAGAAGCCATCGAGACCAACAAGCGAATCAAGCAAGCATGACATTCCCATGTCGGACTTATCTGCTTGATGCTTTGACAATACCGACTCACACGTTACACATGACTTTTCTATCATACCCCTTTTCTTTCGCACACGGCAAGATACTCCATAATGCTTTTAATCTCCCGGGAACGCGGACGGATAGACTGAGCAAGCGGCAATGGCCCAGTGGGCTCGGCATGATGGCTGGACGACCTTCAAATCCTTGTTGCTAGCCAGGCCGGTTCCTCACAATGATACTCTTTCTACAAACCAACATTCTATCTTCACATGTCATTTCCATAGCCCCGAACCTCAAGCAGATCATTTCCATAGCTCCGAACCTCAAGCAGATCATTCTGAATGGATGTTTGCTACGTGACCGTTGTTTTACACTCAGAGATGTGTTATATATTCGAAAGTCTATGCAAAATGGTATCCTGAAGAAGAATAGTAGAAACGTCTTGCAAACCGTCCATGCCCACCAAATGCTCATGTCAAATGCATGCTTCTTTGCGCCCCAAGAAAACTCCCGCTATGAACACGATTGCGCATGTCTCTTTTTCAATCATCGGCCTCGAGCATGCTCAAGACATCAATCTCGGTCTTGATGATCCTCTCAAATTCTTCTCTGCCCATGCCCACGCTTCTGGCAAGACGGAACATGCTCTTCATTTCGGTACTGATGAATTGCTTCACGCCAATCTCTGCTCTTGTCATGTCCTCGGCACCACGTTCGAGAACGTCTACGCTGCTGCCCGGAGATGTAGGTCTCGGTGCTTCCAGCTCTTGTTTTTGTGATTGGAGTGTCTTGTTGAATTCGTTGTTCTCGGCTGCGTACATGGGGGGAGCGGGGTTGGTGTTGGGTTCTCCTGCCGTCTTTTTCGTACTGAGCTCACCACCGCGCAGAGTCGAGTTTGCGGTTTCGGGATGCTCTTCATCGGGGTCATGCTCGTCGAGGGCGGGCTGGACTTCAGCGGCGTAGCGGGCAAAGTACTCGAGTTCATCGTTGGTGGGGGCGAGATTCGACGAAGTGCTGGTGCCAGGCGCGGGGCTAGCGCGTTTGGCAGGTGTTCGAGCGGGAGTTCTGTTGTTGGGCGTTCTGTCGTAGCTGGCCCAGTAGTCGTCATCGTCATCATCCTGGTCTTCGGCCGTTGCTTGTTGAGGAATGGTTGTTGAAGGGGCGTTCGGGTGCGACTTTGATTCGAAGACATCGTTTGCTGCGTCGATGGAATCGGACCATTGGGCAACGTCTTCGCTGAGGTCCTCGAGGGCGCGCAATTCTGCTAGCCTCCAGCCAGTTGTGCCACCGACTTGCCCACCTTCGGCATCGTTCTCGCACCACATGTACACAGGCAATAGTCCAAACTCTTCGACTTGCAAGCAGCACTGCAATGTTTCCTCATCTACCCTTCTGTAGCCAATCTTGTCAATGTCCTCGAGTTCGAGCTCGCCAGATACGGGATGGGCTTCCAGTTGCAGGTTTTCAGCTTTGGCGCCGAGTTTCGAAGAGCGGGATGACGACCAGGAGAGTAGGTTTAGCCAGCCGCCTTGGCCTGAGGAAGCGTTGGCAGCGAGGAGGTTGACTCGTTGACGTAGGATGGGCGAGAGCAGAGGTAGCAGCGCTGGCGGAGGTCGCGGGGACATGAAGGCCGTGGGTAGACATGCCAGGAGCGGTGGGAACAAGGTCCGCGGTTCGGGAGGTGTGACGATGGTCGACATGGTCAACGAGTGTGAGCTTTGGAGTGTCGAGGTAGAAGAGGAAGTTGTTGGCAGGAAGCTAGGGAGACGCAGATTGTAGATACAGGGTAGCGACGGCCCGACTTTCTTCTCTGCCCGAGGACCAGTGGACGGGTCAGGACGCAGCGATGGTTGCTTGCTTGCTTGTCCGAAGTCCCAAGCCGGTCGTCCGAACATGTGCTCCGCTGCTTCTCCACCACAATCCAATTCTGCCCCACTTCCCGCGATACCGTCACTTTCCGTGTCATTCGAGTCCGGATGACTCCCAACCTCTCTTATACCGCTTCTCATCTGGTCATCTTATCAGCTGCACATCGACGGCAGTGTGTAGAGACGAACACTTCGCCGAGGACAAGCTTGACCATGGCATTGATACACAGTGTGGATATCACTATCAAATCGGCTCCCAGATGGTCGTTCGCCGAATCAGATCCAACGTCTGCTCGGGGATACTCAACCAAGGACAATGACTAGCCTCCAGATACTCGATCGTAAATTTCCCCCCAGGTTGACTCGCCATGGCCACTTGCGCCTGCTTCGGTATAAAATTGTCGCGTGTGCAGACAATGTACGTCGAATCAATGTCCTTCCACGCAGCATAAGTCTGCTTGCTCTCGAAGCTTCCTTTCGCCTGCAGATCCAACTGCCCACTCAATCCCTCCGCCTTCTCGCTGTCCAAATCATTGTAGAAGACATAGCTTGGGTTGACGGCTCGCCATTGTTTCGGGTTCACCGACTGCCACCAGGGTAACGCTGTGTTATTGAAAGCATCCATCAGACTGACTCCCGTCTCGAGCGCAAACGCGGCCATGTAGATCATTCGTATCACGCCGCCGCCTCTAGATACTTCCTGCTTGGAGTATCCTTGGACTGCTGCGCTGCCTACCATACCGCCGTACGAGTGCATGAGTACCACTATTTCGTGGCCTTGGAACACCTCCTCGGCAATAGCTCTGCGGACGATGTAAACGTCATCGTAGAAACTGTCGCATGTCCCACCGATAGATGGAAGGCAGGGTGCTATGACAGGGAAGCGTGTCCTCCGGAGACCTTCCAGGAGGCTTGCGTAGAGATGAGGCTTGTGCCATGCTCCCGTCACGAAGATAATGGTCGGCTTCGAGTTCATGTCTGTGCCAAACATGATTTGGTCGATATGCATGGTTGCGTGTGATATTCAAGTCCAACGCAAGGGTCAATCTTTTCTGGTGTTGGTCGTCGAAGGTTAATGATGATGATGATGATGATGATAGACACAAGAAAATAGAGGAGCTTTGGGGAAATGGCAAATTGAGCCAGAAGACCGAGCGGCGCGAAGGCATCCTCAGCTCGCTACTTATAGTCGAATCGGTATAGAGCGCAGATACGGCTCCGATACCTGCTTTTCACTAGCTATTTAGAGTTCATGTCAAGTCTGTGGCTGGCCGCTGACATTGAGGGGTCCTTGCAGGATCACCAAGCTATCTTGGATCAGCGCATCAAAGGTCTTTGTTCTTGTGTCCTCAACAGCTCGATTCTTGTGGACTGTCACAGCTTCGTTGTGAGTGGCGAACCTAGCTTCCTCAACAGCTTGTGGTTCTGCGGGCACGAAAATAGCTAAAGTCGACCTTTTCTGGTGGTGTAAAGAAGAGGTCACACAACTCATGAAGCTTGCTTTGCTTACGCAACATCGGAGAGCTGTTTGACGATGCTGATCGACACGGAACCCTGCAGACGTTCCCACCTCGTAAACACCAACCGATAGCCCCCACTCTAGAAACCATGTCCATGTGTTCATCGCATCTGATTTGACAGTAAGATCTGGCACAGCTGCACGATAACGGGGCAAAAATTCGTCGACGACAAAGAAGCAATCACTTGACCGCAGTAAACTCCGTCGAAGGAGTTTCGAGGGATGGTACAGGTACCACTGGCGCCACACATCATCTAGTGACCTAGCCCTTTGGCTCTTGCCTGCTCAACATATGTCCAGTATCTTCTCGCGCTATTCTCGCGGAGCCGACGACCGAAGGGAATGACAAGAAACATGGTGCTGTTCAGCACGAATGCTATTACAGCTGCAGTGATAAAGGTGTTCTGTGTGCCCATACCGTCGATCCACGGATTTATGCCGTAATTGATGGCGAAACTTGAGTCCTTGTGTTAGCGTCTTGCCTATACGTGTGAAACGATGGATACTTACCTCAAAGTATTCCGGATGAGTATAATGGTCGTGATCAGTTCACCGCTCAAGTCCCTATATGCACTCGTCGCATACTGGATAGCTGTCGATAGGCAGAGTGTGCTGGAGATGGCTAGGCAAGCTTGAGCAAAGACCAGCCCGAACCAATGTACATGGTGTTGAGACCCGACTCCCCACAAGATCAGCGCGAACGGCACAACGACGGCCGAGGCCAGAAAGAGCCATAGAATGTCCTCAGGCTCAGAGATACCACCTCTACGGCGAGCCAGTCTGATAACAAGCTGTGGGCCTGCAAGCGTTACCCAGAGCGAACCTAGTACCATGCCCACCACGGCCGCAAAGTAAGCAAAACCTACTGCGTCACTGGAAAAGTGATAGTGGCTGTTTGTGTAGATGACGCTGGCTGTGGCGTTCAAGATGCCGGGATAGACTAATCCTTGGAGTCCGTACATGAATCCGGCCCAGACCACCACTGGAAAGGTGAAGAATTTGAAAGGCGCCCACATGATGTCTAGCATGCGGTTCGGTCGTTTTTTGTCAACGACGCTAAGCTTCTGCCAGTACGTCTTTCGTGGGTATGCGACTTGTCCTAGCTCCGCAGCTGCCACGTCTATAGAACGCTGATCTTCGAGTGTTTTCTTGTCGTACGAGAAAGTAGGATCGCTGACTTGAACACCATCCTTGGCAGTGACCTTCTCAGAAGTAGATAGGTCAGGCTCGTGAGCCACTTCGAGACTAGCCTGCGAGCTGGACAACGACGATGTTGTTGTGCGCCTGTCGTAGTTCGTTTCTTCCATAAACAATAGGCAAAAAACGAAAGCAATCCCGATACCTATAGCGCACCACCACTGTCTGTCGTCAGCTTTGTGTATCGGAAAGACTGCCTGGGCAGATCACGAACCAGGGTCCATTCCCACCCCATGCCACTGTTGATGAAAGCACTAAACACTGGAGCTAGTTTTCCAGACGCGCCAAGAGAAACACCGTATAAGGCGATATAGAGGGGTCGCTCGTGGGCAAACCACTATAGCTTGTCAGTCAAGGGTCCTCCGTGCGACCATGATGTCAACCACACTTACAATGTCGGTCATGCTGATTTCACAAAGACTCTCGACCGGTCCTCCAAAGAACCCCTGCCATAATTAGTACAACAATGCCATATCTTGCCGAAGATGATAGATTACCTGGATGATTCTAATTGCCAGATAGGTTCCAGAAGATCGACACATCGGTGCAACCGCCAAAACCACAACTGAGGCGGCCGAAGAGATCATATACACCGGTCGCTTGCCATACTGTAGCGCAACTGCTTGCCAAAAGATCGTCGACCATCCGTAAAGAAGAAACATAACACCAGTGCCTCTGTTGATCGTCGTGATGGATATGCCGGTAGAGGTGGAGATGGGTTTTGCCACGGAGTATACGGCAGCGCTGGGAAATACCAACATGACTGTATAGATGACCATACAGGCAGTGTGCAACAACTTTCGCTTCTTTGTCCAGTTGAGGGGGTCTTCCGGATCATCTACCACAGAGTCAGTCATCGTCCAAAGGAAGTCATGATTTCACCTGCTGACCGGATGGTGTTGGCACAAGAACGATGTCGCCATGGCCTTTGGAGTGCTTAACGTTGAGTTCTCCATTGGTATCGATGAGCCTGACCGTGCCAGGCGCAACTTCTTCACCATGAACGTTATTAGACATCTCGATTGTCAAACTCGAGCGGTTCTGAGAAGGAAACAAAATCGAAAAGGCCAATCAACCTCTTCATATCTATTATATCTCATACTTTGGATGAACAAACGACCTACCTACATGGATGCCTATCGTGTCTTGATGCGGACATGCCGGCTTCCTGAGCAAGATAGGCCTACTACAGATATGCAGCTGCCAAGAGATATCGACACAACGGCATCCGATAACACCTGTATCTGCACAATCTTACCGACTGTCCATGAGCTGCAGAGAGGTTGAAGTCCTCGTTCAATCCGTAAGAAGTTGAACGCCGACGCCAAGATCCGGACCCACTCATTCTCCAACCTCCCCCTCTCTTCTCTCATTCGATCAACACTCTTATCTTCTCGCTATCGATTGACGTCTTGTAGTAGAGTTGGCCGTGCGAAGGCCTATCATGAGACGGTTATCTGATACGTATACCTCGGGATTCGAGTGGAGTAGCCTCCATCGGCCAAGCTACCGCATCAACTTGCCTAAAATGGACGTCCAGCCGGTAGTGCAGTACAGGTGATCAGTTATCTTTTCACTCTTCACTCTTTCTTCTACTTTCCGAGCACTCGAAAGACATCTACCTAGCTTTCATCACACCACCAAATCAACACATAATACAAGATGCCTGCAGCAAAAGACTGGGAAAGAAAGGCTCAAATCTGCCGTGACATTCTCGAGAACTCAATTCCGAAACAATGGCTTCTTCCTGCAGATAAGCTTCCGACGAAGCAGCAGCATAATGTTACCAACGTTCCTTATACATGTGGCATCCTCTCCGCTGAAGAGCTTGAAATGACTGAACAGACCGCCGCTGGACTCCTGAGCAAGTACCAGTCCGGTGCATGGAAGGTCGAGGATGTTACCGTTGCATTCCTCAAACGGGCCACGATTGGTCAACAGCTCGTAAGTTCACTAGTCGTCTGAGCAAAACATACCGTGGTCTGACAGCACACAGCTCAACTTTGTTACCGAGTTTCTCACAGAGGAAGCATTGGCGACAGCAAAATCTCTCGATAAGCATTTCGAGACCACAGGCAAACTCATCGGTCCGCTCCACGGTGTGCCTATCAGCGTCAAAGAACATGTCTCCTATGGGGGCAAGATCACGAACGCTGGGTTCGTGAGTCAGATCGACAACATAGCCAAGGAAGACGCTCTGCTTGTCAAACTACTCAAGAAGGCAGGTGCAGTCATCACAGTACGGACCAATCAGCCGCAATCCTTGATGCATTTGGACTGTGAGAATAACATCACTGGAGCAACATTGAACCCTTATCATCTCAAGTTGTCCCCCGGTGGGTCATCTGGCGGAGAAGGAGCGTCGATGGGCTTCAAATGTGCTGTTATTGGTGTTGGCACGGACATCGGTGGAAGCATTCGTGCTCCTGCTGCATTCAACAACTCCTACGGACTCAGACCCACCACTCATCGCAATCCTTATATGGGTCTTCACGGCGTGCTCGGCGGGCAGGAGAGTATCAAAGGTGTGATCGGTCCTCTTGGTCAGAGTATCGATGATCTATGGCTGTTCCAAAAGACGTTGATCGACCAAAATCCTCATGATATCGACACATCTTTGATTCCATTGCCATGGAGGGGAGAGCTGGATACTCCTAAAGACATCACTGTCGGTATCATGATGACTGACGGAGTAGTCAAACCTCATCCTCCTATTCTCCGCGCGCTCGAGACTGCCAAGTCGAAGCTTCAAGCTGCAGGTGTCAAAGTTGTCGAGTGGGAAAACTTCAAGCACGACCATGCGTGGGACATTGTGTCAGCCCTCTACTTCCCCGACGGAGGCAAACGCGTTGAAGATGCTCTTGCAGCTTCTGGCGAACCAATGCTGCCTCTTACACGCCATGCTTTGAACTACTCCAAAGCAATCTCTATCTCGGAGAACTGGGAGCTCAACGTGATGCGCGAAAACTACAGGCGCGAGTATCATGCTTTGATGAAGGAGAGAGGTGTAGATGTCATCTTGTGTCCTGCATATGTAGGCGCAGGTGTTAAACAACACGGTGCAAAGTACTGGGGCTACACAAGCTTGTGGAACATTCTCGATCAACCAGCTGCAGTGTTCCCCACAGGCATGACTGTCGACAAGAACGTAGATGTTATAGAGGAGAACTATGCCCCCTTGAACGAGAAGGACAAGGAGGAACATGAAGCTTGTAAGTCTGATCAATTTCCGATACCTGAAGCGAATGCTAACATGATATCTCAGATGACCCTGAGCTGTTCGATGGTGTTCCAATCACTCTTCAGCTTGCGGGCAAGCACTACCATGATGAGGATGTTTTGAGGGCAGCGAAGCTGATTGAAAGTGTCATCAGAAGCTAAATGCTGTCGTTGAACATATCTGAAATGATATTCCAATTTGAACATCGTTTAGATTCCATAGCATCGAAGCGAACGATTCTTTATCAACTTTTGCTTGAAATTATATTGAAACGCTATCTTGTGGAGTCTTTCTTGCCTTCGCGCAACTCTCGCGGGCACCTTCCTTGCTCTTCGAGGTCGCAGATACAGTGCTAGACCTTGTCGGTCGTGGGCGTTCGTACCTCCAAGCTCCATTTCGTATAGACAGCCCCACAACACAGACCCCTGCCCAAGTAGCTTTCGGCTGCCCGTTGAACTTACAGTACTTGACATCGTCTCCACTCTACCTCTCCCATCATCAAAGATACCTCAATCCTCTTCCAAATAACTCCTCCAAAAATGCCTGCAGCTGCAAACAGCGGACCTGTCACTCGCCGACAGAGCAAGAGGAAATCCACTGCGATCACAGAAGACTCTGCCGAGTCCGCAGAATCTGTAGCGAAGCGTGTCAAAACCGAAGCCGCGACACAAGATCAATCGCAAATCGAGGGCGAACCTGGCAATGCTGATGAATTCGAAACCGTTGTTGCCGAGATGATTATGAACAACATCAACAACGAGGATGGTTTGTCGCCATCATCAGAAGAGGAGCCAGAGATACCCGCCAGACCGGCCACCGTCGGAGAACTTCTGAATCAATATCTGCTCGAACGTACGCAAACTATCAACGGCATCTCGCAACAGTTCAACCAGCAGTTCTCCGATGAGGCAATGTCGAGATTCGGCTGGACCAAGGAAGGCGAAGTGGTTGAGTGGCCTAGTGATGGTGTTCCAGCCCTTCTGCCTGAATGGCAGAGAAGCTATGCCCTCAAACGGGACATTGAGGTTTTCAAGGGATATAGCAGCTACAAGGCGAAGGAGGCCAAACATGCTCTGCAAGCTGTCAGAGCCCTCGAGCAATGCAAGCGTGCAAAGGACCGAGTCATCGGTGACGAAGCATTTATCAAGAAGTGGCAGCTGAGATGGCAAAGGGAGATTTTGGCGCAGTCCGAGCTCATGTTCAATTCGATATTGAAGCCTCTTCAGAGCCACAAAAGGACTTTGGAGGTGACGGGACAGAACTTGAGTAATGAGATCACTGGGTTCGCAAGGCGTCAGACTATGTAAATACCAAAACTCACTCAACGCTCGAAGGCTTTCGACGCAAAGGAGACTACCGGAGAGGATGGATTCAAAAGATCTGTACGTTCGAGTCAGCCATACATCTGGCCAGCAATCGACGTGACTACTCCGACGGTCAATCTATATACATGTTTGTAATGAGCATGAGCTATCATCTCCATATGCCAACCACGAACTCAATCAATTGCCCATCTTTAGCATCCATGGTCCTAGCAAAGCGTATATTCAGCGCTGTCTCGCTCCGCATGTACTATTGAGTCAACAAATCGGGCTTGTGATTCGTAGAAGGTGCTGAGCAACGACCAGCGGATGGAAAAAGACATTGGGACAAACAAGCGTTCCTTGTGGATGTGAACTATCGGCTAATCTGCCTTGAGAAAGAGGTGTTATTTATTTACAAAATACTATCTAGCACGCATACCACAATGTTCAACCAATAACATCGGCAAGCGGAGGGACAACAGGAATGGTGACATTCTGAATCTTCCAAATCTTGCCATTGTCGTTGGTGACAGGGTTGGTGTTGGTAGCATTGTTTGACTGGTAGAGAGTGCTACCAAAGTTCTTGTCGGCGCCAGACAGCTTGATGGTGATATCCTTCCAGTATTGAACATCAGTCGGAGGCGTACATGACTGACACTCCACTGCAGTATTGACCATTGTCATGGTCGGCGAGGTCTTGTTGTACTCGGCGTACAGCGCTCCCGTGCGTGCATTGCGAGCAGTCTGGTACCAGCGTCCGGTCTGCTGGTTGACCAGGGTGTAATTGAAAGTGATTCCGTCTTCAGGAGTTGCAGCTAGCATACGCTCTTCACCGACATACTGATTCCACTTATTCAGTTTCGTGTCCCATCCATAGACTTCTGATGAGATGCACCTGTGGCCATTGATTAGTGCTCTGCCCGGTCTTAAAATTTGTGAATCTGCATACCATAATGAGTCTGCCTTCGCTCCCTTGCATTCACTCTCGCCATGACTGTAGGAACCGACAATGCCCTGTACCAAGTCTCCATTCTCGGTCTCGTTATTGATTCCGATCCAGTTGTAAAGGCCACCGACTTGAGTCTTGGGCATCTGTCCGGGATAGATCGTGGCAACAACGCTCGTAATCTCAATACCGTCGGCAGTAGGTCCAAGACCTATGAGAGGGCCCCAGGTAATCTCATCCTGGTCGATACGCTTAGAAAGAAAGCCTTTGGGAGCAGCGGCCGCCAGCGACAGAAACGACGAAAGAGCGATCAGGATTTTGTACTGCATGGTTGTGAAATGAGTGTGATGGACCAGCCCAAAGGAGTGTGTGTTGGGTTTGGAAGGAGCGACCAGGCTGGAAGAAAACCAGAGTTGCACAAGCCTAGGGCTTTATTGTCGGTGGAGAGAAGGCTGTGTCTAGTCATGACGGAGACGTGCTACACATGATTACAGTCAGGCACGCGTCAACACTCAAAATCTTGCGAGCCAAGGTGTTTCTCGAATGTTTGAGATTGAGAAGTGACAACAGCCCAAGCGCAAAGTCTCCAGGTGCGATCGACAAAGGGCTTCGCCGACACCTCTGTGTACGAGAGATGCCGCGTGTCAACCAATCTTACCCTTGCACAGTGCTTGTCAGATCTACTATGGTACATTCATTCGTCATACTAGCTCAAGAATCTCGCTTTGTCAAGTTGTTAAACCGAGTCAAGACGGTCGTGTTGAAACGCGACAGAAAATCCAGCTTGGCCGCCGAGTCAAACACGCGATTGAAGTAGAGATCGTGATTTTGGACAGCGACGACCTCAGGCCACCTTCAGCAGGGTCTGAGGTCTTTATGTAAGACGGCAGCAGAATCTGTGTCGGCTGAAGAGCTGTTATGGCTACCTAGGCATGTTTTGTTGTGGTGTCTGGCGAAATTGGTCGGAGAAGCAAACCCCGGCTCGGAACTCACACGTGTCGCTCTTCGCGTGACGCACGCCTTCCCTTCCATGAACCAATACATTTGACGGTTACACCTGCGAAAACTAACCGCAAACTTCTAATCTCAATACTGTACATAGGCGGTCGCATGGTACCAGGGCTATTTTGGCTTCGTCTCGACTTCCAAATCACGTTTTCATGCCTTGACCATGTCCCTGATCTTTTGGCCATAATACATTGTCTCAGCACCTCCCGCCAGAGCCCTTTGCAACTGAGGGAACGGCAGATGCTTCAAAAACCAAGGCTCCTTGATCTTCTCGAGTTGCATGCCCGCCTCTGCATCACTGACTTCTTTCTGAGCCTCGATACCAACCACTGAGCAAGGGAAATCTGGGACTGTGGCAGCAGGTCTTCCAACTCCAATCATGTCGCAGCCCTTCGATATCAATGCTGAGTTCATACCAGCTCGTGTGCGGAAGCCGCCTGTGAGCATGAGTTGAAGTGTAGGATGTCTTTCGCGGACCGCGAGGGCGAAGTCGAGGAAGAAGGCCTCTCGTTTTTGTGTTCGTTCTGACTTGGCTGGAGCCTCATCACCGCCAATCATCTACGTTTGTCAGTCCTCAGTTCGGTCGGGATGATCAAATGTGCTTACTCTAGGGTTCTCATATGATCCTCCACTGATCTCGAGGAAATCAACGCCTTCAGCGACAAGCACATCGACTTGTCTCAACACTGCATCAGATCCAGCATCGTGTTGTTGATCCGACGAGTTCATCTTCACACTGACGCTGAACGTCGCTCCCACAACTTCTCGGATGGCTCTGATGATCTCTACGATGATCCTCGCCCTCTTCTCTGGCGTGCCTCCGTAGTCATCAGTCCTAGTGTTTGACTTAGGCGATAGAAAGTCGCTGAGTAGATATCCATGTGCCGCATGAATGGTAACGCCATCGAAGCCGGTCTGCTGAGCAAACTTCGCAGCATCCACGAATTGGTTGATGACTGTCTGAACCTGAATAATGGACATCTCGGCCGGGGTTCCGAACAGCAACTTCACTATCGTTTTGACGACTATGCTTTCACCGAAGTTGATAGGTACGGCGCTAGGTGCGACATTCTTCTCCAAGAAACCGCGTGATCCTGCACCGGCTGGTGATTGACGTCCTGGGTGGTTGATCTGCATGAGAGCGAGTGCTCCCTGAGCTTTAATACCGCTGGCAATCTTGTGCCATTTCTCAATCTCTGCAGAACTTTTGTTCTGGATAGCAGTGTCTTGCGGCGAGCCCATGTATTTCTCATCGACCATGACATTGCCTGGGTTTCGATTAGTTTGATTATGTACCAACACTGAAGCGGCTTACCAGTCATGATTGCCCCCCAACCACCCTGTCCCCATCTTTCGTATACTCTCACCAGATCTGAACTGGCTTGACCGTTCTTTGCAAGTTGCTCAGCCATGGCTGCTTTGACTAGCCTATTCGACAAGACCAGCCCCGAAGGCAAAGTCAATGGGGTTGCGACTTCTCCGAGTTGATTCATGATGACTGCAGGAATACTGTCGGTGGTGTATGAGGATATCCCATCTCCAAGATTGAGGCCATCGAACTCCTTATCTCATTGTTCGCTTAACGGGTAATTGAATGTTGACAAACCACTCGTTCTAGAAGCCTCGCAAGAGTTACGATTTTAGGTCTAGCGTGTCTTGTATGCTTTGAAATTGACTTATACTCGGACGAATTGTTGACCCGATTCTGCTTACGAGACTCGTCAATTGAGATCAGGTATGCCATCTACAGTATTTGTGAAGCGGTAGGTGAATGAACGTGCAAGAAGTAAGGATATCATTAAGAGTCAAAGGTGTGGTTGGGCTGTTTCTCCATTAATCATCCTACGCAACTGAATCTGCTTAGAGCTATGGTCCCCGGAGCGATGGTTGTCCCACCTTACCACGGGATTTCCTTGCCATCATAATCAAACATCATCTCATCCGTCTTGGGCACCTTGATGTTGAGGAATTTGCCATTCTGTTCCTTGCCAGTCTCCAATATGAGCTTCTTGACTGCAGCAACACCCTGCTCAATGCTCAGATCTGCATGTGCAGTGCCCATATCTGTTTTGATCCACTGTAAAGTGTCGTCAGTCCAAGAATCTTGTATGCATGTCTCTGGACTACTTACACCAGGAGAAATGGAAACGATGGTAAAGCCAGCCTCAGCGTACTGATGTGCCCATCTCACGGTGAGCATGTTGAGCGCAGTCTTGGAGATGTTGTACGCATCAGATGGCATTGACACGACATGAGGGGCATACGCAAAGGAGCCGAGTCCCGAAGATCTGATGAACCTCGTTAGCTTTCTCAACAAGTGCGGCTGTTGGTCAAGTACATACACGTTGATGATCTTCTTCTGTGTGCCTTGCTCAAGCAATGGAAAGAATGCAGCAGTCACTCTCTGTACGCCAACTACATTGACATCGAGAATCTGTGTCAGTTGGTCAAGCTCCATGTCTTTGATCAATCCCTTGGTTTCACCGCTGATCCCGGCATTGTTGACGAGGACATCAAGCGACTGGCCATTCAACTTGGCTCTCACGGCCTCGACAGCGTGTTGAACGCTGGCGGTGTTGTCGACAGAGGCAGATACAGGATAAAGACGATCGGGATATTTCTGCGAGAGTTGTTTGATAGCATCGGTTTCAGCGTTGCGAGCGACTGCGAAAACTTTGGAGACCTCAGAGGTTGGCAGTTCGAGCAGTTGTTTGGTAAGCTCGAGTCCAATGCCTCGGGACGCACCGGTGATGAGGTAGGTTGCCATTGTTTGTTGATTGAGGTCAACTAACAGTTATGAAGTGAGATTCAGTAGAGCCGGTGTCTTCTTGGGAGAATGTCTTCCTCGGTTCATCTGCATTACAGCTTCTTATATCTCCTTGCCCAACGGACATAGGCAGTAAGCACGTCCGGAGGAAGGAGCGCGATCCTGGTGTTCCTCCGCACCCGGTCGCGATTTATCAGCCCATCCCAGATCATTGGCAATGCAGCATACCTTGGCTTGGTCATGAGACTCTTGCAGTCCAAAAACGAGAGCGTAGGAATATAGATTGATTCATTGGTTGAGACTGTGGTCTTGAAATAGCATTCGAGATAGCATCTAGAAGATTAACGATCATCACAAGCTACTTTAGCCGAAGCTCGTGCGTCAGGCACAAAGTTTGGCTGCCCGAGCTAATAGAGCGGGCTCTTATTGCCTTGCCTATCTTCTGAGACAACTCACACCATTGGATTTTTCTGGAAGCAACGACTATACAAGCATGGGGTCTGTTGCAGGTCGACATCTCAGGCATTTTCACCTCAATTTTGCACGCATACTGGTACTGAGGCCTGAGGCGCTAATGTCATCTAGCAGTCAAAGCTTCTCTGAGAATCCTTCTTCGAGCAAAACACGAGGCCAAGACGGGCAACCGCATCTCTTAGCCTTTGGATTCATGCGGCCTACATGAATAAAGCGTCATATCAACAAACGATGTATGTTATCTTAAGATGTAGGATACGGCGCCGAAGATCATCACGGCCGAGATATTGGATTATAAAGAGAGGTCTTTGTAGGTTTTCTGCTGCTTTACTACCTTACTCATTCATCATAACCACAAATCATGAAGACTTTTACTCTGGCTGGCCTGTTGGCCTCTCCTCTCGCAGCCATGGCAGCACCTGCCTGGATCATGCACGCGTTCAACGAGAGCGTGCCTGAGATTCACGGCAAGCCCATCAATGCCGACAGTGGCTACTTCTGGATCAACAAGGACGCGGCAGCCGTCTGCCCCGACTACGATCCCGAGTGCCCCGCCTCGAACACAACAATCATCTCCGGTCCCGTCTACGGCCACTGGTACATGGGCATCCTTCAGCAAGGCGGTCAGGAGGTGGCCACTGCAGGCCTCGGCAGCGGGTCCGGTGGTCTGCCACTCAAATACACCGCCGTGGGTGCCGCGGACAGAGGCGTTGGCGTTTGGGACCTTGCTCGCAACTCGCCTGACGGCTTCCACGTCGACAACAGCACCGTCAGCGACCTCGGTGCTCCTGCTCTCCGCCTGAATGGGGGTGCCAACAACAAGCCCTTCACATGGATGGCCTGCCCGTACCCCAACCCCCCTGCATCCCTTCAGGAGGTCGACCTCACCAAGCCGATGTTGATTCGCGACATTGCCACCGAGAGCGTAGACCAATATCCCTACTGCGTCCGCCTCGAGATCACTCTCAAGCTCACCACTTTGGCTGCACCTCAATTCTATTACTGCAAGGGCTGCCAGTGGAGATGCGATAACATCTACGGCCAGACCCCCTGCGACTACAACGGGAAGCCCGCTTGCGTCGAGCCCTTCTGCGGTGCCTACACTCAGGAAACCAAGGCTGACAAGGTGCAGTGAGCACTATACAGCATGCGGATCTCGACAGAACATCCGACAAAAGACTCGAGGCTACTTGTTTGCTCTAAAATAATGAAATGAGAAGTTCTGATTGTCCGTTGTCATGTAATAGTTCCAACGGTCCTCTCACGCTCAGTGCCACATGGTCTCGGTTTTGCTTGGGCATTTCTTCAACCCCGTCCTATACATGACCTAGTTCAAAGGATTAAAAAAAAGGGGCCATGCGACCCATACTCACGAGCGACGAGCTGCGATATACAAGTTAACAAAAAAAAAGGCTCTCTTTGGGAATATACACTGTTGTCTAGTCTCTCCCCGTCATCATCAACATATACCTACATGAATTTCAGATCTCAGCCTATTCCTCGGCATCTTCGTCCTCGTCATCATCATCATCATCAATAACCTCTACGGCACCAATGACATCCCATCTATCGCCCTTGGCACTCTCACTGACATACTTGACAAATCTCAACACACCGCGGTCTCTCAGAACCACAGACAACGTATTCCAGTTCGCCGGGTTGGAGAACAGAATGCCATCGTCCTCTTCATTGCCAGCTTGATAGATAGCGGGATCCGCAGCCTTTTTCTTGTGCTTAGCGATGCGACGGTTGCCAGCTCCTGTTGCTGAAGCAGCGTTGGGAGGGATGTTGACGCCATGATCAGAATGTGCGTCGTCGTCTTCATCGTCTTCGTCTTCGTCGTCATCGTCGCCGGCCATGTAGAGTTCGTAGCCGCCTACATTGTCGTCTTCGTCTTCTTTTGTTGTGGCAGCTTTGGCTTTGCCCTTTTGTTTTGAGCCGTTCTTCTCAGCTTTGGTGGAGTTTTCCTCTTCCTCCTCTTCTTCCTCGTCGGCGCCCCAGCCCTTTGATGGTGTGACGTTCAAGCAGTACTCGAGTTGTGCATCGGACTTGTTGTAGCCAGTCGCCAATGTGTAGTCCAAGCTCTTACGGAAGCGGCGGGCGAGAATACTGCTCTTCGCCAGTGTAAGACCAGTGGCCAGACTCAGCCATTTGCGGAAAGCAAGAGAAGGCAAGAACTTGTTGAGGAGCTCGTCATATGCGGAGGCGTTGTTGGTGGCAGAAGGGTCGGCGTGCTTGAAACGGTAGCGATGTTTGTGTGGAGGGGTCGCTGTGGCCCAGCCATCAGTCGCAGGCTCATTTTTGCCATCATGAGCTTCGATGTCTTTGCGCAGACGAGCGCTGAACTTCTTGGAGAGGAAGTTGGCGAGTTGCAGACTTGACTCTTCGGCGAAAAGTTCGGACAGCTCCTCGACAGTGTCAGGCGTGAGGTATTGAGGTGTCATGTACTGGATCAGGAAGTCCATATCCTTCTCGTCGAACTCGACCTCATCTTCCTCGGCATCATCAGCCTTGTCTGCAGACTCTTCGTGATCAATCCATTGTTCCTGGGGCAAATCGAACTCGTCATTCTTGCTCTGCAGCTGTTGCAGAGAACTGCGCTCAGCCAGCTTCTCCTCAAGCCCTGGCTCAAAGCCATCCTCTCCTTCTTGCGGAATGTGGAACCAACCAGAGATAGCCATACGAATACGACCACCATCATCCTTGGCCTCGCCCTCCTTGTGCTTGAAGACTTCTTCAACATCGTGGAAACTCTGGCCAGGCTGGACGGTGAAGAAAGACAGCTGGTTCCAGGCGGGCGGGATGACCTTTGTGAAATCGTAGTGCGGAACTCTGACCTTCTTGCCATCGCTGTCTGTCTTTTCCTCGGTGGGGTACAGACGCAATGCGCCACCCCAGTTGGCCTGCCACGGGGTATCCGGGTCGGTCAAGTAGAGGATGTAGCTGACACGTCTGGTACCAATGACATCGTCATGACACAGCAAGTGACATCCAGGAGCGTACACGTTAACAGCCATGTCCGTCTTGGTTCCCGACAGTGGGCCAGCGCCAGAGACCTCCGAGACCCATGCGCGGAATTCGGGAGAGTAAAGCGAGTCGCGTAGGGTGAGCAGCGAGGGCAGCAGCTTGAGGGCAGAAGGATCGAGACCGGAGAGGTTGGCGAGGTCACCAGACTGGTGGATCTTGTAGATGTCTGTTTCCTTTGGCGTGAAGTGGACATTGTCGATGATCTCGCGGCGGACGGAACGGAGGAGGGAGTCGTTGATCAAGCCAGAGACGACGGTATGTAGATAGCTGTAGACTGTCAGGACAAGGCTTCCGAGTTGCAATTGAAGCGAGATGCGACATACGGTCCGCTTTTCGCATAGTCTTGACGGTATTTTGTGACGACATGGTTGTCGAAGAGCTTGTCGCCAAAGTTTGCGTGGACTTCGGATTGCGACTTGGCCGTCTTCTTGACGGGTTTGTTCGAGTCGGCCCCGGTGCTATCGTGCTTTCTCTTGACCATTGCGGCGGTTGGTATGTGTGAAGAATGGTTAGAGCAGGCAGACTCGAAAAAAAGTAGATTCGAGGGTCCAGCCCGACTCCACACGCTGCGCTCATCAATCACCTGAGTGGACACGCCATACCCGTCACATCTCTTGGCTATTACTGCCTTTGTTATCTTTCGACCACTTCTGACTGACGCCAACGACTCATTTGATCAAGGTCACACAAACTAGAAGGTGAATGTAATAAGGGACGCCTGGGCGCGCTAAGCAATGGCTATGGTACTGATCGATTACTGGCGCTCGCCTAGACTAAGGAAACATAATTTCGTCAAGTACAAAGGAGAATGAGGGGTTGCCCTAGTGTAGGTCGCTGATTGTAGACGAGAGGAAACAAGGGGAATGCAGAGGGCAGTAGTGAAGCCTCCAGGACAACAAGACGTGCTGGTTGTGCCATATCCCCTTTCAAGTTGGCATTATGCACACTGCTCTTCCCCTGCCGTACGCGCATCGAGTCCGGACTGTTCATGTCGCAACTTTACAACGTGTTCTGTTGCGGGTTTCGCGTTTAGCAGCAGTCTTCTGCGCATTCGCCTGTGTCGCTAGTGTCAGTCGCATCTCTCTTGAATGCCCGTAGCATCAGAACTTACAGCAGTCGGCGCAGCACTCGCATCCTTCCTCGCACACAAAACAACAGCACAGAACTGCCAAGCAGGAAGCCAGGCATCCGCGATCCTTCTTCTGGGGTGCTTGCTGCATGGGAGGAGGTCCTTGCTGGTAACCCATCTACACATCGCATCAATATACTGTTTTCATGTCTTGACCAGATTCGAAGCATACTTGTTGTTGAGGGGGATAGTACTGGCCCTGAGGGGGAGCGCCATATTGACCTTGAGGAGGTCCATATTGAGCCTGTCCCTGAGGGGGGCCGTAGTAGCTATGATGCCGTCAGCGGCTATTCGAATCGAAGCAACGTCTTGATGCGCGACTTACGCCTGCTGAGGCTGCTGGGGGTAGTAGTTGGACATTTGGAAGCGCTTTGCGTAGGAGTGGTTATTCGCAGTGAGGTCGAGTCGATTGTATGCGAAGATGAAGAAGAGCGAGAGAAGATCTGTGGCGCAAAGACAGTCGAAACCCGTCAGCGTTCGGTCCGCCTGATTTTAGATGATTGGAGTACGCGTCCCGCCGTCTTGTCGTACTGGCCAATACGATCTTGGGCGGCCGCTAACCGGCATGAACCCCTTGGCGCCACATTCACGACTCACCTCTGGAATGTTCACTCTGTCGAGCAAGAGGTGAGAGAAGCCGATGAGAACAGAGATGCGATTTCTGCTTCAATTGTGATCTGATCGTCCGATGGCCTGCTGACTCTGGTCTTGTGCGGAGACTGGCTCCAACTGTGATGGACACTAAGGGTTCGATATGACGATTGTTCGCAGCTGTGGCTTCCCGAGAAAGCTTGACTTGCTTGTCTTTTGTCTTGGGATGTCCGAGTTGATGTTTTTGTGTACGAAGAGTGTTTACTCGCAAATGTCAAAGGACTCTACCATATATATGGGTGAATGCAAGCTGTCGACAATGGCTCACTGTCAAACCGCCAGCCCGTCAGCAAACGACAAACGTCTCGTACAAATGCCACGCTGAGCCACGATCCCAGCTGCGCCCACCAAGCCACATCGACGCTCCCAGGCCTTTCTCACATGTTCTTCGAGCCTCTGGCAGACACGCTTGTCTCCTCTCAAAGTCTCACAGTCGGTTGCCGCGGCCACCGTAGCTAGATACGCTCACACGGCACTTTGGCTGCGGCCGTACTTTGTTCCCTAGACACATGAAAGTTTATCGATACCATTGTGGATATATTTGGGTTGACTCGCGCGCCTATCAAGACATTATCATAGCTAAAACGAACAAAACAGCTGATCGATCCTCCCTTCTTGGATTCGCGTCTAAGACTGTCGTGAGACGCCGCCCGAAGTGTTGTCCACCCGAAACTGAAGACAAAAACGACCGCCAGAAACTCCTACCACCAAAGAATCAAAAGAAAGGAAAAAGCAATAACAAAAGACAGTCTACCTCAGAGGCTGTGCGCGCTACTGATGCCACCCGTATGTTGGATAAGAATACACTCCAGTATGCGAAAAACTCCATATGTTGGTCCCCTTTGTCGGTAACAGATGCATCCCATCCGAAAAGTATAAGACTCCGTCTTGCGCCCCATTATCGTCGTCTGTTCGTAACATCCTACTTTGGCCGGCGAGTAGGCGCGGTACCTTCCCCAGCGCGCTCGCTTGCGTCTGCAGATTGATCATCCTAATGGTGTCTGGAAGCGTTGCCGTACTCTACACCCTGCATCCCCTGTGAGCCTCCAGAGCCGCCACCGGATCCAGTGTAGGCTTGCGGGGGCGGAGGGCCAGCGTTGATGGATGGCAGAGGATACGCTTGAGGTTGTCCACTGGCCTGAGCTTGAGCATTGTTTTGTGACATGTGCGCAGTGCATGCGCCGTAGACGTGGGGATTGCCAGGGTCCATGAGCCTGAGACGTTCCTGCATGACTGCAATCTCTGTGCGAAGATTTTTGTTGTCCGCTTCTGCGTCGCGAGCGTAGTCAGAAGCGTCACGAAGACGGTGGAGCTCATGTACCATTTGTCTCTCCTGAGCTTGAGCGGTCTTGATGTAATCGATGGCTATCCCTACGTTAGCAGCGCTCATAGAGAAAGTCTTGCAGCTGACTCACCCTTGGTCAAAATCTCCCATTTGCTAGCCTTTGCACCACCGTTTGTTGGCACGGCTTTATTGAGATCCTCGAAGAGATCCTTCATCTCACTACGGCGTTTGCGCTCTGCAAGTTTGTGACTGACTCGCAATTCTGGTGTGCGGCTGTAATTTCCACCACTTGACATGTTGGCCTCGTTTTGAAGTGCAGACACCCTGTGTTGGCTCAGGCTGTGGTGATGGTGTGTTGGTACGTCGTCATCGAATCGTCTCTGGCCATAAGGAAGACCGTCGCCCTGAGAGAATATGCTGCTCCTGATGGAAGACGCGGCGTAGCTGTTGGTTCTGGAGATGCTGTGGCGCTGTGAGTCGTCACTGCTTGATTCGCGCCTTGATTCTTCTGCGATGGGGTCGTCAGGGAAAGCCCAGGCGTGACCAGGTGTCGGCTTAGACGCCAATGGGTCAGGAGCACCAGGAACGCGGGAGCCACCAGCAATCGGAGGCGCGACTCTTGGGCCTGTACCGCCGCGAATGCTACCGCGGCCGCTCATAGGTGACATTGGACCGTTGAGCGGTCGGCGAAGACTGGCGGCCAAAGAGACCTGTGAGCCATTCTGGCTTTCGTAGGGAGACGTAGGGTTGTTCAGACCAAGGTTAGAGATACCATTGTGAAGGACACGGCTGTCAACGCTACTTCTGCGCGAGTCAAATGCTTGATGGTAGTCCACACTGCCACGGTTCCCCACATCGAAGGTCTGGTTGATCGACGGCAAGACCGTGCTTGGTTGCTGCTGGTGCTGAGAGAGCCTGTTTGAGGTTGGCGTGTTTGGTATCGAGGTCCTCGATTGGGAGTCATCCGGGTTCAGAAGGGTGGCCACTTGTAGGGATTGGCTGTTCATGTGGGGCTCAACTGCTAAGAGGAATTAGCTTTGCTCGGACCAGCTCGAAGTATGTCATGAGCTCTACCAGAGCTATAGCGGTAGCTCTGACAGGCGCCCACGGGCACAGTGTTGACGGTCCTGGGGGTGTGGGCAATGAGGAGCTTCGGAGCTGACTTACGCTTCATCTGAGGATGTAAGGATGGCCATGTTCCCGAGTCTCTCGAAGGAAGATGAGAAGGCTGACGGTTTGGAGGAGAGTACTGGTTGGAGCTAGGCAGCCCGTTGGTCAGAGCCGCGATGGAAGGCAACATCTGAGATGGCGAAGGTTGCTGAGACTGATGATTTTCCTTTTTCTGCTGGTCGACCATGCTGTGCGTGTATGCCAGGAGGATGTCGTATGGCAGATTCGTGTTCAACGTCGAAGCGTGCAGATGAAGGAGAATGGTGTTCACGAGCGACGGTTAAGAAGGATGGTCCTCACGAGCGGCGGGCAGGAAAATGAACAACGAAAATCAAAATCTGCTTTTGTGCAGTGGAGCCTTGGGTCACCTGCTTGAGGTAGTTTGAGAGTGACTCCAGTAGCGAGGTCACGAAGCAAAGGCAGATTGTGAAGCCGTCCAGTAGAGATCCTGGAGAAAGTAAGTGGTCTGCTCAAATAAACGCTTACGTGCTCCACCCGCAAAACCAAAAGAAGAATTGGCACGAGACAAGACAGAAAACACATACCTTTATGGAAACTGCAAACAATGACAGGATGAGAACAGGATAATAAGGAAGAGTCGTGGAGGCGCCGATAACGTGGAGAGGTGGATGAGGATCCTCGAAAGCGGATGTGGCTGCAGAGATGGCGTGTGCACACGCAGAGAGAAAATGTATGCGGCGGTTTTCAAACGGTGTTGCAATAGGCGTTCATGAACAGAATGCCAACGCTTGGTTCCGAGATCGATGTGGTGATGTTTAGCTAGCTGGATCGATTATCATTCGAATCCTTCGACAAGCCTCGGGCTAGGTGGGGAAGAAAAGAAGAAAAATAAGGACAGAAACCGCCTGGGTGAAAGGTCTCGCGTTCAGAGACAATCAAGAGGAGCAATTGATCCACACAGAGCGCTGATCGGAGTTTGAAAAGAAGATTGCAGCAGAAGTGGCAGTAAGAGCATCAGACCCGGGCTGCCGTTTGACAAGAAGAGGCGATTGGATACACGGGGGTCCGTCGTGCTGTCCAATGTTTGGCCAGGTGCTGGGATGACTAGAGCGTGGTGTAAGGGGGTGCTGCCTTTGTCCGTCAGAGCGTGCCTTGCATTCGACGCTGGCCCGACTTGCGCAACGCGCGAAAGCAGAGAGAGTCGAGTGTTGCGGAAACTGAAACAACTGAGTCTCGAAGCGTGCGAGGAGCAAGCGGCACCGTCACGAGCTGCGGAGTCCGGGTAAATTAGTGCGTGGAAGGGACGATCGGGAGGTCCTGAGGAGTGGGAGAAGGGAGAAATGGTTCACAAGAGTTACGCCGGGAGAGGTGAGCAAGAGTTGTAACGTGTATCGCGCGAGAAGAGGAAACTATGCAGACCTCGGAATGGTCTCTGTCTGGGATCGGCAACGAAACTCACAGCACGTGGATTCTACACTAGCCCCGTCTGCCCTGCGCCCGCGAAAAATAGCGGGAACCAAAAAGGCCAGGCGGTTTCTCTTGGGCTCCTAAAAGCCATTCGGCCGTACACATATCGAGGCTCCGCTTTCCATGTCTCATTGCCGTGACGTGCACGGGATCTGCATGACAGGGACAAGACTGGTGATTTGGAAGATGGCGTCTTTTTGCTTCCCTAAACATTGACTATGACAGTATACCAATACTTGAGGGTACGGAATACTCGACACCCTACAGTATATGCACCCGGCAATCTCACGAAGCGTGCATGTCCTGTGTACATGTAGGCTGGCGGTCGTTGCAGCCGACACACGATGCAGCATGGCAAGTCTTCGCGGCATGAGGAAACAACAGTCTCGAGTGGTGCTGCAGCGGAGATTTTCCGCTGCTGATGCTGGTTCTACTGCTTGGTGCCGATCAGACGGCTCTACCTATCCGAAGCCAAGAAGGGCAGAGCGTGGAGAACAGGGAGAATGCTGCAGCACCTCCTTGGAAGACCATTCGTCCTTCAGTCGCAGGATGGCCGCCTTTCCCCAGCGTTGGAAACGGTGAGCCAATCGGCAGGGTTGCGCACCAAGATCTGCTGTTCCCGCGCGAGCCGAGCAGATTGGATAATGGAAAATCAATTCATCAATCTTCTTGTTGTCCTGCTGCCCGTTGGCAGCGCGTGAAAGCATGAGCATACAGCCCGGTTCTAGCCCAGCGCACGCCAGGGGTCGCGGGCTGGAGAGAGGGAGGGCGGTGATCCACTATTGTGCACCTGAATGGTCACGACAGGATGGATGCATTGCAGGCTATCATTTATCATCCTGGTAGCCGGAAGCAAGACAGTGTGTCACAGGCAGAGCAAAGAGAGCAGGGTCAACCGTGCCTTCTGCTGCTGAGCCATCGCAGGCGTCTTGCTGAGGCCTCCCCACCTTGCCTGTGTTACAGATACATGGACACCTGCGGCGGGCTAATGCACGTCATCTGCAATCGGAGCTGTGGTGTTGGATTCCTCGGCCAGTCACGGAAAACCTAATGATTCAAGAGATCATGGGGGTGGTCAAAGTTACCAAAGCAACACGACTCTGTGGACGTCTGTTTCTCCGGTCATGTCGCACAGAATATTGCGTGAGCTCCAAGTCACCAAGTGGCGCGCCCGATATGGCCTCGGAGACGGACTCTGATTGAAGGGCAAAGACGCCCCTGTAGGTTAGAGAATCTGCATGGAGAAAGTATATGCTTTTTGATCCTTTCACTCTTGACGTTCCTCGGCAGACACGGCTCGTATAACTTATGTCATGATACAAAGCAGTCACGTTTGAGCAGGAGATCAGCAAACACCATGAAAGTCAGTGATGAACAACGTGGGCCGCACGCGGCGAAGGGGGGCGATAAGCCACATGTCCGAAAACAGGACCGACGGAACTCGAGATCGCCAACCCTTTTCGCTTTTATCTCTGCTCTCTCTCGTCAGCTCGGCCAGACAGACCCGGATCGGCTTTGCTCCCGCTGCTAAGCGTTTGTGCCCTCGCGAGACTGGAGTCCTTCCTCCCCGATTGAGAAGGTGGTGAACCTGCTCTGACTTGGAAAGGGCAGCGAAAGCCACATCCGCAGCACATGGCCCAGGCTGGTCGAAGGTTGTCGGTCAAGGCCGGACTCTCCATCTGAGAACAGCCTAGTCTCTGGTGGGAACAAACTCAGGCTCGTGGGCTTTACCAGGGATCAGAAGTTCAACGGGGCAGATCGAAGTAAGAAAGGTACAGTATTCTTATATATATGATTAAGCGCACGCCGCGACTGATTGACATTGACAACGTTCGAACCGAAGAGTCACTAGTCCAAGGGTGAGTTGGGCTAGCTCACATGTATTCGCTGTTGGGACCACATGGGCGGACATAGAAGACTATATAGAAAGCAGCTACCGGTAGACGACCGGTATGATTGTCTTTAACCATGAAATGATGAATTCAAGCTTAAGCAAGGTCGTTGAGTCAAGAAGTCAACGGTTCGGGTATGGTCGGTCGGATTCATGATTCACAAAACGAGCGTTGAATGACAGGGGTCTTCTGTTGCCTTCAAACACGAGGCTGTTGAGTGGAAATTAGCCAACATCAGAGACAGACAGCCTTATGCCAGGCCACCCACGCATGTGGGCACACTTTTGCGGACTTTTCGATGGTGATACACTGGTTGTTGCACGCGCGGGCTCGTGACATGTTTTGACGTGCAGAAGAAGCATTATCAAGAGCGGGACGGACCGCGTCATGAGGGTCATTAATCTCGCGTCGGTTTGAGCGAGCAGAAAGCGGCGGCAGCGGGTCAGAAGCCCACTAGACCAGCAGGCAAAGGACTGTGGTCAGAGTGCTTCTGACCATCAAGCTGAGAGGAGCGTGGTCATGAGGGTGTGGAGGTGCGTTGCTGGGCGACCTGCAGCTAAGACGATGGTGGTGGGCGAAGTAGAAACGTCGGCCAGAAAGGCGAAGGTCGTGCGCAGGCGAGCCCGCGTGGAGCGGTCAAGAGAGCTGGCGGGTGGTCAAGGACGGATCAAGTAGGCGGCCAGAGCTCTGTCAAACTTGTCGACGCGAATGGGCATCTCGAGACTGTAAAAGGGGTTGGCCATGACGTAGTCGGCATAGATGTCGTAGCATCTGCGAGCAATCTGGTCTGTGTTGGGTTGCTCGGGGCTGGTGAAGAGAAGGAACTTTGTGCCGGTGGGAGTTTGGAAACAGGTCAGACGGAAATGCGACGACTCGAGCGACTGGATGCCGGTGGCTTGGTTGGCGCGATTGCCAGGCGGTGCAGGAGGGGGTGCGACGGGGGACAGGGAGCGCGAGATGGCATGGATGCCGTGAAAGGTACCGGCCAGAATGAGATAGTCGTTGGAGCTGAGTTGCTGGAGGCCCGGCGCAAAGTTGCGGTTGTAGATGAGTCCGCCGGCCTTGTTGATGACGAGCAGAGCGAAGACGACCCTGCCGTGATGATGTTAGCCGTGGTTCATCGTGCTTGAGAGCTGTTCGTGTACTGACATGGTGAATGCGCGCAGCTAACAACCAAGCAAGCTCACACTCAAGCTGAAGCTGAAGCTGTCTCTATCGACAATCAACAGAGAGCGCGCTTGGGCGGTGTGGAGCAACGAGAGCTTCGGCCACCCGCCCGTCAAGCCGTCACGTCCAACGCCCTTGGTTGACCATCATCCCTTCTCGCAATCCCAAAGAACAGGTGAATCTGTCTCTCCTCCGGTCGCTGCTCTGCGACAGAAGGCCAGCTGCCAGCGTGGATAGATCCAAGACGTATATATCTCAATCTCACTCACTCACTCACTCTCACACGCGTGTCTGGCTGAGCAAGCGGCGTGCCTGCCCCGCCGAATCGTCGCAGTAGTTAGCTCGCACAGCAATCAACCCACTGCTATCAACCAACACACCTACGCACCCGCTTTGCAGCACTACCACTGCGAGTCCGCCTAGCACATTTCCTTTGGTCCTTCAACCCTGCCATCTGAAATGTTCTTTCGGTACCAAGATAATCCCGTCTTTCCCACTCACTAAACTCGCTCGCTCGTGTCTACAAGAATGCCACCCAAGATGGCCAACAACTCATCGACTATTCGCATCTTGAGGGCAAGTATACAACTATCCTTCACTTGTCACTCCTTTGACCGTTCATGTAGGAGATCAAAGAACTCCAGACCGGCTCAGATCTTTGTACGCCTGTCTTGATCCTCTACTTCGAATATACAAGCTGACCACGCTAGCGCTTGCCGTTGCGCACCTCGAGAACGACGTCCGTACTGTGCGCTGTCTTATCGTCGGTCCTTCCGATACGCCTTACGAGTTTGGTTTCTTCGAATTCAAGGCCAAAATCGGTCCCACCTATCCAGTCCAGCCTCCATCCGTGAAGTGTTTGACCACTAACAGCGGCCGTTGTCGTTTCAACCCCAACATCTACGCTTCTGGCAAGGTCTGCCTCAGTATTCTCGGTACGCATCAGTGTTATTGACATTCCCTTGGCTTAGCACTGACCAAGTTCAGGCACATGGCGTGGTGAGCGAGGCGAACAGTGGAGTATTGCTCAAGGATTGGAGAGCGTGCTTATCAGCATACAATCCTTGATGTCATCCAACCCTTACGAGAACGAGCCTGGATTTGAGACGATCAAGATCACTGCCAAGGAGGCCGAAGAATATGCACAAAAGGTCTGTTAAGTCTACTCATGCTCATCTGCCTCTCGGTATTGTGAGTGCCGATCTGGTGTTCTAGCGCTTGTGTTCAAGCTTCTACGGCTGTCTGAAAGAAGTCCACTGAGGTCTTGGTGTAGCCGCATTCACGATCGAGTCGTGTGGAGTAATTGCTAGTAATAGTACTGACCATTGCTTGTAGATACGCCACGAGACTCTCAGAATCACAGTTCTCCAGCGTCTCGAGCATATACTCCAAATCTCCGATGGTGACGATACGACACCTGCCGTAGCCTCGGACACACCACCTGCTGACTATGACGACGATGACGAAGTTGTAGCAGAGTCGAAGCCTTCGACCTATCAGAAAGAGGACATTGAGGAAGCCAAATTCTATCCTTTCACCGACCTGTACAAGCGCCGCTTCCTCTGGTACTACGACTCTTATCTCAAGGCGATTGATGGTGCCTCAATAAAGGTCAAAGACGGCAGGCAGTTCGAGAACACACCATTCGAGTACGGCACTAACGCTATGTGCGGCAAGTACGCCTACGCTTCCCTCAAGACCCGCTTCCAGCGCGTCTTGCAAGCTCTCGAGACCGAGAAGGACACTTGGGCCAGAGATGGTAGACAGCTGATGGCGAACCAGCACGGTACGGCCTTGAACCTCCAACATCAGTTCGAGTCGCTACACGCTCATTACGCTGGAAACAACGGTCCCTCTGTCGAAATTAGCCTCGTCGATGCGAATCCTTTCGTGTGGACTCTTACCTTCTTCGGGCCCCAGTCCACGGATCTTTCAGGCGCGACCATAAACACTCGCTTACATTTTCCCTCCGATTTTCCAGAAGAGCAACCGCGAGTCACCGTTCTCACGCCACTATTCCATCACCGTATCAGCGCCACTACAAAGGCACTCTGCTACTTCCCAACCAAGCTCTATGACGTGCAGAACCACATAGAAAGCATCATGGCTGTTGTCGTCGACGAAACTCCAACTTACGATCCGCGTGCGTTGGTCAACCCTGCTGCCTCTGCGCTTCTCTGGGGTGATGAGAACAGCAAGAAGATGTACAGGCGTAAGCTTCGCAGAAGTGTGCAAGACGCCATGGAATCATGCGATGAATTCTAATTACGAATCCACGAGGATCAGACACAGAGTGTCGTTGCAGTTCAACATACCCCTTCTTTTAGCGATGGCGTTTGGCGGGACAAAAGGAAGCTCTGCATTTATCAAATGAGGCGTTGTGGGCATAGCAAGTCAAAAGGCTAGATACAGTTCAATTGATTCTCTCCGCATTGCTCGCCATTGGTAACATTAATAGGAGGAGTAGGAAGAGTTTGAATGTAGCAGTTCGTCGCGGTCCCGGTGATTTGTGCATGTGGATTAGGCTGGATGCTTGGTCACTTGCACTTCAACAATCATAAATGGAGACCATGGCCCAACAAACATATCATTCAGCCCAACAAGGAGCCCCCAGAGATATTCAGGCGTGATGCAATGCTCTGTATGCTGTCAAGGTCATTGAAAGGCGCAAATCGCGATTGTAGCATGTCTTCATGTCTCAGCACCCCTTGCTGCATAGACAACCCTGACTCTATCCTGAATTCCATCGATCTCTTCCGGCGCACGACATGTTGCACCAACTTTTCTGACCCAGCAACGACCAACACAAGGAACCTGGTTTCAAACCAACCTCTAATCCTCCTTGCTGAGTGACGGTGCACATATATCCGGAATAGAGGTGACGTGCGCCATGCACAAGTGTCCCATGTCTTACCATTGGCCACCGCGAACGACAGATTGCTTGGTCACAACCCGTGCGCGTGAACGTGTCGACTTGACGGGAAGGGGGACGAGGTATTCAGGCGCGTAGGCGGTCGTTGCACCAGAGAGGTAGGCAGGCAGGCTTCTTCCCTTGCGCGCGAGGCCATGGCGTAGTGCGCGCTTGGATGGGGATGATGAAACAGATGTTGTGACTCGGTTTGAGGGTGTCCGTGTCTCTGTCGGCGGCCCAAAGACTTGTCTTGGTGGGTGGGTAGGACAGCGGAGAGTCAGCTTTGAATTCAAAGGTTTGATGGATTTCGGCTCAATCTTTGAGAGTCTAGTGGACTCGCTGTCGTTATCTCGTACTTATACAACTCACGGATATCTTGCTCGCGTTTGATTTGACGGCTCGAGACTCAGCAGCTTCTTCATACCAGAACTTGGCGAAGCCCACCATGAGACTCAAAGCACTGTTCGTCATCTTTTCAATGGCAGTGCATATCTGCATGGGCACACCTGTTCCTCCCTGTAACATCGCGCCCCTCACCACTTCAGACATCATCACCATCGCGCCTGGAAGCGCAAATTGTACTGGAGCTCCATACCCTGCCGAGTGCGCGATTGCTCCAGATGCTGCGTCATGGATCAATCTAGCCTTCCACGTCTTCGGCATACATGCATTCGGAACACAGGCTGCCCTACTCTCACTCATGCTGTATGAATCCGGTTCTTTCAAATACAACATCAACCACTACCCTGGTGTGCCTGGCCAAGGCACTCGCAACATGCAGAGTCCAGCCTTAAACCTCAAATACGCCCGGTGGCTGGCTGCAAATATGACGAACTCGGGTATAATGCCACAGCAGGTGGATGAGGCAGAGGAAAAAGGTCAAGTGCAGATATTGGCGCTTGTGAACGGGGAGCGATGGGGTTTCGCGTCAGCAGCGTGGTTCTTGGCCACGCAATGCAATGAAGAGATTAGTCAGGGACTTGCGACCTTGACAGAAGAGGGATGGAGAACGTATCTGACCGACTGTGTTGGGACGACTGTGACGGTCGATCGGACTGTGATCTGGAAGAGGGCTATCGCTTTGGGTAAGTGGTAGTCGTCGATGGTATCAGTTTCTACTATCAGTATGTTTCTCCCGCTTTCATTGGTTTGAATACACCGTTGGCGCGACTTTTCTCTGGCGGGAGCGATCGTCTGTCTCAAGTCCGTTGTAAGGAATAGCTGAGACCACGAGCATATCTGTATGACCCCATATTCCTTTCTCAGTCACAGGAGATATCAGAAATGTTCCGCGACTCAATGCTTACAGAGAATGGGGTGCTCAAGACAAGGTCCGCAAGCCTGCTTCCAACCAGCACTTCATTCTGCTGTCTGGATCTGCACCATGTATATGAGAGGACGATGTATGGAAACAACGGATGGAACTCGTAATTACTGGTGGTCACAAGGGCGGCCAAGGTTGATCGCGTTTCCCGTGAGTATGGGAGATCGCATAATGCTTCTAGACCAGTACGAGAATGATATCTGTTGAAAGGCTTTATAGTGTTTCTTTCATTTGTATGCTCACACGATTTCTTGTCTTCTACATCGCCGTCGGGCTCTGGAAGGCACTCCAAGACCTGCCTTTAAGCACCTTTGTATACTCGTCCGCCAGAAGCGTCTAGCAGTGAATGACAGTAACCAGCGACTTTGAGGTAGCAGAGGCCATCACAGCAGAGCAACCATACAAAAACAAGCTCCTATTTCCATGTGAGTGAGGAGTCTTACACTGATCCAATTGCGATTTATATACCAAATTCGCTCCTCTTCTGCTGACACCATCGGTTCCAACCTACACTTCACTTTACTCTCACCCGTCAACTGTCAACAGTACGAGCTTCTTATATACACTTCTGATCTTTCGGTCTCAACACTCTCCTACAAACATCCTCCATCTTTCGTCTCACCTTCCATCTCCTTACACGACACGTCATCCCTACCAGAGTCATGACTTCCACATCACCCCCACCTAGTTCACGCTGTACATCTCCTTCATCGGATGACTGGACTTTCCCAACCACAGCCCATGACATGGCATCCTGGGGCATCGATTGCTTCAGGTCCCATATCAGCAAATCAATCCTCGAGCAGTAAGTGTTTCACCGAAGTTGTCTACCCTCACGGCTAATTGATTGAAGGCTGTGGGACGATCGCGACCGTGCCGACTTCGAGATTCGATGCGGCGACAAGAGTCTGAAGGTTCACAGAGCAATCCTTCGTTCCCACTCAGAGGTGCTTGCTAAGGCTTGCGACAATCACTCGTTCAAGGTACTTCTCATCGCTCAGTTGCACCATAGCGGCCATCTAAAACATGTTTAGGAAGCGGTCTCTGGTATTCTCGACCTCAAGTCTCAACCTTACGGAGGCAATCTCGACAACCTAGGCGATGGAGATGACCCAGAAATCGTCGAAGAGATGATCCACTACTTCTACCATCTCGAGCTATCTCCTAAAGCTCGAGTGATCTCGCCCTGGGAGTGCGAGGTTGTCCACGTCGAGCCATCCCTTGTCCTTCTGGCCCGAATCTACGTCCTTGCTGAGAAGTACTTCATCGAAGCGCTGAAATCCAGCGTCATGGTCGGCTTCCGCAATAGTCTGGAACGCGAGCTGCAACATCCAGAACTCATTGAAGCGTGCCACATCATCTTCAAGAAGACCGTGGAGCCAGCGGGCGAGAAGGGCTTGAAGACGGTCGTAGCAAAGTTCCTGGCAGATCATCTGGAGAAGGTCAAGAAGTCCAAGATGCATGACAAGCTGTTCCAAGAAATCCCTGAGCTCGCTTTCCGTGTGCTGAAAGAGATCCCTAAACCCTCACCTCAGGCTCCCCACCACTGTAAATGGTGTGGTCTTTGATCTGGAGGATACTCCAGAAACTGAAAGATGGAAGTATAAAGAGCAGACTGATCCGGTCTGTATCGAATCTCCCGAGCGCAATCAATGATGATCAAGGAGACAAACTGGGGACATGAATACAGACACACTTACTGAGCGAAGGATCTTATTGAGCAAAGACGCTCGAATATTAACGAAGAAGACGAATTGTCATTTTAGTAATAACCCATATCTTCTTTGCGCCTTCTAGAAATGCTGCTCAAGGTGAAGCATCGTCGCTGCCCACGACCCAGCCTTTGGCGGGATGGTAAACTTTGATTCGCGCCGGATGACATTTGCTCTCAAAGCACAGGTGCCTAGCCAGCAAATACAGAAAATTTCCATCACATCTCAAGGACATGTCGAGGGAGGAGAGAGCCAGGTGAGGTCAGACAGATCTATATCGGCAGCCTCGGCCCGAAGAATCCTCCGCCTCCGTCACCTTCCTGATCTGACAAATCAACCCGCAGGCCTATCATTCATCTACTTGCTTCTCGTAAACTAGTCATTTCTCTTGGATCAAGGTCAAGATTTCGTGCCACAGAGATATTGGATTGTTTCTCAACCTCCAAGATTATTAAAACAACTTGAACCCCTTTGCATCTTTTGGTTCACGGCTAAATTCCTACGTTTACTTTCGTCATCGATATCCACACCAAACTTTCGCGTCAATTGTTTACCAGAGGGACTCGGAGAAGATTCAATCCTGGATGAGTGCTACCACAAAGCCAGTGGACGAGCGGGCGCCACTGCTCGGTCCCCAACCGAGTACGGTAGATGCAGGCAATGAGTACCTCCCCGACAGTGAGATTGAGGACGATTCGGGTCGCATATCTGCAGCAAGAGCGGCAATATGTGTCGTTGCTCTGGGGTCGTTGATCTTCTTGCAAGGTGTGTACTACGGTTGTTAGAGACCGAGAGAACGAACAACTGACACGCATCAGCTACGAACATCTCTCTCCTGACTACAACACAATCAACAATCGCAGCCGATCTCGATGCTTTTGAGAAAACCAGCTGGTTTACATCAGCATATCTCATTGCGGTATCATCTACATCACCATTGACCGGAAAGCTCAGCCAACTGTTCAGCCCAAGAAACTGCATCAGTGCTAGCGCTATGGTGTTGGGTTTGGGTGCTCTTCTTACTAGTTTCGCGCAAACATTTGCCAGCTTCATTGTTGGGCGTATTATCACGGGTGTCGGAGCTGCCGGTGTTTTCACAGTATCCATTATTGTCGTACTCGAGCTCAGCGGGCCAACCAAGCGTGGAGCTGTTATCGGTCTCTTGAACTCTGGCTTCACGGTCGGTGTGGCAGTAGGAGCAACAGTTGCAGGTGCATTGGTAAACAGAGTCGGCTGGAGAGCACTCTTCTGGATGCAGACTCCGCTTGCTGCTGTCGCTGGTGCAGCCCTCTACCTGGCAATCCCAACTCAATTCTCTGCTGCTAGAGGCAACAGCAAAGAGAGTATCTGGAAGAAGCTAGGCACGTTGGACTACCTCGGTGCTCTCACACTGACCGTTGGCATTGTGCTGCTTCTTTCAGCACTCTCGAACCCTCGTCGCATTCCCATCTTGCCCATCATCTTCAGTATCATCGCTTTGGCGACGTTTATTCTCAACGAGATCTATCTGGCTACCGACCCCATCATCCCAGTCACGCTGCTCAAATCTCGAGGCATGGCTTTTACCTGCCTAAGCACGGTCGGCTTCATGATGGCCCGATGGAGTGTTCTCTTCTTTACCCCTACCTACACTCTCGCGGTACGTGGCTGGGCTCCCGCCGCTGCTGGTAGTATTCTCATCGCCACGAACGGTGGCTTTGCGCTCGGAGGCATTCTTGTGGGCGTCTTCCACATTCGTCGCCAGGGCAGTTTCTACCTTGCCTGTGTGACGGTGTATCTCTTGTTCCCCTTCACGCTGGTCGGCATTGCACTACTCTCGACTGCTGCAGCATCTTCTTCGCTGTACATATTGCTGCTGTTCTTGAATGGTCTCACCGTTGGCGCAGCGATGAACTACACACTGGCTCATCTTCTACATCTGACGCCAGCTTCGACACATTACATCGCCACCTCACTTATCGCTACTTTCAGAGGCTTTGCTGGATCTTTCGGCAGTGCGATTGGAGGTGGTCTCTTCACCCGCATCTTGAGAAAGTCGTTGGAGGATAAGTTTGACGACAGCGATGCCGATTTAATTCGCCGCCTTTTGGGCAGTCCAGCTATGGTCAGTCTGCTGAAGGGAGCGAAGAGAGCCAAGGCTGTCGCTGGTTACGAAGACGCATTGAGAGGATTGTTCTTGGCCGCTGCTGGTCTTGCACTTATCATGGTGCTTGTACAAGCGGCTACTGGTTGGAAGGGTGTGGAAGACGAACCAAAGAGTCAGGAGGGAGAAGAAGAAGTCACTCCATAGTCACACAAAGTTCCATGAGATAAAGGGATGTTGGATAACTTTGATGTAGCTATATTGCAGCTGGATAATCCAGTACACTGTCGAGAAGATATCGAGTCAGATTTCATGCCTCTCTTTCGAGGCAAACCCGTGATGCGGAGGAAGCACGCAATGCATGTTCCGATTGTCATGAGACACCACATGTTTCAGGACTCGGATTGGAGCTGAATCGTATCAGTCGACTAGGTAACTGTTTTGACGGGCCTAGGATACCAGCAGCCGAGTGTCTTGGAACTGGAGCACAGGGTGATCGTCAATAGCCTAACTTCACCTCGGTCCGACCCATGAAACGGTCCCATGTTGAGAGCCGACCGAGCTTCTCCAAGGTATACAAGAACTCTTCTGGAGGTATATTTTCTCTGAAGAGCTTCTCGCGTGAAAGTATCCTCCTCATCATCAGACTCCATTTCATGCTCTGTTTTGGGGCAAGCTCTTGGCCGATGTCGAGTAAGGTCTCTCTCCTGGTCTTCTCTTGTGGTGATGTCGTGGAAAATGGATCTGCCCGGTGTTTTGGTGAAGGACGAGTCGAATGTGTTGATGTGTCTAATAGATCAAACCCGGCTTGGTTTCTCTTCAGCGCCTTGAAGGTGATTGAAGACAGTCCAGATGGAGCATCACCATGGTCATTCCGACAGTGGCGATGCATGCGATATGCTTTTCTCGAATACTTGGCTATCTGCCTCAAGTGATCCCCGTTCTCGGTGACAAGCTTGTACGGGAAAACGAGTGACGTGCCTTTCTTGTAAGCACGACGACCCACACTCTGGTCAGAGTCCAGCTTATCGCAGAAGGAATCAGTCCTATGACAATCACAACTTATGCTAACGATCCAGACGACGATATCCGGCAATGGTAGAGCCAGGTTGAGCCAGCTCCCGTCAAGCGTAAAGTCCTTGGGAGTGTGGCCAGTAGCCGAGAACCACATGTCGACAGTGACTCGACGTCGGCAAGGTTCGCCAATGGTGTTCATGATGTCGTACATCGAAATCAACAATGGCGCTGGAGCATTCTTCGGAAAAACAACAGTTCCAGAATTCATGAAAAAGCGCTGTCTCTGCCAATCCGACGTCGAGGTACTGAGATCGAGCTGCTTCTCCATGTAGAGCAGATGGTGATCTTCGCATTCGACCAGAGGCATTTTCAATCTTACAGACGCATTCGTTTGCTGAGCTGCATGTCGGATAGTGCGGGAGACAGCCAAACAACATGAAGTGTCATGAAAGTCGAGGTGGGCGAAGATAGCATCAGCAAGTTCCTGTACAGCGAAAAGCCGGTCGCAAGCAGAATTGGCATGAGTGGATGTTGAGTCCATGGAGCGAGGCTGTTTTTGATCAAGCCAATACGATATGGACTTTCTGGCCAGCAGTTGTGCCGACTGGCGGGTACGGCGTCTCACGTATAATCTTGTCGTTTTCAGCATGTTCTCAGCGAGCAATTGATTGAGAGGGGTGAGGCTCGGTCGGCCGTCTAGCACAACGAGCTCGGGGCGGCGGCGTGTTGACATGGTGGAGGACTCAAAGTTCAAATCAAAGTCGTAGTCATTACAAAGGTGAATGAAGCGAACTGGGATTGGATAGGTACGCGGCGTGCGCAGCGATGGTTCCTTGGGATGGCAAGCTCACGCTGGAAGAAGGGGATCGAAACATGTCAGAAAGGAAAGAGCTTCCAGAGTTATAGATGGCTTCAGCATGCATGCAGTGTGGCACAGATCGCAATTAAGAATGTAAGAGCAAGGTTGATTGGCAGACGTGAGGGGAACCAAGCGAGATAGCCCTGGGCTACGGCAATGCGCGGCTGGAACATGAAGTCGGTATCGAGTAGGGAACGTCGACGCTGGTTCATTGAGCAGCACAGCACACTTCGTTGGCTTCCAGATGGAGATGATGTAGCTGGATACTGCTCAGGATCTGTGTCAAAGTCAATGGAAGTAGTATCACTGGAGTCATCGGCAATCATCGATAGTCGCAGACAAATCACTCTCAAGTCAATGTAATATCGTCGAGAGATGGGCATACATACAGAGCCTGCCAAGGCGCATGCTCGATAAGAAAGCTTCAGTGGGGGTTAGCTAGTCGCATGGAACGGCCGCGGGACAGCGTCATGGCTGGACGTTGAATACTACACCCATCTCTGTTTCTCGCGCTGGAAGCACATCTCTGCGTGCCCGTCGACTGTCTGCAGACGCTCTCGACCTCCTCGGACGCGCAAACCACTCACCCACATCTATCGCTTCCTTGCAATCCTGCGTCTGGGACTTGTCATCCTCCCTTAATCCCTTCTCGACACGCCGTCGACTGGTTGCGCCTGTAACCCTCCGGCGACCCGCTGTAAACACTTCTCCTAATTCTTTCAGCCTCGTGCCCTCACATATAAAATGGCGTTTCTCGGTGTATACCGCGCCATCTACGACTATGTGCCCCAGAGCGAGGGCGAATTGACCCTGACCGAGGGGGACCTGCTCTTTGTTTTGGACAACAACTCGGACGACGATTGGTGGAAAGCAAAGAAGAAGGCCATGTCGGATGAAGAAGACGAGCCAGAGGGCTTGATTCCAAACAATTACATCGACCAGGTCCGTCACTACTCTAAGCCCTCTCTTGCTGGCCTTCGCTGACCCTTCTCTCCAGGCGCATCCTCTGTACCAAGCCAAGGCCCTTTACGACTACACCAAGCAGACTGATGAAGAGCTCTCATTTCCCGAAGAGGCTCGGTTGGATGTTTACGACACGTCGGATGAAGACTGGACGCTTGTTGGTCTGAATGGACAATACGGCTTTGCTCCCGCCATCTACATCGAGAAGGCTTCAGCCGCCGCCGCCGCCGCCGCCGCCTCAGCCGCTGCTCCTGCTATGCCCGTACGACCACAAGTCGCAAGCCCTGAGCCTGAAGAAGCTGAATGGAACGAGTCCCCGCCCGAGAGTCCGGTACATAACCCTGCCGCTGCTCTGGCAGGCATCATTGCACAAAAGACTGGTCAATCACAAACCCAGGCGCGCTCATATCAAGAACCTATGGATCGTGGACTCGCTTCTCCACCTCTACCTTCACGACCTCAGTACACCCCAGATGAGTCCGAAGACGAACCAGCACCCAGCATGCCTCCACGACCTATCTCAGCTGTCTCACGCGAACCTGTTCGCTCACCCATGTACTCGCCAGCTGAGCGTGAGCCGCAAGGTGTCAGTACCTCACTTCCATACAACAGAGCCATGGCTATTGAGGACGAGGAGGCTGCTCTTAGATCGCCTGGTGGTTTCCGTTTATACAACATCTCCGAAGTCGTCTCGCATCTGGGAAAGAACAAGAAGATGCCTATCACTTTGGGCATCAACCTCGCCAAGGGCCTGGTGTCGCTTTCTCCTGCCAAGGCACGAGATGGTCCATCTCAAGAGTGGTCAGCCGATCGACTTTCCAACTACTCGATCGAGGGCAAGCATGTTTTCCTGGATCTGGTACGCCCTAGTAAAAGTGTCGACCTTCACGCTGGCGCAAAGGACACTGCTCAGGAAATTATTGGTATTTTGAGCGAATTAGCCGGCGCTTCAAAGGCTGAAGGCCTTCGTGAGGTGTGGGCAGCGAGTTCTGGCACGGGCGCCGGCGGAAAGAAAAAGGGTACAATGCTTTATGATTTCATGGCTCAAGGAGAGGACGAAGTCACTGTGGCCATTGGCGACGAAGTGGTTATTTTGGACGACACCAAGAGCGAAGAATGGTGGATGGTCAAACGACTCAAGAATGGAAAAGAAGGTGTTGTTCCCAGCAGCTATGTTGAAATCACCGGAACTCTGCCTGAGCCATCCTCGGCCTACACTGGTCTCAACGCTGCTCGTTCCACTGTCGAACAGAACAGACTCGAGGAACAGCGCCTTACGAGGGAAGTAGCGAGGTCTTCAACGATACGCGAATCGGATGATGGAAGCAGACCCGAGCGTCACAGCAGTTTGGCCAAGGAAGACAACCGCAAGAGCAGGCACAGCAAGAGTGATAAAAGCGATAAGCCGAGTAAGTTTTCCATCAGTTTGATCATCGGCGTAACGATCTAACAATACACAGAGCCAAACGCTGCAAGAGTGCGCACTTGGACAGACAGATCTGGTTCTTTCAAGGTTGAGGCTGAGTTCATTGGCCTCAAGGATGGCAAGATTCATCTTCACAAGCAAAATGGTGTCAAGATTGCTGTCCCTGTCAACAAAATGGCCATCGAGGACCTGGAATATGTGGAGAGAGCTACCGGTGTCTCTCTTGACGAGGACAAGCCGCTCTCTGAGATCAAACGCAGAAGCACTGAGAAGCGAAAGGACCGACCAGAGCGACTACAGCAATCCGGTGCCACATCAGGTGCTGTCGTTGAACAAAAGTCTGATTACGATTGGTTCGATTTCTTCCTCGGCGCTGGTGTCAACCCTCAGATCTGCGAGCGTTATGCTGCAGCCTTCAGTCGCGATCAATTGGGCGAGGACATTCTGCCGGATGTCGACACCCAGTTGCTGCGCACACTCGGCCTCAAAGAAGGCGATATTCTTCGTGTGATGAAGTACCTGGACAACAAGTTTGGCCGCAGTGGGCAGAAGAAGAATGTCAGTTTTGGCGACGACGATGCAGATGGTGCAGCCGAGGGCGGTCTCTTCTCTGGACCGGGCGGCGCTCTGAGAAACAACACACGAAAGGGAAGACCTGCTCCTGCCGTGCAGACAAACGATGTTGTCGATGCCGATGCATTCAAGCAGAAGGACGAGATATCCAAGGTCGAAACACCTCTTGCCTCCGCACCAGCCAGAGCTGCTGCATCCGCTGGATTTGACGATGATGCATGGGACGTGAAGCCGTCAAAGACTGCACCTGAAGCAGCAGCTCCCGCACCGGCCCCTGCAAAGGCTCCTTCGCCGCCACCTGCTCCTGCTGCTCCTGAACCACCGAAGCTTACTCAGAACATGTCAGACCTGTCTTTGCTCTCTCCCGCATTGCAACCGACACCTGCACCTCAACCTACGCCCCAGGCTCCTCCTGCCGCTCCACAGCAGCCTGCAAGAACTGGAGCCGACCCCTCTTTCTTCGACAAGCTTGCTGCTCCCTCCCCTCTGCAATCTCAGATGACAGGCATGAGACAGCGTCCTGCAGCACCGAACCAAATGCAAACAGGCAACTCGATTATTGCACCGCCACCTCAACGTGCAGCTTCTGCTCCTGGCCTTCCTCAGCAAGGCTTTGCTCCACCAGCTCTCCAACCCCAGATGACTGGCTACCAGGCACCTCCTGGCCAGAGCCTGCAGAGCATGCAACAACAGCAGCAGTTCCAGCAACAGCAGATGACTGGATTCTCCCAGCAGCCTGGTTATCAAGGTCTTATGCCTCAGGCGACAGGATTCATGCAGCCCCAACAGACTGGCTTCCCAGCACAGTACCAGATGCCACAGGCTACAGGCTATGGCCAGCAACAACCCTACCTCAACGGCCAGGCCACAGGCTCGCCTTTCGCAGACCCTACTCCTCGTCCTGTTTTCCAGTCCCAGCCTACTGGTATGAGCCAATCATACATGCAACCCCAGCAAACAGGCTTTGGTATGCCTCCACCAATGCAACCTCAACAGACCGGTCTCCCACCAGCCCTCCAGCCTCAGCGCACAGGCTTCACACCTCAGAGTCAATTTGGCCAGAGTTACGCTCAACAACAAAATGGTTACGGCGCGTTCGGACAACAGGCACCGCCTATGCCTCCAATGCCACCCATGCCTGCTCAACCCACCGGCCTGCAACCTCTTGTACCCCAAAAGACTGGTCCTCCTCCACCAGTCCGCTTCGGAGTGCAGCCTGCTGCTAGACTGACACCGCAACCCACTGGCAGAGCCAACCTGTCCAAGGCGACGCCACAGAATCCCTTTGGCTTCTAGGAGCGCCGGAGATCTGATACGTGGACATTGAGAAAAGGCTGAGGGTTTGTGGTTCTGGTGGTGTATTTGTTGGTTGTTGTTTTTTTGCCCCTCCTATTACTAGTAGAACACGTTAATAGGCTTTAGATAGGCCCAGAGTGTGTATATAGTCTTGTTTCGTTTATCCATCTCATTTTACTACATGTCCTGTGTCTTGAGCACTCTGTCTAGTACCTGCTGTTTCCCCTTACTGCGGTGTGGTTTTGATGGGTATCCTGATTGAACGTCTCTCGGTGCACACAGGTTGGCGGTACGACGTGTGTCAAAGACGGGAGACGGGAGAGGAAAAAGAAAATGGTGTTTCCGCTATAGCACAGATGGATCTATTTACACGGCTCGAGACTCTCTGCAAAAACTAAAAGAGTCTCGTGTGCTGTTCTGTCTTTTGGTTCCTCGTTTCCACTTCTCCAAAAACTTCCCCTCTTCAAGTCAGCTTACAAAGAACCTTCAAACCTCAAATCAATGAGTTTGATGAATTTAAGCCTTGGAGACGATGCGCTCGACGTCGGCAACGGCCTGGTCGAGGATCTGCTTGAGGGTCTTGGGGTTCTCGAGCTCCTTGCCGATCTTGGCAATGATGGAGTCAGCGAGCTCCTTTTGCTGGCGGGCCTTGACGGCACCCTCGTAGCGGACCCAGGAGTCGAGGACGGTCTTGGCCTCGTGGGCGAGGTTGACCTTCTGCTCGAGCTCGTAAGCCTGGGCCTCGAGCTGGGCGGTTTCCTAGCGCAGCAATGTCAGTATGTTTGATGAGACATTTTGCATATTCTTCATTGCAGCAGTACCTTGGAAACGGCAAAGAGCTGCTTGGTAATGTCAACGACACCGCCGAGGTCCTGGACGCTCTCAATGCGCTTCTGGACGGCGTCGGTGTGGTCCTTGCGGGCAGCGTTGAGGATGTTCTTGATCTTGTTGGTTTGACCCTCGGCCCACTCCTTGTAGGCGGGACCACCGTAGACGGCGATACCGGTGTAGACGGAGAGCAGACACAGCATGACGATGGACTCCTCGTTGACGACGTAGAGCTCGTTGCTGATGGCGGCGATCGAGACACCGGCACCGGCGGAGAGGATGGCGGTCTTGCTCAAGAGGTTGCTGCCGGGCAGGGAGTCGAGGATGCTCTTGGCCTTCTGCTCGGGCGAGGGAGTGGGCTGGTTGCTTTGCAGGCGGGCTTGGACGGCGGGCACGGCGGCCTTGTTGAGCGAGGAGATGGCGGCGGTGGGGCGCGCGCGGGCGGCGCCCATGACGGAGCGAGCGACACGAGAGGCCATTGTGCAGGATGTGAGTGTGGAGAGAGCGGAGGGGTGTGTGGATAGACAGCAATTCACTGGACTCGTATGGCTGGCCCAGCGGGCAGCGCGCTTCAATCGGCCGTCGTCAAGCTCTGAGCAGCGGCGATTCCCGGCCCTGATTCTTCCCAATCGGGCAACCCCCAAAGAAATTATTTTGTATGCAACCAAGAGCGACCGACTTCCGCTAGCACCTTCCTCGAAATTAGAAAAAGGAAGTTACGGACAGACTGGATAGCCCAATATGCCTGGACTCGTCGAAAAGAAGCGCAAGCGCACCGATGCCACCGCCGTCGCAAAACCTACCAAGTCGAAGAAAGTAAAGCCTGCCAGCAATGGCGAAGACGATCCTCAAGCACAGATGCTGCTGCTAGAACAACAAATACTCGAGTCGCCGTCGAACTACCCGAACATCACCAGCCTGATCAAGTTCCTCAAATCAAAGGATGCAACCCAGAGAGTTACGGCCGCCGTCGCTCTGTGCCGAACCTTCTGCCGCCTGATGGCTGCCGAGCGAATGGTCAGGCAGAAGACCATGAACGAGGAAGAGATTGAGCAGGTCGACTTCCTCAAGACACAGTACAAGGAGTACGGCCGACAACTGGGTCGTCTGCTGGCAAGCGAGGAGCTTCAGAGCACTGCCCTGACCCTCTTTATGCGCCTGGTCAAGGAAGAGACATCCCAGGACGGTCGCCGTGCTGAGCAGGCTTGGAGGACTGGTATTTTTGCAGACTTGATCCTGGGACTCGTGGCATCGGCTGATGCTGCTGGTGCGCGCGAGGAGTTCATGGAGAAGTTCGTCGAGGAGCACGATGATGTTCGTTACTTCACCTTCTACGCCGTCGCAAACATCCTGGCTCGCTCACCTGAAGGCTACGATCGCCAGACACTCGTCTCGAACGCTCTTTCGCTGCTTCTCCTAATCGAGAATGCTCCCGACTCGGACTCGCAACTCGAAGACTGGTATGGACAGACTCCCGAGGGCCGCAAGCACGCTCTCCTGTCTCTATCATCGCATCGCAAGACAGCACAAGAGGCATGGCTTGCCATCTTCCGCTCCGCTCTTACCAAGGACGAACGCAAATCTATTCTCCACCACTTGACCAGTCGTATCGTACCCTGGTTCACCAAGCCCGAGTCGCTCATGGATTTCTTGACAGACAGCTACGATGCCGGCGGTGCCACTTCCCTGCTTGCTCTGTCCGGTCTCTTCTACCTTATCGCTGAGAAGAACCTTGACTACCCTGCCTTCTACACGAAACTCTACTCTCTGCTCGATGACACACTACTGCACTCGAAACACCGCAGTCGCTTCTTCCGCCTTCTTGACACCTTCATGAGCTCTACACATTTGCCCTCGGCTATGGTCGCCAGTTTCATCAAGAGATTGTCAAGACTAGCGCTGCACGCGCCTCCTGCTGCGATTGTCGTGGTTGTGCCATGGACCTACAACATGCTGTTGCGCCATCGTACTTGCACATTCATGATTCATCGCGAAGTACGTGGCGCAGCGCAACTCAAGAAGCTCGAAGTCGAAGGTATGGATGACTCGTTCTCCATGGATGAGCTCGATCCTATGGAGACTGGTGCAATTGATTCATCGCTTTGGGAGCTCGAGACTCTGGCTTCACACTACCATCCCAACGTCGCAACGTTGGCGAGAATCATTCAGGAGCAGTTCACAAAGAAGAACTACAACATGGAGGATTTCTTGGATCACAACTACCAAGGTCTGATTGATGCCGAGTTGGGCAAGGAGATGAAGAAGACCCCTGTGGTCGAGTTTGAGATCCCGAAGAGAATCATCACGACCGAGGAGGGTGGCTTGAACGATCTGGGTAGTCTGCTACAGACCGCTGTTCAAAAATTGTAAATTATTGGCATCAAGCAAGGCGTTTGGGCGGCTGCTCATGGACACATCTATTGATACTCGAATTTGCTTGTGAAGTTTTACGTCGTTTGATTGAATGCTATGCTATTCTATTCTTCCGAATGCTTTCTCGACTCTGCTCGTAATCCCGGGGTATTTCTTGATCCTCTGCGAGATGATCCGTATCGCATTTTTTTTATTGTCAGAATGAAGTGATCAAAGACACAAATAGATTCCTCCCACTCTCCCCCCAGTCAGGTTGATACAACTCCGCCAACACCGGCGCCATGCACAAAGAAACAAAAAAAAAGGTTCGTCCTGAGAACAAAAAGACGGGCGCTTAAACGAGCAAAACAGCGTTCAAGCAGCCGTCGTTCTCGGGGTTGTTGGTAACCTGGGCCCAACGACCCCAGACGACCTTTCCACCAGCGGTGACCAGACCAAGTTCCGAGACGTTGACCTCGATGATAGTACCCTTGGTCAAGACACCGAGCTGGGTGTACATGGGGTTTTGAGGGTTCTTCTTGACGGAAATGATGGGGAGCTGGACAGTGACACCGAGTTCGGGGTGGGTGACGTTTGCCTTCTTGTAACGGAGACCCATGGGACGAATGAATCTGAAAGTGTGTAAGTACGGATTTCGCAAGAGTAATTGAGGAGGGCAAGAACAAACCTCTCGTATTTGACGGGACGACGAGTAAAGTCGGGACCGACGAAAGTGGGCTTGGTGATCATTCTCTTCCAGCTCTTCTTTGCAGTCTTCTTTCCGGTCTTGACGACCTTGAACATCTCCTCCTCGGCAATACCTCTGACCTTGGGCAGAGGCACGCTGAACTTGGCAGCCTTCTCGGCTCTCTTGTTCTTGATGGCCGAAGAAAGAGCCTTTGCATTCTGCTCGTTGCTGCGGTCGAGCAAGTAGGCGGGCAGAGGGGTGTTGGAAGGCTCTGCGGCTTCGCTGGACTTGACGTTGCGCTCCTCGTGGGCTCTGATCTGCTTCTTCATCTGGATCTTCTCCTTGCGGCGCTTCTCCTGGTACAGCTTCGCGCGCAGACCGCGGTAGTTCTGCGCCTTCTCGGAGCCGGCGTGGCCCTCTCTGGCCTGTCTCTTGCGTTTGCGCTCATCGTGATCAAGACGCTTGCCATGCTGCTTGGCAAAGCGTTCCATATACTCATTCTGAGGCATGGCGGCGGTTGGTTATGTGTCGTGGTTTGGCGTGGGTTGTGGTAAAGAATTGCGAGTTGGAAAAAAGATAGAAGTGCTTTGCGGGGAAGGCGCGAGCGAGAGGCGGCGAAGTCCCTGCGAAAGTCGCAGCGCAGCGCAGCTTCCATTTGCAGGCTGGCCTTGGCATACCCGCTGTCGACAAACTTCTGAGCGTCAATTGCACAAATCCATCGGACACCAGCCAAACCCACACGACATGTTTCTCTCTCGCGCAGCCAAACGGGCGTGCTGTCTGGACTCACGACTTCTGCCGCCGACCTTCCTGCTCCCATTCACAGCACACCTGAGCAGCGTTTCACACACGACAGACCCATCAAACACTCCCGAAGTCCTTCTCAACTCCTCCGCCGCAAAAGTCGACTCTCCTCCCACGTCGACAACTCCTACATCTACTCCCGTATCGGCCAGCCATGCTCCAGCATCCGCCCCCAAGCTACCCACACCTTCTCAATCGCCTCCGGCCTTGAGCGATTCTGTCCGCGAACTTTTGCCCGTACTCCGCGCCCAGGGCCCTCACTACATCACCGCACACATTTATGATCGTCCATATCTTCTCACCGAGGGCGACACTCTGCGCGTACCATTTCTCATGCATGGCGTCCAACCCGGCGACATCCTGCGCCTGACCCACGCATCAGCACTCGGTTCGCGAGACCTGACCCTCAAGGCGGGCACCCAGCCTGGCAACCCTCGTTCGCCAACCGCATCCACCATCTCGGTTGTCGATCCTACACCTGGTAGCGTCTTGACCACCGAGAGCAGAAAGATGCCTGACGGAGGTCACTTCGTGCCACATCTTGCCAAAGGCAAACACATCTATGTCGATGACAGACTATTTGTGTGCAGAGCTACTGTCATGGGCACCGAAGCTGAGCCCATGCGTATCAAGGAGAAGACGAAGCGTAGACAGAGAAGAGTCAAGACGGTCAAGAGCAAGCACCGATTCACTGTACTCAAAATCAAGGAGCTTAGGATAAAGGGCTTGGACGAGATTGAGAGCGGTCTCGATGCTTGAGCTTCTATCTAGTGAAGTGATGCGGTCACGAGACATGACTATGTGAGTTGTGCTGATGCATGGAAGGAAAGACCGATTGGGCGTAGGCGTTTCAGCCTTGTATACCAAAACCTTTGTACAAAATATATTCTCGTTCTTGTCCTCTGAATTTATTGTCTCTCGCTCCTCTATCGGGGCCGCATCTCTCTCCTGGACATCGGTGTTTCGTGAGACGTTCAGGGGTGTGTCTCGATTCTGCATGAGATTGTAATTATTGATTCAGTTGCTTGTGCTCGACGAAGGGAGTACGAATATGCTTCTGGGGCACGGAACGCACAGGGCAGCCAAAATCTCGCCGACCAACTGCCGACAAGTGAACATTGTCAATCTTCAGTGTCTCCACTGTCTTCGCCAAGTGCAGACCATATAGAATTGGCATAGACACAGGTGCGGTTTGTGCCATACCAGCACAGTATCAGATCCGATTCTCGTATCGAGAGACAGTGGTGCAACACCCGTTGTACCGTAGGCAGGCTAGACTTGCTTGTTTGCTCGATCCATGCAGACTGGGGTAGCAATGTTCTGCTGCCGCGGATCTGGCCAGACTCCAATCGGCACACCAAGGGAGGATCGAGGAACAGGATAACCCCCAAGCAGGGTCTGCACAACACAGGTAACTAAGTAAGCAATTAATGTCAACCGCTCATGTCGTGCCGGCTCTGTTTCTCTTCACTCAACATACTCCATCACGTCCTTTGCGACCATGGAGGACTCCACACAACTCGACAACGCCTTGTATCAAGCTTGCATTGCGGCAGACTTGCCGAAAGTCAAACTTCTGGTCAACAAGCAAAATGCTCAGGTTAACAAAATCATCGGTCCTCCTGGTCAACTGGATTACTCCTTAAATTATGCGACTAAAACTGGTTCGGTACCTTTGGTGCGCTTCCTCTTAGACCATGGCGCGACTGTCAACGCAGCAGCACTCCGAATCGCTGCTTTTGAAGGAGATCAGCCCATGTTGCAACTTCTTCTCGAGCCCGTCAAAGCCCTGTTGGTATCCTCGGGCATGTCTAGGAAATGGCGAGTGGATCTCGCTTCAATACTGGTCGGCACGACAAGAAGGGGCCGCAGTGAGACAGCCGAACTTCTCAAAGTGTTCCGTTCAAGAATCGAGGAATTCGACAAAGCTGTTGACGCGGGACTTCTTGCGGCATGTGCTGCTGGCGACATGCGGTCCGTCAAGTATTTCATCGACATGGGTGCTGGAAACAAGGTCGAAGCTTTATCCACCGCAGCCGAGTACCATCAGTTCGAACCACTAGGATACTTCTTGGAGAACCATTCGTTCGAGCCTGAGGAACTCGTCGATCCATTGACCTCGGCAGCTGGTGGTGGCCACATGCCATCAATCCTTCTACTCATCGAACAAGGAGCAGAAGATGAATCAGGTGCCGCATTGGCTCGAGCTGCGAAGTTCTCTCATGCCGAAGTCCTGAAACACTTTCTAGGCATCTTCAGATACACGAAAGAGAAGCTATCAACAGCACTTGTAGCTGCTGCTCGTGCAGGTGATACAGCTATAATGGAAGTGCTTATCCGTAGGGGTGCCCATGGCTCCGGAGTACTTGTATTCACCGTCCAGAGAAGTCATCTCGCAGCAACAGAACTCTTGATTCGCGAGCTTCCAAAAGACCAAGCAGAATTATCGAAAGCGCTTGAGAAGGCCATGTTCATATGGCTGCGACCAGTGCAGGCACGCAAACCTCATCTTTCGAGAACGTCTAGTCATTCTTCAAGAAGCACAGACAGCGACATCGAACCTACAATACCAGAAGTTCTTCGCGATCGGGAAGAGTCGAGAAGACGCATCGTTGATGTGCTTCTTGAAGCAGGTGGTCGCTTGTCTGAACTGTACTACTGTCGCCTATTGGAAATGATGATCCTTACTCAAAATCAGTACGGTGTCGAGCTACTGCACGATAGCGCCAAATTTACGACGGTCGACACACTACCTGATGATTATCTGGTCAGCCTGGCAATATACCACCAACAGGACGAGATGGTAGACCTCTTGCTCGGCTTTCCTGTAGCACATAGGCCGAAGCCACCGGAGTCCACAGAGCTAAGCAGCGTGCAACCAATCGTTGATGACACCTACACATGGGAATCAAACGTCTACAACCCCATTCCCAGCCCGCTCATATTGGCAGCGAAGTTCCGCAATGAGCATTGGTGTAGAACGTTGGTTCGTCGTGAGGAGACCGATGCCAATGAATGGTGTTTTTATAAGCCGAGCAGAAGACTTTTGAGCTTCTACGGTTCCGACAAAAAAACACATACGCCAAAAGAAGAACAGTACGAAGAACTTGGTTGTCCATTTGGTACCGAGTCTTTACACGACTGTGCTCTATCAACGGCTATCAATTCGAGAGATGTACCTATCATTCATCTACTTATCGAGAGCGGTGCAGATCCATGGGCGAATCGACAACGTATCTCCATCTTCGAGCTGGCAGCCAAACAGAATTATCTACGAGACATTCTGTCGTTCCTAGAGGAGTTCGCTACAGTAGACATCGATCGAAGAGAATGGCATGGTGGCAGGAGCATGTTAGCCTGGGCTGCAATATACGGTAACGGGGATTTGGTCGACATGTTCTGCAAGAAAGGGGCTACCATTGATCTTGCGGACAGTTTGTTCAGGACGCCGCTACACCTGGCTGTGGCAGCCGGAAATATCGGCACAGTCAAAGGTTTATTATGGGCTGGAGCCAGCACGTCGCGTAGAGACGTAGATGCTTACCTATGCGCAGACGAGCTGGCCGCAAAACTGGCACAGGAAGCTTCTTGGTCGGATCAATCACGAGCAGTCAGATTTGAGATCATTAGGTTCCTGGAAGACTGGATCAAGAACAACATGGATCACCTCGATGCTGCCAACATCCGACGGGAATCGAAAGCAGCTGAGGAAAGAGCGAAAGTGGAAGAGGCCTCAGTGGTAGCGGAAGATGACTTGCTAGACCATTTCAGCGACGATGATAGCGTGCATTGGAGCGATGAAGAGTGATTTGGCAATCCAGTGAGCACTGGTTCGAAGACATATAAGGCGTTTGAATCTGCCAGCTATAAAATGACAATTTGTTTGGCATGAAGAATTTATCGAGTGATGATGGAGATGATATGCAAATCGTGGAGAGGAGCCGCTGGCCCCCGGAATCGGTCGGACTCGGTCGGAACTTTTGTCTTGGGTGTCAAAACAGCTGACATGCGGTGACTCGGCAGTGAAGGACTGAGCTGAGCTGAACGGCACTGTAAGCTGGACGAGCTGGAGAGACAAGGAATCAGCAAGCCGGATTGTTTCCATTCATTGCAAATGGAACAGAGAGAGATACAAATGCGTGATACAAGCAGGGCTCACAGAGCTCCGAAATTCAAAAAGCTGCCAAAACAAGTGGCCAGTGGGGCGCTCGGGCCACCCAATCCGAGTGCTTCGCTGCGGCAAATCTCGTTCAACCTCACCCTCCTCCTAGAACCGACCTCTCATCACCCTCTATCTCCACTCCATCCTACATTTCATTGGGACCCGTCACACCCATCGGGATTCTGAGAAATTTCTGTCATCATGTTCAGAAGCGCCCTTCGCCAGAGCGCCCGCGTGGCCACCGTCGCCGCTGCTTCGTCGAGAATTTCAGCTGTACGTTTCAACAAGCTCCAACCACTCGCCGACACCTCGCCTGCGACTACAAGCTCCAAGGAAGCGCTATCCCTGGCCAACTTTGGGCCCTACAACCATCATTGGCCCTGTCGCCACGCCCAATGGGTGCTGTCTGCGCGCCGTGTTGGCTGGTCGCGCGCTGGAGCTGTCGCTGGCGACGTCGAAGCTTGCTCGCCTTTGCCAAGTCTTGCAACACACAACTAACATGTTTCTACATACAGGCCCGCGCCGCCGCTCCCGTCGCTGCCTCCATCCGTGGCTACGCCGACAAGGCCTCCCCCACTGAGGTCTCTTCCATCCTCGAGCAGAGAATCCGTGGTGTCCAGGAGGAGTCTGGTCTCGCCGAGACCGGCCGTGTCCTTTCCGTCGGGTACGTCTTCGACAGCCGCAACACCATCATTCAAGACGCACGGGAACTGACATACAACCAACAGTGATGGTATCGCCCGTGTTCACGGTATGGCCAACGTCCAGGCCGAGGAGCTCGTCGAGTTCGCCTCCGGTGTCAAGGGCATGTGCATGAACCTCGAGGCCGGCCAGGTCGGTATCGTTCTTTTCGGTTCTGACCGTCTCGTCAAGGAGGGTGAGACCGTCAAGCGTACCGGAGAGATTGTCGACATTCCCGTCGGTATGGGTCTTCTCGGCCGTGTCGTCGATGCTCTGGGTAACCCCATCGATGGCAAGGGTCCCCTCAAGACCACCGAGAGACGCCGTGCTCAGCTCAAGGCTCCCGGTATTCTTCCCCGTCAGTCCGTCTCGCAGCCCGTACAGACTGGTCTCAAGTCCGTCGACGCCATGGTTCCCATCGGCCGTGGTCAGCGTGAGTTGATCATTGGTGATCGTCAGACCGGTAAGACTGCCGTCGCTCTCGACGCCATGCTCAACCAGAAGCGTTGGAACAACACCTCTTCCGACGAGTCCAAGAAGCTTTACTGTGTCTACGTTGCTGTCGGTCAGAAGCGTTCCACCGTCGCACAGCTCGTCCAGACCCTTGAGGAGAACGACGCCATGAAGTACTCCATCGTCGTTGCTGCCACCGCCTCCGAGGCTGCGTAAGTTGAAAGCCTCAGCATCTGCTTTGCTCCGCTAACAATTTCTCAAAGTCCTCTTCAGTACCTTGCTCCCTTCGCCGGTACCGCCATGGGAGAGTACTTCCGTGATAACGGCAAGCACGCCGTCATCATCTACGATGACTTGTCCAAGCAGGGATGGAACAACTTTTCGACATTCAGAAAGCATTCGCTAATTCTTTTCACAGGCTGTTGCTTACCGTCAAATGTCTCTGCTCCTCCGTCGTCCTCCCGGTCGTGAGGCTTACCCCGGTGACGTTTTCTACCTCCACTCTCGTCTCCTCGAGCGTGCTGCCAAGATGAACGACAAGCTTGGCGGTGGTTCGCTCACTGCCCTGCCCATCATTGAGACCCAGGGTGGTGATGTCTCCGCTTACATTCCCACCAACGTCATTTCCATCACTGACGGTCAAATCTTCTTGGAGGCTGAGCTCTTCTACAAGGGTATCCGTCCCGCCATTAACGTCGGTCTTTCCGTCTCGCGTGTCGGTTCCGCCGCTCAGCTCAAGGCCATGAAGCAAGTCGCTGGTTCGCTCAAGCTCTTCTTGGCCCAGTACCGTGAGGTCGCCGCCTTCGCCCAGTTCGGTTCCGATCTCGATGCCGCCACCAAGCAGACCCTGTCCCGTGGTGAGCGTCTTACCGAGCTCCTCAAGCAGAAGCAGTACAGCCCCATGGCCGTCAACGAGATGGTTCCTCTCATCTACGCCGGTATCAACGGTCACCTCGACAGCGTTCCCGTTGCCAAGATCCTCCAGTGGGAGGCCGACTTCCTTAACCACCTCCGCACCAACGAGAAGTCCGTCCTTGACCAGATTGACAAGGAGGGTGCTCTCAGCAAGGAGCTCGAGGCCAAGCTTAAGGATGTTATCAAGAGCTTCACCTCCAGCTTCTCGTAAATTTCTCACTAAAAATTTATAACGGGGAAAATTGCGAGATGGCCGAAGAAGCCGTGTGTATAGTAGAGCGAAAGTAGCGTCTCATTGAGTTTTTCTTCCAAATCTTTCAATGACAAAGTGTATAATCTTCGGTCTTGCCTAATACATGTGAAGCGCCACTTCAATCGTTCCTGCCGAATTTGCTTCTTTCTAGCAGATTGATCCGAATCTGGTATCTACTTACACGAAGACTCGGGAAGGTACGACTCGCCAATATGGAAGTCATGACTAACTGCTCTCGCAGTCTCTCCAAGCTCGAGGCTGATCTGTATCATGCTATCAAAAGTCACGATGCTTTACAGATCGTAGCATGGCCCAATGAGAGCGACTCCCTCGCCTTCTCTCAATGGAACTGCTTCAGCAATAAAGCACACTGTGCACTTTGATAGCGTCAATTGCCAGAGGTTTTCCGAAGAGAGAGTCTACTATGCCTCTACATCGATCAAGAATGATGACTTGTCTGGACAGCATGATCAAGAGGTTCAGTTCGAACACCACTTCCACAATACAATCATCCGAAGCTTTGTGTTGTTCTCGAATGGTACATCTCTGATATCATACACACCAGACTTGAATATTGCTCTTTCCTATTGAGATCATGCTACGCTCACCATACCTCTCAACTTTTCATTTGATCCGTCAGATATCCTCGAGTCTGAGTTATGAACAAATAAAGACTTCTTTCTTCTTCTGCGTTCTTGTGGCTGAAGCACTCTTCTGAGAAGTCTAGGGCGCGTGATACATTCAACATGGCTATAAGTCATATCCAATCTTGATGTAGATCGACATTGACTCCCTGGATCGATTTGTAAAAAAAAAAACCTCTTCTGGCATTAGCTCGGAGTTGTTCATTTTGATCTGGCTGGGATAGATGCTTCTTGCAGCATGATCATGCCTCGAGCTGTGATTTTTTAAAACGAAGCACGAAGAGGCGGTAGATCGGATCAACAAACGACTCAACAGGCGAAGATGTGGTGCTCTCGATTCATATCTCAGATAGCAGCCAAATATTCGAACACCTAATCACTTCCTCCCATCACTCCACCTGCTCTCACAACCACAACCTCCGTCCTTGTAAACCAATGTCCTGTAATGGTGGATGTACATACACCTAATCAGAAGAAATAATGCCATACCATATCTATAGATCGAAGAAGGATGTACCGGGTCTGATCGAAAGTTAGTGGTGTAACTGTGAGTAGCAGTTGAAAGAGGAAGTGTGCAAGATTGGAGAGTTTTCTTCGTATGTGTGTATGATTGGGAGTGTAGATGAGTGCAGCAGCGATGCGAGAGTTGGATGTTGGTGACTTCGATGATTTCGGTGATGGCTAGCAAGCTTCTCAGACTTGATTGCAGGAGAGCGATGCAAAACAGTGGGGCACGGTTTCTTGTGTTTTCAGTGTTTGTGATTAGAGTTAGAAGAGCAAAAGTGTGTTCTTCACAGCTCAACTCTGGGACAGGGTGAAGAAGACAGCGACTCAAGGACAAATTCGGGATGTTCAACCGTGATCACATGTGGTAACATACCTCATACAAAGGCGGGCAGAAAGATCGATATGTAGTGAAGTGCAATGTGCTTGCATGTGGTATCATGTATTTTGGATGAAAGAGAATGGGGGAATGGTGACAGATCCAATGTCGAAGTGAGAATGAGGGAGAAAGGAAATCGCTAATCCAGAAACCCAATGCATGTGTAGAGAAAGAAAAACCGTTACTTGAGCTCCGTCTTGCCCATGAGGTCCGCGAGCTCATCAACTGACTTGTCCTTCTCTTGGGCGACGTTCTCTGATTCGGCTCGATCGGCCTGTTTAAGGACTTGCTCTTCTTCAGCATCGTCGTCATCGTCGTGGTCCCCCTCATCTTCGTCGTCACTGTCCTCTTCCAAGTCGTCGAGCTCGTCGATTCCCCATGTCTCGTCATCTTCGTCGGCGTCTGGGGCGTTTTCCTCTCTGCGCTCATCGAGCAGAGACTTGAGAGCCTCGACGTTGGTGTCTTCCTCAGAGAATTTGTTGCCGTTCAGCTCAACACGCTGAAGGGCGGGCAGGGCGTCGGTCTGGCCAACCTTGCACAGAGCTTCGACGCCCTTTACATCAATCTCGTTGTACTGGAGGCGAAGCGTCTGTAGAGTCTTGTTCTTGCCAGACTTGAGGGCGTCTGCGAGCATGACAGCACCACGGGCGCTAAGCAGGCAGTCGCCGACACCGAGCTCCTTGATGACAGACCAGTTTGCAATGACATCGGCAAGGGCGCGACCACCCATGGCGGTAAAGGTGTTGTCCTGCAGGTCAAGGACCTCGAGAGCGTCGCACTTGCTCAAACCGTTCTGCAACAGGGCAGAAATGCCTTCTTGACGGATGCCGTTCTGAACCATGCGGATAGTCTTGATCTTGTTGTTGGCCGAGTATGCTTGGACCCATGCGTTCATGGAGCCGTTCTCCAGTCTGTTGCGACCGCAGATGACAGTCTCAAGATCAGGCACTGTCTGACCATCCTTGCGAGCTTGCTCTTTCTTTCCGGCGAGAGTGGTGAGAGCTTCGGCGACGAGGGTTCCGGCAGCAGGACCGAGACCGTTGTTGTTCAAAATCAGGTGTTGCAGAGGCACGTGCTGCGAAAGGAAGGGCTGCAAGGGAGCAACGGTGTTGAGGCCAAAGGCATTGTCGGAGAGATTGACAGTGTGGAGATGGGGCAGGACGAGCAGCGAGGTGAGCAGGTGAGTCAGAGCATCAGGAATCTCGGACAAGAGGCGTCCTGTGAAGATGTCGGCAAAGTTGGCGACCTGCAGAGCGTCAGATTTGACCGTTGCGGATTCCGATATGATGGTTACCTTTAACTTCTTCTTTGATTCGAGCACTTTGGCCAGAGCCTTGCAAGCGTCGACACCCAGTGTGTTTCCCACAAAAATGACTTCCTCGACGTCGTTGTTGGTCTTGAGGTCGGCGATGTGTTTATCCATGTCGGCAGCCGAGTCGAGTTTCAGGGCTCTGCCCTCGAGCGAAAATGTTTGTGCCATGGCAATGTGAATGCGAGGCAAACAGAGGAGATGTACAGAGAGCGAACAGAGGAAAGGTGCAGAGAGAGGGCGGTGTCAAGCAGACAGGGTGTTGACAGAGAGAAATTGATGTTTCATGTCGCCAGTCGAGGCTCGACCTTCCTTCCAGAAGCATCGCCAAGCAATGACTCGCTTTGCTTTGCCCATCTCATGCTGACGAATTGCCTCATGGTTCGTGATTTGACCATTCCACTCCAGTCGCAAACCACTCTCTGCTCCTTCTTCAACTCGAATCTCGTCAACATGTCTCTGCGTACGTTCCTTCATGTTACGCGACTCACGCCTGCCAGTTTCTGATATAGTCCCAGCATCGTCCACCACCACAACTACCAACAACCTCGCTGCCGACCTCAAGCCCAAGGGCGAAGCCGCTGCAAAGGCAAAGGTACATACACGCCACAACAATTTCGAACAACACCATCTGACCATTCACCACAGCCATGCTGTGTCTGCAAGGATGAAAAGGCTGCCCGCGACGAATGCATGCTCTTCTCCAACGCCGCCGATCCCCAGGCCGACTGCCAGAACATGATCCAAAAGTACAAGACATGCATGCAGGGCTACGGCTTCAGCCTGCCATAAACTCTCCACATTCGTCTCCTTCTTTTCAGCATTGCGACCGGCGTTATGGGAAAATGGCTTCAACCTCAGACTTTTGAATCCATGTAAAACTAGTGTACAATAACACCACTTCTCTCGGTCCCTTTTGGCCACCAATCACAACGTCTTATGTTTGTCGTCTGTTGTCTTGCTGAATTCCAGGAACCCACTTTCTGCTACAAGGTGCCATAGACACCAGAGATAGCACAAGCCGAATCCTGCAGCACCTACACAGACGTTGCCAACAACCCACAGATCAGGCATGTTGGCAGGTGCCTGCACGAATGCCTCGGCAACGTGCCATCCCATCATTGCTACATAGAAGAGAATATGCACTGCCTTGACGGGGAACGATAACCAGACACCTTGCTCTCCGATGTAGGCCGAAAGTGTTGTTGGCGGAAGCCCCATGAGGTAAGCCCAAAGAAGCGTCAGAACGAAATAGGGAATCCTGAGTTCATCCCTCTTGAGCAGGGGGAACATGGTCCAGCAAGCCAATGTGTTGGCGAATCCAATCCATGCTCGCAAATCAGGTCTTAGCCCACCGTGTCCAGCCATGAGCATAGTCATTGGCAGCAAAGGCAGCAAGACGTTCTTCTCGTGCACTTGGTAGCTGCAAAGGAAGAACCCCCACGCTGTAGTTGCCAACGCCCATGGTACAAGCTCCTTCTTCGGCTTGAAGAAGATGACCATACATGGCGGTAGGATCGACAAACTGGTGAGCGCAAGAGCTGCTCGAGATAGCAGACTGGAGTCGTACCGGTGAAGCTTGTGCACTCCAGATGCATGCACAGCACACCAGATGTTTGCCACCTTATCCTCGAAGAGTCCCCGAGCGAAGGGGAAGATACGGTGGATAGATTGTGCGAGCTGGAAGACGAGTGGGTAGTACCATGCCTTGGGGGACATCTGCACCGGGAGGCTTTCGAGTAGCGGAGGAGTTTGAGCATCAAATGGCAAGAACACTCCCTTCCACGAGTCATAGGCCACACCAAGCAGGAAGGGCAGAAAGAGAGCTGCGAACGAGGCAATGGTGACAACAGCTATGCTCAGCAGCCTGCCAATGTTGATCCGGGGGAATACACAGATGCCGAGTAGGTAAGCAAACACAGCTGGGGCATAAAATAGTGCCATCTGCTTGAAGCCAAGTGCAGCAACGAAGTATACGCAACTCCACAGATGGCGACCCGCAAGCATACTTGACATGGATGCAAGCATCAAGCCAAGCATAACCGTGTTGTATTGGAAATGTCCGTGATCGATGAGCATAGTTGCTGGCTGCATGAGCACAGCAGTGAGAGCGACTGAAGACTCCCATGTGGTGATTCCGCAAATCTTGCCCATGTGACGGATGAAGATGACTGCTGCCGGCACCAGTATGAGATACTCTGAGACAATGACTGTGGCACGCATGAATATTTTCAAATCAGGATCGTCAAGTCCTCGAGAGCCGTTCAGAGCAAACCATGATGGGTTTATGAAGTCGCCGCTGGTTGAGTCAACAAGTGGATAGATAGGAGAGCAATATACACTACTCACACTTTACCAAGCACCCAGCTATGGTACGCTGTCAATGGTGGATAGTCCAAGCCCCACCATTGTAGGTCGTGGAAGTACCAGTGTGAGACAGGTAGATGGTTGGTCAGTTCCATCCAGTGACGCTGTGCCTCGAAGTCGCCATGCATAGGGGGTTTGTCAAGACCTGAGTGGCCGATGATCAGTTTTTGAAACTGGGAGATTTCCCCGGGTTCAGAACTCACCTGAATAGCCCCAGAAGCCAGTAGCCCATCTGAAAAGTCCTACCGCCATAAGGATAAGTGGCAGCATCACCCATTGTGACACGGTCCCCTTTGCGGGCAGTAAGAAAGATACTAAGGGGAACGCTGGCTTCTGTTCTTTGGTGTCTGAGTCTGTGATGATCAAGGCATTGCTGCGAGGACCAGAAACCTGGTCATCTCTTCTCTTCTTACGGGGGCGATGTGATGTAGGAGCCATGTTTACCTTTAGCAAACCATCTCCTGTCCACGCTGGCAACTCCGAGACCTGTCGGGTGCGGGACAGAACCCTTGGCTGATGTGCGGGCGGTGAGGCGGGCCGGGGGCGTTCGAAGCCGTGCGCGATAAAAAAGTTGCAAAAAATTGGCAGAAAGTCTAGCGCCAGACGCTCGCTGCGGTATAACTAGCACGTCCTACTCTTGAAGAGTTCTCTTTTGCATCCTCCATCACTCCATCTCAACTTTCTCTATTCGACTTTTTATCACAACTAGTGGGTTCGTCGCTCCTCTCATCAGTGGGTTCAAGTCTTCTCTTTGCGTTAGTGGTTTTGCGTGAAGCAGACTGAGATGTTGCCATCTCTTTGACGTGGGTAGTGGGCACATGCACAATCAGAACGGCTTTTCATCAGACCATCTTGCGCGCAGACTCATGGCTTCTTGTGGGAACACAGTGCCTTGACATGCGTGCGAGAGCAGTGGGCTTGAGGGCTTGTTGGCTTCCATCACCTCGTGTGATCATGGGTTACTGAGGGCTTTGCCGCACACTGCGACCATCACTGGTCGCACACACCATTCATGCGTGTCGTATCTGCTGTCGCTGTTGCAATCTGCGACAGCTTGACCGATCGACCATGCACGCCACCACACGCGAACCGCCTTGCCTGCCACCTCACCAAAGGTTCCGAACCTTACTGACCTCGACCTCCAGAATACCAACACATCACAATGGCAAAGGACAAGAGCACCAAGAAGGCCGCCGCCCCCAAGGTCGAGGCCACCAAGGTCAAGTCTGGCCGCGTCAGCAAGGCCGAGGACCCCAAGAAGAGCAAGGACGTCGCAAAGAAGGTCGTCGAGGCCACCAAGAAGTCCAAGAAGAGCAAGAAGGAGCCCACCCCCGAGCCTTCCAGCGACTCTGACGAGGAGATGGACTCTGACAGCTCCTCTTCCGACTCCGAGTCCGAGGCCGAGGCCAAGCCCGTCTCCAAGAAGGCTGCTAAGAAGGAGGAGTCCTCTGACTCTTCTGACTCGGACAGCTCCGACTCCGAGGACGAGAAGCCCGCCGCCAAGGCCGTCGAGGCCGAGTCTTCCGACTCCGACTCCGACAGCAGCGACGACGAGGCTGAGGCCAAGCCCGCTGCAAAGAAGGCCGACTCTGACTCTGACGACTCTTCCGACTCCGACTCTGACGATGAGAAGCCCGCTGCCGCTAAGGTACATACGCCTCGCACCATTCTACTTCTATCACATATACTAACATCTCATCTCAGGACACTTCCGACTCCGACTCGTCCGACTCTGACTCCGACTCTGAGGAGGAGGTCAAGAAGACCGAGGAGCCCAGCAAGAAGCGCAAGGCCGAGGAGGCCCCTGCCGCTTCCTCCAAGAAGGTCAAGGTCACCGCTGAGGGTCAGTTCGGTGAGCCCAGCAAGGTTCTCTTCGTCGGTGGTCTCTCATGGAACGTCGACGAGGACTGGCTCTCCAAGGAGTTCGAGGAGTTCTCTCCCGTCTCCGTCAGAGTCATCACCCACGCCGACTCCGGCCGCTCCAAGGGCTTCTCATACGTCGAGTTCACCGACGTCGATGCCGCCACCGAGGCCCTCAACGCCAAGCACGGTACCGACCTCGACGGCCGTACCCTCAAGTGCGACTTCAGCACTCCCAGAGACAACAGCAACCGCAGCTACGACAAGAACCAGGTCGGTGCCCGCGCCAACACCTTCGGTGACAAGCAGCAGGGTGCTCCCTCTACCACCCTCTTCGTCGGCAACGTTTCCTTCAACACCACCACCGACTCCCTGACCGGCTACTTCTCCGAGTTCGGCAGCATCAACAGCATCCGTCTGCCCACCGACCGCGAGACCGGCGCCCCCAAGGGCTTCGGTTACGTCGAGTTCGGCTCGGTCGACGAGGCCAAGGCTGCTCTCGAGGGCCTGAACGGCGCCGACGTCGACGGCCGCAACATCCGCTTGGACTTTGCTGCTCCCCGTGACAACAACGGCGGCGGTGGCGGCTTCGGCGGCGGCCGTGGCGGCGGTGGTCGCGGCGGCAGAGGCGGCTTTAACGACCGTGGCGGTCGCGGCGGCGGCAGAGGCGGTCGTGGCGGATTCGGCGATCGTGGCGGCCGTGGAGGTCGTGGCGGCGGTCGCGGTGGATCTACCAACCGTGGCGGCTTTGGTGATTTCCAGGGCAACCGCATGTCCTTTGACTAGGCGATTCGCTGAACACCTCATCGGTTCATGTCCATTATTACAAAAAGTTTGGCGTTCACGGATACCTGGGATAGCATGATCATTCGGTCATTTATACGGCAGCGAAGGACATGATTGCTCTGTACAATCACGGCGCTAGGTAGGTGAGTTGTAGCTTATTCGATACCGTAGTAGTATCATAGCATGTTATGATCAAAAGATATACCCCCTTCACATGAGCGGATCGTCCAGTGTCACATGTGAAGTGTGTCTATAGCGGGTGTATGATCCAGGGTCCTGCAGGTGATGTCCAGCATGCAGGTGGTTGGGCATTTTCAGCCTCTCGAAGTAGCGACAGAGACACATGTGAAGACTCGGGTGCAGCCACGATGGTCAGAACAATCATGACACGGTATAGGCTACTCCTTTATTGGACTGCAGACGTGTTGGAGAAGCAGGTGTTGAAACAAGACACAAAGGGGAGTGAAGCTTAAGTTAAGGGTGGGCACTTGATCAGACCGTTACGTGACGCGGAGTGGGGTTCCCTCGATTCACACCGACTCGGATCGCATCATCGACAGCGACCCCAGTTCGTCTCCTGCCAACCTCGACTTGCACCATCGTCCTCTTCGGCCTCGACGGACTGGGCTTTCTGTCGCATGATTCGTTGGTGCCTGTTTGCTTAGGAACATCAGGCTGCACTACTACTACCTAGGCTATCTCTCCCTCCCCCAGCGTGTCCAGGTCCAGCCACCCACCCTTCTCCTCGTGCTACACTACCGCCCATCATCGCCCGGCTTCGCAAACCACGTAGGCCTCTGATCGCGGCGACATCAAATCCCATACGCGCCATCATCTACCATGTCAAACCACTTGAACCCTGGAGGCAGAGGTCATGGACTGACGACAGACGCCGGCCGGACCCGGTCAGAAGGTAAGAGGCAAGCGTGTGACTCGTCGGTCTTCTTGTACTTATCGCTTGTCTTTGCGTATGCTTGCTGTGCTTGTCTGTCTTGAAACGCTTTTACCTCTTCCTTCATGGCTGGCATGAACGAGGGTCATCAAGGCAGCGCTGACGCCCATCGACTAGATTCGTGGATCGACATCTCCTCGCAGCCTTCATCGTCGTCGCTTTCCTCGGCCGCCGACGAGATTGTAACCACAGGCCTTCGTGTCCACCACATGCCCGCTTCATATCGTCGAAGACGTCAAAGACCCGGTCGACCCTCGCGCCTCAACATCGCCAGTCGCACTGGTAGTGCCGGTCCTGCTAGCAGTCAAGAGGAATATGAAGAGAGTGAAAGCGATGATGATCATGTCATAACATCATCAGCCGAAGGGCTCACAATCTCTCCCACACATACTAGAGGCGTTGTACTCGAGTCTTCGGACGATGACGAGAACAGAACAGCCGTCAACTACCCTATCAACAACGATAACGTCTTCACACCTCAGCCGAACGCCTTTTCTCATCCTTCGGGTTATTCTGCCAGACATGCCAGCCAACCTGTACCAGGCTCATACTTCCCTGCTCAGCCAGAGCGCCGTCACTCGGCCAGACACTCGTACCCTTCTCGTGCAGAGGCCAGAGTTCAACACTCGCCCTTCAACATGCTCTCGCCGAACCACAATGCAGCCGCTGATCACGAAGCTGCTCTCCGTGCTAGTCTCTCTACTCTGCAATCTTTTGCTGCCGCTGCCCGTGGACTGCCCAAGTCGAACTCTCGCACTCCAGCTGACCCCGCTCCCCCAGCCTCAAACAGGATTCAAACGAACACGCTGCGAATGGTGCCTGCCTCTGTTCTCGAACACAACTCACCTCTTTTAGCTCCAGTCACCGAACCGACTTTCCAGCCAACCATCAGACGAACTTCCACGTCGACCTCTGCCTCTGCAGATGTTCATTCCACCAAATCTGAAGCTAAGCGGAAAGGACCTTCTGGTCGTGGCTCTTCCAAGGAGAGTAGACAGATAAAGAAACGCCGCAACTCTGGTGCTGTCTATGGTGTCGACGACATGACTGTCAGCCCTACACTCTTTACGTGGGTCGTCAGTGTGGGCGTGGTGGTCGTGTTCAGCGCCATCAGCTTTTCCGCTGGTTACTCCATGGGCAAGGACGCCGGCAGATTTGAGGTTGGCTTGCCGGGCACGGGCGAGGGAGCCACGGCCTGCGCACGAGAAGCTGGTAAGAGCGGTCTGGGATTTAGGAAGTCCAAGTTGTTCAGCATTGCCTCTGGTGTCGGTGTTGGTGCTTGAGCGAGTTGTGGATGATGATGGAGATCTGAGTCGTGATGAGATATTGTGTTTACGTGATTTATGGAAGGATGGATGAACGCGAATGCGCATGAAACGGATTTAAGGAACAGAGGCGTACAGTACCTGATTCAATGGGACAGAGCGAGGGCATAATACCACTGTGTTGATTTTGAAATGGATCAAGAAGGATTTGGTATACCTGGTCAGGAGTTACTTGATAAGCATAACGCATGAACTTCAAACCCTTTATACACTTTGCACGTGTTCCTTGTTGTAAATTTTTCGCCATTCTAGTTACTTATTATCTTGTGTTATTGCGTAGTCTTATGATCAACGTGCGGCGATAATCGGAAGACTGTTACGCTGCCAGCACCAGACACTGTCTCCACCATGCAATGTGGATAGAGAAGTGTATAGATAGTCAGACTGCACCCATGAAGCACATCCAGGTTGGTGAGTGCAGATACAAAGTCGGCAGAAGTAGAAACATGCATCTTGATTTTGAGGCAGGGTCATACTCTCGGCAAGTGACTTGGTCTTGACTCGATGGAGAAACTCGAGACTTTTTTTTTTTTGGCACAGTGATGGATTAGCAGTTGGATGAGCAGCAAATATAACTATACTATAAAGACTGCAAGCATGAGCGACTTCAACTCTGACGCGCGAGCGGTTCCTCGATTAACGAAAACATGTTATACTCTACTGCCATCACCCTGATATCCCACGGCGAAGAAGCCAACACGGAAGAGGAAGCTATCATTGGCTGGATCCGAAAGAGCAGCCTGAGTGTCACTCCAAGATTCATCTTGGAGGTTCTGCTTGACCGTCACGCTGTCTCCGAATGCTGAGGTTGTATACTGCAACAGAAGTTTGCTCAGGTCGAGACCCAGGAAATGACACCTGAACTGGACCCGGATCTGTTCATACAGCAATGGCTCCTCAGTCATTTGTCGTGGATCCTTTCTTAGCTTCTGAAGTTCGGAAGGAGGATCGACGTCTTTGCATTGAGCTCGACTCATGGCGTGCTTGATCTCTGATCTCGTGCACTCGGTTTCCAAGTCATGATCCCAGACGACGGCGAAAGATCTCGGAGTCGGAGAGGTGGTGACAGCTGACTTGACTGGGCTGGTAGTATCGTTCGACAAAGTAGGTCTGGCGGTGAGGGGGTGGCGAGGTTTCGTCTCGATGCTGTATATAGTCGAGTAGTTAAGAGAAGCAGCCGATTGACCAGGTATAGAGAGACTTGCGCGCTTGGCGGCAGTGAGATGGTTTCCTCTCTTTGGCACCGTGGAAACTATGGGTGGAACATCCGAACGCATCCACGTCGGCTTGAATTCATCCTTGACGGGGTGACCGGACTTGAAGTTATCGTTCTTGTATCGAGAATCAAAGACCTTGGTGTTCAGTATGTTTCGCATGTGGCGAAGAAGCAAAAAACATCTATTGTAAGGTTCGAGGAAGTCCTCTCCTTCCAAAAGGGATAGAATTGGAGGTCTGACAGGGTAGCTGATCAAGGGGCAAGCGTGGGTGGGGTATATCACGTTGAATTTATGGCAATCATGTTGGTGTTGCAGCTGATTCTGCTTATCCGAAGCGGCGGTCATGGTGGCCAAATCGGATTTCAAGTTGATCAAGACAATAGCGAGATGCTCGGCCTTTCTGGCATTGGACAGACCCTTGCCATCAGAAGTGAGCAGAGACCATTGCCCGTCGATTACTGCCGAGTCTCCAATGCGCTGAGCGTCGCGGATCAGAGAGAGCGCCAGTTCTCTGTTGAGCTTGTGGAGAATGGGCTGAATAGCGACGGTGGCGCGTAGAAAGGGCCATGAGATTGCGCAGATGTGAAGTTCAGGCATAGAGATGTAGCCGAGATAGCCAGCGAGCTTCCTTTCGGCCGAACAATCGAAGAATGTCTCCGGACGCGCAGGGTTTCCTGGGCTGTCATACAGAGACGGTGTGGGAGTCTCATTCTGAACAGCAGTGTCAACGTCGTCTTCATCTAGTCTGACACGTTTGGGCGGCGGGAGTTGAATGAGGTCGGATCGTGAGCTAGCGATGGTCGTTCCTGGTGTGCCTACGTGCTGATCCTCAGACGATGGTGCCAGAGGCGGAACGAGAAGTAGTTCGGCCATGTTGAGTTGGTTGACGGCCAGAGGAGTGAAAAAGGGTTATGTTCAAAACAGATTTAGATAGTGACGCGCGCGTGAGCTATATGCAGTAGGGACGATCAGAGAAGTTCCTTCCGTTGCCGAGTCTCGAGAGAAAACGAGCTGTCACAATGCACGATCGCTTCAGGTTTAGTAGTAAACGCAACAGGAAGTGACAGCGACAGGGCTCTCCATGGAGATTCAAGTTGCTCGAGCATTAATTGCGCATTCTAACATCTACCAAGTAAGCACTTTAGTTAGTCGAGATTGCGGATCCAGTAAGCTCGTTCAGCACGAGAACGAGAGGCAGGCCTTGACAGGAACCATGACGGGTCCCGCAGTCCCGAGTATGTGGTAGGTATAATCTCGGGCTGTTCGCGTGGGAACAGAAGTTGGGTTGGTGGAGTCGGTCGATGGACACATGTCAAACGAGACTGGCAGCAGGCGGCAGGCAGCCGCTATGGAGCATCGCTTGGCCGAGGACTCGAAGAGGCAGTTGCCCGTAGATCGTTCGCGTCCAGATTGACCGCGATGCGCGACTCGCGACTGTGCAACTGCCACACCTCTCTGTTCATTCTGTCGCAACCAACTGAGCCAGCGTTGTTCACACCCATTCCGTCTCGAACTACACAGTCGCTAGAGTCGTCGCCGTTCATCGTCTGTTAGCCTGCAGTCTTGTGGTGCCCGCGACAGACAAGTTTCAGCAAAATCTGGGGAGTACCCGAGACATTCGAACCATACCGCACCCATTGCAAAAGCATCTCTCTCGTAGCAAATAGACAAATCATCAAGAGCCAGGACAATCAGATACAGAGGCGCGTCGTTCGCTTCGTCGCCATTCTCTCGAGTCCCCTCATCTCAAGCCCCGGCCCTGGCCGCCTGTGGGCTACGGCTGGGGTTCTTTAATCACTCGACACACTCCCTCTTTACTCTTACATATCGCTCCACCAACCACCATGGTCGCGGCAGCAGGAGCTGCTCACCGGGATCGTACGCCCACGCAACGTCAACCAGGCCAGCAAGAGACACAATCTACTCAGCAGGCCACCCAGCAAGCTACTCAGCAGGCCACTCAACAAGACGAACCGGAACTCGATGAGGTCGAAGTTGCCGATGTCGTCTGCATCCTCCATCCATGCTCGCTCGCCGCCTATCAGGTCGTTGTCAATACCGCTCTGAGAGCGCCTCAGCACGTACTGCAGAATGTCTCCGCCAGCACTTACAGTGATGGTCTGAGCATGGCAGATCTCGAGAAGGAGGAGACTTTTCCCGCCCCTCCAGAGGATCAGAGACACCCTCTGGACCTCGCTCTGCGCATGTCTGCCAAAGTCCACAATCCTGCCATGGGCTTCGTCTTCGGTCGCAACCCCAATGCTTGCGACATTGTCATTGACACCGACACTGTCAAGAGAGTCAGTAACATGCATTTTAGGATTTACATGACTGACGCTGGTGTCTGTATGCTTCACGACATGTCCACCAACGGAACAATCGTCGACGGCAAACTCCTGAGAGGTAGAGGAAATAACAATTCCGCTACCATGATGCTTACGGCGGGCTCGGTCATTCAGATTCTGTCGACTAAGAGAGACGAGACTTTGAAGTTCATCTTCCGCAGCCCATCACGAGACAATCACTATGAAGAATATGGCAGAAGATTCGCCACCTACCTGCATCACGTCAATCTCGCAAAGACAAAACAAGCACAAAACGGTCAGACTCAGGCCGCAAGACCTGGTGCGAAAACCCAACCAACGGTCCCGCCCACCGTGAAGCCTATGCTGCTGCAAGGCAACCCTTTCGGTATGCACTGGAGCGGCGGTGAAAAATACAACGTCACTGGCCATCTCGGAAAGGGCGCCTTTGCTACTGTGTATCGCTTAAATAGCAAAAGCAACGGCCAAATGTTTGCAGCGAAAGAGCTAGAAAAGAGGAGGTTCATGAAAAACGGTGTCATCGACAAGAAACTCGACAACGAGCTGCGTATCATGAAGGGAATCAATCATCCACACGTCGTACAGTACATTGATTGCCACGATGTCAAGAACCATTTGTACATCATCATGGAGCTTGTACCATTTGGCGACCTACAACAGTGGCTTGGAACAAATGGTCCCCTGCCCGAAGCTCTTGCCAAACCGATGGCGATTCAAGTTTTCGATGCACTTGCCTACCTACATCGCAACATGATCACCCATCGAGACATCAAGCCAGACAACATCCTCATCGCGGACACCAATCCTCAATCCTTCACAGTCAAGCTCTCTGACTTTGGACTTTCGAAGGTCATTTCCGATAACGAGACTTTCCTCAAGACCTTCTGTGGCACGTTACTGTACTGCGCTCCAGAAGTCTTCCCTCATTACGATGCGCATTTCAACGTCAAAGGACGGAAGCGCGACCGCAAAGGCGCTTCTCAACAACGAGGCAAATATCACTCATACAGTTCATGCGTCGACATATGGTCGTTCGGCGGAGTGTTGTGGTATGCTATGAGTACAAAACCGCCTTTCGAAGGCATTGCAGACAACACTGGCAAAGCCATGTTTGAACGAATTGTCAGCACTAGTCTGGACACGACCGTTCTCGTAAAACACCATATCTCGGACGACGCCATCGATTTGTTAGAGGACATGCTCAACACCGATCCTGCTATCCGACCTTCTGCATTGCAGTGTCTCTCATACCCGTGGCTTGGCGGAGAAGCGAGCCAGATCCAGGAAGAGCCTCCATCAGGTCTCTTGACAATCGAAGAGGAGGATGCAGAAGGAGGCGCGGCCCATGATTTGTCTCAATTAAGCATTCATGGGAGGTGGAACACGACAAAGGGCGTTGGCGTTGATTCTGGCGACTCAGACATCCTGGACCCTCGACAGTCGAAACGTTTCAAAAGTGGACAAATAGCTTCTCAGGCATTTGCACCTTCACAACAGCCAGCCCACCTCTTGCATCCAGCAAACGCTGTCGAGGAACCTGCCGTCCAGGAGCTCTCAGCAAATTCACAAGTCCCACGCCTCTTCGGCGAGGTCCAGCCTTCGTTGGTCAAGAGTTCAGGCGTGTTTGGCACTCAGCTTCAGAGACCTATGTTCGCATCGCCGCCAGGACAGCCGAGTATAGACCAATCAAAAGCCCAGATCGCACAGAATGAGCTGTTCACGTCTGCCGCCAGTCACCAGCCAGACGACCAACTGGAAAACGGTAGGAGGAGGGCTCCGTTCGAGAGCGACTTGAATGCTTCTCACGACTTTGCAAGTCTCGTGGGAGCCGAATCAGACATGCGGGACCTTAACATGGATTCCTCGCAGTCAGCGTTCTCGACGACGGCTGACGAGAGCGAACCAACCACTCCTACCACGCCAAATGACCCACCTCAGGCGTCTGTAGGTCAGACTGGTGGAAGTATGGAAGAGACGCCTCGCCCAGCTCAACCAGTTGAGAGAAAGATTTCCTTCAATCGACAAATAAGTCTTCCGCTTTCTGCATCGTCTTTCTACGACCCTGCAGACCCCAGCACACATTCCCTTGAATATGCATCTTCCGTCAGCGGCCATGACTTTACAGGTCACAACCCTTTACCCGGAGCAAGTTTCCATTCACTACCACCAACGACAGCCAACTCTGGAATCGACTTTGAATATGATCGACCACCGCATACAGTTGCGCAAACACAGCCCGAATTCATCCGGCCCGCACCTCGCCTCGGTCGTCTGACAACAACCCCTGACTCGTTCTGTGCTCTGACACTTGACCTTGCGACCCGTATCACGACATGGGGCCGAAGTCCGTTGAACACCGCCGTCTTCCCAGACCCATTGGACACTCGCGTGCCCAAGCGCGGCATCATGATTTATTTCCATGCCAAGGGCATCGACAAAGTGGCGAGAACTGGCGGAGACTGGACGAAGCTGGCAGACCTGCATTGCCTGATTGCCACGGACAGTAGCAACGGCATTTTCATCAACGATGTCAAGCTGAACGCCAAAGATTCAAAGGGTAAGCAGCTCTACGGCAGGGTCTATACTGGTGACGAAGTGACCGTCTGTCAAGGACATCATCTGTTGAGATTCACATGCTCATTCAATCATGGCGAGGCGAAGGAGCCGCGAACCAACAATGATCGAGGATTTGAGATTGAGCAAATGGGACATGACTAGAAGAAAGGAAACCACAAATTATGTATATTTCACGACCGGCAATAAAGGTGGGAGGGCACTTATGATTTTAGAACACTGCAAAAAAGGATGGGTAGTCGCATGTCATTTTCGAACGTTCTTTCTATTTTGAGCAGCGATGTAAATGACGCATAACATATTCAACGAATGTATTCAAAGCAATCTAGAGACTGGAAGGTACGACTCGCGCTCTTTATCTATGAACGTTGGAGACAGAAGTAGGAAGTTGTTATGAACTGTTCTTTCTATTTGTGAATGTGTAAAATTGATGAAATAACGCCGCTAACAATGCTGAACAACAGTAAAATGCAACTGTACTCGATCTACAAGAACTCTACTTCTCAATCTGCGCCAATGGTGTGGGATTTGGTGTCCTCAACCACTCGCCATTGAAAGCGTTGATGAGCCAGTTGTTCAGTTCTGCAGTACTTGTCAGCACATGATGAGTGACTATCAGGAAGGAGATCAAACTTACTCTCGTACACAACTCTGTTAGCATTGTGGAAGTAGATGCTGTGATCCGAGTCGGGGAAAAAGTGCACGTCGTAATTCTGCACATTCGCTAGATCTAGTTTGTCCAACAGACTCAACGTGTTTTGGAAGTGCACATTGTCATCAGCAACACCGTGCATGACCAAGAACCTGACATTCTTGGAGAGTGAATCCACGTCTGAGATGGTCGAGTTTTCGTAGCCGATGGGGTTGTGCTGGGGTGTGTGCATGTAGCGTTCAGTGTATATGCTGTCGTAGTATCTCCAATCGGTCACGGGAGCCACAGCCATTCCGTACTTGAAAGTACGGCCGGCGTCTTGCTCGAGGGTCTTCAGAGTCATGAAACCGCCGTAGCTCCAGCCCCATATGGCTATGCGTTCGGCGTCAACATATTTCTTCGCGGCCCACATCTTGGCAGCGGCGATTTGATCGTGCGCTTCGTAGTGTCCAAGGTTACCACGTACGATACAGCGGGTGGCGCGGCCGAGGTGGCCGGTACCACGGCCATCAAGAGTGACGACTATGTAGCCGAGAGATGAGGCAACATAGGACTGGAAGTCGAGATGGAACTGGCGATCGACTTGCTGAGAAGCAGGGCCGTTGTAGAGGAAGAACAGAACAGGGTACTTCTTCCTCTCGTCAAAGTGCGGTGGGCGACGCTCGACAAGGTTCAGATCGAAGCCGTCAACGTTGATGGTTTGGTAGACATTGATGGGCAGTTCTGTTTTGGTAACAAGCTCCCTCAAAGGCTTGTTCTCCTCAATGGTCATCTCCAGCTTGTCGCTATTGCTAGGAGTGTTGATGACCTTCTGCCACGGAATACCAGGACCTTTGTTTGTCAAGAGCAGGTAACCACCACCCTTGGAGAATGATCCAGAGTAGTATCCAATCTCGCTATCGTTGGTGATGGATTTGAGGTCCGATGCATCAAGCTTGACGCTGTAGATGTGGCGCTCGATAGACGACTTCTTTGTGGCCACAAAGTAGACGAGATTGTTCTTGAGGTCCAATGCGGATGGAGCGTCAACGACTTCCCATTTGCCTTGGGTCAGCATGATTGGCTCAGGGTTGTCCAACGGCGTGAAGTACGCAAGGTGGTCGTAGCCATCATGGATGACAGTATCGATGTAACCATCGTGTGCTCTGCCATTGGCGGGATCGGACGGAATATAAGTTGTTGTTTGAGAGACTTCAAACCAACCTCCATCGAGGGCGTTCACATCGAGCTCTCGGACGGTCTTCCCTTCTCTTCGCTCGGCATCGATCAGAATAAGTTTTAGTACATCACTCTCACGGTTGGTCTCACGGATGATGACCTTGCCACTACGGCCAGCCCATGTGACTTCGGTGATCAGACGGTCTTTGTCCTTGAAGTCACCTTGGATGGGAACAGTAAAGACCTGGCCTTGAGCAATGTCGTATAGCTGCAGAGTGACGATAGACATAGGAGCACCAGCTTTAGGATACTTGATCTTGCGCACTTCTGGGTAGTTCTCCTCTCCTGGCTTAGGTTGCTTGCCACTAGGTCTTGAGAAGAAGTACTGAACAGGATATTCGGGTACAGCAGCCTCGTCAGTACGGAGGAAGGCGAGGTATTTGCCATCGCCAGACCACCATGTGGCCTTGTTGCTCGAGAAGACTTCTTCTTCGTAGACCCAATCCGGAACACCGTAGAAGAGTTGGGCACCGCCATCGGTTGTGATAGATTTCACTCTGTTGTCAGAGAGGTTTCGGATGTACATGTTGTTGTCTCTAGTGAAGACGACGGCATCGCTATTTGGGGACCATGAGGCGTACTGGATCCTCTTGTTGGGTTCGGCAGGATCAAGAGGTTCAGCAGTTTGACCGTCGACGTGGAAGATCCAGTACCTGCCAGTGTTCGAGTGTCTCCAATTCTTCTGAATGTGAGACTGGATGAGAACGTGTTTGTGATCGGCGCTGGGCCAGACGTTACTCGGGCTGATGGCCTCGCCGTCATGGTAGAAGCCGCCGTTCTTCATCAATGTCTTACTGTGTTGGCCAGAAGCACTGGCATCCTGCATGTATCTGACCTCCTCGACAACCAAGTAGTCTCTACCTTTTTCCCCCCACTGTAACAACAGACCATCCTCTCCTTGAGCACCATCGATCCATGATATCCCGTGACTCTTAGGGTAGTATTGTCCTTGCAAGACTTGTTCCAGGGATATCTTCTGACCATGGCCAGCCGTTTTGGTGGCATGTGGATCGTGAGGGCGACTGGCAAGCGATTTATGGGAGCCGGAGCTGAGGAAGAGGGCTAGGGCAGCAAGCCAGCCTATAGCGGCTATGGAGGCAACGATGTATAGAATGCGACGAGCCTTGGAGTCGATGCCGTGGGTCTTGTGTCTCCATGCTGCTCTGTCGTCGAAGTCGAACTCTTCGGACCGCGGTTGCGAGTATAGAGCTTCTTTGGCCTCGACGGAATTTAAGTGGCTCGACAGGTGTTCTAGTACCAGCGAAGTGGTGGATATGGATGATGCCGAAGGCCTGGGCTGGTCACTGTCGTCGGTCTGGTTGGCATCGTGCCTCGTCAAAGGCAGCGCCTCTTCGTCGTCTCGGAACGCCATGACAGGCGAATATCTTTAAATTATAGAACACAATATGTATAATGTTGAGTATCGAATTAGAAGAGAAGCGATCTAGCAAGACGAGATTGAACACACGAAAAGCGACATGCAAGTTGAACAGCGAGACTCCTATCCCGATTCCTACAACGGGCAGCCACCAAGGTCGGTCGGTCCATTGTCGCGTCGAGTCTTGGCGTCGTCCTCCATTCAGCACCTTTTGCGGCCTCCTTCTCCGTCGCAGAACCCAATGCTTGCGGAGGATAGTCTCGGAAAATAAAGGGAAAGAACTGAGAACATGAGTCGATGCCTTGTGGAGCTCAACAATGACGACCCAAGGCCTTGTGAAGGTGCAGGGAGCGTGTTTGTGCCGGGTGACATGCTGTCTTGGCTCCATTTCACCTCGGTATAGCACATGCCAACCAACGCGAGCGTGTCTGGGCCTGTGATTGAGTCTTCGATCAACACATTGCTTATACCATTATTACACAAATTACACCGTTTGGCGTTTGCTCAAGTCTTGCCTTATGTTGCTCGGCCACCTGGCAACAATTTATTATTGAACTGGCACTGCTTCCGAGTGAAGCCGCTTCTTGCATCTTCTGCTCCGCTTACGCACCTCTTGTTCACTGCGCCGGGTCAAGACAATTGAGCACATCCAGCACGGCCACGAAGTTTGAACATCTCGTCAACTCACCGAGCTCACATCGTTCCTGCTTCTGACAGACAACAGTCTTGCTTGTTCAAGAATCTCTACCTCTCGGCGCACCCGCAACGACATCATGTCTCTCAATCTCGAAAAGCAGCTTCTCTTTGTATGTAACTCAAATAACTGACTCTTTTGAGTTACTTCGCTGACGATCTCTGAAGTACGGTTCTTATCATCACAACCCCGTAAGGTCTTGATCAAACCTTCGAAAGAATATTGGATTTCTGACCTCAGATAAAGATCAATATCGCTATCCACATCACCTGTGTTCCTCTGATCTTGTTGACCGCCTTCCTCTTCGTCAGTTTGATCAATCTTGCAACGATGAAGACTTTTTGCTAACAGTCTCAGTGCACCAACACCCCTGCTATTCCTCTTCCCGATGCCATCACCATCCCCAACTTGCCCGCCAATCTAGGCACCATCGTAGCCACGCTCTACTCAACTCTCTATATTCTCATGGAACCTGTCGCTGGAGGAATGCTGGCTCCCCTTCTTCTCTCCGCCACTGCTTACGCCAATCACCTCACCTCAACCTACGGCATGATGGCCAATTACTATGCTATCGGCCTGCACGTCTTTGCTTGGATTGCTCAGTTCGTTGGTCATGGTATCTTCGAAGGTCGGGCTCCTGCCTTGCTCGACAACCTCGTCCAGGCTCTGTTCTTGGCTCCTTTCTTCGTCTGGCTGGAGATCCTGTTCTTCCTTGGATATCGCCCCGAGCTTAAGGCTAGACTCGACCAATCTGTCACCAAGGAGGTTGCCAAGTTCAAGGCTTCAAAGACTTCGAACGGCAAGGCCAAAGCCAACGATACTGCCAACGGTGCAGCTCACTGATGCAGATCATGCACCTTTCAGCCCTGTGCACCAACCGATCGAACGTGTCACCAATCAGACTTATCTTTCTTGGGCATATGCTGGTAATATACTCAGAAGAGGAAAGTTTCATCAATGTGTATACAAGTTGGATTTATGGGCACAGCTGTTGACAGGAAAGCGAGTTAGTGGAAGCTTGGTCAGGCGGCTGGCGATGTAATGGAGCACGGGCTTCGATACACATAATTCTAGCAGAAGATGAAGTGCAGACATTGTGGAGAAGAATGCTATCCACATTCGAAAGATCGAGACACTAACAATGAATCACACGAGCGCAATGGCGCCTATTCCAATCTGCCATCGTTCTCATGTTTTGTTCACTTAGTGCTTCTTTGGTGAGATCAGAGGTGATAGAACTCTTTCGATTGACGCCAAAGTATGTGGATTCTATATCATTCATGTCCGTAACCCCCTGGAGTCCAACAACACACCAATCTTGCTGGTCAACGTACTATGTCGTGGGACTCTAAGCGAGCGGTTCCTTTGGCAGACGGGTCAGTATCTATACCTATGCGTTACGAGTTTAGGAGGATTTTTACCAGTTGAGTACGGGTTGCGACTGCTTCTTTGAATGCCTGGTTGATGATACCCCGCGTCCGCTCGTCACGAACCTTCACAGTTACCGGCATGTCATGGCCTGGATTACCAGGCATCTCTCCAGCAAAGTCGCGCGGGTCAAGAGGCAGCTTTGCACCGGGACTAGGAGTAATCTTGAATCCCCACAACAGACGCATGATGGCTACTGCAAGAGAGCGTTCGGCCACATGGTACCCAGGACACACTCGTCGTCCAGAGCCGAAGGCGAAATGATCTCTGTTGCGCACATCGCTCGCGTTGATGCTCTGCATGGTGTTTGTGTGATCGTTAGAGTATCTCTCGGGCCAGAAACGATCTGGATCTTCGTGACGGTCGGGATCGTGTTGTATAGCCCATGCATTCAGGTGTAGTCGGGAGCCTTTAGGGATACGGTAGCCGCCGTACTCGAGATCACGAGTCGTGGTGTGTGGATGTCCGAGAGATACCGGAGGACGCCATCTCCATGTTTCCTTCATCAAACATCGTACATAAGGTATCTTTTCAAGATCTTCGTATACGGGTAGACGATCTCCAACAACATTGACGAGTTCTTGGTGACCCTTTTCCTGAACCTCTGGATAGGTCATCATGGCTTCCAAGAAAGACCATGTGCTCATCTTGCTGGTGTCCGCGGCGCCGATGATGAGTTGTAGTGATAGATAGGCAGCTTCCTCTACACTGCCGAAGCCGAGATTTTTCTCATCCTCCAAGACACGCGGCAAGAAGGCATCTTGCATAACGTTGCGAGACCTTCCTTTTTTGATGCGCATGAGACGTTCAACGCACCAGTCCATATCTCGCTTGAATCTTCGGCGAGCATTGCGCTCCCATGGCTTGAGGAACATTGGGAGGGTGTCTAGCCATGGCAGAATATCAACAATATGATTGCCGGGTAATGTACCCTGGATCTGTGCCAAACCAGTCTCGAAGATATAGTCGATCGTGGAATCATTGGTGTCGGGTATGTCCAAACCGAAGGTCTGTGAAGCAAAAGTGCTGTAAGTATAGCGTCCAATAGCGGCGAAAAGTTCCTTGCTCTCACAGCCAATAGTCGGGTTATTGGCAAGCTCTTGCATAAACTTGGCAGTTTCGTAATGGAGGAATGGCAGGCCAGCGTCTGCTCTCGGTATGCTAGTCAGACCAGAGTGTATGACTTTGCGTTGGTGCTTCCAGCGAGGATCACTGGCGTTGAGCAGCAAGACATTGAGTTGATTGCATATCTGCTCGTTGGACACAATCCAGCGAGGTCGTTCGGCCGTTTGAGCGGATGCCTTGTCAAAGATCTCCTTGACCGCAGCATCAGAGTTGATGAAGTACTCTGTGAAGGGACCAACACGGACACGGAATATTTCTCCGTGTTCCTGAGCCCAGCGTTGGAAGAGCAGATGTTGCTGACCAACTTTGCTTGCAGCAATTACTTCAGCCATATTGCCAACCAGGAACGAGCCAGATGGCTGTGGCGGCAAAGGTAGGAGATTTCTTTCATGTCGGTAGTTCTGTAACTTTCTAACGAGGGCCAGAGTTCCAATCACTCCCAGAAGAACAATGCCGGCTTGGACGGTGATAGGTAAAAGAGTGATAACGTCCATGTTCGAGAAGGACAGAGTGATTCATCATACTTCAGTCCCCTTGGTACTGACCTTCTGCTTTATATATGTATATTTGATGTTTGACCTAAACATACTCGACATACGTAAAGGGAGCTCGGGTTGTGAAGATACCGTTCCGGGTGGGTTTAAGGTTGCTTCTCCGCCCACAACTCCAATGCGGGGCTGTGGGGATAGTAGTCGAGACAGCTCTCCTTCACAAAAACGGCGGTTGCAAAGACTTGACCTAAACCTCACGGCTGTGAGCGATCCGATTTCCGAATGAGCTGTGAGTAGCCAGAAGTCGAATGTGTAGGTCAGCTTCCGTTTGCTGGCTTGCCTCAGAGTTTGGCGTTGGTGTCTCTTTTCACCAGTAGATTCTCCATTCTGTTTTGCCATTCCCGGATCATATCCTCATCGATAGCATTCCCGTCGTAAGAGACGTTCGCAGCGATGCCATCATCATCGCCCCAGACTCCAACCAGGAACTCACCATCGCGTGCGCGGACATTCTGTTTACTCGAGCGGTAGTCTGCCACAAAAGCATCTTCGCCCTCGCCAAGCTCTCCATCGACATTGAACTCTCCTTGACGCCATCCAGACCTGCCCACCGAGCTCACACCGCAAGTGGCCATACTTCCGTTCTGTGCGGCAGTCAGTTCGCCCTGAGGGCTGTGGTTTCCTACGGTGTGTCGAAGTTCTTCTGGGAGTTTTGACCGTAGTCGTTCCATTGCTCCGACGTAATTCATAGCGATGACCCTTCCTGCGCCTCTGCTTCCCATGTAAGCAATTGAATCTTGTTCCTCTGCTTTTACACGCTTCTGGTACAATCCCAGTTGCCGATGTGCTTGCCTAACCAGAATCTTGAAACGACTCTCTAGGTCGAGTGATGATGGCAAGAACGGGAGTACCACTCCATCCGAGAATGCTAGCATCATGGAGTTGGGAGCTTCATGATGCTTGAAGAACGGCCGTGGATTGATTGGGAAGCTCCCAACGAAAGGACGACGCGATTCCGGCGCTTCATCTGGGTGCAGATCCTCGTGGAGAGACATCATTACCATGGCGACAAGCACAAAAGCACCTGCGCCAATACTCGTACCCGCATCGCGACACCATCTGTGCAATCTCTGAGTGGCAAGTTTCGGAACCTTGGCCATGCATGTGAAGGTGTTCAACGGAGGCTTAATGTTGTAGTCGAGATATGAATCATAGGTCGGAGGCATTGCCATGGCTTCTTCCAAAGGAGTGACACGGCGCAGTGGGTTGGGAAAGGCTGCTGGCATCGGCTTTTTTACGTGTCGGAGTACGAGCGTCAGAAGCCAGAACCAGCGCCTCTTCGCTATCGAGCCAGATATACGGGGATATAGATCTTCTTGGGGTAGTGGAAGTCGAGTTTGTATTGATGTTCGATGTGAAAGATCATTGACGGCGTCTTCGAGAACCGCCGAAGGTGTGTTCAAGAGCTTGACGAAGTGGCTCAGCCAGGTAAAGTTCGTCAATCCATCCGTGATTTGATGGCCCTCGACGAACAAAAACTTCAAACTTGTCTTCGAACCTGCAGTATCATCTATCGGAAGTACAAACAGCTTGGCAAGAAACTCGTTGGCGTTTACGACGCGGCCTGTGTTCTGGGCATGTCGGTAGAATGTGGCAAGTCCATGGTCATCCATATGCGGCTCAACAAAGGACAAAGCTTTGGTGGCGTCTGCGATGGCATGGTGAGAGCCCTCAGGAGGGCAGATCATGAAGAAGCGTGTCTGGGAAGCATTTCCGGCAGTCATGAAGGATTCTCGATCCACGGCACGAGCGAGCAGCAGAACATGGGACAAGCGGAGGACAGTCCATGCCAGAGTGATTCTCTTGCGGAGCTGCTCCTGTGACAGGCGATGATTGGCCTGAAGTTCGAGCAAGGCGTTGACATCGGCGCGGCCTTGGTAGTACACTCCGTCAGAGTCGAAAGCTGTCTCTACGATGCCCAAAGGACGGTAAAAGCAAAGTTTGCCATGATTGCGTGCCTGGTGCCATTCATGATAGCTCGAGGCATATTGATCGAGCCAGTGAGCTTGTTTCATGGGTGGTGATATCTAAGCGACAGATTGTTGCGTGTGTAGAATGTCGTCTCTCGGTTAGTCACAGTGTTCGTGTCGGGTGTCAGGTCTGTCGAGCATCATGGAAAAAACACCTACTTAGCCCTCGACACGATGAGGTAATCCAAAATTTAGCCGTCGACATATTGATACCATCATCATGGAGCAGAGCATTTGGAAGCACCTCATTATAACAAAGGGAGGTCCGTTTGTTATCGACGAAGCGACTGGGCCCACCACAGCGAACCATCGACAAACACAAGGCGTTCAGTGTGATCAGAAAAGAGCTTTCGTGACAACAAGGTGGAAGCGTCCAGAAGCGGAAGTTTGGCGTCGGGCGCGCCTTCTTTCTACGCAGCTCCGCATTCCTCGTGCCTTCACCGACTCGACCACCTTCCAGTTTGACATCTTGAACAACACCACGACTAACATCTTTAACCCACTCGGTATCAACGTCTCTCTACCCTCTAGTCGAGCAAGATGAGCGAAGAGGCAGAGCTTCGCGCCAGAATCGCCGCACTCTCTGGTAAGGAAAGTCGCATCTCATTCAAACATGGCCCTAACCTTGCCGCAGGCCGCATCAACCAGCAACGACAAGCTGAAAGCGCACCTCCCACGCCGACCTACGCTCCACCAGCTGGACGTGGCTCGAGCCACTATCCAAGAGGTCGTGGCGCTGGATGGACTGGTCAACACGCGCCTGATCGCTATGCGCCTTACCATCACCCTCGCGGCTTTTCGCACAAACCCGCCTATGCTCCCTCGTACCGCAACCGCTCCCTCGTCGTTAACAGCTCCGTCGGATCTCATGCTGGTCAGCAAGCCTCTCCTGCAACGCCTGCCCTCATCCCTTCCGACGGCTTTGTCCTCAAGCGCGACCGTCACATGCAGCTGATCAACACCTCTGTCTATGACCAAAAGACACAACAGCGCCAATCGGAAATTGAAGCTACATTGCAAGAAAAACAGCGCCTGCGAAACGCAAAAGAGAAGGCTAGGGTTATCAACGCCTTCCAGCCTCAGCAGGCTGCCTCGACTACCTATGGCGCTCCTTCAACTGCAGGGCCCGCTGCCGTGCGCGACATCCAAATCAATAACCTCAGATTCCGCGTAGCTGCTGATGGAAGCAAACTAATCCGAATGTTCGGTGAGTCGACCCACATCGACACCCTCGCGCACCATCTCACCTGTATAGATGACTCGAACACGGATCCCGGAGCGACACCCAAGATCACCAAAGTAGCTGGCGTCACATTCCACAGGAGTAAGCACGGTAACCTTTACCGTGCTGGTCGCGTGAAGAAATCGATGAGGTACTGGAAAAAGAGTCAAGAGATCTGGGAAGGACAATTTTTGATTGATCGGGTGACAACAGGGAAAACAACACCAAGAAGAGCTCGGAATTGTGTCCAATATTCACTGCTACGGGTACCGAATACTCCAACCGCCATACAAGCTGGTCCTTGCGCGACGGATCTGAACGAGAGCGACCATCTCAACATGTCCGTTGGTAGGCCTTTCGTATCTTTACTGACTCTTTCTCACAGGTATGTGCGCCCACGGAAACCGCTGCCGCTACACGCACGATCCGAACAAGATCGCCGTCTGCAAGGAGTTCCTTCGAACTGGCCGTTGCGCTGCTGGTGATGCTTGCAACCTTTCCCATGAAACCACCCCTTACCGTGTCCCTGCTTGCACTCACTTCCTTCGTGGCAACTGCACCAACCCAGACTGCCGCTATGCCCACGTTGCTGTCAACCCCGCTGCGGCTGCCTGTCGAGCCTTCGGCACCATTGGCTATTGCGAGAAAGGCGCTGAGTGCACTGAGCGTCACGTGTTTGAATGTCCGGATTACGCTAACACAGGTATATGCCGTAACAAAAAGTGCCGCCTTCCACACGTCGACACTGCTGGCAACATGCGTAAGGCCAAGTCAGCAGAAAACAGAATGGACGAGGCAGAGACGTCGGATTTGTCCAGCGACGAAGAGAGCTACGACGGAATTGACTATGACGATGTAGACTCGGACAACTTCAGTGACAACGAGGTCTTGGGTGGCACTAGTGAGGGCGACCATGAGCTCTCCCAGCAGCAAGATTATGTTAGGTTCTCTTGATCCGGTTCGCCACGAAGCCTTGATTTTCCGACAAGCATGTCATATCAGATGGCACAGTATAGATGTTTCTGGCGGATCGTATACCAAGCATGTTGGTCAAAAGGCCGACTCGCATTTTCGGAGGGACAGCTTTGGATTGCAAGAAAGATTCCAAGAATGGAACGACGAGAAAGACAGAAAGAAATTGTTGATCAAACAGAGAAAAACAATGATAGCAAGAAAGAAAAGGAAATGTAATTCAATGAAGATTATGCTGCATCTTGATGAGTCGTGGTACTATACAACAGTGACGGATGTTGGGTTCCCAGCCATGTTACAACCCGATATTGTGAAAAGGATCTAGCTGCCTGCATGTTGGTGTGTGCGGGAGAGGGTTCATGAAGTATTTTAGGATTGTCGTGGTCAAAGGATGTTGGATGAAACGACAGAGTACATCAAGGAGGCTTGGCCGGATCAGCACAGCCGCAAGCGCTGCCTCTGACCAAGTCACCACCATGGCCAGCACCCATTGCCAGTCTGACCTGTCCATGGCTTCCATACAGCAGACGGCGAAAACGAAACCACCCATCTGCCGACTCTATCAACATTTTCTGAGGACACGCTGACACAACCCTCCATCTCAACCCGCCTATACCAACTTCCATCTCCATCTCCACCATGCCGCTGCGAGACGTGCTCAAGAAGCGCTCCAATATTCAGGGTGATGCGACAAGTACACGTAGTACGAGCTCCAACTCTTTGCCAAACCTTCCCAATCCCCTACCGGAATTCACTTTCATGCGTACCACGACACACGAACAAGAAGTCATTATACCTCCTTCGTATCCTGGCGACGAAGTTCCAACAGCCCCCGAACAAGTCCCCGCCGAGAAGAAGCGCCGCAACATCTTTCGCAAGAGCAGCTCCAACTTTGTCTCCACCCTCTCCACCAACAGTGCCCTACCATCTCACTCCGAGGAGAAGGAGCCTCCAGCTGCACTTCCAGTACGACCCAAGAATGAGCGCAAGCTCTCGGAGAGACTGCACTTTGGCAGGTCAAGAGGCCTCTCCAAGAGTGAGAGCAGTAATCATCTGCCTACCGATCTGGGAGACGCTCCCCAGAACACTCCAGCACCCCTGGATCCCCCAGACGCTAAAGGCAGAGTCAAAGAGACAGAAACCAAAGAGAACAAGATGCAGCGTGAAGCACAATGGGAGAAACGAGCTACCATGATGGCCCTCAAGAATCCTATACTGGACGGCGAGAGATCAGAGTCGGGCGAGAAGAAAGCCCACCGACGGAGTACCTCGCTCGAGGAAGGTGAAGCCGACATACAAGAAGCCATTCGCTTGCACGAGGAAGGCGATCTAGAGCATTCCACGCAGATCTTTGGAAAACTGGCAGATCCCAATGGCGCGAACAATCCACTCTGCCAGGTTCTCTACGGACTTGCTCTGCGGCACGGCTGGGGCATCACTCCATCTGCAGATGCTGCAATACATTACCTGAGTCTGGCCGCGTCAAACAGCGCTGCCATCGAATCTGCCGCCTTGTCCTCGGGCTCGAAAGCAGGCGGCGAAGCAAAAGGCGAACTGGTCCTCGCTATCTTCGAATTGGCCAACTGCTTCCGCTATGGATGGGGTATCAAAGTCGACAAGGTAGCTGCGAGGAATTACTACGAGGTTGCTGCCAACCTCGGTGATCCTGACGCGTTGGAAGAAGCAGCCTGGTGCCACATCGAAGGCTTTGGCGGGCCCAAAGACAAGGTAAGCTGCTCTGACTATATTTTTTCAATGAACATTGTGCTTATACAATTCTACAGTTCAAAGCAGCGCAGTATCTGCGATTGGCTGAAGGCGCTGGCCGCAAAAGTGTCGGAAACAGCTGGATCTGGAAAGACAAGTATAACTCACCAACGAAGTGACGCTCATAAGCATTGATATGATACTTCTCTACTATGCCGAAATACAACGGCTATCGTAACACTGTCACAGTACTAGAGGCTGCCTCGTGTTGTTGTCTTTGGGAAGGCGTTCCTCGCGTACTGGTTCTCGTGGCCAGGCTTCATTGCGCTACACGGTGCGCCAGCTGCTTCAGACAAGTGGTCGGCCTTCTGATAGCTCACGCAGTATTGCTGAGGATCTCCATGTATGTTCAGCGGAAGCATGGCGCAAGATGACCTCGATCAAAGTACTATATTGCCTGGAACTCTCAGGCAGATGTGCAAAAGACGACCAAAGGCAGAATTTGCTCCAAAGCAAAAGTATTATATAATCACTTAGCTAGCAGTGTTATAGTGAACAACAAGGATATCTCTAAACGCAAAGCAAAAACGCAGACTACATGATTAATGCAAAATAAGAACCGAAAAAGTAGTATGAGGACAAAGCAACAATTCAGTTTTCCTTCCCTGCATTGTCTTTGGCCTCTTCTCGGTCATGTCTCAAGTCCCTGCTCCACTCTCCTGCTGTGGTGTCGACCTGCGTGGGACTTACGGGGCCAGAGTTCTTGGAGTTGGCATTCGCTTTACTGACATCCACGCCCATGTCACGCGGATTCCTCTCATCGTAGAAGCTGTCGGCCAGATCGCCATCCTTCTTTTCTTGGTCTTCTGGCTTGTCTTCGCAGCCAATTGGCGTCCGGCACTGCTCGCGAGCTTCTTCTGATGCCGTGGCCCAGATGACATCCTTGACTTCTTTGCCGACCTTTTCGATCACGTCCATGGCCCAGATTACATCGAGATGCTCGTATCCTTCGATGATCTTTTTGTGCACGACCTTAACGTGAGGTTCGCGGCCACGATCAAAGCGTCTCAAGAGGCGTCGTCCATCAACCAGGTCATCGTTGCCAGCAACCCACATAGCCAGCGGAGGGAACTGCTCGTTATACCAGGCATACTTGCCTCGCTCTTCGCTCTTGTCGCGATCCTGATGAGGAAGATTTGAATGATCTCTGCCAGAGCGTTCTTCGCCACTCCTGTCGGGAGACTTCTCGGTGTCGGTACGTTCACCATCGTAGTATCGACGAATGACTTCATCCTCTTCCTCGTCCTCCTCGTCTTCCATGCGGCCCTCTTCCCTCGTGGCAAGAATACACTTCTGCTTCGCAAAGCACTCTCTTCCGAGCCACCAGCGCATACTCTCAGCACTGACATAGACGGGCGCAAATTGGAACATGCGGTCACGCAGATCAATCTCCCATCTAGTGTCAGTCCAGTTGAAGAGGAAACTGAAGACGCGATAGCCCATTGCACCGTAGAGTTTGGCCGGCAGTAGCTTATGCATCCGCATCATAAACGGAATGAAAGCGTGAATGCCAAAAACACATCGGAAGAAGTTTGGATTGATCATGCGCATGAACTTGAAGTATGCCTTGCCGATCAACGGTCCAGCATAAGCTGCCGGTGCTAACGCGCAGAAGACTGAGATTTTCTCGCCAATATCTGGACGTTGCTCTTTTGCAAGTGCAACTAGAGTCTGTGTAGTACCTTGACTGTGGCAGACTAACCCGAGCTTTTCGAAGCCGGTCTCTGAAAGCACGCGCGAGATGAGAGCGGGGAGATCCAGAACGCCCATCTGACGAATGTTCCAAGACCACATGCGCGGATCGGCGTAATCCAGTAAGGTGTGTCGCGGCTTGAAGCCACATCTGTTGTTTCCTAGCCAGACGTCGTAACCACTCTTAGCGAGGTAGAAGGCGAGACTATCGTCATCGGTGCAACAGTAAGCACCGGCACTTTGCAATAGGCCGTGGATCATCAAGACGGGGTACTTCTTGTTTCCTGCGGGGAATGCACGTTCGGCCTCGCCAAACATGGGATCTGTTTTGGTAGTTTCGAAGACATTGGGTCCACGAGCGCCATGGGCAGCTGGCGATACTGGACGATACTCCCGGGGGTTGAACACGTGCCACAGCTCAATGATGAAGCCATCTTCGGTTTCAACATCGAAGATCTCGACGTCCAGACCCACACGGCGGGCATAGTACCCAGGATCGCATACTAGAGGGTCAGGGCCGCCTTCTGTGGGAACAAATGTACCGTCTTGTGGAGGCGATGTTTCGACTGCAGCCGGACTTGTAGCAGGCTTGCCCTTTGCCCAGTCGCGATTCTCTTTTGCACGAGCTTGTTTCCGTCGGTGTTCCTCCTCAAAAAATGGCCTCCTCTTATCGGGATTCTTGAATTGGAGTCGTAGTCGGATGTGTTCGAAAGCGAGCGGGATGCTGGTGAAAGCGGCACCTAGAACGATGACCAAAAGGAACAGGAAAGACAAAACAGAACTTGTCGTTCTGAAAAAGGCGCAGTGTAGTGTCCTTAGAAAACTCGGGGGACCGTAGGTGGGGAGAGGTGGGAACATGGGGTTCGTCCGCGAAGGTGGCACGGCTGATCTCAGAGGGGCGCTGGGTTCACTGCTCTGCCATGCACCATCCTTCTCGAGGATGCCATGGGTTGTGCCATCTCTGGCCTGGCGAGTGCTGTATTTGACAGGAATGCAACCATCTGACTCGCGGTCCTCGAGTTGGTCCTTCAAGCGATTGAGTTTCAGTGCTTCGTCTATAGGGACTGCAGGCAGGCGACTGCCGTTAGCGGTAACGATGACTGGGTCCTGAGCTGTCACGAATTTGGCTTCGACAGCCTGAGTCGATGCGGAACGGCGTTTGCGTTCCTGCTCGGGCGTGTACTGAGCAAGACGCTCGGCCTGGTGTGCGAATTCAATAGCGGCCTCTGCTTTTGATATGAATTTGGTTGAGTTGGGCTCGGCGTCCCGTTTTGAGTCGGACGAGACATGTGGCATGTCGGTCAAGGTGATTATGTACAGCCAGACAGCGGTATAGGAGAGGCCGACATCAGTCGAAGGAGGAAGCGAGCTGGTATGTATGAAAACAAGGGGAGACAGATTAAAGAATAGGAGGCTCCGGGCGGGAAGAGGCAGGGGAGCATAGGTAGTTCAGATGCACAAGCAGCAACAGTGCTTGTTCGTGCCGGTTGGAACTTGGAACCAAAACATGGCTGAGCCGCATGTACTTTTTCGAAGAATGACGCACGCCGCACTCGACTCGATCGCGTTGATCACCAGCGCCTCGCTTGAGTGTCGAATGTCGAGTGTCTCGTCGCAGACTCTGCAGACAGTGGGCAGCCGTCTTGAACCAGAAGGCAACAACAGAGCGTGGTCGTCGTATCCATGCTTGGATGCTTCACATGTCAACGAGTCAACGACCACGCTGATGGTTATGTCCGGATCTAACGTCTCCACAGATGGCCCGCAGATGGAGCTAATCACATAGCCTCTTTGGGAAGGCGCCCGCCGCCGGCTGTTTACGACTGGCATGTCACTTTTATTAGGTTGGGCAGTTCTCGAGATTCGATACCCGTCATTTGCTCTTCAAGCCCATGGCCTTTGGTCTTCTTGTCAGGGCGACAGGTAGGTTCAAGCACTCGATGGCATCTGATGGCCTTGTCCTGTCTCGGTGGTTCAATACTGCAGAGAAGAGGAAGGAGCGGCGATGAGCGCATGTGCCTACCTATCTCGCCAGGCCGACCTCGGCTCTTCGGGAGAGCTTCCCCATGGTAGCTAAGTTACCGAGCCCTACGAACGTGTGCACTTGAGCAGTCAGTCGCCAATATTCAAGACACATCAACGCACATAGCTGAATTCCAACTTGTCCAGCTGCTAGTCACCTCGTCGCATGGCTATGGCCCACAAGGAAGCGGCGCCAGGCTCCTTGAAGCGCAAGAGACGGCCCACTAGGAGAGCAGACAAAGCGCACATCTCTGGTCATGCCCACCTCGACAGCAAACTCAAAGGAGAGATTGCCCTGCTTTCTCATGACCTGGTCGACGACTTGTTTCCTGCCTCATCAGCAGACTCTGGAGACATCTACAATGTGGCCATCACTCCCTGGGCTCCGTCTTCCGTCGTCGCCGACGCGGCCACCCAGTGGGTCATCATACCATGCAGAAGACTCCCTCGAGGACACCCCGATCTGCCGCACTCTTCGATCAGGATATCCATCTTCTCCCACGTAGCACACGCTCTCCAGCGAGCATTACATACCCAATCACCCAATCGTTCTCTGCGTCCTGCCTCAACCCTCGAGATCTGCCTCACCCAAGTCGTCGCACTACCCCTGGACATCGTTTACGTCTCGCTCGACTCATCGCCTTCCGAGAGTGCCAATAAACCCCAGAAAAGTAATGCCAACGGGTCTCTGCGTGTCTCGAAGGCTGGGAAAGATAAGGCCTCGGCAAGGCCAGCCGCAGTTGACTCTGATCAAGCAACTCGCGCTGTACGAGACGCTTTGGATGTTGTACGAGTCGTAAGAGCTGGTGACGTCTTGTCCCTCACGCTGGCGCGTCCTCAAACACAAGCCTCTGCTTCGCCTGCCTTGATCACAGCCTGTGAACCTGTCTCTCAAGGACTCATTGCCTCGACAACACAGATAGTCGTCGTCTCACAGAACGAGCGTCGTAAGAAAGCGTCTCGGTCGGTAACCTTTTCCCAGCCAGACGAAGATACTGCCAACGAGTCATTCTATACTGCCGCTGAAGATGGCGCGCTTTCATCAGCAAACTCCCCGCCTGCTGATACTGTGCAGGACTCAGACTTGGCTTCTGAAGACGCTCTGTCTGATTTGGGTGATCTGTCGGATGATCCCGATGATATGATATCTTTGAGCTCGCCTTCCGTTGGGTCTCAGCCCTCGGGCATACTTTCTGCCAGATCCAATGCGACCCCAAAACTTTTCGGCAATCCGCGTGGCATCAACACCCCTGGATCTGTATTTTCATCGATGACCTCGACAACTATGAGGGGGGCGCAAGGAGGACGGACCAAAACTTTCAAGACACAAGGGCTTCTGGAACGCATTCCAGATGCCTTTCTTCATCCAAAACCTGGCTCGCAACAGGATGAAGAAGCTCGGGTATACGTCGACACGAGTGCTTTGGCAAAACTTGGTTGCTTTTCTGGTGATTGGATTCAATTACAAGTGGCGGAAGATCCTGCCAGCGCAAACTCTTTAATGTCGTTCTTCCGAGATCCAGAGATCGATGAGAATGCCATCTGGAGGCCACTCAAGATATACGGACTACCCGAGAGCCTGTCGGTCAGGACACAGAAGTACCCCTTGAATAACAAGTCTGGCCGACGCGATAGCATTTCTTCTTCACATCCTATCTCTGTCGCTCCTGCTACCCTTCATCTGTCACCTGTTCTGCTGGCCAATCTTGGAAATCCCGGTCATGTGCGGGTATCGTCCTTGCGAATTGCAGATGTCTCTAACTTTCTACGTCCTGGACAAACCAAGTCAAGGTTCCAAGGCTCATCCTTACCACCTACAGCTAAGGAAGTGACCTTATCCAGGCTATCAACACCTCTCTCGGAAGAAAAGTCAACTCAGCCAAGTTTGTTCGCCCGACTACAAGATCACTTCAAGCAAAAGCAGCGCATTGTGAAGTCTGGTGATCTCATCGCCATTCCGATTGACGAAGCCTTAGGCAAAGCAGTGTTTGAGGGAGGTGCCGCAGACGAGACAAATGATATATTGACTCATCTTGAGTCTTCTTTGGGCAACGGCTCCACCAAAGCCCAATCACGCGCGTCAGCAGTCGCGTGGTTTCAGATTGGTGATGTAAGTTCGCCTTTCAACAGCGACGCTCAGGATGCTGAGGAGGTCGGAATCTGGGGGGGAGTTGTGACCATTGATCCTACAGAAACCAGAATGAGTCAATCGGGAGCACTGCAGAGGAAGCTGCCACCCACAACCCACAACTCGTGGGAATTCTATCACGGCATCAGAAAAGTGCCCCGGACGGCTGTTAGTGCAAGCTCTCATCTTCGCACACCACCGAAAGAACATGTGCCGTTGTTGCAGCGGCGTATACGAGAGCTTATGGCAGCTGCTATGAGCCCTCGTGCTGTCCACCTTGGACTTCCGCCTCTCGCCATCCTTTTGACATCAACTCAGAGAAACATCGGCAAAGCCTACACAGTCTCTCGTGCTTGTCATGATTTAGGTGCTCACGTCTTCTCTATCGATGCGTACGAGTTGGTTTCTGAAGGAGCTGCCGGAGGTGGAGACACCAAGACAGAAGGCTTCCTCAAGGCTAGAGCTGAGCGAGGATTGCATTGTGGTGCGCAGCACACATCGCTCTTGATTCGTCACCTCGAGGCTCTCAGTTCAGATCGCATGGCTGGAGCTTTGAAAGATATTCTAGCGGATTGTCGTGTGTTGATCGCTACCTCGACAGAGGTAGACAAGATCCCAGATGCCATTCGCGGCCTTTTCACCCACGAACTCGAGATGACTGCGCCTGACGAAGCAGAAAGGGAGGGTATCCTCCAGTCAATCATCGCAAACTCGGGTCTCGTTATTTCGCCTCTGGTTGATCTGAGCACTGTGGCAGTAAAGACAGCTGCCCTGGTCGCTGGTGATCTCGTTGATGTGGCAGAGAGAGCTGTGCTCAACCAGGCGACTCGCCTCGAATCTCTAGCAACTGCAGCTACTGCGTCTCGCGAACAAGCCATCTCTGTCAGAGACATTCAGCTAGCTGGTGGGGATTCAGCTACCTCGCTAACGTCTGCGGACTTCGACAAGGCAGTCGATGACGCCAGGAAGAACTTTGCTGACTCGATTGGCGCTCCCAAAATTCCTAATGTGCAATGGTCGGATGTCGGAGGTTTAGCTAATGTCAAGGAGGCTGTCATTGAGACCATCCAGCTACCGCTCTCACGCCCAGAGCTTTTCGCAAAGGGCCTCAAGAAACGTAGTGGTATTCTGTTTTACGGTCCGCCAGGAACCGGAAAGACGTTGCTGGCAAAGGCCATCGCAACAGAGTTCAGTCTCAACTTCTTCTCCGTCAAAGGGCCCGAGCTACTCAACATGTATATTGGTGAGTCCGAGGCGAACGTGAGACGTGTCTTCCAAAGGGCTAGAGATGCAAGACCTTGTTGCGTGTTCTTCGATGAACTCGACTCAGTCGCACCGAAACGTGGCAACCAGGGCGACAGTGGTGGTGTCATGGATCGTATCGTCAGTCAACTGCTCGCCGAGTTGGATGGCATGAGTGACGGGGATGAAGGTGGTGGCGGTGTCTTTGTCATCGGTGCAACAAACAGACCAGATCTGCTTGATCAAGCTCTTCTGCGCCCAGGCCGCTTCGATAAGATGCTGTACCTTGGTATCAGCGATACGCATGAAAAGCAGCAGAGAATTTTGGAGGCGCTCTCAAGAAAGTAAGAAGAAGGCTGCGCGATCAGACGCGAGATATCTTGCTAACATTAACCTCCTAGATTCACACTCGATCCGGAGCTAGATCTTGGTCGCGTAGCAGAAAAGCTTCCGTTTACTTATACAGGTGCCGATCTCTACGCTCTCTGTTCTGATGCTATGCTCAAAGCCATCACCCGATCCGCTCGCATCGTGGACAACAGAGTGGCTGAGATCAATGACGAACGAGCAAGACGTTCTCCACCTGAGCCTCCAATATCTGTTGCTTACTTCTTCGACCACTTTGCTACTGAGGTAGACACGAGTGTCGTCGTGGCCGAGGAAGATTTCATGGCAGCGGAACGCGAACTTGTTCCCAGTGTCAGCGCCGATGAACTAGGCCACTACGAGCGCGTCCGTCGTGAGTTCGAAGGTGGCAAGGAGAAAGAAGAAAAGGCATCTCAACAACCCAATGGCACAGGCAGTAGAGATGTTGCACGGGAGCAGATTACCCAGATGCTTCGTATGCAGATGCAGAGGACCAACCCGGAACCAGGCAGAAATATCAATGGCAAAGGCAAGGCAATCGACCAAGAGTTCACTGACTCTGTTGATGAGGATTTTGTTATTAGAACCGACCATCTGTCGATCAACGGGTCTGGCAAGGGAAAGGGTAAAGCGAGAGCTGAGATCCCGGATGGGGCACGGTTTGGGGAGGGGGCTGATGATGAGGACATGTACGCATGAGACCTAGAATTTGGAGCTACCATATCTGTCCATGGATTTCTGACAAGTATCTCATGACTGCTCTGCATTGAGTGGTCTGTTAATTCCTTGCGTGACTGACCGACGATGGACATAGCAGCGTTGGTACTGACAGGGTCATACCCCGGACAACAATTTTATGATTCGACAGGCAGCTGGTTGGCGATTGCTCGAAATGAAGACGATACATGACTTGGTCATTGGTATCCCTATTAGACTTGGAGTAGCAGCTATCAGTCAGGTATATGGCTGGTGACTTCTTGATGTCCACGGGTCAAGTCAATTTTCTGCGTCGACATTTATCTTGGACAAGAACCCAGTGCGTGGACCGGCGCTGTGATGAAACCTCCCAATGTGCACAGTTATGTCACGTGGGCCTTTAGAGATACAGAGTGCTTCAGCAAATGGCAGGCATCCATTGAGAGTCGTAGTTTCATCGGCTCTCTATGGACTTTACTGTCGCCTTATAAGAACTGTGTCTTTTGATAGCCTTAGCGCCGCCTGCATGTGGCTGTGTGAGCAGAGTAGGAGTGACAGAATTCAGCACCTGGGTAGGAAGCAAAAGAAAGCGCACAGCATTCAAGCTAGGATTCAGAATATCACTTGAGTTCCTGTGTCGGGTTTAGCTAGCTGAGCATTGCAATCCCTCGAGACAGACTGTGCAATAGGCGCCAAAGTGAAACAAGCAATGTCAGATCGGCCTACAAGAACAACCGGTGAGAAAGAGTGCAAAGACAGCTAGCGCCTGTAGAGACTCTCTGACGGCTATCGTCCTCAACCTGGCGGCTTTGGGGTTTGACGCGGGCTACCGGCCTACCACTTCCTCGCTCGTTCGTTGTCCGAAATCTTCGGCAATGGACGGTCAAGACGTCGCTAAACTTGTAGAGGTCATTAATAATCTCTGACATGAAGCATTCACCGAAGCGGAGAAATCTCGCGCCAAGCCGTCACCAGGTCTGTGACATTCTTGTGCCTGAGAGCCCGGTAGAATATCCAGAGCAAGCGGAATGAACGACCGGTGGAGGACAAGATCAGGCTGAAGAAACGATGGCTTGACGGAGAAAGTGCAGCGTGTCAACGACGAGCGCGTAACTAGAAGCCAGCTAGGAAGAACTATCCAGCACCAGACACCTGCCGCTTGCGTCCTCGGAGGTGTTTCCAACGCGCATGTCCCCAGTCCCTAGCTGGCTGGCGTGCCGCACAGGGTTAGACCTGTTCAGCTGCGCGGGAGGAGCTCGTCTGTCGGTTAGAGATCATGGTCTCCCTTTCAGCTGTGCGTATGAGGGGGCATCTCAGACGATATTCATGGATGCGAGGAAACAGCAGCCAGCTCTGAATAGAAAAGCACCACCGCGCGGTATCAAGTTCCCTTAGCTAGCGTTTTGGGCGGGTTCGGCATCAGCGGAGATACTGATGCAGTACCCGGCTCGCCGTCGGACATTTCGAAGGTGCATTGACCGAGTGATGTGCTTGTCCGGAGTCGGACTCGAAGAAGAAAGGGATTGTCGAGTGGCATTCATAACAAGTGAATTCTCCGACTGTTGGCGCGCTCTCTGGAATTCGAATCTCTTTGTTTGACTGTTGCATCGATACCATCTGAGTCGCATAGCTTTGTTTGCACCGAAAGCAGCTGTCGAATCGTACAAGTTTTGTGACGCGACCTTTATTTCAAAGCACACTACGAAGACGTCACAGACGACTCGGTCCGTCCTCTCGATCGCTCTGCCCCTCCAGAAGTTCGGCCGCCAAACTTCCTCAACCGATAGCAGCTGCACTTATCCTTCGCCCTGTTCCACCTCGACCTACTACCTTGGACCTCATCACATTTCTAACTCTCGACAAAATGGCTGACACTGTTATCACCCCGGAGGTCGAGTCGAACGCGTAAGTGTCGCATCCTGCCGGCTTGTGGCCTTTCCCCCAGCACTTTGTTTGCCGTCACTCGTGAGGCAATGCACCCGCCCACCATCGCACTTGCGTCCATGGGGCCCTCCTCCCCGACGCGCGCTCGATACGCCTGGAGATCTCTACACTCGCAAATGACTAGAGCTAATCCGAGCACACAGCGGCACCATGGAGCTCAAGGACAACACCGTCATCGTTGTTCTCGGTGCTTCGGGTGATCTTGCAAAGAAGAAGACCGTAAGCTCGCTGAACCAGTCAATTGACCTGCACGAGACGATGCTAACCAGTTCTGCAGTTCCCTGCTCTCTTCGGCCTGGTAAGCTTGCATCGAGCACGAGCTCTTGTCGGGCCCTGACTGATAGCAACGTATAGCACAGGAACAACTTCCTTCCCAAGGGTGTCCAGATTGTTGGTTACGCACGATCCAAGATGGACCACGCCGAGTTCATCAAGCGTGTCAAGTCGAACATCAAGACTCCCACAAAGGAGGTTGAGGACCAGCTGAACGAGTTCTGCGGCTTCTGCACATACATCCAAGGCGATAAATACGAAGAAGACAAATACTACCAAGGCCTCGAGAAGCACCTCAGCGAACTCGAGCAGAAGAACAACCAGAAAGAGACTAACCGCATCTTTTACATGGCTCTGCCCCCCAGTGTCTTCATCGTCGTCTCTGAGATGCTCAAGAAGCACTGTTACCCCGAGAAGGGCATTGCCCGCATCATCGTCAGTGCCTAGTGCCTTACCTAGTCGGAGCCAGCGCTGACAGCCGTACACAGATTGAGAAGCCCTTCGGTAAGGACCTTGGCAGCTCCAGAGAGCTTCAGACCGCCTTGGAGCCCAACTGGAAGGAGGAGGAGATCTTCCGTATCGACCACTACCTCGGTAAGGAGATGGTCAAGAACATCTTGATCCTCAGATTTGGCAACGAGTTCTTCGGCTCCAACTGGAACCGCAACCACATCGACAACGTCCAGGTATGTTGGTGTAGCCCTGTCGACCTGCACAAGTGACTAACGGCATCAAGATCACCTTCAAGGAGCCTTTCGGCACCGAGGGCAGAGGCGGCTACTTCGACGAGTTCGGCATCATCCGTGATGTCATGCAGAACCATCTTCTCCAGGTCCTGACCCTGCTCGCAATGGAGCGTCCCATCTCTTTCTCTGCCGAGGACATCCGTGACGAGAAGGTTCGTGTCCTCCGCGGCATGCCCCCTATCGAGCCCAAGAACGTTATCATCGGTCAATACGAGAAGTCACTCGACGGATCCAAGCCTTCGTACAAGGACGACGAGTCCGTTCCCAAGGGATCCCGCTGCCCCACCTTTGCCTCAATGGTCGCTTACATCAAGAACGAGAGATGGGACGGTGTTCCCTTCATCCTCAAGGCTGGCAAGGCCCTCAACGAGCAGAAGACCGAGGTCCGCATTCAGTTCAAGGATGTCACCTCTGGCATTTTCAAGGACATTCCCCGCAACGAGCTTGTTATCCGCATCCAGCCCAACGAGAGTGTGTACATCAAGATGAACTCGAAGCTCCCTGGCCTGAGCATGCAGACCGTGGTTACCGAGCTGGATCTCACCTACCGCCGCCGTTTCTCTGACCTGAAGATTCCCGAGGCTTATGAATCCCTCATTCTCGATGCCCTCAAGGGCGACCACTCCAACTTTGTCCGTGACGACGAGCTCGACGCCAGTTGGAGAATCTTCACTCCTCTCCTCCACTACCTCGACGACAACAAGGAGATTGTCCCTATGGGCTACCCCTATGGTAAGTGTTCTTCTCGTACAAGCTCGGTGACCAATACTGATTCGAATTGCAGGCTCTCGCGGTCCCTCCGTCCTCGACGACTTCACCTCTTCGTACGGCTACAAATTCAGCGACGCTGCCGGCTACCAATGGAGCAACCTTCCCGAGAACAAGCTCTAAAAAGCAAAATGATATATACCCGAAATGAAAGAAAATTGGATGCTGGTGTGCCGAGCAAGGGCAAAAGCATATCTAGCAGGATAACAATGGTAGAGAGCTGTCCTTCAAGACACCTTCATGCCACGAAGGGCGGCTATGCATGAACGCATCTGAAAGAAACTTAATGACTCGTCTTCTTCGCTCCATAGCAATCAACTAAACTATTACGCAACTTTCAATCCTCTGTAAATGTGCCATGCTGTGATAGCTGTTTGCCGGTGGCTGCTTGCTGCTTGCTGCTCGATGCTTGCTGCTCGAGACTCGGCCTAATATTTAGCCTGAATGTGCCTGGCTCTGTGGCTGACGGCCGTGCGCCCAGGGAGCGATCAGGACCCCTGTGGCTTGCTTTTTGTTACGCATCGTGTGCTCACCTGTCAGCTCACAATTCGATCACCGGGTTATTCATCTTCGAACACATTTGTGAGCCTCCATGCCAACTTAGAGATCGGTCGGAAGAGGAACGATGGCACAGGCGCAATGGCAGGGGACACCTCATGTCAAAGGCTCGAGCGAGTCCATGCGCATGGTGCTTTTGACATTCAGCTTGATCGGTTTGCAGTATGTTCACGTGTGAATGAGGCTCGATGATGATTCTTGATTCTGACAAGCTTGACAGATTCACATGGGGAACTGAGATGACTTACTGCACTCCGTATCTGTTGCAGCTCGGTCTTACCAAAAGCAAGCTCTCGCTTGTTTGGATAGCTGGACCATTATCAGGACTGATCATGCAGCCGATTGTCGGTATCATGGCCGACAAGAGCACCTCGAAATGGGGTCGTCGACGACCTGTCATGGTCGGTGGTACGGTCATTGTGAGCATCTGTCTACTGATTCTGGGCTGGACGAAAGAGATTGTTGCTGCATTCGTTGAAGAAGGGGAACTGGTTGGTCAACCCCAAGCGCCAGATTGCAATAGGAGAAACTCGTTTTGACATTTCACAGCGCCGTGAAGCCACCATCTTTCTGGCCGTGTTGTCGATCTATGCTCTTGACTTTGCTATCAATGCTGTTCAATCTTCATGTCGCAGTCTCATCGTAGACACTTTGCCCATCCCAAAGCAACAACTGGGCTCTGCGTGGGGTAAGTCTTCACAGCATCGTCTCTGTCTTGTTGATCTAATGTCTTGAAGCAAGCAGAATGGTGGCTGTTGGTCATCTCATCGGCTATGGAGCCGGTGCACTGGATCTGGGCTTAATCTTTGGGACACTTATTGGTGACACACAGTTCAAACAGCTCACTGTCATTGCAGCCGTGGCTCTCATCGTAGCCATTGGAGTTACATGCTGGGCTGTCGAGGAGCGTGTGCTTCTGGTCAGAGGGTGCGATCTATGCTCTCTTTTACCGAGCCTATAGCTGACTGAATCACAGAGAAGGTGTAAAGGATGAGGGCCTGGTTGCGGTGCTTACGCAAATCTTCAAGACCACCAAGAATCTACCCAGGCGGATTCAAATGGTATGATCTTCGAGTATGAAGCAGTGAGTTCAGAGAAGAGCTGACAAGTGATAGATCTGCTGGATCCAGTTCTGGTCATGGATAGGTATGTAGTGATCGGACTTCCCCTGAGCTTCCAATCTAACGCTGCAAACAGGATGGTTCCCGTTCCTCTTCTATTCCACAACCTGGGTTGGAGAAATATATCTCAGATACGATGCGCCTCCAGATGTAAAGAACTCGAAGGATCCGCTAACCGACATCGGCCGGGTGGGAAGCATGTCGTTGATTGTGTTTTCCATTGTCACATTCATTGGCTCAATCACGCTGCCATGGATGGTCAAATCTCCAGAGGATGAGAAGCCAGATTTTACGCCCAGACCTCCTGCAAGCATTGCGCCAATTGTGAGGACTGTGGTGGAGCGCAAGCCCAGCCTGTTGACTGCCTGGACGGTATCACACCTCATCTTTGCAGGATCCATGGTCTTTGCTCCGTTCGTCACCTCGTTACGTTTCGCGACAATCTTGGTTGCGGTTTGCGGAATGTGAGTGGTTCACAACATTCGTGCTCTGCTGCTAGTTTACTGACCGAAAACAGACCGTGGGCTCTCGCTTGCTGGGCTCCTTTTACCTTCATGGGTGTCGAGATCAGCAAGCTCGGCAGCAGCTTACCTACCGCAAGACGCGGCAGTCACCAATACCAGAGAGTACCGGACGATTCCATCGAGATGAGCTCGGAGGCTAGAAGTGTCGGAAAGCACGAGGACTCTGCCAATGGTGAGCTTGCTGGTATCTACCTAGGCATCCTTAACTTGTACACCACGCTACCCCAGTTTATTGCTACTGGTATCTCGATGGTGGTGTTCACAGTGCTCGAGCCTGGCAAAAGTCCGGAACTGGCAAAGGATGCCCACCCGGATGAGCATCACAGTACAGAAGGTTACAACGGCATAGCGGTGTGTTTGTTCATTGGAGCTCTGTGCTCTGTCGCGGCTGCAGTCGCAACTCAGAGGTTCAAGAATACCACATAAATAGAAAACAAATGCACAAACATCGGATACCTATACCAGTTGACGAAAGTGACGGGTCTGTATACACTACCTGCACAATATTTGATATGCAGAAACTTGGTTTCATAACCATCTACAAATATTATCGGGCTTTGGAGTTGCACCGGAAGCCGATGGACTCACGATATCAATGACGTAATCTTCCCAATTCGAGCTCAATGGTTTGGTGGTGAGGTCCAAGCGTGTTGTGGGTGTTACTGAGTCGTAGGAGCAACGTTACTGATGCGATAGCCCTCTGCTTCTGTCTCCAAACGATTGTTGTCTTTGTCGTGATATAGCGAGAGTTGAACGATAACCATGGATTACAGTATGTTGACCCTTATGGAGCCTGCAAGAATGTGATCACGCGCTGATTGAAGCAGACACTATGCTTGAGAAGCTGCTGGATGGCGGTTACCTGCCCACGACGGTGATTCGTGCTGGTATCCGCCAGCAGCTACGCCAGCGATTGACCTCTATCGCGTCGACATCGAATGCATCTGCTTATGATACCAAGATGAAGTATGTCGAGCTCCTGCGCGAGAGACCAATTGCGATCGAGACATCGAAAGCCAACACGCAGCATTATGAAGTCGGCACTGGTGTGCTCAACAACATGCTGGGCCCGAACATGAAGTATTCATGCTGTCTCTATGAGGGCCTCAAGCCTGGAGAAGGCCTCGGTGAGGCGGAGCTGCTTATGATGGAAGACTATGTCAAGAAGGCCGACTTGAAGGATGGCATGACCATGTTCGATCTTGGGTATGAAATCAGAACTTGTCAAACAGATTCGACAAAGAAAGCTAACAGGGAGCAGATGTGGATGGGGATCGCTCAGTTTGTTCCTTGCAGACAAGTTCCGCAACTCCAAGATTACTGGCTTTTCGAACTCGCGTACGCAAAAGGAGTACATTGACTCACAGGCCAGCAAACGAGGCTTGACCAACTTGACGATTGTCACGGGAGACATTGCTACGTATGAGTTCCAAGCACCGCTGACCGGGTCTTTTGATCGAGTGTTGTCGATAGAGCTGTTTGAGCATATGAAGAACTACCAGCTTTTGCTCCGCAAGGTATCAAGTCTGCTCAAGTCAGGTGGCAAGCTGTTTGTACACATTTTTGCGCACAAGGACAGCCCGTATGACTTCGAGGATGGATGGATGACGGAGCACTTCTTCACGGGCGGCACAATGCCCAGCGCAGATCTGCTGCTCTGGTTCCAGGATGATTTGAGATGCCAACGCATGTGGTGGGTCAACGGCAAGAACTATGCGCAAACTTGCGAGGTAAGAGGAGCAGAAGAAACATGGACAAGACAGAATGACAAGCTAACAAGTGCAGGACTGGCTATCAACCATGAACAAGAACAGAAAGGTGCTCTGGCCGCATTTGGAGGAGACGTATGGAAAGGAGTTGACGCTGACGTGGTTCCACCGATGGCAAATATTCTACCTCGCATGCGCCGAGCTGTTCGCATACAACGGCGGAGAGGAATGGGGCGTGTGCCACTACTTGTTTGAGAAGCCATAGACGAGGGAATTGGTATTGTGGTATAGAGATGAATAATTGAAGAAGTTGTTGAAGAATGGCTCAGTGGTCCCAGGGGTGCTTCCAGCCGAGGAGAGCAGGGCCGTCCTTTGGTCTTGTCAATTCGCGTAGACGAGTCGGGGCGCGGGAGAGTAGGTACCTTTCTGGCTCTGTACATCAACTGCGGAGGAAGTCAGGCTTGTCGCATGGAATCGAAGAGTTTGGCAGCTTACGAAGAACCACATGCTGGCACCGAGACCAGTGGCAGCGAATCTGTAGAGAGGGCGGACGGGGTGGATGTGGATGGGGTGGGCGCCGTGGGCAGCACCGGGACGAGTGGGACCAGCCATTGTGTCTGGGCGCAGTCAGAGAAGCGATCTAGCTGGGCTGCTCTAGCGATTGGGCAGGATGCATACGTGGAAGGTGGTGGTTCGGAGTAGCGTGTGTAGACGTCGCTGTCGACGAAGTGAAACGACAGGTCGTTCTTGGCAAGCAGCAGAGTCGACGTGCGTCGGGCGTTCGCAGGCCAGCGACGCAGCGTGGAGATGCAATGACGCTTGGTGTTTGTCCATCCCATCACTCGCGATCCACCCAGACTTTATTCTCCTTCTTTTCCCCCCATCCCGATCCCTCCCTTCGCGCTTGCCGCTCGGACTCGCATTTCTCGCTCTCAACAAGTACGCACGCTTCATCACCAACTCTCGACACGCACGCGCTCTTTGCATGCCATGACAATCGACTGAAGCCCTCGCAAAATGGCCATGACCGACACGAGCCAGCGCCGATTCCGCGGATGCGCTGGCATCGACGACTTTGAGATTGTCCAGAAGCTGGGTGAGGGCACTTTTGGTGTCGTCTCCAAGGCCCGCTCAAAACGTTCCGGCGCCATCGTCGCCCTCAAAAAGATCTTGATACACAATGAGAAGGATGGCTTCCCCATTACCGCCCTGCGCGAGATCAAGCTGCTCAAGATGCTGTCCCATCCCAACGTCCTGACCCTCCAGGAGATGGCTGTCGAACGCCACAAGAGTACGCCTTGAAACCTCCGACAAGAGTCCACCACATCCTAACTTCGACCACAGAAGACGTCAAGAAGCGCGCTACCCTCTACATGGTCTGCCCATACATGGACCACGATCTCTCAGGAATGACCACCAACCCAGACATCTCCTTCACAGAGGCCCAGATCAAATGCTACATGCTACAACTTCTAGAAGGCCTGCGCTATCTGCACGACAGCCACATCTTGCACCGCGACATGAAGGGTAACATACTCCGCTCCGTTTGGTCTTGGTTCTCTCTGATCTGACTCTCAAAAGCTGCAAACATTCTCATCAACAACCGTGGTCTGCTACAAATCGCCGACTTTGGTCTCGCCCGTCACTACGATGGTCCTGTACCCCAGCCTGCCCGAGGCAACGGCGATGCAGTACGTGATTACACAACCCTCGTCGTGACACGATGGTACCGTCCTCCAGAGCTTCTCCTGCAGCTGAGGCGATACACTCCGGCTATCGACATGTGGGGCGCTGGGTACGTTGCTCTTCTCGCTTTTGGCATGGCCTTTTCTGACAACAAACAGCTGCGTCTTCGCCGAGATGTTCGAAGGGCGACCCATTCTCGAGGGTAAATCCGACCTCAATCAGGCCCAAATCATTTTCGAATTGGTTGGTTCACCCAACGAGGACAACATGCCAGGATGGTCACAACTTCCAGGCTGTGAGGGCGTCAAGGAATTCGAGCCTCAGCGTGGCACTCTCCGCCAGAGATTCCGCAAGTGAGTTCTCCTCGCTCCATTGGTAGTGCGCCACCTACTGACACAGACACAGCCTACACCCAGAAGCCCAAAACCTGCTCGCAGAACTGCTCAAGCTGGATTGGCGCAAGCGTATCAATGCTTTGGATGCTCTGCAGCACCCTTACTTCAAAACCCACCCGCTTCCTTCTCGCCCCGAGGACCTACCGCGCTTTGAAGAGTCGCACGAACTAGATCGCAGAAAGCATCACGAAAAACGCGCTGCCATGCCACCTGCCCCCGCTGGCGGAACAGTCGGTATGGGCCCAGATGAGGCTTGGGGCGCTGGTGGTGGCCGCAACTACGGTCCTCCAAACGGCTATTCTGGTTACGAGCGTAGAGGTCCACCTCGCGATCAAAGAATTCCTCCCCCAGCACGAGCCTACGACTCGCGTCCTCCCTCACACGACACCCCTCCGCTAGCAAGAAGACCAGCATGGCAAAATGGTCCCGACTCGCGCAGACCACCACCTCCGCATACCAACGGCTCATCACATCTGCCACCACCTCCTCCAGACAACCGCCTTCCACCTCGTCCTCCGCCACCTCCAACAGATGGTCGACTCCCACCTCGCCCTCCACCCGCGAACGCAAGAAGCGGTCCGAATATTGATACATACATTCCGAGCTATTCTGCTGCGCGCCGAGAAGACGCTGCACCACCGAACGGCAGGCGCAACTCCCGTGATCACGGATATCCTCGAGACCGCCCTCCACCAAACGGAAGAGATAGAGATCGAAGGACTCGTAGCAGGAGTCCGGATCGTGAGCGTCGTGAGAGGCTGCAAGATAGAGAACGCGAGCTGTACAACAGTCGCCGTTGAGCTTGGTCATCACACTGGGGACACCTTTCAGAATACATTCTTATCAACAACCACGAATAGAGCTCAGAGACGGCATGACATTCGGGTTTATCAGGCCCATAACATTGATATTATAGCGAGGCGTTATCGGTTTCTGTTTCCAGAGCGCAAAGCATGCGAGCGGCAATCTTGGGAGGGGTTGTTTGACGTAAGGGAGAAGCACTTCTCACTACAGATGCCCCCCTCCATCACATATTATATTGTCAAAGCAACCAGATACTATGCAACAAGAAAACTATTAGGTGAAAGGTATTGGATGTGAGTGACTATTCGCAAGTCTAGATCTGAGGCAGATCCTCACGACGCGAGATCCACACTCGAACATCGTCGCTTGTAGTGTAAACCCCAGTGGCTGGCTTGTATCGTGGCATCTTCCAAGCACCGCCCCCAACAGGCTCCATATCCCACATGCTGATGAACGCCGCTGTGAAGACCAGAGCCTCTTTCTGGGCAAATGCTCGACCTTTGCACATAGAGTGTCCACCACCTGTAGATCTGTGGTCAATATCATCTCACCAAAGGGAATTGTTTTTCTTGACTTACCATATGGCCGGATGGTACCCATGTTCACAGACACCTCTTCATCTCCTTGCTCTCGCTTGATATGCCTATCAGCCCTCCACACCTCCGGATCATCAAAATAGGCAGGGTCTGTGTGATGGATCGAATGAGCGATATGAGCATAAGTCCCCTTCTTCAACAAGAACTTCTCCGCATCCTTCTCTCTGGAAGCTGGGAGAACTAGATTTTCCTGCATGACTCTGAAGCTCCAAGGTGCTGCATCCAAGCGTAATGATTCTATGTAAGAGCTTTTTAGCAACGGACATTTGCTTGCTAGAGCTTCGTGATCGAAAGTGTCGATGCGGGGCGGTTCTGGTACGCCAAAGAGCTGTTCCGGTTGGACGGCGTGGACGAAGGGTGCGATCTCCTCGCGTAGTTGGGCAAGGACTGTCTTGTCGGCGTAGATGTGGTTGAGCATCCAGAAGACCAGCATGTTTGCATTGGCGTTCATGGCCCACAGTAGAGACAATTCTAAAGCTGCCCGTTCGTCCATTGTGAGGTTGAGTTGACGATATAGCGTCAATCTCTGAGTCAGGACAGGACCAACGTCTTCGAAAGACTGCCATTCTTGACCTGGGTCATCTCCATTCACTGCCTTCTCCATCGCTTCTTCGAAAGCAAGTACAGCATTAAAAGCACGACTGCGAGCGAGTTTTGCTCTCCATATGGGAGGAATGGGGAGCCAGGCGGGGAGTCCAGTGGCCAGCCATTTGAACCCTTTGTCCATGTCCCACAGATCCAGGAAGAATTCGGGATTATTCTTGACAAAGTCAGAGCCGATGAGAGATGGGTTTGCATTTGCAGCGATGAAGTCTCGGATCAGGTTCATCATACTGGCCTCAACAACTTGCTCTCCGTTGGCTTTGATGATTGTCTCTGCATTGCTGCTCCTTTCCCATTCTACCTGATCGACCCTGCTCTCAGAAAAGGTGACTAGATTGGCGATGTTGCGTCTCGTCACATCGATGGTATTCTGAACCATCTCTCTCAGACCAGGGTCAGAGAGCAGGTGCTTGTAGCATGTATTCAGACCCGGTAGTGCGTCCTCGTACCGCTGCATGGATGCTTTCGACTTTGGGTAACCAAACACAGCAGTCATGACATGTTTTCCCACTGAGTCCATGTTCGCGATCGAATGTTTTTGGTTCATCAATGAGCCGCCCATGGAAGGTGAGAATATGATGTTGTGTGTTGTGCTGCCCAGATTCAGTGCGAAAACACCACTTCTGTAAGTATCGCGCGCTTTGTTCAGCAAAGTCTGTGGTGAAATGCTGAACTGTGGTATGTGCCCGAGAATGGGTATCCAGTAGGGAATCATCGGTACGCTTCTTGACCCATCTTGAGCAGGCTTGGAGCTTTCGAAGAAGCCACTAATGAATCTGGTCGTGATCGCCAAAAGTAGCAATGCTACTACTGCGGTTGCCCATGTTGTGTCCAGTCTCTGCGATGCTGTCGGATGGGCTTGCAGCCTGGCGACGGGTGTCGCGGTAGCGTTGGGATCCATTGGCACCTGGTAAGCTTGATAAGCGGTAACGGTTGGTGGTCACCCTGGCGCAGGACAAGACTGGTCCGGATGGTGCTTTAAGGATTCCTGTAGCGGATGTTCCAGCATCAGCATGTCCCGATACCAGCTCGGGAAGTGCTAGAGATTTCGAAGATAGAAGAAATGTACAGAGACAGCTAAGATGACAGGACCGTGAACAGTCGGTGACTTTGTTTGGGATGCCGGTGACTTTCTATTTCTTGGCAAAGGAAAGATTTCTTGAAGACTATCATCGCTGAAACAAACGACACATTAATGATAAGAACGACACTCCGACCATTTGTTACACTCTATCACCGAAAGAATTACTTTTCATCTTTTCCCGCAGCAATGGCACCCAGGCAGCTCAATTTCATCACCGGCAACAAGAACAAGTTGGCCGAAGTTCAAGCAATCCTCGCCCCAACTGGAGTGGACCTCTCCAACCAATCTGTGGACTTGCTTGAGATCCAGGGCACCATCGAGGAGATTTCGAAGGACAAATGTCGTAGAGCAGCAGACACAGTATGTAGTAACAGAGTCACAAGAGAGGGTTCAACAGAAGATTTATTAAGTTCGATTTTCTCTAGGTTGGTGGCCCGGTGCTTGTAGAAGACACATGCTTGTGCTTCGACGCCTGGGACGAACTCCCAGGCCCATATGTGTAAGATTGCTCGCAATCCCAAGTTTCTCAAGGGTACCGCAAACTAAAAAATCTCTTCAGCAAATGGTTCATGCAGTCGCTCGGCGTCAAGCAGTTCCACAAGCTTCTTGCTGGGTTTGAAGACAAGGGCGCCCAGGCCGTATGCACATTTGCATACTCTGAAGGCCCTGGCCACGAACCCATCATCTTCCAAGGAAGAACCAAGGTCCGAGTTCACACTCCCAATCTCGCTGATGAGTGTATACTGACTGATACGACAGGGCAAGATTGTTGAGGCTCGTGGCCCCACCGACTTTGGTAAGCTTGCCGTCTGCTGACTGACTCGGAGAGAAACTGATTTGAACCACAGGATGGGATGCCTGCTTCGAGTATGAAGGCCAGACATATGCCGAGATGCCAAAGGTCGAGAAAAACAAGATCTCGCACCGCGGCAAGGCGTTGGCCAAGTTGACTGAATGGCTTGACGCCCACACTGAGTAGAAAGTCCTCGAGCAAGTTGATGGACCAGGCGGCGCTCCGTATACAATAGATAGACCAAATCGCGTTCAACGAAGATGATACACTTATGCCTCAGAGTGGTCCTTCTTCCAGTTTTCGATCCAAGTCTGAATGCGTTCAAGATTCTCATCAATCTGGTCGAGATCGTCACTCTGCAGCTCGACGACGATTTCTTCGTCGTAAGAATCGCGAGCCTCCTGCAGGAGCACCTCCATGATTTCGGCGTCCATGTTTTCGTCGAGCTTCTTGTCGCTGTAGCCACGGCCCTTCAAGCGATCGAAGAGTATAGTGCTGTTACAGCGAACGACAACCACGAGATCGATCAGAGATTGAGGAAACATGTCACAAGCGTGCCAGTCGATGATTTGACCGCCAGCCTCGAGATCGGGCTCAATGGCGTCCAGCAGCTGCCGACGTGTTAGGGAATCATTCCAATAGCAGCTGTATACGTGTTTTATGGCGTACCTTGTCCTCGTCGACAATGACACTGTTGAGCTCATCGTCGAAGCCGTCCTCGCAGTCACGCTCTTTGACGACCTTATTGACATTGAGATGGGTGAGACCAGTGCTTGATGCGAGCTGCTCGCAGTGGGTAGTCTTGCCCACGCCGGGGGTCCCAGTGATGATGATGTTTGGCGAGGTACGCATTGTTCGTTGTTTGTCAGATGTTTTGTGGATGAAGATGACCTTTTCACATGTAAATTGAGGATGAGAAAGTTCCCCACCTTCGGGAAACAAGCTACCGATGCGCCGATCACCACTTCACTTGTCGAATAATTCTACCACTCCAAATCTATACCGCTCACTGTCGTGAAGCTCATGCAGGCAGTCTCGATCACCAGGCTTATCGCAAAGGAAAGGGTGCGCATCAAACGCCTTCATCGGATCAGGACAAGAGATTTGCTTTGCTGCCAATCTTGCCGAGCATCGCTACGGGCTGGTCTGGTGCTGCAGCGCAAAGCAACAGTCCTAGCCCACAAAGAAGGACAGGACTGATCAAATAATCGGAAGCGTGTAGCATAATACACTGAAAACCATAAGAGCATAACAGCCCCCGCTCCAATTGCGTCAACCATGACAGCCATCCGGCCAGATACGGGGGGTCGAGGACGGTACAAGTGCCGTAGTCCTCGCGTGTACATCGACTAGGTAGGGGATGTATGTACATGATTTGTTCGAGATCATGTGAGTTGCACAAAACGAGAAAATTCACATGTTCTCGTAAGAGCTCTTGCGTCCCACACTGTGTTTCTTACCAGTGCCTTACCTGAACGGGCTAGCTTCAGTGACCCGTGACTTTGCGACCAGCCTGCCGTTGAAAGTTCGAGCCCTGAATACAAAAGAAGTGAGAGACCTACCACTCCTCGAGCTCAGCGATTCCTGGTAATTATGTGTTGCTCTGAACCGAACCGGCTGTCATTCCGCGAAAGATAACACCATTGAAGATCTGTGGTGCTGAACGACCATGGCTTGAACTTCAGGTTGTGAATATAGAACGATAGATGGCTCGGGCGTTGCTCCCGCGCTCGACGGCCCATCGCTGTATCTGTGATATAGGTGGAATCTACTGAACCACACACATAGTCACCAGCTGGTTGTCTTTATGAAGCATGTTACTCAGAGGCATCGCGTCAGCTCGGCCACCTATGTGGTTTAGTAGATTCTCGTAGGCAGGGAGGTTACGGATGCTCTTGTCCGCCCAGTCAGCTTATAGTCAGATGATAGGATGACTTCGAGTATGGCCGCATGCTGCGTAGGCAGACGTGGCGACTGCTTTGGCTCTACGGGTTGTGGACAACAGACAAGGATAGAGTCATCTCGCATGCTGGTCTCATTCGAGCGGGGCAGAAGATATGGGACCTTCATTGTTTTGTGTTGGGAGCGCCACGAGTACTGCTCTGCTAGGGGTTGAGTCTTGTAAAAACGTGGTCTTGTGAGGGCTATCGACCCTTTTGAAAGTTGGATGGCGTGGGCGATGGCTGGTAACAACATGCTGTCGTGGTCCAAAGCATGATCAGAGGCAATTGGGACTAGAGAATGGTCATCCTTCCTCTCCTTGCTCGAGTTCCATTGCTAGAACACTTCAAACGCCACCCACTACCACTCGCTCCACACTTACGACGAAAGTGGTTCTACTCTATGGCTTCGGATTTGTAGCCGTAATGGTCGATAGAGTACGGAAACACTGCATCGAGCATAGAACATTGGGCAGAGAAAGCAGTTTTTACGTTCAAAGATGGCTTGGTGCGGGCTGTCAGGATTTGGAAACACTGCACGAGGCTTTGGTGTTTGGCAGGGAACGAATGAGCTATACCAACCAAGCTGCCCTCAACTTAAGCTGGGTCGACATCGAAAAAGCTCTCCTCGATAGCTCCGCGGTTGGCTGTGAGGTAGATAAGATAATATACGGGGATATTGCGCGAGTGCGTTCATATCAGGTTGGATATGTCACTTTGTTCCGAAAAGTTACGTTTACATAGCTAGACAAGAACAATCTTCAACATATGGACAAGCTGGAGAAATTTGCCCAGCCGATTTGCAAAAAGAAAGTGACAATGCAGGTGACGTGTGGAACCAGGTCTAAGATTGTGATTGTTGCTGAACTCTTCCCGAGAATACGTCCACAAGATCGTCCTCCACAGGAGCTAGACACCTTCTATCCCTGAAATTCGGGTTTGTGATCTGTGATCCGTGATAGCATATGCGTTCACTGGAGCATGTTCCAGAAAGGTTTGCAGGCCGCCATTCACTGTGTCAATGTTGGACGGCGACATCGTCGCGGAAACTCAGGCTCCAAATACATAGAAACAGCCATTCAAGCCCATCTCTGCCACTCTCTTCCGTGTTCTCCTCACTTCGCCTGAGGCGCATTCTGGACATTGTCCTTCAGTTCTGTTCCACCGACGCTCCAACATCTTCCGCCGGCCCTCTCTTAATGCACACTGCTCATACGAGTCTGCACTGTTTCATCCTCTTCCACCTACCTTTCCTTCATCCTCCATTCTTCGCGACCTCCGCCCACCATGTCATACTCATACGCCACAGCCAAGGCTGTCCTCAGCGACGTCGACAAGGACCGTATTCTCGCCATGCATCTCAGCCAGTCTGACATCAGTAACGTGAGTCGACAGTAGAATCGAGGGCTCACAAATCATTCGTTTTGAGTACTGACTTGACATTACAGGTCGACTGGGACAAGGCAACTCAGGCTTACGGCGCCGCCAGCGTCGAAAGCATGAGAGTCTCTTACCGCAACCTCCTCAAGAAGATTGAGAAGGCTGGCGGCAAGACAGACGTTACCGCGCCACACACTGGAGCAGATGGTTCCGCTTCTTCTTCTGCTCCCAAGACCCCCAAGACACCCAAGACTCCCAGAGGCAAAGGCGGTCGTCCTCCCAAGCGCAAGGCACACGACACCGGATCTGACGAAGATGAAGACGCGCCCAACTCTCTTCGCAAGAAGGCCGCCAAGAACATGATCAAGGCTGAGGACGAGGACGAGGATGATGATGAGACTAACAAGGTTCCCAAGAAGGTCGGTCGTTCTCGCAAGACTCCTGTCAAGCATGCTACAAAGACCGCCTTGAGAAAGGCTGCCGATGGTAACGAGGACACCGCTGACAACTCCAACGACGTTCCTGAAAATGTTGAGGCTGCTAAGGAGGACGATCAGACTCCTGGCATGATCAAGGAGGAAGACCAGTCTGAGTATTAGTGTCTCCAGTGCACCTACATGGCCGTTGATCATTCGGCAGAAGGCTGCAGTCAGATGGTTCTATTGCGCCGTACAACTCTGAAGCTACTGCGGAGGCTGGGGAAATACTTTGTGTTGCAAAGTCAAGGGGCCAACACACCAAACCAAGGGCTTGAGCTGGCGACGAGGACATGCTGAAGATCGTCGCGATCTCGGAAGATTGCGCTTTTCATTTCCACGGAGCTGCTCAGAAATACAGAACTTCTCCATTCAGAGGCAAGACACCGTATTAATGCGAATGGAAACAATTGATAATCTTCGAGGCCTCTTCTCTGTTCGATTTCTATTGCTGAGTGACGTCTGTCCTGAATGTGGGGAGATGGATTATTGTGTTGTCTGGAGTAACGTGGAGCACACACTAGCGGTTGTTGAGGTCCTGACAATTATCGCGGACATGATGACTATCACGGACAGCTCGAAAAGTCAAAGTATTCGTCATGTAATGTCGAAACAACTAGATGCAAGAGTCAGTATGTGGTGAGCGGAGAGAGTGAGGACGACGTGGATGCCAAGACGCTAGCCGGCTAAGTCCTCGGCGCACTTTGACGCCCACACCCGACGAATTCGACCCGACCTGCTCGAATTTCCGTGTGAGAGACGAACATCCGTGAGACGACACGACTACACAACTCGACACTCGCCGGGACAATTCAAATCGACACAAGATGCCATCCGAGCAAGGTCACCGCCGTGAGTTTCCCTAGAGTCTGGAATCTGGTCCTGCGAAGACGCCACCTGCCAGATTGAAGATGAACGCCTTGAAAGAAATGTCTGCTAACGCGCTACAGTCTACGTCAAGTGAGTAAAGAGCCCGAATCGCTGCCACACCTTCATCTATGCCCATCTCGCTGTATCCGAACCGATCGATCTCGAACAATGAACAAAAACACCACATTCCATCCACAACACAACAACCGACGCATAGCGCACAGAACGTATATTGATCTCTTTCGCATAGGGGACGTCACCTCAGCTACCAGAGAGGCAAGCGCAACACCAACCCCAACACCAGCTTGATCAAGATTGAGGGTGTCGACGACTCCAAGGCCGCCAGCTTCTACCTCGGAAAGAAGGTCGCCTTCGTCTACCGCGCCTCCAAGGAAGTCCGCGGCTCCAAGATCAGAGTCATGTGGGGCAAGGTCACCCGCGCTCACGGTACATATTCCCTGGACAGCAGAAAGAAACAAGGAGCACATCTGACGAAGAAATCACAGGCAACTCTGGTGTCGTCCGCGCTCAGTTCCGCAACAACCTCCCTCCCCGTTCGTTCGGTGCCACCGTCCGCGTCATGCTTTACCCTTCTTCGATATAAGTGCGGCAATGACGGAATCGATGGGATAACGAGCATGATCAAGTGTCGCAGCGGTGTTGGTTTGCAGTCAACCTGGTCTCTATGACAAAGCCAGTGGTTCAAAAGGAAGGCGTTTTCTCAGTCTGGGAAGGGAAGCTGCCGACTAGTTTCATGTCCACAAAAGAATCGCAAAAGCCTCCCGGCGTGGCGCAATAGCCATGATGAGATAAACTGGTTCCCGTCGTCTCGAAAATTTTAACGTTCCAAACTCGACTGCAACTCAAGCGTGAATCGGCCTAGATTGTGATTCTTATAGTATACTAGAACTAACGACTCTAGAAACAGTCAATAGAGCTACATGAATGGGCAGACCAACACGGACAGGGTCGTGGTGGTTATGGCCCTGATTGCGTGCGTTCATACCCACTGTGGAATTGTGGAGGGCTTCGGCTCTATAGCCCCAGATCGTTTCCCGAACAGGCGTCATTAGCCCGTGTCTGCCGCTTTGCTGCAGGCATGCTTTCTTTTTGCTCGTCGTGACGACTTTGTCCATTCATTTGCTTGCCCAAGAGTTGCGACAGTCGCGGTTGCTTCTCCCCGACAAACAGCAAGCCTCATGGATCGCAATGGCTCGAGAAGCCGCCGGCGCTCGTCCGTCACCGTCGACGACGATACGCCCAGCCGTCGTCATAACTTTTACCGTCGCGAATCCAACATGAGCGAGTTAGTATATCCACTTTTCAGCCCCAACACCATGCCCCTCGTACTCATAGAAGCAGGGTTAGTTTCCTCAGCAATGTCGGCATGGCCAACGACGAGATCTTCTCAGGCCCCATGTCCGAGAGCGTGCCCACTGCCAACAGCTCCTTCGCCCATCGACGTTCGCGCGCAGACTCGACTACCAGCTTCACCTACTACGACGATGCGGACGAGGACCGCGACATCTCTGACGAAGAATGGCTCCAGGAAGAAGCCATCATAGACGAGGAGGCAGAGATCGAAGAAGGCCGTGCTGACGATGCTGAAGACGCTCATGCTTTTGCTGAGCCCGACATGGACCTAGAATCCAACCACCGCCCCTCTCTGCACAGTCGCAAATCCTCCGGCTACTCTCGCTCATCTGCGCGCAGCCCACTTTTGAGACGCCGTCGTTCTTCGGATACAGACAGAAGCGTTAGAAGTGGTTATGGCTCAGGCGGAAGGACGACCCAGAAGATATACATTCAGAACGAGGACATGACTATCGTCGTTGCTGGTTTCAAGACTTCTGTTCTCGGATACGCCATCTACCTCTGCATATCCATCTGCACCCTTGGTCTTGGCTTCTTGCTGTTCCGCTGGTTGCCACGATGGCGCGTACGATTGACTGGCTCCTCAGCCCCTTTGCATAAGTGCGACTGGCTGGTCATCGAGAATCAGTGGAACGAAATGGTTGTTCAGCAGCTAAGCAAGCAGAGTTTCGAGCTGCCTCTCTCTTCAGTCTTTGGCATGCCTGGCAAGGGTAAGATGCGCGAATTCGACGAATATAACGATCCCATCCTCGATGAACTTCGCATCATGGACTACCGCTACATTCGTTTCTGCTTCCACCCGTTCAAGGACAAGTTCATCCTCGGAAACACCTGGCAAGATCCTGCCTGGACGGACGTAGTTACCATCCGCGCTGGTATTGATGGCGAGGAGCAAGAGAACCGCGAGCGTATCTTCGGCAAGAACATGATCGACATCGAACAGAAGTCAATCGGTCAGCTCCTTGTTGACGAAGCTCTGCATCCGTTCTACATCTTTCAAATTGCCAGTCTGGTTCTTTGGTCTGTTGATGAGTATTACTACTATGCCGCTTGTATCTTTATCATTTCGATTGTAAGTATCGCTTCGACTTTGATCGAGACCAGGGCAACTATGGCGCGTCTTCGCGAGATCTCACGCTTCGAGTGTGACATTCGTGTGCTTAGAAGCGGATTCTGGCGCTACGTCCAGTCAAGCGACCTGGTGCCGGGAGACGTCTACGAAATTACGGATCCTAACCTCACTCAATTCCCTTGTGACAGTCTTCTGCTTTCTGGAGATTGCATAGTCAACGAGAGTATGCTCACAGGAGAATCTGTTCCGGTCTCCAAAGTCCCAACAACCAACGAATCGCTGGAGCTCCTCGATCTTAGTGCGTCATCTATCCATCCCGAGGTCGCAAGAAACTTCTTGTTCAGCGGTACCAAGATCATCCGCGCTCGCAGGCCCCAGGAAGATAAAAGCGATGAAGCCGCCGCTCTGGCTCTAGTCGTTCGCACTGGATTCAACACAACCAAAGGAGCATTGGTCCGCTCCATGCTTTTCCCCAAGCCTTCTGGATTCAAATTCTACCGAGACTCGTTCCGTTACATCGCAGTCATGGCAGGTATCGCCATGGTTGGCTTTGTAGCTTCGTTCATCAACTTTGTTCGTCTTGGACTTGAATGGCATCTCATTGTCGTTCGCGCATTGGATTTGATCACTATCGTTGTCCCTCCCGCACTACCTGCCACTCTGACTATCGGCACCAACTTCGCTCTATCCAGGCTAAAGAAGAAGTTCATCTTCTGCATCAGTCCTCAGAGGGTCAACGTTGGTGGTAAACTTGACGTGGTCTGCTTCGACAAGACTGGTACTCTGACTGAGGATGGTCTTGACGTTCTGGGTACTCGTGTGGTACACCGACCTGCGAACAGATTCAGCGATATTCTTACTGACTCTACTGCTCTTCTACCTGGCGCAACCTACGAGCGTGACCCTACCGTCGACTACAACGCAAACAAGGCAATCTTGTACACAATGGCCACCTGTCACTCTTTGCGCATTGTCGATGACGAGTTTGTCGGCGACCCTCTGGACCTCAAGATGTTCCAGTTTACTGGCTGGCAATACGAAGAAGGATCCGAACGACCTGGCGCAACTGACGAGGATGAGCAAAACTCGTTGTCGCCATCTGTAGCCCGCCCTCCACCTGGTATGGAACTTGATCTGGATGAAGACGAAAACTCACCCAACAATAAGCGAGCAATCGAACTGGGAGTGCTAAAGTCCTTCGAGTTTGTCTCGCAATTGAGACGCGCCAGTGTTATCGTCCGTCAATTCGGCGACCCCAGCGGCAATGTTTACGTTAAGGGCGCACCTGAGTGTATGAAAGACATCTGTCGCCCTGACAGCTTCCCGCCAGACTACGAAGAGCTACTTAGCTACTACACGCACCGTGGTTTCCGTGTCATTGCTTGTGCAACTAAACACATCTTCAAGCTCAACTGGTTGAAGGTGCAAAAGATGAAGCGTGAAGAGGCCGAGTCCAACCTTGAGTTCGTCGGATTCATCATTTTCGAGAACAAGCTCAAGCCTACTACAACGGGTATCATCGAAGAGCTTCGCGATGCAAACATTCGCACCGTCATGTGCACCGGAGACAACATCCTGACTGCTATCAGTGTCGCCAGAGAATGCAACCTGATCGATAGATCTGCTCACTGTTTCGTTCCTCACTTTGTCGAGGGCGATTCACGCACTGCTCTATCTCGTCTGAGCTGGGAGAGCGTGGACAACCCGGCTTACCAACTGGACGACAACACTCTGAAGCCTTTGCCTCCGCCCGCCGAACATGACTCTTCTTTGCCATACGACGTCTCAAATCTGCGCAACTATTCTATCGCTGTCAGTGGTGATGTTTTCCGCTGGCTCGTTGACTTTGCCTCGCCAAAGGTTCTTCGTGAGATGCTAGTCTGCGGCCAAGTCTTTGCACGAATGTCGCCCGACGAGAAGCATGAACTTGTGGAGAAGCTACAGAGCATCGACTACTGCTGCGGTTTCTGTGGCGACGGTGCCAACGATTGTGGTGCTCTCAAAGCTGCAGATGTGGGTATCTCCCTCTCTGAGGCTGAAGCTTCAGTCGCTGCACCATTCACCAGCCGTATCTTCGACATCTCATGTGTACCTGAGGTGATTCGCGAAGGCAGAGGTGCGCTTGTCACAAGTTTCAGCTGTTTCAAGTACATGTCCCTGTACTCGGCCATTCAATTCACTTCTGTGAGCTTCCTTTATGCCTCTGCTTCTAACCTTGGAGACTTCCAATTCTTGTTCATCGACTTGGCCCTCATTCTTCCCATCGCTATCTTCATGGGCTGGACAGGTCCATACCCTGTCCTCTCCAAGAAGCGCCCAACTGCTAGCTTGGTCTCTCGCAAAGTTCTCACACCTCTCCTTGGCCAGATTGTTATCTGTGTCTTGACTCAACTCGTTGGCTGGGAGATTGTACAACGTCAACCCTGGTATCAGCCACCGGTACTGGACAGGGAGCACTCGAACTCAGAGAATTCGCAGAACACAACTCTCTTCTTGATCTCTTGCTTCCAGTACATACTTTCGGCCATCGTTCTCAGTGTTGGTCCTCCTTTCAGGCAGTCCATGACACAGAATTGTAAGTACTTATTCATTCGCAAACACAAATGCATCTACTAACATGGTCATAGTGCCCTTCGTTATCACCATGGTGACTGCCGTTGGCGTATCCGCCTACATGCTGTTCGATCCTGCCCCATGGCTTGTCAGCCTTATGGAACTCACGGATATGTCATCAAGCTTCCGCATCTTCATCTTGGTACTTGCAACTGGAGGCTTCGCTTGCTCGTACTTGGCCGAAAGAGTGGTGTTCCCTCCTCTTGCCAAGTGGATCGGTAAGGCCAACGCCAAGCTACGACCGAGCCACCAGAAGAAGAGGAAGGAGTACAAGCTTATTGCTGAGAGCATGCGCATCTGAGGAAAGAATGGAGGGTTTCTTGTCTATTCTTCACTGCTAGATGGATGACCATGGTTTTGTTTTATAGAGTACATATATGCGCAAAGCAACCTATACGTCTCGATTAAGCCTAGTGGTCCGAACTAGAGCTATTCCTACTATTTTCTCTTCCTAGCTCGATTGATTTTGTGCTTACGCTCGAGCCGTTCGTGACTGTCAGAGACACGACAACTCCGTCCACGTTCAACTCAGGCTTGTGGTACCAGAGAATCGCATCTCAGGAGAGCATAAAACCCCAAATATGCCCTCTGTGACAGAAGATTTGTCTTCTTCCAAGTCTTATGGTGATTGGAAGAAACACGTCTGAAAGACAGGGTCGTCCTCCCGGCATCCTCAAACCAAGTTAAAAACATGACCATCTTGCGAAAACACCCATGAATGTGTAGCATAGAAAGAACAGCAGTAAGCTCGATGTATACGTATCGATAGTTCAAAGTAACCAAGACTAGAGGCGAATCCACTACGGGACGAAAATGTATCATGACATATGACTTATGCCCTGACAGATATCTTGGAGCCAGTGACGGAGACTCTGGTAGCCATGACCAACATCGCAGCACCCAGGAGAGTGGCGCCTGAAAACACTTGCATACCCATCCAATCACCACTGCCAACCAACAAACCTGCGATTGGTGTACCAATGAGAATGCCAAAGGAAGCACAGAATGTGTTCATACCCATCCTTCCGCCGACTGTACTGAGGTCTTTGGTGATTGACGCCACAGTAGTGGGTTGCAGACTGACAAAGGCACCAGAAAGGGCGCCGTACAGTAGAGCCCAAACGATCAGACCGCCAGCGGTATGCTCAATGGCTATCCAGCAGAAACCGAGTATACTGGCACATGAAGTACAGCAACCGAGTACATTCAGAGCACCGACTCTGTCCGCAATGAGACCGGGGATGATTCGACCAGCGATCGACCCAGCGCTCATGATGGGAAGCATGTAGAATGAAAGTGTGTCTTTCAGGCCGGATACATTTCTGGCATATGTGGAAATGTAGAAGAAAGGAACGTAGAGTCCAACGAAGCCGACAAAGCTGGCAAGACTGAACAGAGCGTAGGCAGGTTCTTTGAAAGCAGCACAGTCCAGCAGCTTTCTACGTGTCTTTGGAAAAGCACGAGCCTTGATGCAAAAACAGGGAATGAGCAGAGTGACCAACGAGATGAAGCCAATAATGCGAGTAGCCCATCCAAACCCGATTTGAGGCTCGATACGACGGAATATGATGGGATAGACGACACCGCCAAAGCTCGATCCCGACGCAGCGATGCCCATAGCGAAAGACTTCTTGGTTGTAAAGTACGAAGGGATGATGGCGATCGAAGGAAGAAAAAGACATCCAGCTCCGAAGCCAACGCAAATTCCTTGCGCTAACATAAGCTGCCAATACTTTGAGCAGAGACTTGTCATCATCATTCCAAAAACGACAAGAACAGAGCCAAACACAATAAGTAGTCGAGGATGTCCGCGATCGTAGATGGGTCCAGCAAAGACAGTCGCACTACAGAGCAGGAAGGCCTGTATTGATCCAATCCACGAGATATTCGAGTCGCTCACATCAGGTATGAGCGTGCTGCTGTAAAAGTCTTGGAATACACCGAATCCGTTGACCAGACCCCAACAGCTCATGAAGCACATGAACCCAGACAAGACTTGTAGCCATGCCGTGAATCCGCCATTTGGTATAGTAGATGCAGGATGACTTTCAGAAGGCTGTTCCTTGGAGTTTGATTGTGCTTTCTGATCCAGTGACCCTGTGGTCTGACCTGGCGAATGACCGAAGTGTTCTTGTTCTGAGTGTCGTCCTTGAGACTCGATATCGGATTTGGCGTCCGATTTGACAGAAGAGGTGCTTGATTGTCGAGAGCTCGTCATGTTGTGGTAGAAGTCGGATGTTGCAAAACTCGCTAAGAATGTTGAAGGGCTAGGGACCTAGACACACATGACAGCGAAAATCTCGTACCTACATGATTGGAGTCGATGGAGTCTTATATTCCGTCGATCGCCTTGCAGCTATCATCAACAGCCGGGATTATAGCGTGCAGAAGCCGGTGTTGTCACAAACAAGCAGCGCCGAAGTGCTTCCTTCTATCCCGATGGAAGTTGTCAGATGCTTGATCGGGATCCACTTTAAGTCGCACGAGTTTTGAACTTTCGAAATCCCGGCGCAGGACAATCGTACACATTGAACGGAATATCATGAGGCGTATGTCCTCGTTCATTTCTGATGACGCTGTACACCCAAGATTATCAAATTGCATTGGAACTTGACAAGTTCAAGCGTTTTGATGGTTGTGGAAGGTGCACTCGAACATGGGTCTAAATTGAGATTAGTCGCAGATCTTTTCGGGATAGCGTCGGGAGAAGCCTTAACTGAAAGGCTCTAAAACATCTGCCGGGACGAGAAGCAAGGACGAATTCATACAGTCACGCCAGAGCTCTCGTGAGAAGCTGCCTTTCAGATTGAAAGTTCGGCAAACATTCAGGGAGATGTTTATGGGACTCAAGACTCCGGGAAGAGCAAATCAGTTCTGCTTAGTTCTTCTTTCTGTTCTGAGGTCCTAAGTCTGTCTACGATGATGGCGCGAGGGGCCGGCGCTTTTCCCTGGACGGGTTGGCAACTATAATCCGCAACCATGCCATGTAAGACAGTCGTTTCTTTCGTGGGAGAGGACATGAATCGCTCGTGTGTTCTGTTCAAAACCAGGCTGTAGTGGGCTTCGTAGGGTATCTTCTTTATTTCTTGGTGCGATCGGCGAGTTCTCCGGTAGCAGGGAGCTTAGGAGCAGCACCTCCCTTGGTCTTTGCCTCGCCCTTGGCCTTCAAGCTGGTAGAGTCCTTGGGGAGCTCCTTGGTGAAAGGTAGGAATTCGGGCTGGCCAGGAATATACTTTTGCAAGACCTTGGGGACATTAATACCGTCCTCAGTCTGGTAGTTCTCAAGGACGCAGCACAGGGCTCTTTCGGTGGCGCAGAGAGTAGAGTTGAGGGCGTGGACATAGGCCTTCTGGTAGCTCGAGTCGGTCTGCTTCTTCTGGCCGTAACGGATTTCAAGCTCGCGGGTCTGGTAGTCGAGGCAGTTGGAGCATGAGACGAGCTCCTTGTACTCGCCCTGGAAGGGGAACCAGGCCTCGAGATCATACTTCTTGGAGGCGGCGTTGTTGAGGGCGCCGGAAACGATGGCAACGACGCGGTAGGGGAGGCCGAGCGACTTGTAAAACTCTTCAGAGGTGTCGATCATGCGGTCGAAGTGCTCCCATGATTCTTCAGGCTTGCAGAAGATGAACTGCTCGATCTAGAGGTAGAGTAAGTATGAGGAAGAAGAAGAAGCAGGATTGCGACTTGATTGATTACCTTCTCGAACTGGTGGACACGGAAGATGCCCCAGGCATCCTTGCCGTGCGAGCCGGCCTCCTTTCTGAAGCAAGTGCTGTAACCAGCGTACTTGATGGGCAGGTCCTTGTCCTGCAGCCACTCAGCCTCGTGGAGAGCGGACAGAGGCTGCTCAGAGGTTGCAATCAGGTACTTGTCGGTCTCCTTGGAACCGTCCTCGGTGACCTTGTACAACTCCTCGTCAAACTGCTCGAGCTGGGCAGTCTTTGCCATGGCATCGCGGTTCATGAAGAAGGGGGGCATGTTGGGCTTGTAGCCCTTGTTGAAGAGGAACTCGAGGCCGTAGTTGATGAGAGCGAGGTTGAGGAAGAGACCGTAGCCAGTCAAGCAGTAGCCTCTGTGGCCGGCGACCTTGACACCGCGCTCGGGGTCATAGCCGTCCAGACGGGTGAGAACTTCGTGGTGGGAAAGGCAGTCCTTCTTTGCGACCTCAACACCCTCAGGGGTCCAGTCGCGGATCAGCTGGTTGTTGTCCTCGTTGTCGCTGACAGGAACGGAATCGTGAACGTAGTTGCCAATTGACTTTGCCTTCTTCAGCAAAGCGACGTGCATTTCCTTGGTGCTTTCCTCCTGCTGCTTGTGACGGGCCTGTAGCTCGTCCTTCTTCTTGAGCAGATCATCGGCATTGCCCTTGGCCTTCTTGATCTGGCCAATCTCTTTCTGAAGTGTGTTGATCTCGGTCTTGATCTGGTTGGCGGCGTACTGGGCTGCGCAGAGACACGGCGTCAGCAAGATTCGCTGGGCAGTCGGCGACACGAAATGACTTACACTTTCTGTGGTCCTCGAACATGGTAATGACCTCGTCGACGGCCTCTTCGGGAGCATGGCGTCTACGCTGACTCTCCTTGATCTTCTTGACGTCGCCGCCGCGCTCGGCGATAAAGTCGTTAATGTCCAACATGGTTGTGTCTTGCGAGTGTGTGATCAACCTTTCTTTGCTTTGCGATGCTGGAGGGGTTCACGAACTTCACTTTGACTCATGCGCCGCCGTAGCCCGAGTCAGTCTTTTTGCTGTTGCCAACGCACGCTGCAAGCCTTGGAACCCGACCGTCTTCTCAGGACCCGACTTCTACATTCTTGACACGAACCAGCGACAGGAGACCACTACTTGTATTTTCTCAGCGTATAACAGTCGTTCTTACTCATACACGTTTACAAGCATCGGCACTAGATATTACAGACTGGCCCTCTTCATCCCTCCGTCTGCTCTCACTCTCGAGCCAAGCGATACCGCTCACTCGCTCTCTTCCATATCCTTGACGGTATACTGGTCGCTCAAGCTCATTGTCCATTCACTCAGGACCATCAGCCACGGCCTTCTCTATATGCTCGGGGCCAGAATGTCCATACAAGCTGACACTTGACTTGTGTCCTCATGGTACACGGGTCTTGGCCGCTTCGGTCTGGCTTTGGCCTGGCCTTGGCCGGAGAGACATTGCCTCAGAATTACTTCGTAGGTATGCCCACCAAGAGGGTGGTCTGCGAAGCGCTGATATGTCGCTCCGGTCCGACTCATGGCCATGTTGGTTACTTCAATGACCTCTTAGAGGCGTCGCAACAAACATTCATCTCAACCATCTTGACGGCCATCATGTCCAGATTTAGGATCTTGAGGCTCACACAAGCGATCAAAATCCGGGAAGCTGACATAACCTTCTGTTTCACGTTAATAGTGTACAACACCACAGTTATTTAAGTGGCTCACCATGACGATTTTCGGATAACCGACGGCTCAGCACATCCCACTGCACTTCTTGCACGTCCACAGGACATTGCCTTGGAGATGCTGGCGGGCTACTCCTCGGTGACGTCTTGAGAGAAGCAGAAGCAACCTTGAACAACAGAGATGTCGCTCCTCCTGGTGGTGACACACTGCACTCTTGACGAGCAGTATGCGAGTTTTGCCGGTTCAGAGAGGGCGGGCTGGTGGTTGATCTTGTGAACGGTCCACGCATGAATATGCTAGATGCTGACGATGACGACGATGAGCGTTGAGATTCCCTGGGCATTATGGAGGTTGTGAAAGATGTCGACGATAGGTTTGGTTGAGTTTGAGTACGAGTACAAATGGTGAACTGTTCCTGGAGGGCTTGTTGTTTGTTCAAGAGGACCCGGAGTTATATCAAGTAAAAAGCCTTCGTCCGCGGTCGCGTGAGGAAAGATACAAGAATTTCAAGGTTTGGTCTGGCAAGTGAGGGGTGGTGGCGCTGCTTTGTATACCTACGCCTCCGGTAGAGAATCATGGTGACGCCTCGCGTACCTGCGGGGCCTAGCTCTACACAGGGGCCTCTTCAGCACTGATTGTGCGAACCTTTTCCAAGTCGATAGTCGCCTGCTAGTCAGCCTACGTGGATGATGACTTTGACTTTAATCCACGAAGCTCATTCGCGGAATATGCCCTCTTGCCCATCGGCCAGACCGTTAAGTACCCGCGCGGCCACTGTACATTGATATGGGACCTGATCCTACTACGTTTACGTGACATGCACCGACAGGCCACCATCAGAAATGGGTCTAAGCAGCCCACAGCATAGTAACGGTGCCCAATCTTGACCCAGGAACCTGGCAGACTTGCAGGGACGGGCGATGTTCCGCCCAGCGGTGTGGCTTTGACCGTTGTCTCTGCGTATGGGGCATTTCGGATCCGCTTACTAGCAAGTGTTCGCGCGACTCTATGACTCCTGGGTGAACATGGTTGAGCTCGTTGCTGTTGTTGTTGTGTGCTTTGTTTTATCGACCCCACAGGCTCACCAACGTGTTCAGGTTTGGATGGCTCGCAATAAGGCAGATGACACCTCGGTGTAGCCGCCTGATGACACTCACCTAAATCATGCAGAACAGTATCTTGTTGCACAGTCGCATGGGTAAATACCCCGGTGGTCCCACGAGTCGAAGCAGCGTAGATACCGAGACTCGGGCACTGTCGGAGACTTGGAGGAAGCGCGCCAGCGCCAGCGCATGCCCTGCTGTGTCGTTGGGTAGACTTCGATCGTAATTATCTTGCTTTTCCTGCACAGGTTCGCCAGCCTGCTGGCGGGCCGTTCCTACGGCAAATCGCCTGCCCAAGTCGGTAATTCACGCAGCGATCTCGAGTTGAAGAAGATCGCCTTTCCCAATGTGAGGATGCACAATACTCTTGAAGCCAGCAAGATCGCCCGCGAAGAGGAACGACAACACTTTGATGCATACAATCGTCGTGCTTCAAGAACTCATGTCCATGTGAACTAATGTGCAAGGAAAGAACGAAAGCAGCAAAGCTTTATGGAAATTGAGCGGATCAGGTTGTATTTTCTAAGCAGGCCTATATTCCTTTTCCAGCAGGAAGTCGACAGCTGGGAGCTTCTCATGCAAGTGTAATCTGTCAGCCAAAGATAATATACTCCGTCATGCATGCATGTTTCTATGTCGATTCTAGACCGGGGCTCACGACAAGCTCAGCAGTAAGGGACCCAAGTAACCATGATTGATCAGTGCTAGAGAGATGGTCAGCCGAGACGATGTAACCAAAATTGTAAACACTCACATCGACGTCCTCCCAAGCGCGACCCTGAACGTTCGACAGCTCGTCCATCGTCATCACGTTGCCATTGGTGAAATACCCTGCGGCTATCTTGGCATCAATTTCTACTCTGCTGTCGGCAGGAATCATCTCATCAGGCAGTTCGACTCGCTCGTGAATTGGGATGCCCTGTTCGACGATGGCGTCGTGCTACACAAATCGTCAGTACTGAATATGACTGGTCGAGAGTATCCTCTGTGAACAAGTGGATGACTCAGAGGAGCAGAAGGCTTACTTTCATGCTGCACAGTCAGTTAGCCACATATTCAATACAATCAGTAGACACTGCGAAACGTCAGGGGTTGGTCATGGACTTACTTTGACATGCTCAACCTGAAGCAAAACATCGTCAGCAACTTGCTTGTTCTGGATTGGGCAAGAAAGGGATGGACACATACATTCGATCAATTTTGGTGATACCAAGCCAATGTAGGATATCCGGCATCAAAGCTTGCTGATAAGTTGAGAATGTGGTTAGCATCTTTCCTACACAGAATGTTCCCCAGTCACTTACGAAACGCATGTCCTTGACTCCAGCGATGTTTTCTGTGCGCTTGAAGTATTCGCTTGCACGGTCGGCGCCACGCTTTCTTGCATTGTAAACAAGGTATTTTGTGACCTATATCTGTCAGCAGTATTCTCTCATAAAACATCGCCCATGAGCAACTCACCTCTCCGAGAGCTCTGCCTTCTTTACGGAAGTATATCACAACTCCTGAACCGCCTTTCTGGGCCTCTTTGACTGCCTCCTCGATTCCAAACGTCAGGTAAGGCCTGCATGTGCAGATATCCGAGCCGAACACATCCGAGCCATTACCTACTCAACCGTCAGAAAAGGCTTGCTAGAAGACATATTCAGGCCGAAACTTACACTCGTCGTGAATACGTAGAGCAAGTTTAACGTTTGGATCAGACATCTTTGCAGGGTCTCCGAAACAATAAACAGTCAAGCCTCCGATTGGTGGCAAGAAAGTCTTGATGTCTCCTCGCGTGATAAGCTCTGGGTAAGAACCCCCAGTTTGCTCGAACAGAGAACGTCTGAGAGTACCTTCATCAATACCAAATCTTTCTGCAACCCCAGGCAAGTACCAGACCGGCTCCACAGCGAATTTCGTCACTGCGAGTTCACCAGATGCGTTGAGGCATATCTTACCATCTGGTACCAATCTACCTGCCTTGACACTGTCTTCAAGTTCGGGAACCTTCATATGTGCTTTGGTGATGGCAATAGTGGGTCGGATATCTACGTCTTCTTTCTGGATGATATCCTTGAACAACCAAGGAGAAAGGTGGCCTGCCGACAAATCGTACCATTAGCATGTCTTGCACGTAGAATTGGTGTGTTATCACTGAGTAAAAGAAACAGACACGAAGAGCAATCCATCAGATTGCAAAGTGTCGTCCACATTTAAACAAACGCAATCAGTATCAAATCTGGAAACTCGTACCTAGTGGATCCATTGCAACAATCTTCTTGGGATCGGACCACTGAGGGAAAGGTCCAATGTTGGCTGCTGGCTCAGTGTTGGTGAAATCCGGGCGATGGTCGGTATTGAGGTTCTTGCTAGCTACAGCGAGAGCATTGTCTGCACATGAAAGAACGATTAGCATCAACTCTACGACGTGCGATGAATATCTGCAGATCCTAATTCCCATCCTAACATCAACCGTCGAGGAAGCTGACTCTCTACTCATACATAGATTGGACAAGCATAACTCCTCGAACACGCAATCTCACACAGAGAGTGCGATCGCTGACGTTCGAAGAGTGATAGACTAGGAGCAGCATAGGATTGAAATAAGAAGGAAATCGGTGTTGTATACGTACATATAGCGTAGGAACCGCCATGAGCACCAATAGCATTTCGTCTTCGAATTGAGGTTGGATTTCTAGAAACGACCACAGGACCTCGAATGGATGGATCTTTGTGGCCCCAACTCATAGGCAGAGGATCAACGCCAGCCTGACCTGGGTAGGAGGTAAGAATGATCTTAGAGGTCACACTCGATCTACGTCCAGACTCTGGCACACCAGACAGATCAGGACTTGAGGGTGTGCTCCCAGTAAGAGTGGGAACAACAGGATCTGCGTGGTGCTGCTTGTTTCGTTCGACGGCGGTGGGGTCAACAGTCATGTCTTTCACCTGCTTGACTCCGGCAAGAATATTGACCCGGCCGTTGATAGCATCGACAGCAGCAGCAAGATGAGTATTCTCTTGCTGAATGGTCTTGAGACTGGCTAGGATCTCATGCAAGAGGGTAGCATCTCCGTTTGTACCGTTCGTATTTTCCATGGTGTGAGAGAGGTTATTGGTCGGTGATGGGTGCCGATGGTAGGAGTCGGAAGGATGGAGATTAAGAAGTGAAAGTGAAGACCTCTTGGTACAAAGGGGTCATGGACATCAACAGCTGTCTCGGAGCATTGTTGGCAGTGGTCATTCCCCGCTATCGAGGAGCATGTGATTACGATAAGGTAAGGTTACCTATCTAGGCACGGATATCGGGTACCTGCCTTCCTTCGTCCATAGGCAATTACGCCCTCGGGCAAGAGCCACTAGATACGGCCATTGAGGATAGTTAATGTTACAAATTGAACAGACCGAACAGATAACACACGTGTTCATGCTATGGAAGGAAGCTGGACCAACGGCCGGAGGGGCCTTGAGCACCCGACCGCTCAGCTCCGATGGCAGGTCTTATCAACCCCGCGGCTGTGGAAATCATCCAACATAGGTAGGTACCTCGTCGATGCCTGACGATGGTTTCTGTATGAAGAGTCGATGATCGAGTTAGCGAGAATGCTCTGCAGAACGAAGTCTTGAGATCTGTGTGTAACCCCGCTGCCTCGTGCGAGTGAACATTCCTCAAGAGTCTGTGTTGTTTCCAGATGCTGTGACGCTCGAGCGGGGTGGCTGGTACTGCCCCGCACAGATCAATCTGAAGACGAGGTCGGAGCTAGCGTGTGTAAACGCCGATTGCGACAGTCGAAGCGCTACGCGTAGGCGACGTCAGCCTCTCATTCATTTGAGCCTTGCGAAACTTCGTCTGGACTTGCGACTTGTTCACGCACATCATACACAGCTACCATGGTAATCATTTGTTCTGCATATCAGTCGAACCGCGTACACTCACACACGACAGGGTAAACGCAAGTCGGCCAGCAAGCCAGAAGGCAAGAAGAAGGTGCGGAAACCACGTTCAGTCGGGCGCGCACACGACTAACGCCGCATCAGCGCGAGACCCTATCAACCACCTTCCAATGCCTGTTCTGCAACCACGAGAACTCCGTCTCGGTCAAGATTGACAAGAAAGCAAGCACCGGCGAACTTACGTGCAAGGTCTGTGGACAAACGTTCCAGACCGTGACCAACTGTACGTTCGCAAAAAAAGATAGAGAAGATTTGCTACATCTAGGGACTTGAATAACACCTATCCTACAGATCTCAGCGCACCCATCGATGTCTACTCAGATTGGGTGGATGCTTGCGATTCCGTAGCCAAGCAAGCTGCTCAGAGCACATCACAACCGAGAAGAGATGCATACAACGGCACCGCGTCGCAATCACGTTCGCAGGCTGCTTCAGGCGCTGCCGCCAACACTGCAGCCGACGACGGCTTCATCGACGACGACGAGCTTGATGCAGAGGCAGACTATGCCGACGAGTAAGAAGTCGAGTGAAACAAAAGGCTCGGGTTTTGAGCAGCGCGCGGGCACACCAGACGAGTAAATTCGAGCTCGGGGGCCTCCGGATCCGACGATTTGGAGAGGAGTTTACGGCATGATACACCAAGGCGCTTGGCGCAACACACGGATTGACACAGATTATGGCATTGGGGTTCATCATATGGATTTGAGCCAGAGGCAATAAGCGCCGACGCTTTGTGGCCTGTTCTACAAAGGGCGCACCGGGTCACGAAGCACTCTAAAGAGTGTAGAATCGATCTCCGAAGTCTCCAAGACCGGGAACGATGTAGCTAGTCACAGCGATTAGCAAGCTTCGCAGAAAGAGGAACAGACATTGACCTACTTCTTCTCATCCAAGCCTTCATCAATGAAAGCGGTAACAATTCTCACTTTGGGGAACTTCTCTGCGAAGTTGTCGGCACCCTCGGGGCTGGCGATGAGGTTGAGGAAAAGGATACGATCCTCTGGTACGCCCTTTTGTCTCAAGACCTCGACAGCCATCAAAGCAGAACCGCCTGTATGCAAGTCAGTGAGAGGACAAACGAGGACATGGAATGGCAGGATGTGCGTACCGGTAGCGAGCATAGGGTCCAGCAAGAGAACCCATCTATCTTTGATATCCTCAGGCAGCTTCTCGTAAAAGAGACGAGGCTGGCTCGTCTCCTCGTCTCTCTGGATCAGAATCTTGCCGATGCGAACGCTCCTGCAGCAGTCACGGAGGCCCTGTTCCATGGACTCGCCGGCGCGCATGATGCTGACACCGCAGATCTTTCCCTCGAACTTGACACCATTGTAATGACGACCGACGGGGGTGGTGATCTCTTGCTGGATGACAGGCAGGTGGTTCAAGCCTTCTTCGACAAGCAGACGGATAATACGGTTCGAGTAGAAGATGAAGTCGGCGCGGTTGGTGCGGTGGTCGCGGATCATACTGCTCGAAGAGTTGGCGGGGAGTGACTCGGATTGTTTTCACCAAGGGACACACCTACGTCAGCAGAGCGATGAGCTGAGGCGTCTGCGGTAGGACGTGAACATTGGCGTGGCCGACTTTCTTGGAGACGGTGGCCGTGGGCTTTTCACCCTCGGCGCGGTAGGTCGGACCCAGGCATTGGGAGGGAGCAGAGTTATCAGACATGATGAAGCAAAGGAGCAGTAAAGGATGATGAGCAAAGAGGAGAAAGGCAGAAGAGCGCTGGTGTGGATGGAGAAGGACAGAAGAGCAGCTGACAAGTGAATAGGAATAACTTTCCTTATCAGCTACGGGTGTCGTGTGCCCCGCAGTGAGCCCTGAATAGCTTGTCAAGATATAATTCGGCTACTCGTACTCGGTGACGGCCAAACTCGAATCGTTTTCGACACGGCTGTGGCTGAAGCCTACCGTCGTCCAAACTACCGTCGTCCAAACAATGCGACAGGGTCCAAGTTGCTAAGCACTTGGTGGCGAGCTTCAACATTGTTCGTTTCCGTTTGCGCCATCTTCTACCAACATCCACTGCTGGATCGCATGCTCATCTCGTCCACATAGCTCATGTCGCACTACCTACTGCCTCCGATTACGCTATGAAGCATTATATCTGAGCACCTTACAAGCGCCTTCACTGCCGCCGACTGACTTCACTTCCGACTCGTCGACCATACCTTGGTTTCAGAAACGCCGTCTCCCTTCAATGTCAACTCGACCGCCGTCTTGAACTCTTCTCCATCTAATGAAACACTTTTCAATTCTCCCAGCCAATTCTGTCTCTTGCTAGACGTTGCTCGTCATGACAACCATTCCGGGCACCTACGCCAACGGCCCTCGTCGCAAGCCGCCTGTCGTTACCTATGGGAAGCCTGTGCGCAACTCGACCTTTTCGACCACTGGTACAAAGTCCTTCTACGATGACTCTAGGATTCCTGCCTCACAATCCAAGCTAAAGCGCCCCACTGCTAGCGCAATCAGAAAGACAAAGGAAGCAGACGATGAATTCGACGTACCCATGTCCGACGATGAGTCCACGCCCGTACCCTCCAAACCGAAGAAACTTCACAAACCCTTGGTCAAGACCAGTCCAGTTGCTCCTAGCGCTGGCAGCATCGGCAATGGCCATTCAGATTCGGACTCACCACGCAAGCGCAAAAGGACCGTTTCACAACCTGTCCAGCCTCCGGATGTCCGTCCCGCCGCAAAGGCCAACAAGGTACAGCAGGACAAGACAGAGGCTGAGCAGACTGCTTTTGATGCTCCACAGCCACGACGCTCTAGAAGGCAAGTCGCTGGTGTAAATTCTATCACCTCAGCTCCGTCATCCCACAGATCCGATCGCAATGTAGCACAGACAACACAGTCCGTAGGCTCGAGTAGGAAGTCTGCCTGCCCATTGTCTCCTGCTGTTGCTTCTCCAACCAGTCCCGCGGACTCGATATCAAGCATTTCTACGACCCCGAAGCAAAAGAAGCTATGGCATGAGCTGCTTCTCTCCGATCCTCCTGATGAAGACGTCCAAAACTCGTCTCTCAACTCGGTACAATTTTCAACAAACCGTGCTTTAGGTCGACCAATCGACTTGACTCCGCAGCCCTGTGATATTCAAGATTCGGGCGCAAATAAAGCTCGCCTTGTTGATCGTCTGAAGGGAAAGGCTGTTTCTGCTCAAAGTAGTGACGAGAGCTCCGAGGACGAAGCAAGCGAGCCACTGGAGGAGCCGACATCTCAGCATACAGAAGTCCTGAGGACCGTCACACAGTCTGAACCTCAGGACTCTACGCAACACTCCCAGTCACACAGTCGACTACAAGCACAGCTGTCATCGACTAGCCAAGGCGCTAAAAGGGTGACCTACGCTAGGTCACGCACGTACTTACAGGATAGTCTGGAAGATATGATCTTTGGAGACCTGCCTATCGATGCGATTGAACGACCTATTGCAAGTGCTCGACGAACAAAGGTCTCTTCGGCAGCCACATCAAAGTCGAAGCTCATTTCCAGCCACGAGTCAGATGAAGAGACTTCGCAAGGCATTCGAAGCATACACGACCTGAGAGCAGCCGGTCACAAGAGCAGATTCTTGGATGATATCACACGACTCCTTGACGATATTAAGAATCCGAAACCATCAACTCGGTCACAAAGGCGTATGGCACTCATAGAGCTCTCTGGGACGCTGACTGACAATGATTTTGCCTCGCGTTTCATCGAGAATGGATTTGATGCCAGCATTGTTGCTCAATTTCAGTTTGCTGGCATGGACACTTTGGCTGATATGTTAGTGTGTGTCGTGCTTACACGAATAGCACAAGCTTCCGCTTCCCTCCTCCAAGGAGGTGTTATGGAGTTCTTCACTCCTTTTCTAGACGAGACCAGGGACATCACCCAGATCGCGAGGGAAAGGAAGAGTAACATGTCCAAGGTCGCACAGTCTGATTACCTTGAGTTCATGGAAAAAGTCAGGTCTGCTGACGTTTGGGAAGACTGTTCACCAGAGTGCCTGTCTCCTTGCTCCATTGCTGTCATGAGCATCGACTGCATAGTTGTCACTCACAGGCGCAACAAGAACAGTGGCACCATTCTCTCTCCTCATACCGCGGCCAAGCTTGTCAGCTTAGCCACCGGTCATGCAACAGGCTTTGAACACGTTTCCCAAGCTGTCACAAACCGGGCACTATCTGCTCTTGAGGCTGCCACAACTCTTGACGTGGAGAGCGCATCGTCAGACGTCTGGTCGGTTGCCGTACTCGCACAAGTTGCTAGCGCCTTGCCCCAGCTCCTTTGTATGACAAGCCGTTCACAGGAACTCGCGCTACGGTTTTGCTGCTCTGTAACCAACGACAACAAAGACAACAGCAGTGTGTTCTGCGACCCTCTCACTATTCAACTCATTGTCTCGTTGATTATCGACGGCTTCAATTCGCGTAAGACCGCAAGCGAGGTGGAGCTTGGCTCTGACCATGACATTCTAGTACTTGCTCTCGGCTTAATGATCAACCTGACCGGAGTGAGTGAGGTTGCACGCGAACGCGCCGCTTCTGTCAAAGACGAAGGGCTTGCTGCACTAGTAGACATTTTCATCAAAGGTCAGAAACAAGCAGCTGAGAGTCAATCGGAAGAAGAGATGCAAGCCCACATCCCGCATGCTTGGCTGACAGTCCTTCTCGGCTATATCTGCTTGGATCTGAAGGCCAGGGCGCGGGTAAGTGACTGGTTGCCAGGCGAGAATGGCACTGTCCTCGTGGATGCTGTGGAAGGGATTGCTTCGATGAGCCAACAAGTGGATAGTCAGGTCGCAGAGGAGAAGGGAGAGATCTCGTCAGGATTCACGCAGAAGCTCCAGGCACTTGTCGCGTGTCTGCGCGACGGTGTGTAATCAACGGAAGGAGAGACATGGCGAGGCCACAATGATACCCATTAGGATGTACCTTGTTAGATAATCAAAACGTCGAATACGCACGTTGAACAAGATGTCCAGCCAGGCTCGGAACGCCTAACAAGCAGTGATGGAATCTTCCAAAGATCATGCCTAAGTACATGCATGGGAGGGAGAGCACAAATGCAGCGATTTCAACAAACGAGACTCGTAGAGTATATAAACAAATGTTGAGCGAGTATATAGTTTCGGTCAAGTAATGGAGTCTTGTTCTGACCACTTAAACAAGCGGTTAGACTTAGTCTGGTGTCACGGATTCCCCAATAGCGCCACCAATCGGCTGCATAGCCCCAGACTTCTTTTGTTCATCCAAATGAGCAGATCGTCGCCGACTAGTTCGAAACCTAACATATAACGAGAACGAGGTCCCTTCTACCACGACTGGCCTACAGCAGACGCTTGCCACTATCGCACCCTCCTGCGCCATCAGAGTGTTTCCTCCAGACACGCGACCACCATCAACAACACCCCGAACCTGCAGTCTATCGCAACAGTGACACGAATTAATCAGCTTGCCTCTCGCTGAACCAACCACCTTATACTTCATACACACGCCCACACTTGTCGTGTGCAAGCAGAAAGAGCTCGGATACAATGCCTCCACCACAGAAGCAGCGAAAGATGGCCATTGTCGGCAGCAGATCCGTGGGTAAGCTGTTGGCGGCAGTACCACGACTGAAGCTCGCAAGCTGACCCATCCCAGGCAAGAGTTCTCTGACTGTTCAGTTTGTCGACGGCCACTTTGTCGACTCATACTACCCCACCATCGAAAACACCTTCTCCAAAGTCATCAAGCACAAGAACCAAGACTTTGCTGTGGAGATTATCGACACTGCTGGACAGGTACGCCTCGACAAGCATGGAGAGACATCACAAGAGTCATGCTGACAGTCAAGCATCAAAGGATGAATACACCATTCTGAATAGCAAGCACTTCATTGGCATCCATGGATACATGATTGTCTACAGCGTTGGCAGCAAGCAGAGCTTCGAGATGGTGAGAATCATCCGCGACAAGATTCTGAATCATATGGTATGCCCCTCCTGAAACGTCGGTCTAATGAAGCCTCTTTAACATGATATTCTAGGGTGCCGAAACAATTCCGCTCATCATTGTCGGCAACAAGTCAGATCTTCGACCCGAACAACGTCAAGTCAAGGCTGAAGATGGTCGCAAGCTGGCCGAGGAGCTCAACTGTGGCTGGACAGAAGCAAGCGCCAGATTCAACGAGAATGTTGGCAAGGCATTTGAGGGTATGGTTGCCGAGATTGAGAAGGGCCAGGAAGCTGGTCAGCCCAAGGAGGGCAAGAACTGTATTGTCATGTAAGGGAGTCGCCGCTGTTAGAACACCATCAGGGACAATTCTGGAAGTCGGCAATACCATATTCGACGGGCCATGGCTAGTGCAAGTGCTTTCTCGCGTCTGACGAGGAAGGGGAAAGAGAGGATATCGGGCTTGGACTGAGGCTGGGCAACATACACATCATTGGGGTGCAGGCGTATCGCTCTTTGGCATTCGTTTTAAGTGGAGTTTATAATGGGCGTAGTTAGGGACAGGGGCATGGACACTAGGGGACTCGAAGGTATTATACAATGGCTCACGTCAAGACTACAGTCCAACTCGACGCTATCAATATGTGAAATGATTGAGTTGGTCTGAAATCCGAGGGCGTAATTCAGTCGCTTCTTGGTCAGCATTGAGCAAAGGGTGTCCCGGAGGTGCGGTGTCTCACACGACCAAGCAAGATGTCGACAAGCAAAGCACTTGACCGATCATTGATGCTAACCAGGGTCCAGCAGTGCTGCGGAGGCTAGGTAGGCAAGGCGACACAATATACATCGTTTCTACCACCTTTGTTGTTTTCCAAGACGCCGGAGACTAGACTGGTCGAGTAAATCATTACAGATGCAAATACAGAACGAAAACAAGTGAATATAGTAAATAATGGTGATGGACAGGAGTGATAGTCGGAGAAGGGCAGCGAAGGACCGAGCTCGTTCGGGCTTGGTAGTCACGTGAGCCTCCACGAAGCGACGACGCACAACCCCCAAATTTGGCTGCACTTTGAATATTCCTTTCCCTTGCGACCGCGACCTTTTCCACACCAGTCTTAATTGCCATACAGAGACGCAAACATGGCTGTCGGCAAGAACAAGAGATTGTCAAAGGGCAAGAAGGGCTTGAAGAAGCGCACCGACCCGTGAGTCAAGACGATTCGCTGCACCATCCGACATCGACGGCCCTTGGCCCCCATCAACACACACACCTACAACCGCGCGCATACCATACAACGAACCTTTGACTGACACGACTGCGCCTATAGCTTCGCCAAGAAGGACTGGTACAACCTCAAGGCCCCTTCCACCTTCGCCATCAGAGAGTACGTTTATTCGCCAATCCCGATCTGCGCCCGCCACTGGACGGAAAAGAAAAAAAAATCTTTACTAACGCCTCCAAAGTGTTGGCAAGACCCTCGTCAACCGTACCACCGGTCTCAAGAACGCCAACGACGCTCTCAAGGGCCGTATCTTCGAGGTTTCGCTCGCCGATCTCCAGAAGGATGAGGACCACTCCTTCCGCAAGGTCCGCCTGAGAGTCGACGAGGTTCAGGGCAAGAACTGCCTGACCAACTTCCACGGTCTCGACTTCACCTCGGACAAGCTGCGCTCGCTCGTCCGCAAGTGGCAGTCCCTGATCGAGGCCAACGTCGTCGTCAAGACCACCGACGACTACCTCCTCCGTCTGTTCTGCATCGCCTTCACCAAGAGACGCCCCAACCAGATCAAGAAGACCACATACGCCCGCAGCTCGCAAATCAGACAAATCCGCAAGAAGATGACCGACATCATGTCGCGCGAGGCCAGCAGCTGCACCCTCGCCCAGCTTACCCAGAAGCTCATCCCCGAGGTCATCGGCCGCGAGATCGAGAAGTCCACCCAGGGCATCTACCCTCTCCAGAACGTCCACGTCCGCAAGGTCAAGCTCCTCAAGTCGCCCAAGTTCGACCTCGGCGCTCTCCTCAACCTCCACGGCGAGTCCAACACCGACGAGTCCGGCCAGAAGGTGTGTTCAATCCCGACATTCAAAAACACCCTCTGCCACATACTGACCCGTCACAGGTTGAGCGTGAGTTCAAGGAGACCGTCCTCGAGAGCGTGTAAGCATTTGATGAATGGAACAAGATGGGTTGGGGTCCGCATGACACGTTGCTGCCCGGCGTTCGACGTGGAAAAGGAATGCTTTAGGCATCTTCGTGTTAGCTACTTTTCATGGCAAAAAAAAGAATCGTCAAAAGCCTTCCGAATTTTCCAATTTCAATTTTATGATACCACGCACATTCACACCTTCCGCAATCACGACCCTCTTGAGTGACCTTCGAACATGATTTATTTTTGGCTTCTACATGGCTAAATCCGCCTACTCTTTGTCCTGCAAAAACTCGACGACGGCTATTGACATGCATTAGTCCATGACGTACGAATGTACATTGTTTCGACTTACCGTTTCTGAACTCTTGAGGCTTCTCGCTGATGACCCAATGCCCACTATCGACATCTGCAACCTGGAATCTCGGGAAGAACCTTCCAATGATGGGCAGTGTCTCGTCTGCCACATAATGGCTCTTTGTGCCTCTGACGAACAAAGTCGGACCCTCCCACCGCGCTTGGTCTGGATCGGTGAAGGGAAAGTCGGCCATGTTGTCGAGAGCGTTCGCAAGGTACTTGACAGGGATGCGGAACCTTTGGATGCCGTCCTTGCCGCGGGCGAGGTTGGTGAGCAGGAATTGACGTACGCCGACATTGGACTCGAACTCGGCCAGGATAGCGTCGGCCTCGGACTGCTTTTGTACGTTTGCGTCGACAATCTTGCGCATGCCCTGGATGTACTTTCCAAAGTCGCTCTTCAGGGCTGCATCGACGGGTGCATTGTCGACGGGAATCAGACTGGAGATGGGCACTTTGCCGCGCAAAGCTACTGCCATGACTGTTTTGGCGCCCCTTGTCTGGCGTCAACGTGGTTGCGCAACATCAAGGAGTGGTGTAGTGGTGTACAACGTACATGGAATGGCCGATCAGAGCAGGACGCTCAATCTTGTGCTCTTGCAGGAAGCCCTCGACATCCTCGGCGAGGGCAGTGTAATCGTGTCTCGGATCGTGAGGCGATTCGCCATGGTTGCGCAAGTCCTGAACGATTGGTGTCAGAGGTGATGGTCGCAAGTGCTTCCGGGAGGGTGAGGTACGATAGCGTAGACGGGACGGTTCAGATCACGAGCAAAGACTCTGAATTGGAGTTAGCATCGCATGGGGCAAAGTGTAACAAGTGCGCTCACTTGCTCATGCTCCGGTTGTTCTTCTTGGAACCAAAGAGACCATGGATGAAGACAATGGGGTCCTTCTTGGTGGCAGGCTTCTCGGCTTCGTAGAAGTCGTAGGCAAGCTTCAACTTAGCATTGATCGGGCTTGATGAAAAAGCGCGTATACGGAGCGGTCGAGATGCTTGCCGCGACTGGGCGAATGTTCTTGTTGCCAGCATCTTGGGATGCTTGAAGATCACATGGTAGCTGATCCTGGACAAATGTTGAACGGAAATTGTTTCGGATGCTAGGGCCTATCCGGGGCCACGAGCGGAGGCAAGCGCGGGCCGGGCCGCCGCTAGAGCTGCTTCATCATCATGGTGCATGATCATGATCTGGATGTTTCTTTTCACATGCTGAAGCAACTTTTGTCGACATCCATTTCCATCAAACCCGTCCACAACATGAAACGTGCCTATCCAAACGATGAACATGCTTCCTCAAAGCGTCAAAGAGGCTACGCACATGACAATCAACCAGATCATCGTCCTCGCAACGCTTACTCTCAGCCGCGACAATCTAAAAGCTCATCACAACTGAATCATCAAACTGCTCCATTGCCCGATTCCACCATACATCTGGAAGCACTACTCAAGGCACTGGTTAATCGCCGGGATAGTACGAGGCAACTCCTTGGTCATGAGGCATACGAGAGCGCTGTCAAACTATCCAAATCTTTCTCTTCAATCAATACGGCTACCACATCGCTGGACTTGTTCCAGCCTTCTACCATCGAAGGCGCCGAAGTCGGCTCTCAAAACCCAACGACATCTTTCTCATCTGCGTGTCAAAACTTCTCACTGCCTACACTGCCTCAAGTCCCTGATGGGCCCTACTCACGGGCACCTTTCGTTCACAAGTCCAGCAGCCAGCATGACCGTACTTCTGCGGTCGGTGACATGACATACGAACGGCTCGAGTTCCTGGGAGATGCTTATCTGGAAGTCATCGCCACTCGCCTCATCTTCTCACGCTATCCCCATCTTGCCGCGGGCCGTCAAGCACAGATACGCGAGCGCTTGGTCAAGAATGACACACTAACACAATTCAGCATGGCCTACCACTTTCAGGACTGTCTGAAAGCTGGAGAAGGCGAGCGCGAACTCGCAAGGGCCTCTGGCAAAATTCTAGCCGACGTATTTGAAGCATACGTGGCTGCTGTCATTCTGTCCGACCCGGTGGATGGCTTCAAGCGTGCAGAAATTTGGCTCACGGAGCTCTGGGCACCGATTCTACTCCGAGAATTTGGTCCGATAAGTTCAGACGGCGGAGCGACATTCAACGAATACAACCAGAATGCAAAGCAAGAGCTCCAGCAAAGGATTGTCGGCAAGGATGTGAAGCTCGAATATATCGAGAACAGACCTATGGAACAGACCAAGCACATGCAGAGGTACTTCATCAGCTTGTTCCTAACGGGCTGGGGCCACGAGAAGCAACTTCTTGGCTCTGGTGAGGGTCAAAATAAGGTCGAGGCAGGAAATCGTGCCGCCATGGATGCTATGGTGAAGAGTAAGGATATCGTCGATGAGGCCGCCCGTAAACTTGGTGTCTTGCGCGAGCAGAGGAAGTTGGAAGCTGCTGCCAAAGAGACCAACGCGGATACGGTTCAGCAATAGGCTGAACAAGTTGTTGTGCAAGACAACTTCGCAAGATGACTTTACTATCAGAGAGCCAAGTTTGATCCGACCTTTCACCTAATGCATGTCCTGTCGTCGATACTCAAGTGTCAGTCGTTACAGCTCAATCCAAGTTTCAAGCTATTGGCACGCTAAGTAAGTAGTCATACATTTTTGTTACAAACACATTGCGCATTACGCTCATACGAGCAGCGCATAACAATTCACTAGAGATAGAGTTGCACCTCTCCGTGTGCAAAGATTTTTTAACGAGTCTAGCTATGAAAATGCACAGTGTTCTCGAGAACTAGATCGTATCCATCGAGATGCGATGTTGTTCAGGCTCTCTTCGGATACACCCCTGATTTCCAAATCACTGTGCCTTTTTGTAGCGAGCATTGCGCTCTGTAGCTTCGTGGGAGAGAGGAGTGTAGGAGACAACGAGTTACGAATCGCAGCACACGGGCAAACAGTATCCTCTGATTTGTAGGCATTAACACTAATTGTTGGTGCATCGTCTTGATCAATTGCGGCACATCAACCTCTGCCAACTTCTTTCCTCAGTCTGCCTGCTGCACTGGTCGGTGGTGCTTCTGGCCAACTGTCGACTGCTTCTTCAACTTCGTCCAAGAAGCTCGCACTGTTGTGAATCGAGGTTCCTCCCAGCACCACTCTTACACCCGGACTACTCGCGTTTACCTGCGCGACCATCTTTGCCTCCTCGTATGTTGCGCCACCGATCATAAATACAATGATATCCTGAGGCTTGTCCCGTGTGGTACCGCCACCTTCAACGAAAGGATACTGGTTGTCTCGGAGACGGCCCTTGATCAAGTCCTGTATTGTTGTCTCTAGTCGAGGCGAGTGCTGTGTATACACGTTCTCCACGCCACCAAGACCTCTGTTGAAGCGCTCCCTGGCTCCTTGAAATATAGAAGATGGTTGGAACAGATCCGGAATGGCGCCAGTCTGTGGTAGTGACTGCAAAGAATGCGCATAGGTAAGGAGTTTTGGTATCAGGTTGATACGATGGCGAGAGAGTCCGCCGGCTACTGCCAGGAGGTCCATAAGTGCTGGTGTCGAGTTCGAAGGATGTGAGGCGTATCGAAGAGCGTAGATGGCCACCAATCTGAGCTTGTTATCTGGAGGTGTTTTGGGATCTTGTATTAGGCGCTGTAGGGCTTTGAGATCGTTTGAGTGATTCTCGTTGCAAGCAAGACTTTGTTCCAGCTCGCTGATATCCAGTAAATTCTCCTCGCCAACTCTGCGACTGAGTTCTGTGACCAATGTGACGTGCTTGGTAACATTCCCTGATAGGCGGCGGAACTCTGGATAGTCTTCAACGAATCGCTTCATATCCTCGATAGACTCGAGCTTATGGCTTGACTGTTGTTTTGAAGCGAATTGCTCGACATAGTCTTTGGCATTCTGGCCAAGGTCGCCGAAATTGAGGTACATGTTCTTCTTGAAGAAGGGATCTTGGTCTTGGCTGATGAAGATTTCCTTAGACAAAATAAGTAAAAGTCAAACCAAAAGCGCTGTATTAATTGGACGTGTGACGCACCTTGAACTCTGGCCGGACGTCTGGTACATGACTGAGATTGACTCTGCCATTCTTTATGCCCAGGAGTTCATGTACCATGGCTTGATATGTCCATTGAGTGAGCAATGGCGTGACGGGGTCGTCCCTTCGGTCGACGATGAGTAGTATCGGAGCGGTATCGGTCTTTCTGAAGTCGAAGAGTTGTTCCTCCTGGGTCATCTGGTATCGAACCTCTGTGGCTAACTTTTTCGCAAGAAGACTGTTCTTCTGGAAGCGAATCATGGGACGCTTCTTGAGAGACAAAAGCAGAGCAATGACGCCTTCTGTGGCTCTCGAGAGCGATTCTTGATTCCACATATCGGGGTTGGAGCTCCAGAGGCGGTGTTCGAGGGCGAGCGAGGTAAGGTCTGGATTCACGACCAGATAATCGGCGAAACATTCATGGACGGCTTTGACGACCTCATGATCATCGGCTTCGGCAAGGCGCTCAAGGGAGGATTTCTTGACTATGTTGCTAAAGTCTGACCTTGTATCAGTCAGAAGATCGTTCCATGGCGGTCGCAGGGCAGGGCATACAGATGTGGTATTCGCCGTATTTGGGGTCGCGGAACTCATCTATCAGGAACTGGATACTGTCGGGAGAGGGGCGGACGAAACAGAGGCATCGGAGGTGGCGCATCTTCTCTCTGTTGTGGTTGTCCAAGCGATCGGTCAGGTAGACTTGGTGGTTCAGGAGAGCGGATTGGGTTGTCGCTGACGATACGACCGAGACCTGGGCCAAGTGTTAACCACATACAGCTACTTGAGCGAGGCTGAGCAACTCACAGTATCATTGTCCAAGAGCAGTATCTTCATTTTGGCAGCGTTGGAGGCAGTAGCGCCATCTCCAGTCGACACCATCTTGCTAACATAGCCCGAGACGGCCTGGAACGCGTCCATGGCTGCTGCGAAGTCGAGGACCCTCCTGGTGAAATACGAGTATTACAGATGTGTGCTGGTGGTATCGTGTCGCGGAACCCGAGTGTCGTCAGTTGTTCTGGGAAGGTCTGGTGTTTGTTGACCAAAGGAGTATCGGTATGACGGTCGGAGCGATGATAAATGCGGAGTGGTAGCATTGGCCTACGCGCATCGTCGGTGGTAGCACCCTGGGCTCTCGGGGAGACAATACCACCATCCATCTCTACTACCTATATTTGATATGCTTCTCATACAGAGACTGGTCAAGGACTGCGACTTCTTCATCTACCCGTGATACCATTCAAATATCCGCTTATCCGGAACATTCGACCAACATGGCGTCTATCCGGAATTCTCAACATCAGCTTCGGCAAAGGCCATCGGTCTGCTTGGGAGATCTTCATATCTAGATAGCCACAAATTCATGTGACCTTGTGTTCATCTTGGTTCGATACTCCGCACATCTCTCGGCATTATCATATTCGTTCTCGGGTTCGTTCTCTCCAATTCGTCCTGCAATGTCATCGAAACTGCGCGATTCGCTAGCTCGAGATGGCTTTGTTCGGATACCCTCAGCCATCGGGGCAGACCAGCTCGAAGCTTTGAGAGCTGCCTGTCAATGCGTTGCGCGGTTGGCACGCACGGGAGACTGGCCTCACGTCAGGACTCTACCAAAGCAGTTTCCTCCCTGGAACGCAGATATTTCAGAGGGCATATGGGGTGTGCAACATCTGATGCATCCCGATCTCCCTTACCACGACACCTTTGCTGCCTCATATTTCGCACCTTACATCATCACCGCCGTGACCGACATCTTGCAATGCAGTCCTGACGACCTCGTTCTCGAATTGTACAACCTTTTGATTCGTCCTGACGCCGACTTCGCTCTTCGATGGCATCGGGATGACATTGGCCCTGACGTTTCGGCTCAAGACGAGTTGGAACGTCTGCAAGAGCCAATGCTTCATGCTCAATGGAACCTAGCCCTATATCCCGATCAGTCTCTAGTCGTCGTGCCCGGCTCCCATATGCGCTCAAGGACAGAGGAAGAACGGTGTGCGGACCCCTTCGAAGACAACATGCCGGGACAGATGATTGTCACCATGGAGCCTGGCGACATCATCTTCTACAACAACAACATCCTGCATAGAGGTGTGTACAGTAGCCAAGCGGAGAGAATGACTCTCCATGGATCCATGGGCATCGTTGGCGCCGATCCTGCCAGAGCTAGAAACGTGCTACAACACGGAATCGGCGCGTGGGTCGGACGTTGTGACTTCAGCAAAATGCAAGACCACACCAACGATCAGGACTCTTCTGCTTTGGCAGACGACATGCGGAGCAGGCTGGTAGCAATGGGCTCGGGCCAGGTTCTGAGCTTTTCCCAGCCGTTCGACGAGTGAGGGGTTGACACGAGCTCAGCCGGTTTCTGAAGTTCTTGTCATGGCCTCTCTGGGACGTGGCTTGCGAACTACACATGCCAAGTCAGACAAGGTTTCATAGGATCGGACATCACTAGACAGTGACATGGATATCGTATGATGTAGCAACCAGCATCGGCAAGCCCGAAGCCATTGCAAGGGTAGATTGCGTGAATTGCAGTGAGCCCAGAGACAAGTCGGCATGAAAACGGAACCTTGGAAGCCTTTTCTCCACATCTCCAGCTTGGTGCCGCGGTCCCATGACGCGCATCATGATCTCCCCGCAATAATATTGGATGCACGATGGAGACATGCATCTTTTGTGATATAAGAACGCCATGTCTTGAAAATTCTCGAGAGCCGCTCCCATATCCTTCCTTCCAAAATGGCCAGTATGCGAGCTTTGCTGCCTGGTCTACTGGCAATTCTGCCTTACTGTTCGGCCCAGTATGCCGACTTCTCCATTCCATCGACTTTTACTAATTGGGACAATGCACTCTGGGAATTGAGCACAGATAGCCTAATCCAAGGTCAATATCAGTCGCGTGCTCCAATGGGCAATGGGTAAGTCAGACGACACTGTGTAGTCCAAGTCAGAATGTATTGGTCTGACCAGTATCTAGATACATCGGATGCGGACTCGCTGCTGCCGGTCCTTTCTTCGAGGCAGATGTCAACTTGACCGATCCTAATGGTGGTAACCTACCAATCAACGGCTGGCCCTTGGATAATCCGAGGCAGACCTTCTGTACCGTTTCAGGTTTCTTCAACTCTCAGAAAAACACCACTAGAACCAACTTCCCAGAACTGCTTTTGAAGGGTGGAGAGAGTGTGATTGCTGGTATCCCCAACTGGCCGAACCTCATTCTTGAAGTTGAGGGTGCCATTCTGAATGCGTCGGTGGACAGTTCCGCCATTTCAGACTTCAGCTCTACCAGATCCTTGAAGAATGGACTACAGACATGGAACTACACCTGGACTCCGAGCTCAAACTCCAGTTTGTCTGTGTCTTATGAGATGTTTATGGACCGCTCTCAGCCCAACGTCGCTGCCGTCCGGCTTTCGGTTGTGTCTTCTTCTTCAATCAATGCTACTGTCACCGATCTCATCGACGGAAGAGGTGCTGTTCGATCCGATCCTCATTCCTCAGGTACACTTGACAACTCTACCACGATCTACTCTGCAGTGTCCCCACACTGGCTTGGAAACATCACTGCCTGGATATTCTCGACTGTAGAGGGTCCAGGTCTTGATGTGGCGTCTCGCACAAACGCTTCTTCCAGCTTCTACCTCCCTTCGAACGATAGCACTATCGGACAGTCTTGGAACATAGAGCTGAATGCTGGTGCTGCTGTCACCATCACAAAATACATCGGTATCGCGTCTTCTGACGGCTTCAGCGACCCACAGGCTGTTGCACAAGACGCATCCTTGCAAGCCTCCCAAGCCGGCTTCGACAAGCTTTTCCAAGGCAGCGCACAAGCATGGGCCGACCTTCTTACAGATGATATGGTCGATGACTACACCCTCCCCGATGGCTCTCTTCCGGACGATCAAGATGTAGTCGATATGCAGATCATCTCGAAGGCAAACGCTCATTATCTGCTTCAAAATCTTCTCCCCGAGGACGGAGGCGATCTGAACCACTGGTCGATCAGCGTGGGAGGTCTTGGCTCTGATTCCTATGCTGGGTTGGTGTTTTGGGATGCCGATATCTTCATGTCACCCGGAGTTTCTGTTTCACACCCCAAATATGCGGCTCAGATCCCCAAATATCGTGTGATGCTATCACCGCAAGCAGCGATCAACGCCGAGGAGAATGATTTCTCTAGCGAGGCTATTATCTACCCTTGGACGAGTGGCCGTTTCGGTAACTGTACTGGTACTGGACCTTGTGTTGACTACCAATACCACTTGAACAGCGACATCTTCCTGAACAACCTGCTCTATTGGAGAGTCACTGGAGACGACAGCTGGTTCAAGGATCAGGCCATTCCCGTGAACGATGCGATTGTGCAGATGTTCTCCGAACTGGTCAAGTACAACCAGACTGTCGATGGATACTCGATTGCCAACCTAACTGATCCAGATGGTAAGTTTGAGTTGATAATATGTACTTATCATTGAGCTGACAACCACACAGAATATGCTAATCAGGTTCCCGATGGCGCTTACACGCTTGCCTCAGTCGCAAAGATCATCGAGTGGACCCAGGGATACTCTGAGGAATTCTCAGTGAACGTCGAGTCCAACTGGTCATTGATTGCAGAAAATGTTGCCTTGCCTTTTGCGCCGTCTGGAATCTTGACAGAGTTTCTCGGAGCAAATAACACGGCAGTAATCAAGCAAGATGATGTTGACTTGATCAACTACCCCTTGGATTACAGCTCGGAGAACTACACTAGAGAAGATAAGCTCACCTCGCTGGACTACGTGAGCACATGTATGCAATTACCTCTCGAAAACATACTAACGGAAACCAGTACGCGGTAAAGCAATCTCCCGACGGACCTGCAATGACTTACAGTCTTTACTCGATCTCCGCAAACGCACTCTCCCCATCTGGCTGTTCTTCATTCACATACGCATTAAACGGATTTAAAGCATACACCCGTGCGCCTTGGTATCAATTTTCCGAGCAGCAGGTCGACAACTTCACCCTCAACGGCGGCACAAACCCGGCGTTCCCTTTTATGACTGGAGCTGGCGGCTGGCATCAGGTCGGCCCAATGGGATGGCTCGGTGCCCGAGTGGTAGAGGATCAACTCATCCTCCAGCCAGCTTTGCCACCTCAGATCCCTTATGTCAGCCTCCGCACCGTCATCTTTGGCGGAGCAGGAATCAAGGCCACCATGAACTACACTCATACCAATCTGACTCGGATGGACGTTTCCACCTATCTGCCACCAAACAGCAGTGACATCTACGGAAACCAGTCTATGCCGATCACCATCGGCTTTTCCCTCGAAGAAGGCCGTAATATCAGCATAGCACTTGGACAGACGGTGACGATCGAGAATCGTGTATACTTTGACAATCTGACCACACCCGGAAACCTCGTCCAATGCTTGCCGGTCACTTCAGAAGGAGAATATCAACCAGGCCAGTTCCCTCTTGCAGCCGTTGATGGAGCAGCCAGTACTCGTTGGCAACCTAGAAACCGCCAGCCTGCGAGTTTGACTGTCGATATGCAGAACGTGGACTATCAGCCATTGACCGGTGTATCGTTTGATTGGGGAAGCCGTCCACCAACGGCAGCCCGCGTGCTCGTCTACAACTCCACAAGCGGATCAAACAGCAGTCTCACAGATATTCGGACGGCAGTATTCTCTGATATCACTATTTCAATGCCGTACAATGCTGCTACCAACGACATTGTCCAGGAGTACACCGGTAATATGTCGTACTTCAGATTCTCGACTCCAATCTGGTCAGGACAGTATGTTACACTCGAGATCAGTGGCTGTCAAGCAACAGGAGACCAGCTGGGCGCTACAGTAGCCGAATTCAATCTGCTGGGCGCCAATGGTACAAGTGTGGTTGGAAGCGGTGTTGGTACCAACGGAACGTCGTCGAACACGACTACAAGCATTGTGACTCCGAGCTCAACAAGAGGATCAGTAAGCTCACTGGCAACCGCATCGATCACGGCTACACGAACCCCAAGTTCTCCATCGCTTCTTGCATCGAACACAGGCTTCAAGTCCGTTGGTGGATCGGGACTCTTGTGGCTACTTAGCGGCGTTGTGATGGCGATGGCCATGCTGTAATCGTGCAAGAATGGTTTTATGTGGTAGAGGACATGTACACAATAACGAGATGGCTAGGTAGCAAATTCGATGTTGGCATGGTCGCTCGCTACCGTGAGATCAAATAGTATCGATTGCAATCATGTTCAAACGAAGCAAATGATACAAAAAGGCGCGATATACCGAAGCTTTGAAAGAGAGGCAGATAGTCCGAGATAGAAGTGCTTGGAAGAAGCTAGGATGTGGACGGGTCAGGCGAAATTGGGTAGGGTCCAGCCCCGCCAACAGTTCAATCGGCAGTCGCCGACGTGTTCATAAAGGAATCCGCGGTCGCTCTTTCTTCCCCAGCTCTCCATCACTCGATCCTTGTCCGACTGTCAAACCGCAATACAGCAACAACCCGTCAAAATGGCTCTCAACCCTCAAGTGACCAACTTGGTCATCATCCTGTACGCACGCGACACTGTCGGAGATGGGCTGGACGCAAAAATTGACTCGGGGGCAGGTTCATGATGCAGGTTTCCAAGAAGGTGGCCTTCGAAGACCCCAACGTCCTGATGGCAGTTCGCGCACTATACGTCGTGTCCAACCTGATCATCGCCGGCATCTACCTCTATGTGCAGGCGCAGATCAACAAGAAGAAGGGTCAGTAGCGACCGAGACGCGTGGCAGCAAGAAGAAGCCCAAGGCTAACTGGATTGGCAGATCTCACCGTTATCAAGTACGTCGAGCCCGCACCCATGGGATCGACCGAGGAGCCCAAGCCCGTCACCACTACTGTGCACGCATACGACGCTCAGCAGCTCCGTGGCCTGTTCAAGAGTCAGCTCATGGGTGTCGGCATGATGGCCGTCATGCATCTCTACTTCCAGTACACCAACCCCCTCCTCATCCAGTCCATCATCCCCCTCAAGGGCGCCTTTGAGGGCAACCTGGTCAAGGTCCACTTGTTCGGACAGCCTGCCGTCGGCGAGCTCAAGAGACCCTGGAAGGCCTCTGGCGGCCTGATGGGCATGCAGGGTGCCGGTGATATCAAGACCGACAAGAAGAGCATCGAGGCCGCCGAAAAAGCAGGCAGAGGTGGTGTCAAGGACGAGTAGAGGGGTCAGCTCGAGCATGCGCATGGCGCGTGATGTACGTCTAGGTAGAAGAAAAGCGGATGCGTGGAGTTGTCATAGCACTGCGCAAATGGACAAAAGATCAATCACGTCATGGCTCTCACATACAAGAGCATGCAACGCGTATAGCTATAAAAATGCAGAGTAGATTCGAGAAACAGGATGGTGTTTATTGGGATGCGATTATCTCGCCTCGCAGCTCTCGTTGGATACAGCTCTGGTCCGGAAACCCTTGTGCCTTGCTATAGCGAGGACCTCGGTCGAGAGCTTTCAGGAGAAGAGTGTGAGTGTGAGAGTTGTAGGCCCAGCACACGGCGAGGTCTCATGTAGTGGAAACAGCAGACAAACAGTATTACATTCTGTCATCTGGTGGAGACCGTAGAGTCGAAACAGATGAATAAATAAAGGGGTGTAATTGTGATGGTTGCGGAGAGCTCTCGAGTTTAGCCGATGCAAGTGAGTGTGGACGTGCGTGGTCTTGGTGCTTTGGGAGTTGGTCGTCCACCGACACATGTTACATTGCACCACCCACGACTCGCCCTCCCCGAGTTGAGCCAATACGGGCACACGCCAGGCAGCACCAGCAACTCGCCAATGCTCCACACGTCCTGAGCCGCATCATCCCCGACAGAGTAGGAGAGAGCGACGACGAGAGCGCGCGCTCGAGGCAGCACGAGACCGGCCGCCATGGCATACCAACAAACAGGCGGTATGCTCAACAACGCCACGAATGCCGCCCAAGCGAACGACCACCATGGTCCGCAGGGTGCCGAATACACGTTGCAGGGTATGTTTGACCTCCCTCTTGGCCGACCTACTGGCTGACGCTAGCAACCCAGGCGTTATGCGCTTCCTCCAGATCGAATGGCACAACCACGAGCGAGCCCGGAACGCATGGGACATTGAGCGCGCTGAGATGAAGGCTAAGATCGCAAAGCACGAGGGCGAGTCTCGCCATGCAAAGAGAATCAACGAGCAGCTCGAACGACAGGTGCGCATGCTCGAAAGCGCCCTCAAGCAGGAGAGGAAGAAGAAGGGCAGCGACCCCAATGCGCCCCTACAACCAGACGGTGCTGTCTCGCACTCTGCCAGACGTCAGTCCATATCCACACGAGCCGCGCACGGCCGGCCAGCTGATCTGTCGTCTGTAGCATCCCACGACTTGCACAACTCGTTCCTCGACACTACTCCCGACAAGCAGCAGTACAGAGACAAGTCCAAGAAATTCCTCGACCGATGCCTAAACGAAGTCCAATACCTGCTTACTCCTCAGCCGCACCCTCCGCCGCCTCACGTGTCCATGCAGAACCCTCCAGCTTCCTATACCGGCCTACCTGATCCTCCAGTCTCGCTCGATGACCTCTACTTACGTCGCGCCGGAAGACCCTACCCTCCCTCTTCCCATGTACAACTGCAGCCTCCAGTCAATCTCTCCTCCGAGGACCAGAAGCGTCACCTCGCTCTGTCTATGCCCCCTGCACAACCTCCTACCCATACCTTACCCCAGCCTCCGCAGTCTCAATTCGTACCACTGGACGAGCCCGTAGAGCAGGTTACACATTCCTACGATTCGTACGGTCGTCCTGTCGCTTCCACTCCGGACGCCGCTCCTCGCTCCATAGTTACTCAGGACTCCTCGGTCGATGGTTGGAACTTCGACGACCAACAATCTCTACCCGAACAACCTCCTACCGAATTGCCCCAACCTCCCCGAAGACCTGACACGGATTTGTTCCCTAGTGCAGCAAACCCTCCTTCAAGATCTCCTCCGCGTACTGGTTCAGGTCGTCGCAGATCGTCAGGCTCACAAGGAATGGCCAGGAGAAGAAGCTCCGGTTCCCATGATCTTCACGATAGTGGCTCGGAGCTTACTGCAAAGCCAGATCCGTCACAGTTCAAGGTCAAGTTTGCTCTTCGCGGTCATCTCGATGTTGTCCGATCCGTCATATTCACTGGTGGCGGCAGCCCATCGGAGCCCGAAATTTGTACTGCTGGCGACGATGGTACAATAAAACGCTGGATCATACCCGCTAGCTACACCAACTTCCAGAACAACGCAAACAACGATCTGGATATCGCTTGTTACTTCACCCACCGCGGCCACGAGGGTGTGGTCACTTCTCTCGCAGCATGTCCTTCGACCAGCTTCTCCACAGGAGGCCGTGTGTCAGGAGACGGCTGGATTTTCTCAGGCGGCCAGGACGCTACGGTTCGTGTTTGGGAGCGTGGGCGAGTCGATCCGAAAGCCACTCTGGAAGGCCACACGGATGCTGTCTGGACCGTATGTCTTTTACCTGGAACCGTTTCGTCCGTCTTTGGAACTCAGAGCTCGAGTTTCGGTGGACCTGATCGTATTTTGCTTGCCACAGGTTCTGCTGACGGCACTGTCAAAATCTGGTCTGTCAGTGCTCCACCACAATTGGTCTCTCCGCAAGCAGGTTCCAGACGTGGTGGTAGCCGTCGTCACTCTGTCACCTCTGGCAGCAACCACCCCAGTTCTCCCCAACCCAACGTGGCTACAAGTACACCATTCCACTACACGCTTGTTCACAGCATCGAGCGCGAGTCTGCTCCAGGGATTGCGCCTACTTGCATCTCTCCTCTCAGTCCGTCAGGCGAGAACTTTGTTGTTTCATATACAGACTCGAGCGTACTTATCTTTGATACAAGGACTGGCGAAGAGATCATCGGAATGGCGAGTAATGAGACGTATGATGGAACATTGACTACAAGCATCAACGCCGTGGTTGCCACTAGCAGTGCATCGCTCGGCCTAGAAACAGGATCGTCATATATGGATAGAGCGGACCAAGAGGAATCTGTGGGTGCCGGGCCGACGGGCTCAGCACAAGGTGTCGAGGGCGTAATTGTCAGTGGCCACGAGGATCGATACATTAGATTCTTCGATGCAAACAGCGGTAAGTTTTGATTCCTGCGAAAGGTCAGGGTCTCTTTTACTAATTGATATCAGGGCAATGCACATACACGATGCTCGCACATCCCTCAGCCATCTCATCGCTCTCCTTGTCCAAGGACGGCAGGGAAGCAGTTTCAGCTGGGCATGATGCATCGATCCGGTTCTGGTCGCTTGAGAAGAGGCAATGCACGCAAGACATTACGTCGCACCGACCCATGAGGGGCGAAGGCGTTTGCAGCGTGGTGTGGAGTCAGGACGGCAGATATGTCGTCAGTGCAGGCGGCGACGGTGTAGTCAAGGTGTTTGCGCGATAGCACCACCGTATATCCACCTTGCGAATACGGAACATGGCCTCGTGTTCAAAACACGGAGAGTTACATGTCGAGATTAAGAAGAAGAGACCGATGTCTTGCTAGACAGCACCATGAAAGACGTGTACATTGACGGGGCTACCAGAACCCTCTTTTCCTTTTGCCAAATCCGAATGTGCAGCAAACAAATGGTGTGAAGATATACTAAGTATTCATCTGCTATTTGTGAGAAAGGATTATGTACCTATTTGGTAGTGAATGGGTGAAGCAAGCAAGCCTATCAGCCGCTTGGATGAGCCAAAGCCGTACTCGAAGCTTGGAAGAAATGAGTAGTGTAGTACAGCATCATAATGTCGTGTTTCGCGTAACCTGCTTTTTGTTCGTTTTCACAAAGACATGCCAGCTAGAAAAAGCAGTTAGAGGTAAGATGAGAGGCAGATCACGCCTCCCCAAATAGTCTTGCGGTAATGTCACCCATGTACTCCTCCTCGAGTTCGTAGTCCTCGCCGTCGTTCTTGTCGATACCAGTGAATTCGAAGGCGGCCACTACGGTTGGGACGTCGAAGCCCATGGCGGAGAAGCGATCCACCAGAGATTTGTTGTATCCGTGATACCTGTAGCACGTGTTAGCAAAGTCTGATCCATGATCGAAGTGGTACAGGCCAACACACTGAGCGATCTTTGCAGCTTCAGCCTTGTGCCGTCTCTGGTCCTCCTTGTTCTTGAGAGTCTCTTCGGTCACGCCTCCACTTCCCTCTGCACCGGTGCCTTCGGAGCCAGGGGCGCCTGTGGGAGCACCGGCGTACTTGATTGCCCATTCACGAGCGACGTGTTCGAACTCTTTGGGGTTTGTGATGAGCATGCGAGCGACCTCTGCGTCTTGAGGATCTTTTGGTTCGGGCGAGGATAGTAGTGACTGGAGAGAGATGAGTGCGGACTTGAGGGTGAGGACGGGAGACCAGGCTGAGCCTAGAGTGTCGAGACAGATGGCACCCTAAGGATGGATGTGTTAGCAAGGAAAGTCGGACAAGGAGGGCGATTGGACGGACTGTAACACTTGAGATGTTTGGATGCCAGATCTTTGTGGTGAATTTCATGACGGGTGGCTGGAAGGGATAGTCGTTAGGAATCTTGATGTCGACGTTATAAGTAGCACCGTGGTAGGGAGTATCGGGCGGACCGCGAAAGACGCCCTTGAAATGTGTCAAGTCATCGAGAGTATCGGAGCCGGTTTGGGCCTTGTTCAGCGGCTCAAGCGAGACGCCCGAGTGCGAGTCTTTCTGGACGTCTTGGATCTCCTTGACCAGGCGGCGGTTTCTGTTCGCCGCCATGGCTGTGGGCGCTGTTCAAGGTCGAAAGCGAGAGCGTGTGTGGTTTGATCGGAATCGGGGTTGTATAGTCCGAGTGCGGAGCCGGGTGAAGGACGGATTCGAGTGGTATATAGACGGGGTTGCAGGCCAAGGAGTGAGGGAGAGGCAGCTGTTCAGACGTGTCACAAGGGTGTGTATGTGATTATGAGAGAGAGCACGAAGGGCGAAGTCGAGTTGACTTGAGATGGTTCACGTCGACGAGGCACATGTCATTCCGTACAGCACGCTAACCCACGCTTTGACCAGCGTCATCGTCGACACAATCAACTGGGCGTCTGTCTGCACCTGCGCCTGCACCTGCACCTGCCTCGCCATCCATCAACCCTTTGCTATCACTGCGCCATCCAGCCCGTTCTCGTCTCCAACATACTGCTCGGTCCACGCCGCTGCTCGTCTAACCTTGGAACCCGACCCAAGACCCCATCTCATTCGCGCCGTCCTCTGGCCACTGTAGCCACACCCGCCATCAATCATGGTTCGTCTCCGTCTTGCCATCTACCTCACATTTCCATCGTACTGACTTCTGCACAGGGTGCGAACCAGTCTGGCCTTGGAGGTGGCCCTCCCGGTCAGGGAGGCGACAACAAGGACAAGAAAGATGCCAAGGTACCTTTGCCTCCACCCATCCTACCCATCACTCCTGCTTACACTCCCGCAGAAGGATAAGCCCAAGTACGAGCCTCCGCCACAGCCCACCACTCGCATCGGCCGCAAGAAGAGAAAGCAGGCCGGTCCGAATGCCGCCGCTAAACTCCCCAACATCTACCCTACCGCCCGCTGCAAGCTCCGATACCTGCGCATGCAACGCATCCACGACCATCTGCTACTAGAGGAGGAATATGTCGAGAACCAGGAGAGACTGCGCAAGGCCAGAGCTGCAACCGCCCAACAGCCCTCGTCCGCCCCCGCTGACAGTGATGCCATGGACCGCAACGCCGACGAAAGAAGCCGTGTTGACGACATGAGAGGTAGCCCCATGGGCGTCGGAAATCTCGAGGAGCTCATCGACGACGACCACGCCATCGTTTCATCTGCCACTGGTCCCGAATACTACGTCAGCATCATGTCCTTCGTCGACAAGGACTTGCTCGAGCCTGGCGCAAGCGTTCTTCTGCATCACAAATCCGTCTCGGTCGTCGGTGTCTTGACAGACGACGCCGACCCTCTCGTCTCGGTCATGAAGCTCGACAAAGCTCCCACTGAATCATATGCCGACATTGGTGGTTTGGAACAACAGATCCAAGAAGTCCGCGAAGCTGTCGAGTTGCCCTTACTCCACCCTGAGCTGTACGAGGAGATGGGCATCAAGCCACCAAAGGGTGTCATTCTCTACGGTGCTCCCGGTACTGGAAAAACACTACTCGCAAAGGCCGTTGCAAACCAAACCAGTGCTACCTTCCTGCGCATCGTCGGTAGTGAATTGATTCAGAAATACTTGGGTGACGGTCCTAGACTTGTGAGACAGCTCTTCCAGGTCGCCGCCGAGCATGCCCCTAGTATCGTCTTCATTGACGAGATCGATGCTGTTGGTACCAAGCGTTACGAGTCCACCTCGGGTGGTGAACGTGAAATTCAACGTACTATGCTTGAGCTTCTGAACCAGCTGGATGGTTTCGATGACCGTGGTGATGTCAAGGTCATCATGGCCACTAACAAGATCGACACACTGGATCCTGCCCTTATCAGACCTGGTCGTATCGATCGCAAGATTCTCTTTGAGAACCCCGACCGTAAGTCTATATCTCGAGAATTTTCCAATGTACCACTGACTAATGGTCGCATGTAGAAAACACCAAGCGCAAGATCTTTACCCTCCACACATCCAAGATGTCTCTGGCTGAGGATGTTGACCTCGAAGAGTTTATCAACCAGAAGGATGACCTCTCGGGTGCTGATATCCGTGCCATGTGCAGTGAAGCTGGTCTCATGGCGCTGAGAGAGCGCAGAATGAGGGTGAACATGGCCGACTTTAGATCAGCCAGAGAGAGTGTGCTCAAGACCAAGAGCGAGGGCGAGCCCGAAGGTCTCTACTTGTAGTTACTCGCTCCTTGGGTTTCAGGCCACATGCACGATCGATGGTTGTAATACTATATAGCATACAATGGGAGTCCAATACATGATGATATGAAAGCTGTTCGTGTACATTTTATGAATTTGATGACATTTGAGCCGACTGATAGTGGAGATCATCGCGGTACGGCAACAAGCTTCCAACGAGGATTTCCAAAAGCCGACCTCGGCGTGGTCAAACATCAATTATTGCTGTATCTACAAACCCACTTTCATCATACCAATTGTCTTCTGAATCTTCAGAATCTCGCTTCTTATGCTTTGTTGAGTCCGATAGTCATTGAGCAATAGAGAAATTGCATACGTGCAGAGATGCAGTCACACGAGCAAATTGCCTACCTAGGTCCAAAAGCCTCGTACACACATCAGGTAAGATACAACACTCCTGACTGTTTCCTACAGCTATATATGAATTTGCACCTTGAGACATGAGCAGTATCGTATTGAAATTCTATGCGTGCTCCGAGAAGACGATGTGTCCATCATTCTACCCTAAAGAGTCACAACTACCTTCAAAAGAACAAGGCTTATATTGAGAACAGGCAACACTGAGTGCTTTTGATTCAGACAACTATACGTTTTCGCCACAGACGACAATTGAAGATGTCTTCAGCCAGGTGCAATCGGGAAAGGCCAATTTCGGTGTGGTCCCATTCGAGAATTCGACAAATGGATCTGTAGTTTTCACGCTGGACCTCTTTGCCGACCAGAGTGCAAAACATCCGGATATTGTCGTTTGTGGCGAGCGCTATGTCGAAGTACATCACTGTTTGCTCGGTCATCCTGCAGCTTCCAGTCAAGCACATGCTCCCGCATCAACAAAGGCACTCCGGGATGGAACCAGAAGCCCGAGCAGTTCTGGCCATGCTACACCTAGACCTGGCAACCCGAACCCCACGAACTCGCGTGCAGCTCCATTGACTGATCTGTCTCATATCAAAAAGCTATATTCGCATCCACAGGCTTGGGGACAATGCAAGACTTTCTTGTCATGCTATCTCAAGGGTGTGGAGCGACAGGACGTGTCATCCACTTCGCGAGCAGCAGAACTCGTGGCGGCTGATGAGACAAATACGACAGCAGCTATCAGCAGTGGCATCGCTGCGCAAATGACCGGCTTGGATTTCCTGGCACGCGATATTGAGGATGACAAGGACAATGCTACGCGTTTCTTCATCATTCGGAGGAGAAGCCTCGAGGACACGTCGCCTTCGCCTGATGAGGAGAATAGTCAAGAGCACACTCGGGCGTATAAGTCTTTGCTCTCTTTTACTGTTTCCCACACCGATGCAGGAGCGCTGGCCGATGCTCTGGCCGTATTCAAGACTCAAGGCATCAATTTGACCAGCATCAACCCTCGCCCAAGCGGCGAGGCACCCTGGCACTACATGTTCTTTGTTGAGTTCTCTGGCAGGCGAGGCCAGGCTGCCGTCGACGACACGTTGACAGGCTTGGATAATGTCGTCAGGTCATGGAGATGGCTAGGCAGCTGGGAGAATGCTCTGCAGCAGAAGCAATGAAGATTGTCGGAAAGAAATTAAGGGTATAGAAACAAGATAAGAATAACTTCGGAACCGTGCAACCTAGTGCTACATCCGCCTCCAGATGGTTTGCAGGCCACCACACGCCGGTCTCCTGCCGGCGCCAAGATGTAAAACGTGAGAAGGAAAACGCCCGACAAGACAAGTCTTGCCATTCGGGTAAGCCTTGCAGCATCTCTGAGATGCAAAGAGCCGAAGCCTGGAGGGAGGATGGAGGAGGAGTGTGTGGAGAAAAAGCAGATCAAACAGCAAAAAGAAAAAATGAAACCCATGAAAGCCAGCCATCAATCCCAAAGCCCAAAACGCGGACAGCATTGTTTGACGTCTATGCGACATCCTTCTTCCCCTTCTTCTGTTCGACCTTGAGCAGCAGGGCGCGGTTGATGGACGGAAGCACACCACCAAAGGCGATGGTGGCGCGGATAAGGGTGTCAAGTTCCTCGTCACCGCGGATGGCGAGCTGGAGGTGGCGAGGGGTGATGCGCTTGACCTTGAGATCCTTTGCGGCGTTGCCGGCGAGCTCGAGGACTTCGGCCGTCAGGTATTCGAGGACGGCGGTGACGTAGACGGCAGCCTTTGCGGCGACGCGCATCTTGTTCTGCGAGTGCGACTTGAGGAAACGCTTGACACGACCGCAGGGGAACTGTTTGAGAGCAACAAGGTGAGAGTGGGTTCTTGACGCGTCATGGGCTGGCAGATGAAGCAACGAGAAGGAACGTACCTGCAAGCCAGCCTTTGCCGAGTGCGACTTTTGAGTCTTGCTGGAGTCGCCTGCCTTGCCACCGGTCTTGCCGCCAGTCTTTCCTGTAGGTTGACAGGATGGTCAGCAAAAGAGAGGTCGTGGCACGCGATGGGCACATGGTGCAAGCCTACCCTTTCCACCAGGCATATTGTGTTTTGACGAGTTTCGCGTGTCTTGTGGGGTTATTGGAGAGGATGCGACCGAGCCTGCGCGTGTCTTGGCGTGTTATTTTGTGGTTGTGTCGAGTTGATAAAAGTTGGGTCGTGGGATAGAAGGGCAAACGACGCGTCAAGGCTTCGAAGCTGAGGGGCTGCTTCCTTGGGATGATGGAGGTGTTTTGTTGCCAACCCAAAGCCAACGGCTCGACTTGGCGTGCTTTTGGGTCCGCCGAGGCATGCTCATGCTGAAGAATGTACAAGGGCTCCCTGTCGTCCATTGTGCCACGAGTCTGCCTTGTCGGATCTTGCCCTGTCAAAAGACTCGAGCGTCAATATGGCTGTTGACATGTGTTCTGCGACTTGGTACTGCTTGTATGTTGACCATTACCGGGGCACCATCTCGGTCCTTGTACCATGTGAAGAAGCATCAATGTCCGCCGACATCACGCCACCTACCTTTCTGTGTCAGTTTTTACAACAGTCTTCTATGTTTCGTCTCTCGAGTCCTTTGGTGTGGGAGCTGAGCATGCTTTGTTGCCGACCTGACAACGCTCACCAGCAGCACTGGTCGTGTTTGGCGTTTTGATGAGCATATGCTCCTCGCTCTCATTCTGAGAGTGTTTCTGTTACTTTGTTGTAGAGTCCGTCCTCGGCTGGCTTCGTTTGCTCTTCTGCATATTGTATCTGGCATCGACTTGTTTTGCTCTACGCTTCCTTTCACGCCTGAACGCGGTTGCTGTCTGGAAAGCGGATCGTCCAATTGCCGAAATCTTCCCGACTGCTGAGTAGATCGTCCTCGATTGTCGCATGAACTACACATCGTCGAACATATCTCAGAGGTCGTAGAGAGATTGTGTTGATGCATCTCATGATCATGCTTTGTAAGGTCTATGCTGTGGCATTTCTTGATTTCGATGTTGCGAATGCTCCTGATCTTGGCTCGAAACTGTTTAGTACGGCTTGTCTGGGTCGACTGCTTGTGTTCATTCACATCACGACACCACAGGTACATGAACTGACTGTAATGCTCTTAGTAAGTAGCATGGCATATTCAGATACCATAGAGATGATCTGAAGAAGCGCATCCCAGATAGTTTCGTACCCAGGATGTGTGATACCTGAAGACAGGGTCGTGCAAGCTGCAAATTATACTTGGTAAAAAGAAACACCTGTGATGCGATCATAAAATTAGGTTAGATTTATCTATGCTATCGTCTGCTAGTGCAGACTTTGTTCTGACAGCGACGGATGAGTCATGTTTTGGGGTGACCAGAATGTGTCAGCATATAGCATCCAATCATCCGAGCTCCAGTCTAGCAAATCAGAGAAGCTCAGGTCGGGGATAAAGTCGTTACTGAGAGCAGCCATCTGTTGAGTGCTGTTGTTTTCCATAAGTGCAGTCGGTTTATCCTCGACTCGATGCCTGTTCTTCTTAGGGGTTGGCACAGAGTCCTTCAAGGGTGCCGCCTTGTCCGAGAAGTCTGGATCTTGGTGGTCCATGATCTTTCTGCAGATACCGTAAATCCTGCCACTACCAGGTCGAGATGGCATGTTACGACCCAGTGGACTGATCTTGCAGAGTAGCATATCGTAAACGACGAATGTATGGGTCCACTGAATACCACCAGTGTTTAAGATCTTCTCCTCGAACAGATCAAGAACCTTCTCAGCAAGTTCGAGGAACGGCTGTACCAAGCTGCGTAGATCTTGCGTCGATACGTCCTTGTCGTCCGTGTCTCCTAGTGCCAATGTGGAGGTAAAGACTCGCTGGACGTCGGACCGGACCATGATTAGGAATTTGCAATTTTGGACAGACAGCTCGGAAAGCTTGCTAACGATGGAAACAGCAGCGGACTTAAAGGCCTGCTTGGAGAAATTGACATGCGTCTTGGTCACAGCCTGGCGGGCTGCATGAGCATGTAACAAGACAAGAAACTGCTCCAGTTGGATATGGAGGAGCGCAATGCTTTGGTTAATCCCTGCCGGTCTGTCATTCGTCCAATCAGGCAGAGAGGCCAGATTTAGCTCGAGTTCCTGTGTAGATGCCAGTACCTCATCGTAAGACACCCGATGCAGAGGCTGGTTGAACATAGTGATGACCTTCCTTCTCAAACCTCGACTTCGTGCTGACAAGCAAGTGTATGTCATCTTGGTCATCTCTGTGAGAGGTCTGGACGTCCGTATGACCGTCGTCGATTCGTCGAAATCTGTGTCGTGCAAATTCGAAGGAGGGCTAATGTCACTTGCGACATCAAGAGACACCGCTGGCATTCCTCTGTCCATGGATGTTTGAAGGTCCCATTCGACGATAAACGCCCATATTCTCTTTCTCATCTCGTGCTCGAAAGCCGAAGACAGTGATTTCTTCTGCAGCAACTCTGGGTTTCGGTGCATACCAGCAGATATGGCAATTCGAAGAAGATTACCGGACTCAACCCATCGTCTCTTCATTTTCACTTGATGAGTCTGTTTGGCGATTAGAAGGAGGCATTGAACTTGATACCAGGCCAGATACGTATGTTTTTGGCTTGATTCGTCAACCCAAGACTCGCACACACGAATCAGAGCGATGGCCGTCTCGCGCGAAAGTGGGCTGTCAGCCATATACATTTGCGGTTGCCCTCGGACAAGACACTGGCAACACGCCATCATCAAGAGCACCGTGGCTACAAAACCAGGTTTCGCATTGCGTGGATCCAGCCACATTTCCTCATACTCGCGTTGGAAAGTAGGAAAATGTAGTATTGCATAGGTGCAGTCAACGTTTTCGAGGTACATCCTGACCAGAAGGTCGACTTTGATTCGCTCCGGGAGGTAGGCGAACAGGGGCTTGCGTGGTGAAAGCGCTTCTTGCTTATCCAGTATCTTCTTCACTGCTCGTAGCTTGTGTACGTCTCTTCTGCAACGCACGAGTTCTGGATTACGAGAGATCTCCTCTCGGAAGAAACTATGAGCATTCTATAGGCAGCAATCTAGTCAGCTTTATACGCAAGAGACCGGTAAAGCAGATAGTAGGCGTGGTCGTTGTAGTACAAAAAGCGGAAAGACAAGCCTTCGAACATCACAGAACAGTACTTACAAGCGTCATAGCACTCCTGGGATCAGACGGACCAAAGAACGTCGTCTTAAATCCTTTACCTCTGAATAGTATCCTTTCCTTTGTAGCCGAGTCGTTGGCACCGCTGGGCGTCTCGCTGGCTCCATGGGCTTGAGGCGTCGCGATTGATACTGTCGCAGGCGTGGCAGGACTTGCATGGGCAGCTTGTAGTCGCTCAATCACGCGTTCCTGGTGAAGAAGCTTGTTGAACATATCGTCCCAGACGTCCCTGCTGACGGTAACGGACTGTTGTCGCGAATGCCATGATGTGCTCGGCCCGCTGGAAGTCTGCTGAGAAGGACTGTCGTCTTCGTATGAGCATGGCTTGCCAGCCTTCTCACACCTCCCACATATAGGAAGAGCCCGATCGCATTGAACCTTCCTCCTACGGCAATCCATACATGAGAGAACTTTGCGGCGGCGCTTCCTATCAGGACCCAGGTCTCCCTCAGGAGAGCGTTCGTGCTCCATAGCTTCTCCGCGTCGATATGTTAAGGTAGCAACATGAGAGGAATCACTAGGATAGACAACCTTCAACGCATCAATGTTGCGATGAGCCCTAACCGCTTCAACGGTGGGACCTCGGCTCCGAGTACTCGGCTCCGAGCTGAAAGGAGCGCGTGGTTTCCTGGCACAATCTCACCATTGAGATTCTCACAATCCTGTTCTTCCAGACTGTCGTCCCGACAGCACAGCGACAATCGGATTGAGGAAAGCTTCAGCCAGAAAGCTCCTGTGCAAAACATCGCAACGAAGTGCTTCTTTGTGAGCGCATAACGACGCCGAAAGTTTCAGTTTGTCATTCCAATCCGCACCCGAGACCTGTAGATATGGCCATCTCTACATTGTATCTATCGATTTCATGCCATCTATGAGTTTGTCTTTACTCGCAGCGACCTCGTTTGATTTAGCAGCTGTTTATACGTTGTGTTCAAGGTAGGTCAATCCGATACCTCTTATCTCGCTCTCTCTTTAGGTAAGTCGTGCCGTTTGAACCCTGAATGGTCGGCACGCGAAATCGGCACGCTATGCTGCTTGTAGGAACTCCACCCTTCTATCTTATCGCCGTGCTGCACTTATCGCATGGTACTCATGGTGGTGGGCTGCCAGACGTGGGGCAACGGTAAACCCGCATAATGTATGTACGGCTACAGCTGCTTCTCGTGTGTATATAACAGAGCTCTCCAGTCCCAATTATCGTGCTCAGTCTTGTTCATATCATACAATCCTTCCAAGCTCTATACATATCCCACAAGCTCAACACAATGGTCTTGGAAAGGGTAAAGCAAATGGCAGCCCAGCTGACTGGTCAGCTGCCACCACCTCACCCATTGGACCCTCTCTCATCAAGTGAGATCAAGGAGGCAGTCGAGATCGTTCGCAAGGAGTACAACGATGTATTCTTCAATGCTGTCACTTTGTGGGAGCCTAGGAAGAAGCAGATGATGGCCTGGTTAGCTTCGCCTGATGCTGCCGAGAGACCTCATCGAGTAGCAGATATCGTTGCAATTGGTCGAGGAAGCAAAGTCTTTGATGGCACTGTCGACCTGGAGGAGAAGAAGATACTGAGCTGGGAGCTTACAGAGGGTGTGCAGCCGTTGGTGAGTGCATCCTGATCAGAAACACAATTGCATCGCTAATTCAGTCTAGATCACCATGGAGGACCTAAATACCGTCGAGAAAGTGGTTCGTACGGATCCCAAGGTCATTGAACAGTGCGGAATCATCGGTATCCCACCCCAGGACATGCACAAAGTATACTGCGACCCGTGGACCATCGGTTACGACGAGCGATTTGGAAGCAACGTTCGTCTGCAACAGGCTCTGATGTACTACCGCCCTCATCCCGATGACAGCCAATACACATATCCTCTGGACTTTTGCCCTATCTTCAACGCAGACACACAGGAGATCATTCACATCGACGTTCCGAAAGTGAGAAGGCAGCTCAACCAAGCACCACCTAGCAACTTCCACGGTGAGCATATCGAGAAGGAGATTGGCCTCAGGACCGACATCAAGCCGATCGAAATCACACAACCCCAAGGTGTATCTTTCGATCTCGATGGACGTACACTCAAGTGGCAGAACTGGTCTGTTCACGTCGGATTCAACTATCGCGAGGGTATCGTCTTGAGTAACATCAGTTTCAACGACAGAGGCAATGTCAGACCTATCTTCTACAGAATGTCGCTTGCCGAGATGGTGGTACCTTACGGAAATCCTGAACACCCACATCAACGCAAGCATGCATTTGATCTCGGCGAGTACGGTGCTGGGTACATGACCAATAGCTTGACCCTTGGATGTGACTGCAAGGGTGCCATCCATTATTTGGATGCCGATTTCGTCAACAGAGCAGGTGATGCGCAAACCATCAAGAACGCCATCTGTATCCACGAAGAGGATGCTGGTATCTTGTTCAAGCACACCGACTTCAGAGATGAATCATGTACTGTGACTCGTGGTCGCAAGCTTATCATTTCGCAAATTTTCACCGCAGCCAACTATGAGTACTGCGTATACTGGATCCTCATGCAAGACGGTACTATTCAGCTCGAGATCAAGCTGACTGGTATCCTGAACACATACGCGCTCAACCCTGGTGAATCAGCCGCTCCATGGGGAACAGAAGTATATCCAGGTGTCAATGCCCACAACCATCAGCATTTGTTCTGTTTGCGTCTAGATCCCAACATCGATGGACCAAGCAACACTGTGTTCCAAGCCGATGCAGTACGAGGCGATGGTGAAGTCGGAAGCGCAGAAAACTACTATGGCAATGCCTTCTACGCCAAAAAGACTCCACTCAAGACCCCTGCCACCGGCATGAGCGACTACGACGGTAACACCAGTCGCACCTGGGATATGGCCAACACCAGCAAGATCAATCCTTACTCGAAGAAGCCAGTCTCGTACAAGCTCGTGAGCCGAGAGGTCCCACCTCTCCTTCCCAAGGAAAACAGTCTCGTATGGAAAAGAGCAGGATTTGCCAGGCATGCTGTCCACGTTACCAAGTACTCGGACGATCAGATTCATCCTGCTGGTCGCCATGTACCCCAGACTTCTGGTGAGCCTTCGCAAGGTATTCCGGCATGGATTTCGGAGGATCCAGAGGCAAATTTAGAGCAGGAGGATGTCGTAAGTCAACCTTGTATCGCAACGTCGATATATCCGCTAACTCATACACCTAGGTTCTCTGGCACTGCTTTGGACTCACGCATTTCCCTGCTCCTGAGGACTATCCCATCATGCCTGCCGAGCCCATGACTGTGCTGCTCCGACCTCGCAACTTCTTCACGCAAAACCCCTGTATGGATGTGCCTCCGAGCTACTCGAGCACACCCACACAAATGGCAGCTGGCAAGGGCGGTGTCAAGAGTGTTGTTGATGGTATCAGTAGACTGGCCTTTTCCGATAAGACCAAGGGTGGTAGCAATGACTGCTGCGGCAAATGATTCTGCGACCAGTACGCGCGGGCTTGTCGAAATGAGCGCAAGGAGCTGGAATGAGAGCGAGAGATGATATAGCTAGTGTTTCTTTGTTTTTATCCTATGACTGAACTTTTATTAGTTAGATTCGATACCGTGGTTAGTACATGGCGACAGTGGTACAATATGGATTTTGCACACCTTCCGAATCTTGAGAGTCAGCAAGCACCTTCCACTTCTACGATAATTGGATCACGCGACTTTTGCGTCCTCAGTTGCAACACACTCTGCAGATGGCGAGCAACGTTTTCTTTTCGTCAAGGATATCGGAAAATCTGTTGCAAATGCGAGTTTGTCGGTATGTCAAAGAAGGCCCCATATTGATTGATAATGCAGTCACGGGGCGAGATATATGACTTGGATTTGATTCGTACGAGAACTACGTATTAGCATGAGAGGATGTAGGTATGTGCAAGAGAATCGGAAGAAAATTGAAAGGTTCTGGAGTTTAGTGTGACCGTGCGATTACAATTCGTGAGACGTGTCATGCATTAAAGAAAGTGGCACCCGATGCCTCAAACCTTTGGCCTCAATGCCCTTTGAATCACTTGGATGTAAAATAGCAAAAGACCTTTTCGACATGGCCAACCCCCAGGTATCGCTGAACGCCTAGACACCGTAGCAGCCGCTAAAGACCGAGTTCGCCAACCAAAGACTTATGATACACGTTTAGTACTACTTGGCGTACTGGAAATTGCCAAAGACACCACCTGCGGGAGTTAGCGAACCGGGTTGAGAATAGTGGGGAGGTCCTGGGGTACCGGATATGGCAGCATGAGAAGTGGTAGGAGTGCTCGGTGCTTGGTGGGTAGTGGGTGTGTGGCCTGTGTGGAAATTGAGAGCGCCGTTGCTTTGGGGGGTTTGGTGGCCCTGACTCTGTAGAAACTCGTCCCTGAAGGCAGCACTCGCTGGCGGACCGACGCCGTGCAGACCGTAGATCATGTCGGCTAGTTCGAGAGGTGCGTGGCCGTCGAATATTTTGCTACGCATGGCCCAGAAAACCGAGCCAGTCAACCAAGCATCAGAACCACCAGTATGAGGAGCGCCCTGACGCACGCAGCCAAGCTCTTCTGCAAGATCTTGCAGGCCGGACTTCTGACCCAAGGTGTTGATGACAGTCGAAGCGGTGGGACTCAGGCGATTTTGCGGAGCCAAAGTTCGCTGAGCATGTCGTAATAAGAATTTGATGTCCCAAAGCTTGGGGAAGTAAATGTTGACAAGATCCCGGAAGTCTGATTCGTTTTCAGGCAGCGGAGCGTTGGTCAGCAGCTTGATAAGGTAGCCAAAGTCGTATCCCGAATGGAATGAAAGCCAATTGACATCGTCGACGAATGTAAGGCCTGAGGTGGTAAGCGCAGCACCGAAAGCATTGAGGTCAATGCCTTGTTCTTGGTGCTTTGCGAAATCGAGACCAGCCTTTTTCAAAAGCTCGATGGAGCCCTCTGCGTACATGTCATGATCGAGAGAGAAGCGGAAGTTGAAAGACCAGGTGCAAGGACACACGACCAGGTTGTTTGGCAGCTTGGGGAAAAGCGAAGGGTCTGGTTGTTGGGGTGGTAGTTCGCCGTCCGCAGTCCAGATGGTGATGCCCAGCTGGATTGGCTTGAGTAAATCAACGTTACAGCGCAGGGTCTGGTAGTGATATGAGGCCTTGTTCTCAAAGTTGCCAATCGGTCGCGCGACAATTCCTGGGAACTCAGCGTCCTGTTTGCTAGCGTGTTAGTGATATAGGATCTGGCAATAGGACCAGGGAGCATCTCAACATACCATGCTCACGTAAGGATATTTTGTGATGAGCTGACGTAGGAGGACCATCTCGTGTTCGAGGTTGTGGGCCCAGACTTCACGTATCCTTCCGGCCAGACCAGACTTCAGGCCTAGTTGGGCGGCTTCGGCTTGGTGAGCCTGCTGTTGTTGAAGAGCAGCGCCATGTGCAAATCCCCGGTAGGCAGCTTCACTGCCCAGACCTGTGCCTCCACCGACAGCTTGTCCAGGGTTTGGTCCAGGAAGGGCACCGGCGCTAGCATAGGCGTTTTGTAGGGCCGCGTTGGTGGTCGGAGGAGCGAAACCATTGACGGCAGGATAATTTGAAGGACGGGTCAAAGGTTGCGGGAGAGAATGCTGTTGCTGAGGATAATGCGACTGTGGGATCGAGTGGGCGGGATTGAGGTGGACGAAGGGATTCGACATGTGGCTCGCATGCATGCGCCCAACTGCTGGCGGCATTGTCGACCGCGCTCTGCCTCTCTGGCGACGTCGGGGGCTGCAGGAGAAGCGAAAGTGATCGGGCTGGTGAGAATGGGTGAATCGGTGTCTTGTGCCTGAACGGTGAGGGTATAATCAGCAGCTGGTTGTGGTCGTGTTGGCGTCGAGCATCCATCGACTGCTACTGACCATCTGAACGCGGGCGCGGAAGTAGCCGCCTGCCGACCTGGGCGTCGCGACAGCTGCATTCGCATTCGCATCCGCCCTACTCAGTTACAGCATCCCATCGCTCCACTACATATCATGGCTCCTCGTCCCAATCTCACTGGCTTCGACCCTCAAAAGTTCGCTGCTGCCTCTGGCCAGCCCCGAAACGACCCTTGGGCCAGATAGTACGTCCACACTACCCACCATGTCCCAACTCCTCTCTGACGCAATCCCACAGCGAGGCCTGGAGATACACCGGCCCCTTCTCGCGCTGGAACAGATTCAAGGGCTCCTTCCCCGGTCTCGGTATCGCCACTGTCGCCTTTGCTGGCTACCTCGCATACGAGGCTGTCTTCCTCAAAGACGACCACGCCCATGGCCACGGAGACGCTGCCCACGGAGACGACCATCATTAAGCTATCGCTGCTTGATCTGCGACAATCTTTTCCATCACTGTTAATCGGGCGTTAAGGGGGGACCATCCAAATTACTGCCGACTCGGCCTGGCGAGCTGGATATTGAAACAACCAAGACATCACTCGCCTCTGCCATGTTCATATTCCGCCCACGTCAATCAGACCATGCTATGAGATATCCGCACATGCTCTGCCATGTGAGCTTCATTCTGAAACTACGCTCAAGCGAGCCTTTGCTGTACATATAGAGCACCTACCAGGACCCTATAAGGCCCTGGTCAAAATGTCACGCACGAAACATCAATCTCCTTCCCTAGTCACCTCACAAAGAGCTCTGAGAACTAAAGTGTATGCCATGTTTTAACGTTTTGATACTCGGAGATTGGTTCAAGTTTGTGTGGTGGGATATACATTCAACTGGGTCCCTCCTTGACCTGTAAACCGCCCCTGCAAGCGCCTCTTCCCAGTGCATCCATCTCCTCGTGCTGCTAAAACTCTCTCAGCCAGATCGTTGTTCGTGAACAGCCTGTAAGACCTTCTTGCATCCACCTCTTAGAGCCCACCACTGTACGCGAGTCGTTATCGCTCGATCTTATCGCGGCAGCTAGTCATTAGCGTCTTCCCCACCCCAATGACGAGCCTCGGTGTTGATGCACGCGCAAAGCGCGTTCGCTGCATTGCAGAGTATCGGGTTTTGGGCAATGTCACCGCCCACCTTCCACCCGGATGACCAGCATCAAAGATTACAGCAATCGAACATGCCACGCGTGTATCCTCCGGTCGACGGGAGGCAAACGGGCACCGGATTGTCACCTTCGCTCGTAGAGACGCTTGCCGGCTTCAGTGCGGGAATCGTGTCTACTCTGGTTGTTCATCCGTTCGATGTCGTCAAAACACGCCTGCAGGGTGTGTCTTACTCCAAACATCTGGACACCTGGTCGCTTGCTAAACCAAGCCTTATATAGTGGACCCGAGCACCACCAGCCATTTGGGTGACTCGGTGCGGATAGTTAAGAACATTGTCAGGAATGAGGGTGGTTACTCGGCTCTGTATCGCGGGCTCATGCCCAACATGGTCGGAAACTCCGTCAGTTGGGCCCTCTACTTCCTCTGGTGAGCCTTGCCGAGCTTTTGTCCAAAGGTCTCCTCTGATAACGGTCTAGGTACGGCAATATCAAAGATCTGATCAAGACCGCTCGAGGAAACCCAGACGTTCTCACTTCGTACGACTACTTTCTGGCGTCTGGTGCTTCTGGCATCCTCACCGCCCTCTGTACCAATCCGATATGGGTCATCAAAACCCGCATGCTGTCTACATCGCGCGACGCACCAGGAGCATACAAATCAATTCGTCAAGGGACAACACATCTTTGGAAGACAGAAGGCCTGAAGGGGTTCTATCGTGGTCTCATACCATCTATCTTTGGCGTAAGCCACGGTGCCATCCAGTTCATGGCGTACGAACAACTCAAAAATCACTGGAGCACAAGTCGTGGTGGCAGAGACAACCTCACGAACTTAGATTTCTTATTACTGAGCGCCGTTAGCAAGATGTTTGCTGGCAGTGCCACTTATCCCTACCAGGTTGTGAGGGCACGTCTTCAAACCTATGACGCCGACTCGCGTTATAAAGGTGTAAGGGATGTTGTCAAACAGGTCTTCCGGAAAGAAGGCCTGAAAGGTTTCTACAAGGGGTATGTACTCCAGCTCGACCGTTGATGTGCCAACAACTAACCAGACGACTGCTAGTCTTGGACCTAACATTGTCCGTGTCCTGCCCTCGACTTGCGTAACCTTCTTGGTGTACGAAAATACCAAGTTTTACCTGCCTCGCTTCTACCAGGCCTATGAAGAAGTCAAAAGCGCCGATTGAGATGTACGCTTGCTGTAGTACCACAACTCAACAACCAAGCGCCGTAACACATACCGCCCGACATTGCTTCGATGCCTCTCGAGGATTCGTCTGTACAAAAGAGCCGAAGAGCGGCGTCATCCAGACAGGGATGACCTACAGGACTAGCGCAGTCCAAACGATCAAAGCACTGCTCGCCTGATAGTAGTGCTATCGAGCTGGGCCTGGACGATTAGATGCTTTGCTGGATTGGGAAGAATTTAATCAACATTCGAACGTCGTATCAAGGATGGTGGTGTTGGGAAATAACAGCTAGATTGAAGCAATTTGATACATGGCTATGAGAGGACATAAAAGCTCGGTACAAGAAGAATGAAAACAAAATGTTTGCTGTTCATGATTAAATGTGATGGTTGATGAATAGATGAAGCGGAGTTGCAATCTTGGCGTTCGCGTCGTGTGAACGGGTGTCCTCTTACAACTGGACCCTAATTATAACCTTCGTGGACTTTGCATACATCATCACACAATACCCGGATACACACACACTATGGAGGGACCAGACACTTTCGTACAACTGCCGCTGGCCATTGACCCCAACACCAAGGGCGTCTCTTCAAACTCATCATCAGGCGCACTCCGAGCCGAATTGGACGCCCTCAACGCACTCCATCGTTCGTTCCTCGCAGACCTAGAAGGACCTCTGGGCATTCCGCCACCGCCAGTCCCCGTCAACCCCAAACGATCAGCACAAATCACCAAACTCAAGGAATCCGGCAATGCCTCCTTCAAGAAGGGTGCTTACCCCGACGCCGTCCGCATGTACGGCCTCGCCATCGATATGGCCATCAAGCGTCCTGTCTGGGAGCCAGCAGGTCTTGTGCGCGAGGAGCTGAGTCAACTGTACAACAACCGCGCCCAAGCATACATGGTCCAACAGATGTGGCCCGAGGCTGCCCTTGATGCCTTCTGTAGCACCGAACTCAAGAAGGTGGCCAACACAAAGGGATGGTGGAGACGCACTGTTGCTCTCAAGGAGCAGGGCCGTCTCGACGAGGCTCTGGACGTTGTCAAAGAGGCTGTCGACTTCGAGTCTGCTGGTCCGGACAAGGAGGGTGTGGAGAAGCTTACCGGGCTCATGAAGGAAATCGAAGCCGCTGCGGAGAAGAAGGCACTTGCTTGATTTCGTTGACATCAAAGAAGACGACTACAACTACTACGATTGCTTACCTGGATATGCATGGCGTTGGGGCGCACACTGTTAGAGGCTAAGAAGCCATTGCATTTTGAAGTGTTGAGACGAGACCAAGAGGCGGAAGTCTATGGCGATAGTACCACAACAAGTCGCCTGTTCGTGCGCGGGAGGTCTGAGATACATGCTGAAGGGTTCGGTCCCATATGATACAACCACTCCAACTTCGGAATGATATGGATCCGAACTATCCATGCTTGCATACCACTTTCGTCAAAGTACACTTATGGCCATTGCCAAATCCGCCTTGATTGTTATCCCTAACTCTACCGAATACTGCCGGTATACTTGAATCCAAGAAAAGGTTACCTCCAATTGATCGGGGACGGACAACAAGACTATTGGCAGCGTATCCATCACCAAGTCCGCACTGCTCCGAGAAAACTTCATGCCGGCTGTATGAGAGAATAAAGCGCGACATATCACCCTGATCTGGAGTGTGCTGGATCGAAAGGTGTCATCATACTTGACTTAGTGGGGTCTCCGTATGAGCTGAGACGATGATCGTAGCGATTTACCGCATATGAATTACAGACCTTTTGGGTGATGCAGTCTCCACTGCCTTTGTACTGCTGAAACCGATGCTTAAATAAAGCACACCACGCGAGACGGGGTTTGAAACACGTTTCGAATGAGCTGATGCGAGACATAATCGACATGTAGATCAATCTCGGATCGCTTCCCGTACACGAAGCTTCTGACTTTGTGAGCACTTTTGACCAAGACGATGACAACTCGACCGGCAACAGCTGGGCCTCTGCACTAACTCTGACTTTACCAATCTGCCATGTTCCAACACGAGCGGCACAGACAGACAATTCAATCGATCGCGGATTTCGTTTACGAACGGAGAGATGGCTGGTCGGCCAAGCCGGGTGCCCATGTGTGGCGCTTAGAGTCCCTAGCCAACGGCCGCGTAGATCGTCAAGCATGGCTCAGTAAACACGATTGCCATCCACTCGAGAGCCTCGGATCTGTAGTGATATAATAGGCTGAGACGTACTTACGGTGAGACCATAGTTTTATTACGCCTTCCCTCCAAGATCTGCAGCTTGTACACTGGTCCAGCCCTACAACAAACTTGTTTTCTGTCCACCTGTCTGAGAAACAAACCCATCTTTCGAAGTACTTCAACCAACGTCCTCTTCCTACTCCTCTCTTCGAAAGCCCTATATCGTGACTCGCAGTCTCTCTTCTATTCGGGCGCCTATCAGCCATGTGGATTCCACAGAATCCTCTTCACAAACTGAAGATTGTTGTTCATCTTCTTCAAGCAATCATTACCTTCATCACAGGGTGCATGACCCTGGCGATCTTGACAGAAAAGGGAAACCATGACAGTCGTGTGCAGTGGTGCTTTGCTCTGGTGGGACTTCAGCGTGCTAAGCATCCACAGGACATCTTATGCTAACTACCTCTCAGTGTTTCCTCACGATGCCCGCTTTGATGTATCAGGTAGATTCACTCACACTACTGTCTCTCGATACACTCCTAACAGTCAACAGTGCATAGTCCCTTGCTGGACAAGGCTATGGCGTCTCGCTAATCCTTACATCTTCTTCACCATCGATTCGGTCTTTATAGTTTTTTGGCTTTCGGCGTTTGCTTCTTCGTGTGCCTGGACGGCGAAAGGCATGCAGAAAGGAGCCGCCGACAAGAAGCTGAGCGCGAACGCTGCGTCTTGCTCAACATTCGCTTTTGGATCAACATCAACATGCAACCTGGCGAAAGCCACAACAGGCCTCGGAGTAGCGCTGTGGTCAGTAATTCGTTATCTCCCTTCAAACGCTTGACTGATTGGTTTAGTATCCTCTTTTCAGCTGCAGCGATCATCTCTGGCGTGGATTCCTACAAGTTCTGGAAGTCAGGTATTGTACGCACGAAGCCAGAGATCTATGGCCAGGCTCTTTCTCGTGCTTCTTCGCCAGAGGGCAAAGGCGAGTGGTCGCTGAGTACGGATGATCTGCATGACGCAAAAGGCGCCTATGCTTCGGATGTGTATCAGGGTTGGTCGCAAGACCAAGGAGCCATGTTCACAGAAACAGAGACCATGGAAGGGCCACATCCCGGAAGACACGTGAGCTGTATGAGCGCGAAGACGATACCTTACGAAAGAGATCTGACACCCAGTGCCATGAGTCCTACAGTGGCAGAGCCGCGCTATACAGGAATCTTTCCGCCAGCCACGACAAACTACAGCTTCTCGAGAGAATGAAGATACCATAACGAAGAATGAAGTAGCGAGTCAACAGTAACTCTCGAGGAAGATCACCAGCAGAAGACACAGGATGCTGTTCAGTTTGTCACCTTCTGTACCAATTAGATCATGCCGTCGAATACAACTCATGTTACCATAATTTTCTGTTATGATCCTGCGAGAGGACACAGTCGTCTGCCATGTGCTCTCGAAGTCCGGGTTCACTTCGACAGTCATATACCATAAGAGCGTGATTTCGATGGCGATGTAGCAATGTTTGAAACGACGGGTCAACAAGTCCAATGTCAAATGTAACGACCCTGCCGCTGAAGGCGGAGTGCGGGGTCGCCTGGAGAGGAGAGAGCTTGCCGTTGACATCAGAATCCAGATTCGCTGCCTCCTTGCACGTTCTCGAGGAACAAAGTTTAGACAACATTCGCGATCCGACAAACACCTCAGACAGCATGTCGGCCAAAATTCAAAAGACGCTTGCGCGACAGCAGGAAAAGTGAGCACCTGCGTATGCCACTCACAGCACGCAGCTGACAGCAGCTCCAGGGTCAAAGAAGGCCAGTTCTACGAAGCCCATCAACAACTGCGCGTCATCGCATCCCGCTACACAAAGTCGAGCGACTGGGCCTCTGCAGTCGACCTGCTCGCCTCGGGTGCCTCTATGCTCCTCAAGGCTGGACAAGGAGCATCCGGAGGTGATCTATGCATGTTCTTGATGGACGTCTACGGCAGGGCTGAGTTGAAGCCCGACACAACGAACAAGGCACGTCTGTTGAGCCTGCTGCGCGAGTTCCCTGAAGGAGAACCCACGAGGAAAAGATTTGCTGGAGAAGTCATTGGGTATATTCGTTTACCAACAAGTCGACTGTTCATCAAGCTGATTTCGACCGCAGATGGTCATCAAAGCTGGGCGAGTACCCTGCTGGAGACCCTGAGCTCCACCACGTTGTAGGCACACTGTATGCCGAGGGTACGTCTCGATACAAGTATAGACCGGATGTAGACTGGTCGGCTAACACTCGAGCAGATGGCGAGGCTGTTGAAGCAGAGAAACACCTCACACTCGGAACCGCAGACTCGCCAGCAACCTTCGCATCGCTTGAGTACAACTGGTACGCCTCGGACGAACCCTCGACTGCTCCGCTCTACGCAGCCCGTGTCGTGTTCCCTTATCTGCTGGTCGGCAACCTTCGCGCCGCAAACAAGGCATTCTTGCTTTTCACATCCAAGCTATCGTCGTCAAATCCTGGTCTCGGTGTGCAAGAAGTCGGCTCAGCTTCATCCGACCTGCGTGTTTATCCCAGCCTTCCGTTGCTGAACTTCCTCGGCCTTCTGCTGCTCGCCATTGAGAAAGGATCCGCCGATGTTTTCAAACAGCTCAAGAGTCACTATGCCTCGTACATCAAGGACGCAGGTAACTGGAACGAAGCACTCGCCCAGGTTGGAGAGATGTATTTCGGCATCAAGGTTCCCAGCCAGAGCAACCCGCTATTCGACATGATGAGTTCGTTCATGGGAGGAGGTGGTGGCTCGGGTGGTCAGAAGCCAGCCAGCAGAAGGGTAGAGGCGGCACCAGCACCCGCTCCTGCACTGGACTGAGGCGATTGTTTCTCGAGTTGTTCATTGACGAATACCTGATGCAAATAGACATGACTTTTTCAAGGTTGCTTATTTTCCATGACCCCAGAAACGCTTCTTGAGAGTCATCCACTCGTCTCGGTTATTTTACATCATGTACATGTAGAAGCGACAACGCCAATAGTGCGCATACACGTTTCCAAGGTCGTTCTTATCAATAGGTAATCAATAGCGAGCAGCGCCGGACATTAACGGCTTTTTCGGAAGCATCGCGAGGCCAAGCTTTTAACGGTTCCTGAATGGACCGAGTAATCGTCACTAACTCAGAAGATCGATTGGTTTCTGACGGACGGCAGATTGCAGCTGCTGCCTTCTTTCTTCTCTCTCTACCATCGGTCGGACGTGTCTCTGCATCGCCCTCACACGACCCCCTCGACCACCCATGCGCGACCCGTCGGCATACCAGACGGTATTGCAGTCGCCAGTCGGCTTGCATTACCTCGGCGTTTCCAACCATCCAAGTCAGCGTCAACCACTGTGCCGCAATGTCGAAGGATGGGGTCCCATCAGCCCTTTTCGCTATGACTTTACGCCCTGCTTCCTCGATGTTTGGATAGCTTCCGTCTCTGCTTTTGGTCTCATCTTCGGAGCCGGTGCCATCTACTATCTGTTCAAGAAATGCAGCCCCCAGCCCGTCAAGCAAGATTGGCACTTCTACACAAAGTTGTCCGTTCTCGCCGCCCTTTGCGCCACTACCGTCCTCCAGGCCATCTTCCAGATTGTCAACTTTGGTAATGTCTGGGCTGGCGACTTCCGTTTCTGGGCCACGGTTCTGAACCTCGCCTCCATCGCCGTCATCTTCTACATCCAGTACATTGAACACTGGCGATCGCGTCAGGCCAATGGAGTCGTCCTGGTCTTCTGGCTGTTGCTCCTCGTTGCATACGCCGTCAAGATGCGTTCCTTGGTCTCGCAACAGTTATACCGCACCGAACTACCTTATTTTGTCACCTTCGCCGTCAGCGTCGCTTTGGCCGCCCTCGAGTTCGGCCTGGAGTGGCTTGTGTCCAAGCGTTTGAGTGATTACGATGCTCTTGGAGACGAAGACGAGTGCCCCATGGAGTACGCCAATGTCTTTTCTATCCTTACCTTCTCCTGGATGACTCCGATGATGAAGTATGGGTACAAGAATTTCTTGACCCAGGATGAGCTATGGAACCTTCGCAAAAGAGATACAACCGCCGCGACTACCCAAGCCTTCAACGAGGCTTGGGAGCAAGAGTTGGAAAAGAAGAAGCCTAGTCTTTGGATTGCTCTCGCTCGGGGCTTCGGTGGTCCATACGTCCGTGGTGCAATGATCAAGACCATCTCGGACGTGCTGGCCTTCGTTCAACCTCAACTTCTACGTCTTTTGATCTCATTCGTTCATTCGTACCGTACTGATTCACCTCAGCCTCCTATCCGTGGAGCCGCCATCGCTCTTTCTATGTTCGCTGTATCAGTCTCTCAAACACTTGCCCTGCACCAATATTTCCAGAGAGCATTTGAGACTGGTATGCGCATTCGCTCATCCTTGACCGCGGCCATTTACCACAAGTCTATGCGTCTCTCGAATGAGGGTAGAGCATCAAAGTCCACAGGAGACATCGTCAATTACATGGCTGTCGATACTCAGCGTCTTCAGGATCTCGCACAGTATGGTATGCAGCTGTGGTCTGCGCCTTTCCAAATTACGCTGTGTATGATCTCGCTCTACCAGCTTGTAGGACTGAGCATGTTCGCTGGTGTCGGTGCCATGATTGCTATGATTCCCATCAACGGTGTCATCGCACGTATCTCGAAGAACTTGCAAAAGAAGCAGATGAAGAACAAGGACTCCAGAACGCGTTTGATGACTGAGATCCTGAGCAACATGAAGTCCATCAAGCTTTACGCCTGGACCACCGCATTCATGAACAAGTTGAACTACATCCGTAACGACCTGGAGCTCAACACTCTTCGCAAGATTGGCGCTTCCATGGCTCTGGCGAACTTCACCTGGTCGACTACTCCGTTCTTCGTATCCTGCTCAACCTTTGCTGTCTTCGTCCTCACCGGCAACACACCGCTGACAACAGACATTGTCTTCCCTGCGTTGACACTGTTCAACCTCCTTACCTTCCCTCTGGCCATCCTGCCCATGGTTATCACCTCCATCATCGAAGCAAGTGTCGCCGTCAACCGCCTGACAGACTTCTTTGTTGCACCCGAGTTGCAGCGTGACGCTGTGCTCAAGTACGATGCAGTCACTGAGCGTGGCGAAGAAGCTGTCCGCATTCGGGATGCCACATTCACCTGGAACAGCAACGACACCCGCAACGCTCTCGAGAACATTTCTTTCTCTGCTCACAAGGGCGAACTTTCTTGTGTTGTTGGCCGTGTTGGAGCAGGCAAGTCTTCCTTCCTGCAAACCCTTCTGGGAGACCTTTACAAGATCAAGGGTGAGGTGATCCTGCGTGGAAAAGTGGCCTATGTTGCCCAATCTCCTTGGGTCATGAACGCTAGCGTCAGAGAAAATATCGTCTTCGGTTACCGTTGGGATCCCCAGTTCTACGAAAAGACTGTTCATGCTTGCGCTCTGAAGGAGGATTTCGCATCTCTGCCAGATGGCGATCAGACTGAGGTTGGTGAACGTGGAATATCTTTGTCCGGCGGACAGAAAGCTCGTTTGACTTTGGCCCGGGCTGTCTATGCTAGAGCAGATGTTTATCTTCTTGATGATGTTTTGTCCGCCGTCGATCAGCATGTCGGAAGACATCTGATCGATAACGTGCTAGGCCCTAATGGTTTGCTGAGTGGAAGAACAAGAATCCTGGCTACGAACTCTCTTCCGGTCTTGATGGAAGCCAACTACATTGTCCTCTTGCGTGAGGGCCGCATCTTGGAACGTGGTACCTACGAACAACTCATGGCTATGAAGGGAGAAATCTCTCAGCTCATCAAGACTGCTAGCAATGAGGAGTCTCAAAGCGAGTCGCAGAGTGAAGCACAAGACAGCGATGACTCGGCCACTGTCTTCGAAACCGATCCAAACTCTGCGACAGGCGAACTGGAGATCACGCAGGCCGAAGAAGGCGAGACCCAACTTGCCCCCATCAACACCGGTGGTGGTCGTCCAGCTCGCAGGGCCAGCGGACTCTCCTTACGTCGTGCAAGCACTGCAAGTTTCGCCGGACCCCGTGGTAAGCTCACAGATGAGGAAGGCACTGCCGGCGTCAAAAGCAAACAGAACAAAGAGTTCTCCGAACAAGGTAAGGTCAAGTGGTCTGTCTACACGGAATACGCCAAGACTAGCAACCTAGTCGCTGTTGCCATCTACATTGTTACTTTGGTTGGAGCTCAGACTGCTCAGATCGGTAAGTGTCCTGTCGAATTGCGTTCATGTGCCCATCTAATTATTTCGATAGGTGGCAGTGTCTGGCTCAAGAACTGGTCCGAGATCAACGGCAGATATGGCGGTAATCCTCATGTAGGAAAGTACATCGGCATTTATTTTGCATTTGGTATCGGCTCCGCTGCCCTTGTCGTTGTACAGACACTTATTCTGTGGATATTCTGCTCAATTGAGGTGAGTGTGCATCAGACTTACGCCCCGGGCCGTGACGCTAATGCTTCATCTTCTGCAGGCCTCGCGTAAGCTTCACGAACGAATGGCCTATGCTATCTTCAGATCGCCTATGACCTTCTTCGAGACTACCCCCGCCGGACGCATTCTGAACCGCTTTTCAAGGTGAGTGGATTCATCCCGTCCTTGCATGTTCTGGCTGTTGTGCTCCCGTCAATGTACCGGATATGTCACAATGCCGCACGTGCACTTTTCCAACCACCTGGTTCCATGCTAATCCTACACTCTTACAGTGACATTTACCGCATCGATGAAGTCTTGGCGTAAGTGTTTTGGCATGTGTCAGTGTTGCTATACCGTTGAGCTGACCTGATTCGTTAGTCGTACTTTCAACATGCTCTTCGTCAATTCGGCGCGAGGTATGTGGTGTTCTCATGCTAATGCAAGAAGCATGCGGATGTTAACTGATTATCACAGCTCTCTTCACCCTGGTCGTCATCTCATTGTCCACGCCGGCCTTCATCGCGCTGATTGTGCCACTGGGTGGAGTCTACCTCTACATCCAAAGATACTACCTCAGAACTTCACGTGAACTCAAGCGTCTGGACAGTATCAGCCGCAGTCCAGTGTATGCTCACTTCCAGGAATCCCTGAGTGGTATCAGCACAATTCGCGCTTACCAGCAAAGCAAGCGCTTTGCCATGGAGAACGAATGGCGTGTTGACGCTAATCTTCGGGCATACTTCCCTTCTATCAACGCGAATCGCTGGCTGGCAGTCCGTCTTGAGTTCATTGGTTCGGTCATCATCCTTGCTGCCGCCGGTTTCGCAATCATCTCGGTTTCCACTGGCAGCAGCCTATCTGCCGGCATCGTCGGTCTGTCTATGTCTTATGCGTTGCAGATCACTCAGTCGCTCAACTGGATTGTGCGCCAGACCGTCGAGGTGGAAACCAACATTGTGTCAGTTGAGCGCGTCCTGGAATACGCACGTCTGCCCAGCGAAGCACCTGAGATCATCTCAAAGCACAGGCCGCCAGTGAGCTGGCCTTCCAAGGGTGCAGTTTCGTTCAACAACTACAGCACTAGATACCGCGAGGGACTCGATTTGGTTCTGAAGAACGTTAACCTCAGCATCAAATCACACGAGAAGATTGGTGTTGTGGGTCGAACAGGTGCCGGCAAAAGTTCTTTGACTCTTGCTCTTTTCCGCATCATAGAGCCCACCGAGGGTGATATCACGATAGATGATCTGAGTACTAGCTCCATTGGTTTGTTGGATCTGAGAAGAAGGCTTGCTATCATTCCTCAAGATGCGGCTCTCTTCGAAGGCACGATTCGTGACAACTTGGATCCAGGTCACGTCCATGATGACACTGAGCTCTGGAGTGCTCTAGGTATGTTGAAAGACCGTGCCTTGCTTTGTTTTTGTAACCACTAACACCACTATTAGATCACGCGCGCCTAAGGGATCACGTGTCGAGCATGTCCGGAGGCCTTGATGCTCAGATTCACGAAGGCGGATCCAATCTGAGTCAAGGCCAGCGCCAACTCGTTTCTTTGGCGCGTGCGCTGTTGACGCCGAGCAACATCTTGGTGCTTGACGAAGCAACTGTAAGTCTTGCGAACTTTTCTTGTCATGTTTCAACTTGCTAATGAGTGTCATTCCAGGCCGCTGTTGATGTGGAGACGGATGCATTGTTGCAGACCACACTCAGAAGCAACATGTTCAAGGATCGGACGATCATTACGATTGCGCACCGTATCAACACGATTCTGGACAGCGATCGCATTGTGGTACTTGACCACGGACGAGTGGCTGAGTTCGATACGCCATCCGAATTGGTCAAAAAGAAGGGCCTGTTTTACGAACTGGTACGAGAGGCCGGCCTACTTGGTAGTGTCGACATCAGCAGCGCGGTGGAGTAGTGTAGACGTGCATAGTACAAGTCGTACACATACGACGATAATTATCACATGCAGGGAGAGAATTGACAGCTGTTATGTGTCTGTCACGTAAACCGTCCGGTGACAGCCCACGCATAACCTATGGTGCCTTGTCTTGACAGCGCGTGTCAGTGGGTTCGTCATGATTGTTGAGGTGTTGGCTCTCCAGATATCTGCTGGAAGCCATGCTCGCTGCGCCGTGTCTGCTGCAAGGAGGTACTAACCGGGCGGCTCCCGAGATGCTTAGTGGCTCAGATCTCGCAAAGCTACAGCACCAAGGACATCGGCTGTGGCCCGACCCGCAGAGCTTCAACCAGGTCAAACAAAACATCTGAAACACATGCTCCTCCAAAAGCACCCAAGATACAAGGACTATCCAGACGCTGGTCTTGTTGGAGAGATGCAGATGATAGATCTTTCGAATCGCAACCGGGGTCTGTTGCTAGTTTTGCCCGAAGCAGTATGGCTCTGGTGGAGTATGCATGCCGGGGCGGCGCGGCTCATGGGGTCTGACTGTCAGGGTCCCCTGATGGAATTCAACCGACGCATCTTCGATGTCGTGTAACCAAGAGCAAACATCCTTCATCAAGCCCGGACCTGCCTGCTGTCCTTGTCTCTCAACGACAGATCGAGGCTTGCGCCAGGTCCAGGCGGGGAACATGTTCCCACCCGAACCTCAGTCTGCAGATCGGGACTGACGGGCTGTGAAGACAGTGCCATGCATGCTTGCTTTCGGCATCGATCAAGGAAAAAGAGACCAAGCGAGACGAAAGGTCAAGCGGTTCGCGAGGCGCTGGACCCCAATCTATAAACTCGGGAGGCAGAAAATTATCGGGGCCGATGTTCAGAGCAGGACAATCTCTGCTCGTCTCGCAGACGAACCGAACTGATGGTATTTGGGATCTGTCGTATTGCTGCTGTTCATTCATCTTTGATGAATTTATTAAATCCTTCGGGAGCGGCTCTCTCTGCAAGAGGCTTTGTAACCTGATTCCGTTTTTCCCTCGTCTCGTTTCTCCTGTTCCTCCTGCTGTGTCTTTTTGTTGCTTCCTTCTCGAATCATTCCTTCCCGACGGCAAAACAAGGCGAGTGACAGCTGTTGTTGTAGCGCCGCGTGAAGACACACCACCGAGGTCAGCCTCTGGATTGCCTGAACCCCGCACCAGATCGTGGCATTCTCAGCCTATCAATCCGGTTAGTCGACGCTTTTTCCTTGTGCTGCCGTTCCTTTCGCTGTCGCGCCTATCAACCCATCATTGCCTGGTGGCGTCGACAAGGCCTCGGGGTGTCCGACTCGTCCCAAAAGGAGCCCCTTCTGTCTCACGTCCTTGTTTTGCAAGTTCTCGTCACATTTTTGGTCTCCTTGTCGTCGATACGGTTTCGAACAGAAGCGCCCATCTTCGGTTTTGAGCACCTGGCTGACCAGTTGTAGTCGAACAAAGCTCAGGCGCGACACGCGCTAGGAAAGCCAAACACCTGGCAGTTTTTGGCCGCACGAGGGTGAGCTTAATCCCCTCCCGAGATCATCGTCCCGCTAACGTCCGTTTTGACTTTTTGTTAATTGGGTAGAGAACTGATCAGTCCCTTGCATCTCTTTACAGGGGTGGAGCTCTATGCTACAAGACGTCTTGTCGTGATTCAGACATGGTCTCGAGCTCTCAGACCGCGACTAGGTACGACCGACATGCTGGGGTTGGTAAGCAGGCGGGCAAAGCTTCAGCCTCTACCGTTTCTGTAAGCAACTCCTTTTATGTTTCATGTTACATGCCACTGCTGACTGTTCCAGTACCGCCCTATAACATCGTCGAGGAATCAAGTTCTCTTCCTAGATCGACCAAGAAATATCACGCTGAACCGTGACGACTCTGCTGCAGTGAAGAAGAAGAAGTTTGTTGCGAATCGACTGGACCACCTTGCCCCACATGTCTTGGATAGGATCTACCAGGTTTGCATCAACAACGACGGCTCTTCGCCAATCACAGCATCTGAATCGATACTAGATCCTCGAGCATCAAGTATGTGTTTTGATCTCAGACCTTGTATGGTATTGGTATCTGACGAAACGACAGGAATTCTGCAAATCGAAGAGGAGTCAGCACAGCGTAGTGACAATCTGCACCAAAACGCGTCAAGGCGAGGAGCCGCTGCTTCTGAGGACTCTTCTGATGGAGAGGACGAAGATGAACCCTGGTCAAACCATGGTAATATGCAAATTACTCTGCACATTGCCAACCAAGATGAGGTGATCCACTTCTTGAAAATGCGTTTCACACAAATCCAGCAGCTTGCAACCAAGGTCATCGCCAAGGCATGGATCAAGGCCATCTGCCCAAAGAAGCAAGCCAACTTTCCCTACGTGGATAGCAACCCAAGAGCAGACCAGAGTCAGAAGCGACGTCGACCACGCCCTGACGGTCCAAGGATCCCACTGTTCTGGCCTGATGTTGATTTGTGTCGACACAAAGAACCTGACCATACAAGGAAGACGGGTGCGTTCCTCCTAGATGTCAACTCGATGCATTCGGCTGACCGTGCACAGAGCGTACTTACCTCTTAGTCCACCTGCTCAGGCTGCATTGGACCGAGCAAGAGTGGATCCAATCCAATGGCAAAGGGTCAGAAGTTCCTCAGAAGATCAAAGACCGCAATTGGGTTGGATTTCTGAAAGATGCTTTCCCAGTCAACAAGCTGGAGGAGGTGCAAGGTAGCAACCCAGACAAAGCAGCCATGCGAAGAAGATACCTGAACCAGATCTACAGAGTAGCCGAAGATGAGCAGATGCTACGTCACAGAATGGGTATGTTGACACACTTTCCCGTCCAGGATTGTCGTATCTGACTATGATGCAGGTCCGCCAAATCAGAAAAGAAGCTTCACTGCTGGTGCTGGTTGGGTTCCAGCAGGCTCTCAAGCTGTAGCATCTGTGAGCCAGAGCGACCAACCAGACAGTGAGGACGAAGAAGACTCGCCTGCTGTTCGTTCATCCACAATGGCGTGCACAAATTCTCTCTCGGAAACCTATGCCATGTCACCAAAATCCGAGGAACAAGCAGACGACCTTGGATCGGCATCTTCGTACTCGGAAGTCAAGCTACTCAAGGAGGCTGCTCTCGAGCGAATGCCCTTCAACGGATCCTTTCCCAGGGAGGAAGTCGCAGTGGCTGGACCCAGTTCCAGCCAAGGTCCAGACATGAAGTTTGATCCTGCAGATGAGCCAATGACAGCCCCCCTCGGATCAGTGCCGGCCAGCGAGGAAATGACTTGCTATGGGCCGTCATGGGGTGGCAGCACGGCGATGGTCCAAAAAACACCAGAGGTATATCACCAACCTCAGTATGCTGGTGCTCCAGGTCCATGGTATGGAGCTACATCGATGGGTCATGGTCAAGGTCAGTTAGCCACTGCAGACGTCAGCAATCAAGCTTGGGGCGATTACCGCCACGGTTTTGTGCCATTTCAAGCAGCGGCACTTCCTGGTAAAGTGATGACCGGAGCAGTGTCCCACAATACTGGGTTCGGAAACATGCACCAGATGGCCATGCCGACGCCGTTTGTACAAACAGCAGTCACGGCGGCCAATGATAACCAACAGGCAATGTACCAAGGCTCCAGGATGCATTACGCCCACGATGGCTTCGAACAGCACGTTCAAGCTGGTTACACGGGTGCGCCGCACCAGGAGATGTACACCGGCTGGCTCTGAGAGGCGAAGCGGTACACTTTTGAATATGAGAGAGGATGAAGAAAAGAATGGCGCAAGAAGAAAAGAACGGCAACGATGACGACAAGCACGACAACAACGAGAGTGACGATTTTGATGAAATTGCATGTGGCTCCGTGGACGAAGCAGGCACGCGGAGACGGCTGATGGTAATTGCTTCGCACGGTTAGCAGTGTGTGCTTAATGTCGATGTTTCCTTCTCTTTGCAGACGAATTTCCTTTGTTCGGACAGGTTAATGATTAGCACGAACATGGATAACGAGAAATGTCGAAGAACTGAAGATATCGACAACAGCAGATAGCGAGTTAATAGGACAAAGTGCATCTCTAGACGGAATTGACTCTTGACATGTTCATGATGGCGATGATGTGTTCCTACTCAAGTAGGTACGAGTAGGTACAGCAGGCAGAGCGGAGGAAGATTGAAGCACATGCAAAAACAGGGCTTGGCAAAATGACATGTCCGCAAGGTGGATTTCCGCTTGCGTACAGTTCAAGGGTATGCGCGCGGGCGTTCTCGGTGCACAGCAACATTTGAAAGCAGCGTCGACATTGTAGCGCTGCGACGACGAGAGAGCAGCGGCAGCCGACGACGCTCCATGCTCTGGCAGACATAGCGACAGCGCGACAACCATGTCGTTCGTCAGTGCCGGTAGAGGAAGCAGCAGTCGCGGTCGCGGTTCATCACCATTCGGAGCCCCAGCTGCGACAAAGACAACGCGTCCGTCCTTCGCTCCACACGCCAGGGGAAACAATCAGGTCCGCTTCAATGCTCAGACAGGAGCTGCGACTAGTGAAAGAGGAGGCAAAGCGTCTTTCCGTGGTAGCAATGCTCCGCGAGGACGAGGCAGAGGACGCGGAAAGCCAACACCTGCGCCAACACCTTCGCCCTTCGCCGCCCCGGCCCAAGTACAAACACCAGCACCGTCGAGCCATGTCTCATCTTCGTTCTCGTCCTCGTCCTCATTCGCCGACCGCTTCCAGGCTGTACGATCCTCCCCACCGTTCCATGGCTGATAATCTCTGACGCACGCTACAGCTCAAGAAGCGGCGCGAGCAAGAACGCATCCACGCCATTGCCCAAGGCTTCCTGGCCGACCCCGACAAGCCGCGCACCCTGGCTGAGGCCATCACCCCCGTAGGAACCTGTCCGGACATGTGTCCAGAATTCGAACGTCTTGAGCGCATTGTGCAAAAGGATGTCTGGGGTCCCGAGCTCGACGATCAAGGTGCTCCCGATGAGCAGCGTATGGTAAAGAAGTTCAGACGCGCCGCAGCTGGCATTGACGAGCAACTGCCGTCAGACCTGCGCCCTCCTAGTGCCCTCAAGAATACCGTCGACTTCCTCTTCAATGACAAGGTCGCCAATGCCGAATCATTGGGCAGCGTACATCACTTTGTCTGGGATCGAACTCGCGCCGTCCGCAACGACTTTTCTATTCAGCAAATCACAAAACCCGCCGATGTCCAAGTTGCCATTGAATGCTACGAACGCATTGCCCGCTTCCACATCCTATCACTGCATCAGCTCGCCGTTCCAGATAAGCCCTACGACAAATACGACTGGTATCAGGAGCGAGAGCAGCTCGACCGTACCCTCTTGTCTTTGATGCAATATTACGATGACTCGCGTGGACGCGTCGAGTGCAAGAATGAGGCCGAGTTCCGCGCATACCTCATCATTTTCCAAGCCCAGGACCCAACACCCGATCTGGAAGAAAGAGTCAACACCTGGCCCATCTCTGTCAAATCTGACAGGCGTGTAAGGATCGCTCTTGACCTCAACTCTGCCGCTTCAAACATCGTCGATCCTCAAGGCCCGCTAAAACCTCGCGCTGCTTACACTGTTGCTCGAGAAGACTGGGCCCATTTCTTCGACCTCGTTCGCTCCAACAAAGTCTCTTACCTCATGGCCTGTGTCTCGGAGATATACTTCAAGCTTGTGCGGCGGACCACCTTGAACGCCATCTGGCGTGGATTCAAGGGCCACGTCTTTGAGTTCACCCTATCTTTGATGACCCATATCCTTGGCTTCGACGACACTGAACAGACCGAAACTTTCTGTCAGCATTTTGGCTTTGTCTTCAAGGAATCCACCTCTGGAGGCGAGACCTTTTTGGATTTGGATTCGGTCAAGGGCAAAAGCTTCCCATCGGAGACTCCTGGTTTAGACCATCAGACTTTCTCTGAAGCCCTGGTCGAGGCAAAGCGTATGGGCCGCAACTTTTCTGCTGTGATAGGTGGATATACTGTAGCAGAAGCACAAAGCTCAGGCTTGATCGATGAGAGTTTTGACAGTCAAATGGAAGATGACATGGATGATCAAGCAGAAGATAGTCAAGTTGAAGAGGACCCTGACTCTCTCTTCATCCCGGAGGGGCCGTCTAAATCGCCTTTTGGAGCAGCAGCAGCAGTGCCGTCATCGCCTTTTGCAAGTCCCTTTGCTACGAACAAAGCGCCTGGAGAAGCTCAGCCGCCGTCACTCCTTGCTAAACCAAAGCCTCTGTCCTCCGGCTTTGGCCAGCCTTCGACATCAACTGAATTCAGTTTTGGAAAGCCCTCTGTCAGCCCGACGCCCCCAGAGGCATCTACTATTGCTCCTACGTCTACTTCAACCTCCGTCTTTGGCCAGCAGCCTAGTAGTGAAGGCATCAGCTCTTCTTCGAACCCCTTCGGTTTCGCGAAACCCGCCGTCGTAACCGAGACTGCCACTAGCACGGACTCATCATATAAGCGGCCTGCCAACTTCTTCTCCTTCGCAAAACCTGCCGCCGTCAATGATAAGGCACCATTGAAGTCTTCACCTCCACAAGCAGAGGCTAGTGAATCTGCAAGCTCTGTGAGCAGTCTACCATCATGGGGAGTTTCTGGTTCAAGCGCTAGTCAGCAAACTGCATCCGTTGCCGCTCCGGCACCATCCCTCTTTCAAGCTCCACCGCAACCAAAACCCTCATTCAGCTTCTCCTCTACTTCAGAGACGGTTGTACAATCTTCACAGCCGTCACCGGCTCCTTCGAAGAGCCCTTTCAACTTTTCTTCCATCACAAGTGATGCAGGCAGCTCACTGAACCCAAGACAACAACCGACGGAACCTCCACAAATATCCGCTTCTCTCTTCAGCAAACCTTCTACCATCCCGAGTGAAGAACCTGCTTTCTCTCAAGCTGCGTCTTCTCCAGCTACATTCAATGGAACTCCTGGAGTATCGGTCTTCAATGCATCTCCTTTCGCGCCAAAGTCCCCGCAGCTCAGTTTCAGTCAGCCTTCTCAGCCCAAAAAGCCGAGCCCGTTATCACAGTCATTTTCTTCAGAAGACGAAAGCAAGACACCCAAAACTACGAGTGCATCTCTATTCCAGCCTTGTTCCCAGCCGGTATCACAGACACCTGTTGCCCCTCCACCCAAGCTCAAGAAATCCAAAAATGAGATACTTGAGCAGCTCGCTAGGGAAGTTGTCTTAGACGCTGACCGAGGGTTGATTAGACAATTTGTCGAATACCATGCTCGTCAGACCGTCATGGGAGTCTACGACGAGTTATATATGGAAAGTATTCGTGAACTCGCGGATACCTTCAGAAGAGAGACGCTTTCTTACAGATTTGGCAAAAGGTGGCGCGAGATATGTTGGCGACGAAGACTGGCCCGTCAGGGTAGAGAGCGTCGCAAACGTGCGAAGAAGGACCAGAGTGCGCGCGAGCTGAAAAGGAAGCTTGCTGCAGAGAAGGACGCTGTCGATGATTTCCTCAAGTCTACGAGGTCAGCTGCGAATTCAGGGGCAAGCCTGCACAATTCTCAAGCTAGTCAAGTCCCTCGGGACGATGCCCAGGTTCTTCTCGATGATGACACAGGAGCAGCGACAAGCAAAGTCCACGTAAACAAGAGACTGAAGAGTCTGGATAACATCGACCTAGAAACCCCGAAGAAGAAACAGCCAGCTGCGACGCCACGATCAAACTTCCTCGGTTTCAGTATGCTTGGTTCTCAGAACCGCCCAGCTATATCCAGCACACCTTCTCGGTCAAACTATTTCCGCTTAAAGGCCATGGGCATCAAGCCTGAAGGGGACACGAATGCGTCTCAGGCCAGGAAACGATCGAGGGAGGACAGTGAAGAGGCTCAAGCAGAAGCACAGCCGCCAAGCAAAAAGTCACAGACACCGCCATCGGCTATAGCTACTCGCCCGACAGATTTTGCACGGCCCCCTGCCCCTCGTAACGATGCTACTAGAGCTCTCGGCAGCAGTACAGCAAGCACTAAGCCACTTTCCAAGGCGCGGCAAGACGATGAAGAGCTATTCGCTCGAGCTCGGGCAGCGAGACAAGCCATGGCAGATTCGAGTACGTGGTATAAGTCTGAAATCCAGAAAGATGATGCTAGGCGCAAGGAGGAAGCGGCCCGCTCGTTGACATCGCCGTCGATGGAGCGCGCTCGTGAACTTGCTCGTCTTCGCTCCGCAAACCTCGGCACAGCATCGCCAGACGTCCCTGCTTATAGATTGAGGGAAAGCCGTTTCGTGCCACGGGCGCAGTATCACGCTGCCATCGAGAAGGCGAAACAGAAGATCCAGTCCAGGTCAAGAAGCTCGTCACAAGTCTCGACGCCCAGGGTTCCTCGGTCTCCAAGCCGTTCAGCCGGTGAAGGCCTGATGGCTTTATCGGCCGCGACTGGCAAGATCTCTTCCCTTCCTACTCAGCTCGACGGACAAGATGCTCAAGCGACAGACAGCATGGTCCACTTCGCTGCTTTGCACAAAGCCCCAGAAGACTCAGCTTGGCAGTACGCGCCAACCTTTTTCGACGAGTCTGTGGACCCAGCACTTTCCGAACCAGACGTCAATGGACATGGAAACGGCCTTGAAAGCCTGGCTCAGGAAGCCATCAACGAGTATGTTGACCTAGGATCAGATGATGAGACCGAAGACTTGCAACACGTCCTACGCTCGGATCAAAGCACCTTTGAAGTCAACGACATGCTCGACACAGGCGCAATTGCCGACGACGATGACGACCACGACGACGACGAAGGGGAAGATAGTGAACACGCTGACGATGAAGGCGAAGGGTACCTAGGAGGGTACGCTCAGAATCCCGAAGATTTCGAGGATGAGGAGGTTTTTGACGAAGAAGATTCTGAGGGGGGAGAGGAAGAAGATGACAGTGAACAGGAGCTCGAAGAGTTCGACGAGGAAGATGAAGAAACCGAAGACGAAGAGGACATGTCTGTCAGCAATAACATCAAGGCAGGAACAGGTACCGCCGACGATGCATTTGAGCTTAGCGATTAGTGGTTGGACAAGCAATTTGATATACTAGTTTGTGGGAGAAATTGTAACCAACCGACTGACTTGTCGACGCCGCGCTGAACTTCAATTGTGTTTCACCATTTGTGAATTTCTTGCTCTGAATGACTTAGGGGTATCAAGCGAGGTTGCAAGTGGAGGAACGGTGATCAAACGCGTCCATGGTTCTCGACAAGCAATGCTTTCATGTAATCGCTAGGCTCATACCTCCATTGCTCGTTGATGAGGGTCTTGCCTACGGAGTCCCGCAGTCGGGTCATGACTTCTGCTTTAGGTCTTTCGAGTTCTAAGATTGTTTGTCAGCTAGCGAAATGAAAGACGACGCAGAGGACAGACCATGTTCGTCCCATCTCTTGCCATTCCTTCCACCGGCAGCAGTTCCAGATGCCCAGTACTCTTGCACAAGACTCGTCAGGCGCCGTTCGTCTTCGAGGTCTTTGGCTTGTCAGCACGAAGTCGAGTCTAGAGGGTGATAGGAGCTCATACCTTGATCCTCCGCACCATTAATCTGTTCACCTAGAGCAGGAGCCTCGTGCAAGTAGTTGCCTCTTCCATCTCTCACGACCATATCTCGAGGAGGCTCAGGATGGTTCTCTTCGTCTGGCTCGATGGTCGTTTCGGTTGCTGCTCTGGTCCTTCTGGTCCGGGTGGCCCTGCCAGCAGCGGCTGCACGCCTACTCATCCTGTCTCCTGCATCGTCCGAGTCTTCGAGAACCAGTTCATTTAGGTGGATTGATGAAGGAGCGGCAGCAGTAGGACGTCGTGGGGGTGCTGGAGCAAAGAGGTTGCGCGCGGCGGAGTTAGCCCGCAAGGCATGGCCGCCAGAACTGTATGTATCGTGCAAGTGACTTGTGGTGTGAGTGGTAGGACGCCGGGGTGCATCATTGAAAGGATCGTGTGGGCGGGGCGGCATATTTGTGAGATGGATGTGTTGGTATAGGTAGATAGGATATGAGTGGGTTGTTGCTGATCAGTGTGGATTTTCTGACTGCCTGTTTGTTGTCGTCGACAGAGCCGATCGAAATGTATGGTTGAGTGGTTGATGAGTTTCTGCACCTAGGTCAAGCATAACGGACAGAACACGTGCGTCACACAAGGGTCAATTGGACAGCATCGAGTGACACGGCAGTTCGTATCTTGGATGGATTACAGGTGAGAACAAGGGATCATAGCTATATAGTTTCAGGGTCCTTGGCTAGAGAGATGAGCTTTTTTGGATGTCTGTACAGGGCTCAGGCGGATGACTGATGGTGGGTAGCCAGACATATGGCAAGTGCACAAGCATACATCAGTAGCCCCGGAGCATACGGCATGGAAAATACTGGAGTCTGCAGGGAAGGAGTGATAGGAGTTCGGTTGCACAAGGACCGCCAAGGCGCTCAATCTGGCAGGAAGCAGCGCCCCCGAAAGTAACCAAAAGCTAAACGTAGCTGCAGAGAGAACAAGCAGCCCCTGGGACTCTCATTGTTTGGCCGTTGAGACTGCTTTTCTTTCCCGCCCGGTACTTACTCTGCTCGACGATTCCTTTGCGACGCAACACAAGGACCAGACGTCCGGTGGCTTCTTTCTCTCTGGCCATCGTCCGCCATGCGCTAGCCCCCGAATCTGATCACACAGAGCCCGTCCACACATCACTAGACCACCCGCCATGTCGCTCTCACGCTCGCCTTCGCCCAAACGAGGCGGTGGCTGGGCCAGTCCCGGACTCAATGCCAACTTCGCTCAGAGCAGAAGCTCCACCCCCGTCACGTCCTACAGCCAGAACCACTCGGTCACCTGGGCCTCCGCCCAAGCACGAAGCCACCAAGTCAACGGATACCCAGCATATCAAGATACCGGCTCAGGCTTCTTGACCAAGCACATGCGCAACATCTCGGCGAGCCTGCCCTTCTTCAACAACGCCCCCAAAGACGAGCGTCAGGCCGAGAAGGAGAAGATGAACAGAGCCAGATGGTCCCCTGCACGACGAGGCTATCTTGCAAACTTCAAGTCGATGCTTGGTCACCATATGCAGAGATCAAAATCTCGTTTCATTCTGGTACTGGTCCTTGTCTTGCTTATCATTTGTTTCTACACCACCCGTAAGTCAGCCGACACGAGAGAGCTAGATCTCAGCCCGCTGACACGATAATAGCATTACATTATTGGTACAAGAAGAGTTCATGGCTGGGCGGCGGCAGCAAGTTTGTCGTCATCCTTGCAGCCAACATGGGAGGAGGTGTCATGGAATGGAAGGGGCCTCGCGAGTGGGCCATTGAGCGCGATAGTGTGCGCAACAAGAAAAACTACGTGCACCGATGGGGCTATGAATTGGAGATTGTCGATATGAGCACAAAGAAACGCTATGCGCACGAGTGGAGAGAGAGCTGGGAGAAAGTCGACACAATTCGCAACGCCATGCGCAAATACCCTCACGCCGAGTGGTGAGTTCTGATGCCCGAAAAGAACGAGAGCGAAGCCTTACTGATGCATTGCAGGTTCTGGTGGCTGGATCTCAACACATTCATCATGGAACCATCGTACTCGCTGCAGCAGCATATTTTCAATAACCTCAACGACAACGTCTACCGCGACATCAACGACTACAACCCTCTCAACATCTCGCACCCTCTGACGGGAGCCCATCTCGATCCCGAAAGTCTCTCGCCCGTCGGAGACGGCAAGGCCGACTCGATCAACCTGATTGTGCCCCAGGACTGCGGTGGCTTCAACCTGGGTTCCTTCTTCGTCAAGCGCTCGGCGTGGACGGATCGTCTGCTCGACATATGGTGGGATCCTGTGGGCTACGAGCAAAAGCACATGGAATGGGAACACAAGGAGCAAGACGCGCTGGAATACATGTACACCAACCAGCCGTGGGTGCGACCACACCTTGCCTTTATCCCGCAACGCAAGGTCAACAGCTTCCCACCTGGCGCCTGTGGAGACAACGGCGAAGACATGAACATCCACTATCACGAGCACGACCGTGACTTTGTCGTCAACATGGCAGGTTGCGAGTGGGGCAGAGACTGCTGGGGAGAAATGTACAACTACCGACAATTGAGCAACAGGCTCAACCGCAACAACTGGGAGAAGTTCAAGGACGGAGTGTCGGGAGCCTTCTCATTCCTCAAGACCAAGAAGAAGGAGATTACGGGAACGGAGAAGGACAATGAGGACAAGGAGAAGAAGGAGTCATGATTATATTGAAAGCGGACGGTTGGGATACAAGAGGGTAAACATTTCGGAGTCATGTATACATTTGCAAAGCAGACAATGTTGATTTCTTGTGCCTGCCTGTTGACCTGTGGCCTGATATGCGAGTGAGGGTTTCCAGAAGTGTCGAGTGTGAGGGTACGAGGGGCGTGAATGACTGATAGAATGTGACGGCATGTTGAAGGCTCGAGAGAAGAAAGGAGAAGGTGGTCGACACGGAGGATAAGGGTGGTCGACGTAGGCGGGTGGAGAGGCTGGTTGTGTGTCGGATGGGGAGGATGGTCGGGGTATGGTGTTTATGAGCGGCTAGGGGTGGTGTTCTGTTGCTCGAAGAGGTATCCCTTGACCTTGGCGTGCTTCAATTGCTCGAGGTAGCGCTCTGCCGAGAGAGTCAGACGACTGGAACAGGCAGTGGTGGACGACGCGGGATACAAACCTCTAAGGGCACCGCACTTTTCGAGGTGGTTGACGCCCTCGCGGTAGTAGCACTTGCCCATCTCCTCTCTGAGCAGGCGGGCCATCATGCTCTGGACCCATTGCTCGCGCAGGACGGCATCCTGGGCAGCCTTGAGCTGCAAGTTGTTGTCGTAGTCGACGCCCTCGAATGTTGGCGGCACCGTGGGCTTTTGCATGCGGAACTGGATTGACTCGGGTGTAGGCATCTTGGGCGATCGTGTGTGTGCGTGTGTGAGAATTGAACTGATCTGGTGTAGATAGGTCGTCGTCTTTCTCTCGTCGCCGTCGTCGCTGCTTTCACTGGTCCGTCACTGCGCCCAAGGAAGCGCGCGAAGTCCGGCAGTCGCGAGTCTCTGGCCAATCACAGCGTCGCATTTTACTTTACTTCTTGCTGGACTTTCTCAGAGACAACCTTCCCGACTTGCTCTTTTCCTTCTTGATCGCCATCTTTTCTGCGTGTTTTTCAACCTTTCTGTCGATTGCGTCTTTTTCTCCTAGCATTGCTTGCGGTGCGCTGTAGCTGACTTTCCACTGCCACTCGTTGAATCGCACCACCTGCTGTTGTTCGAGCTGCCCCATAAGCTCGCTTCGTCGACGCTGACATGAATAGCAGAGGCTTTCGATCTTGTTGCACTGGTAGGGATGTGTTTTCAACTCGCATCCGGACGAATATGTCGACACTGGCGAGATTGATGCATGTCTGCACATGATCAGAGGCTGCTTGCTCATGCACGAATGCCCGCACGTCGTGAAGATGTACAGTTTGTGATAGCACATGATTCCTTCGCTGCCTGTAAATGTGCTGCTACTTTCCTCAAGCCACACGACTGTGGTTCTTATACTCTTTGCACACGTTTCCCTGCTTCCGGCTCTTGCTGATTTCTCCATGCGGCATGCACTTTCTTTGTTCAGATTTCTTGCTTTTTGACGACTCCACACCTCGTTCCATGTTCTTGTATAGCAAGAACCAGCAAGCAGTAGTCTGCTCACAACCTGCTGTCTTGATCATTAGATTCTGATACATGCTATGTCAAGATCATTTGATCTAGCGCCATGTCTTGAGCACGCATGAGACATCTACCTCGAGGACAACTATACCACGTTTCTTTGTCCTCTTTGTTTTGACAACCTGGCACTTTACAGACTCTATTTCAATGCCCTGTCCCACTTGAAAGGACTAGCCAGCATGAAGCACGTTTTGCCAGTATATATTCCTCTAAGCAAAACAGTGTACTCGGACCTGTATATATAAGCAACCGCCCAAAGCTACAGTCATGGCCACACCAACACCGACATTCAACCTCGGGACATCTTCAGAGCCCATCCACGTTCCAAAGGTCGCTCTGGCCATCATCATTACATTCAGCGTAGTTAGCCTGGTTGCTCTCGCAATAGCAATCTGGATTCTGTTCCGCTACACTTGCTCGAGCCGTGGAAGAAGGGACGGATATGCCATCAGAGATGGTCGAAACGAGCACACACAATGGTGGAAACACGCCAATCCTCCTGCCGAATCAACAAACTCTTCCGAGGTGTCCCACGTTGGCATCATACCCGCTCCCGAGCTGGCTCCTGAAGATGGGAATTTGAGAAGTCGATACACTGGGGAGAGGAGCGCTTAGGGTTGGAGAAGAAGTTCGAGGAAACCTTGCTTGGATGATGGAACGCTTCTTGTACATATTGCACTTGTAAAGGAACAATGTCTGTACATATCCATATCAAATTCTGTGCAGCACTAAAAAATCAAGACGCTATGCAACATGATGGGGCTGAAAGAACAACTCGATACATAGAATCAAAGGACTCAATCTTGAACACTGACCGATGCCTTTTCAGCGACAGCAGCCTCTTGATCTTGTGTCTCTGGTTGCTCTTCGTCTTCGTCTTCGTCTTCAGGAATAGCGACAGATTTCTCAAGCTCTTTGATCGTCTCCGGGTCTGCGATGCTGACACTGCTTCCCCTGTGCTTTCGTACCATAGATCCTGCAGGAGTGGCTGTAGCTGAAACATCGTCTGACTCGACGAGCGCTGAAGGTGCAGAGGACGGTGTCGTCGAGGGTTCTTCTGTCTTTTCGGGTGCTGGCGCGTCGGAAGCCTGGGCGGCGGTGTCTTGGGCGGTGTGGATGCTCTCGAGCTTGCTGTCAGACGACGAGTTCATCGTCTCAGGCTTGGTGGCGGCGTCTGCTTCGACCAGACTCGATTTCAGAGGGGCAACCTTGGTGTCGTTGATGCCGGGTGTAGGACCTTTGCGTGCGGCGCCTATACTGGCGGCTTGAGCAGCGGCCTCTTTCATCGACGGATCTGCCATGGGCGACTGAAGAGGTTCGGTTTTGTCTTCGGCTGACTTGGTAGCGGCGGTAGCGGTGGGCTTGATGGGGAGCTGGGCAGGAGGTTGAGTGGTAGGATGCATGGTGGCTCGGGTGGTGACTGCCTCACCGCCTGGTGCAGGGGCAGAACCGATAGGGGTGATGTCGCCGATGTTCTCTTTGATCTCGCCAAACTCGTTCCATTCTTCGACTTCTTCGAGGTCCTAGATGGAGCAGCGTCAGAAGATTGCGGCTCGCAAAGCACATGGCCAACGTACAGCTAGAACAAAGCCCTCCTTGACCAGGGCAGGGAACTTTTTGCCACGAGACCGACGGCCCCAGAGACGCTTGGCCGATTCATTTGTCGCCGTGTCAATGGCCATAAAGGGGATCCTGTTGGCATTGAGGATTGTCTCGACACGCGATGTTGCCGTAATGATGTGTGAGGAGCCCGAGGTCAAGGATGTAAAGAGAAAGACTCTGCCATCCTTGTCCCATGCACTGAGATCGTGTGCTGAAGCCATGATTGTGTGAGTATCGAGGATTGGTGTCTTGTTTCTTTGAGAGGGGCGAGTGTTTGTTGCGAGGGGTCCCTGTGACGTTGTTACGCGCAGCTTCTGTGGGGTACCTTCCTTTTGAGCTTCATCCCCAAGTATTTATAGCAATCGGGTTCAATCTGTTTTGTAATTGCCAATTGTTCAAAAACAACTACCAGGTATATAATTTATCTTGATCATCATGAATTGCGAATCCCTAGTTTTCATCGCCCAAACCTATAACGCCATTTCCGTAACCGATCAATAAGCCTCGATTGGCTGCTGAGCCATGGTAACCTGGTTGACTGACATGTTCTCCTTTGCAATGAAGAGGTTGCTCAGAGCATCGCGGACCTCGAACTCTTCCAAGACGGCTCCAAAGCTGCATTTTGTTAACTTGACGTTTCGTAATCTCGCACCATATCATCACTCACCCGTAGCATCTGGCCTTTCCAGCAAGGTCGGCCTTGACAAGCTCAAAGTCGTGAGCCGTCATCTCCGAAACCCTGCTGTTCTGCAGAACCAGCATCCACGCCATGACGGGCGTGAGCTCACCCTCAAGGGGCAGCTGTGCGCTAAGGTCCAACAGCTTCATGAGATCTGGAGCCTTCAGATCAGGCATTCTGTGACCGTATGGGTCTCCAGGCTTGTTCATGATGTGCGACGGTGGAGGACACGTCGCCATCAGTGCATGGCCGCACATGTGTTCGTGCTCCATGTCATCGGGTCTCTCCATGGGGTGATGGAATGGTTGTCCCTCGGGGTTGTGTGAGCGGACCACGAGGTATTGCAGGTGATCCATACAGGGCCGTTCGAGACTACGCAAAGGACCACGTCAGCCCAGTCGCGAGACGATACAATAGCGGCAGTGCGATAATCATGTGAACTATTGGTTCGGCGGGGGTGAGGGATAGGCTGCCCTGTTATAGGGCTGGCCTTGGGAGTCGTACGTCAAGACAAAGTCGATGCCAATCTGGTCGTAGTCCAGATGCTGGCCGGGCAGTTGGCCTGCACTAGCCATGGGCTTGGAGTCCTGAGAGCGGAGAGGAGGGGGGCTGAAATCGCCAGTGCTGGAATCTTGACGGTAGCTGCCAGAGATACTGCCGCTGGAGCTGCCGTTGTACGACGCAGGCATGCCGCGCATTGCCGGGAGCGACTGTAGGCTATCGAGCGGAACGCCGTGGGCCAGGAGAAGCTCTCTTAGACGCTTGTTCTCGTTGACGACAGCGTCGCGATCCGACACACTAGATCCGTAGAGTTCCTTGAGGCGGAGCACTTCATGTTCGAGAGCCTTGATGTACATTTCCTTGCGTTCTCGGTGTGTTCTGCAACGAATTAGATACCGAGTGACAACAATCAGCCGAGAATCAACTGGCGTACCTCTGGGCTTGTCTATTCAGTTCCTGTCTACGGGTCAAGGCAGGTTTGCTGTCGGGCTTGGGCCCGCGACGTTTTGGGGCTGCTCCATCTACATGTGCGTAAGAGACCAAAGTTTGCTGCAATGATGGTTAGGCGTAACATACCTTTTGTTTGCTTCTTATCGAGACCGAGGGTTTTCAGGAACCCAAAATTTGAGAGCGGGCTCCTCTCAGAAGAATGCTGGCTCTCTGGAGACGTATAGGTCAGCGCCGCGCTGTTGTCGGGAAGTGGCTCGTCCGGCGACATGGATTGCATCGAGACCTGAGCCATGATGCAGGCAAGGCGCGGTGTAGACGACAAGAGGTATGGAGGGGCAGGAAGGGAACAAAACTGGGGTTGGCGGGAGGGGGAGGGTCGATGATATACATAAAACACGGAAACATACCCAGATCATGAGCACTACTCGGTGCCTGGGGACCAACGTTGGAAGCCGACATGTCTAGCGCAAGACTGTCGGTACAGAAGATTTGACTATCGAAAGGGCGCTGGCGAATCGCGACGGTCTGGAACGCCTGGGGAGAGGTCAGTCGTTATGAACAGATCAATGACGATCTGGAACTGGCACGGAGAGAGCCGTACAAGTCCAGTCTCATTTGTCATGCTAGACGACGAAGCTTTTCCTGAGACGCCAAACCACAGGTTGAGAGTGGCAGGCAGGTGGGACTAAGAATGGACGACCGTGCGACTTACAGCGATTTTCAAAACATTTAGGCACGAAAATTATAGGACGAAGTGCTTTCTGGGGATCAAGATGGGTATAAGTGTGGGCTCGTCTGGTTTGCGCGACGCGAGCGCGATCACACCAGCTCTCGATTCGGCCGAATTCGTGGCAGGGCAGGTGATGGCCGCAGAGGAACAGCGGAAGGTGTCAACCGTTGGCCAGGGAGAGACAAGACAAGTCTCAGAAAGACAGCACGCCTCGGACGTTGTGGTTGCTGTAGAAGCTGCTGCTCGACCCACGCGTTCCTCCGCTATGCCGTGTGTCGAGATGTTGATGCGGTGGCTCTCAAGGAAATGGCAGAGAAGAGCAAAAACCGAGGGCCATGGCAGACAAGAGAGATGAGAGGACGGCCATGTTGCGCCAGAGTGGAGCCAGCAATGGTTCCAGAGCCATAAGCGATCTAGTGTTTGCCCTTTTCCGTGCCTTGATGTCGCGCCGCCTGAGCGAGCCGTCCCGCCGAAGCATCTTTCCATCTCCTCTTCGCAATCAAGTTCCACCCCACCCTTGGCCCCAGCAGCGGTGACGCTCCAACAACGTAACACTTCTGCTGTACAGCCAGGTGCAGCCTTGTGTTTGGAAGCCCCTTGGCCATGGCTTCCCTGAATAGGCAAATCCTTGCTTGCTTGTTCTTGTCCTTGCGCTTTGTTTTTCTGACCTTTGGACCCTGGCTCGCCCATCTTCTGATCGCCGACCTTCTGCTGTCTTGTCTGCTTCCGTTCGCATTCCTCTTCCCCACCTCCACCTACCACACGGCATCTACCATTGCAGAGGGAGTATGGCGCGGTGTGCAGCGCATTTGCGAGGATTCAAATGGCGCGCATATCATCTTGGCTGGAGATGAGCTGCCTGTTGGAGAAAGTGCAATCCTTGTTGCAAACCATGTCGAATGGTCCGATTTCTACCTTATCCAAGCCTTGGCCATTCGTACCGCCATGTTGGGCCGCTGTCGGTGGTTTGCGAAGAACACGCTCAAATGGGTTCCTGTTCTGGGCTGGGGTCTGATGGTCATGGGTATGCCACTGGTCAGTCGCAAGTGGTCCGAGGATAAGCAAGAGATGGAACGTTTGTTCAGTGGTATCAAAAAAGGCCGCTGGCCTATCTGTACGCAACTTTCCCGCAACACCAAATTGCATTGAAATGACTAACTCTTCCCAGGGCTTATTTCTTTCAGCGAAGGGACACGTTACAGGCCCAAGAAGCATGCAGAAGCTGTCCGTTGGTGTGAAGCCAACCAAAAATCACTGCCTCAACACACTTTGCATCCTCGCCCAAGAGGGTTTGTCGCTACTGTGCAGCAACTGCGCAAAACGTCTCATGTGAAAGCCGTATACGATGTCACGATCGCTTACGCCGAGGATGACAAGTTCATGTCTCCACCTTCTTTCTTCAAAACTGTGTTTCAGCCAAATTTGTCGCAGAGATATCGAATGTATGCTCACGTTCACCGCTATGAACTTAGCTCTCTGCCCGAAACGGATAGTGAGATCACCCACTGGCTGGAAGAGAGGTGGACAGAGAAAGGCGAGAGACTGGCAAAGCTCAAGAAGTCATTAGACTATGGAGAACCGTGGAAAGGCACAACGAGCAAGGCCTAGAGCGTTAGCAACATCTGCCAACATCCGCCGTATGGTGTAAGTGTTCTGGTTTTTCACGCTTCGGCGCTTCAAAGAGGCATGATACAGCTTGTCGCGTCTCAAGCTAATGTAATTATTCTGGAAGGAACCATAGGTTCACACGATGTACAGATCCTTTATTCACTACTCCTTGTTGCTACGAGCTCTTTCACCGACGGTTTCCGAAGAAGAGTGAAGGGACTGCATGGTTCTTGCTCACTTCACTGTTGGTTCACTCTTTTCTATATGTTACCACACAGTTGCGACGACTTCCTCGTTTGCTATCGCAGTCGAGGGTTGCGACTTGAGTTTCTCTTTCTGCTCACTTCTGTTTCCCTCTTCAACCCGCAGCTCCTGAATCTTGATTATCTTCCTTATAACCTTGATACTCGAGGTGCCAATCGTCGATTCGATCCAAGCATTGCACATTGTCACTGACCTACTCGATCAGAGTCGAACGCCTCGGTTGTACAATCCAGCCAACCTTGCACGCTAGTCGGGAACCAGCCATCAGTATGGCCTCCGAGGAAAGTGGCCCTTTAGGCCCAGCACACAAGTATGTCGATGTTAAAGACGAGCACTGACATGATTGATCCTGACAGAAATAGGCGCCTCACTGCTGAAGATCTTGACGCTTTCCAGACCAACTTTGTCAGTCTTGAGGAAGTTGGCTTCGACAAGGAAATTGAAGCATGGGACAGCAGCTTGAACGAATGGACCGCACGTCTGGCCTCGCCAACTTGGAAGGCTTGATGATGAGCATGATGATGGCCTCGTAAGGCTATCGTTGGCAGGTCATATGCAGGCGGCAGAGGGTAGCATATATCGAATCGCTGAACAGCCGCGTGGAGCCGGGCTCTCGCTTGGTCTCTCTTCGACCCAATATCCTGTGGCATCGCCGAACGAAACAAGTAGACAAACAGACCTCCACAATCACATACTGGTCTACACGACTGAACTTCGATGCTCGCCTTCCGTGTCCTCGTGTAGCCGTAGGGTGACATCCCCAAACGTTCGGGCATTGTGCAGGTCCGTCGCCGCTTACATGTAAATCATTCACAGTGTAGTCTTTTGGATCGCAATTTGGAGCATGGTTGGATCCCATCTGGACAAAGTCAAGAGATGCAAACAGCACTCTATTGCAATGTTCCGCCGATGCGATACTGTCCAGGTTACGCATTGTGGGCAGCAGTCTCTGAGGTGGCTGCTAGTCGATACTCACGGCTCTGCCTTTCCGAAGGCGTCCTTGATCGCCAACCGCTGGCTTGAGACAGTTGAACATGAATTGAGCAACCATAGAACAGATGCGATTGCCTCCACGTAAAACAACAAGATGAATTTCCGGCGTGCTGTTCGGCAAGTAAGCGAACATGTCCAGCATGCATCCTTGTCAGAAACACGTCTCCAAACTTGGCGGATCGTGTGGCTTGCTGACTCGGCGAATTCAGCTGCAAATCGAGCCCTTGTACCTTGCAATCCTTGTCAGATGTCTGCCGTGTGGAACCCTCAAGATAGAGGTTATCCCCCGGCTTCTGGTCCCTCTTTGACCTCTATAGTGACATAGTGACTCTTTGGACGCGGGTAGTCTAACAAAAAAATTCGACTATCATGCTCGACAAACAAAACAATCAACCACGAAGCTCGACCGGACGAGGCAACAGTCTAATGGATGATCAAAAGAAGAAGAAAGGCATCAATGGCCTATTGGGATCACTGTTTCTCAGGGAACCTTCGGGGTCTGCCTTCGCAAAAGCTCAAGCACAGCACAAACTTGCGACCAAAGCCAAGGCTGCGTCAAAGAATCAAGACTGGCAAGGTGCGTCCGCGGAGCGCCGCGAAGCATCTCCTTCGGCATCAGTCACATCTCGACCGTCGATATCATCAGCTTCCACATCTTCGAGAAACAGCAAACACTGAAGCTGCGTCGAAACTCAAGACTGGCTCCGATCGATGCTTTACAATGGAGAGACCATCGCGCATTCAGCCAACATATGGCTCGTATCTCACCGCTCCATGGCTTCTCGCACACTCAAGTGATCTGGCCAATTCGCCGGCCATGTCATGTCACATATCGATGGTGCCATGTTCCACACACAGCGATGACCAAACATGCGAGTAGATGTTGTGCGGAATTGGCGCTGAGCATCATGCCTATCTTCCTTCGCGTTCCTGGGTGCTTCCTTTCGACAACAGATCCCTCCCATGGGCAAAGCAATGCTCTTCCTCGCGAGGCTGTACGAAGCAGAAAGTAGTGTTGCAGTCGAGAAAGTAGCAATCGATCGAAGATACCGATATCTTCAAGACTTGGCCAGAGGATATGGCGTTTCTTCTCCTGCTTCACGGCGCTCGAGAGGCGGGAAACGCGAGAGACTCGTCCTCCCAGCTAGACAAAAGCAGTAAGCACTGAACGCCTCACGTGACTCGACTGAGGTACAGTCACGTGCGATGGTCCTGGATCTTTTCGCGATATGATCAGGGGTGTCAGCATAGCAGCAGTTGAACAAAGTTTGGATGTGTAGCGGAGTACGCTTGCTATCATGACATCGAATATCAATGATGCCTGCGATCGATACCATCAAAATGCATTCTGACACGCGCTCACAGCTCTGTACTGTCGTGAGATGAAGGCGCTGCAGAGGGTCATATTTACATTCTGTATGTAAAAACATTCTAGTCCTAGACTTCACTCGTTTGGAAGTCAGAGCTGACTACATCCGCGCCAAAAGGCTCTTGGATGTGCGGACTTTCGACGAAGGACGTGAAGATAATTCGCCCACATTGCAAAATAACTTCTTACCAGCTTTCGAACATGGCTCGCCACATGACAGGACGTGAGTGTATGTGGCTGTATACTCATTCATTCGGACATTCTTGAGACTTGCACGAGGACAGGCTATCAGAGCATCTAATCACGTCAAGGGGTATGGATTGCAAGAGGTGGAATTTTGGTTGTGCATTGCTCTATAGAATTTTGCAAGCCAGAAGAAGGATCCCAGACAGGATCCATGGAGAGAGAGTGAGCGATTTGCTCCTGTCAGCTTTCCACATTGAAGAAAAGCCATTAACCGTAAGTTCCCAACCCTTTGCAGGAGACGCCATGACCCAATTGACTAGTTAAAGAAGTACAGCAAAGAGCCACTCTGATATCGCGTGCTTATGCAGTAGCAGTCGACACAGAGAAGCTTCGAGGAATCGGTGATTCACCGCTTACAGAGCGAGGTAACCAACAGCACTGAGGAAGAGAGCACCCATCATACCAGTAGTGGTCTGGCGAACGCTGGCAGCAGCGTTTCCAGAGGCAGATGCACTGGCAGAGGATCCAGCGGTGCTTGAGGCACCACCCTTCTTGGTGGATGAAGCCAGAGTGGAGGATGCCTTCAAGCTCTGGGTCGAGATGGTACCGTTGGTCGAGTTACCGCCAGCGGTGACAGTGCTGACTCCAGCGGAGGGAACGACACCAGCAGGAGCAGTGCTGACAGCCGAGTCGGAAGTGATGGTTGTGGCGTTGATGATGGGAACGGGCATGCGAGTGGAGAGAGCTGAGGAGGCAGCGGCAGGAGAGACCTCGACGCTCGACTCGGCGGCCGAAGCAATGGAAGAGACAACAACGCTTGATGCAGCAGCGCTTGAGACTGACTCGACGACGGCAGAGACAGAGGCAGCGGCACTGGGTGCAGAGGTTGCGATCACAGAGGAAGAAGCCTCGGTGACAGGGGCCTGAACATGTTGTTAGTTCATCCAATCGCAACCATCGTCGTGCTGAGGAGAGATAGGATGGAGAGCTTACCTGGATTTGGCCATCAGAGATCTGGGTAACGATGCCAGCAAAAGCGGTGCTGGCCAAGGCGCTAACGAAGAAGGCGGTACGCATGTTGACGGTTGTTGTTGTTGACAGAGACTGAGATTAAAGTTTCGTGTAGTTGTGAACGGTGTTTGACAGAGTTTTGGATATGTAGCGAAAGTGATTTGCAAGAGGAATGCAAGAACGAGAGACGGAGTTTGAGGAATGAGTGAGTGATCAATGGGTAGTGAGGGCCAGGGGTTTTATGGCGAGCGAGATGTCAGAGCCTAGACTGTAAATAGAAGGGTTACGTCCCCCTTGGGCGTGTCCAAACAAGCTCCAAACAAGTTCATCAGTGACGGGCGCTGCATATTGCGTGGCTGGCCGCCGAAGTTGCAAAGGCCAACCAAGATGCGATTGGTGCATGTCTCCTCATTCCCCAGAGGCTCTAGCATCGCTGTGGCCTGCCTCGATGCAAGGAACCCTGTAGAAGGCTGCAGCGCAGTTTCATGAATGAGAGCAACAAATTTCGGCTAAGCAAATACAATCCTTCACATCTATACTCGATCAATCTGGTCGAGACATGCTCTGGGCTCGACTGCTGCGCACGAACAAAACACGCGTCCTTGTCGACCAGATGTGGGAGCTGGCCATGAGCACAGCCAGGCGACGTCTGATGGTGACGCTAAAAGTTTGCGATATGCGGGCCACATTCGCCTAGTTCAGGAACGGCTACGCGTACGTCCGTTGCTTGACCCTTGGACCCAAACGCTCTAGCATGGCGTGTGAAAGCTTGAGTTCTGGTGACTCGTGTGCATGTGCAGGCTACGCTTGCCCCAGCCATCTTCCAGACAGATTGATATTGCGTGAAGCGAATCATGCAGGCTTGTCGTATCCAAGCTCAGTCCTTGCCTTGTGGTCAGTTGTTGCTGCGCCTCCGGAGCTGGCGTTGTCCTGACTCCCAACCACCATGTCCTACTCTTGAGTCTGAGGTAGAATCGAGACCTCTCCGGACAATGGGAATGGACAATATATCCCCTTGTGCTAGAGCTTGTAAGTCCTGGTCTCACTCTAGAGATGCAGGGCTTTCGTTGAAATAGAGAAGTGCCCGAAGAGCCTTGGTGTAGTATGGCTTTTGATGGAAATTTCCCATTCTCCAAAAGTACCGTCTATGCACTCTTATATCTACCTCAGATACAGACTTTTGCTCACAAGAACCGATACTCACCTGATCATCCTTCTCGTATGTCAGCCTGTCTGAATGGAAGAGGTAGATGGAGATGTCGGTTGATGACCATTTCATAGGTGAAGAGCAGGGTTATGGCGGACACAAGATAAGTAAGTAATTGGTTCACTGACGCCATTTTGAGCCCCACCAAAGATTGGGCTGCTCGGTCGCGCGACAAAAGCGAGTGAACAAGAGAGCAGAAAGCACAAATACCACCGAGCATCATCAGAATAGCCACAGCGCATATCACCACAGAACGCGCACTCCACCACACCTCACACCACTCTACACAATGGCCACGTCAAATCCCTGCACGCTGATCGAGGTCGCCTCGGACGCCGACTTCGCCAACTACACCAACAACCTGCCCGAGTCGAGCACGCTGCTCATCTACTTCCACGCCCCGTGGGCCGAGCCATGCAAGCACATGTCCACCGTTCTGTCCACTCTCGCCTCTACCTACACCGCCAGCTTGCCACCCACCGTCTCCTTCCTCGCGCTTGACGCCGAAGAACTCAGCGACGTCAGCGAGCACTACGACGTCACCCAGGTTCCTTACATTGTCATCCAGAAGGCCGGCAAGGTCCTCGAGACCATCTCTGGTGGAGATGCTACTCGTGTGCGCGCTGCTGTGGAGAAGCACGTCGGTACCGCCAGTGGCAACCCTGGCGCCGCAGGCCTGCCTCCGGCACAGCTCGTCAACAAGCCCGCCGGAGGAAACGCAAAGAACTTGTCCTCGTACGCTCCTTCATCAAACGATCCCGCCACCGCTCCCGAATACTCGGCTGCAGAGGTCAACCCCGAGACGAGCAAAGAGGAATTGAACAACAGACTCGGCGAGTTGGTCAAGGCCGCTCCCGTCATGCTCTTCATGAAGGGAACACCCTCGGCCCCCCAGTGTGGTTTCTCGCGCCAGACCGTCAGCCTTCTTAGAGAAAAAGGCGTTCGTTATGGTTTCTTCAACATCTTGGCCGATGACGACGTGAGACAGGGTCTCAAGGAGTTCGCAGACTGGCCCACCTTCCCTCAGGTCTGGGTTGGTGGCGAGCTGGTTGGTGGTCTTGATATCGTAAGTACATTCGCAGACATTACATGCCTCGACCTCATTTACTGACTTTTCTCTCTACAGCTCAAGGAGGAGTTTGAGAACGACCCAGACTTCTTGGGTGACTACTCGGTCAGCGGCAAGAAGGGTGGCCCTGCTGCTTAGTCTGCTGGCAGCTGTGTTGTATGCACTGCACTCAATTTCTCCACAGATCCATGTCACTTGCTTCCTCCGAAATGTTCTTACGCTCAAACATAGACAACGACGCCTTCGATACCATCAATGAAAATCTTTCACAAGCCTCACGATGATCGGAGCCTCATCTTCACACCATGTAGATTAACTTTTATACACAGTGACCATCTAGGACCGAGTCTTGTCCCACGCAGCTTCCATTTCAGCTTCCCCAACTGGTTGGAGTCTGGGCAGTAGATTGTGGTGAGCGGCCGAAACATGCTTACGCCATACCTCTTCAGTGGCAAACTCGAGCTCGCAACCGCTATGTGCGCATGGGAGCGAGTCAGGGTTATCAGTATCTCGAATATAATTAGTACATTGTTGGAATCTCTGTATGTCTCGTTAGCGAACGATCGCATACTGCTTCACCCGGTGACACTTACGCTGTGACAGTCAATCCACGGACAATGGAACTCGACCATCGGTTCCTCGCTCTTCGGTTGCTCTTCGTCCTTCCTCAGTTCTTGAGTTTGTTGCACCAGAACCTCTTTCGACGGTTGCAAGTGTTGCAACACATGATGATTTAGGAGATTGGCTCCCAATGGTGCTTGCCGTGTTGTGATCATTTCTGTGATTTGTTCTTGCTGCTGTCTCTGGACGAGATCTTGCACCACGGCCTGTGGCTGTCCGCTGTAAGCACGAAACAGAGACGCCTCGAATTCAGCCCATTCCTGAGCGTCCTCTCCTCCACAAAGTTGATTGTAAGACGATTCGAAGGAATCTGTCTGATTCAATACAGCACTCGTAGATTGTGTCACAGCAGGCATCTGCGAGAAGATCAGATGCAGTCTGCTGAGAGCCTTTTCCTTCCTTCGCGCCGATGCCACATCAGGCGCACCATCTTCAGCCGTTGACTTGGTGTGATACCCTCGAGATAGCTCTCGGTGACGATCTTCGCTCGTCATGGAGACGGACCATGCTGGAGGAGTCCCCCTATTCATTGTCGAATCATCGTCGTGAGAACTCTCTTGTGATAGGTCTATGTTCATATGCCACGACTGTGCCGATGATTTTTGCTTGGACCTGGATAGTTCGGGTTCAAAGCTGTCGTTCCTCCTGAGACGGCCTCGATGCTCTCGCTCCGTGTTGGCTGCACACGCATGTGATAGTCCCAAGGTCAAGTCTGATTGAGAGCTCGATGCACTGGCTCCTCCTAAGGTGCATTCTTGCAGAAGAAAATCAGAAAGTTCTGTATCAGCGTCTGAAGATGTATCGAGGCTAGATGAGAAGTTCGAATGTTGCACAGATCCATTTCCAAGATGATGTCGTTTGTTCAATGTCCGATGGAGTCGTGGTGATGAGGATGTTCCATGCGATGGGGCAGAAGAGAGTTTGTGGGTACTTCTCAGCGTTGCGAGCTCGTTTGTCGTCTCCAGAGCGCCATAGCCGCTGATTGAGTTTTGAAATAGATCTCTTGCTAATCCTGCTGCAGATTCTTTAATCCTTGAAGACAACATTGATGATCGTATGTCGACAGACAAGTAGCCAGAAAGATCTTCCAGTATCCGGTCCAAGGCAATTCCCAGCAGATGATACAGAAAAAAAAAGGTGATGTTCGTAACGTCAAGCCTTGACCAGCTCGTCCATCAGTTCGCGCTTAGGGCAAGCGTTGAGTAGGATAGAGACAACTTTCGATAACTGCGCGGAGAACAACACTGCTGACACTGCCGATACGGATGTGGAAGCATCGAATCAGAGCAAGACGAGAGGAGTTCGGAGAAGAAGAACCCCTCATGCTGCTGACCAAAGATCCATGGACATGATGCACACGCGATACTTCTCTACTTTCGGGTAAAAGACGAGCTGCCAGGTTCCCCACACTTTGTCAGAGTCGAGCTATCTCGGTGAGGAAGGATGTTGCGTCAACACCTCTACTCATAGTCTTCGTCAAAATCAACAGAATAAAATATACAGAAGTGCAAGATATTTGGATACCGTGGAAGGGGGATGAATCAATAACTCAGTGGTATCATAAAAGTGCTATGCAATGCAATGGATGTGCAAGCGCGAGAAGTTCATCTCACAGCTCGTCTTTGTATGTCTCTTCGGAGCCCTCAGGCTTCTTCTGGTCGTCATCGGCCGGGGCGTCCTTGCTGGGCTTGGATTCGGCCTTTTTCGTGTCGGTCCCCTCAATGGCTTCTTTCTTGGCCGAGTCTGGCTCTTCACCATCTAACAAAACACCTCTGTACTCGCGTCCTTCGGGGGTGTCGAAGACTTTGAGTTCCCAGCCTCCGCCACCTGCAATCTTCTCTAGTTCCTTCTTCAGCGTCTCGACACTCTTTGCATCACCGAGTCCGAGCCTTTTGAGCTCGTCTGCAGACATGGCTTTGCCAAAGCTATCAGCAATGGTCTCGATGTACTTGTCCTTACCGCCTCCCAGGATTGCCGATTTCTCAATCCTGCTGCCCTCAGGAACCCACTTGTGAGCACCAATGGTAATGCCGCCGATGGTGATAGGAGCTTTGGGCTGCGAGTCGGCCAAAGGATTGGGAACATCGGCGGCAAGGATATCGGAAGCAGCGGCAACGGCAGCTTCGTACTCGGGAACTTGGTCTTGGTCGAGAATAGGCGAGCAGGCGATCTTGTTTGCGCGGTCTTTCTGAGGAGGCTGAAAGGCGACGTCGTTGCAGAGGCGCGGAGTCTGGATGATCATAAGATATGCGCAGGTCGCGACCTCTTTGATGCCCGATATGCGATCGGCAGTGGCTGGGTTGCAATGGAATTGGACCTCGATACGTCTCTCCTTGCCCGTCAAGTCGCAGAGGGTACCGCCGGCGATACGTTGTACGAGATATCTGCTCTCTCCGCGGGTCTCGAGCTTGCCGACAGCCTTCTCGTCCGAGAGCTTCTCTTGACCATCATGGGGCGGTTGTTCTTGGACAGCGCCAAGCATGAAACCGGGAACAGCGGGATCTTCGACTGGAGGGTAGGCAGGAACGCCTTGAGAGGGAGGCAGCTGGTGGAACTGCTTGACACCCTGACCGTAGCAATATCTGTAGCTCCACCACCCACTCCAGTAGTAGATGCAGTTGCCCTGCATGCCTTTCAACAACTGCCAGCCCCGGGTGTTTGCGCGAGCCAACTCTTTCTCATGGTCTTGCTTGGAAAGCGTCTCATTGGGCTGTGACGAGGGGGTTTGATCGACTATGCGTGGTATTTGGCACAGGTAATGCTGGTCTGCGAGAACGAGCTCCTCATAGTCGTATTGTGGCTTGTCGGATTCGAGTGGATTTGTGTCCGAGTGGGAGCGAGCAGGGTGGTTAGAGTCAAGTTTCTCCTGAGCCTGCAGGTTAGAAACATGGCCTTCTGGGAAGTCGACCGAGAACTGCGTTGCAATCAGTTGCTGTGCTTAGATGAAGGGGGCGTCGGCGGCTGTGTACCTGAGGGAAAGCAAGAACGTCGTCCTGCACGCTGAACGAGTTCTGAGCAGCGACTGCCACTCGCAGAAGAGCAGGCAAAGCCCAAAAGCTCCTCATGTTGAAGTGCGCAGAGTCGAGGAGCTGGTGATTGTGGATGACGATGCACAACGTGGAGAAGGGCCACTGAACACACCGGTGCTGCCAGGTGGTCACTGCGCGCCGACGCCGACATGCCGATACATGCACGGGCAATCTTGCAGACCATCAATACTTTCTAAGCATCGACCAAGGAAAGGCAGACATATCATCATGCTCTTCATGCGTGGTCCTATCTAAATACTGTATTGCAAGCATCACAGTGAAACAACTTTGTCGTCGATCCGTATGTCCATGATCTATCATCTTAGTATAGTGATAATCTTTGGCATTTCAGAGTTATTTCTACGAAAGAGCAAACGGAGTGTGAAGTCTCCAGACAACGAGTTGTCAGGGCTCTCACGCCGTCACAGTTGACGATCAACATCACCCAGGTCTTCGAGCCTGCATCTCAGACAAACAGGTAGCCCAACCATCCCAAAGCGGCATACATGATTTTCAATAATCCGCTCGGCACATGATACCAACGCCAATCTTCAAGAACCGTCGGAGCCTTTGGCACCTAGCAGAGAGTGACAGTGAGGTTGGCAACGATTCCACAGGCATGCACCCTGCCTCCATCGTAAGCCGTCAACGGAGCACAGCTTGGGTCCGATAGCACAACGCTCCAAGGCTGCCCAGCGAACGGGTCACCATCAGCGTTGATGACTGACCAGTAGAGGAGTTGATCTTGAGGCGAGTCCGTGAAGCCTAGAGTCCACTTGGGTGTTGAAGTGGAGAAATAGGCTGAAGTCTTGCTCAGACCAAAGGCATTGCCGACCCCGTTGCGAGTTTGTAGGTATGTTCCATTGATAGGAATGGCGTACTGACTGGGCTGCTGGATTGAGTTCGTGATGGTGATCCAGATAGGCACGGGACAGTTGTTGTTGACCTGCGCAAAGGTTGCCGACGCAGAAGTTGCCAAAGCGAGAATGCTGGCTGTAGCGTAGGTGACGAAGTGCATGGCGGCTTTTGACACGATTGGTGTGTGATAGGATAGGATACAGGTGGATTCAATGAGGATATCAGAGAGGATATGTTGATGAGGTAGTCCACTGTGTGTGATGAGCTGAGCTAACAAGTAGTAGGCAGCAGGGGCAGGAGGAGCGTCACTCTTATGTGCCGATTGCTCTTACCTTACCTCAACTCACAATCTCGCCGTGATTGCTTTTTCCATCAAATGTACGAGACACAAGCTAATGGAATGTTCGTACTCAGTTTGTACACTGCAAGGAGCCAAATGGTGTAGCAAGGGAACAATGAAATTCAAGCCAAGCGCGGGACTCGTACATGAGTTGTACGAGACTATGTCCGTGTATGGCCAAGGTGCCAAAGCGTTCCTGCAAATTCCCCTGATACAGGATAAACTTGACGTGATTAATGTTCTCATCCCACTGGACTGGGTGGAGGCGGTTCCCTGCAGAGCTCAAACTTGTGTGATCCATCTTTATTGAGCCTGTAGCATCATCGAGTGTCACATTTTGGTCGATTTGGAATCCACACAAAGCAGATCAGTATCACTAAAGTCCTTTGTGTGTTCCCTAGGGGCTCGGACTGGATGGGTTGCTCAAAGGGCAGATAGTTCATAGTTGTCAAGGAAAACACACGCAATACGGTCGCTGGCCGCCTCAAACATAAGGCTTAGCAGACGAGCGTACGTTGGTCAAGTATGACAGGACAGACAATATCAGACAAGATCGAACGTAATGCAGGGTGCTGCTCGGTCGAGGTCGAATGGTGGACAGTGTTAGAAGCAGTGGTCGTGGTTGGAAAGAAGTCAAGTATACCCGATGGGGAGAGAGACCCACTCAGTGGGGTCGGATGTTTAGCGGCATGAATAGGCGGGGACCTTCCTAATCAGCAAGAGCATGAGGGGCGCGATCATGAGCAAGCAGGTGCGATGTAAGAAAGACCAGGTTTCCAGGCGAGATGCCCTTGACAATTCCCAGAATACGACTAGGTGTACATTCTGTCCGCTCAATAGCGATACGTTCCGCCGCCCACAATAGCTCCCGGGCTCGTCTATCTCTCGTCTCGCACAGGAACATGGCAGCTGCTATCACACAACAAGGGGTCGAGAAGGCCGCAAAGGATCTGAGCAATGGTCATACCAAGGTCAACAACTGGTCGGCACCTGGAGGAGCTGCCTTCGACTTCCGCTCAGATGTTATGACCCGCCCGACCACCCGAATGCTTGAAGCCATCGCCGCAACCACCCTACAAGACGATGTCTTTATGGAAGACCCAACATCCAACGACCTCGAGGCCTTCATTGCGGACCTGACGGGCAAGGAGGATGCGCTCTTTGTCTTGTCAGGTACCATGGGTAACCAGGTCGCCTTGCGTACCCAGCTATTGGCCCCTCCTCATGCTGTCCTCACCGACCATCGCTCACACATTGTTCAATGGGAGGCTGGTGGTGTCGCAAGTATGTGCGGTGCTCTGATTCAGGCCGTCGTACCCGCCAACAACAAATACCTGACCCTGGAAGACGTCAAGAAGTATGCTGTCATAAGCAATGATATCCACGCTTGTCCGACAAAGGTCCTGAGTCTGGAAAACACCCTCAACGGCATCGTGACTCCTCTCAAAGAGTTCCAGCGTATCAGCGCTTGGGCCAAGGAGAACGGTATTCTCATGCATCTTGATGGTGCGAGACTGTGGGAGGCTGTGGCCTCGGGTGCTGGCTCTTTGAAGGACTACTGTGCTTGTTTCGATTCTATCTCGCTCTGCTTCAGTAAAGGTCTAGGTGCACCTATCGGCAGTATACTTGTTGGAACCAAGAAGTTCCGTGAGAGAGCCCGCTGGATCAGGAAGAGCATTGGTGGTGGGTTGCGTCAAGCAGGTGTAGTCACTGCTGCTGCTCGTGTTGCCGTTGAAGACACTTATCTTGGAGGCAAGCTGTCTGCCAGCCATGATAGAGCGCGCCAAATTGCTGCCATGTGGGAGAAGCTAGGTGGTAAAACATCGAACCCTGTCGAGACCAACATGTGCTGGCTGGACCTTGACGCTGCTGGCATCAGCGTCGAGGATTTTATCGCAGCTGGCGAGAAGGTTGGCTTGAGACTGGGAGGTGGTCGCCTTGTTGTACACTACCAGATTGATGAAGAAGCCGTGAAGCGTCTGGAAACCCTCATGGAGGCTGTGCTTAAAGGCAAGAAGCTCGAAGGCACAGTTGACATCGATCCTAAGGACATGAACATTAAAGTCGAGTAGTGGTTTCACCAGATCAATATACATGACTATCTCCAGAACAAACTTTGACTACTACTTTTCCTCTTGCTCGTCCACTGTTCAGCTTTGCGAAAGCTTCCACTGCCTGATCGAACTCCCAGGTGCTATCGAGAATGATCTTGCTACGGCCTAAATTCAACGTCTCTTCTAACCACTCTTTACGAAACTCCAGATTGACACGGTCGTATCAATAATAATTTACATATATATCTGGTTGTTCTGCGCAGTATCTCACTTCGTCGCCAACATCGAATGCACTATTCTTGCCAGCGGCTTCAATGAAACCAGAAAAGTGCTCACCGATACCCTTATCAGAAGGAACAAATGACCTAGGAAGGTATCTCCAGACCGGTAGGTTCATCAACTGAATATCCACGGGATTGAGTGCTGCTGCCTTGACTCGCACATGGACCTCCGTCGCCGCTGGTGCAGTAGGAGATACCAGAGTCGGTCTACGGAGAGCTTTAGGATAGGCTATAGCCCTCGTGAGTGAATATCCATGCTCTGAAATTATTGTCTGCCGAGGCCATTTCTGTCGTTTGTTGTGATAGAAGTCAATTTAAGCAGGCAGGATCTGCAAGATCAACAATAATTACAACCAGGAAGCGGGGAAATCTCTTCAGTAAGAGTTGCACGCCTCTGTCCATTTCCGATTGTGGCTTCTCATCAAGACACATATCGGATAGCAATTAACAGTCTTGCACTGTGGACTCAATTGCAATAACCAGCAGCGAGAATATTCAATTGAGAAATCATGACCGGCCAGGGCAATGTGCAACAGTATGAATGGTGGAAGATCCTCGCTAAGAAGCCGAATCTGCACCTGGTATGGCCAATCCACGGATGGAGACGTGATTCAGGCTCGCATGTCGCAAAGTGTTAGGTCGTATTTGCTATAAACGCTATTAGGGTCGAATACTACGCTATTTTAACTAGTAGAATAGTTTAGAAGGGGTTATTTACTTTTAGAACGCCGAATGCTAAAAAACTATAGTAAATTAACTATTTTACTTACTTTTATATAATATTAGCCTATTATTTACTATATAGTTAAAATAACATTAAATACTAGTATATTTCTTAAATAGTAAGTCCCCTTTACTAAGAATAGTAGTATTAAGCCTAAATAGTAAAATTCTAAGGTACCTTATATTTTATACTAATAATAATATAGATAATAGTATTAATAATAGTATAGGTTAGACTATAGTTATATAGGCCGTTATTATAATAGGACGTTACTTTAGTAACCCTATTTTTACTAAAGACTACTAAGCCGGCGTTCTCTATATAAGACGCCTATAACGTACTATATCTTTAAGAATATAAACACCTTAACAGAGTAATAGATATCTTTAGCTACGAGTAGACTATTACTTATAAGCAATCTATACTTTACTATATACCTTTCTACTATTATAGTTATAGTACTTAAAACTACTATATTAGTACTTACTAAGGCGTATATTAAAGCGTAGTAACCTAGTATATAAACCCTTTATATTAGACCTTTAGAAGAGTTATATAAGACTATAGACTTCTATAAGTAACTACTTACTAAGTATAGTCTTATATATAGAATAAAGTACTTACTAAGCACTAGTATTTAAGCTTAAGAACCTTAGCCTTACTAGTAGTAATAAGGTCTATATATTACTAGCTAAAAAGGTAGTAGTATTCTTATTTATCTATAGTTAAGACGTATCTTAGAGGCTAGTAGCAAATTACTTCTAGTATAGTATAAGGACTATATTAAAAGTAATATATAAGGTCTTTTACTATTATATAGCACTATATTAAAAGGTTATTAAATTCTATAATCTTAAACTAGAAGGAATCCTAAATAAGCTAAAGTTTAGGCTATTTACTAAAGCGATTAGTATAGTTAATAGGATATTAATACTAGTTAAGGTACCTCTTAGTTAGTAAAAGATATAGTATATATATAAGTAAATAGTTTACTAGAATGTTATAGTATCTATTAACTTTTAAGAATAGTTTACTTATATCCTTATAAGATAGTAAGGCTTTACTAATAATAGTAAGGTATTTAATAATATCTATAATAAGGGTATAAGGCTACTAAAGAGTAAGTACTTCTTTAAGAATGCTAGAATAGTAATATCTAGCGTTATCTAAAGTTCTTATAGATTAGTTAAATACTATCTATAAGAGTAGTCTTTAAGTAACTAGTAGCCTTAGAATATAAAGAAACTATTAAACCTATAATATAGTTATTTAAAGAATATTATTAAGAAGACTATTAGTTAACCTAAGCATAAATCTAAGATTCTATATAAGCTAGTAAAGTACTTATTATAGTATTAAATAGGTCTTATACTCTAACTACTATTTATAACTTCTTTAAAGTATAAGGAGATATATATATTAATAAGAGTAAGAGTAAAGGTAAAGGTAAGGTTAATAAGGACTCTAATACTAATATTAGTTATAATTAAGTAGGTATAGATAGTATAATAGCTAATTTATATAGAAGTATATATACTAAAATAATAAATTAATAAGATAGAATAGCTAAGAAGCTCTAGCGCTAGTATACTAAATAAGTAAGAGTAAAAGGTATACTAGATATTAATATTATTAAGTAAGTTATAAGTATTAAATTTAACTAAGTCTATTAATTTACTAAATTTAACTAAGTCCTCTTATTACTAAATTTAACTAAGTTCTTTTTTACTTTCTTTACTATATTAACTAATTTAAACCTTACCTTTTATTAAATTACTTTTATCTACTTATTCTTATTAGCTATTATTATATTTAAAAAGCTATATACCTTTCTTATATTCTTAAGGACCTTAAATACTACTAACTTTTTAGTAAACGTTACTAATAATAAGGTTATAATATAAACCTTCTAAGCCTTATTCTACTTATAGCTATATAAGGAAGTAATAGCGTATAAGGCCTACTAGAGTCTATCTATTATACTACTTAGTTAATTAATTATAACTATAAGAGTACCTTACTAGCTATACTTTAAATAACCTCTAGTTACTATATAAGCTTAAGACTACTTATAAGAGCTTAAAGATCTTTAAAAAGAGGTAGTAGTATTAAGGTATATACTATTATTATTACTAGTAGGTTTATCTTATCTATTTTCTTTTTCCTTTTAATTACTACTTTATATTAAGAAGTCTTCTAAATTTAGTAAAGGTTTTAACTAATTTTAAAAGACTTCTTAACTTTAAGAAGTCTATATAATATTTACTTAATTTAAGGCACTAGTAAAGTTACTAATATTAGAACTTAACTATAATATACTAAAGTTACTTATTAAGCTTAGATCTATATAGTTTATAAGGTTATTACTAGCTTAGTAAGCATTCTTATTAATAACTTCTTAAATTACTACTTTCTTTAATATTATCTTAGACTTTAAAGATAATAATAACTACTTTACTAACTAAGTATATTCTCTTTATACTATTATATTTATTTAAAGCTAGATATAGAGCTACTTAAAGGGCATTAGTCTACTAAAGAGAGCCTTTAACTTTAAGTATTTCTTAATATATGCTTTCTCTTTTACTAACCTTATATTAAACCTTTTATTAACCTTCTTACTAAGCTTTAAGGTATTTTAAAGCACTTAGAACTTAGTAAATATAGCCTTAATAAATAGCGCTTTTAACTTAAGCTACTTAATCTCTAGTTTAGTAGTATACTTATTATATAACTACTTCTATATATATATCTATACTTTTACTTTAGAACCTTCTTAAGCTTTACTATATTTAATCTTACTATTAATAAGTACTTATAAGAGGGTCTTCTTTTAAAAGCTAAACTAGTAATAAGTAGGTTTATAAGGCATTTAGCCTAGTCTATAAGGTTATTTAGGTATAGTTAATAACTTTTAAACTACTATCCTTATAGTTAGTTAAAGCCTACTACTTTAGTATACCTTTTTATAAAATAGGAGGCTTTATATAATAATAATTATATTTATAATAAAGAGCTTAATTCGTTAAATATAGGCTTCTCTAGCTATTTAAAGTATACTGCTAACCGCTAAATACAGAAATACTTGATGTAGTAAACACGACCTTATAACTATTGTTCGTAAGTCGAACCTTTTCGAGATGTCTTAGATGTTCAATCTCCGAGATCCTCGGCACAGCCAACGGCCGGCCACGATCAAGGTTTGGTACGCAAGGGCTACCCCTCGATCAGACGCCTATGACCGACACATGTACGGGTCCTCATGTATCCGTAAATCGCATGTCCTTATATCAGTACCCTGGTACCATAGTCCAGCTTCACTGCATCTTCCATACACTTGGTAACAACAGTCAATTCTGTCTCGATAAAATCCTCTCTGCTTTCGGACAATCGCCTCTGGAGAGCCTCGACCACCATGGCCACCAAGAATGATAATCCAAACTTCTACGACTGCCTGATCATTGGGGCCGGTATATCAGGCATCAATGTAGCGTATCGATTACAAGAACAATCGCCTAATCAGTCATATGCAATCCTCGAGGCTCGAGACTCGCTCGGTGGCACATGGGATCTTTTCAAATATCCTGGAATCCGCAGTGATTCAGATATGTACACCTTCGGCTTCGAATTCTACCCATGGAAAGAATACCGCACGATGGCCGATGGAGCATCCATCAAAGAGTATCTGAATGATGCTGCAAACACGTTCGGCATTGACAAACATATTCATTACCGACACAAAGTCCTGTCTGCGAATTGGTCTACAGATCAACAAAACTGGAGTTTCAAAGTTGACTCACCAGATGGTCAGAAGAACATGCGCTCCCGCTTTGTTGTGTTCTGTACCGGATACTACGACTTCAATGAGGCAATGCCTGCTACGATCCCCGGTATCGAGAACTTCCAAGGAAAAGTCGTCCATCCACAGTTCTGGCCCGAGGACTTGGACTACGCAAACAAAAACGTCGTCATCGTAAGTGGGGCTTACTTGTGTTTCTGATTCGATCCTGACAGATTCTTACTCTTAGGTCGGTAGCGGAGCTACTGCTGTGACTCTTCTTCCCAACATAGCTAAGAAGACAAAGAATGTCGTTATGCTTCAGCGAAGTCCGACCTATATTGCTGCAGTTCCACAGAGAGACAATCTCTCTTACTGGCCCGCACGGTTCTTACCTCTCAGCTGGACTTCTAAGCTCAGACGCTTCCAATTCTTGATCTTGCCGTTCATATTTTTCAAGTTTTGCAAAGCATTCCCTGATCGTGCCAGAAAGCTTTTGCAGAAGGGAGCTGCGTCCCAACTTCCGGAAGGCTATCCTATCAAGCCAAACTTCGATCCAAGCTACAGCCCATGGGATCAGCGGCTATGTGCTTCTCCAGATGGAGATTTTTACAAAGCCATCAAAGATGGACAAGCTGAGGTTGTAACAGCTCACATAAAGCAAGTCACGGAGAAGAGCATTCATCTTGAAGACTCTGACCGTGTCTTGACCCCCGACATAATCGTCACCGCTACCGGCTTGAAACTCATCATGGCAGGAGGTGCCAAGATGTCTGTTGACAATGAACCCGTTGAGATACCACAGAAGCATCTCTGGAAAGGTGCTATGATAGAAGATGTCCCCAATGCTGCTATCGTCCTTGGTTACACGAATGCCTCCTGGACTCTAGGCTCGGATGCAACGGCACAATTCGTCACTCGCCTGTTGAACCACATGGAGAAGAACAGCCTGTCGCAAGCAGTGCCCAGAGTGAACAAGAACTCTGGCATGCAAGACCAGTCGGTTCTGAATCTCAGCTCCACATACATCGTCAAGGCGGAGGGCAATCTACCAAAAGCAGGAAACAAAGCACCATGGCTGCCGCGGTCCAATTATCTGAGAGATCTCTGGGATATGAAGTTTGGCAGTATCACGCACGACATGCAATTTTCGAGGATCTCGACATAGATCGTGGATCTTCATGTATGATTGTCAAGTTGATCTGCGCCTTTTTTGTGGTTTTAGTATCGTAAATATGTATAATTATGGTTGATAGATGGGACAATTGACCAATCATAATCAAGACATATGTGCTCGGCAGGTTCGGGCCGATCGACCCTCTGAAGTCCGCTGCCACTGACGGGCTTCTTCCAGACTCGCCGCTGCTGCTTTGCGCATCGAACTCGAACTTCCTGTCGAAATCTTAATTGCTTCGTCTCGGGCCGTGTAGTTCCTTGCGTACATTGCTGGATTGTAAATAACACAGCAGGTCTTACAGATAATCCGATTCCAGGGCTCGAAAGTGGGGGGCGGGGTTCATCCACTTAAGCCGCGCAAGACAACCCTGACTGTGGGCCGAGAAGCCTGAGAGCGTGATTCCCGTCTACGTGTACGAGGTATGGTTCTGCGAAGATGCTCGATATGCGATCGAAACTTCACCAAGGTCCGGATACAAAGATTGACATAGTCTCGCGTCTTAGCTGACCCCATAGCACAGGCAGAACATTACCTCCGGCATCAGAGGTCTCGTGAGTTCTCGATGCAAACGAATGCACGGCACGTCTGACTGTCGCGATCAGATACCAAAGAGCGACCCTATGAGTGTGTGACATGTAAAAAACGCTTCTCGCGCAGGTAGGTAATCGAGCTGTCGAGGTGCGGCTACTATATTGACACTCTCCCACAGCGATGTGCTCTTTCGACACAGCAAGCTACATAATCAACAGGCTTCTGATGAGCGTGGAGACTCCACAAATCTCTCAGCTGGAGCTGCCAGAGGAACACTCTCGAATGGATCCATGGCACCTATCCCGGAAGGAGAAACAATTCCTCATGCCTGCTTCAATCGCTCGGAAAGACCAAGCTTCGCCCAACAGCAACCCTACGTTGATACGAATATGGGCCACTCTCGTCACATGTCTATGCCTGACATATCTCTCGTGAATCAACAATATAACATGAGTTCACAACAACATGGTCCCATACCTCAACTTACACCATCGCACACCTATGCAGGGCCCGAGTACACGCCAGTACAGGAGTTTACACCGGCTGTCTCAACACCAGCAATACCGTCTCATGCATACGACCCACAGTTGGTATCAATGGGTCATACTCACATGGATGGGCTAATTCCAGGGCCCTTCGGAGTGGGAGGGATGCCTCTAGATTCACCGGGACAGTCTCAAGACATGTTGCAGTTCTGGCTAGCGCAAGCGGACAGTGATTTGGGATACGGCGCCATGACCTTGCCGGACATTACTAGCACCCCATATACACCCGACCATAGATACGGGATGGCACATCCACCGGTACATCGAGCTGCAACATCAGAGACCAGCGATACGGCGTCAACGGGCAATATCCCGAACGAGCGGTTTGCACGGGTGGAGAGCTGTTGGTTAGCCAAGAATCACGGTAACCACCATCTCGCTCCATCACTCTGGTCTGATGTCGTGCGCTGTCCGGGGCCAAATTTGTTTTCTACTGGTATCCCGCAGACTCGAGAAAGGTTAGAGGGTCGCTGGGGCGTAAGTGCAGCATTGCGGTCTCAACTAGAAGCCGAGTTTGGCCAAAGGGTTCACCCTGTGGATGCTTCCGCCAAACGGCCTGGAAACTTCCCGCCTGCGGAGGTACTGGAGATCTGTTTGGATCACTACTTTCGCCGTTTCCATCCAATTGCTCCGTTCATCCACGTTCCATCGTTCGACGCTTCAAACACCCCTCTTCCTTTGCTATATGCCATGTGTATGCTTGGGCTCAGTGTGTTGGAATCGAGTAATGGCGGCAGTTTTATCTCTAATGCTTTCACGGTATGGTTCAGTGTTCTGCTGATCAAGTGAACTCTGCTAATACTAGCCAGAACTTGTTGCGAAGAGTACATAATGATCTCGCGCTAGACGCGATTAATCCTTCGGCTCCGCATGCACGTTTGGCCATTTTCGCGGCTGGCTTTCTGACTCTTTGTCTAGCTGGATTTTCAGGAGTACTTCAGTCAACACACCTCTACGCATGACTTGGGTGCTGATAAAACTTACAGGACACAGATCGTTTGGCGCAGTCACAGACTCTCTATGCGACGCTGATAGCTGTGAGTGGTAACGACCAAGCTTCAACATATCATTAACTGACAGAAATCTAGACAGCCCAGAGGCAGGGGTTGTTCTGTGCCGGCGAAGTCGGTCTTGAAGACATGGCCACTGACATCAGCGACGAGAATCTGCGATGGCTAACGTGGGCTCGTGTCGAGAGTGCCAAAAGGTGATACAAAGTTCATATGTCCTCTCTGCTTCTCATACTAACCACGATTTCGACAGACTCATTGTAGCATTGTTGACCACCGATTGGTGGTACTCTGCAAACTCTTCTGTCAGCCCAGCCATACGCCCAGAGACACTTCAGGTTTGCTTGCCATGCGACGACATCCTGTTTGCTGCCGAATCTGCACCACGGTGGATTCAGCTCCAAGGAATGGGGAAAAGAATGTCCATGCCGATGATCAAACCCCGGACTTTCAGTCTCGAAGGAGCTTTGGATCCGATCATATTGCTTGATCCCCCTTTGGATGCTCCTGGGCAGTACACTCTCCTTTCCGCCATAAAGCTCTGCGTATGCGATGCTCAACACCGACACTTCTTGCCTACGGACGAGTGGGAGAGACATGACCACTTGATACCATGGGAGACGTATCAAGACGACCTGAGAGCGCGATCTCTGGTGCAGACTACGCTGGCACTTGCGCCTGTAATAACAGGCTCTGCAAAGACTGCGGACCTCAATTCTCTTCTCTTATGGCACAATTTGTGTTTGACCCTAAACGCCAACATGCAGATCTTTGAACTTGCCGCAGGTCGAGCAGGCGCCGGGCCAGCTGGCAAAGCTCTCGCAGATGTGGAAGATTGGGCTCGCACGCCTTCCGCACGTCGTGCTTGTGTACATGCTGCACAATCTTTCAAACTGCTCAGCAACCGCAAAGTCTCGGAAAGCATTACACTGAACTCGATGTCCGCTCTGTTCTGCTCTGCTCTTGTTCTCGGTCTGTATCTCTTCACAGTGCCGAGTACCGAAGCTGAGACCGCACCTCCGTTGTACGAGTTGATGGACGATGTCGACTGGACTGTCGTGGGGAATGCAGGTATGGCAGAAAGCTCTCCTGGAAACAGCCCAGGCATGATGTTCGAATCTTCTCATGCTTCGAATGTGACCCGTACGTTCATTGAAGCAGGCGGCCCTGTCTCGATCAACGGAGTTGTTGCTACCAGTGGATTCCAGACTGCAAGACGTACGCTGTTGGACTTTGCACACTTGATGGATGGAATCGGAACGTGGAAACCACGGAACTTGTCACGAATCCTGCACATCATGTCTGATGTGTTGGAAGAGTCTCTTTAGAAGGCTGTAGCCCATTATGAATAGTTGATGTGAATAAACTTGATGATGATCGTACGTCTTCTGGGCTTAGTTCTTTTTCCATTCTGCCTTGTCCCAGCCGGGATCATTGCCAAATGCCTCGGGATTCTTGTGGATCCAATCTGCAACATCCTTGCACTGAGTCACCCAAGCGTCGTCCTTCTTGCTTGCAATGTGCTCGAGGACTTCTTCCATAACCTTCAGCTTCTCATTCTCGGTTTGAAGGAAAGGGTGGAACAGCAAAGCTAAGTGTCCTCCTTCTTTCACGACCTCATCTATCCTCTTGAACAGACGGTCCTTCAAGACTTGCGGGGATAACGGCTCCTCGATGTCGCCTTTGCCTTTTCTCAGCGCAGCTGTCGAAGCCATATAGAAGTATGCATCAATGCTTTCCCACTGGAAGGGTACCATCGCAATACCATCCACTAAAGCTGGACGCTCGGCCGCTGGCGAAAGGTAGTTCATTCCCTTTTGTTTCATCAACCCCAATGTACGATCGGTGACCAATCCACCCGGCGGTCTGAACCCCTTGTAATGCACACCAATGGCCTCCGCACCCTCGACACTCTTATTCAAGTTCCCCACCTCTGTCTCGGCATCAAGATTCTTCCAGACCTCGTGCTGGTAGGCGTGGAAACCAATCTCATGGCCTCGTTTCTGGACATGTTGGATTGTGTCGGTATAGACAGGACAGTTCCAGCCTTCGACAAAATAAGTGGCTGGGATGTGATATTTGTCGAGCAAGTCGAGCATCAACGGCAGCTTCTCGGTCACTGAAAAGTGCGAGCCTACTGCCTTGTCCTTGGGCCAAAGACCACGGTTCAAATCGGCGGCCTCGCCCATGTTGTCCATTGTCAAGGTGATGCAGGCGCGTTTACCATTCGGCCAGGGATATTGTTGGGTTGTGCTCATGGTGGATATTTTCGGTAGATTGTGTGTGGTACAGAAGCGAACTTGGAATTGATGGAGGTTAGAAAATGTTTGGAGTTTGCAACGTCTTGGCCAGCAAAACATACAGATTTCACATTGAATCAGGAAGGACGGTTTCGAGGCGAACGTCGCTGCCGTGGGAGAAGGTGGAGAAGTTGTGGTGGTGACGTTCGAGGGAGGAACTGCCGAATGTGGGGCCTTTTCTTATAGCGACCCTGACCTCGTGCTTACCCTCCTATACCATTGTTGTTGGACGAACAGACATGTTTCCCCATTCTTGTGCCATCGCATTTGGTGTCACTCAAGCCGTCGGTAAAAGTTGAGCGCTCGAGGTCAATATGTCATACTTCAAGCCGCCTATTGAACCCGTATTTGTGACACACTTTTCCGCGTGGTCAGTCCCACTGCTTTGACGACTGTCACCTACGAGAATCTTTCTCGGTACCTAATTTGCACGACCATCGTGGCATGACCATCGTTCTTGTCCGACTGTGTCCTGGACTCACCAAACTGTTAGTCAGTCAAGCAAAATACATATCCTGAAGCACGTCCACATGCGACTTATCGTGATCGGCTGCTTCGTCCCTCTAAGCGCCGCCAAGAATCTGCAGGAGCAATTTATCATCACAAGATATTGGTGACCCAAGCAGTCGGTATGCAGCTCGGCTCGCAAACCAGCACCTCGTACTCGGTAGGGTTGATAGTCTGTGGACTTGTGCCCCTCTCTCACTCTAACTTTTCCTTATCCTCCTATTCTTTTCTACCTCAAGAGTCAAGAGAAACAACATGTCTACAGCAAAGTCTCAGGTAAAGGGCGTCCTGTTGGTGGGCAGTGTGCCTGGGAGCGATACTGAAGATGTTTTGCGCCGGGTTGCTCCAGCTCTGGGAAGCCGCCTCAAGTATATACCTGACGGAGAGACCGGCCAACGTAACTTCTTCATAGGATGGCAGATGTATAAGGTGTGTATTCTGCGATAGAGACTGCTCGGCCCAAGTGACTAACTTCAGATAACAAGTTCGGTGCCTTTCCCGAGGTGGTCAGCCAATTCGGCCAGAATGGCAAGTTTGAGGAGACTCCAGTGCCAGAGGAGAAAATCAAAGAAGCAGCCGAAAAGCTCGAGGGCATGTCGACAGATTACGACACTGCGGCTCTTGAGTCTTACCCAGTGTTCAAGAAACTAAAGGAGGAAGGAGTCATCCCTCAGAAAGTCAAGTTCCAGGTCTGCTTACCTTCACCACTGACATTCGTCTCCCCTTTTATCGTGGGAGACTACAAGACCGCGATTGAGCCCGTCTACGAACGCGCCATCCTCAGAGCTTTGGAAAACGTCACCAAGGCTATCCCAGAGCATGAGTTGGCTATCCAATGGGATGTCCCTCTTGAATTTGCTTTACTGGAGGGTGTCTGGGTAGAGCCCTGGTTCTCTCCTCTCGAGCAAGGGATTCTAGACCGCTGGCTTAGATTGACTGCAGCCGTCAAGCCTGCCATCGACATGGGCTTCCATTTCTGCTACGGCGATATTGGTCACCAGCACTTCACTCAGCCAAAGGATACTGGTGTGATGGTTGATATGGCCAAAGAGCTTCTGAGTCAAGTCAAGAGACGTGTCGACTACATCCACATGCCTGTACCCAAGGATAGAGAGGATGCAGAATATTATGCTTCCTTGAAGGACTTGCAAGCAGTCAGGGGTGAGACGGACATTTATCTTGGTCTTGTGCACACGGATGACTTGGAAGGTACGGAGCGCAGGATCAAGGCTGCTTTAGAGGTGCTCGATAGCTTTGGAGTCGCGACCGAATGTGGCTGGGGAAGAACATCTGCGGATGAGATTGGTTCGATTGTTCATGTCTTGAACGCCGTCTCAAGCGAGCAAGTCTAGAGCTTCGTTCCACAATTTTAGTAGCTTGAAGACTTTTTCGGAATTAGGAGAGTAGTCGTATGTTAGAACTGGGACTACGGACATTATCAAAGAGTCCTTACTATCATTGTCCGTTCGTCTTGCCTTGCAACAACTCCTCTAGCGCTGCATCATCATAGTAGACCTTGCTCCTCTCTTCCATTAACTTCTTATCCTCCTTGACCCTCTTCATCAATGCCTTGGCCTCTAGGTTGTTCGAGAAGCGATCAGGCAATGTGTCCCAAACCTTGGGATCCGTACCACGAGTGTTGATGGTACCGCAACCCACCCTCGCATATTCCGTCCACAAGAAAGTCCTCGAACTCTCCACCATTATGGTCATCTGGTTCTCCAGAATCTTTCTTGGCTCGCTTTCCTGGATGCGCATCTCATCCACATAGGCGTCTGAAAATCCACCGTGTGGTGTGTGGCCACCCTCGAAACTGCCGCCACCGGGTTGGAAGTCGTCGCTTCTTCCGAGACCTTCGCCGTAAAGGCAAGCCAAGAATTCAGAGGCCGAGTTTCTGTGGAAGTAGGGAAGGCGGAAGGTGTTTGATGCTACATCCCATCTTGGGCCGAACCAGAGGAAATCGGCGAGAGGGGCGTTGGGGTCGCGGGACTTAGCGGTCAGGACGGTGTTGACGGAGGGATCGGTGTGGTCAACGCTGGTAGCGTTCTGGGAAGCGAACTTGGTAAGGTCATACTAGAGATCATGTCAGGAAAGAAGGTACAAGGTCTTGATAGAGGGCTCGCTCTTACCTTGTAAGGAACGACATTTCCATGCCATGCAACCAAGTCGAACGGACTGTGGTCCTGCTCCAGGCAGTTGTACTTTCCGTTGTTCTTGTTGACAACCTCCCAGTCTCCGCTCAGATCCTCATCGATATGAGCGACCGGATACAAGAAGTCGCGGGGGTTCGCAAGTGAGTGACCACCCAAAGGACCCAAGTCAGGCAATTCCCACATGCTCCCCCAGATTTCTGTGATGTATCCTCTAGCCTTTTGCACTCCAGGTCCAAGAGCAACTCTGAATCTCACACCCCTCTGGATGACGCAAATCTCTCCAGGCTGCAGGAACATCATTCCAAATTCAGTCTGTATATCCAAGTTTCCCTGTTGAGCGCAGATGAGGAAGTCACCATCGGTGTTGCAGAATGCTCGCTTGTCCATGGATGCATTGATGGCATAGACGTACAGAGCCATGCCCTCTCTCAAGTTGGGATCACCAGAGCCACCCAGAGTGTGCAGTCCATCGACAAAATCTATCTTTTCCGAGTCCTCGGGTAGAGGGAAGGGTCCCCATTCTGCTTGTTCGGGTAGGGTCTCGACCTCGGGGTTGAGAGATAGGAAGCAGTTCTGTATGTGGGCTCTGGACACGATCTTCTTGTAGCCATCTTGGACGTGTTAGATTGTACGTGGAACATGGTAGGAGGGACTACATACTGTGGGCTGCTGCGGGCCTCACACGGTACATATAAGTGCTGTAGTTGTGGGCACGCGGAGCGGCGAATGCACTGTAGGTGATGCCTTCAGTGTAGAGACCGAAACGGACTTCCTGCGGGTTGTTCTGAGCTACTGGCAGGGTTCCAGGGATGACCTCGGACTGGTGTCTGTTGTTCCACCCATGCATGTAGGAGTAAGGATCATTCTCGCGGGTAGGCTTCTTGCGCTGCAAGTCTGTGTAGTGGAAGATCTTGGTAGGGTCCGTAGCGGCCTTGCGTTCCTTTAGCGGTGCGGGCATTGTCTCGAGGTTATGTATACAGGATGAAGTACTGTATGTCCGAAGGTATGTCTAGTCAAGGAAGGACGAGAGCTTTGGGGGGCATATGACTATATGTGTGATCCATCTGGAAACGGCAGTTATATCGGTCGACACCAGGACCACCGGTTTGTGGGGGCTCTCAGATCATGGTGGCATTGGATCGTGGGGCTCCGTGACACGAAACATTTAAGGTCATAGGGCCTTGCGACGTGCAACGTCTGGCGACATTGATGGACATGGTCTCTCCGTGTTGCAGCTCCGTGGGGCCAGCCGGGGCCAAGCTGATGCCCCTCTCAGCCTCTCGTAACCTCAAGTGGGGCATCAACACAATCGAACATGTTCGCAGCAGACCATCACATGTCGCGGACTTTGTACAAAACGATTGTATATACATAGACCGAGTATCCACAACGAATCCGTCTCCAACGCAGCCTCCCTGAACAGAGCCGCTCCCATTTCCTCAACGCCGTGCTTATAACAATCCAATAATCCTCGCCTATCGACGTCGATCCTCCAATAAAACCCCCAGCGCTATGCAGTTAGATGAATGAAACGAACGATGCGAATCTACCGTAGAGGCCATTGTCCATCTTACATGATGATGCACTCTCTGTCCGGTTTCTCCGTCTTTCGCTTCCGATGGAAATGCCCTTCCTTGTCACCTCGTTCCTTCCTGACCTTGCTCCTGCCAGTACGCTCCTTTTCTGCCTTCTCGGCCATCTTAGCATCGAGGTTCTTCAGGCTCTCAACAGACGCTTCGCTACCGCTGACTGTCGGATGCCCTTCCATATCTTTGCCGTTCACCAAATCCTCGTCCTGTTCGGCCGCTGACGCGAGGTTGGTAAGGTCCGTCCGGCTTACACGATTGGTGAGCTTGCTCATGTTCAAACTGAAGCGCGATCCGCCGTCTGTAGAGCCTGGCCGGGACTTTGTCTTCTTAGTGCTGACCTTGCTGCCCCTTCTAGACGGAATCCCAAGGAAGCTACTCCGCGACTCGTCGATAGGCGTTGATGGTATTGAAGTAGTACCAGCCTGGCTACCAGCCGCACTGCCATCTTCAGCGACACTACTACGGCGTGCATCTACACTGGTCCTTCCACGTATATCCAGGCTGGTTCTGTTAGAAGATACGGTCCAGTCCACCGTCTCGGTGCCCGATAGCCCGTTAGGCGATGTTGGCGATGAAGACTCGACTAGGACCATGTCGTTCTCGTCGCTACCGATCTTCTTCAGCTTCTCCGGAGAGTACTCGAGTGAATCTGAAGGGTGACGTGACATGGCCTCGTCATAGCTCGGTGGTGCATCGGGAACGAGCTCCTCGTCGATGGGCTGAACTTGGTAGAACAAGAGATAAGGACACTCCTCTTTCAGCTTTTGGTTGATGTCGACGTAGGTAACGCGTTCTCTGGCAAGGTCATCAAACAACATCCAAGGATCTTCTTCTTCACTGCTTCCGGCAGTGTCCGGACGGTCAGAGCGCCCATCAGCACTTTGAGTACTTTGAGCATTTGCAGCGCGTCCTCGAACCAACGAAACATAATGACCAGAGTTGACTGATACGCCACGATGGCAAACAACCGACTGGAGAACGAGCTTGAAGTTGCCGACAAGCGGGCTGTGATCCTCCATCTCGTCATCAGAGACAAAACTCGGCACCGCGATCTCGAGAGGAATATCGATAAAGGTGTCCAGACGACTTGCAACACCAGTGTTGGAGTACTGGTATCGCTTCAAAGCGATACCAAGTACTGGACGCTTCCGGGAGAAGTGCGCGGCGACCTGCGCATCACTGGTAGGGATGATATTCTCAGTGTACCATGGAAGTAGCTTGAAGAATTGCCAGGCAGGCATCAGCACCTCGGTGCGGACCGAGTTCTTACGCGGTCGTCCAGGGGTGCCCGCCGCATCATCGGATCCTTTCTTCTCATCTGATGTCGATGCTGCCACTCTCCGTTGACTGAAGATACTATCGGCACGCTTCCTATTCATACCGGGTCTGATTCTATCAAGGGGAGACTTGATCGGCGTGCCAGGCGCAGAGGGTGACTTGATTGGAGTGCTTGGTTCTGGCTGGGGTGTGGCTGCCTGATCAAAGTATTCTACTGTTTCGACGTGCATAGCTCCACCTTTTTCACACGAGTTCGTTCGGCGTAGTCTTTCGCTCGACCTTACGGATTGTAGCGTGTTGCGTCTGTCGAGATGGCGTTTGACTTCGATTCGATTGTTGAAGTAGCTTTCCAGGCAGTCTTCGAGCGTAACAACGGAGCTTCCCTCGGGCGGCTCTGTGACGACAGCAACCTCGAGCAGGCGTTCGTTTACAAATTTGTGGTCATCGGTCGGGTCTTCCTTGCCCGTATGGAACAAGTCCATCTTCAGTGTGAGTAGTGGGAGTTCCAGCTGACCAGTGATGAATGTGAAAGCCTCTGACGTGTCTTGTTGACATAGCTCAGCTGCTGATTCCCATCCACATTCGGCGAGCGACTCCTGTAAGTACTTTGTCTGGGCAGAGTCAGTGATTGCGAGAGTGCCGTGTTGGCACAAGCAGAACGTACGATATCCCGAGTGATGAGTCGGCCCGAGCGCAACATGTTGACCCACAGGCGCAACAGGCCGGCCAGTTTCTTGCGTGGTAGGTCGTCGAACGAGTTGTAGAGCATTGCTTCGAAGCTATCGAGACGCGCGAACATGGCAAAGAGCAGAGCATCGAGGTAGCAAGTGACACCGTCGCGGTTCTCGGCACCAAGTAGCTTGGTCGAGGGATCATAGGTCTTGACTAGGCCTTCGTACGTGTCTTCGAAGAGGAGTAGCAGTCGCATAGCCTCGTCGCCGTTCCCGGCTGAATTGGTGGCCTGCAACGCATAATTGACGTTGGCCTCGCTGAAGGTTGTGATGCCGTATTTCTGAAGACGAGCGAGTATCGCCTTGATCTGTGGACGAGTCTAGTCTCAGCAATCGTGTTTGGGGTTGGCGCCTGGGAGGGGGATATAGCTCACCCTCTTCTCGTCCTCCTTCTCGAGCTTCTTCTTGTCCTCGGGTACGAAAAGGCCACCGAATGCGCCGGCGTCGGGGAGGTTCTGTAGGACAGGAGTGAATCGCAGTCAGCAGGAGTCGCAACGGTAGCGAAAAGGCTGAGTTTGACGAAGGAAGGGTGGAGGTACTTTTGATCGGCGGTCCCGTCTACCCAAGAAACGCTGGACGCTGCTGCTCATGGCGAGGTGAGCAGGAGCAGGTACGAGTTCAGGCTTGGTGGAGGACAGCTACGTCCATCAAGTGGTGCGAGGACGCGAAGGTATCGAGAACGGGCGGCGGGGTACGTGTATCTTCTCTGCGGAGGAAATCTTGTGTTGCGCGCTGCTATTTCGCGGGGAAGGTTGAAGAAATGGCTAAATCAGGTAGGGTCCAGATGCGAGATAAGGTTCGTTGAAGAAGCGCGGCTCCGTCGACAGGCTGTCAAGAGTGCAGGTTGAGTCGAGCGAGCGAGCGAGGCAAAGAGCGAAGGATACCAAAGACAAGGAGCAGCTTGAGAGCGGGAGGAACATGTATTATTCTTGCGACTCGGCAGGCTCTAGCCTCTAGGCAGTACAATAGGCGACGGTGACGCTGAGGCGGGGCGGCTTGGAAAACCACTGCACCTACCAAACCAGGGGGGCCGGCCAACAGCGACTAGCCACGCCCTACATGTCCACTGCAAAGGGCAACCCTGTCCGGAGAATGTCGATCTTCAAGCCTCAAAAGCCCGTGCCTACACAGAGCGGCTGAGGTCGTGATCGAATCATGAAAAGGCAACATGTGTTCATGACCGTCGTTAAGCAAGGCCAACTACAACTCAGAGATAAGGTATGCTATACACAGTCGTCATTAAATTGACGATTTGATTGTGTCGGCATTGCAACGTTCATCATGACATTCGACCAAGACGGCAACAGGAAGAGAAGTTTCTGGCCACCGTAGCTCTAAGATTATCTCTCTCCTAGAACTCAAAATGCTGTCTCATGTCCTCAAGGTTCATACCAGGGCCAACGAGTTCCTGTAAATCTCTGCGTTCCATCTGGGCGAACACCCTCCTCAGGGTGTCGTAAAGGTTTGTACTTTGATTTTGGGTGATCATGGCTTCGAGTTTCGCGTCCGACATGTTGTTGTCGCCAACCACTTGTCTCGCCTTTTCCAAGCCTTCTTTCTCGGTGATGCGGTGCATCGCCAATGCACCGAGGAGGTGTTGTGCCGCTTCTTCGTAGCAGCCAATGTTTATGCATGACACGCCTAGATTGTAGCGTGCTCTGACAAAGTTGGGTCGCATCTCCAGCGCACGAGAGTAGGCATCGATGGCCTCTTCCGATCTACCAGAGTTTGCGAGTGTGGCACCAAGACGGTTCCAGAGAAGGTGCAACTCTTCTTGTCGATTTGTGCTGCCTTCTTCGGTCGAGGCCAGCGCGGCACCAAAGCAATCGACTGCCTTGTCGTACTCTTCTGCGCCGTAAAAGAGTACACCCAAGCCGACTTGAACGTCGGGGTCCATTTGCTCACCATCCGGAGACATCTGTGCAGCTTGGATGAACAAATCTGTTACCTTTTCGTGCAGTGCGTGACGGTCAGTGAAGCCAATCTCATCTTCCTCGGAAGAAAGAGGGGCGTTGATGAGCGAGGGGTACTTCGTAGCGACCCAGCGCTCCAGCGTCCTGTAGGCTGTGCTGTCATATCCTTCATTTGTATATGATACTGCCAGCCCCATCAAAGCTTCTAGATTGTTGGGGTCGAGTTTCAAGGCGTGCTCAAGAGCGCGAATTGCTGGTGACTCCTTTTCGTTTTGTGCTTGTGCTTGACCGAGAGCCGTCCAAGCACCCATGTGTTCCGGATCTTTCTGTACAGCGGCTTCAAAAGCCAAGGCAGCGAGCGATAGGTTGCCGCCTTCACGCATGATCTTCATTCCCTCGTCGAAAGGATTGGCGAGCTCGGCAAAGGGATTATCATCCTCGAACATGTAGTCGCCCAGCGAAGGATCTCGGTGTGTGTTGAGGCCATCGAAGCCGTCCCACTGGTCAAAGCGGTCGCTCGCGTCGCCAAAGGAATCGTGTGTGACAAAGTCTCTGTTTTGGGTCGTCTCAGCTTGGATGCCCTGCCATACCGACTCGAAGTCGCCAAACAGCGTTTCACTGTGATCGGGACCAACTGACCTGTCCATGGCGTTCAACTCTGCCTCCATAGCTGCATTCGCCTCTGCATCTAGTTGCGCGTCTTGTTGTGCTTGTGGGTCGTCCAGCTCGGCAAATTGTGCTTCCCAGTCCTTATCGTCCAGCTCGACCATGCGCTCCTTGCCCTTGGACTGCTGTTGCTGGTCTTGTGGAGTCTGCATTCCGTTCATGCCCATGCCGGACATACCCATACCCCCCATACCCATTCGCATACCCATACCGTTGCCGTATGTGCCGCCGTATTGCATGGGTGACTGGTATCGTGCCATGGGTGTTTGTTGGACGTTGCCAAGTGGACTGGCCGTCCTCGCGGCTGAGGATTGCTGGAAGCGGGCAAAGTCTTGGGGATTGAAAGCTCCGTTGTTCTGGTGGGCGAATGCAGGGCCCGGCTGATCAGACATTTGTGGTTCGAACTCAGCAGCCCAGTGAGCAGGTGCGGAGGATGCTGCCTGGTCGAGCTCCCGACGCATTTGCTCCATGGCAAAAGCGGAGTCTTGGAAGCCAGGGCCAAGGTGTGCGGGCTGTTGCATGAAGTCGTCCATCATCTGCGAGTCTAGTCAGCACCAAGCTGCAGAGGCGAGTGGACTCGTGTGCGTACAGCATCCTGCGGAGCTCCCATCTGACTTCGCATGCTCTCCATGCCACCAGGGCCCCTGCCTACGAGACGGTCTCTTTGTAACGACTTGTCATCCTGAACATGCTTGGTGAACTGACTCAACGGGTTGCCCGCCGTCGAGCACTCTGCTCCGCCGAGAAACGACATGGTGGGGTGCTTTAGGTGTCTGTGGTAGGAAGCGCTCGAGGCTTGCTGCTGAGTGTGTGACTCTGCGAATGGATGGCGAGTGGTCGAAGTGGTCGGGTACTCTGACTGAGTGAATGGAGAGGGGCGATGAGGAAGAAGGACAAGTTGATTGTTCAGCAACGTGACAGAACAATTCAAGGTCGACAATCTACAATGCTACACTCGGCAATAACTTCCCGGGCCCGAGGGCGGCGAAGACGAAGACTGTGGGGAACTCGGCCTTGGCGGGGTCTCACAGATGCCGAGGTCGAGTGACAGTCGTTTCATCTTCATATGACTGCGCGTGGGTGAAGTGACGGGCAGAAAATGCAATGCACCATGGAATAATACAATATGTGTCCAGTCCGGTCCCCCATCAACACCACGTCAACGCCTTAGCTATCTATAGTACAATGCTTTGGAGGCCGGGGCGTCTAGTCCTCCCTGTCGGACGATTGGGATTGGCTGGAGCGGCTGAAGTCGACACGCAGCTGTCTGCCGTAGATCTCCTTGTTGTCGAGAATCTCCTTGGCCGCCTGAGCGCTGGGGATGTCGATGAAGTCGGCGTGGCAGAAACCTCTGGGCTGGCCTGAGCGACGGTCGACAGCGACTCTGACATCGAGCACGTTGGTGATGTTGCGGAACAGGTCGTTGAGATCCTTGTCCGACATCTGGAACGACATGTTTCCGATGAACAGACACTTGCTGGGCTTGTTGACCTGCGCCTTTCTGATCACCTCATTGCGGGGCTCGCGACGGAGGTGGAACTGCACAGCCATGCTGCGCCCACCGAGCGTCTTCCTGTTCAGCTCCTTCTGTGCCCTCTCTGCGTCCTGGAGAGTCTTGAACTCTACAAATCCGAATCTGCCAAAACATGTTAGCCTCGGTCGCTTCGCTCTTGCAAGTCTCAAACCTACCCTCTGCTCAGGCCACGTGCATCCTCGGCCACGCGCGCATTGACGACTTCACCATAGCTGGCGAACTCGCGCTCAAGGTCCTGGCCCTTGATTTCGAAGAAAAGGTTGCCGACGTAGAGAATTCTGCTGGGCTTGGGGTCGGCGTGTGTTCCACGGGCTGCATTGCGAGCACTGTTGCCGAGAACACCGACAGCTGCGTCTTTCACGGTTGATGCGGCATCCTGAACCTTCTCCTTGACTTGCTCGACGACCGAGGGCTGTTCGGAAGCATCAGCGGCTTCGGGGACCGACTTCTCGACGACGTTGGGCTCCTGCTCTGCCTGTGCTTCAGATGTGACGGCCTCCTCTTTCATGGCCTGCTCAGTCTCGGTGGGCTCCGTGGGAACAGTTTCGCCAGTAGTCTTCTCCTGGACAGGCGATGCCTCATCGCTGGCGAACCGCCTTTGGAAGACGGGCATCTGCCATTTCTGTGATTGACGGAGTGCAGTAGGTGCCTTTGTGACGATTGTGCGAGCCTTGAGGGGCGAAGCGACGAAGCTGCGAGCAGCGGCACGGCGAAGGGCGAACCTTTGAACTGTTAGACACATGCCTTGACCGACTCGTCAACTCCAGAGACTTACATGTCTACGAGCAACGAAATGTAATGTTGATAGAAACGAGATGCGTACCCTAGAGAAGTCACCTTGCGGAGAGCTTTCTTTTTTGCCAACGCCTCTGGAGACCTGCCAAGCCTCGCGATTGTCTATTCGAGAATTCAACTCTGCATCTGATGTCGACATCGAGACTCCAATATGGACCAAGAGATTTGTGATGAATATTGAGCGTTATGTTTGATATCGCTGCACTCAAACATATCAGGTTTTCGTCTGTGGTGTTTTCCTACAAGAAAGATCGCAACTGAGTAATACATCGTGGGTCGTGTAGTCCACAGAATTCTCAGAATTCTCAGCTGGCTGGTACCATTGCCGCACGATACCACGCCCTCTCGTACAACCAGTATCTTTCTCCCAAGACCGCCAACCGTCGATAATGCGCAGAATACCGTATACTCCACTGATGGTCTCTTTGCCATTACAAGAACGTAGGCATACCGAAAACGCATTTGCCGCTTCTAGAACAGGGTCGCGCAGGCAACCCGGCTCAACGGCTTATCCTCGGCGTTTGCTCCTCCGTCCTTCATTCGCTGACACCAGGCCAACCATTTGCTGCTCCAAGTCCGACCTCCCAAAAGAGATTGCTTCGTATGCAACATCACTCCGTGGAACCAGTCGTGCCGTAGTCGGGCTGCATAGCCACATGCTTACACGACCATTCGTCATGCTTTCTAATGCAGACTCATCGATCACTTGACTCGTCCTCCATCTCCCGACGAGGATCAGATAAATGCAGAATCAACCACGCATGAGCTTGGCATCATGCTCTGAGATAGCCATGTTCTCATCCCCGCACAGCCATCGACGTAACTCGCATGTATGTCTTCCGACTCCCTGGCCAGCCCGCGAAACATCTGCATGCTCAACATCGTGATCACCAGTCTGCCGAGTTGCTGAGACATGGCGGTGAGACGAATGATCGCAGATACCACGTGTATATCCGTTACTATGCGTCATGGCACTTGCCCTCTGCAGTGGCTCGTACGGACATGGCTTGACGGAAGTGCTACCGACACAGCCGGCGACGCAAACTGCTTTCGAGAAGCGTTTCAAATCAATGGTCTAGCGGATCTGTCCTCAGCCTTTGATTTCATGCGTCTCGTCTCCTGAAGACGTTTTAGCCGTGTCCGTCACAAAATCGAAAAAATCAGGCATCCACACTAAACAGGCGGAACATTCCAACGTACGCTCCCGCAGTGCGTATACTCTGTTACATTACAATGACCGAACAGAGTGAGACGCTGTCTGTGGGAACACAACCTTTCGCTTGCTTGATTCCATACGCAATCTGCATACCGGTGTCGTGTTGATTTGGTTCCACTCCTTTTACACAGTCACGTGTACCTTTATACAGTACCTGTGTAGTGCACATGGCAACCGGTGAGATAACATCTGTCCCGTCATGGGATACAGTACGTCCTTAAGGAACATTTCCGTGGAACAAGAGCGCGTAAATACGGCAAAGCGGTAGGCACGGAGACTTTTTATGGTGCTGGAGCCGACGCGATGCCTCCTGTGGCCCATGGTACCATCAGCGTGTATTTCCCAGGTAAGTTGCGGATGCAGCCAAGCGTCCGTGAAGGCAGATTCTACCATCGTACCCATCGAAGCGACCTTCCGCTCTCGACATCTGTACTACCTGTGTGGTATGCGGTGTGCAAGACATTGCTAAGGCAAGATGAACACATTCAAATCTAAAATGAATGAGATTCGAGCGAAAGATAAAGAGAATAGTTATCTCTGTTCTGCTCTGTTTGTGTTCGCTTCACACCTTTCCTTTGCGCTCTGCTCTTTTGGAGCGTACGATAAGACCATGAGGCGTTGTGCAGGCAAACAAGTCAAAGTTTGCACTATTCCATTGATAGTAAATCGCAGATTGTAATGTATGAGATTGTTATTTACTTGATCTCATAGATGGTTGACTGTCGAGCCTGGCTCTCACGTTCAAAAGCAGCCACCATGGCACGTGGGAGTCGGGGTTGTCAACGGTCGACCGGGCCGGTTGCCGTGGAGATCAACTCTTGGAGCCAACCTCGTCATTGACACTTTCACTCCTGCACCATGAACCATGTAACGCGAAATGCGCACATGCCTGTAGCTTGATATCAGCCAGACTAACGGGCCATCACATCTTCTATTCCCAGGTTCCGTAGTCTTGATGACGTCCAAGACTAACGCACGCACAACATCTCTTGCTGTGAACAACGGCAACAGAGGTGGTCGCCGCGGTATGTTCACGCGTCGGCCTGGTCACCAGAGACTGCCAGGTCTGTTTGCAGATGGCATATGGCACTGCGACTGCGACTGTAGCCCTCGCCTCCCTGCAGAACATTTCCAGGTCAGGAAAGAAAGTCCAAACAAAGGTTGCCTTCCTCAGCGCCCCGTCATGTGAATTTGGAGGGCACGGCTGATAGTCCATAAGGCAGATGGTTCTATACTTGCCAAAACGGAGAAGGTCGAAAATGCGGCATGTTCTTATGGGACGACGATGCTCGCCCACGAGAGGCCGCGGCTCTCCTGAACAACTCCAGAACCGAACCCACAAGCACGCTAGCCAAGCCCTTGCCTACTGCACATTCATCGCCTCAGAAGATGCAGGCATCTCTGGATAGCACTTCAACACTAAGTAATCCCAACAGCACTCTGAAGCGACCATTTTCCGATGCTGGCCTCAGTGACAACGCTGATGCTGACCATGATTCATTCCCCTGGTCGTTATCAAGCCAAGAAGAAGCCGTGCTGCTTGACGCGCCAGAAACACCGCGCAAGGCAGTCAAGATCGATGGCCTCACCACACCCGCGACTAGCACGCATAGGAAATTGCCATGGCTAGATCAAGCTGCCCAATCACCGTCCGCACTCTCTGCCAAAGCATCTATTTCCAAGCACTCTTTTCTGCCACGACTCTCTACGCCATCAATTTCGAATTTGGCTGTCGCACAACACAGCGCCTTGACACCACATGTCACTCCCAGTCCCTCACGCTTTCGTGATCCGTCAGCGGATGCTCCATCTCCCCGAACCACACTCTCTGTAGATGTTTTCGCCACTCTGAACAACTCAAGTGTTTCAATACCAGCTGATCTGACATCAAAGCTTCGAGAAGTCTTGACACGTCACGAGCTACGAATTCAGGGGGTCGTCAAGGGACGCGAAATCACTCGTCTTGCTCTCAAGGCACGCGAAGCCAAAGTCGTTGAGTTACAGGCTACCATCGCAAATCTTGAAGCAGAGAGAAACGTTGATCATGCACGTATTGAAAGACTCGAGTGGGAGAAAGACATGTTAGTGAGGGACCAAGACTTTGACACAGAGTTGTAATCGGCTTTGTCGGGTAGGGCTGCAGGAGGTGGCGTTTTCCTTATACACAAACCAATCGACCACCGCTTCTTGCTCGCGCTACATGTTCTCTCCGTTCGCTAATCCGCTCCACACTCTCTGGTAGTGACATATGCTGAACAATAACTACGACAGAGCTTCAATACTACCTGCGCGTTTCCACACTTACAGACCTTGCGACGCCATCTCATACAGCTTCCGATCGGTAGAGACTACAGGTGTATTGGCTGCATCAGCTTCCATGGTCCCGGGTTCGGGACAATACAACCACTAAACCTCCGCGTGAATAAGCAGGGAAACACGCAGTCTCAAACGCCGGCAGACGGGGACCGTTGTTTACGCATGAGATCAGCTGGCGCATAATCGAGCAAATCAGCATCCATGGGAGCAGCCACTCGGATGATCGCTGCATGGTCGACTCTCAAGTCATCATTCGGCCGGGGAACAGGAATCGGCCACGATGCCTTTCCTGACTCCTCTTCTATTATGCTGTACGACGTTGAGATTCTATCGTTGCCGCTTCTCGCGACCGCTTGCGCAGCGACCTGATATCCACTGTTCCTGCCAAGATCAGCCGCCAGCTTTTCGGTTTTCTTCACACCATCTTGGAGGTAGCGCCTGCCCGTCACTCCCCGACGCCAGGTCCGGCTAAAACAATGTGTTGGCAAGTCGATATTGTCCGGGACGTGGTTTCCCTGTGAGCTTCGCGAGGGGTATCGACCACGGGTCACCTCGTGGTATAAATCTGGTTACCCGCCGCTCTATCTCCCTCTACCTCGTCCAATATATATCTTGGATGTCTTTTGCCTCGACTTATCTTCTCCGATCTTTGTCTGGTCTTCGATTATTCCAAGGTCGGTATGAGTCAAGATCGTTCAAACCTTGGCTACTACAGTACATATAATGGCAATATGATTTACGATACCTCCGTGGACAACAACGATCCACAGAGCGGACAAGCTCTGTATACCCCCACGCAGCTCTGGACTCATGTGCCTAGCAACGCGATGACGATTCCTGGTACTGGAGCGCACTGGCCTAAACAGTTCCACCGTCACCACGAGGGATGGTGCGAGCAGGACATACTTTCCTCAAGCGATATGACCTCGGAGACGAGCGGCTTTGACGATAGTGCTACGCCAAGTCTACGCAGGTCGGACTCTGGCGACTTCTCTGAAGCATGGGACCAAGAACCCCCAATGCTCTTCTCACCCTTCCAACCTCCCGCATCCAGCGAGTTACTTAACAACATTGGCAGTGCCTTTCCTCTTCAGCTTCCTGCATGTGTCACTGGCCACTCCGAGGAGACCGTCCAGCAGTTTGAGTATATGCTCGGTGACTTGGAGGTCAACGACTGCGCATCGTCGCCTACGAATCCGGATGCAGTTTCGCAGGCAAGCGTGCATCCTTCAACACTCTTGGATGCTCATGGTGTGATCATTCAGCCGTGTCATACACAATCTCATGAAACATCCATCTCCAATAGGCCAAGGAAGGTACGACAAGCCAGAGAAAACGACGCTGGCCAACCCAAGAAACCAGTACGAGCAAACAGTACTAGGGCTCGGCTCTTCTGTGAAGCTTGCCGCGATAGTAAAGACTACTCTCGTGGATTCCGCGGAGAGCATGAGCTCGCCCGTCATTACGCGCAAAAGCACACAAAACACAAGGTGTGGAAGTGCTTTGATCTTAGTCCAGACCGCTTGATGCGCAACTGTGAGAGGTGCAAGACTGGACACCAGTATGGCACAAGCTACGGTGGCGCGGAGCATTTCAGAAGAAAGCACACTGGAATGTTCGGCAAAGACATGATGGAGTTGCTGAGAGGCAAAAATCAACGTTGGGCTTTGAGTAGCAACCGCTTGATCGAAGAGGGATGGCTTCGCCAAGTGTTTGTTCCTGGCGATGGCGAGCCATCGGAACCGCAGGAGGAACAGCATGTGGCTACCATTCATGCACCCATGCCTTTTGCTAGAGGCCCACAGGAGATGGACTCGAACGGTGGCTTGGAAATGGCGCACCTGCAGCCCTTTGATCAGCAGCATGTGTCGATGCATGGTGCTAACCTGGCTTGGTCTCAGCATCAAAACCCACTTCAGCCTTACCACTATCAACAGCTGCACCATAGTCAGCAACATCATCAGCATCAGCACTGGCCTCAAGGTATGCACTGAGGACAATGCTTCCTACCTGTCATGGAATTTCATTTGTACTAGATGACGAGATTTGGGAAGCCTTCGCTTTTGGGAATTTCCTTTTTTCTTGCATGGGACGGTTTGCGATGATACCCTTTTGCTGTTTCTCTCTTCTGCTCATATCTTGTCTTATTCAATATCTCATTTTGCCTGATGTTCCGCTCCGACTCCCTTATAGTATCCTTCTGTCTTGATTGTCAGTTCCTCGTTTCATATAGATGTCAAAGACAAGATTCGATTTCGTCCAATCATCTAGATTCCAGGACCTATTCTGTAACAGCATATATATATACCAAGATACCTGCATACGTAAACACACTCCCAAGCAATGCCGTCCCCCAAACACCTGGGACCACGGGCAAGCCTGTTGCACAACAGAAACAGGCAGGCACTCCGCACCAGCCCCCGGCCAATCACACTCATCCTGACTCTTTCCACACTGGCGTGAGCATGAATACTCTGTAATCACCCAAGGAATTGAGATTTCTGCATGCTACCCGCCGAAAACCAAACAATGCGAGCCGACCAACAGTAACACCGAGAAAAGTCACTTTTTCCCTGTGTGCAAGACCAAAGGGTCTCCATCATCTTCTTTCGCCGTCTCACCGCTTTTGGTTCATTTCTTTGGGCTTTTTTCTGACATGCTGCTGCAGGGCTGCATGGATGGGTTTCTGCCTTCTTCTGCGTTTCGGTCTTTCCTGCGCTGTGGATCGTGCGTTCCGATGCTTCCCCCCGCTTGTCATGGCCTCTCATTTATTGCCTTATGAGACCCGTGGATCCGGGTCAAGCGCCGGTAGATACCTACAGTATATCCGGGGCACTGATATGGTTGCCTAGATCCCAGCAAAGCAGAAGATGTTTCTTTAGGATATAGAGGCCAGTAAGAAAGGCGACGAGATTGGCGGGAACAACGCAAGATAGCTGTGCGAAAGACTTTGAGGCGTAGGTGAATGAGATAACGGCGGTGCCAGCGATGGAGATACCGTCAGAGAAGATACCTCAGTCGAGTATCAATGCTCCAGCTTCTGACATGTGTTTTTACTCACATATTGGTCACCGAGAGATCCTACAGTGTATTGGTGTTGACAACACGGATGCACCACTGATTAGTGATAGTGTATGGACATCTCGAACGAACACTGAGGGTATGATGATAAAGGACCAGAGTGAGAAAAACACCAACGGCTTTTTCTCCCTCACGAGAGTGCCAGAAGGGAAGACAGTACAAAGACAGGCTTTCACACTAACAAAATGTTGATTTAGCTCAAGGTGCAAAGTGGTAATCGGACAAAGTGACTGTTATGGAGAGTACTGTTGATTCATAGTGAACTAAGGAGGGGCAAGCCCGCCGATGTGATGCGTAAACAGAAATGCTGCAGTGCGCGTACCAGGTGAACTAACGAGCGGTGACGGCATCGGAGTCTAGCCGTTGGTATGTCAGGTGAGGTAGATGCTCTATGCTTTCAGGATAGAGGAAGGACTATATTGTCTCTGGAAGCGATGTGACATGATAGGAAGGCTGTTTGGATCTGCGCGGGTTTTCGCTGTTGCGATTCTGATTCTGGGTGTGGAGGACTGTCGAGGCGACCTCGCTGCTAGTGTTCCCGAGCATTGCGTTGGGCCTCTAGGATGGCCGATGACCAGCTATCAGGGCCTGAAGTAGATTCAGAATTTCTGGCACTTGTTGGAAGTGAGGAGTGATCTGCTTGAATCTGTCGTGTTGATACTCCTTCCGAAGTGCAGCCCACCCTTCAAGCTCGTCCAACGTAAACACGCTGGAATTTTCTTCATCGTCGTCGCAGTACTTTTGTGCCATTGAGACGTTCAAGATAAAACGACTGTCATTGTGCTCGGCCGGGTCGTCTGCTGGAGGTGCACAGACTTGCTGGTTTGCAGATGCCTGGGACTCGAAGGTGTTCGAGCTGTCTATGCTGTTGTCTGTGCGCAAGTATCAGTATCTTGTTTAGTGACACTGCGGAGGTTCTGGGTGCATGAAGGTTTGCGTACCATTTTGAACAGCGGCAGGTTTCCTCAAATCGAACCGCGCTACACCGTTTCTGATCGCTTGGAAAGCAAAGGGCGAGAACATAATGGCGCGTGAAAGAAAGCAAATCACCCGAGTCTCGTGAAGCAGGAAAGGATCGATGCGTTGCGAGCGACTTTCGCTTGCGCAAACAAGTAACGCGCTTGAGGACTGACAGCCCTCATACCTTCTTCCATCTCCAGATACAACTGATCAGCCTTTTCCTCGCTGTCTTTCTTGCGACTTCTTTCACGCTTTCGGCCACTTTCGTCTCAATGGCCACGGCATCTACACTGCCAACATCTTGCAGTCCTTCAATCTCGTCCACTTCGGCGATCTTCCAACTCCTGACGAAGAGCGCACATACAGCGGCACCAACATACATGAACCCAGTAAACAGCTGTGCTCCCAGGTATCCGCCGTCAAACGACACAATCTCAAGTCCGATCGGCTCGGAGAAAGTGCAAGGAATCACAAGGACGAGCCAACAAATGTTCAATGCAGCAGGAACATTGCGCAGGCCAACAACTTCGGCCGTGACAGGCGCAATGGTCGTCCAAAACGTTCCTGCCACAGAGCCTCCGAATATGGCGTAGAAGATGAGGACTCCGAAACTCTTTGCGCTTGTCCAGATGACGAGGGCGAACAGGCCGGATATAAAGGTCATGAGGGTGGCCATGTTGATGCGACCAATGTTGTCGCTGAAGTATCCTATAGGTGGACGACCAACAGCTTGGCCCAGATTGAATATTGCTGAGACGGTGGAGGCTTGCGATGCCGTGAGGCCGACACTGCGTGCGAAGTTGGCTAAACTGAAGAGTAAAACGACATATGCCAGCATGCTAAACCAGCCATAACCTTCGAAGAAAAGAAATTGATTAGTTAGCAGGCCGGGTGACAAGGAAATGGTATACACACCTAGCAATAGCAGATACTCGGTCCGCTTTAACAGCTGCACATCGAATGCCAATTGCGAACTTCCAATTGCCTTGTTTCTGTCCCTCACCAACATTGCGCAAACACCGTTTACCACACATGCTACGATCCCTAAGACTCGGAAAGCCCATGGCAGTCCAATACTAGGAATCATCGCTCCAGTAGCAAGTGAGTATATCAACCCACCCAGACCAGAACCGGCAGTGGCAATACCGTTTGCCAGACTTCTTTTCGTAGTGAACCATTGAGGCACAATCCCTACAGATCCGACGAACAGAAAGCCCATACCAAAGCCAAAGCAAACACCCTGACTGAGGAACAACTGCCATATCTGGCTCGCAAAACTCGCACCGATCAAGCTCGCAGTCTCGAACACTACACCGGTGAAAAGGGTAGTTCTGGTGCCGAATTTGCGCGTAAAGATCGTAGCCACAGGCGAAACGAGCAATGCACACGCAATAGACAATGATCCGACAAAAGCGAATTCCAGATAGGTGGCACCAGGGAAGACGTTGTTGGCCAGATAGTATGCGAGGAAGACTCCATAAGAGGAATTTAAGCCCCAAGTGTGAGCATTGATTAAAGCCACGCAGACTACACAAACCCATCCATAGCCACCATTAGGTGATGGCGGTGGTTCAGTTGCAGGTACGACGTCCGTTGGCGGCTGTTCAGTGTTTAGAATCACTGCTGGAGGTGCCTCTTTTCCGTCGGGAATGCTGTCATTCGAGGCATTAGTGTCGCCGATTCGATCTTTCTCTTTGTCGACGTTGTCGAAGGAGGCGTTGTTATGATTCATCTATGCCGAGGCTCGAGGGGAGTGCTGTCCTCGGGTCTGGTACATGCTATGCTTCAATTGAGAAGCGGGAGGTGCAAACTTCGAAACAGAAGGTGGATCCAAGGGTGTCGCAGTCGTTATATAGATATACATGTAGACACATCGTGCCGTGTGCCGTTAATGTGTCACGGCAAAAAATGAAGCATCGAATTACCCAAAAGCGGAGGTGCATGCGGAGAATTTGCCGGATAACCGATAACATGGGGTTGACACTCTGCCTCCCTATTAGTTCTGACTACCTATAGTTGAAGCTATTTAATGTTGTAGAGAGTATAAGCTACTGGAAGGTAAGGTGGAGTGTATATGTCGGGCCGGGGTCGCGTGCTCAGCTTGTCGATTTGACCATACACTAGATCGACTCTCAGTTCGGCAGCGCCGCACCAGCATATGCCCTGTACGCAGGCTCGAGCTGGAACACACCCTCTGCATCAGTATATATCGCTATGAATTCATCGTTGTACACTTTGGGCGTAAAATCTCCCTCGAAACATAGGATGGTTGATAGAGCATCTGCGTCTTCAAATTTGACACGCCACTCCCGCCGGGAATCATCTTCCTCGCCTTCGTATTCATCACATTCGATTTGCCATTGGTCTGCCTCATCTTCAGTCATGGTTTCTAGATCACGCATGAGTAAACTCGAATACGAGTGGCCAAGGATGACCGTCCGATCAGTGGCACTGCGTTCGTCGAGAATAGCATATTGGCGTGATTCCAGATCGCTTCCTTTCGGAGGCACAGATATATGCTCGGCGAGGAACGTACGTATCTGATCTCGACCTGAGAAATCGCTGTTGAAGGGAGCAACTGGAGGTGATGTGCACCAAGGATCGAAATTCGACTGTGTTGAGTCGCGTACAAGTGAGAAAAAGTTGTGTCGCGGCGTCTGCAGGAGTGCGTCAATCGTCTGACAGCCGTCAGTAGAGCAGAGGGTTCATCAGGAGATCGCCCGTACCGATGAAGGGACTGGAGCGACGCAGAATAGCAAGAAGGACGACATGTTGACCTATGCAGTCAGAAGCGAAAGCTTAGATGTGTATCCGATGTAAACAGGAGCAATTGGGACAAGAGTGTAGGATGGATGTTGGCAGATTCGATTCTCGAGATGGCATGCAGAAGATGAAGAGCAGCTATGGCTTTCAGAACTCTCCAACGCGTCTTAGGCAGCAGCGGGTGTCAGCAAAGTCTACTGACCACATCGTCCTCTCAGCGACCCTCGACTGTCCAGACTGTCTTCCACAACAGTCCTTCGTGTATCAGAGAAGTAACAAGGTGCAGATGAGGAGACCTTCGTGATAATGTGTCTTCTGCAAACAAACAGAACGGTGACAATCGTTCGGGGCATCTTCGGACGATCTTCTCCTCGTCCTTTCGGTCTCGAGTCTCGGCTTCACTGTTTATTTGCTCGGTCGCCCAGCAAGGCAAACACGTTTTTGACCATAACAACATACGGCCGTAACACCAGCGGCACGAAAGCGCAAAGAGTAGTGATATCCGTCGAACCAGACTTGAGCACCAAGCAGCAGCAACTGCTTGCGACGACTTGTCTTGGCCTACGAACAGGGGCTTGCCCAAACTCTTGAGGTGCCATGCCATTTGCTTGATTGAGTTAAGCAGGGGAAGCATCGCTTTATCCTGACATCTGGACTCGGCGTTGGTCCTTTTGGTTAAAGAGCGCAATGCTATGGAATCCGGTCAAGCGCCTTGAGGGCGTATTCTAGCCACTATGCACGGCCGTGCCACTTCATTTCGTCGACTCGCGAGGACTCATCTGCTCCACCCACTCTGGAAGATGCCTATACGCGTCTTTGACAGTTGTCGGACTGCGGCTGGTGCGAAGGATCAAGACTGTTCACGAGCTACCCTGACGCCGCGTGGAACATGGTAAGTAGAGTAACATGAATCGGATTCACACGACAACATCCGGGTCTCGTTGTCAGAGACGTCCCACGTTCAACCAAGCCCATCCCGACACGATGGGTCAATTCAACCGTAAAACAACAGATGTTGAAACTCTATATTTTCCACTGGGCGAGCATCACAGCCGAGCCTGGTGGTTGTTGGTTACACGAAAGAGGGCTGAGCACGATGCATGTGGCCGATTCACACCATCGATGCCAATTTGGTGCACGAAGGATCAAAACGCTTGACTAGAGGGCCGATCAGGCTCCCAGATGCGACGCCGTGATATCATGTGGCAGTGGATGTGCGTGTTCTTGCTTGGCTGCCTGAAGAAGAAGGACGGTGTTGGCCTCCTTTTGTGATCATCAGCGGTTCCCTGGTCTTTCTGATCTATGTTCTCATTGTGCTCGTTCGTCTACGTGTCTCTCATCTAGTAGTATGCTAGCATAATGGATGGGTTCTCGGAAGTAGTGCCATGGTCAGTATCTCATTCCTCATCGTCATCGTTGAGACTTTTGTGTTAATTGTGACAGGATCTGGGCTGTTTGTGCTGCAGTGTCGACGGGCTCGAGTAAACATATCTTGCTCGTTGATAATTACCGTAAGAGCTTTTCCTTGCGACTCGATTGATGCTGTGACTAACGCATTGACTCAGACTATCGTGCGTAAGGATCGAGTACAGAGTGTGGATACCATCGTTGACCTTACCAGCATTCACGCTTCTTCTATTACAACTCCTCACCGCTGCTGTTGTAGTTTTTGTCCGGGATATATGCCATACCCCCGATATACTTGCTCTCAAGCCTGACTTCGATGCCCTCTCTATCAAACAATATCTACAGCAGAAAAACAGGTTGATATTGCTATCTTCATGTCTAGCAACATTCTTTCCTCTATGGATTCAAGCAGCGCTGCACTTCGAGAACATAGCTTCGCTCTTGATGATTTTGGTAGGCGTGCCATCACCACATGACTCCGCTGTAATTCTGACATTGATGTAGCCACTCATTTGGTGCTTCACCCTATCTGCACGATCAAATTGGTTCAAGACCAGATGTTACGTTGTGGTCATCTCTTGTTGTGTGATTTTGCTCGATGACTATAGACTTACGCCAAATGGGTTGCTTTTCGGTATCCCTGCAGTGTTACTGTTGAGCGTAATGTACGCGTTTTATGACGAGCAGACAGACGACTCTGGACCATATCGATCAGGCGAGGATCAACTTGCCATGCTGCCAATCATGATTCTCCCCCTCGTTTCCACAGTGGCTTGCTACATTCTGCTCGAGAGCAAACACGAAGTAACACTAGCTTCGAAGCATGTACCTATGCTATGCCTTAATCTGGGGGCGACAGCTTTAGCAATCGTACTAGCACCATTGATGCTAGAAAAGATCAAGAAGAGCACTTCACATTGTGTTGTCTTCTTTGCACTGCCAGGTTTCACAGCTTTGCTCTTTCAACAACTGAGATCGCCTATATACTTGAGCTACGTGCAGGTCCTGGCCTTTGTGTCTTCTCTTTGCTGTTGTGCTTTCGACATACGCAACAACGCAGATTCTGGTCGCTCGTCTGAAGAAAACTGGCTCGAGCTGCCCCAAGCTATAGACGACACAAAACATCTTGGATCATCGATCAACGACTTGGGTGATTATGCCACAGGAACACAAAAAAGATGGCATCTAGCTCGAGCAATCCCTTTTACGGTCGCGATGTTAGCGTGGTTGCATTTTCTCTCCAACAACTTTTCGCCACCGCTTCCCTACCATGATGCCCACAAACTACGACTGGATACTTCCTACAACTCTACGTCCGCTCTCGATATTGTAATGAGCATGTACCGCGAACCACCCTCTCACATCACTGACACCTTTGCCCTCCTCACCTCCCTCCCCTCCATCGGCCCCAAGTCTCCACGCCTGATCCTCTACACAAAAGACCCTGCCGCAAATCTAACTCTGCTCCAACAACAAACCAACGCCACAAGAGTCCTACAACTGCCTAATCTAGGCAGAGAAGGCCACACGTATCTCCACCACATAATCTCTTCGTGGGATGACTTGGCAGCCCAAACCTTCTTCTTGCAGGCCTCTATTCACAACCATCGCGAATTTGCTGCAAGAGTCACCGATTACTACACGCCTGAGACAGGAATGCTGAGTTTAGGATTCAGTGGACAAAGCTGTGAGTGCAACAACTGCGGCGACAGATTTGGATGGCAAGACCGTTCAGGGATTGTGGAACAAACTTGGAAAGAAGTGTTTAATCAGACTTGTGGAGAGCAACGGATGTTGTTGAGTTACAAAGGGCAATTTGTTGCCAGTGCTGCAAGGATTAGAGCCAATGAGAAGGCGATGTACGATAAGTTGAGGGATGCGCTGGAAGAGCCAAACAGCTGGGCACACGAACAAGAGTATCTACAAGGAAGGCCTGATTCGTTGAATGCGCCCTACTTTGGATATACTTTGGAACGCCTGTGGTCAGTGATCATGCAGTGCTCAGAGGAACGGATTGCAACTCTCTGTCCGACACTGCTAAGTGGACAGCGAAGAGGCGGCTCGAAGGAAGATTGTCAGTGTTTGGATCCTTGACACTTGTAGACTCTCGAGAAGTGGAGTTCGAAAATAGTTTAATATGATGAAATTAGATGTACAGGATATTCGCAGGGACGGAAAAAGGAGTTGCCGATGTGAATTCAACAACTACACGACCTCGTAGCGATAGTCGATCTCATCCTCTTTGACCTTTCTGGCTGTTTCTAGGCGTTGTCCGGTCGTAGGCACAGGCTTCTTCAAACGCAATACCCATAGCAGCATGCCCTCGGCCGGCAGCAAAAGCATCCATATCCTGTTGATAAAGAAGGCAACAGAAGTCGTGAAGAGGGCGACTACGGCGTCCAAGTAATAATGGTTGGCAGTAGCGACAATGACGGACAGGACCAGAAGAGGGTAGAAAAGTCCGGCCAACAACCAAAGACATCTTCCAAAGGTCGATTGCTGAATTGCCTTGTTCTCAGATCGCCAGTGAATGCCAGAGTGGTAGATGAAGGTGCAGCCAATGACAAATGCGTAGGTGAAGTGGAGACTAGGCATGGCTGCAAGTTGGTTGACGTTCTTGCCGCCAACCCAGACGCTCTCGGCGTTGTCTTGACGAACAGTGTCGTGGAAACCGAAGGACTTTGGCAACAGGCGTGGTGGCATGCAAGGGTAGAAACAGAAAACGAAGAATGCAGCAAAGTTGCCCAAGGTCATGGTTCGTCTGGCGACAGCGAAAGCAGCATGATCCGGAGCAGCATAATAATACCATGAAAGGAATCTGTCAGGGGGTTAGCAATTGTTGCATGAGATCTCTCGTGTGTATATTGACGCACGTGACGGTTCCGGGGATGTGGACCAGTGAGTAGATGCGGTTAAAGAATGTCAATATGAGAGGATGGCCAGTGGTGAAGAAGGCTTGGAAGTCCACCTCCTTGACAGGGAAGAAAATCGAAAACATCGAATCGTGCTCAAAGTTGAGAATGCTGATTCCATGCTCCTGGGCGAGCTCAGTGACGCCGTCCTTGGTGGCATAGAGAGAAGCCGCGATGGCTTTTGTAGTACTGTATGCTGCGTAGTTGAGGGCCCAGTAGAACATTTCAATCAAGAAGGGGAACTTCTGCAGGACTCTGCTGTGCAAGTTGTTGGCGAAGGCAGATGTGTCGGGCATGTCGAATTCCTTGCCAAAGCATGAGCGTTTCTGGAGTCGGCTTGTCGCGTGACCCTCATCGTCGCCCAGCATGGGACGTCCCTCGTTTGTAGGCGACAGAGTTCCAGAGCGGGCATTGAGATCTCCTCGTAGGATGCTGAAGTTTTTGCGGCGATTGATGATCAATGAGCCAATCATGACAGTAACAACAAACTTGAGGTGATTGTTAGTCTGGTCGTGTGCACACTGTCCCCGAGCAACATCGTCGACTCACGATTGGCTCTGCCCATTTGTGCGACGCGAACTGCGCACCTCCCAGGTTGACGTCTCCCTTGTCTGCCATGACTGTTCCTCCGCAAGTTGGTCTGATATGGAATACAGAAAAGGGAAAAGAAGAAGAAGAAGAAGGCCGGTTGTTTTGGTAAAGAGAGAAGCTTTGAAGCCAAGTTTAGGGAGACCGCCGTCGGCAACAAAAAACATCCGTCGCCGTTCGTTCCTGTCAAATTTGGCTAGCGTTGCGCGAACGAATCGCCGGGATTGCTTCCTGCTCGTGTGACTCCGATCACTGGAACGTTGACTTTTCGTTTCTGGAGGATTCTTGCTGATGTGGAAAAGGCTATCGAATTTCAGGCTCAAAAGACGCCATCTTCGTCACAAACGTGGTCATGTCTGCCTTATATGTCAAAGCCACTCCTCTGAAGGATTGCAGAACCAAGTCTTTTGACCCTTTACAAGCGCCAGCGCCATGACACTTTCTTCCTGCAGATGAAACACAGCCCTCTCAACACCCCATACAATTGAGATCCAGACTCGTTCAGCTCTTGCGGGGTCGTGGCGAGCTCAATAAGACGCCCATAGATCAGGTCATGGGGGTAATCGCTCCTCACAGATCTCCGAAGCACCTAGAGCAGACTGGCCATTGCTACAATCTCACGGACAAAGAATATGCATCGATGTGTTGTAAAAGACAGTGTTACAGAATCACGTTTGTCGCGTGCCTGGTGCGTGCTTCGTTCATCTAATTTGAGCACGCACCGCCCCGAAGGATTCGAAGCCTACCTAATCGATACGTGATACGCTTTTACGGCAATAAGCCGCTTGCGTATAAGTCGTTATATGTGGCAGCCTAGAGACTCGCACTCACGATTGAGCAACATCATCCATTCATTTGAGGCTGACTTCACCGGCGCTTACAATATCGTTGTCATCCTGTCGAGGTAAATATTTTCCGGTATGTCAGCTTGCAACACGTGCTAGAGAAGATCAACATCCCAGTCGCTGCCAAGAAGGATAGTCAATCCTGAATACCGCATCCATCTATAGAGCGATATCCCTCCGTGGACATCCTTTCACCAAGGTCCTCTTTTCCGGATCCACCATACTGACTCTCTGCCTTATTACCGCCGTGCCTTTCGTACGAGTAAGTATCAATAGTGGATCAAGTTGCTTTCTTAAAAGGTAAGTCGCGAAAATCATGTCTCCTACACTAGTACATCGCAACAATCTTCCACTTCCAGACGGCAAACCATGTCAACACTACATCTCCCGGAGGGATACCAATACAAGTTCTACCCAGCAAAACGAGCACGCCATCAACATGTTCTCGAAGTCCTATCGCCACACATTCCAACCATCACACTAGGGATTCTGGCTCTTACACTCCTACAATGGCATGCTAAATCTTGGAGCTATCGCCGCGACGACGTCTTCGCCTACATCTCGTGCCTGATTGTCTACAATTTCTCTTATCCACTACTGTCCCTCTGTCTAGCCGCCTTCTACACAACCTGGGCATCATTACCAGGCTCTTTTGCTTCCCTCAATCTACCCTCCCACGCAAAATTCCTCTCCACCACCACATTCACGTCTCCCCCTCACGCCGAGGAAGAAAAATGCATGGTATGCTGGGAAGAAGAAACACCCTTGGCTTCACTCCCCTGCGGCCACACAATCTGTAGATCCTGCCTCGTGGCCATGGGCCAAGCCCTCCAAACCGCTTGTCCATTATGCAAACACCCTATATACTCTGTCCACGACAAAACTCTCCTCTTCGTCAGCAAAGCTACCTTGAGCATCCAAAGCATCACTGTAATGCTGCACTTCCTAATCTTCTGGGACGAACTTCAACATTTGAGGTACTGGAATATCGCTGTTGAGACTGCGTTGGTGGGATTCTTGGGCTGGTTGCTGTTGAATGTGTATCTACCATTGATCGAACAAGGAGGACAAGACTGGTGGAGACTTCGTGCAGGCTACAAGGGCGGTGTCGGCAGAGGCATCAGCACGATCGGATTCTCGTGTTTCTGTGGTGTTGTCGTGTTGGTACAGACTGTATACAACAACCGTGGCTTGTTCTTCTAGAACGTCAACATGAGGTAGATGGCAGAAAATAATGCAAAAGTCAAAGTCTGCTCATGGATCAGACATGGCAAATTTGTAGGACAAGAAAAAGAGGTTCATCACAACGTGCTTTTCCTAAAGACGAACAGCGCGACTAGAATAAGTAGGAACAACGAAAGTGGTATCGCAAGCAGAACAAAATGAGGCTAAGAAAGAAACGGCAATAGAAGAAGAGAAGCGCCCAAGAAAAGAATGACAAAAAACTCCGCACCCTTTGCACTCGCTCGTTTCCAGAAGTCCCGTGTAACCGTACACCAAAGAAACAAAAAGGCCCAAAAACATACGAAATAGAGATTCTAAAAGTGATGTTACCCAATGACACCGTCGTGCTCGACCATGTGGCGGATCTTTGACATGAAACTGGCTGGGTATTGCTTGACCTCATCAGGAGGCGGTAGACCACGCTTGGAGTCCCTGCACCTCTCATACACCTTTTCGATAATCTGTCCAAGCAGATCTTCGGTCATGGCGACAGCGTTGCCGGCTTCGGGACACAACCAAGGGTCGGAAAGGAGTTGCTTAACGGTTGGACGACCCTGAAGATTGCGCTGCAAGCATCGACGAAGTGTGCCCTTCAGCGCAGAAGAGACGGTGACACCGCCAACACCTTTGTCCGGAAACTCGATGACCACCTGAGGATTCGTGATAGCCATGATACGACTGATCTGGTTGGCAATGTGGGCGAAAGGTGGGCGACCATAGACCATTTGATATAAGATACAGCCAAGAGACCATACATCCGAAGGCTTGCCAATCTTCATGCACCGACTGCCATTGTTGGTAGTGCGTTGCCCACCAGGAGTTGGTGCATTTGTATCCATGATACTCTCTGGTGACATGTAGTTGGGTGTTCCGATATGCGAGTCGCGATGGACATTCACGGTGTGAGCAACATCAATGGCATTCGCGATGCCAAAATCGATGAGTTTGAGCTTTCCTCCTACTGATAAGAAATTGGCGGGCTTCAGATCAGAGTGAACAATATCGTAGTCGTGCACAGCTTGAACACATTCAAGCATTTCCTGCCACCAGAAGCGAGTCTTGACGGGGTCAAACCTTGGATCATTGCCATTGAGCGCGATTGTCAAGATTCGATTCAAATCTTGATCGCCCTTTTCCATCAGCACACTGAGAGTCTGCTTTTCGTTATCGAGTTCCCAGTCATAGAGTCGGACAACACGGTCGACGTCTGCGAGCTTCTCCAGAAGATCGATCTCGCCCTTGAAGCCGCGCATAGCCGATTCATCACAGTCTTCCAGCTTGACCCTTTTCAAGGCGAATTGTTTATAATTCTCGGCCTGGACACAGTAGACATCACTGCTGCCACCTTTTCCAATCTTTTGCATTTGCGTGAAGAGCTTTCCATTGATGAGGATATGCTGACGTTTCTTCTTGCTCTTAGTGGTACTCGCACCAGCAGTCTTTGTCGCAGCATCCAAGACACTCATCTTCGGCGGTGGTGGGGGAGCTGGTCGGACAGGAGTGTTGTTGCTGATCGGATTCAGAGCTCTACGAGGCGATTGGTAGGTAGAGACGGACATGGGCGTCTCCTCGACGGGTTGAGATTTGGAGTGCAAAGCAATCTTTTCTGGCTTTCCAAGGTACTTGAAGTCATGATGTCTGTCGCGCTTGAAGGTCGGAGGGGGGATGTTCTCTTGATCTCCGGTAGTGTCATGTTGGGCGCTCGAATTCGGGCGAGTCTGTCGCTGGTAGTCGGCGGGACGCGAGGCCATGTGGTCGTTACTCGGCCTCCTCTGCGCGACACTCTCTCTTTGATTCGAGGTCGCTCGGGAATCGCTACGGTCTCTTTTGTGAGGCTCAACACTGGGTCTTCTGGCTGGGCGTTCCATACTAGGAGCTCGCGTAGAGGCGCGTGATGCTACTCGATGCGCATCGGTGCTCGTGTCGCGCTTCGAGGGAGCGGAGACGTCACGGCTGTGATTCCTTGAACGCGCAAAGTCGTGTCTCGATACGGCAGCAGAATCGGCATTGGCGCTGTCTGCTCTGCTTGTTCGGCCAGCCAAGTATGCAGGCTCGTCGTCATGGTCGGGTTGCGATTGCGATTCTGGCAGAGGACCATCATGTGGGCTGACATTGTCATCGCTCTCGCGCCTGCGGAAGCCTCTCCTCACGGGAGCACCTCGCAAAAAAGCACCGGGAGCTCTCTTGACACGGACAGAGCCGGGATGTGCTGATGCCTCTGCTGACGCGTGACGAGTCTTGTTGAGAGATGATGAGGGCATGTGTCGTGTTGAGGCATCATACTGTGAAGCTCCAAAGTTTTGCGACGCGTCGTGGTCAAGCAAATCGAGAGCGGGCGAGGGGTTGCTGGTGGATCTGTTTGCTGAAGAGCGGGTTGAGCGGGATTGTGGTGCGGGCGTGACGAACTCGAGGGCGGGGGTGGTTTCTCTGCTCGAGACGTGTCTTTCAGCGCGACGTGATGACGACGGGTTCCTCTTGCTGACGGAAACAATGCGCGGCGAGGTGGCAGGTTGGCTGTGTGTAGGTGAGGCTTTGCGCACAATCTTTAGTTGCGGCGCTCTGCTAGGCGTTTCGTAGTCGCGCGCGACGTTGTCTTTCGGGGACGAGTGGTCGAGACCGCCCTCGGACTCGAGGAGGGCCCTCGTCAGGGCGCTGAATTTCATGGGCGGTGGAATCTCGTCGTCGGACGAGTCGCCAACATCGATGCGCTGCATCATGGGAGCGTCGGCAGCAAAGCCTTGGGCCGGGTTGAATACTGATAGAGGCGAGGGATGGCGGTAATATGGGCGGGAAGTAGTGGTCATTGAAGCAATGGTCGAAGGGAGACGAAGCTTGTGGAAGGTGGTGACCCAGGTGTGTCGGGTAGTGCAATGAGGTGATGCGAGTAGTGCAATGAGGGTAAGGTGCTGTTAGAGGAGATGACGGTTAATCGAAGATAGCACAGGATGGATTGGGCGCCATATATCGAGTAGGCTGAATGCTGAGTAGTACTACTGTCGCAAGATTGCTATCGTCGGAAAGTCATGTTAGTTGAATCCAAGTCGCAGATAATATTGAGCGAGAAACCAAGGTCGCCCGGCGAGTCGCAGTGCGAGCAATGGGCCCTGTCTGTTGACCCGCCAACGTCTGCCAAGTCTTGTCAACATCAACTTCGACACATCATTCTTTAACAATCTCCATTGAGCCCTGGAGTCTGTCACAAGATAGTTTCCAATGTGTTGATTGATTGAAACAACACTACAAGTCTTTGGTCACCAGGTCAGATTGGGTCGTTTGGGAGCATGGAGAAGGGCATATGCGCGAGAGATGAAGAGCAGGGTGGTCCTGCTTACTTCGGCGATAGGAAGCGGCTGCCGACAGCGGTGACGCAGGCGGGGCAGTCGGTGTTTGCTCACCGACCAGCCACATGTGGTTTCGACTCTGGTAGCTACTTGACATTCAATCACATACATACACAATGGCGCCTCCAGCAATCATCGCCCCTTCAATTCTCTCGGCCGATTTTGGTGCCCTGGGCAAGGCCTGCTCGGACACCATCGGCCATGGCGCAGACTGGCTCCACGTCGACATCATGGACGGTCACTTCGTCCCCAACATGACCTTTGGCGCTCCCGTTGTCACAATGATCCGTCCTCACGTCGACAGACCCTCTGAGTCCTTTGGCAAGGGTACCTTCGACTGCCACATGATGATCGCAGAGGTCCGTCCCATCCCAACCCATCCTCCGGCACTCATCCAGGAAAAAGATGCTGACCAAGGCCAGTAGCCCAAAAAATGGGTCAAGGAGTTCAAGAATGCTGGCTGTGACCTCTACTGCTTCCACTACGAAGCCGCCATCAACTCCACCGCCGCTGAAGAGCCGTCTGCTACCTCGGACGAGAAGACGAGTCCCAAGGACCTCATCAAGTACATCCACGACCAAGGCCTCAGAGCCGGCATTGCACTCAAGCCCGGCACCCCCGTCGACGTTCTGTACGACATCCTAGACAGCAAGACCACAGACGAAGTCCCCGATGTATGATTTGAAGTTCCGCTCATCCGCACCTCGAGCACTACAAACTAACACAATCCCACAGATGGTCCTCATCATGACCGTAGAACCCGGTTTCGGCGGCCAGAAGTTTATGCCCGACATGATGCCTAAGGTTCAAGACCTCCGCAAGCGCTACCCCGAGCTCAACATCGAAGTCGACGGTGGTCTCTCTGAAAAGACCATTGACGTGGCTGCTGATGCTGGCGCAAACGTCATCGTCGCTGGTTCTGCTGTGTTTGGTGCAAAAGACCCCTCAGAGGTCATTGCAAAGCTTAGAGAAGCTGTCGAGAAGAGAAGATGACTCCGTGCTAAGATTTAGCACAATAATTGGTTGGCATTGGACGGACGAAAAGAAGGAGAAATATAGAGCTCTGTTGATACATACGACATAAATGACTTTGGATACCAAGCTGCTGACTTGCATAGTCCTGAAATCCTGGACTGGAGTCTACTGAATTGGTTGCGACGTGAAGTACTCAACATAGCTGAGTAACCATATCATCCACTACCGTCTCGCTCTCACGACATTACACAAGCCGAGCTGGAGCATCAAAATGCACAGTCCTTTTCCAGACGGTAGCAAGGTCCAGTAAGGGTCAATACAATCGCAGCTCTCAGTGGACGCTACCTGATCACCAAGTGGACTGTGCATTGGGATAGCTACGTGTGTGATGAATCTCTGCGCAGGAGGAGAGCTGGGGAGACCGCAAGACATTCGTTTGATCAGCATGTGTTTGATATAATATATTTGATAGTGATGAAAAATGCTTCATCAATCAGTCGCAGTGGTTTAGTGGTAAAATTCGTGCTTGCCATGCACGAGCCCCGTGTTCGATTCACGGCTGCGACAATCTTTTGCTTTTGTTTCCCTCACCCTTTGCTCCTCCAACTACCACCTCACACCAAAATCCATCGAGCGACAAGTTCAGAAGTCAATTTCTCTTACCATTTCGAATTCAAACCACTTTTGATTCTCCTCACCAAAACCCCACAGAAAGAGCCGAACAGGACCCTAAATAAACCCACCACCATAATAGACACCCGCACTTCTCCTTCCCACCTCCCCGTCATCTCTATGCCTTCCCTCTCCCCATCCAACACCCACACCTCCAGACGCAATCACCGCCTCTCCGATCCCTCTTCCCCATCCACTCATTCTTCTAGCGCTAACCTCCCATCCATGCTGCAAGTTCTTTGCTCCAGAGAGTCTGCGAACCCTCTCCTTGACGCCGATTTGACTTGCTTTGACTGCACCGGTGGAAATAGCCGTGTTGAGTTTTTCGTTCAGTGTGTAGTGGAAAGACGAAACGGCAGAGGCGGTGGAGAGGGCGGTATATGGTTTCCTCGCCGGAGGTCCAGGAGGAACAGGCAAGGTCGGTGGAGGTGAGTTTGAGATTCGCCGAAGGTCAGATCGAGTGTCTCGAGGTGCGCTTGTGATCGAAGAGACATGAGGAGGATAAGAAGGCAGCTTGGGTCTAGTGGTGTCCCAAGTAGTTTGATGGCGTTTGGTTCTCAGTGCTGTGGTGGAGAGTTGGCGTGGTGGTATGTTGTAGCGGCGACGGTAGGGAGGTAGGTCCAGTTGCATGCTTTCTGCGCTTGAGTTGCTGCAAGATGAGAAGCGGGATGCGAGGTGTGGGCGATGGGTTGAAGCTTCTCCAGTCTCTGTCGTGGTATGCAAAGTGGACGTTGCAGTCTCGTGCAGTTGTAAAGAACTGTGTGCTGGTGCGGACACCCCTGAATGCCTGATCAAAGGTCTGGCATCCAGACGTACACCGTCGACTGTTCTCATGACTGGTACTGCTCTTTCTCTTTCTCTCTGGCTTTCCTCTGCCTGGTCTTCTTCGTTTATCAAAACAGTCTTCTCCACAACCTGGTCCAGAGACGCATAAGTACTCTGCGCCAAACTCTGCTCTTGGGTCTGCGGCTCCGTCTGCACCTGTGTCGTCCACTCTTTCTCTGTATTTCCCTTTGCAACAACTCTCTGCAAAGGCACGCCAACTTCAAAGTCCAGAGTCGAGCCCGAATGATCCGAATGCAGTAGGTGTGTGAACGAAGTCGCTGAAACACTGCGATCTACAACTCCAGTGCTCACGCTTTCAATGGGACTGACCGCTTGCTGTTCTTCCCTTTCTTTGCCTTTGGTACTATGGTGCGAAAGAGAAAAGTACCGTCCAAAATCCTCTGCTTCGGTGACTTCAGCACTGAAGTCAGCAAGGGCGGAGAGAAGTCTTTTGTCTTCGTCTGAACTTGTGGAAGGCGAGCTAAAGTCGAGTGATCCAAATCCATCAAAGCCATCAGAGTCAAAGATGAAGTTAGGTAATTTGCTGTCACAGCGACTTTGCTCGTCTGCTTCTTTTCCCTTCCTACCGTCATATTTGTTTCTCTCCTCCTCTTCATCTTCATCTTTGTCCTCAGTATGTCCAGGACTTTGACCAGAAGACCCAGAAGTCAAAGGCACCCCTTCCTCGTCAGAAGGAGAAAGATCCAGATCCTCGTTCGAGGTACCAGAGTCCAGTTTCGGAGGCGAGAGAAGACTATCGATGCGTGTCTTGCGGCATTTGTTACGAAAATGGTCAAAGGCGGCGGAGAGGGAGGAGCGGCGTCTGTTCTTTAGTGGTGCAGTCATGTTAGGGGAGTATGGCCACAGTTTATGAACGCTTGCTAGAGAGAATGGCGAGAAACGGAGGTAGATGGCTCAGAGTAAGATATCGATGATGAATTGGCAGATGGGTGTGTGTGAGGAGGATGGTCCTCAGTACTGTTATATGTCCTGCCCATAGCTATGCTGTAGCTGAGAGTCGTTATCAGCACCTCAAATTGAGTTGACAGAACGAAAGACTCGATCACATCATCCTTCTCGTATCAGTAGATCTGGAAGGTCATCTGTACTTGGCTCCGTCTTTGCTCAAGACCACACATGTCTAAACCTCAACATGTAAGCAGCTGATAGGTGTGATCCTCCTGCCAAGTTGAACGAGTGCTGGCCGACGATCTTAACAGTGAAACAATAAACTCATGCGTATCTCAAACGTGCACTTGACTTTGAGGGGCACGTACGGTATCAGGTGAGAGGGATAGGATTGGTCTATATACCTCCACAGTGGAGTATAAGCAGAGAAAGTCAATTTGGGTGGAGAGATAAACGGGCGGACCTTGAGTGCTGTCTCAAACTGTAACAACCTTCTTTCGCGCCGTGAAAACCATGATCCATCCAACGCCTTCAGAACGTAAAGAGAAATCGAGCAAAGCGTGTAGCAGAAGCAGCCTCCTCTTTTTTATCTTCTCTTTTCTTCGGTGTAGACATCCTGTCTTTTGTCCTCCTTCCATCCAAATTATTCAAATTATTAAGAGTCGTCGTAAACCGTCGTGAAAGCACAGAAGCGTGCAGCTACATGAAAAAGAAAGGAAGAAAAAAGAAACTCGACACGACGAAAGCGTGGAGTAGGGATGATGAAAGGAAGCAAAAATGTCGGAATGAAGTATGTCGATGATGTAAGCAGCAGCGCCTACTGAAGCTCGGGGAAGAACTTTGCGTAAGGGTTCTCCTTGGCCTTGATAGTGCTGTTGATGTTGCTCGAGGTGAACAACGATTGTTCATCGAACTGAGCGCCGAGGCCATAGTCGTTGTTGGCGGGGAACAGAGTGTCTGTGTTGTTGTAGTCAGAGGGCAGGTATTGCGACATGTCAAAGTCGTCGTCGGCCATGTTCATGTCCATAGCAGCACTGCCACCAAGGCCTTGGTTTGCCATGGGTTGAGGAGCAGTAAGCATGGGATCAGAACCATTCACCAGGAACTGAGGTGGTGAGAACAGCAGACTCTGGTCGCTGATGTAATTGCTCGGACCAGCTTGGAAAGTTTGTTCCATCTTGAAGTCGCCGTTGACGACAAACTGTGGGCTGTCCGCCGGAGTAGGGGGCTGGAATGCATCATCAAAAGATGTCTCACCTTGAAGCAGAGCCGAGTTGGGTGCAGTGTTGACAGCAGATGAATCATGCGACAGACGACGATCGTCAACAAGCGATGGGGTGTAGACCAGAGGGTTGGTGACACTTGGGGTGAATGCACCAGTCCAATCAAAGTTGAAGTGGTCAACGAACTCTGGTTGGAAGTCCATGTTCATGTTGAACTCCGGACTTTCGAAGGGTGTCATGATACCTTGATCCATGGAGGGCACCGAGAGCTCTTGAGGAGAAGTCAGGTTGCCAGACAGGTCACTCACTAGAGGGTACTGCATTGTTTGCATGTACGGAGTTGTGGATGTGGATGCCGAGGCCGATGAAGTCGATGGGGTGGATGCACTCGCAGCGACACCTCCAATCAGCTTGATAGGCTGCTGGACAGGCTCCTTTTGATCAGGCTTCACCTTGGTCTTGCCGTTCTTGACAGTTGTCTTTGAACGAATGTATACCCAGCCATGTGCTTTCTCCATGTGAGATTTGCAGTTGCTAAGACGCTTGGACTGGTAGGGGCAGTTGTTTACTGTGGACCAGTAGCAGGCATACATGATGGGAGACTCTGCATGTTTGTCGTTGACGTGGCGCTCGCACTCTTTCTCGGTGGGCCAGCCATCCTCGTGGTACTTGCAGTCAGTGTGAGGGCACTTCCAGGGACGCTCATGGCTCTTCATGTGTTTGGTGCGGTCGCAAGGACGGCGGAAGATCTTGTCACAACCGTCAAAGCCACAATCGTAAGTCTTGATAGGCTCGCCCTTTCTGCGACGTGCCATGGACCTCTCCACGTCATCATTCAAAGAGTCAGCCATGACGGGACGCTTCGATGAAGACACGGAGTGGTCTGCACGAGAAGGAAGGACAGAACCATCGAGAAGGGAAATGTCCTGACCAGCTTTATGGCGGACGAGTTGGAGAGGCGTGTTGTGAGTCACATCGCCACATCCTCCCCGCAGATGGAGGCGTTCGCTGCTGAGTCATTTGTTAGCGTAAAGTCTAAATTTGAAGGCATAAGGGGAACTTACGGAGTAGCATCCATTTCGTCGAGTTCTTCTCCGCGTTCTTTCTTTGCGCGGGTCGAAGCCACGATCTGAGCGTATCTGCGGATCTGACCGACCAGGTCGATGAAGTAGTTGTTGGTGTAGGGGCGATCTGAAGGTGAGCAATGGTCCGACTCGTGGACGATATCGACAGTAGCGTGAAGACAGTCGATATAGGTTTCGCAGAAGTTGAGATAAGAAGAAGGAGTACGAGAGTAGTCCTGAGAAATAGCACGAAAATAAGCAAGCGAGCGGGCAGAAAGGCCGCAGCGAATACTTACAGGAGCCAAGAAGACCAGCGTCTTCTCGAGGTCGCGAAGGGTGGTGATCTGGCGGGAAGCGATGCGTCGAGGGACACCTCTGACAAGAGGGTGGAAGTCCTTGAGAGATTGTTCACGGAGGATGGGCTTGACGATGAACTTATGGATCTGCTCGCAGGCGAACTCGCTGAGGTGTTCGTCGGCGTAAGAGCTCGAGGCTGAAGAAGGGGATCTCTTCAATGCGGAGCCTGACAATAAACAATGGTCAGCGCTGCCTAAGCCGCCGACAATAGGAGTTGAGTGAACGATACCTTTGGTCGTAGCCTTGGTTTTCTTGGTGTCGAATTCGTCGGAATCGGCAATGCTAGAACCCAGACCACTGTCATAAGCATTGTTGGGACTATCACGACGTTCTTCGGTAATGCCTTCTAGACCAGAGTTGTCGAGAACACAGCGAGGGTGGGGCAAGGCTTCAGGCTCAGAAAGAAGCTTCCCGAGAGCAGCAGCAGAGTTGTTGTCAGCAATGACTTGGTCGACCTTGGCAAGGAGGTCGGCAGCTCTTCTTTCTCCAGCACCGATGAGCAAATCTTCAAGAGCCTTGGGACTTGTAACGGAGCGAGTTGTCATAGACCGAGCGACAGCGTCGAGTGGGTTGAAGAGTTCTGACTTGTTGGAGGATGGAGAGTGGAAGGTGGTTCCTTTTTGGATAGACAGGCCCGCAAAAGAGTCGATCAGGGCAGCAGTTGTGGAAGGACTGCCCTGACGACGGCGGGGATGAGGCGAGGTTTTGGTTGGCATGGTGGAAGGATGCTACCGGTGCAGCTAGGTGGTCTGAAAGGATGCGTTGGTCGTATCAGACAGGTCCGGGATGGCGGTGATTGGCGCAAGACACAGCCAGTACGGGTGAGTCACGTCCGGACAGCAGCGACAGCTCTGAATGGTCAAATCCAGATTGAGCGCAGGACAGGGACGGACAACAAGGCGAGTTGTGGTGTGGGTAGCAAAAGAGTTAGCCGGTGAGGGCGTCGGTGTCGAGATGCGGGCTAGTCGGCGAAGTTGAAAGGGTGGGGATTCAAAGACGGAGTATAATAGACGTCGAAAAGTTGAGCGCGGAAAATGGACAGATAATCTTTGCGAGGCTAAGCAAGGATTGTAATGTTGAAGTGAAGGCCACGTTGACAAGGTCGAAAAAAGGTACCGAGATGGAATCGTTGGTTGGACTTCTTGTCAACTCGTCGCAGGTTATCGAGATGCTAGGCAGCAGCGATTCGTAGCTGCGCCCCAAGCGTTCCTTCCCTAGGGTCACCACGTGCACACTTTACCAATCACTTTTCTGCAGCTCGACTGATCTGATGATGATGATGGTGTCTCTATACAAGAACTACTCAGTTTATTTCATTCATACACCTGTCATACAATCGCTCAGCTCAACTTGAGTGCTCACCTTCGTGGTCGGACGTACCATCAGGGTCCGCGGTCTCTCCAGAACCGTTGGCGCAAAGACGGAGCTCGGCCGAACTTGTACACTTCGGTTCCGAGAAAAAGGTCTTTCCCTTTCCATACGAGTCGTTCTGCTTCTTCTGCGGGAAGGATCAGGCATCCAGTTTCATGAATCGCCCGTCGTGCTTCCGCACCATCGAAAGCCTAGACTGACTTTTCGCCTTGAACCGGACCTGCTCTGCGAGTCGGCAATGTCAAATGTCTGCCGCGAGCCGTGTTGTTGACCGGTCAGGTAGGGCTGAAATGAGTCACATGTTATCGCGATTGTCTTCGTGTTCAACGACAAGTTCCTCCTCGAACATGTCCTTGCTACAAGCTCTTTGAAGCTCCTCAAGCAGCTGAAAGCCTGTCTCTTCATCTTCTTGCTTGGCCTGCCGTTTGGCCTCCTCCGCGGCCTGCTGTCTGTCGATTTGCTGTCGTAGAGGCTTGGCATCGATGGGCAGCTGTTGGATGGTCGGATCTGGTTGGTCGTCGTCGTTGGTGTCCATTGGGGTATTGACATGTCGATATCACCAGAAGCGTCGAGTTCTCCAACGTCTAGCGACGACCCATGCGCGTTGGGTGGTTTAGATCCGGGACTAGGTGCATCGGAACCAGGACCTCCAGGACTATCAGGACCTGAATTTCCAGAATCACAGGAGCCAGCGAGAGGAGTAAACCTGTTGTTCGAGAAAGCAGCCGGTCTGCAACCCTGGGCACGTTGTCCAGTCGGTCTACGTCCTCGGGCTGCGCCAAATACACTTCCTCAAGCACGGTTGACGTCCGGACCTCCGAGTCGGAACGATCTGCTCGTCAGTGGAGGCACATCGCGGCGACCCATCAAGGATACTCGACCTCGAGTTGTCTTTGAACCTCGATCTCGACCTCGGTCTGGTAAGATACCCTAGCCGAGACCTGTGTTGCCTCGCGACCAGACTGATGGTTGTCGTTGAAGAACGCCTGGTGCCAGAGTGTCAGACACCACGATTGCAGTGGGCCGAGAATCGCTTTGTGCGTCCTGAGCGCGGCTGTTTGTGGGGGATTAACGAAAGATGTGTGTTGTGGTGGTAAGAAAAATGGTCGTGGAACACAGTTCTACGCCCAAAGCTGTCTGAGTAAACAGAGGCAGCCAGAGCCAGTCGTCTGATCAAACAGGGGCAACAGGTAACGAGAAGAAAGAAATGTGCGTGCGAACGATTGCAAAGACCAAGAGGTAAGACCAAGAGGTTGTCATTGGTAGAAGAAAGCAAAAAGAAGTTTGTATACCATAGTGAATACCTGAGCTACGAAGTGACTGACACAAACAACTGCCAATACTTTCTTGGCAACCCTGGCTCTCTGCGATTGAGTGGGAATCTTCTCAATGTAGCTTGTAGTACATTCTGATAGATGTTGAAGTGATTCATGGTGATGAGCCAAAAGACCTGCTACCCGTGGAAGTCACATGTACAGCTTGATACTACCTCCTGAAGGCTATACATACCTTCCAACATAGTGCCTCTATCCTACAAGTCGACTACTCACGGGTCACTGACACTGCTCATAGACAACTCTATTATGTAGCAATATCTATACAGAGACAGGGTTGATGAAAAGCAGTTGATACGCTTATCGATAAGGTAGACAGATGCCAAGCAAACCAGACTCCGTCAACTTCGAAATTTCTCGAGCAGCAAACTTCTCTTCCTCACCATCACAACCACAGAATCTAGATCAAGAACCTGTTCGAGATCTCTGTTGTGATGTCCCACATATCATAGGTAAGCTCCAATCGTACATCAGCACATTCCTCCCTCCCTTGACTCCCTCGAATGATGAAGTATTTTCGGATGTAAAAACACTATTGTCTTGTCCGAGAGCGCAAAACCGTGTGGACATTTTCCGTTGCCTTCCTTCTGACTCGTTTCCCTACCCTTCTACCTGCATACCAAGCTGTTTATGTCTTGATCATTGCTAACAAGGAGAATCAGGCTTTCAACAATACTCTGTCGAATGTGAATTCAGCATTGGAATATGGCATATGGTGGATATGACTTATAGAACTTATGTGACTTTACATGGCAAATCAATCTTATTATCTACTCACACAACACGTACTTTTGATGCTCATGAAGCTCGTCTTGGAGTGATTATTTCCAGAATGGCGTGAACATTCAGCCACAATCTCCCGAGGAGCAATTTCCCCACCAAACAGATCAACCGACTTAGCTGTTGCTCCATCTCGATACCTTAAAGTCACCGCTCTTTTTCTGTCACAACCCACACGACACAACTACAATGGCCGCTCCTACTAGCAGCATCGGTCGCAAGACTACATCAACCAAGGACTTGGGCCATGTGCTCGTCACTGGAGGATGCGGCGGACTGGGCACACAAATCATCAACCTCCTGCTTGAACGCAATGCATGCACCAAGCTCTCGGCCATGGACTTGAGGCCTGCCGCCGAACCCATCAAGGGCTGCGAGTACCACTTCGGAGATCTCACCAACGAGGGTGCCATGCGCGAGTTGTTCATCAAAATCAAGCCCAGCATCGTCATCCACACAGCCAGCCCCAAGTTCAACATGGCCAATGAGATCTTGTACAAGGTCAACGTCGACGGAACAAAAACTCTCCTTCGTGTCGCCTCCGAGACTGGTGTCAAGGCCTTTGTCTACACCAGCAGTGCCAGTGTCATCAGCGACAGCTCGACTGACCTGATCAATGCCGACGAGACATACCCTCTTGTGACTGGCAAGGCGCAACCCGACTACTACACCAACACAAAGGTACGTATCTCGGAACCATAGCCACTCAAGTGATACTAACGTACACTATAGGCCCTTGCCGAAAAGACGGTGCTCGAATACAACCGCCCCGCTTCCAACCCTCGTTTCCTGACCTGCGCTCTCCGTCCCTCTGGTATCTTCGGTGTCGGCGACCAGACTCTTCTCCCCCCTATGCTTGGAGCATACTACAAGGGTCAGACCAAATTCCAGCTCGGCGACAACACCAACCTCTTCGACTTCACCGAGGCCACCAATGTCGCACATGCCCATCACCTGGCAGCAGCAGCTCTCCTGACAACCTACGAGCGTGAAGAGCAGGGACAAATTGCTCCATTGAGCCACGAGAAGGTGGATGGCGAATCTTTCTTCATCACAAACGATTCTCCCATGTACTTCTGGGACTTTACCCGTACCGCATGGAAGGAGTGCGGCGACACAACCACGCCCGCCCAGGTGTGGACCATCCCTAAGGACTTCGGTCTGTTCATTGCAACACTGTTCGAGTACATTTTCTGGATCTTCCAGCTGGGTGTGCCGAACCTTACCAGACAGAAGGTCAAGTACAGCTGCATGACGAGATACTACAGCATTGAGAAGGCCAAGAGAAGATTGGGCTACAGACCTGTGGTGGGCGTCACCGAGGGTCTCAAGAGAGGCGTGGCAGATGCTATCAGAAGAGGAGCGATACCCGGCAGCCCTGAAGAGGCGCAGCGCCTGAATGCAGAGTCAAAGAAAGCTCAGTAGATGAACGAGTGTTGTAGATATACGAGTCAAATATGTCTAGATATGAAAGTTTGCCCAGGGCGTGCACTAGCATGTAAAATGTGGGTTGAGTGACACGGATCGAGAAGGATGTTTGTTTACGCTTTGCAGCTGTCGCTTCCCCTCGTTTCAACTCTGCGACAAACACCGACAGACGACTTCTGACTCGATTGGTCGAGCATTTCATTTATCAATTCGTGCCTGTTTCCTTGCCAGCTTCTTCAATCGCCTCAACGACACTGGCCTCTCGCAACGCACTGCCAACCATGGCCGACACATACCTCGCCTTCCTGCGCTCGCCGTCCGAGTCTGCGCTTGCATCTGATGCCGCCCTCCACTACATCACCACTACTACTTCGATCCACGAGTCTGCCGCCATTCTCAAGCATTTTCAAGCACAGGACAAGGTTGTCAAGAAGAAGTCAGAGACCGTCTTGAGCTCTTTCGGCAGCTCTGATGGCGCTGTCGTCGAGACAGACACCACCTTCGAGTTCATTCGTGGCGGTGGTGCTATCTTGCCTCAGATGGACGACAACATGCTGGCCGACTCGGTCGCTTCCTTGCCTATGGTTGGTACTGACCCTTTACTGACCTTTAATCAAGGCTAACTCGTGTTTAGGTCCACATCGTACAATACAATGGTCAGGGCAAGATCAGCCAAATCAGACTCTACTGGGACCAGGCGACCATGCTCAGACAGGTCGACGCCATTGGCAAGAGTGGACGCAACTGGCCCATCCGTGACGGCACCAACATGGTCAAGACGGTCAAGAACAGCATCAACAACGCCGGCTCCACCACCGCATCGCTCCCCATCCGTCCCGCCTCGAACGATGCAACCAAGTCTACTCAGGCGCAAGCTGGTGGTCGTGCCAACGGTGACTTCCACGCTCGCCTGTTCGCCACTGGTGAGGGTCAAGAATCGAGAGCCCAGGCCAACGTCAACCCTGAATACGCTGTTCGTACATCAGCAAAGCCCGCTCCTCGTCAAATGGATGAAATCTTCGCCAACGGCAGTAACAACGAAGGCTACAAGCCCGAAGGAAATCCCAAGGCCGGTTCAGGCAAGAACTTCCACAACAACCGCCTCTTCGACGAGAACTCCCAGCCCGAACGTGTCCTTTCCCCCGAATCAAAGAAGATCGACCCTTCGAAGTTCAACCACTTCGAATTCTCCAACGGTGAAGGTGGTTCCTCTGCTTCCGACCTGTCCAGACGTCTGTCTACCAAAGACTCGAAACATACCAGCAACTGGGACTTCCAGGACTTCACCACTCCCGAGAAGCACAGGCCTAGACCCAACCCTGAACAGGAGCGTCACATCGGACCCGGTGTAGACGAAGTACGTTTCCTGCAATCATCATACCTGTCTTCTGCTGACCTGATACAGGACCAAATCTCGCCCGAAAAGCGTCCCATTGTTCACGCCGCTCGCCCAGACGCCAACGCTCACTTTGAGATTTCAGACGACAGTCCTGCTGGTCCCAAGGCACCCTTCAGCAACCACACAAATGTCGACAAGTCCAGACGCGGCGACGAGTACCAACCTCACTTCAACCTCGGCCAGTCAGACGCACCCAAGAAGATTTACAAGACTGCAGGAAACGGTATGGGCGGTCGTGCTGGTGCTCCTACCTTGTGGGATGAACCCGAGGAGGCCGGCCCTGAGAAGGCAATCTACAAGACCTACGGCAACGGCATGGGTGGACGCAGGGACGGTGGTCTCTCATGGGACATTGGTGATGAGGGCGACAGCTCCAGACAACCCGCCATCTACAAGACACGAGGTGACGGTATGGGCGGTCGTCGCGACAAGAACGCCACTACTGAGAACGACACAGTCTCTGGCGCAAAGGGATATGCTTCTTCTGCACGCGCTCAGAACTATCACTCTGCGCAAAGAGATGACGAGTACGAGTTCTAGATGACTTTGTAATCGGTGTTGGACTTGGGCGTAGTGGAGTCATGATTTCTCATGGGAGTCTCTTGGACCTTTCAACATGGAAAGCAAGTTTTGTTTAAATCAGCATTGAGTTTTGACACGAACATAATGGATATGATATGTCTCTTTTCGTTTTATTATCCGATCGCTTGCGGTTGTGAAAATAGAAGTGAGTGTAGCTTGTTGAGCTTTGCTAGGTTCGTGTTGGAGCGCCATGTAAATCTAGTGACTGAGGGCGAAACTGCTACAGTTGGTACGGAATCAAGCGGTCATCACATTACAACAAGAGCAAGCACATCAGAAACCGTGAATATCAATACCTGCCCCTGTCCTGGGCGGGCATCCGCATCACTAGAACACTTGTCCAGGGTCGTACTGCATACCTCGCTCGCGGATCTGATTCCGCGATACATGCGAATACGATAAACACGAAGTGACGCACCTGTCCCCACGAAACATTGGCAGTCGCGACCAACGCGATTGACAAGATAGTTGGAGCAGTCAATTGCAACACAAACCAAACTTCGTTCTCTGGACATCTCTTGAAACGCGGGACACAATGCCATACCCCTTCGCATTGCCGACGACATCGTCAACCTCACTGGAAGCCTTCATCAGCAGTCCGAGCCACCCCGCTCTGCCACTGAGTGCAACGACACAACGATCAATCCTCCGCGATGCTCTGAAGAAACATAAACGACTACCTCCCACACAACAAGCAGCTCACTTGGGAGTTGTTCAGGACGCAATAACCGGCTATCTTCCATACGCGCTAGGTATTGCATCAGCAGTATCCTCGGGCAGGATAGGAGAAGAGCCTGTGACAATCTCAAGTACGAAACAACTACAAACAGAATGGCGTCTCACTCTGTCCGCAACTCTACCAGGGCGAGAACCGCCTCGACCGCCATTGGCAGGCATATATAATGACCTCGCATTTGTGCTGCAGACACTAGCCTACACCCGAGTCCAGCAAGCACGATCTCAACTCCAGATCCTCTACTCGTCAAACATACCCTCGCCGGACCGACGAACAGCAGCAATTGGATCCGCTATGAAGTACCTGCTCGAAGCAAATTCAATCCACAACTACATCTTGAATCTACACACTCAAGATCCGGCTTCCGCACCTCTAGATACGGTAAACTCAACGCAAGTCGCACTCGCCGCTCTAGCTCTAGCAGAAGCAACCTTGATCACAGTGCTGAAGGACGATCCGTACACAACCGCCGTTATACAAGCTAGAAACAAGGATGACAAAGAATGGATGATATCTGCCCCCAGCATACCCAAAGTCCGCGCTCATTTGTTCGCCCGCCTCGGTCTCTGTGCCTCAGACCACGCTCAAAGAGCGGCCGCCTCTCTAGCCCCTGGAATCGGTGTTTTGGATTCCTCGCTATTGAACTATGTCGACGATCTCCGTCGTACAGCTCGTGCAAAAGCTGCGAGGTTTTTGGCCTGTGACGCCGAAGCAACAGGAAAGACTGGAGAAGCGATCGCATATCTACGAGGCGCAAGACGAGAATTGGGGCTGGCCCCTCTAGAGCAGGATGCTAGTAAACGTAAAGGATGGAAAGGAATCAAACAGACTTTTGCCGAAAAACGAGAAGATCGGAAAGTTGAGAAGGGCTCTGATGACTGGGGCCTGGATGCAGGTAAACTTGAGGAGGCGAGGGTGTTAGAGTGGTTGGAAATAAAATGGGTGAAGTTGAACGATACGGTGAGTGGCTGCTACTCATCTCCAGTTCTTCTTTCTCGCAGGTGGAATAAGCAATGCTGACGCGAGCGAACACAGATCAACACCCAACTTATTCCTCCGAGTGAGCCACTCATGGCAGCGATGCCTTCGGGTCGCGAATATCATACGCCAAAACCCTTCTCGCCGCCTTCTCTGGATGCATCTCTGTTGGCTCGTCTACGGACACCGATTGATCACAATCAAAACGCCTTCATAGGCGACGAAGAGGATAGTGGCGATGAGGCAGTATCTAGGGAGCCAGCAGTCGTACCCGGAGCTTTCCCTGGTGCCGCAGTAGCCGGGAATAGTGCAAATGCTTATTACTAGAGGTGTCAAAGCATACGTATACCCACGGAACCGAGAGACTTATGGACACGGAGAACGTACCATCTGGCAACAACGAATACCTACATCCGAGCTCAGAGTGGAAGATGAACGTGCAGCTCACAGCAAATTTCGACTTGCACATGCTATGTCTTCTTCGAAGCTGCATAGCACCGACGACAGTGAGACAAAGTGTGAGATGTTTTTAGCACAACATGAGCGAACCATGAAAGCGCGAAAGAAGAAGAATCATGGACGATGGAAGGATCGATCATCCTTTATCGCAACCACTACCCCGCATGATAGGCCAACCTCAAGCAAGATAAGAGCACCAGATCACCAACTCCTTATCTCCCCAGCTGTCAGACAGTCGTAACGGAATATTTTCCGTTCTGCCTATCTTTCTAGCTGTTGCTTGTACGCCGAGCTGATTGGCCATCAAGAGCTCCATCGTCGCATGTATATGCCCAATACAATGTAGTACAAGCCGACAGACTTCAAGCCTCGTTCGTGCTCTTATCAGAAACATGTCTACTTCCACGTTCTCGGCTCGAGGCAGAGAGATATCTCTGACAGACATCCCAACCCTCGGCCTTGACCATCCAGCCCTCTCTACTCTTAGACGATCGACTAGCCTATCAGAATGACACGACGCACCTCATCGACGCGCAAAAGCGTGGGCCAAGAACCTGTCACATCGATACTGCCTGCAGGCGACATACCTTACGACCCCAAACATTCTTGGAACCAGGATGAAGAGACTCTAGCAGCTTTGGGCTACAAGCCGGAGTTCAAGCGAGAGTTCAATCTCTGGACGACCTTCTGTGTGAGTTTCGCAGTGTTGGGTCTTTTGCCTAGTTTTGCCAGTACGCTGTACTATGGTATGGGATATGCTGGAACTGCTGGTGAGTACTCTCGTCCTCTCCCCCTAATCGAAGGATAACTAGAGGAGAATGATTATTGATGGTGAAGCATAGGTATGACTTGGGGCTGGCTAGTCGCCATGATAGGTATCCAATCTGTCGCCGCGTCTATGGCAGAACTCTGCTCGTCGATGCCAACATCCGGCGGCTTGTACTATGCCAGTTCGGTCCTCGCACCACCTGGCTGGGGGCCTCTCGCTGCATGGATTACAGGCTGGTCCAACTGGTTGGGTCAGGTCACCGGCGCTCCCTCAGTGAACTACGGTACCGCTGCTATGACTTTGGCTGCAGCTTCCATCGTCAATCCTTCCTTCACACCGCAAAACTATCAAGTCTACCTTCTGACGGTATTGCTTATGGTCATCCATGCCTGTATGGCTAGTTTGCCGACTAAGACCATTGCAAGGGTCAACAGTTTTGGAAGCTCGTTCAATATCGTGGCTTTGATTGTGGTGTTGATCCTCATCCCTGCAGGCACGAACAGGCAAGAGAAGGATCTACCAAGGTTTACGCCCAGTAAGGAGGTTTGGGGTGATATCTATGCGGGCACGGATTTCCCTGCTGGCGTCAGTATCCTGATGAGTTTTATTGGTGTGATCTGGACGATGAGTGGGTATGTTTTTGACTTGTCATAATGGAGGTCCCAAGAGGAAGTTCACTGACTCTACGATAGCTACGACTCACCCTTTCATCTAGCAGAAGAATGCAGCAATGCCGCCATCGCCTCCCCGCGCGCAATCTTCCTCACCTCAGCCGTTGGCGGCACCTTTGGCTGGTTCCTCCAACTCGTCGTCGCCTACACTGTCGTCTCCATCCCCGACGCCTTGGAGTCAGACCTCGGCCAACCGTTTGCCGCCTACCTCGTCCAAGTCCTGCCTCAGAAAATCGTGCTGGCTGTTCTTTCCCTCACCATCATTGCTGGCTTTTTCATGGGACAGGGCTGCATGATTGCCGCCTCGAGAGTCACTTTTGCGTACGCCAGAGATGATTGTTTCCCCTTCAGCAAGATCTGGAAACAGGTTAACCAGAGGACTAAGACGCCTGTCAATGCGGTGTGGTTTAACACTTCCGTGGGGTGTCTTATGCTGCTGCTTATCTTTGGTGGACCTCTCGCTGCTGGAGCCATGTTTTCTATTGGCGCGATCGCTGCTTTTGTGGCGTTCACCACTCCCATCTTCATCCGCGTGTTTTTCGTGGGCAACCGTTTCCGTCCTGGCCCATGGAATCTTGGAAAGCTGTCGATTCCTGTCGGTATGATTGCGTCGGCTTTTGTCATTCTCATGGTGCCGATTTTGTGTTTCCCTGCTGTGGTTGGAGCCAATCTTACAGCGAAAAGCATGAATTGGACTTGTGTGGTTTATGGAGGACCGATGTGCATGATTATGATTTGGTGGGCTGTCAGCGCGAGGAAATGGTTCAAGGGGCCTAAGGTTAATGTTCAACATTTGATGTTGGGGAGGGATGTTGAGGGTGCTGATGTTTTGGTTGGGGAGGATATTGGTGGTGCAGAGACTGAGGAGAGAGGGGTTGTTGTTGATGGAAAGGCTGCCGAGGCTGGTAAGGATGGAGGGTACTAGTTTTTTCGCATTGGGGAGTCTCATGATGGAGGATCGTTGTACAACAATCAAGGAGATTAACAACAAAACCTTACAGTGTCTGCATTTGTTCCGCGATATAATTCTTCAGTCTTCTCTGCATGACACTCTGGACAACCGGTAAGACGAGGAGCACATCTGTGTCACCTTTAGCGAACGACATCGATGCTCCACAGCAAGATCTCATGGAAGAACGTTTGACGAGGGGATTCAAGTCGAGGAATCGATCAGGTCTGTGTATCCCCACCTAGTTACTGCCTTGCGTCGTCAAAAGCCTGAAAATGCCAATCGAGGATAAGAGTATAGATGTCAAGATCATGGACCACTCACTGTCCCTTGTTTTTCCCTCTCTTTACGCCCTTTTAATCTATGACAAGCCCACACAACACATCCGACCATCCTGGCAGTTTGTGCTTGTTCCATAATTCCACGAGAGAAACATGAAGCAATCATAGGAGCTTCTAGGTGTCAAAATGCCGTATGAGTGCGTCGCAAACATAACGTAGCAATATTACAAGAAACAGTCAAGCGAGAGTCTTGATTGGAGAGTATCCTGTGATGGCAGGAGCTTCGTGAAGATCAGACTCGTACTACCCAATGATTCAAGCATCAGGCCTACAGCTTGGATCCGCTTCCATCGTAATGCAGCATCCGGAAGGTGCAGGATGGAACGTTGACGTGGTAGCTATCTATGTCGCTTGACCTCACTTATATGCAGCGAAGGACTTTTGCTGTGGACCTGCCACGGCTCAAGCACACCAGCCCACCATCCCCCGTTTCAAGTGCACACGACAATATGGCTCAAACCACACATGCGAGTATAAACGGCATAGGCGAGTATCTTGCTCATGGAGCAACCGGAATTGTCGAACGACAAGAAGAAGTCGTCCTCAAACGGCCGTATCCAAACAACGATGATTCACTGCAAGAACTTGAGATTGAGGCACGCATCTACCGGCATCTTGGTCCGCACCCCAGGATAGTGCCATTCTTGTCATGGGACAGCGAACCGCCTATACTCAGGATCGAACACATGAAGAAGGGTAATCTGAATTCATACATCACCTCTCACCAGTGCTCCATCGAAGAGAAAAATCGTTGGGTCAAGCAGGCAGCTGACGCGATCGAGGTATCACCACACCATAGAATCAAAAAGCCTTGTCAAAGCTGACATATCACACAGTTTCTGCACAGCAAGGGGGTGATTCACTGCGACATCAAACCTGACAATCTCCTGCTGGACGACAACCTGGATCTCAAGGTCTGTGACTTCGCCGGCTCCTCATTGCAAGGTTCAAAGGCTCTCGTCGGTAGTGCCACACGTTACTGGCGTCCGACACCGCTCAGAGCTCCGTGCGATGCTCGAGACGATATCTTCGGGCTCGGGTCTACGATATACATGATCGTGACTGGCACAGAACCATTTGAGAAACTGGAGAGCGACGAGGTGGAGGCCCGATTCTCAGCGGCGAAGTTTCCAGACACCGGAGATCTACTGTTTGGTGAGGTGATGCAAGCTTGTTGGGGAGGTCACCGCTCGATTGAAGAGGTGTGTGATTTGATCGAGAAGGGCACTCGGGAGATGCAAAAGCTCGACTAGCCATGGGATCGTCACGGAGAAAGCTTGGCTTGAGCCATTGATCAGTTCAAGCATCTTGTTCGCAATGCACAATGAACTCTCCGTTCCAATGCGGACTTTTCACATTCTTCGTCACTCGTGACAGCTGAACATTGATGTAAGGATCAAGTGTAAGATATGACTGCTAATGCACACTGATATAGACTCTATAAACCAAAATGCCTATCATAACTCTCATTATGACTGCAAAACAACGCTTCAATTCAGAGTCGAACATACACACCAAACTCAAGCGGCGCTGATAGTCACAGAGACCTGAATATCCCCCTGATCAACGCAGGGTCTAGGGCCCGTTGATAGAGGTCAGATGGATTTATGAGGTAGAACTTACGAGAAACTTTGAATGAAAGCTTCCGGTCGTAGAGCACGTGCCGATGATATCAGAATATGATGTGGACATCAATACTAAATCACTTCACAAAGGTAGAAATTGAGACTCCGTTAATTTGCAATAGACACATAGCATTGAAAATGACCTATCTAGTGCACCATGCTCTTACCAATCTCCGACTCCCAGTTTTCAGCACGCTCGAAGCCGTTGGTGTAGCCTTGGTAGTCGGCCATTGCCTTGTAGATGCCCTCTGTGCTGGTCTGAACGAAAGGACCGTATTGGATGATCTGAACAAAGCGTTAGACGGATAAAAAGTTTGGGAGGATACAGGACAACTTACAGGTTGGTTCAGGGGCATACCGGCGACCAAGATAAATCTGCTCTCCTTGTCCGCTGACTCAGGGACACTGGCAACGATAGCATCGCCCTCTTGCTCAAGAACAGCATTGTGATACTGAGGAATCGTTCGCGAAGTCGACCCAGAGGACAGGTTGATGCTGCTGCTGAGAGTGTAGATGAAGGCATTCCACTTGTGCGGCAAAGGAGTGTTGAAAGTGCCACCAGGCTGCACTCTGACATCCAACAACCACACCGGTGTATATGCCAACTCTTGCAACGAATCTACTCCATATGCGCGACCAGAAATAACCTTGACCTCAACTTTTCCATCCTCAGACTTTGCGACAGGGATCTCAGCGGCGCGCAAGTCGCGATAGCGGGGTTCGCAGTCTTTGAGTTGGGCGGGGAGGTCGACCCATAGTTGCATACCGATATTGGCACTGCCGTCGGGGTTCTGGGCGGGCATCTCGGCGTGCACAATGCCTCTGCCTGCCGTCATGAATTGGAGGTCACCAGCGTGAATGGTGCCTTTGTTGCCAGCGAAGTCTTCGTGGTCGACGGCGCCGCTGAGGAGGTATGTGATTGTTTCCTGGCCGCGGTGGGGGTGGTCTGGGAAGCCTGCGCCGGGAGCGATAGTGAAGTGGTCCTGTCGGGTCATGTTAGTCGTCTTGATTGCGTTGTAGGACATCAAGGAGGCAACATACCAGCATAAGGAAGGGGGTAAAGTTTTTCAACTCTCTTGTGCCGACAGACCTCCTGACTCTTGCGCCTGCTCCCTCGGCTTGATCGATTGCCTCGAACACTTTGCGGATCTTGCGGGGAGTGGTGGTCGTGGCGGTCAAAGAGGGGTCATTAGGAGGGATCACTGGGAGACCCTTGAATGTCGACTGGGCAGGTGCCATTGTGGTGTTTGTTGTTGCTTGGAAGGTGGTATTGTTTGTAGCGGTCGTGATGAGACTCTTCGAACTCAGGTATGGTAGGATATATTGTCGTTGGTGGTATGCGACAGCTGCAATGCAGATTAAGATGGAGATGAGCAGTCTCATGAAAGCGACGCACGCGTTTTAAATGGGACAAGAAGGCTAAGGAAGCGACGATGGAACATGTAACACTTTGGGTTCGGAAGAGAGAGGAAACGACTTAGTCTGTATTTGTCTTGATTACCTTGCTATGTTGCATGACCGAGGGGTGTGCAGCTCTGACAAAGCCGACGTTTCTCGCTGGCCGAAAGTTGATGCTGAGGAAATCTAGGCTAATTATGATTAATTGTAAGCTCGCCACCAACTGCCCGCATGTGTCGAATGCTCTCTTTGCCTAGAATCGATCGCGCTATATCTCACTATCTATCACCAAACACTAGAGTTCATCAGTACCACCATGATGAGTAACGATAAGCTTGTAAAACACTGCTGATAGAGAGTCTGGTATTACTCAAGGCTTGGGCGGACGCATATAGACCGAAATTCAGCCGGCTTATACCGCCATCATCTATTCGGTCCTGGGAACTCTTGTGTATTGTTACAGTTGTACGCGTTACGAACTTTCACATACGGGGAAGGTGGGGTTGAGAAGCGTCTTTAGCAATCACAAGCCATCCAAAAGTCTTCATGCATACCTTAGCGAAGATCAGCTTATGTGCACATATATGTGCACGCACGCTCAGGAGGCAAAAGTAACATATCAAAGCCAAGCTTTAGAATCCAAACAGGCGTATCAACGTCTATTAGATCCTGACCACAACCGCTCCATCGGCATCGACCCACTGACTCTCCACTCGCTTCAGTCTAGCTTGACTAGCAACATAGCAAAGCAACCAAACATGTCCCACGACCTCTCCCCAGCAAAAGACCTTGACTATGCCCAACTCGTGCTCTTTGTCTCCATCCTCCTCGCCTTCGTTCCCGGTCGCATCGTTCTCACGCAAACACCAGATTCCCCATCCACTGACTCCGCTCCCAATGTTCGATTGCAAGAAGACCCAAAACTTGATCTGAATTCTTGGACTCCAGCTACGAGTGTCGAATTGCCAATACCCTCTTTCGCTTTGGCGAAGAGCTCGGTGGGGGAAAGGTTTGTACTTTCCTTGCAGCTCTTCGCTGTCCCAAAATTGACTTTTCAGCTGTGGTGTGATATGTGAGATAAACGTATCTGAGCCAGTAGGTGGTGGCGGAGGATGTATCTGCGTGGGTAGGGACTTGAAGATTTCCTTTTCTTGGGTGTTCGCTTTTGACTTTGGAGTTGACAAGGAAGCGAACTTGCGCCTCTTTACCCCGATTGTCGATTCTGGGACCCGCGATGAGGGGAGAGGACGCTTTTCGATGAGGGACGGATGCGTGGGGGTCATGTAATCAACCGCAGTCTCTGACATGGCTCTCTCTATAATGGCAGAGCTCGGTTCAGAGGCTGAAGAAGTGGGTAGCCATTGACCAGGCTTTGACAGAGCTGCAGCACTCTTCAGTACACCGCTCTCTACAGCGGAGGACGAAGCAAGCATCGCCTTGATCGGAAGATGATTCGGTCTTGGTTGGAACAAGTCTATCTTTGAGCTTGGTGAGGATGACGCTTCAGCGGGCTTCTCTCTGGAGTTTGTACTCTGGACGAAAGGCGTGCCATGAGCATCTGGACTGGACGAGAATCGTGATTCGAAGGACGTTGGCGGAAGCTGGTTGAGAAGATCTGGTCGTGATGGAGGAGGGACTGCCATGTCGCCCGCGCCAACAGAAGGTGTTCCCTGAGCTTCTGGACTCGAGGAGAATCTACTTTCGAAGGATGTTGGCAGTACTTGATTCAAATCTTGCCGTCTCAGCATTGGTGAGTCAGTAGAATCATCAACTCCGCCTGGCTGAGTTCCGTGTGCCTGCGGTTCAGAGGAGAAGCGTGACTCGAAAGACGATCGTGTGACTTCAGATATGGTATCTTCATGCCTTCTAAAGCCCAAAGCGACGCCACCAAAACCATTACCGGGAATTCTCTCTCGAGCTTGAGAGCTCGAAGGGCCTCGAAGCTCGAGATCAGAGGTGAAAGAACGCCTTGCGAGCTCTAACTGCTGCTGTTGCTGCTTAGAAATCACCATGCGGTTCAGAGAAGCGGAAGAAGTTTCGCTTTGTCCTAGTGGTGTCCCAGATTGAGTTGACTTGACGTGGGCAGACATGTTTGCTCTTGGAGACTCGGTAGACTGCGTCTGCTTCAAAGGCGATGACCCTATGGCGCGTCGTTTTCCTGATGATCTGACCCCCTTCAGCGGCGACTCCTCATAGATGATGCCATTCCACGGTTGAGGCGCACTGCCTCTAGGCAAACTCCCCCAAGCAGAACTTGTTGGCGCGTCGTCCTGATCACTGCGTATGGGATCAGAATTGATGTCGCTGATTGAGTACGTGCTCGGCAGTTGCGATGGAATGTCATCGCTCGGTGATGAGAAGTCGTCCTGGGGTAAAGGCAAATTTGAGGTTCGCAGTGTCGACACTCGCCGCACAGGCGTTTCGGCAGAATACACAGTGGAGAGCCCATCAAGATAGCTTGGTGATTCTTGTTCGTCAGACTGCAAGTTCCTCGATGGGGTCGGTACATATTGAACCCGTCGTCGAGAGCCTGTCCTCCCAAGAGACCGATGTGACGGCGGGTTTGTGGCCTGCGTAGCCGATGTGACCAGCAGAGTGGAGTCGTCTGGTGGCAGAGTAAGGGAAACTCGAGGTGGTAAGGATGAATCGATAGGTAATGGAAGGACAGAATCGTCGATGCTTTGATCCAAATCACTCTCCTGAATGCTTTGATCATCTGGTTGTTGTGATGGTGCAAATAGCTGAGAGTCCAAGGCCGTCCATGCGTCTTGGGTATTGCTCAGAAAAACTGGAGGTTCTTCATGGTCCACTGAGACCGAGGAAGGTACAGCTGCAGGTATTCTTGTTTCAGAATCGGTTTGGCTCTTGTGAATGGGTACTATGCTAGAAGGCTCAAAAGACAAATAGGCATTTGCCTGACGCTTGAATCTCTCGTCATCCTTTCGAGAGCTGGGAGCTGAAGCATGCGCAAGCAGCTCCATCAACAGTACTGATATGTGAAGCGGCAATCCCAAGGTCCATAGTCCAGAATGATTTGTCCAAGAATACGGGCTGTGTCGCCCTGTCCAAAAGATGGCACTGCCGGATAGGTAAAGTGACGGCTTGAAGTGGTCGGGAAAGCGATAGGCACGTGAAAGGCAACGCAGACGACGTTTGGAACAAAGAAAATCGCCAGCCGCGGGGATGCCGCTAACCGAAAAGGGAGCAGCTTTGGAAATGATGTCAACGGCCACTTTTGAAGGCGGCGCAAAGACGACTTGAACCACTTTCCTCGACACCTGAGTCTCCTAAACTTAACATCAGCTTTGTATACACGATACAACATGCGCGCAGCACTGTCAACACTCAGCCGCAACAGCGCGACTCTCGCCCTGCGCAGGCCTTTACACGCCTCAACACCACTACCCAACCACACTATCACACCCACCACCGCCCGCACAATCTCGACAACTGTTCCACGTCGCGAAGCTCCCAACGTCACAGCTCGCGACACTCTCCTTCCGCAAACCCACTACGACTTCTTCCCCTCGCTAGGCTCCGACGCTCTCCCACCAAAAGGTCCCTTCACCCTCGACCTCTCTCTTCTACGCAAAGAATTCCTCCAACTACAAGCAAAAGCACATCCCGATCTCGCTCCTCAAGAAAAGAAACGTCAAGCCGAAGCACTGAGCGCGCGTATCAATGAGGCCTACAAGACACTCCAGAACCCGTTACTCCGGGCACAGTATCTATTGGAGATGAGAGGAGTTGACGTGGCGGGTGACGAAACGGCAAAGGTCGAGGATCCTGAGTTGCTGATGGAGGTCTTGGAGACGAGGGAGGTAATTGAGGAGGCCGCTTCTGAGGAAGAGTTGCAGCCATTGAGGGAGTTGAACGAGAGGAGGATTGCTGCTAGTGTGGGTGTGCTGGAAGATGCATTCCAGAAGGATGATACCGCGGCTGCAAAGGAGGAGGCTGTCAAGTTGAGGTATTGGATCAACATTCGGGAGACTGTTGATGCTTTCGAGCCCGGCAAGCCTGTGGTCATGATCCACTAAACACTCAACATGATCGAGTCATTACATAGAACAATTGATACCCCTCTCACTCTACTGCGAGCAGAAATTTCCAAGGATGCAAGATAGATGTTTCATTCCCAAACCAGCAGTCAGTATAATGCTTTGCTTTCCCCAACTGATGCAACCAAAAAGCCGGCATGAAAAGGCCGACCCAAACATGACACTGGCATGCATTCTCTCAGACACTTAATGCATAGGCAAGCTCTCCGGTCCGAAGCTCATGGGCAGAAGCTGCTCCAGCGTGAGCACCGTAGACTTTCCATCCTTGTCATACATCAAAATGGGCATCGAAGGCTAAGATTTCACATCACGTCAGCTCGAAACTTCCGAGAGCGTCCTCTTCGCTGTTTACACTCAACCATCTCCACTTCTCAGACTTACCTCGCAGAATTCCCGGATATACTGTCTGCACATGCCACAGGGACTTGCTGGGGGAGAAATATCTGTGGCAACAGCAAGAGCGCGAATGTCTCCTCGTCGTGCGCCTTCCACTACAGCAGTGCCCAGGGCGGTGCGCTCGGCGCAGGTGCCTACAGGGTAGGCTGCGTTCTCGACATTTGCGCCGCGGATAACTTGGCCTGACTTCAAGAGCAGGGAGGCACCGACTCTGAACTTGGAGTAAGGGCCTGTAAGAGAGTCAGTATCAGAGCGTGGCCCTCAGCAAAAGTATTTGGCAATCATGAATAGTCTTTCGTGAGACGGGAATGGGATCATGGGAATAAAACGGGCAGAACATGTGATTTCGCATTTGAGGATTCTCAAAGAAACCGGTGTATATGATATCAAAGAGATGATTATTCCACGACTTACAGTAAGCTCTCTCCTTGGCTTCAATGCAAGCCTCGGACAAAGCCTGGACCTCCGAGGTCGAAAGACCGTGAATCAGCGCAGTGTCATGGCGCGAGTGTTGAGGCTTGCTAGGAACAGATGGAGCAGACATCTCGGAAGAAAGGGAAGAGAGGGAAGGGAGAGGAAGAGGAGGAGCGTGGGATACGATGCAGTCTAGGCGGAGCGGACAAGGGCGAACCAGGCCAGCGGTGAACTCCGCTTGCGTACAGATTTATCTTGGCGGTGTAAGTCTTAGGTCACCTTCAAGAATATGCTCGGTTGACATCTGTCACCATCACCTTCCAACATCAATTCATCATGATTCTCTTCGAGCTTCCGGTCCGCTCTATACATACATCATCTAGCGCGGTCTTTAAGATTTGGATCAGATGTATCTCCACCGATTCTGAATTTGTCCGCCCCCCGGGGCCAATGAGTACCTGGTCCAAAGATGAAATCAATGCCTGGAGACGACGGAGATACGCCAACGACATCACTTACCGCGAAAAGAATATCGAACGCTCGACGAATTACGGCAGAAGACCAGATGTCATTCGGGCTCGGAAAGAGCTGTATGTTGAGCGGTATGCTAACGATCCTGCGTATCGCCTACGGCTGTTACAAAGCAACGCGAAATGGAAAGCTGGAAATCAAGAAGCTCTCTCTCTATACAAGAAGGAACGCTATAAGAACGACCCTGATTATCGAGCCGCTCTGAAGGAAGATTATGCGAGGTGGCGTGCAAAGCCCGAGAATCGGAAATCTGAGGCCAAACGTGAAAACGAGCGCTACCAAAACGACTTGGACTTTCGAGAACGTAAAAAGGAATATAATAGGGAAAGATATTAGAAGCTGAAGTTTGGACTTGCTACTTCTGGATGACACAAAACTCAAGACAAATCAGACTCTTCAGACAAATCGGATGGACCAGACGCCAAGTCTTGACCTTGACACGACATGCGGTCTTGTTGAACTACAAAGCAGGGTGGGCTCCTGGAGCCGAGTCTACTGTCTTTGATGATGCTTGAATAAGATGGGTGAGACTGAACATCTCACTTGACATGACATAATCCCATTCGAATAAAATGGATCAGCCGCCCTCTATGGTAATCAAGAAGAACGGCTCCAGGGTAACAATATCACTGTGATAGCTTGCAAATACCATGGGAGAAACTGAAATTGGATCCGGAAGCACATCAAACCACTAAAACACAACCAAGTCGAGTTCAAAGACCAAACCCCCTGCCTCCGCACTGTACTGTATAGCTTCTCAACTCCAGGATCTTTCCTTAGTTGCTCTCTGTACTCGCCTGTCATGGAGCACTCCACGGTCCGATGGGGTGCGGTGCGAACGAGTCGATCTTCGTTTCATCGATCCCTCTAGAAAATTTGTTTTGGTTGGAAGATGACGTACTATTGCCAGGATGTGATACTCATTGGACATGCCTCAAAGGTAGCGATGCATTCTGCTACATCTTGTTCCTCTTTTATAGCAATTTGTCCCAGCTTTTCGTCAAAGGCTAGGAGAGGAAGGCTGGATCTTGTCTGTCTTGGCAAACCCTCTGGTAGGAACATCGCTTGCGGATCGGCCACGAAGTCTTTGTGGAAGCTCTGGAGAGTTGTAGTCGATCAAGACGTAGGGAACGATGGAGCAATGTGTTATACCCGTCAATGATCTTGGTGCCTGGTAGTCGGGCGTGTACGTCATGCTCTAACGACAAAGATGGCACTACAAGAGTTGCGATGTAGGTTGTAACGCACATTACAAAGCGACGTTCGCGTAACTGGCATTGGGTGTGCAAAAGGATCAAGTCTTCTCCAAGTCTCGAATGCGCCTTCTCCTGCATACTCATCTAAATGGGTACGGTAAGAGGATTCATCACCGAAGCACCTCCATCAACCACCATATTAGCACCAGTAATATAACTACTGAAACCACTCGCCAAGAAACCAGCAACTCTCGCAACCTCCTTTGCCGTACCCGACCTCTCCAACCCCACAATCTTCCTCCTGACCTCTTCAGTTTGCAAATCAGCAGGCGGCAACTGATTGCTCATCCCCCTCATATCCATACCCTGCAAACTGACACCTACATCAATTTGACCAGGGCTGATAGCATTGATCCTGACATTACTGCCCTTGAGCACTGCAACACCTGCATGCACAACTCCCAAAGCAGCGTGCGAAGACATGGTAAACGCAGGACCCCAGCACCCGCCATAAGTGCTAGCGACCGAGGACACCACGATAATACTTCCATACGCCACATCCTTAGGCGCAGCATTAGGATAATTGCCCTTTGGTGTCGTCTTTGCCATAGCAGGAGGTGCGTATTTCAGCGCGAAAAAGGGCGCCATGCTGTTTGTCTCGAATGTCTTGTACAGATCTTGCGGTGCGGTCTGGGTGATAGATGCAGGACCCAGTAGACCAGAGGAAGTGACAAAGACGTCGAGTCTGCCCCAAGAGTTTAGGACGTCGTCGATGAGGGTGAGTGTGTCTTCTTCCTTGAGGCCGTAGGGGTAGCCGATTACTTTTGTGTTGGGCCAGAGGGCGTTGACTTCGTCGGCGAGGGATTGATCGTGGTTGGCGGAGAGGTCGGAGCAGGCGTAGATGCAGGCGGCGCCGTGGGCTGTTGTCACCGTGTTAGTCTTGCTCATCGCTGCAGTTACGTGGTAGAAGGAGAGGTTACCGGCTAGTTCGTGGACGATAGCCTTGCCAATTGCTTGTGTTGTGCCCGTCACAATACACACAAAGCCGTACTGTCGCAAGTCAGTCAACCTGTCTCTTATCACCTGTCAAGCCCAAGTCATACCAGCTTGCCATCAGCTCTATACGGCGAAAAATGCTGACTCTCATCCCCCTCAAGAATATTGTTGGTGCTCATCTTGAGTCGTTGTCGCGTTGTCTTGTCGCCAAGTCAATGTCTGAGAAAGAGTTTGCAAGTAACATCTTGTGAAGAGACGTTATCTGTGTTTCCTATGCCTTTGTGGCTCGTTGAGCTTAATCCAATGCCCCGTCGCATGCAGGTTGGTTGTTTATTCAAGCTTCAACGTCATGCGCCATTGCTGTTCCGTGGAGATAGCGGGTTGTTGCTGATAAGCATGCGGTTTTTACAGAATTGATGCGTATATTGTAGCATGCTGACCGAAGAGTTATCGACGACAGCTGATAGGCACTTGAACTTCGACGACACCTCCCAACACTTGAGAGTCTGTCCGCGAAACAGCTCTTACAGCGGCGCATAGCGCAAACAATACACGCAAATGATGCAGAAGCATCTCAGTATATGGAGGCGAGTCGCTCCAGGTCTATCGGCCATCACGACGTCGAGACAGATCTCACTGCCCTTCTAGGATTGTGTACATATGCAGCTACATCTACTTGAGGTATGCGCTTGAATCTGTGCAAGTAAGCATTGGTAAGTAGATATACATCAGTAGCTAGGGAATTGACCATCGAAAAAAGAACATCGAGTATCACCTTGCACAAGAGAATAAAGTGTTTCAAATAGAGCACATCGAAGGTAAGGATAAGTCACGTTGCACAGAGGAATATGAAAGTCATCATGAAAAAAAAAATCGATTGCGGTTGTATCTAAGAAAGAGAAGGAAAGACTCCGAACGCCCACCTACCCCTTTTCCCAAGTCGCTATTTCGTGCTTGTTTTTGTGTTTTTCTTGTTTTCCTCTTTTTTTTTGTGATTTAGTTTTTGAGGCGTAATAGGATAAGGAAGAGGGGGAAGCAAAGAAAGACTTACTTGCAACGGACTGCCAGGCTTACCTGCACAGGGAAATCAGACTCAGTTGTAGTAGGATCCATCGCGGCGAACGAAGCGATCATTGCGGTACTGGAGAGCAGCGTGCTGGACGATGCCTGGGTGGTAAGTCTGCAGGTGGTCGTTGTACTGGTACAGACCACGGGGGCAATGGATACCACAGACAGGGCAGACAAATGGAGTTGGAGCCCTGTGGGCACGGGTCGCGTGGCTGACGTGCTCGACCTGTCTGGCAGTGGTGAAACCACAGTAGCAATGGAACCTTCCATCCACGCGACGACAGCTTGAGCTGTGTTCGAAGAGACGGTCCTGGTGATAGATGTTCTGGGCGGTGTTGGGGTGATCGCGACGGTAGCGGATTGGGAGATCGTCGGCGATTGCGCTGATGCGGCGTTGGCGGAGGTACATCAGGGGTACGTCGGCACTGGAGCGGCGGCGTCCGGTGCCACGTCTGGGAGAGGCCGAACGGTCATCACGACGGTCGATACTGCGAGTAACCTGCTGGGGCTGGTGTGAGTGGGTAGTTTGACTTGGCTGGTAGGATGACACGTACCGAACATTAGACGCAGGTTGGCCTGATGAGACGTAACGAACGCCCGCATGTTGACCCAGGGGAGCGTAAGCGACGCGACTTGGCTGTGCGGGCAAGCCGGGCTGATCGGGAGTGACCTCGTAGCTGTGGTAAGACATTGCGGGTTGCTTAGTCTCTGCGCGAAATTGGGTGTGGGTGGATGTTGGCAAATGTCTAAATCGAGAACATACATGGCATTTTATATAAAATGGTGGGCACGTTAATCGTAGCCTGTCTAAAAGTGTTGTCAAGACGCCAGACAAAGGTATTGTGAGAATGACAAAGCCTTGTGCAGAAGGCTGAAAGAACCATGCTGATATGTGAAAGCATGTGGTGTTGCGTGAAAGGTGCCATCAAAGCGAGAAGTCAATGACTGGCGTCGAACTAAGAGTCCCGATTTCACACACGAAGGCTGCAACCAGTGAACTTCAGACCAGCGAAACTACCCAAATCTCTTTAACTAGCAAGCGCGATCTGATCGTGACGTTATTCCAGAGGTATAGCTTCCCAAGATGCTAAACAAGCTCGAAGCTGCAGCCCACTAGTATCTCACGCATCGAGGGATTTTTTGCCGCCAACAGCATAAAACAACCCTCGACGATGATTTGCACAAGGACCGTCACGAAAGTCACATCATGTACAAACGACTGCCACGTGAACAAAACATAGTATTTCATGAATTGCTGCATCTCTTTCTCGATCTTCCGTCTAAAAACACAGAAAAGCAAACTCCTCTCCCATGCAATACTCATTGCTTCTTCCACTGTATCGAAAACTCCATTGCTCCTGATGCATTTCCTTGCGCTTTTTTATATGCATCGCTGAGAAAGGAGTAGAAAGAAAGAGCAGAGAAACGCCGTGTAGATGCTTCCTGTGATGGTATGCCTCTACCATAACCTTCGCTATGCATGTGGCAGACCCACGGTCTCTCCTAAAGTCATGAAATCAGCATATCCCATAAACGCCGTTCCTTGTGCATTGTTGTCCATCTGCGGTGAGACTTGCTGTTCGCCTTCGCTCAGTCGATAGTCGTCTTCGCGTCGATTCAACAGGGCTTCCAAGTCTGGATCCTATATTTCGTCCTCGAAGTCTGCAGCATCGCTTAGCGATTCATCGGAGACCAGGGGGTCGTTATCTGAGTCTGCGTTGGTCGTTAGCGTATGCAATGAAGAATTGGAGATCAAAATCTAAAACTCACCATCATCAATCTCAACGATATAGCTGTTCGGAGGTCCGTCCGAAGACGAACGTTCGTCTTGCCAGTCGCGGATTATGTCACGTAGCCCCTCATGGTTGCGCAGCAGAGTACCGATACAGTCGACCTCGCCGAACAGTTCTTGAACGGCGCTCTCAAGCTCAATAGCAACTTCGGTCTCTGGCGCTTCGCTCTTCAACCATTCTTCCAGCTCTGTCTCAAGTCTTGAAGAAACTTGACTCAAGTATGTGCCGCAGTCCTGGTATGCGTCGATAGAGTACTCATATAAGCTGGGTGCTTCGCCTTGCGTGACAGCTGGGTGAAGTCGATCACCGAGGCCAGTGAGTAGCTCCTTGATAGAGCATATCCTCGAATGGAGGCTCACTACTCCACCCTGGGTATAGGGCGTGGAGAGTGCAGTTTGCACTAACACATGGTTTCTCAACCAGTCCCTCGCGTCTTTCTCGACCTCTGATTCATCGCATAGCAAGAAGTGGAGAGACAGCGTGGCCAGATGACCGAACATCATCAGTGGACTGATTTTGTGAACTTCGCCCACGATCCAAAACAGATTTCCTAGCACCGACAAGTCTTCTCGCTTCGCCTTGGGAGAGCGCAGAATTCTCTCCATCTCCTGGAAAATGTCCTCTTCTGTAGTCGACTTCATCTTCCGCTCGACTAGACAAAGAGCAACAGACTCTGATATCGCATCCCAGTTGGTAGAGTGTTTCATGTTAACCACGAGCGCCCGAGCAGCATCGTCGTAGAGCTCGTGAGAAACTCCGTTGGCATTAGTGAGGAGAGCAACCAATCTGCTTGGAGGCCATTCTCGCCAGGGACTATTAAGTCAGTAAACTACTAAACTTACGCAACACAGTGTTGATGTGTACTTACATATTGTTTGGGGATTCAAACCCTTGCATGCATTGCTCTGCGATACAGTTGACCCCGAGTTTGGTACGTCTGCACAAGTAGTCGTACTCTTCATCAGTGAGCAACAACATAGTTGCATCTGTCCAACGCTCGTCATCATTGGGTGCAGTAAATCCACGGAGATCGAGGAAGTTGTGGAGCAGCCCGTATATGCAGTTAATGATCGACGCATAATTTGGCGCGCCAGAGATCCTTTCGATGTACCGCACAATCTCAGGACGTTTTTTCTGCAGCACTGTGTCTTCCTTGACAAAAAGAATTTCGAGACACCACAATAGAACACCCTTTTGAAGCAACACCGAAGTTTCCTCAGGACCGAGCTCAGCGATTTGACGTATGAGATCAAAATATTCCCACCAGGCTGCAGGTATCATGTCAAAAAGAAGACAGTGGAGGTCGAGCAGGCTCTGAATTGTGGGTACCATGAAATTTTCTTCGTCTTCTGTGTCGATGTATCTCGGATCATGCTCACGAAGGTATCTGAAGCATGCCATGATCAGACGATTGGTGGCGTGGCGTACTTTCCGCTTGGAGTGCATAACAATACTTTTGGGCTTGTCTTTTTCGTTCCTTCGAGGAAGTAGAGCTTCCAGCATCCATCTCGCAAAGTCCGTACGACGGCACGCCAGTTTCTGGAGCAGCAGTGACATGAAATCAATAGAATGTGGAGAGAACTCGTTGTCAAAGCTTGCCACGACGCGGATACAGTGACGCAATGACATCGACATGAGCTTAAATGTAACCCTGCTGCTTGTATCGGGATCAAGCGATTTGAGCGTATCTAGCCTTGCAGTGAGGCCGCGGACGAATTCCGTATGACGCGAGGAGAATAGATGAAGATTCAAGATCTTCTCCTCATTTTCCTTGGTGATCTCCATCTCGATGTCTTGAGGAAGACTGACTCTGGCCTGTGTTACATAAGGGAGCAATGATGTGCTCGGGGCAAGGCACTTTGCGGACTCGGATACCGAGGAGACGCGCTGATAGAACAATACATATGCATTGTCCTGTCGGAGATAGGGAGTTTGATCTCGTGAAAAGGATCCTGACGAAGTGAGCTTGAGCCCGCCTCGGGTCTCGCACAGGACTTCCTCGATACTAGAGATTCTAACATTTCTGTCTTCAAATCGAAACCAACGTAGAGGTCCCCCATCGCTACGTCCACGCTCGACAGCGTACGACCAGTAGTGGCCATATGCCAGAACTCCCGAATGGACGACCACACCCACGAGTTGGAAGACATCAGAATCGTTTGTGACCTCAACGCCCGCAAGGCGGTTGAGCTTGTACTTGCTCATGTCGATGCGTTCTGGGAAGTCGAACCGATCGTTGACCTTCTGACCTCCGTCATAGGTCTCATAGCGAAATCGTCTCAAGCCCAAGACAAAATTGTCGGGGATATGCTCGAAAGCAGTTCTCCGAACAGCGTCGACAGGAACACCCTCGCCAGAGCCACAAGTAGTGCATCTGAACCTATCACTTCCTTCAAGGATGGCTCCTTTGGTGTATTCCTCCAAACTCTCTTCGAGCGACGCCTTGTCTTTGACGACTAGAGACAAGTTGAAGTATTCGTCTGTGCTCTCGGAAACATGCTTGCAGCTGCCGATGGTTTGTGACTTATTGACACCCTGGAAGAATGTTTTCAGGGTATCCTTCGCTTCATCGTCTGGCATACTTTCTTCGAGCTGTCCGATCAAGGTCATGAAAAAGATGTGTGCGTCGTCCTGCGCATTAATGTCAATGTTCAGAGCTTTGACAAGATTTTCGGGCTGATAGAAAATGTCGTGACTGTCCTGCATTGAGGCAAAAGCCACTTTGAGCTCAGTGAGGACGGTCTGCTTCTTCGAGTCGAGCACAGGCGTGTCAAATATGAATCGCCGAAACTGCATGTTCATATAGAGCTGTTGAAGCAGAGAGTTGAAGTAGCAAGTCTGCCCCATGTTGGCGAGGCCTGCACAGTTGCCCTCTTGGCGGATGAATCTCTCAGAACCAGGAAAACTGATACTCTGGTCACTGGGGCAGTAACCAGTGACATTTTTGCAATCCTCGCAGAGGTCTTCCACTGTTCGGATATTGTCACACATCAAGAGAAGGAGGTCGTAGATGCTGTTGCGAGTTTCCACAGCAAGAACGGGCCTCAAATTCCTTCCGAGCTTGAGAACTGGGAAGAGCAGAGTTTGGAACAACTGTGAAGCAAGATTGTCCAGGTTCAGTGCCTTGTTTTGAACAACAAGTTTCTGAACGTAACAGAGGAGCAACGAAACCAAGCCAGAAACTCTCTTGTCAATAAAGCAATCTCCAAAGCGTTCTAGGTGCTCTAGTTCGAGAAGGGTCTTGGCGAACCGATCGATTGAGCTCCTCAAAAGCCCTTCGTTGCTTGCCAGGCTCTGATCAGCAGCGATTGCCATAGAACTGACGAAGAATGTATTGTCGCAAATCAATGGCTGTTCCAGGCCAGCTTGTATCAAATGATCCAAAGAAAGCCGGGAAAAGAAGGCTTTGATCTCGGGGGAAGCTCTGTCATCTTGGATAGCGTTGGCAATGACTCTTGGAATAGTAGCTCGAAGATGATCATTCGTGGTGAGAAGAAGTTGAAGATGGATCGGTACAGTGGCATCCGCAGCGACGAAGGCGGAACACACAGAATGGCTCAAAAGGACGCTTTCCACCAGGCATTGATACAGCGCTCTTATTGTGAATTGCTGATAGCTATCACGACCGCCCAACACAGTTTCGTCTGATAAGTGTCGGATATAACAGAGTACTTGTTGGGTGAACTTGGGAGCGTCTTTGAAGTACTCTCCAGCCACGTCGTGAACGGGCCTTTCTTTGAGCAAGTCGAGCAGGGTCTCTGCTGCGCGACAGATGTTCGCAGGCTCTTGCAGTGTATCGGTTCGGTACAGCAGCTCGACCAGTAGATGAACTGATCGGAGCAAGAACCTCTCATCAGCGACGCCGAGCGCAATCTGTTCCTTCAACTGGAGAAATATGACCTCGATCGACGCTCGCAACCGCAGGGGTAGACCTGGAGGGAAAATCTGTTCGGAAGGTGTTTCAGGAGCAGTAATCATGGCTCTGACAGGACCAGGGAACTTGAGCCGTTCAAGTATCTGCAGCACAAATTGTGCTTTTCTGCTTGTTTCATCAAGAGTGCCGTATAAAACGTCGAGATGAGACACTATCTCTTCCTCGAAGACCGATCTTTCTGCGCTCTCATTGATTTCTTCCTGGATGCCCGCAAATGTGCTGCGTTTTTGTACCATGAGAACCTTACCGTCTCCGAGGCCAAATTGTTTGATCGACTGTCCTGGCTCATCAGCGAAGTTGATTTTTTGGCCCGCTGAGACAACAGTGTAACTCGCGAATCCAGTCTCTGAAGCGATAGCAGCATCCAGCTCTGAGCAATTTGCTGACTCGTTGATTGTGACCATACCATTCTGCGGCTGTCTGTTGCCTTTGTGAATACGAATTGGAATCTGGATATGGTTTTGAACAAGTCTGGGTTCTGTCTGCGAGCTACGGCCAGATATTGACATGCCTGATTGCTCAACGGTGGCACAGAACTGGTTCGACTCAACTAGCATGTGTAACAAGATCTCCGCGGCTCTGGTGCCAGATATCTCTTGTTGAACAATCTTCGGGATGAGTTTTTTGACGACCGATATCTGATGGGCTACGGCCAAGTCAGGATGTTTGATAGCCTTGCCCCTGAAGAGCCTTTCCATGAGAAGCACTACAAATCCCTTGGCAAATTCTTCTGATGGTACTGCAAGCGCGAATCTGATCAATTCCTCATCAAGAGGCAAAAGTACGGTTTCTTCCGACTCAAAATGTGCGTACTGGGATCTGAAGAAGTTGACAGTCTCGATAGTCGCTGACCCAGGCGAGATTTGCGGAAGGTACTTTTTGATTAGTCGACGGTTGAAAGCTTCAAGACCAGGCTTGTTGGCTTGGAAACATTGTGTGAAGAATTTCCATCCCATCTTCCGCAGCACCGGCGTTGAGGCGTCTTCGCCCAAGACATGCTGCCAGAGTATCTTCTCCGAATCCGCTGTGTCATCGGTCGGGCTCGAGATTGAAAGGACCTGGGTCATGAGGTCTAGACGGCACCACAATGCATTGAGAGCAAGCAGTTTAGTATCATTCTTTGCTCTTTCGCAAGCTTCCATCAGTTCTTGTACACATTGTTGGAACGTCAAGCGCCCAAAGACTTCATGTGGCTGGACATGAAAGTTCTTCTGTTTGAGGATACAAGCCAATGCCTGCACATAGCCGGTGGCGTCCTTTGACATCGAAGCAATAGGACCCGTACAGAGCTCGATCAGGCGGATCGTCTCCTTAGAGCTGCGTGGAGAGAGGATTTTTATAAGCAGGTCTGCAAAGACAGCCAGAAGTGAATCTTGCTTGGCAGAAGAGATGTCTGGGTCTTCGATCTTGCTCAACAAGCTTACACAGCTGTAGATTGACTCATACTCACCATCGGTCGAGGTTCTGAGAAACTCGGCCATAAGAGTATGAAGGAGTTGTTCTGCATCCTTGGTGAATCGTGACAGCGGGAGGACTCTGAATTTGTTGCAGAAGTATTCATTGGTGAAGGACGGCATAAACTGTGAAGCAATCTTGAGCATTTCCATGGCGCTTTGTGCATCATCGGGTTGTTGAGAATTGAAAGACAAAGCCCAGATCGTATCGGCGTCGTGTGTGGTGAGCGTGCCTGTAACGGCCATGAACGCAACGATTGCTGGAATTCTTCCGATCAGCGTAGCATGCGATTGAGGTCCTAACAGATATCCGGTGACGTTTCTTGCGAGAAGGAATTTGGCTGTGTAATCTTCCAAGAGTTGACGGTAGCCTGCTTCCAGCTTTCGCGTGTTCACGTGAATATCCCAGGCCAACTGTCCTATCTCAGCTGCGGCACGGTTGCGCAGGTCCACACTGCTGCTTCGAGTGAGAGCGTTGTAGAACTCCAACGAGCACGCGGTAAGAGCTACCTCTAGAAGATCTTCTCTGTTCAAGTGGGCCGTGAGGCGATCGTCGATCTCAAGATTGCCGATGACAGAGGTGATCGTAACTCTGGGTGGGCCAAGCAGTTCTTCTTTCGGGATTCGATATGTCACAACATCTTCCAAAATCATACTGTACACAGTACTCGCGGAAATTTTGTTTGTGTGGTATAGAGCACGTAGCATTTCCAAGAGGTATTTATGGAATAGCTCAATGACGCGTTGTGAGCTCACGTCCAGATGTTGCTTGGGTAAAGTATGAATCGTCATGGTATAGACGTGCTCGAAGACTTTGGTCAGCTTTGTGTAATACGTTGTAAGCCAGCGGTTAGTAGTGTTGGAATAAGCAATCAGCACGCTGAAGCAGAGATTCACGTAAGGGAATGCTGTAGCGAAAGGCGACTTGATGTTCTCCGACCTGGAGGTGATGTGTCCAAGGAGTGTGACGATAGCATCCATAGCATCTTCCTGGAAGCGCTCAACGGACGACTTCATGGTGGACGTGACGTTGAAGCGATAGGCTGCCGACATTGGTTCCAGGAATTCCTTCGGGTGAAGAACCATGTTCATGTAAGTCTGAGGCCACAGGGGAAATTGCAAAGAGTGCTTTGGAGAGCCGGTGGAGGTGGGAGAGCTTGTCGAATCCCTGCGAGCGATGCTCTGTTTCAAAATGGCTACGTCGGTGTGCAGAAGTCTCTCACCCAGTCTTAGTAAAACATCGAGAAGACCGACGAAAAAGGCGTATGCCATGCTCGAGGGAAACGATATGTCGATGATGAGAGAGCTAGAAAGGGTTAGATGTTGTGATGTGAGCTTAGAGGGAGAAGACTGGAACTTACGAGCGGCCGATCAGTCCTTGGAAGCAGGATAGTACATGGTTCCAGAAATCCTTGTGATCTGAATACATGTCGAACATGACGGACGACGTGGTATTTTGCTTCAATGCAGCTTCGAATTCATCGTCAGTGTCGCTGAGATGGCCCTTGAGCCAGGTTAAGAAGTGGTCCATATGGGACAACTTGAGAGCTTCGCGAGGTATTAGCATGGGTCAGCGTTTGAGTGGCCCTGAAACATACCAGTCTTTCCGCGGCAGTGCTCTGCGAACCTGGCAGCGGCACTCTCAGGAGTATCGCCTTCACACAAAAACGGAAAGCTACTAAGGTGTGTGCCGGCGGGTGACTCGTCGCCAGTCATGATGATGGAAATTTCGGATAGATCAGTTGACTGTTCTTGAGGGACTTCTAGGATAGTCGGACTTCCTGTGGTCGATGTGCTTTGATTATCGGATCGATGGGAAGAATCCCCGTTGGTGCGGGATGGAGAGTCGGGCTCGTCGCTCAGACGAGGTCGCTTGCGTGAGTGAGAAGAGTCGGCATCGGCGACGTGATCTCTGCCAGGTAGAGATGAAGGTGAAATTCTTTGGCTGGCAGAGTGGGCCGATGAGGCAGGTGAAGGGGCCATAATCACCGAGCTATGAATGCTGACCACGCGGCGTCATGAATCAGAGCTATAAATGTGTTTCGATTGCTGGGTGGCTGCAAGACGAGCAAAGCCGCATGTACCGAGCTTTGTGGTAGTGATGGTTCACTCGGACGTGAAAGACGTTGTGGCACGCTGGCGGGAGAAGGCTCCAACACGGGCAGCAAACGCCAAAATGCGGTCGGTAAAGACGCGTGGAAATAAGCTCACTGTGCCTTGAAAAGTCGGTGGAAAAGTCTTGCAAGTGGTCATAAGTCAGGTGGCGTTCTCAGAGGGTCTTTTTGCAACAATCAAGACAAATATGTGTGGGTGCGTTGCTGGTTTTGAATTCGAGCTCAGTGTGCACTTGCTGAGCAGACGCGACTTTCCAAAGTGGAAGTCACATCTACCTCATTGGCCCGCAACGCGGAAAGCATAGACGGAGTTCTGTCTGATCCCACCCGGCTATTCTTGCCGCCGAAGGAAGAAAGTCGCTTGCTCCGTCAAACATTCCATCGTCAATTGTTCACCATCATTCAACAGAGAATATTTCGCGACATGGCCAACTCCAAAGTCAAACCGGGTAGACCTGTGATCAAGGCTGATACGTCATTCAAGAGTCCATCGATGTCCGTATCTCTCTATGCATCTCGTACTCAACAGACTAAAACTGATGCACAACAGACCAGAGTTGAGCAAAGACAAGAATGAAGTTGTACTCGGCCTCTTGAGCAAGTAAGGCACTTGAAACACGTCCTTCTGAGACCGGTCTTGTTCATGTCATACAGTCTTCTGGAACCCATTGGACGACATCGAGCTGTGCATACTGTGAAATCTTTGGGTAAAAGTTCTAAGAAGCGCAAGAGGGTCTCTGAGCAGAAGACAAGCCCGGCTGTTGAGCCAAAGCCAGTGGAGCCAGAGATACTAAAATACTTGACTGTTGGTTTGAACACGACAAGCCGCCACCTGGAAACCGAAGCTGCTTTGTCTAAACCTGGAACACTTGCACCTGTGGACAAGGAGATTAAGGCGGGGCAAACACCCAGAAAACGATTGGCCGTCGTCTTCCTTCCAAAGCCAAAGGACAACCTGATGTACGCGCATCTACCTTTGTTGTGTTATACATCATCAGCAACTCAGAAGGACAAGACACAGCAGACTCGTCTGGTTCTCCTGGATCCTTCGTCTGAACGGACCATCGCTACAGCAATGAGTCTCCCTCGAGCTGGCGTAATCGGGGTGTTTGAGGACGCACCAGGCGCTGGACCTCTCTTAGAATATGTGAAAGAAAACGTGGATCCTGTCGAAATTCCCTGGCTGGGGAAAGCGCTATCTGGTCAGTGGATGGGCATGAATGTCGAAACACATATACCTGGTCAAGTCTGAAGGTCTCTGCCTGTGATCTTTACTCGCACATATCTTCCAGACAATCAAGAACGACAGTGATGGTAGGGAGATATCGACACACGTCAGAGAGAAAGGAAGAGAAGAGCAATTCCACCGTCTGGAGACCTTGGCTGCTCGTGGAGCTGACTTAGCACGCGTTGAGTCGCGTGTGGCCTTCCGACATTGGTCATTCGACGCACTGTATGACCCAAGCACAGGACAAACATGCACTGCCGTCGTTCATGATCTCTACGATGAGTCTCCTGCTCCTCTAGTACTTGTATATTCTCAAGACGTGCTTGGCGAAAGAAAATCATGAGGATAGAGGATGTTGGTCTGAGAAACAGAGACAAGGACCTTTTTCGTGTGCTTCTTCCGTGGCACTACCACAAATAGTTATCTACCACGTTCACGAGGCCATGGAGGCGGCATACGGCACTAGCTTCACAGTCGTACATGCACCTATTCGCTTAGGTGGTTCTATAGCATACCATCCAAGGAGATAGAGCTGATCGTATGCAGCCATGATACAAAATCTCATGGGAATGAGTCTCGACTTGAATCAATGCAAAAGACTCGAATGGTCTTTATCGTCCTACACAAGCTTTAATACAATTTGCATCCGCTGAAGAGTAGGAAGTCAAACGACGTGAGAAGCGAAAGTCAAAATGTGGGGGAATAGAACGAGCTTTGACCAACAATTGGTGGGACACTCGACCTGGGCCTCATGCGACAGCCCAACTGAACAAGTGGTGCAACAAGACCAGAATTACTCAACACAATGGCAGCAACATTAGCCTCGCTGCTGGGTCAGGCATCCATCACCGACCACGATCAAGTGCTCAGCGCATGCGAAACCGCCCTCTCCAAATCGAAGAACGACACGCAAGCGCTCCAGGTCAAAATTGTGGCTCTACTCAACTTGGACCGCTTCCCAGACGCCATTGCTACTGTAGAGGCTGGAGGAGAAGATATCAAGCAAAGAGCGCGTCTGGAATATGCCTATGCGCTGTACAAGAACGGACAGGCCGCAAAGGCCGCAGAAGTCGCCAGACAAGACGGCAATGAGTCGGACAGGGGATTGAGACATGTTGAAGCGCAGGCCGTATGTCGCCACAACGAGAATTGATGAGGGGAGCAGGAACTGACATGGGCGCAGAGCTACAGACACCAGGACTTTGAGCGGGCCGCCGAGCTATATCGCAAGCTTGCAGCACAAAGAGGAGCAGTCGACAACGAAGACATGGATCTACGCATCAACACGGGCGCCACATATGCACAACTCGAATGGGCTGGTCGCGCTTCTGCGGATGCACCGCAGAAGCCTGCAAGAGAAGACATGGAGGCTTTTGAGACTGCGTACAACGCTGCTTGCCAGAGCATTGCGCGCGACGAGCTGGGCCAGGCAGAGGTTCTGTTGAAGAGAGCAAAGGAGTTGTGCGAGTCCTCGGAGATGGACCAGGAAGAGAAAGATGCCGAGCTTGTGCCCATTTCCATCCAGCAGCTCTACGTCTTGATTCGTCAGGGCAGGCTGGAGGATGCGCAGGCTCTTGCTGCAACCATTGACTCCAGAGAGTGCGTCTCAGACATGCGTCAAACGTCGAAAATCAAGCGACTAATTCCTTTTGCAGTGTTCACGCCTTCCACGACTCGTCAACGCAGTTCGTTGCTCAGACAAACACAGCAGCCATTTCAACAGAAAGCACCAACCCCTACCTCACCCATCGCTCGCTTTACAAGACTCCCTCAACTATCCTTCCCGATAAGCCTTTCAGCTACCAAAGCGCCGCCATCCAACGAAACAACTACACCCTCGATCTGCTCGCCCACAAATACGACGGCATCATCAGATCAACCACAAACCTCGCTCAAACACCAACCCTCGACTCCGCCACTGTCTCTCTCTCTGCCTTTGGCGCCGCTGCTCACGCCCACAACCAAGCCGGAAAGGAAGCCCTGAAGTCTGTCTTGCCAGTCTTGGAACGCAGACCCAATGACATCGGTCTCCTGCTCGTGTGCATGCAACTCTATATCCACTCCTCCAACCCTGCCGCTGCAATTTCCCTACTCGAGAACTTCTTCACTCGCTTGGACTCGTCATCAGAAGCTTCGGCACAAGACGTCCGTTACGCGCCTGGTTTGATCGGTGCCTTGGTTTCTCTGTACACTTCCCGTGGTCAACAAAGCCATGCCCGCTCCGAACTCGCAAAAGCAGCAAGATACTGGCGTCAGCACTCCAACCCTCCAATTTCTTCACGAGCACTAGGACACATGTACAAATCCGCCGGTGCCGCACTACTCGAGAGCTCATTACCCGCCGATCAGCAACTCGCCGCTGAGCTATTCAACCACTTGCATGACAAGGACTCCTCAGACCGCTACGCCTCCGCTGGTCTGGTCGCCGCCCTCGCACGCGCAAACCCCTCTGCCATTGACGACGGAAAGCTCTCATCCTTGACCCCTCTCTCCCGCCTAATTTCCTCTGTCGACGTCTCCGCCCTCGAGCACGCCGGCATCCCCAAGTCCACCCCTGCTGCTCCCCTCACCACCAGCACAAAACGCGCTGCCCCCACCTCCACCCAAACTCCCAAATCCAAAAAGCTGAAGAAGAGCAAAACGCCAAAGGACTTTGACCCCGCCAAGAAAATGGATCCGGAGAGATGGTTGCCGATTAAAGATCGCAGTTCTTACCGCCCTAAAGGAAAGAAGGGGAAGGCTAGACAAGCTATGTTTATGCAGGGAGGTGCTGTTGCCGAGGACAGCGGTGCTGGGTCAGGGGCTTCGACGCCTGCTGCTCAGGTTGTAGAGGCCAAGAATGCGGCTAAGAAGGGTAAGAAGAAGGGCAAGGGTGGGAAGTGGTAGGCCTTGTGCGGTTGTCTGTCATCTAATGCCACTAGACAGCAGGTGTGCTGGCGGGGAAGGTATCAGTGAATACCGATCTTACATTTGTCTGTACAAAACAAAAGAGATTTACAACAAATGCTATTTATTTCTCCCTATGATTCTCCTTGCTCCTCGCCCATTTTCCCTAGGTTTATTTGCTGTTTGATTTCCTTCCAGCATGCTTGTCGATCTGGATATCCCTTTGCTGTTGCTTTTGATATGCATGTTTCCTTTTTCTGGTCCCGTGTGTTTGTAGTTTGCGGTTTCGATATCTTTCTGTATTGTGGTTTTCTTGCTCATTTGCTCTGGTTCATATCTCTTTGCCATCCTATCTGATCTGTTGTGTTGTTTCATAAGTCTGCATGTCCTCTTTGGTTCATGTATCTCTTTGCTGTATATCTAGGTTGCAGACTCTTTGCTATCCCGTGTTGCCTCTTGTAGTCTGTATATCATTTTCACGGTGATATCACTAGTCCTTGCATGATGGCCTCCCATCGAGTTTTGTTCTTTTGTCTCTAAAATACCCATAGCTTGTTGCATTGCAAGAGACAGCTGCTATATTGATCCTGGATGCCTTTTATCAGTCTCCTTGGAACGTTTCGAAGACGTAGGATCAGGAGAGATGATCATAGCATAACAGCCAGTGTTTGACCGCTGTCTGGAAAAGCAACAAATGTGACCATATGTGCATAGAAGTCTATGGCAGCCAAAAAAGTCTTGGCATCAAGATGTTCAGAAGGAAAGAATGCAAGAATTGTGTCATTCTTTGAGAACAAGAAAATGAAAAAAAAATGCTTGCATGGTATTTGAGATGATGAATTTTTCAGGGAAAAACAACAACTGGCAAAAGAAACACAGCTGCCAAAAGAGACCAATCGTCCCCCCGTCTGTAAAAGCGCCTGCACTGCCTGAAACTCTCCTATATTACACTTGGAACAAACTCCCTTTGCCTCTCTGAGAGTCTCTTAGTTCTTCTCGTAGTAGAAGTTCTCCTCGGGGATACGGCCACGGAGGTACTCGGGCTCGGAGCCACGGACGTAGATGTCCTCGAACAAAATCTTGGGGGTGGCGTCGGGAGCGGGCATGGCCTCGGCCTCCTTGACTTCGGCGTCGACGCTCTCGCGTGCTTGCTTGTCGATGGACTTGAGCTCCGACTCGGTGGCGACTTCCCAGTCCAGAATCTTTTGCTTGAGGCCGGCGATGGGGTCTTGGGTGCTGCGCATGCGTTGAATCTCCTCACGGGTCTGTGATGGAAAATGTCAGTAAGGGATGAGAAGAGAAGTGGGGGAAAGAGCGAAAACTTACGCGGTAGGTGGTACCGGGGTCGGACATGGAGTGACCTCCGTATCTGTAGGTGACGAACTCGTAGACCAGGGGACCGTTGCCCTCGGCGGCCCACTGCTTGCCGAATGCGACGGCTTGCTTGCAGGCAAGAACGTCCATACCGTTGATCTTGAGACCGGGGATGTACTGACCACGCTTGTAGTACTCGGTGATGGCAGACGAGCGGTTGGCGGCAGTACCCATACCGTACTTGTTGTCTGAGGAAACCACACAGTCAGTAATCCGAGACAGATGAGAAGTACAGGATCAAAAACTCACTCTCGCAAGCAAAGATGACGGGCAGGTTCCACAGTTTGGCCATGTTGTAAGCCTCAAAGACCTGACCCTGGTTGGAAGCACCATCACCGTAGAGGGAGATGGAAACGTTCTTCTTGCCCTGGTACTGGTCGGCGAAAGCAAGACCGGCACCGACGGGGACCTGAGCACCGACGATACCGTTGCCGCCGTAGAAGCCCTTGGCGAACATGTGCATGGAACCACCCTTTCCGTAGGCGATACCCTCTCTTCTGCCGAGCAGCTCGCCAATGATGGACTTGACGGTGGCACCGCGCATCATGGCGAAACCGTGGCAGCGGTAGGCGGTGATGACAGAGTCCTCCTTGGTGATACCGTGCTCGATACCGACTGCGACGGCCTCCTGACCGGTGGACAAGTGGCAGAAACCGCGGATCTTCTTCTCCTTGTACAGTCTGTCGGCGGCCATTTCCATGCGGCGCATGGCGACCATGTCGTAGTACATTTGCTTCAGCTCCTTCTTGGTGGTCTTGAGGGTGAATGAGGGAGGGTCGAGCTCGTAGGTCTCGAAGCTCTCGTCCGAGAGCTTGACCTCGAAGGGCTTGTCGTCCTCCTGTGTGGATCGTCAGTCATCTGGCCAATTGTTAAGTATAGACTCAGATGTCGCGTACGCTGGGGACATCATCCTTCTCGGCGTGGGCGCTGGCGGCGTCGGTGGTGACGGTTCTCAGCACTTGAGGAGCGACACGCGAGGGCTGCAAGGCAGCACGTCTGACCGACGAGGTGAAAGACCTCGGCGCAAATCTGGACAGCATGACTGGAGGGTTGTGAGGAGAAGAGGGTCGGGAGAGGGAGTGAGCGGACAACTTCTGGTCAAGTCGTCTGTTGGGACTTGGGGAGCTGCAACAATCCACGAAGTTTCTACCGGACTCCGATTTCTGTTCGCCCCGAGACTTGTTGGAGAACGCAACTTCCCTTGTCTTATCCACCGCCCGCCAAGCTCTTTTCTACCACCATTCTCTGTCAGCCTCAGAGCATCTTTACTCAAGGAGGACTTGTCGAGACATTTATTCTGACATTTCCACGCTTATTGCTTTCCTGCCTGTTGTTGCTGCCTCGTTGTATTCGGTCGCGATCCGGTGAATCTCATCTCGGAGATATGATGGCGCTGCATAACCACACCCGGAACGTTTGTTAGACTCCTACTCGGCCCGTACCCTGGGAGCCAAGCTTCAAGCCCGATAAACATTCGACTGCCCACCCCTTCTTATACCAATCATCAATCTCACTCACAGCAACAAGCAGAGTTAACATCCATCGAGCTACCTTTCTGTATAACAAGAGTATCATTGCAAGACTTTTCGTCTGTTACAGCTTGGATATGTCTATTGCGCCTGTGACATTCTTTCGTCCTGACTCGGGCATTGCTTCGCAGCTTCGTCCGTTCTATCTACAGTCTTCCCTCTTGTCTCCGGACTCGGGCTCCGCATCTTCATCTTGTGCCTCTATGTGTGGCCACGAGATCTTTGCATTAGTGACTTCACTCATCCGAGTCTCAACGCACACTCCCTGATCATCTCCCTCACCCTCGCATCATTCGGCAAGAACAACACCGCAACCTTCAACAGCCTTCTCGCCTCATACTTATCATCCATCTCTTTAAACGCAACCGCAGTCCTATAGTAAATCTTTCCCATCTCGGGCCCAGAAATCCACCCATTAGCTGCCTCTTGCTCTGGCTCTAAATGCTCTTGTCCTTGCCTCATGATACTGATCGTGCGCATCCCTATATGCACTGCTGTGTCCCAATCTTTGAGATTGATGTATGCGAGTAATGAGTTTGCTACCAGCCTCACTCGCAGTACAATGCGTACCATGCTGCCGTATTGACCTTCGAAAGGGTGGGAGAGTGTATACTCGAAAAAGCGTTCGCCGTGGACTTTGCGGTGTTTGCCTTTGATGATGATAAACAGTGCTTCCCAGGCTTTGCGGTAGTGTTCTAGTGCTTCTAGCGGTTGATTCGCCATCAGAGCTGCGTTTCCGGCATCTTTGTGGGTGTTGGCGAGGACGAGGCGTTCGGTGGGTGTGCCCAGAGGTATGGCCATTAATCGCTTCATCTCTGCGACCACCTCTGCGTCGGCACCAGGTGTGCCTGAAAGATCCACACTCTTCAGATTCTTGACTCTGCCGAAAGGAAGGAGCAACCTCTTCTGTAGAGACTTCTTCATCGTCTGCGGTGTAGGTGAAGTCGCATCCAAAGCAGACACAGCGAAAGGATCCCGCAGCGTCAACTCCAATGTCAAGTGCTCGTTCAAGTCTGGCGTGTCCGCCGCCGAATAATACCAACTCTCGCAGAACTTCTCCAGGCTATCCACATGTATCACAAATGTGTCTTCTCTTTCTACTTCCATAGCGGGAAGTCCGATCTTGACTTCCAAGGCATGTTCTGTGAAGTCCATTGCATGGTCGTCGGCAGTGACGATGGCGACTCCATCTTCGGCAACATGGTACTTGGATTCCGGGAATGGCGTTGTGATTTTGATGAACGTGTTTTGCTCGAGAAGGATGTGTCGGGCTTCGTGGTAGATCTGGCGAGATGTTTGGAGGAGCGAGGAGTGCGTGTAGGTGTAGGTGGTTTGTTCGTCGTTGGTGGTGTGTCGATTGGCTGATGGGGTGAGGAGGATGGTGTAGATGTGATCGCGTATTTCCCGTGGGAGATCCAGCAGATTCATCGTTATTATGTAGCGAGAGGACTGCTCTTCGATAATGAGAGATGGAAGAGGTGCAAGGAATACTATCCAAGTTTCGTAGATCTGTGTTGCTTGGTCATGTAGATCTCCCTGTGCCGAGGTCTTTCATAAATCTTGAAGGTCCGGGCAACCCTGCTTCGTACAAACTCTCATCCAGACTTCTTCGAACATGAACGACACAGTTCGTCTAGCACTATCGTTGTCCAGAAACCTTCGCCTAGACTAGTTTGTCAATGGCGGAGACAAGTGGTACAGATCACTCACCTTCCAGTAATCTTGAGGTATGTGACATGTGATGCTCCTTCATCATTCATAGCTAGCTTTTTAGAGGCCACAACTTGGACACATCGGCACGACTACAACACGGGACAAACATCATCAGGATATGAAAGAAATAGACTTGCCTGTCAACACTCGTCCTACGTGATAGGGCCGATGCAATCTACTCCTCTCTCGGCTCCTTGACGTGATTACACATCTTTGTACACAGCCTAAACAAGATCGCAGGCCGCAAACGTTCTCCCACTTCACGATCATGATAAGCCTCAATCGCTCCACGCTTCACCAAAGCATCCATCTCTTCCGCATCCACCCTCTCAAAGTCTTGAGCAACCGTAACAGCAGGGGCTGCACGTTCACACCTCTCAGCCAACTCATATAGCTGCTCCACCAACGGCGATGCCACGTCCACCACTTGCACACTCTCATCTCCCAACAGACCAAAGAGACCAGTTTTCGCAGCTCGTGCAAGGTCAAGGTGTACAACAACCACTCTGACAACCACCAGCCACTCGGGCAATAACCTCAGTGCCACCAAATCTTCCTTTCTGCGCGGCGATACGCTTGCCAGCCACGCAGATATAGATCCAACGTAGGCATCCGATCGCAGATGCGAATCATGGTCAGTCATGTGTTCCAGCATGAACGACGCTTTCCCACTCAACCTCTTTGCTTCCTCAGCCAAATCAGTCAAAGTCTCATCACCAGTACAGTGGCCATATAAAATCGCATACGACGGCGTCCAATTCACATGCGCAGAGTCGCGCAAAGTGTCTCGCCAATAGCCGCGATCGATGGTATTCTCAGAGCCCCATTTAGCTTCCTGCTCGTTCCAAGGGAGCTTGTAGTCTCGACGTTCGAGCACCGAAGTCCAAGAGCCTGATTCGAGGGCGATACTGCGCGATTCGCGACAGACGCGGGTGAGTAATGGCGGGCGACTATTGCTGACGTTGGTTGTGTAGAGTGAACAGGGAATGTCACCTGGATCCAAAATGTTGTAGACCTCGTAGCCGATGGGATCGTCAACCTCGCTGACCCTGTGTGGGAGGCACAAGCGCCATATCTCTCTGCGAAGCTCGATGGGCAGTAGCGGGAAGTTGTGGAAGGTGTCGTTTTCCATGTTCTCGGGTTCAGAGAGCGAGAAAGCCGAACAGTGATATGTGTCTTCCGTTGAGCTCGTGAGGATATGTGACGGGAACAGAAGAGTGTATATAGTCCTCGATCTAGGCAGCAGGGCTCATGTGTGTTTTGTGCTTGCCTTGCCTTAGTGAGTCACCTGTATAGGCGCTAGTGAAAGCCTGCAATCTATTCAGCTTGACCTGCTTTTTAACTGAACACTCTCATTACACTTGGTAGTTGTTTTGTTCCCGATGATCGAATAAGGGAAGGTTGTATACGATAGAAGAAGTAGAAGTTGCAAGGAATGACATCCATCTATGCAAAGGATATTCCACCTCATCGCTAAAAACGCAAACATCAAGAAAGTAAAGTCCCAGCCTCTATTCCAACCATTCTATAGTCTATATTTCATTTCTCTTCTCTTTCCGGTTTAATTGAACCTCTTCATCTCAAAGTCCTCGACAGAAGGATCTCCAGGATGCAACTGTGGTGGCCCATCAAGTCCGATGGAATGTCCGGCAGTATCGGCAGTATGACTTGTCCTAGGCCTCTCCTGACTCTTACGAACAACATTCGATTCGTTGGTCCGTGTTCGCCATGCAGCTCCCGACACCAGACCAGTGCGTGGGTCTATGGCAGCACTGTTTGCACCGCCAGGAGAATCCTCAGGAATGTCCGCCATTCCTTTCTCCATCATGGCTTGATCATCAATGGTGTTGCCACGGGCACGGCCAAAGAAACGGTTGCGGTGGTGAGGACGCGAAGTCGTGGAGGTATCCGTGGATCTGCGTGCGAGACGGCCAGGGCCGACATCTCGAGAGGTGGAGCGGCCAGTATCGGTAGATCTGTGGGTGTCGTTTGATTTTCTGTTGCGGTTGTCTGGCGATGGCGAGGTGACGCTGATGGGAAGGCGTGGTCTGCGCTCGTCGTCTTCGAATACGTCACCTGAGTAGTTGTTTGCTGCTTCTGCACTCATGCCCAGCGAAAAGTCGACACGCTTGCCCATCTGTGCGAGAGTCTCGTGGCGAGGACGAGCAAGAGAGCCCTGGCGGAGAATAGAGCCAGTACGTGCCCGGCCACCGATGGGGCCTTCGGAGGGAGTAACGAATGGTGGATCATGGTGTTCACCTTCCGACCAGCCAGTTGGGTTGTCGGGGTGACCATTGCGACCCATACCAGGAGTAGCCTGGTGAGGAATATTTTGCATATACACAGGGAAAGACTCCTTCTGACCGGGGAAGCGCATGCGAGGACCCTCGATACCGCATTCTTGCATGGTAACCATAAGGGCGCAGATGAACTTGTTTCTTCGTGCAAGACGAAGACCTTCGTTTTGCCAGTTGGACTTGTAGAAAAAGACAACGTTGAGAGTGAGAGAGTGTACTTCAGTGACGGACCGCAGTTCGGTTAGGATGTTGCCCTGGTATTCGCGGTTTTCTTGCTTGACAAAGTCGAGTAGACGGTTGCGCAGAGTCTCGATCTGTTCCAGAGTGGTGCCGAATTTGATGACGACTGGCACGGCTTCGGCGAGACCACCGGAACGACGCTGGTTGAGAATGAAAAGAGTGTTGAGGTAACTGTTGGGTGCCTGCACCACGTGTCCCTCCATCTTCTTGAACTCAGTGTAGAGTAATGCAATCTCCTTGACGAAGTAGTCATCACCAGTCAGAGTGGCGCCAGTGTTTCCGTAGATGGTAACACGATCGCCGACATCGAAGGGATGCTTCACGAAAACGAAAATGATGGACTGCAAGATTTCAGTTGCGGTTGCCGAGAAGAGCCAGGAAAGACCGAGGACAGTTGAACCAGCCGAAGTAAGAACACCAGCAGCGGAAGTCGAGATCAACGAGATGAAGACAAGGATGGTAATAACGGCAACAAGGAACATGAACATGTCATCGAGCTTGCCGACAACTGAGTCCAGATCCTTCAGGGAGGCAGTGATAGACTTGCGCTCACGACCGATCTCAACACAAACAGCTTCCAATTCTTCCATGGAAATGTCACCGTTCATGTCCTTATCGAACATGGAGAAAGCAGCTTCAGCTTCTTCATCGTTATCAAAGGCATTCTTCAGATCATCGTTGTAGACAGTTTCGGTCTCAGGTCTTGCAAAAGTACGATAAAGACGGCGTGCAAGGACTTGACTACCATTGGTGGAGCCCAAGAGTGTCAGTACAACTTGATGAGGGTGAGTGCTCCTTGCAACAGACTTTCCAGTGAAATCGCCTGCCATCTTGCCAGCAACATCACCGACCTTGTTGAAGATTTCCTTTGTCTGTTTCTGGGCTTCCTGAAGGTAACGACCAGGAGTGCGAGCACCAGAATCCACGCCAGAAGGTTGTTCAAATTCAGAATCCTCCATGGCAATCTTTGCTTTGGAGAAAGTGTAAAGCTTGACCAAGCTACCAATTTGGAATTTGTTCAGTTCGATACGATCGGCGTAGGTGCGCAAGTGGAAACTGATGGCGATGAGTTGAATGATGATCTTCTCGACAAAGTTGAGAATCATGCCGACAAAGAGAGCTACGAGGACCTTGTTCATGGTTCCCATCCATTTTTGTGTTGTTTTGGTACCACTGGCTTGGTGGTTCTTCATGGTCGGTAGGAAAGAGACCTCAACGCCAAGCCACCAGAAGAACAGCGTTGCAGGGAGTTCGAGTTGCTTGCCCATATCACGCCATTTTTTGCTGTTGTTTGTGAAGATGGTGGAAACAAGACCGATCGGGTAGGGAAGACACTTGGCGAGAAGTCTGCCAGCCCAAAGTGTGAGCCAAACAATCTCCAGCCAAATCATAAACCACATGAGTTCGACACCTCCAACCACAGCACTTGTTGCAGGACTAACAAACGCGCCGATCAACAGCGGGATGAGAAGGATCAAGACCACGGGTAGGATGTATGTGAGATAGCGGACCAAGAAACTCGAATGGTGAATTCTCTTGATCAACTTGGAGAACTTGCCGACCGGATCCTGCGGAGGCTTGTATAGTGCCGTTTGCTCGTGAATCGGGTTGGTCGCAACATCGAACTCGTCTATCATGTCGTCTCTTCTAGAACGCTGACGACCCATGTTTGAAGCTCCATCTCTGTTGGTTTCGGCGTCGTGTGATATTTGTCTTTCGATCTTGAGCAACGCCAGGTCATCATCAAGTCGGTTGGCCATCTCTCGGGACTGAGAAGGCGATGTCATGTCGTGCAGGCGAGGATGGTAGTGAGGGTCGTTGGCCGTATCGACTGTGAGGTGGCTGCCCATGCGGTGCACACGAGGGTCGATTGGTGGTGCTTCATGTTCCTCGTCGTGATATCGGTGGTCGCTGTGTACATCCCGGTGCTCGCTGTGGTTGCTGTGATCTCGGTGGTCGCCAACAACAGTTCCTTCTTCATCCGAAGATCGTTCGCCTGTGTGAGGGTGGCCAGTGTGGGGGTTGACATTGTATGAGGGTAGGTGATATGAGGGCATATGGTATGTAGGCTCCGGCCTTTCGTCCGCTGGTGTCGACATGGTGTATGCCTCTTGTTTGTTTGGACAAAGAGTTCCAAAGAATAGTGATAGATCCGGTCCAGGCAGTTAAAAGTTCGATGTTACAGATGACGTCTGTGGTTGTCGACTACTTTTAGCTTTGGTACGAAACGTGCGTCTACCACGCAATATTCGGCCGGATCGCGGAGAGCCTCCGACTCGGGTCAAGTTGAACGAGATATGGTAACGACTGAAGAGTAGCTCGAACAACGAGTGTAGGGTTTGTTCGAGTACGAAGGATGTATGGAGTATGAGAAGCAAGAGCAAGGGGAAAAAGAAATAGAAATTGGCGAGTGGTAAGCAGAGTCAGAATCGTTGGACTAATCAACACGATCAGCAGGAACAAGGAACACCTTTGCGAATTGACAATCAAAAAGATGTGCAGAAGTGCAGATATGAGACGAGGCCCGACCGAGCGATTGGCCATGGCAGCACACACAAGCTGTGCTCACTGCTCGCTGTCACTGCTCTGAATGGGTGTGCTGAAAAGCATTGGGACTGCCAAGTCAGCCATCTTGCATCATCTTCAACCGCCAGGTGGAACCTCTAATCCCCTGGTGCGCGTTCTTCTTGTCGTGTTGTTTTGATCTTGAGAGAATCTTTTCTGTTTCCGGCACTGTCTGCGAATGGGGAAGATGGCAGCGCGATCGAAACCTCCCGTCCAAGGGTTCGCGTCCAGAACAAAAGCAATAAAATGAATGCTGCGCCTTCTGCTTTGCGATGCTATTCGTGGAGAGCACTTGTTTTCTCGTTGATTGATACTGGAGTACACTCCTCCTCACAGGTTCTTCCATTCTCGTACCTTGCATATTCACATGCCGATTGAGCCTCTCAACGGAAAACGAAAAACGCCCAACTCCTGTCCACCGCACGTTTCAGCCTCTTGCGGCATGTAGAGAGCCTGGCAAGTTGCAGCAAACTGTCGGTGACCCTTTTTTGCTTGGTCGCGCGTTTCTTTGGTGGCGTTTTCTTTTCGCACCGCGGCTGTGCGAGAGAGGCTCCACTTCCCTGCAGTTGAGAGAGAGTGTTTTCGGCTGCAGAGAGATCCGTTCCACGCTTCAGGGACTCGTCTTGGTGCCGCGCGCCCCGTGGAGCGCCGAACAGTGTTGATCGTCGGGCTTGCCGACTTGTGCTGCAGAGGTGTCGCGGATCGATGTGTGTTTGTGGAGGGTTTATGCACAGTTACTGCTTTACACAATTCAGAACCATCGACGTGCTGACTTGCTGCAGTCCGATAACCGTCCCATGTCGCTCTGTCACTGTCTTACTGCAGTATACGTATCATCCTCAACACGAAAACACTCTCCCGATTCTCCGAGAAGCATATAAACAAATATTATGTTCTAGACACATCGACGACCAGGGGAGGCATCTTGGACTCGATGTTGGCCTGAGTTTCCAGTCTCGATGCTTGCGTGTCTCGCAGCTCAGGCTTGTTTTGACGCTCTGTTCATATTATTGTATATAAATATCGCTAATCTTCTGTATCACAAACAGCGATCGCCGCTATAGCGTTCTTGTGGTGCAGATGAGAGTGGGGTGCTTCGAGACCGCAGACGAAGGATTTTGGGAAGGTCATATCAGTAAGATTAATTGGATGGACGATCACTCGGTCTCGTATTGATATCGAGGAGCTATCTCTACATATGTAAAGGTATGTGACATATGTAGCTATGGAAATGCACAAAGGTCTCAAGCGGGAGGGTAGTGTTCACAGAAGGTCCTGAGTTCATAATATCTCGATATATACTGTCCCATCTCTCGAAACTACTGTGCACCTCTATAGTGTCTACGTATTGCAATCTCAGCAGGGGAGATGGGAGATCATAGGCTAGTCTCCTACTTTCTTTCTTTCTCCTCCCTGCTATTGCGAAAGCTTAGCACGCTATGAAAATACACAAAAAATTGGAAGAGATGAGAAGCATCCGCTAGAAATTATTCAGTCTATCTCTTGAACCTATTGTGCATTTCTATAGCTGCCACATGCTGTATCTTGACATGCTTCAGAGATGTACACATGTCAATTGTCACATGTCAGGGACATCCACCAAGGCACGAAAGAGTGATTGTCTAAAGGGAATAGAAGCGATTGGTTGAAGTGAACAGAAGATGACCTGCATTTCTGTTCCTGCATTTTGTAATATTTATCTGCGTGTCTTGTCGTAGAAAAAGCAAAGAAGCTAAAAAGGACAAAACATCTAGGGTATCTCGTGATACATAAGCACATTTCGGGTCTGACCAAGCAAAAAAGACCCCCTCCCTTTGCTGTTGCTGAGCGATAGTGCTTCCCATGATAAAAACGCCGATGCTGATGATGTTGATAGTGATCTTCCTCTGCCGTCCGCCCAGAAAGAAAAGCCGAAAATGCCATCATTGCGATAAGAGAGAAAGAAAAAGCAAAGGAAATCGTCGTTGTGGTGAGTGAAAGCCTGGTATACTGGCCATGCATTCACTTGAGAGGTCCAAACACGAGCTCCGAGTCCAGGAAGGCCTGGCTGTCGGTTACAAAGCCCATGTCTAAAAGCAAGGGTACAATCAGCATGTTTCTTATGTGAAGGTAGTGAGGGAGCAGACGAAAGGCGAAAAGCCATCTGATGGCTCTTGACCTGTCATCTGGTCCTCGTGTTACGTACTGGTAGCAATGTTGTAGTCACAGACTGCTTGGGCGTTGAGTCCAGTCATAGTGGCAGCGCAGTCGCCAATGAGGATGCAGTCCCTGTAGAGCTTCATGTTAGCAACGAAGTCTTCGTTGAGCGCTTAGACCAGCCAACGTACCATCCCCAGTTGTATGCATCAGTGACAGTGCCCAGCAGGCACTGGTCGGTGTTGACACCAGCGAACAGCAACGTCTTCTTTCCGCTTTCGCGAAGCCACTTGTTCATGGGCAAGTCCGGGTTCCACATGCCGCTCATACGGGCCTTGTCGAAGCGGACGTCTTCTGGCGTCATGACCTTTTTCAGAGGCTCGTAGATGTCGGCATTCCAGGTGCCGCTGAAGAGGCAGCGCTCGGTGTTGCCCTTGTCATCCTTGACGTTGGCGCCCAAGCCCACGTGCCAACCGTGACCCTTGTCCTGAGCCAAGTTTCTGTTGAAACCTCTTGTAACAGCTGCGGGCATGACCTTGAGGTCGTAGTCGGAGATTCCCCAGTTCAGCCAGCAGCGCTGGATTCCGAGATCCTTGCACTTGTCGATGACCTTCAGCATAGGGTCAATGGTGGCGATACCCTCGCTGTGGTCGTGGTACATGGGGTGGACGAAGAAGTTCTGCATGTCGATTATGACAAGAACGGTCGAGGCGGGGTCGATGGCACATCCACTGAGAGCATAGCGAGTTAGCGGTGTTGTCCAGGAGGGGTGGCGGGATGGAGGACTCTAGGGCGGTGCGTCAATACCGGTGGTTGCGGATTCCATCGTCGGCGTCGATGATGAGCTTGCGCTTGGAGCCACGAGAAAGGTCGAAGCGCTTAGAAGGGATGTGGTAGAACCATTGGTCGTCTCCGCCAAAGGCGACGTGTTCCTCGAGGTTGTGTTCGACGGGCGGATCGTTGATGGTGTGAGCAAGCTCGTTGATTTGTTCGACTTCGATTGCGCTTGGTGCCATGTAGTCGGCCGAGGGTGGGCCGTCGGGAGAGAGTAGGAAGGGAATGGTGAAGGTTGTTTGGTGGTCGCGTGTGGGTGTCGAGGTGTGAAGTGCTGAGGTGTGGGTGAATTGGAGAATCGGCAAGGGAGAGTGTTGTAGTGAAGGAGAGATGGTGACGAGCGATGATAAGAAACAAAAAGATAAGCCAAAGCTCGTCCCGCACCAAAACGTCCAGGTGCCAGCCGGTGAAAAAGTCAAGAGAAAGCCAAGCAGTCGTCGGAAATCACCAAAGGGCAAACTCGGAGCGAAGAGATCTGGGTCGCAGTGGGGAAAGGAGAGAGAATTGGAGTGAGAGAGAGAATGATTATTCAGAAACACCGCGCACGCGAGCAGCTCTTCTATCCTATCCAAACACTCACCAGGCACCTTGAGTCCTGTCTCTCAGCCTCCCGATCCAAGACGAGACATTGTTTGCTGTCTGATCGACCCATGACGGTGTCTCAGTCAGTCTCTACGCCTTGTGCCGCGGCGCAAGGCAAAGAGGCGACAGGGATGCTGCAGAGAAGCTCAAAGAACGATATTATCAATGAGTCGTCGTCGTTGCCCGCCACTTTATCGCTGCCTTGAGCGTGTCAGTTCGCAGAATGTGGGGAAGCTGCTTTTTTTTCTGAAGGGTCTGGCCTTCTGGCTGCCTGCTTGTTCCGATGCTCCGACGTGACACCTAGTACTGCAGAAAGGTTACAAGGCGGACATTCCGCTTTGCATGGTAAAAGCAAACTGCACCGCAAGTTCTCTGTCATGTGTGGTGACAGTTTTGTGTTATACAGATATATCAAGCAGGGTCGTCCTCACTGCTATCTTATCTCTGATCCCTTATCTTGCACCAAGTCTAGTGTTACAACAGAGTTCAGGTCAAATGAGATAAGAAGAGATGAACGAGATGACACGATAGTAAGCAAGAAGCAAAAGTAGAGAATTGAGTAGACAAGACATGCCCATCTGTAGAAAAAAGACCTTTATCGTGACAAAACAACCAAAAAGCACACAAGAAGGCGGGTTTTCTCGAAATGAAACCTCCATCAATTTTTGTTACAAATCGCCATCTTTTACAAAACCTCTCCGATAATCTTGGCAGCCTCCTTGTAGGTAGAAAGCAACTTCTCGCACTTTTCGCGCTCGTTCTTGATGGCGTCGTCCTCGTACAAGAGCTCTCCAAACAGATCCTCCTTATACAGCTCGCTGACCAGCCTGTTCTGAACAACATCCTTGGAGTGGTTGACGAGCAGGTGCATGACTGCTTTGGGAACTTGATCTGCAATGGTCTCTCGTACGATGTTGAAATATGATGATATCAGACGGCGAATCAACTCGGTTTCCAGAGCTTCCCGCTCGGTAAGTGCAGGGCCTTCGTCAGCTAGCGGCTGTATACAACTGTCAGATATGCTTTGTGGAGATGGTGACGATAGACTTACGTAGCCATTGTCGGCATCCTCTGCGTCGTACTCGCCAGGCACGGAGATGTGGGATGACATTGGTCGTTCGGGAAGTTTGGTATCGCCTCTGCGAATGCTGCCAGCGAAACTGGGCTCGATGTTTGCACTGACATGTCTGCTACCAGCGGGAAGGTGCGAGGAAGCCATGGAGTTGCCAGGAAGACCGTTCGACGGTGGTAGACCACCATCCTTGCCGAAGAAGTAGTTGAGGAAACTGTCCTTAGCAGTGCCTCCTGATCCTGCGAAGCTGGGTGGTGAGCCTGCCCTTGCGCCGTTCACACCACCCATACCAGCGCGACCAACAGCAGGTGACATGCTACGGCTGGCCTTGCTCAGATGGCTGCGGATTGGAAGGGTTGCTGCTTTGCCGCCAGCAGCAGCGTCGTTCTCATGATCGTCTTCGGGCTCACCAGCACCATTAGCACCGTTTAGAGCCTTCAGGCGTTTCTCTTCCTTCTTTCTCTTCTCTTCTGCAGCTACCAGCGCCTTCTCCTTCTCTTGCTTGTCGTTGATGACAGAGTTCATAGCAGCTGCTGCGCCTAGGAAGTTGGGGTGGTTGGTGTTGATGTATGCGCGTTGTATGGAGATCAGCGACTCGACGTAGTGCGAGCAAGGACCCAGTCTCTCTCTGAGCAAGTCCGAGACAACTTCGATCAGCTTCGCTTGTAGGCGAGGATATCTCGACAACTCGTATGAACCGCAGCTGTGACAGATCTTGATCAACTCCTCGTAAACCAGCTCAACACAACGCTGACTGGGGATCTCGAGCAGCTTGATTTGAGGCTTTACCAGGAGATCAAAGGCGAGCTCAGGGACGAACAGACTGGGTCGGGGGCCGGTGGAGTTGCGGATAGCAGTGCGAATATCAAGAACAGAAAGATTGGTCGTTGGGTCAATGGTTTCCAGAGAGTTGCCGAAGACAGAGTTGAAGATGTAGTAAATCCTGGCACCACCGCAAAGCTCCTTGGTTGAGATCTCGGAAGACGTACCGTCGATGGACGAAGTGAAAGAGGTAGCAAAACGAGTCATGAGCTGCAAGACCAGCGAGCCGCGGTGTTCCTTGCCGGCGAATGCGACATCTCCGTAGCTGGCCAACTCTTGTTGAGTCTGGCCCATCAAAGTGTTCAGACGAGCCTTGATATCGGGCAAGCGCTCACGAATATGACCCATCAAGGTGGTGTTCAAGCTCTTTGCGAGGTATTGGGTACCACAGCGGGTGGCCATGTTGCGGTAGGCGGGGTGTGTGCGGAAGAAATCTCTCTCGGCAGAGAGGGCATCGGAGAGCGACTTGTTGCCCTGAATGTCTTGCTGCGAACGGTTGACGACTCCGATGAAGCCCAGCTTCAGGGGGTATACGCGCCCAGAGAGAATGTCCATGGCGTTTGTTCCGTGATCCATCAAGTCCAGCTTTGTCAAGACACCAATGGTGCGTCTTCCCATAGGATCGACATGGCGGGCCAGCTTGAGGGCCTCGGAGTTGACAAGATCGACGTTTGCAGGAGAGACGGCGAGAATGATGCTGTTGGGCTTTGCAATGTACTCTGTGATCAGGTTGCGGGTCTGCTTCTCAATATCGCCGGGTTGATCGCCAATAGGGACCTTGGGTTATCGTCAGTTGAAGTCTACCGACAGCAGCGCACGAAGACAGACCTTTGTGAGACCAGGCAAATCGACCAAGGTCAGACTAAGAACATGAGGCGAGTAGATCTTGAGGTTGATGGGTTGACGGTTGATGCCCTTGTTGTTTCCAGCAATTCTGGCCGTCTCGTTCTCAATCTCCCTCTTGACCTCACCAAAGTCGTAGAAGCGACGACCGGGAATGTGATTGAACTCTCCCCATTCGTCCTGACCAGCGACAGAGGCCGGGGTGTGTGGCACGTGGATCTCATCGCCCTCGGGTCTGTCGGCATTGCTGGGGACGTTGATGAGTTGCAGAATGAGAGGACGACGAGTTACGATGCCGCTTCCTCTTGGGAGAAAGTCGCGACCGACAATGTTCTCCAGTACCGACGACTTTCCTGACGATTGTGAACCTACAACAACCTGTTCCTGTCAGCTGCATGTACCGAGGTTTGGAGCAGTGTGCATACGATCTGGGGCAAGTCCAGCGAGTCATTTCCGATAGTATTGAAGACAAGGTCCTGAAGCTTGTTGACGACCCCGAGTAAGTCTTCACCAAGCGAGGCCATGATGGGCGTGTCGGTCTGTGTTGTTGTGCTGGATGAGGTGGCCTTGAGATGCGAGAAAGCTTGTTTGTGCTGCCAGCCGAGTCGTCTTTTGGATGCGGCGACGACAAAACTTGTCCGACGTCCAAACTTGAGGTGGGACCGAGGGTGACCGGCTAAAAGATGTACGAGCGATCGAGGTGTTCGGAAGAGCGATACGTTTCCGAGTCGAAGGGGCCTGTTTTCGCGACTCTGTACTTGTTCAGAAGCCAAACCAACTTCTCTGCTCCACCCTCCGTCACCGTTCTTGGCGCCTCCGACAGTGCAAGCTGAACCGACCTCTCCGCCGTCGGCCTACCCAAATCCACCAACCTTCGTCCCCTATCCTCCCCTTTACGATAACCGAAGCCATCAAGATGCATAGTTCTTCCAAATCGGTACTCGACCCTACGGAGAGACGATGGGATACTTTCTCAGCGGTTGCTGCCTATCTTTTTAGGAATCTCTACATCTCTACTGCTATCGGGGTGGCAGACCTTTACATACAAGGAGAGCTACAAGTAGGTAACAATCACAAAGATTGTAAAGTGTTGACGTTCACATGCCAGATAATCACATGTGATAAAGATGGTCGGTACTGCTCGAATTCTGTGATCCGTAAGTGTTGCGTTCTAGCATATAGGCTATTGCTATTTCTCGTACTCTGCCTACCCATTCATGACTGCACCACTTGTCATATCCGTCTCAATCATGTACATCTGGGACTGATGAAGGCGAGTTCCAACGTAGGCCTCGTTCATCCACCCTGCACAAGTCATTAAGCAATAGCTCGCACACCCCTTTCAAGAGCTTTGCAGTTCATGTTGCCTGCTCGATGTAGATCCGGCTCCAACACTGTTACTAGACGCACGAGTACTCACGAGAGAACAAGCTGTGCCGGTCCGGCCAAGGTCCCAGTTGTCGTAAGCTCGCGATAGGTCAAGTCACCAGATGAAGCAGTCAGAGCAGCATACACAACGCCACTCAGTCCCTCCGGTAATTGTGCAGTACCCTCCCCTTGCCCTGTTGTCTGCAATTGTTGGTAAATTGGATCGCTGGCATTGGCGTGCACTATGGCGAGGTAAAGATCTTGTCCAGCGGTTCCAGCGGGCACCGAAAAGTTGTTGGCGTTGGGACTCCAACTAAAATCAAGAGTGCTGCCTGACATGCCGTTGAAGGTGAGCGGAGGTAGGAGATCGATGGACAGCGCCTGCGGACAGGACGTGGTATATTTCTGCGCCAGATTGTATGCCCAGACGGAGCTCAGTGGCACATCGAGGTTGGTAGGGAAGGGAGAAGCTCCCATTCCGTTCCTGACAATAGCATCGTGGCGAGCTTCGACCGAGAGTATAGAGGCAGCTAAGGCCTGAAGCTCTGGAGAAAAGTCGTTCAAGCTGCCGAGATAGTACCCGAGACTGATGGATGTAATCTGATTTGCGAGGACAAGGGCCGTAGGTGTGTCGTACGAGAGGGCATAGTTGCAAGCTTGATGGGCAGATATGCCGCTCGCCTCAAGTGTCGACGAGATGTAGCTTGTCTGATTCTGTTGTTGCTAGGGCGCGATGCCAGTTATTGGAATGATGGACATCTTGATCAAGGCTCACTTCTGCGATAGCACATATGTCTTGCTGAAAGGTGGAAGGAAAGCCAGCAGCAAGCCATTGTACATCAGTGATACCCTCACATCCACCAGTGTACAGACTCAGTTCCAGGTTCTCGAGATAGCTGGCCAGTTGCATGCCGATGATGTCGTTTTGGGAGAGCGCGCGTCTTTGGATGGGACTCGAGGTAGCGTAGCTCAGGGTCAAAGACAAATGCAGGAGGATCGATGAAAACATGCTGGATATGAGAATTGGATGTGGGATGTGATGCAATTGTGTTGATGGATGGGGAGCAAGAAATTTGGTAAAGGCGCTTGGAAGTGTATGGGGTTGATGAAGCGGAATAGATTGCACAGGCTGAGAAGGAAGGATGGAGGCGCTCATGTTCTTGCAAGTGGTCTTTCCTCGAAGACATGATAGCGCCTTCCTCGGGCTGACTCGAATGAACAGACCAAGCATGGGCGGAAAGTTTAGCGCTGTCCCGTGCGAAAACCTATCTATTACAGTCAGCTATAGAAATGTACCGTCCTTTCGACAACAGAGTAGTATCCACGAGAAAGAGTCACCTCAAGGTGTTTCTGTGGCCACATCTGTTTCCGTCAAGACACTCGGATAGTATGACGCGCGCCTCGTTGCCGTAACAAAGGCGATGATTACTGTGGTGTGTTATGATCCAGCAATGCTATACGTTCTCTACAGTTCAGCACACATTCTCTAGAGGCCATTCTTAGCAGGTGTCAGTTCGGGGAAACAGAAACTTTCGTCTATAATCGCTGAGGAAGATCGTATAGAGCGGAAACGCAGCCTATTTTTACAGAGTAGATACACTTTGGGAGAAGACGGAGAGTCTATGGGAACAAGACGAAGAGGCCGCTGGTGCGGTGCGATATTCGGGTGCGATTGGCCAGCAAGAACGAGTTTGAGGAGATTGCGCGATCGGGTATGGACTGTTTCTTCTTTCTGGAGCTGGTCGTGTGTCGGTCTAAGGGCGGCACGTGGGAGGTGGTCATGTCGAACTCGGGGGGCATAAGTAAGATCGCATTTTTGGTGTCGGAATTAAAAAACAGGCATCCTCCTCGTGTGATCGTGGATGGGAGAATTGGCCGGGTCTATGGGGAAGAATATGCAGGATAAATTGTCTATTGGACCGACTTGAGCCAAGATTCGAAGTCGAACTTGGGGTCGCTGGGGTCGGTGACGGCTGTAAATGTGTGTGAGCGGGTCGGCAGAGACTGTCTGAGGATGTGACGCGACATACCACCAGACTTTGATTTGGGAGCAGTCTTCTTCTGGTACTCTTGACGGGCCTGGTTGATAAGAGCCTGCTTGTGCTCATAGGCCTTTTGGTTCTCGCGGAGCTTGTCGGCAGCAGTGATGGCGGTTTGGTGGTAGAAACCGTATGCGACACCGAGGCCGAGAGCTGACCAGCGGAGGACCTGTGACACTGAGCATCAGTATGCGGACACGGAAGAAAAGAAGTTGGGACGCGGGCGCGCGTACGTTGGCACCGGAAGACATTGTGACGGGTTGATGTGATGAGGAGGTAAGGTCAATGAGAGACTGCTGGAGAGCGGGCGACAGATGATCGGGTAGAGAGCACGGGCAATTGGGGTGTCTAGAGTGGATGCTGTCGTTGCTGGTCGAGCTGGTCGAGCGAACTTCAACCAAGCGGTTTCTTCCGTCTTCCGTCCGGGGGTCTCATACCGAGTCGATCAACTTAGCCGCAGCAACAACAACCAAACCAAACATTCGTTGTCGACCATATCTACACTCCTTCCTTGCGTCTTTTCTGGTTTCTGGATTTCTTGTGCCAGGTCCCAGCTGTCCTGCGCTCAGCTGGTCTGTCGCACCACTTCTGTCAAGGCCGAAACAGCCCAAACAATCCACCGCCTAATCAAACACTTTACACGCAGCCATGTCTTCTTCGTCCTCGTCCCTAGAAGCTCGCAAGCAGGAGATCTTGGCCAAGCGTGCCAAACTCGCCGAGCTCAAACGCCAGCGTGCTCAGCGTCAAAAGGAGTTCACATCGGCGCGCGAGAGTGGAGATGCAGCAGAGGTACGTTGAAGAAGGGCACATCAAGGTACGTCCTCCACTGACACAATCAGCTCATCTCTCCTTCGCCCTCGCGTGCTAACAGCCGCGCAGACCTGGACCAGCTCATCTCTACTCTTGTCGACCGTCCTGGCCGCTCCACCCCTCGCGATTTGGACTCACCCACCACCTCGGCAAACATTGGCGCAAGCCGTCCTAATTCTGTCTCACTCGATAGTCCATCTGCTGCTTCCACTCCCGCTCCTCTTTCCCTGTCCAATCAGACTCTCTCCTTCACCGCCGTCTCCACAGTCCTCAACCAGCCTTCAGATCCCAAGCCCGACGTTATCACATACAGCAAGGGTGTACAAACCAGTGAGCCGTGGTCACCGCAGCACAACCGCCAGCCTTCAGACGATGACTCGAGTTATTCACCTTCGAGAACGAGGAAACGCTTGAGCAGGAGAGAGCGCGAAAGAGACGAGGAGCTGAGGCAGAACATTCGCAAGGAGATTGAGGATGAGTTGCAGGCTCTCAAGCTGTCGGAAGATGCTGCCTCTACGAACGGCAAGCAGAACTTCCCTGCCCGCACATTGACACATGAAGAGTTGGGCGCTGTCACTGCATCAGACGACTTTTTGGACTTTATCGATCGATCTACAAAGGTCATTGAAAGAGCATTGGACGAAGAGTACGACGTTCTCGCTGACTACGCTATGCGTGGCGCGAATGGTTTGGACGATGACGATGAGGATGGCCAAACACGCACTGTCAAAGGCCGTCGTGTGCGCGAGTTGATGCAGTTTTCAGACGACCGCTGGACAAAACGTCGCATGATCAGTGACCTTGACTACTCTGTCAAATACCCCGAGCTGTTACTAGCTTCATACACAAAGGCTTCCAACTCTTCGCAAAGCGCTCCTGGCTTGGCTCTGGTCTGGAACGCACATATGCCGTCTCAACCAGAATATGTCTTTACCGCGACGAGTGATATCCTCACTGCTCGTTTCTCACCTTACCATCCAAGTCTCGTACTAGGTGGTACATACTCTGGCCAAGTCTGTCTGTGGGACATCCGCCAACGCTCTCATGACGGCGCACCAGTGCAACGAACACCCCTTGCTGGCGAAAAGGGAGGCCACGCCCACCCTATCTACAGTGTTGCAGTGGTCGGCACTCAAAATGCCAGCAGTATTGTCAGTGTCAGTACCGACGGCACAACATGTGCTTGGTCTTTCGACATGCTATCAAAGCCTCAAGAATATCTTGAGCTTACTTCACCACCAGGGCGTAACCGCACAGAGGACATCGCTCCATCATGTATTAGTTTCCCCAAGGCAGATCCAACATACTTTCTGGCCGGTACCGAAGAAGGTGCTATCTTGCCGGTCCACAGATACGATCGTGCGGGCGCAAAGGCTGGTATTGACCCGCGTATCTACTATACTGGCCACGCCGCACCTGTGACTGGACTCGACTTCCATCCGAGTAAAGGCAAAGTCGATCTCGGCGACCTTGCAATCAGTTCTTCTCTAGATTGGAGCGTCAAAATCTGGCGCGTCAAGCCTCCGAGCACAGCTGTTACCACTGCTGGAGTAGGCACAGCTCTGGGAGTACCGGAACGACCATTGCTCGAAATCATGCGCGAGGATGTCATTTATGATGTCAAGTGGTCGCCCACGAAGCCCGGTGTCTTTGGTTGTGTCGACGGTGCAGGAAGACTAGAAGTCTTTGACATCAACGTTGATGTCGAGGTGCCTGTCGCACGTGCTCAGCCAAGCCATACCCAGGGCGATGTGTTTGGCGTCAAGAGCTTGAACAGACTCGCATGGGAACACAATGAAGGCAAGCGGGTTGCCGTTGGTGGTCTTGACGGCATCGCAACTGTCTTTGAAGTAGGCAATGACCTTGGCGGACTCGAGGGAAACAACAAGGGCGAAGACTGGTTTGGGGTCAAGCGTCTCATCTCTAGACTTGACAGGTCACGGGAAGGGGCCGATAGATGATTCTCATAATACGACTTGCAGAAGATCTACCGATAACCATGTCAATGTGAGTAACATGACAGGTTAGACAACCGAACTTGGCTGCATCTCGCAACCTCCGCATTCCCCTCGATTCATGCAGCCCTTCTCGTACGTGACACAATATTAGTTGAAACATGAAGTTGTACGACATCACAACTCTTCATGCGAGCACATCCCGTGTGCTAGAAGTTTGTAATACCTGTGCTTCTCTCGCAGAGGTTCTATGGCGCCGTCCTGGCTATGAAAAGGCACAAGGGTTTCCAGAATGAAGATACAATCGAAGAGAGTCTGGATCACGTAGTTCTTCCGTGGATACTATCCTGCCTCTCAAGAATACCGTGCATATCTATAGCTGTACTAGGTGGCTGCATGATCAAGCCATGGCGCTGATCAAAACTGTCCTTGCTGCAATAGAGTCTCCCCCCAAGTCTGTGACTTGCACGCTCCTCCCACAAAGTTTACTCTATCCTCGCTATAGAAATGCACAATCGTATCTAAATTAGAGCGGCATCCACAGAAAACCGCGGGAACGTCGCATTTCCACGGACACTATTCTGTTTCACGAAACTGTTGTGCATTTTTATAGCTATACACATCAAAGAAACCGACACACGAGAGGATGCAGTTGTTACCACATGGCGTGATTACATGCAGGGTGGTTGGAATCGATAGTGCTCGATCCGGTAATAGGTCTGTTGCTTGGTCGATGGAAAGATGTTTCGAAGTGAAGGGTGTCCATATAATAGGCAAGTGCTTCCACCACTGCTCTTTCCCTCACATTCACCGACGATCTCATCCGACACTTGTTTGTGTTAGTCACTTCACTTCAACTCAGCCACACCTCTCTTCACGGACCTGCGTGGTCTCTATTATTCAAGATCCAAACCTCAGCCCTATTCATCTCGTCAGAACGAGTCCACAACCATCATGCACTTCCTCAAGACTGCTGCGATTTGTGCCGCTGCGCTCTCGAGCCTCGTTGTTGCCCAGGCCCCTCGTCTAGCATTCACCAAAACACCAAGCAGTGTCATCGCAGGTCAACCAGTCGCAATTCAGTACACTGCGCAGAACCTGGCCCAGGTGAGAGATGTGATTTGTGCCGATTGTTGAATCATGCTGACGGGGACAAGCCTGCAACTATTGTACTGAGAAAGGGTGACCCTTCCAATCTGATGGATGTCTCTACTCTGACCAGTAAGTTCGATGACCATATGTCAACAACATGAACGCGTACTCACATTTCAAAGCCAACGCCCTGAATGGTAGCTACACTTGGATCCCTGATAGGTCACTCGACAACGCAAGCGATTACGCTCTTCAGATTTCCCAAGGCTACGAGATCAACTACTCTGGGCTGATCACTCTCACTGGTGGTAACGCCTCCGCTGTGTCTTCCGCAAAGTCAGCTAGCTCGTCATCTCAAGCCGCCCAATCGTCATTGACTGCTTCTGCTGTATCGAGCATCCAATCTGTCATTGCGAGCTACAACTCATCGTTGAACAACTTGACCGCGGTTGTGTCTATCCAGACCTCACCTCCCACTCCTCCATCCAACACTACTGCTGTTGTCGTTGTTGCACCCAGCGCTGGAACCGGTTCGCCCTCCATTCGCAACACGACCATTATCACGCCAACTTTGACTTCTTCGTCTCCAAGCGGATCGAGAAGTACCGTCACTTCAGTCGTGACTTCGAGCGCAGGAACATCATCTCGCGGCTCGTCAAGCTCGACTGCAGCAAGCGCTTCTAGTACCGGCGCCGCATCAACCATGGCCAAAGCTAGTACTCCTGTCCTTGCACTCTTCGGTGTTGCTGCAGTCTTTTTCTTCCAGTAGACATACTCGAAGTAGACTTGTTTCTGCGATCTTGCTGATGATGACATGAGAGCAGAGCGACGGGGGATACTCTACGTACAAATACTTAATGCCTAGCCTACGATTTTTCGAATGCGCTTCCAGTTTTTCAACTTGCCTCGTCTTCCAAAGAATATGTTTTGGATGTACAACATCTACTAGATCGGCAGCGTGCGACTCGATAATCGACACATGACTGTGGCTATCGGAGGCGCAGCTCATTCTTAGGATCTGGGACCTCCTGCATCAAGTGCAGCACGTGAACAATATATTCCCGTCTTTACGCCCTATCACGCGCCAAAGTTTGTCACTCTCATCCCGTACTCACGACTGAACGCAGGCCGGGATGGAGCTGTCTGGATGCACAATCATCTCTAAAAGGTAGAGGAGCCCTTAGAGAGCCACTAGTATCACGATTCTCAGTGGAGGCCTCCTGGTCCACCGGATAGTTGTGCATTTCCATAGCTGTGTGCGTTACATACTTTTGCACACCGAGAGCGCGAACGAGCAGGAGTAAGATTGGCCAGCACTCTATTTTGAGCCTTGTTCCTGCAGCAGCCGGGCCGAAGGCCAGTGCGTTTCCAGATGCATCTGGTCAGACGCAGGTCACGAATCAGCAGCCATTTCTCTCCATTTTTCCATCATAGCCGATGGAGGGCTGGCTGTGAGTACAGCTCGAGCTGAGATACACGCAGCATGCAGATGTAAGCTTTTGAAGCTGACAGCGTGATAGAAAGATTTGTTTGCATTGTCGACCGTCATGCTAAGCAACCAGGGGTCTTTCGTTTGTCCTGGTCCCAAACACGCTTGCAACGGTTTAGACTCGCCGAGCGACCCAGTGCCAAGTAGCGATCGTTTTGCTTTCCCCAGAGCCCTGAGCCAGGCTTTCCCAGAAAATCATCGCTGCGATTTGCAGTGTATCGAGTACCTGCTTGGCCAAATCTCGCTTGCTTGCCACTCACTTACTCTGCCGGTGCTCACTATTCCCGAAGGAAGAAACACATACGTGTACATGTTGAGTTGCGTGAGTGTGGCAAGTCGAGTCAAAGAGGTATTGAGTTTTGACACCGCCGTGGCAACCGAGTGGCCATGTGGGTAAGGATTCGAGAAGGGGAAAAAGGGACAAGATGTTAACCTGCAAAAGGTAAGATGGGCAAGCTTGACTAGCGCCGAGAGCCGCTTGTGTGGTGAGGGGAGGCTTTTGGGAGCATCCGCGCGCCGTCGTTGTATCAAACGGCGCCATGTTTAGATGTGGTGTGGTGTCATGGCTTGCCCTTCTGCACTGTTGCCTCCCTATTAGCTTCTGGACTCCATGAAATGGCGCATCACTGTCATTTCAAATAGATATAAGGGCTAGGTCTGCGACATCTTTGCTCCTTCTCTCCCTCTTCACCTCTTTCCTGCAACGATCGCTACTTCTGCTTGCATACCATCTCTTTCTCCAAAACAACCCACACAACACAACTACACATCAAGATGCGTTTCTCTACTCAGACCCTCATTGCTCTCATGGCCTCTCCTCTGTTGGCCCTTGCCGATGGCAACACTTTCACCAACTCCAACTACAATGGCATCACTGCCGGCAAGACCTTTGACCTGACCTGGAAGCCTACCACCTCCGGCACCGTCTCCATCATCCTCCGCTCCGGCGCCAGCAACAACCTCACTCCTGGAGTCTACGTTGCCCGTAAGTCACCTATCTCCTATACTCTTGCCAGCGGTCAAAAGTACATCACTAACACAAGTCCTACAGAGGGCCTCACCAACTCTGGTAGCTACAGCTGGACTGTTCCCAGCGACATCACTCGCGGCACCGACTACGCCCTCGAGATCGTCGACGACTCCAACCCCAACGACACCTCCAACACAGCCTACACTCCCCAATTCGTCATTGACAGCACAAACACCGTTGCCTCGAGCACCTCGTACATCAGCCAAGCCTCGTCCGCTGCCTCTTCTGCCTCGTCTGCCGCCTCGTCTGGCATCAGCAGCGCAAACTCCTCTGCCTCGTCGGCATCAAAGTCTGCTTCCTCGGCCTCGTCCTCGGCCTCCAAGTCTGAGAGCAGCGCTGCCAGCTCGGCTAGCAAGTCAGAGTCGAGCGCTGCTTCTTCGGCATCAAAATCCGCTAGCTCTGCTGCCAGCTCGGCTTCGTCGAGGGCTTCGTCTGCTACTAGCTCTGCTGCTGCCACTTCCACTGGTGGTGCTGTTGCTTCTGCCATGCCCTACGGTCTTTTGGCTCTTGTTGCCGCCGCTGCTCTGTAAAGGATTCGACGGCTCAATGAAATCACAAGGGCATGAGTGCAAGATGGGTGGTGACTAATGTAAAAAGAAGACGACGATGACACTGTTTTGTCGATGTTCAATTTCCTAATGATACCTTTATTTGTATATGATATCTTTGTTTCAAATTCCCTGATCCGAAAGCCCATGTTGCGCTGATTGATCGAAAGGCAGTGTGATGATCTTGTGATCGTTAGCTAGTCGGCTCCTCACTCTATCTGTGTAACCCCTCCTCGGATGCTAGAGTTTGTGACTATCACAGCCCTTTCTGAACTTGTCCCTACAGTCTCCCCTACAACTCCTCATGGCGGGATGAGATGAGCACCCTGCTATAGCAATGCGCAAAAGTCTCCAAGGTACTCACGCATCAAGAGAGAACCATCGCAATACTGCTCCTCTATGAACCAACCCCGTTCTTGCTGCCTAAACTACTGTGCGTTTTGGTAGCTATATGCGTTACAAAGCCCTTGCATACAGTGAGCTACGTTTGAATGCATTCATATCTCAACTCCTGATTAAGCGTGTAGTCAGTCTAGCTATACCGTTCCCTCTGGCTTTCTAAACCTGCTCTTTGTTTTCCCTCCCGACGTCAGTATCTCTTTTTTTTCCCTCTTCGCAAAGTCTATGTAGATTGGCATCTAGTGATAGCTAGCTGTGAGATATGTAAGGTATTGAGTACATATAAATTGGGTGCAATGTGCATGAATGGTACTTCTAGGATAGTGAAACAAGTGTGCTGCACCTAGGCTTTTTGGCTACCATGATAGAGAGACACTGTCACGTATGGATTCATCGAAGATTGTTGTAAATCTTTTGCTTTGCATTGTTCATAATTGCGACTGAGGTATGAATTGATATTTCCCTCTTTTCTACGAGCATCCTCTGTATGCAGCTTACAACCACCCACGCATCCCAGCAAAAGCAGGATCAACCTGCTCATCAAGCAAAAGACACCGAGCGGCCTTGCACACTCGAACTCTTCTTTGGCCGTCCCTTCTTTCTAGGCGTGTTCTGATTAGAATCAATGCTCTTTCTCTTGCGACCACGCTTTTGTCCACTGCCAGGGGTCGCGCTCTCGCCTCTCTCACTTGGAGTTTCGTAGCCGTCGCCATTCATCGTCATTGAAGTATCCATGTCACCTTCTGCATCCTCCTTGTCGACTCTGAGTTCGCTGTCGACTGCCATGACTTCTGAGAACGAGTTGCAAAGGCTGAGCTGCCCTTCAGGCGTCTCAAGAGCTGCCATGATCTCTTGATTGCGTGCAAGATATCTCTCAGTCAGATTTGTCGAGTTGGGAATGCGCTGCAATGCACGCACGGTTTCTTTGCTCGCCTTAGCCTTTGCGGCTGCCTGGTGTTTGCTGACGTTCCAAAGTCGTCGAAGGTATGTACGTGTTTCCCACAGGAGCAGGAGAACCTGAACGTAGACAGTCAACTCGCGTAATCGAGCTGGGTCGACTGGCTTGCTCTGAGAAGAAGGAATACCAACAGCGATGCCGTTCTCGCCATCGACCATTGGGGCATCCTTCTCAATGAGCATGCGAAGAATGTCGACGTCGACCATATGAGCGACGGGAGTACCGGTGTTGGCCATAACTTTCTCGATACACTCAATAAGGTGCTGGAGCTCATCAAATTTGGCGTAGTCGAAGAAAGCCAGATTCTCAGATACGAATCGGGTGAAAGCGACATGAAATGGAAGTGGACCAGACATGTCAACTTTGGTGACATCAAAACCTACACCTGCTTTGCCGCAGATTGCTGTCAGGAACTTGATGCGGATCTTGGCCTTTCCTGTTTTGAGGACTTCCCAGAAGTGGTGCATCACCGATGTCGGTGGCGTTCCTGCGTATCCCTGGTTGCTCTTGGCCACGTTTTGCTGGTACGTGAACGCCTGATGGACAGCGCCGATGTGCTCCTTCTCGAACATGGCTTCGTGCTTGCTGTAAAGCCCCATATGCTCCTGGAAGGCAAATGTGGCTATCTTGGTATCTGGACAAGTCTCGAGCGCGATGAAGCAGGGCCCTGTCTCCTTGGGATGGACAAGTCCTTGGCGGCCAATACTAGCAACCACTTGGACTGCGTTGAACGCGAGGGTGTCGGCTGAGGTAAGCGCAACATCGCGGATTCTACCCAGAAATTGTTGCGCGATAGAAGTGGCTGCGCCGTCGCGATCGGTAGCCATGTAGGTGTTGCCGAGTCTTTCAGTGCCAGCTTCCACGCCAGTACCGACTTGAACCAGACTCGACTCGCCAGGCTTGTCACCAGCACAGTAGAAGTCTTTCAGACCAACGATCAGTGTCATCGGAAGTTGTTGATCGTCAGACTCTAGCGCGAGTTTGAATGCATTACATACATCTGCACGCATCAACTGACCTGGCCAAGCTTGACACAGCATGCAAACACTGTCGAGTGCTGCTTGACGAAGAACCATGGGTTGGTTAGGGCTTGTGTAAGGACAGATCAAGTCTACAGCGAGGAATGCCACATGTTGGCCCTTGTAGTCTGGGAACTTCTCCTTGAATGAACCGAGGTGATCATCAAGGTTGAAGGCTTTGCCAAAATGGCCGGCAATGGTAATTAGTCTCCTCGTCTTTTGCGCTACAGCTGGGTTGCTGTTCATGTCAACAGGCAAGCCTCGCTTAATCTGGTCGTACAGTGAAAGCGTAACTTTGACAAGCCTCTCGGTATTGTGCAGTTCACCGTCCAGAGTCCAGAGACAGATTGCTACTTCCTTGAGCTCGGCAGGTGGAAGTCTGGTAAAGCTTCCAAGTAGAGCTTGCTGTATGTTGACGAGGAAGTCTCGGTTGAGATTCTTCATATGAGGCAAGGTGTGACGAAGGATGACAATTGCTGAGCGATATACTAGCAAGTTATCATCTGTGCTGAGATTCGTGACATAAGGTTGGAGAGTTTGCAATTGGTCTGCTTTGAACAGCTTGGCGTTGGCTGCCGAGAAGATGGTGAGTGTCTGCAATACGTGCTGCTGTGGAGGGCTTTCTGGCAGTTCGCTCGGATCAACGATAGCGTCGAACATGAGCTTCACCATCTCCTTGCACACGACGACATTTGCTTTTGCCGCTTTGGACTTCTCTGACAGAATTTGCTGCAAAAGTTCTGGCAGGACTGCTTCGGTGGTCTCAGTCTTGCGCTTGACGATATTGATCACCAGACCGGTTTGCTCTCGTAGGCGGAGCTTCTTCTTGACTGCATCGGTGTCTGAACCAGAAATGGCGTGGAAGGGTGTCATCCAGATATCCTCGAACGTCAGACGAGCAAGTTCCACAATGCTCTCATCAGCATCCGTGACACGATTGATTAGGGTATCTGCGATCAATGCTTTCATGTTTAGAGCATCGTTTCGCAGGTACATATCTTTCAGCATCTTCATCGCACGCTTTCTAACATGCAAATTGGCATCCTGAGCTCGCATAATGACGCGCTCGTAGAGCATCGTATCGAGTTTTGGACGTAAGGAGAGACATTTGGCAATGAGACCAAGAGCAGAGTCACGAACTTGAGTCGAGTTGTCTGCAAGACACCTGATGATGCTGTTGATGAAGAAAGTGCCCTGATCAAGAATGGTAGGATCCATCTCGAGAAGTTGTTCAATACTTTTCAAGCTCTTGCTTCGTAAAGAAGCCTGATCGCCAGCCATGGTACCAAGAAGTTTGCTAAAGATCTTGTTGAAAGCTCGGCAGAAAGGCAAATTCATGGTGATCAAGACAGCTGCAAATCTTGCGTCTTCGGTGGTGACTTGCTTGAAGTCGTATTCGGTTTCGAGCCATCCCGAATCCTTGATCATAAAAGCCAAGCGTTCTTCGAGTTTAGTTGACTTCGAGGTGCTTTGGCCAAGCTGAAGGACTTGCTTTGCCCATTGGACAGTGTGGTACCCTCGGGCAGTCATCAACTCTGTATCATCCGTGCCTCTAGCTTGGAGATATTCGAGTATGACACGGTACGGACCATCGAATGACAACAACTCGTCCTCTTCGATCTGCTCGGCTATAATGTTCTCGTGAAGTTGCAGCAGCTTGGCTGTAACTTCTGAACGTTCTGTGTTTGGGTGGCGAGCTGCAGACTGAGCTTGTAGACGTAGCTCGGTAATTCGGGTAGCCATGCCGCCCATCAGTTCAAGAGCCATTGCTTTGGAAGGAGCCGAGCCTTTGTGGTTTTCGGAAAGTTCAAACATCTTAGCCAGAAGCACACGGAGGAACATCTCGGCAGCCGGCCAGTCGGTGTTGCCCAATACGCTCAGGAAATCTTCAGTGAAAATGTCCAGAAGGTTTCTGTAAGGCTGGTCTCCTGATTTTGTCGAGGTCAAAGCACGCTGAACCATGTAATTGACGACATAGTGAGCATCTCTGTATGCAGCTTCGTACAGAGGATTGGTGACCGATGCTAGATCTTCCGGTCCATCGCTTGTACGCTTCTTCGGCTTGGGCTTACGTTTAGCACGACGCTTCTTTTCTATTTCACTGTCGAAGTCTGAGTCTGCATCAGACTCCTCGTCGGAAGACTCTGCATCTTCCTCAGGTCTCTCGGTGTCGTCTTCCTCAGTGACAGATTTCGTCTTGGGTTCCATACGTGTTGCACTGGTCTGTACCAAACGCATGAGTAGAGCAGACACCAGCTGTATTGGCTTTGCATCAACCATCTTGAACTGGCGAGCGCTTTGCCTACCAACAGGGAGTTTCTCGAGAGAAGTCAAGATCTCGTCGAAGATTGATTGCCTCTGTTCTGGGTAACGAGCGAAGATCTTGGCTAGCACATCCATGGCAGCCCTACGGGCCGTCTCGAACCTTTGTATCCCAAGAGCAGAATCTTTCTCAGATGTCGCATTCTCAACGAACACCAGCGTCTTGCAGATGAACTCGGCAGAAACGATGACACGCTCATCGACGTCGGTTTTGGCAATAAGATCGCCGAGGAGTTTGATGACCCGAATGCAGACTGTCAAAACCTGTGTCAGAGACTTACTCTGAGAAGAGGCGAATTTGAATGCATCAGCCATATCTCCATTACTCCTCATCTCCACCACGGGGATGATGCAAGTCTCAACCACATGAATCAGGCTGCTCAAGAGGGTGGCGAGCGTTTCTTCAGAGTAAAGCTGTTTTTCCTTCTCTTCCCGACCTGCCGTCATGATGCGAAGCAATGTTTTGCAAGCGTTCAGACCTTGCTCTCCAATACCAATGCGGTGAAGCCAGTCATCGACCTCTTGCGGAGTATCATCGTCTATACGATAGTTACAAGTACCGGCAGCAGTGACAGCGTGATCACATAAACGCTGTATACGGCCCAGATCTTCGACGTCGATACTGTGTAAGCGAGCATTGGCGACAACCTTGTACAAAGCGGTGTCGAGCTGGGTTTGGATGGCTGCTTGCAGAACGGGCGTTCCCTCGACAGCATCATCGACATTGAAGAAGCGAGCAGTATTTGACGATACCATGCCAGATGTGTCCGCTTGCATCTGATCCTCAGCCTCAAAGATCTCAGAAATCAGGTTCTGTAGTCTTGCCACTGCAGCGTTTGCCTTTTCTTGCTGAGCGATGCTTGCCGAAGTCAGACACTGATCGGCCTCATAGTCTGCACGCTTCTGCGATTCTGATTTAGGCGCCTTTTGAAAGTTGGTGGATGCTGAATCAGGTACGTGTATGTACTGAGCGCGTTGTGCTTCGGTAAGGCTTTCGGGAATCACGACCGCGATGGTTGATCTCTGAGAACTTGGTTGAGAGCCTTGCGATGGCGTCGGCGGTATGCCATTTGCTTGTGAGGAGCCGGTATGATGGGACACAGGAGCCGACGAGGGAGGGGCCGGAATGACAACTTGTGGGTATGACTTGGAAGTAGACGGCATAGGCTGTGCCGTAGGAAAGGTTGGCGTGGGAGTTGCTGATGAGTAGCCATGGCGGCTTTGCTGGAGCTGAGCAGGGTTTATTGTTCCAGGCGTGGTCCCTTGCGGCGATGGTTTTGGCAATTTGGCGATTGGGTTGGAGATCGGCGTAGGCAGATTGGCTTTTGTGGTAGCATAGTGGGAGGAAATGGTCTTGTCCAGGACCATTTTCGCGAAGGGGCCGAGCTGGTGCTTCGATGGGGTCGAAGTGGTCTGACCTGGACGAGGCTTGGTCTGGTCAAACCTTGCGGGTCTCTTGAAGCGGTACTGTGTGAGAGTGTCCGGGTTGAGAAGGTGTTGGACAGACTCCAGCGTCTTGGTCAATTGTTCCGAGGCTCTTTCAGCATTGTTGGCTTGTGCATCGAGTCGCTCTAGCATGCCATGCGCCGAGAGTTTTTGTTCTTCGGACGTGAAGATCTGTGTGGAAGAGGTGGGAAATGCCAAAGGAGGAGGGATCGAATCTGTATAAAGAGGTCAGCTATTGTGCGAGCCGTATGAATCATGCGATACAATACCGAGAGTGAATGGCAGAATAGAACTGAATGGTGCGAATGGCAGAGCCTCTGTGACGGTAGGAACACGCACATTCTTGCGTGTCCCGTCTGGATGATTGCTACCATTAGGTTGTGACATTGCGAGCAGGAACCACGGGCTCAGATGTGTTGTTTAATTGACATTGTTGCTTTTGCAGGCGAGTTTCTGTGAAGCCTTGAGAAGTTGGTGATGGAAATGGAGTGATCGCAGATAGTGTATTGCAAGAGTCGAACGGGCCAGTGTGAGATGCGACAATATTGGGATACAGCAGAACAATGCTAAGTCAGGCAGGTGCCACCCAAAAGCGATGGAACCGTGGAAAGAGAGTTGTTTAGGCAGGTATCTGCCGCGTTCGAGCCTCACCGCCTGCCTGTTTGGGCCCAAAGTGGCTCTTTCCCTCTTCGCGAGAGAGTCATGGTCTGTCTTTGATTTAAGCGTGTTTGAGATATTTTTACTAGCACCAATTCACAGCTTCACGTTCGCTGTTATCTGCATGTGATGTGTACTGCAAGCGACATACGTAGAAGACAAGTCTTGTCACTTCGCGTTGTCTCACTGATTTAATCATCGATGTTGATTATGAACATTCCAGTCGTGTCTGACAGTCCCAAAAACTCCACCCGTATTGTCCTTTTATCTTCCAACGCCAAATTTACATAATGCTTCGCTTTAAGCAGCAACAGGGATTGTTGCGTACTCCGTCTCGCCGTTCTTCTCAAACTCAGCCATGTCAAGAGCAACAATAATGCTGTCTCTGACGACCTGGTCCTCATCGTTCAAGAACTTCTTGAGTGTCTCTTCCACACCATCTTCATCACCTAAGCTGCCCAATGCCTCAGCAGCCTCGTGGCGAACCATGCTGCTCTCTTTAAGATCGCTCAATGCTCCGGTCAGGGCGGGAATCGAGGCGGGGTGAGAAAGCTGGCCAAACACGAAAGCAATCTCGTGACGGAACAACGCAGAAGAGTCGGTGAAACCACGAGCGAGAGCGTTCACGGCTGGAACAGCAGTAGGAAGGTCGGGAGGAGAGCAAAGGTCGCGGAGGGCGAACATGGCGCGGTAACGGTCGAATAGGGAGAGCTTTGCATCGAGGAGAGTTTGTTCGAGCTCTTCGATTGAGGGCTGCTTTGCAGCAATAGCGAGAGGAGGAGCAGGGTCGATCGAGGCAAAGTCGCTGTAGTCAAGTCAGTCTGAGTAATTCTCCCATCCGCTGGGGTGAGATCCGTACCTCTGCTTCAGCTTCTCCAGCTTTCCAGCATCCGAATGTTCCCACTCGATGCGACCAACAGCAATGTCGCAAGTCTCCTTCACAACAGTCTCCTCGTTCTCGTCGTCTCTTCTCTCGATGAGAAGCTTCAGGCTACCCTTGTCGCCCAGAGCACCGATAGCCTCAGCAGCCTCGTGCCTGCACATGGCATCCTCCTCGCGGTCGCTGAGAACCTTCTGCAAATAAGGGACTGCAGCATCGTGGCGAGACTGGCCCAAGCAGTAGGCGAGTTCGTGCTTGAGAAGCGCTGAGGGAGAAGCGAATCCAGCAGCGATGGCATCAATGGCCGGGATGGTGTTCTCAGTGCGAGGCTCCTGGCATGCTAGGTACTTGAGGGAGAAGAGGGCACGGAAGCGAGCGGCCAGCGCTTCGTTCTCGGAAGTCAGCGTCTTGCGAAGGGCCAAGACGGTGGAGTCGCCGCTGGGGACTTCAGGGGTCTCCTCGGGTGAGATTGCTGAGGGTGCCATGTTGTTTGTAGTAGAGATGCAGTAGAGACCGTCGAGGTATGCTGTAAAGCAGAAGAAGTTTTGACGATTTTGTCACGATTGTTCCAGCCCGAAAAAGTCGGCCCATGATCGATTTGCGGGGTACAGGACGCCACTTTAGATTATCAGATCAAAGAGATAAAGATATTTCAGGGACTATCGAAGGAAGAAAAGAAAAGCTAAGGATCCATCAAGAACCAAAATTACAGAAGAACCGAAATCAGTTGGAGCCCTTCTTCGCCTCGTAAGCAGCGCTATGCTTCACTCTGAGGTCGTAGATCTCCTCGATAAGATCCTTGACTTCGTGACCGTTCTCGCAGTCAGTCCACTTGCCGCCGTCGCGGATGCACCAGTTCCTGTCGTCGACTCTGATAGTGCAGCTCTTGGTAACATTCTTGTCGGCACTTCTCTGAACAGACTGCTTGAGGAGGTGTCTAGAGTATGCTCCATCATCGACGCTCAGGCAGTGGTTCAGCTTGTCAAAATCGATGCCGTGCTCCAAAGCGCAGTCCTTGGCGAGGTCTTCCGAAGGAATCTCTGCGTAGTTGCGTGACATGCACATGGTGAAGCCGAGGTGGATTCTGGGGTTGGGATAGAGGCGAGCTGCACAAAGCTCGATCGAGTTGCCCAAGCATTCAGATGGGCCATGCATGCAAACGACACCGTCGTCGTCCTCGATGGTCCTATTGTTTTGTCAGCTACTGTGGGGTATGTCTCGCATCGAGAAGTTTTACTTACTTTCCAATGTAAGACAGCTTGAAGTCGACGAGATTGCTGACATTAACCATGGCGGGGAGTACGAGATCATGAAGACAGTCACGAGCATCAGGACACTTGCTCATGATATGTGCTTCCAGGGGCACTCTCCTGGGCAAATACTCGTAGACTTCGTTCTCATCATCCATTAAGCCCAGAACCATGAGTCCGCCAATGGGCAGGATACACACGGTGATGATGAAGATGCAGAAAGCTGCGATTGTGATACGACCGCGGGTTGTGCGAGACCATGCACGCTCATATTCACGTCTTGCTGTAAAGAGGTCTTTAGCGGCAGCCTGGAGGTTTGCGCGGGCTTCGGTCCATCTTGAGCGGAGGTCCTGAAGTGTGGGCTCAGGTTGGTCCTCGATGAGAGGTTGCTTCTCAACTTCAGACATGATGTGTTTAGATTTCGATAACGAAAAGACGGATATTGTGTCAGATATCGCAGGTGAAGTCGGGAGTGTTGATAATAAAGCAGCCTGCTTTGCCACTCAAAGGAGGCTGAGGAGGAGGCGTAACTCTCGTCACTGGACCCTGAAAAGCTCCAGCTCCCGACTGTCAGCTCCACTGTCAGTCTGTCACCCTGTCCACGCATTTCTGATCATCCCTTGTGCATCTCATGAACATACTGTACGATTTCTGCCTGGATTTGTACTACAGCGCTTCGACATTGCAGCTGGTCCTGGAGGCTGCGGCCACTGACCGGCGCTGGTAATATCTTTGTGGAAGATGTCAATGTTGCACTCGTGCGCATAACGAACGTTCAAGAATCATCCATTTCACCTTTCTAGACACAAGAGCATGTGAGATTTCAAAAGAGTGAGTTTAACTTATTCAGTACTTGACTGTGTTTCAAACGTACCTATCGATCATGCTCTCACTCCTCCCCGTGTGCTAAAGTTTGGAACACACGCAGCTGTAAAACTGCACAGTGGTTTCGGGGATTAGGAGGACGCCATTGAGAGAGTTGTGAAATCCATAGCTCTCTGTGGACTTCTCCTACCTTCTGGAGATGGTTGTGCATTTTGATAGTGATTCTCACGCTCCACGCCTTCGTAGGAGAACTGGGGAGGCCTGCCGCCCGTGGGAGTTACAAACTTCAACACACGGAGGCTATACTGAGTCCATGCAAAGGTGTAAGGATAGAATCTGACGACGTCATCGGCACCGTGATTCTTGCCAACGAAACTCGTTCTTTTTTTTCCTCACCACTTCATCGTGGCGGACATGCGTTTTCCAGTCAGTTGAATATGTGGACTCGCTTAGGGTAACCTCAAGAACCATTTGGTATCCGCATTGGCGCCGCCGCGATGGTGTCATGCAAGGTGTGAGCGTGGAGTGCGATCCGAAAGCTCTTGATCTGCTGCCCTCCAGGACGAAATATTTCCAGGGATCTGCTGCCTGCGGAGCCACATGTAGATAAAGTATCAACTCATCAGCGCCAACTAATCTTGCACGTATGGCGACGGTCAGCCGAGGAAGTCAAACTTCATCCGCTTTTCGTATAAACAACCAATCGCGCGGCATTCCAATCTCGGTTGGGAACTGGACCTGTTCTTGTGCACCCGTGTTATATTTACGGCGGTGATAAGAGCTGCATGCAGTGTCCCGGAATTCTCGGTCAGGGGCCGGGGGCCTGTGTCGGTCTGACCTTTTTCGAGCTCCACCGACAGCGTCATATCCCGGTTTGTTGACTGCCGCATCGATAATCGTCACTGGGTGGCTACATCCACTCAACAGACCCTTGCTCGAAAAGCAAAGTGAAGGAAGAGCTCAGCGAAAAGATCTTTTCAGCTGCGTCCGAACATCTTCCGCGTAGCTGTACATAACTAGCTTTCTCTCTTGCGACTCGTCTCTTCCCAACTATTTTTCTGTACAGCGAGACGTCATGCCTCACTCTACATCACAGTCCCTCAAGCTACTCAGCAAGAACCTCTCGCAGATTGCGTCCCAGTCGGGTCGCGCAACTGTGAGAGTCCCCACCTATGACCGTTCCTCGGTCAAGGAGGGTGTTGTCCACATTGGTGTCGGTGGTTTCCACAGAGCTCATTTGGCCGTCTACCTCCACAACTTGATGGAGAAGCATGGCGTGCGCGACTATGCCATCGCCGGTGTTGGTCTTCAGCCCTTCGACGCTTCGATGCGCGACATCTTGAAGAACCAGGATCACCTCTACACTGTCATCGAGCGCGGTGCTGATGGCAGCTCTGCCAACGTCAATGGCGCTATCACCTCGTTCCTCTTTGCGCCCGACAACCGCCAGGCCGTCATTGACAAGATGGCTCACCCTGACACCAAGATCGTATCCATGACCATCACCGAGTCCGGCTACTACTACAACGAAAACACTCACGAGCTCCAAGCCGAGCACCCCGATATCCAGCACGATCTCAAGAACGAGAACTCCCCCAAGACTACCTTCGGTTTCCTCTACGCCGGTATGAAGAGACGTCACCAGCTCGGTCTCAACCCCTTCACCGTCCTTTCTTGCGACAACATGCAGAAGAACGGTTCCATCACTCGTCACATGCTCGTCTCATTCGCCAAACTCGCCAACCCCGAAATCGCCAACTGGATCTCCGAGAAGGGTGCCTTCCCCAACTCCATGGTCGACCGTATCACTCCCCGCACCGAAAAAACCGACATTGCCGCTCTCGCTGAAGACTTTGGTATTGAGGACGCATGGCCCGTTGTTACTGAGCCCTTCATGCAGTGGGTTGTTGAGGACAAGTTCTGCGATGGCCGCCCTCCCTTCGAGAAGGTCGGTGTCCAGGTCGTCAAGGATGTTCACGACGTCGAGCAGTTCGAAATGCACAAGCTGCGCCTTCTCAACGGTTCTCACTCTGCTCTCGGTTACCCCGGTCAGCTCGCTGGCTTCAAGTACATCCACGAAGTCATCAACCACCCCGTCTACCGCAAGTTCGTCGAGCAGATGATGCACAAGGAAGTCAAGCCTCTTCTTCCCGCCATCCCTGGTGTCGACATCGACCAGTACTGCAACACCCTCATGGAGCGTTTCTCCAACCCTACCATCATGGACCAGCTTCCCCGTATCTGCCTTGGTGCCTCTGGCAAGATCCCTCAGTTCATCATGCCCTCAATCGCTGAGCAGATCTGGGGCGAACACAACTTCCGCCGTCTTTCTTTCGTCGCCGCTGCCTGGTTCCGCTACATCAACGGTGTCGATGACGCTGGCAACAAGTTCGAGGTTGACGATCCTATGGTCAAGGAGCTCCAGGCCAAGGCCAAGGCTGGTGGTAACAAGCCCCACGAACTTTTGAGCATCAAGTCTCTCTTCGGTGACGACTTGCGCAACGATGAGAGATTCATCAAGGAGGTCACCACCGCCATGGAGCTCATCGCCAAGGACGGTGTCATGGCCACTCTTCCCAAGTACATCGACTAAGTGACTCTCGACACGTGTCGACGGGAGAGCTGCTGGTCGGCATTTCCGGTCACACGATACAGAAAGAGATGATATACAGTCACACCACACAACGCTTTCCCTCCGCGTAGGTTACGCATAGGAACACCGCGAGCTCAGATCAGAGATACAATATACCCCCGAGCTCGCGGTCACGAAGAAAAGCGAGTTGGTATGTACGATAGATATGGATTGGTTATGGACCAACGTTAGAAGAACAACAGCATAAATGAAGCGATTTCTTCAAGTCAATATCCTCGTCCCTGCAATTGTGTAGCATGACAACTTACAGCTGCTACGCACCAACGGCATCATCGTGACATGTTTGTCTATCGCGTGCAATTCTTGATGCTATTTGACAGCGCGAATATATGAACAGGGTGATGACCATTTCTCTAGTGACGAAAGTATGAAAAGAGCCGCACATGACGACGCGATTGCGGAGATGATGGGATGGTTGGCTTGGGCCTCGGAAGTGCACGCGAGTCATTGAGAGTGACCAGGCTTCATGTCGTTCGCCATGGCTTCCTCCCTCTGACCTCTACACCGACTATCCTCTGGAAGCAGAGGAGGCACAATCCACACTTTAAGGTCTGTACACATCATGGTGGGCCAACCGAGTGGAAACACTGGTCGAGGCCCTGTCATCGACAAACTCGATTACCACCCCGGCCGACCACTACTACGCGCCGACGACGAGGCCGAATCCTCAGGCAGACCAAGTGCCGAACACAGCTATGCAGGCAGCTTCTTTGAACAGGTCGCCGAGGGCATCCAGAAGCGCGACAGGCAAAAGATGCAGCTCCAACTCTCTCGCTACCTCACGTTTGCTTGGGCCATTGTCAACTGGTTCGATCTACTCCACCTACCAAAATCAATACCCTGACTGATATATTCCCTAGTCTAGTCGCCGGATCAATCACCTGCTTCTCCGTATACGCTCCCTTGTTCCAAAAACGTCTGCACTACACACAATTGCGGGTCAACACCATCTCCATCACCGCCGAACTAGGCATGTACCTGCCTGTACCCATCTTCGGCTTCCTCTGCGATCGCTACGGCCCCGGCATTCCCTCGGTTCTGTCGGGCTGCTTCGCTGGCTTCGGTTACATATTGGCAGCGTTCACCTACCGCAATCCCGACTGGCCTTTTGGCGTCATGGTCTTCGCTTTTGTCTGGGTCGGTATGGCTACTAGCTGCATGTACCTCAGTGCTGTCACCACCTGCGCGAAGAACTTTGGGAGAGGTAAACACAAGGGGCTTGCACTGGCTTTGCCTATTGCTGCCTTTGGTCTGAGCGGCATGTGGGAGAGTCAAGTCGGAAGCCGCTTGCTGTACGAGAAGAAGCCCGACGGCACCCCTGGAGACATTGATGTCTTTCGCTTCTTCATCTTCCTCGGCTGTACACTGTTCACAGCTGGTGCTCTCGGTTTCTTCCTCCTGAGAATCATCGACGAGGACGAAATGATTGATGAGGCAATTGAAGAGCTGGAACAGAGTGGCTTGCTGGAGGATAGTGCATTCTTCAGAAGGGGCTCACATAGTTCCCACCACGAAACTTATGGCGCTGTGGAGGATGAAGACGATGAGGAAGAGCGTCTACGCAAAGAAGAGGAGGCTCGCAAGAAGACATGGCTGCTCAATGAAGAGACAAGTCGATTTCTATCTGACAGGAGCATGTGGCTACTTGCTGGCGGCTTCTTCCTCGTCACTGGTCCTGGTGAAGCCTTTATCAACAACCTCGGAACCGTCATTGGCACTTTGTACCCACCAACAATGCCTGACGAAGAGATTCCCACAAGCGCCGCGACTCACGTCTCTATCGTTGCCATCACCTCTACTATCGCGCGTATCTTGACAGGTACTCTATCCGACTTGTTTGCCCCTACGTCTGTACCGCACCAGCACCGCAGAGGTCCCAACTCACTCATGTCATCCATGGCCACTTTACCTGGTGTAGATGCTGCGGAAACCCCAAAACGCCTGGAGATCTCACGTATAACATTCCTGCTCGTGTTCTCACTCATCATGTCTGTCGGTCAGGCTATACTTGCTTCAGGTCTTGTTCAAGATCATGGCGAACGCTTCTGGTGGGTCAGCGCTGCGGTTGGTGCTGGATACGGTGCTGTATTCAGTCTGACTCCTATCATTACTTCGGTTGTATGGGGTGTCGAGAACTTTGGAACGAATTGGGCTTGTGTTGCTACTGTGCCTGCCTTGGGCGCGACGTTATGGGGCTTGTTGTACAGTGCTGTGTATCAGTATGCAGCCAACGACAACGTAGAGGCAAGTAGTGAACTTTGTTTTGGACGGGCGTGTTATGCGCCGACGTTCTGGGCTATGGCAGTGAGCGTTTGGGTAGCATGCTTGTTATGGCTTTATGCATGGCGGGGTCCTGGCGGTTGGTATAGGCGAGACATTGTGGTTTAGATATGCATCTCGATCTAGAGTAGAAGGAGGTAGCATTTCTTTTAATTGGCCAAGTCCATTGTTCACCAATCTTGCACCTTATCTATCAATCGGTCCATGTTGTTTTGTAGTCGGTCCATTCGTGATGCCAGCGTCATTCTCTCGTGCTTGTTGCAACACCGTCTGGTGACGACTCGCAAGCAAATCAGCCCCGCGCTGTTTGCAGTGTCCGAGCTTTGGCTTAAATGTAAGACGAACAGCTCATTGAAACACAACAAGAATCGAAACTTCCAACAACTCATCACCAGGAAGAAACACTCGAAGACAGGAATGCTGTGATGGCAGATTCCACAACAATTCAACGTGTGGAAGACTTGGTGGCCCAGGCACGAGCATGCATCGAGCAACGCCAACTCTCAAAAGCAACCCAGCTAGCCAAGGAAGCAGCATCTCTAGCACCCACAAACCAAAACGTTCAAGCCTTGGTTCAATCTCTATCGAATCAAGACTCGAATGGAAGTCAAATTCTCACTCTGGTCAAAAACTACGTGGAACGCGGAGAAACAAAAGATGCTCAAGAAGCTGTCGACCTCCTGAAGCAACATACAGCCATACCAACGGACCACATTAACGATGTCGCTCACTTACTGTTCGATCACGAAGGAAAGCCTACAGAGATTAGAGACCAACTGACTGGAGCCTTCGTCATCAATTCCGCCGCAGCACGCAGACAACTTGCCAGCAGAATACAGGTTGGCACAGAAGCGACCCGATACTTTCGTCTACTCTGGAAGCGCGGCGAGCACAGCTTTAACAGTATCTTACCGGTTCTCTTGGACGCGGACGCATGGCCCAATGCAGAAGTCCAAACACAGGCCAAGCGTGACGCTTTCCTGCTTGCTCTGGGCAAACTTCTGGATCCAGCTTTGGAGCATGGCGAGTGGAGCATGACATTGATCGCCAGGTTACTCACTAGCAATGCGCATGATATGGCTGGACTCATCGACCGCGACACCTTTGAGATTGTGCTTGCACAGCTGGATATTCGTCTCGATGCTAGAATCAGGGCACAGGCGACCTTGGCCGTTGCGAAGTTGCTCGAGGAAACGCGCGAGGAGGGTGAAGCTACATTCACGGATTATGTTACCAGTACTGTGTCCAAAGGTCACAATGATGAGCTGATTGTGGCTTTCTCAGTAGCAGCTTCGGTGTTTCCATTGGTGCCAAAGACTGTGGCTAAGCTGTTCCTCACTCCTGGATTTCTGGAAGGTTTGGTACCTGTTCTGGAGAGGAACTCCATGGGACAGAGGTGAGTTGTGTGACCAGATTTTGAAAGTCAGCACTGACACGTATTCCAGAAAATCACATCGTCTCGAGCAGGCAGCCATGGAGTTGATGAGTGCAGCATGTGTAGACAAGGCATGTAGAGAGAGCATCGCTAAGATTGCGTATGACTGGCTTGACGATGTAGCACACACCAGCACGGAAGCGGAAGCCGCGAGTATGGCTGCATTGGTGCTTGCGAAGATTCCGTAAGTATTCCTATGCCACGATTGAAAAGCGCATCGGTGCTGACATACCACAGACCAAAGCCCGAGTCCGAGGGTTCGTCGGTAACACATGCAGACGACCTCTCGTCCCTTCTCGTGAACCTCACATTGAATGCCAGTAGCCCTGCAGAGCAACAGAGTTCGATAGAGGGTCTCGCATACACTTCGCTCCAACCGAAGATCAAAGCCGAAATTGTGTCGAATACTGCTCTACTCAACAAGCTCGTCGAACGACTCAGATCCACAACAACAGCCGACCCATGTACCTTTGGCATTCTGACAATCTTCTCTAATCTAGTCTCGTACCGTCCAGCACAAAGCGAAGAGCAGCAGAAGATGTCCCAACTAAAGAACTACGCCGAAGCCAAAAAGCCCGATGAGAAAGACTCTCTAGACGACGATGAGCACGTGACAGCACGCTGCAAGACAGTGCTAGATGCTGATCTCGTGCCCGTCCTCGTAGCAGCGGCTAGAAGCCACTACACAGTAACCATCCTCGGCATATCATCGAAAATCTTGCACGCCCTCGCACGCGAGCAGAAGCACCGCGGTAAGCTCGCTCAACAAGGTGCCGTCAAACTGCTTCTCCAAACCATCGATCGCCTCCAAACACCCACTGGACCTTCCTCATCTTCCAACTCCGCAGAAGCGACCATTCATCTAGCAGCACACGCACTAGCCCGCATCCTCATATCGGTGAACCCTCACCACGTCTTCAGCAGAGCAATGCCCGCGATCTCCGCCCTACGACCCTTGACTCTGCTGCTCACCCCCGACACCAGCGCAGAAACTAGAGATCTCCTACCCGTCTTCGAATCCCTACTGGCTCTCACAAACCTCGCCTCCCTAGACGACGAAAGCGTCAAAGACGCACTCCTCCGCAACGCCTGGGATCCCACTCAAGACCTGCTTCTCTCCACAAACAAACTAGTGCAACGCGCTTCTGTAGAGCTCGTCTGCAATCTCATGGCTTCTCCCGCCGGCGTCGCAAAGTACGCTGATGGCTCACCGGCGGCAAGTCAACGCTTACACGTCCTTCTCGCGCTCGCAGATGCCGAAGACCACGCTACTCGATGCGCGGCAGGCGGTGCATTGGCTATGCTGACCGAATGGGATCAAGCTGCCAAAGCAGTGCTTGAACATCAACGTGGCGTACGCATTCTCTTGGATCTATGCACTGATGATGCAGATGATGTCAAACATCGGGGTTTGGTGTGTATACTCAATCTGGTGTCTGCACCTGGAGATATCGGTGAAAAGGGCTTGGAGAAGGTTGTGCAGGAAGATGGAGTGGAGGAGATCAAGAAGGGATTGAGGGAGTGTAGGCAGCCGGATGTCATGGCTGTTGGTGTGGAGGTGCTCAAGGCCGTTATGGCTAAAGAGGGGACGAAGGGGAAAGCTATTACGCAGGGTTAGGAACGGAGCCGTGGAATAAGAGGACGGTTTTGGGCATTTGTACTCGTTGGGTGTAGGATGATTGTTCTTGCATAGTCTAGCTTAGCATTGGTTCGCGGTATTGTATAGCGAATGAAAAACATTCTACCTGCGTTGCAGCAACATTAATCTTGCGAGCTCATCACAACCTAATGTAGTCAACATTGGAGCGGATGCTACAAAATGTCCACACAGAGATCAAGTCAGAAGATCGCCCGTTGAACCACCGCTGCTCTCTTTTGCTTTCTTGAATTTGATTTATTATTCTTGTTGATATTAAGCTAGCTTAGGTAGCATTCACACCCTTGACCGCAAAGATTCTGCTAAGAAGAAAAAATCAAGAAAGAAACAATGGTATCTAGTGAAACAACTATCATGGTTCATCAAAAGTCGTAACAAGATCTCGGTGCTCCACCGTGTAAGCGGCCGACGGCGAGATAGACAAGTGTGGCCGTCGGCGAAAAAGACTCCAATGCCATGCAATGAAAAAAAAGTCCAGACACCCGTTTGTTCATCCAACGCCGGTCCGGCGATATTGAATGAGGGGTTGGAAATGCGGATGTGCGACGATGGAAAGTTGGTAGTAGACATCTCGGACTCGAATGCCGAGATTCGTTCAGTACATATCTGTGGTCTGTTGTGTCGACGGTTTCGCAGAATAGGTCTGTTGTTGCTACCCTCGTAGGCTGACTGTGATGCAGTACACGACTGTACTTTCCGAGCAGTGTATGAACCGGTAAACAACGACCTCGAACCCCCACAGTATTGGGCCACGGTCAGGAATCGCTTTATTTGTCTGCGAGACTAGTCGTGACTGATGCAGTGGTCGTGAACACTTTCGGGAACGCTACACCGACTTCACTACCTGTGATGAGTGCGCGATTCGTCACTTATGTTTGGTCGCCGTCAAGACGGGCGGAATTGAGAAGACCAGTGAGAGAATGGGCTCATGCAGTATCCTCCAGATCTTAGAAATCTTTGCCTGACATAGCAATTTTGGATGGTCCGTCAAGTGGATATAACCGGCTGACAGTGAATCTCTTCTTGGATCGTCTGTCGCTCATGTTGGTGGTTTGCCGTTAGAAGTTTCTTGAGCTTCATCAATCGAGTCGACCACATCGACATAGGCATAAGTGCTTCGTCTCCGAGAGGAAGGCCTGGAACAATGTTGGCAATTCGTCTTCGAGTGTAGATTCGAGAAAGAAGTTCGCTCACGTTTCCTGAGATTTTGTCACCGTGCTCACTGACACGGGTGTGTCTTCGACCATCGTAGAGCCTGACTCACGCCAAACCTTGCTCCATCGACTAGGTTTTGTGGCTTGCTCGTAGGTAACCTCGAAGTTTGTGCTGTGTCGGATGGTACCAAGTTCGATGTCGTCTTCCTTCTTGGACAGTCTGAACAGTTTCTTTTTTGGTCCTTCAACCGTGGTCTCATTGTGACCCTTGAGATTCGTCTGCTGACTCCGGTTTGTCGCCACAGACTCAAGCTGCGATAATCGTGACATGCCGGATATGGGCAGTGTTGCAGGAAGCTCTACAGCTCTTTCCTTGTCAAAGCCCATGACCAGAGCGGCACCGTTAGATACGGGGCTGGAACGATCAGAGGACTCCTCAACGACAGTGTCGAAAGGCGACACCAGCGGTCTGAAGGATGGGAGCGATGCAGTGACCATACTCCACAAAAGAAGAATCTGAAGCCAGACAACCGGCTGAACGACTTCAAGGCCTCTATCACCGTATTTGTCCATCGACTTGTCAAGGTAGTACAAATGAAGAACAGTGAAGGCGATGACAGGAAGCCTAGCTGCAAATGTGCCTATGATGATTGCTTTGTGCTTCGGGTTTAGCAGGATTCGGCAGATCAAAACGATCGGCACAAGTACGAGCGCTATCTCAGACGAGATGTCGAGCGTCTTGATCACGATCCACCTCGTGTCCTACGACAACGTCAGCTCTAGTGCTCTACCTCAGTGTATATATCAGGGCAACATACCAGCTTAGGACATAGATCCTTGCTCCTGAAATACCAACCAGAGGGGCAGTCGATAGATAGGAGTAGGATGCTAGTGATGCCGAAGATGAAATTCAGAGCAAGCAGAATATCGCAAATGATTTCGTTGAGTCGTTCTTGACCGTAGAACAGGCGGCGAGTGAAGAGGGTCAGAGAGATTTTGGCCAGATAATGAACCACAAAGAATATGACAAGCCTTGTATAACTGCTCTGCGGTCTGTGTAAGCTGCGGTTTTTGCCTCAATTGTTCTCGCATTGCTTACATTTGCAAGTGCTTCTCTATGTTTTGAGTCATTGATGCTCGACGAAAGCCCTAGCCCGTTCCTGAGTGCGATGAACACGAACGTGTGCTGGACTATGCACGCCAAAGTGGACACGAGCAAGGCAGCATCGTCGAAGCTGTACATTCCACGGCGGAGGATAAATCGCACGCTGCTGCAGAGAAGCGCATACGTCAGACTGATGATGCAGACCACCCAGACAACACCAGAATGGTCTGTGGCAGTGAGTTGGGCGAAGAAGTGGACGTCCGGAGGTAGATCATCTGTCGAGAGAGCCGTGAGGTTTCCCATACCGACTATGGGTGTGACGCCGACTGTGTCGCGATGTGCATCGAAGGGAAAAGTTGATGGGTTCGATGAGATCGCATGTCCACATGAGACAACAAAAGCTCAGGTCGACTTTCTAGAATGCAGTCGCAAGGCCGTTACTCGCGGCTTCAATAAAGGTCACGGATGTCTCTTGCCAATTCGTGGCCTCTGACTCGGTCTCATCCGGACCCCGCATCCGCGCCTGCTAGATGTCAACATTCGCCAAACTAGCATGATCTGGACAGCCGGCCAAGCTCGGTTTTGGTGAGGACGTTGTAGAGCTGTAGATGCCTACACGGCCAAGGCCTCCACAAACCCAACGGTCGACGCCTCATTCGATGCAAGCGTTGCCAGCTTGACACGAAAAAGGGTTAGATGCGTAATGCGATATCAACTGACGACCTGTCAGGCTTGTGTCGCAATCTTGACCTTGCGCATAGCGTTTGTCAGCTTGAACCAGCTTTCAATGTGCAATATCTGTGCCGGCGTCAAAGCTGGTGCACTAACAGGGGTCTCTTCTCGCACATGACATTGAACAGAGCTCTCAGTCAATACGGAACAAGCCTCGTGGCGAGCTTCTAACGTTGTTTGCTCATTGAACGACTTGTAGGATCTGCAACAGAACATATTCTGTCCTTCTGGAAATCCCGGCTTCTTGGTCACCAACACGATGCCTGAAGACTCCATCAATAAATCCTCCAGTGTCGAGGTCGTCGAAGCCAGGAAGCGTAGTCTGTTTAGGCCTGTCGCTACAAGGGGCGATAGCTTTCTCGCTGAGCGCGATGAGGGGAGCAAACTGGACGACGACTCTGCTCCAAAGGCAAGCATCTCATCTGCTCGCTCACGGCCACCGCCGACACCTAGAACTGCTACCTATCAACCGGAATGGGCGCAGGATGCAGAGAACTTGCATATGCCACCAGTGGCTGGGGACGACCTTGGATCGCCAGAGGATCTCAAAGATGTTTTGAGGATGGGTATAGTACAAGAGATGAGAGTAAGTTTGAGTTCTGTTCAAGCACTTCAAAACGGTGGTGCTGATATGTCTTGACCAGAGAGTGTTTCGACAATTTTCGCTAATATCATTCGGATGCTTGTATGTCCTTCAAATCCAACTGCGAGTTATGTGACTGACAATGTTGAATTAGGGCACAATGTTGGGGTCCTTTAGAATTGAACCGCGAGAAACGTGACTGACGCTGTTGGTCAGGTACCTGGGAATTCATATTGCTCAATAACAACCAGACTCTCGAAGCAGGCGGATGTGCTTTGCTTTTTTGGTCCTGTTCGTGGTAATCTTTGGGTCCAGAGAGTACAATGCTGACGAACAAAACTTAGATGTCTGGTCTGCCATTGGATCTTTGTTTATCACGGCTTCACTGGCTGAGATGAGCTCGATGTGAGTGTTCGAAGAACGCCTCTTTTCAGCAAGGCTGACAGTGGTCTAGGACGCCGAGCTCGGCAGGACAGTATTTCTGGGTCTCAGAGTTTGCCAGTAAGCGCTGCCAGCGATGCCTATCATATATCACAGGTAAGCAAGTGTGTATTGATCCTAGAACGGCGACTTACTTTCCGATAAGCTTGGATGACAGTCATCGGCTGGCAATGTGGAAATGCCTCGGGAATTTTCCTGACAGGCTCGATGATGCAGTCAATAATCACCATTTATCGCCCTGCCAACGGTACAATGATCTGGCAGACGATCGTGTTCCTGCTCCCGGCTCTCGCTCTGGTCATCTTGACAAACATATATAGTAATCGTGCGATAGCGATCACACAGAATATCCTGATGTCGGTACACATTCTTGCCGTCATAGCAATTATCAGTATGTTGAGTTCCCGGATATTCCACTTGAGTCTATGCTGATCGGGAGACAAGCAATCTTCGGAGTGCTGTCGCCACACATTCCAGTAGAGAGAGCGCTTCTCAAGATGGACAGTTCCGAGTGGTCGTCTCCGGGTTTGGCGGCACTTTTCGGTCAGGCAAACGCGAACTACAGCGTTTTTTGTGAGTCGTGCTGTTATCCTTCAGCATAAAAGGCTAACTCCAGTAGATGTCGACGCTCCAATTCGTCTTTCGGAAGAGGCACAAGATGCTGCAGTCTCCGTGCCTAAAGCAACAATGCGCAGTCAATTGATCTCGTGTGTCTGTGGACTTTTCGTAAGTTGTCTTCATCAAACTGTACGGCTCACTTCCTGACAACCTTGGCTAGGCTATAACAGCATTTGTATTCTGCGTCCCGAACATTTCAGATGCTCTGGATCATCCGACAGGCTACTCCCTCTTCTACGTTTTACAACTATCCGTTCCGAATGGTGTAATAGTGGGTGTTCTCCTGGCGTTCATTATTCTCATTGGAGCAAGTAACATTGGATTTGCAGCTGCGACAGCAAGGATCACATACGTATTTGCCAGAGACCAAGGCCTTCCCTTCTCTGAGTGGATAAGTAAGGTATGTGGTTTTTGGGCTGAAGACCATTGCGAGGATCTGCTGACGCAAAACTCAAGGTGCACAAGAAACGGCTGACACCGATCAATGCTGTGTTCTTGACAGCAGCGATCAGTCTCGCACTGTCGTTGATAGTCCTCGGATCCATGACCGCTTTCTATGGCATCGTGGGTGTTGCACAGGCCACGCAAGCCATGTCGTACACACTGGCCATCTCGAGCGTGCTGTACCGTCGCATGAAGTCGCCAGAGAAGATGCCGAGAGCGCGATGGAGCTTGGGACCTCTGTGGGGTCCAATCATCAACCTGCTAGCCATTGTAAGTACATGCTGTAAACCAAGCTTTCAGCTCCTCGGCTGTCTGCTATTTCTCAGTCCACGGACAGTATACTGATTATGGTTCTTCTTCCAGCTGTTTTCGATCAACTGCTTCATCTTCTCATTCACTCCACCAACTTTACCAGTCACATCGACAAATTTCAACGTATCGCCCGCAATTTTCGTAGGCTTGCTGGTCATAATGATGGTCACGTATCGTTTCAGACGGAACAAATACGTCGGACCAGTGACGCGTACGAGAGATACTCCCAGCTGGAATATGAGCCAGATGGGTACTGATCAGGGTACTCGTTTCCTGACAATTCCGGATGAGCTTCGATAGTGTTCTTATATCGATCAGTCTAGCAAGACGTTTGCGAGGTTGTCTTGTGCGGTTTTTGCAGTATCCAAGCACTTCAACTGAACGAGCCAATTGCACAACGAGCTCTGGCTCACCATTGAGGAATTTCGACACCTCAGTCTCCAAGAACGGTCCGTGCCATGTGGTGGGATTCCGTGGGCATCGCCTAAATTAGCCGTGACCTCCTTCTTCGTTGAGTTGAACAATACGAGCTTGCGAGAGTCGACGGACTAAGCTCTCCGAGAGACCATGGCTGGGTGTATGATTTTGCCAGTGTAAAACTGTTCGAGGGAGCCAGAAAGTCGAGAACAGAGCGTTGTTGTGGTAAGCAGTCATCCAGCTCGGGCTGACCATCCGAGAAGATGCAAGTCGGGGTTCCAGATCCTTTACCATCCACCTCGTCTGACATTCTGACTCCAGCATATCGGCGTCGTGTGAATATAAAGTTTCCACGGAGTCTAGAGAGCAGAGGGGTAAGATCTCAATTATTGCTGCTATAGGCGAAGTGCTCAAAGTGTTTTTGAAGAGCTCTTGACTGTCGGATAATTTTCGAATTCTGTCAACTGTGTGATACTCGACCTACACGATACCGCTAAGCTAGCGCCCACGTTCATGCAGCTGCGTCACCTTCGTCTGCAATGAACTCAAATCGCGACCGGGTTGGACATGTGCATCCACCAGTAAGCTGACATGCCTCGCGCTGTCCATGAATTTGAGAAACATCTACCGTATGTGTGTGCTGACGGCACTGTGTCGGACGTGGCCGAACGATTGACGAGAAGAGGAAAAAATCCCACCTGCCGAATTCCTTGGGTCATGAATCTGCGATGTGAAGACACGAGTACAGCATCGAGGACTCGGTAGTTTCTCGATCCGCGAATTTGTAGCAGTTTTTGCTTCAGATTGCAAGCATCGATGTCGTCGCGCGTCTCCACATGGTTGACCACACTTGTGGATGGTCCATACAACGAAAGATCCCGAGTCAGGATGTAAGCGGACTAGCGACCGCCGCTCTTCGAACCATTTGAGCTCCACTTCCACAATTAAGCTCAACTTTCTGTCACCTCAAATCGAGAACAGGTTGGTACGGCGAGCATGTACTCGTTCATGATGGCCTGAGGCAACTCCCCAACATGTGGTTTTGGGAATCTCAACGTCTTTGCACATGCAAGGTACGTCAGGTCGAGAACGCTGGAACATGCTGCGCCCTCCGGGTCGTGATTAGACTGAAATCCGATTCCAAATTCTCCTGGTGACATTATCGACACACGAGCTTGAGCAGTGAGCGACGTCTCAAGGCTCGCAGACGGTTCGAATATGTCCAATTAAAGCTGACATACCATTGTTAAGCCTCGTGGGGTCAAAAAGAAGCGTGAAAATGCCGATGAGATCGTGTCGACGGCTGTCTCGAGGTCAAAACAGGCTCCAAACGGAACGCAATAATTCGAGCGAGCTGGCCAATGACAAGGGTGCGGCGCTTCCAAGACCGATCTTTGGGCGAGTCAGCTATCGTATCAAGGTTAGTTAACGGCGATGCATGATACCTTTTGGTCTGCTCGGCGAGGACCGAGAAGCGGTGCCAGAGGCGTGTCTGTGGGACTGGAGTCTGGAAAAGGGTAAAGAGGCTGAGCTTCGAACAGGTAGCTGGGGCGCACCGTCACACACCTGTCCCAAATAGGTCCAAGCAGACAAGAGCCGCACGGACTTCTGACTCTTTTGAGGAGGTCAACACAGGCCCTTGTAGGGATTCCCTGAGAAAGGCCCGGTTACCCGGACGCATGTCGCTTCACACTTGCAGCGCTTGCAGTACCACGAACGACTAGAGGCTGGAGAAATTGGAATCGGCAGCTGCAAGCCTACTTCGCAGCCCCAGCTGCTCCCTCACGCTGGTATTGAAAGCGTGAGTGGTGATGTGTGGGCATTTCGGCAAGATCTCTCGACCCAGTAAGTATCTCGATGGACCAAAAGTTTATCGCAACTTCCTACAAACGCCAAAATCAGATCCTCAAATCAATCTGATGTGAGGATGAGATGCACATACCAGGTATCATAACATCCGCGAACCAGTAGACTGGCTAAGGTTGCTAGTCTGGAAAGTTTAGTGGCCCCCACTCCTTTAACGTTACTGCAGGTGTGCATGGCATGCGATTTAGCCTTGTCTGTCTCGAGATCTCCGCTCTAGCATGTGGTTAGAGAGGCATCATTTCTTTAAATATGGTTTCCGCTGCCACCATGCCTGCAGCTCGAGAGGTCTCCTCGATGGTCTTTGACTGGCCCGACCTTGAAGCAATGCAACAGCATGTTTATCAACATTACAGTCCCCTCTGACACTCAGAAGGGCGATCTACGACGAGCCATTCGATCGCAGGCCGCATTAAGCAGTGCTGATTCTCGCAAGAGCACTATCGCTGCCAGAGCTACCACCAATTCAGCTTCACCTGAGGAACAGAAGTCATTGAGATTACGAGTACGGAGGAAGAGTAGAGCAAAGGCAATCAAAGATGACCCAGAAGCACCACGCAGCTCATCGGTCTCCATCGCTTCCACTCAAAGTTCTCCCCGCTCCAGCACCTACAGCCCATTGCAACCAAACTACGTCTTCACCTCACAGCCTGACCAATGGAACCGATCCAATACTTATCTGGCATACCCCTGCGTGGATGAGTGGCATCCAGCAATCCCGCAATTGGTTGATACATGTAATTTTCGTGTCTCTTTGATGTTGATGTCCTCGCTAACCACCCTGCAGACTTGACATATTTCGCTCCTAGCGTTCAAGACCCCATCTATCTATCCGACCGGCCAGTCCTTCGCCAGGATCTATGGCCCGAAACTCCGTCGCATGGTAGTCTGTTCTTCGCAAATCTCCTCATCGCATCATCTCATCCCTCCTACTCAAGGGAACAAACACCAGAGACTATTGCGTGCACCGCCTGGTTGCGGCATCAAAGCATGCGTAGCCTACAGGCCGCATTGGATCCGACCGGAGGCATGAATACGAGTGATCAATTGATCGCTGCAGTATGTCTGCTCTGCGCTTGGGAGTTTCAGTCTGGCGACGAGCTTTCTGCAGCAGCACATATGACTGGACTCAAGACAATGGTGAACATGCGTGGAGGCTTCCATAGCCCTGACTTTCCGCTCATCGTTCGCCGCCTCATAGCCTTTGTTACCTACGACCAGCCCTGGTACTCTGGACTGGAGCCAGTCTTCATGCCACAAGGCGTCCAGCGGAATATCACCATTGATCTACACAGTCTCGATTTACCGATGGGCTTCGCATCCTTTGTGAGGCCCAACCGGATCTGCGCGATCGCACCCTCAACTCTAGGATTTGTCTCTGAGATCAACCTCATCATGAAGAGACCCCGACACCGGAAATATGCCTTACTCGATGTCCAATCACGTCTGGTCGAGTACAACTTCCTGGAAAATGTGACGAGCAATTTCTCTCCAATTCAGACTTCTTTCGACGACACGATCTCAGTCCAAGCCGAGCACCACATCAAGCTTGCTTTGTTATTCCTCATCTCTCACCTCCAAGGCAGCAGCTCTGAGCAGTATTGGGAGATGACAAAGTCCTTGTTTCCTGAGGTTCTCATCAACACCGTCTATGCCGAGGTCGGAGTATGGGCCCTCTTCATGATATACAGTACGATACAGATGCCATCTCCTGTACTCTTGGATGGACTAGAAAAGCTAGTCTCGAGCCTACACATCACTGACTGGTCGATGGCTGACATGGTTCTACGTCGACACCTGTATCCTTTCGAGAGCCTTGATGTTGCTTCGCTAGCAATGTGGAGCCAAATGGTCTTGAACCGGCCGATCATTCCTGAGCAAAACAATCTTTCGAGATATCATATCTCAGCATATAGACGCGACGAGGGGCCGCTTCTAGAGATGGATTCAATGCTGCTGTCGCCATTGAGTCTTCAGAGCACATCAAGTTTATCATCCTAATGACTATACACACACAAGTAGCAGTCTCACTGATCTGCACGAGCACCATGACTATCCAAGATACAGAATCTGAGTCGACATTTACCACTTTTGTACCTTCGCGTGTAGGGAACCCGCCTGGGGCAAGAAGCGCGGCCACTCCACTCAGCAGTTCTGCCGTCCCCTGGGATAACTCTTCGGTCTCGCACCACAACCATCACAGAATCACACCTGCAGACGGAACGCTGTCCAAGCTTACCCGTCACAGAGGAGCCGAAATATATCTTGACAAATACGAATCTAATGAACCTAAATTTAATATGTTGAAGAGGGACTCCTGTAAGGTGCATCAGTTTAGACTCTCGTGACGGGTGGGTGGTCGTTGGGACCATCACCTTCAACAAAGAAGCAGAGAGCGGGAACTTATCTGTTGACCCAATCACCACCTTGCTAAAACACTCGTTTGTTTCGTAAATACCGCAGAACACTTAACCAGCCGAACTCCTGAACAGGCGTGCACAACATTGTCACGCTGCACGTCATAACAGAAGAATCAAGAATTACATCTTTTTTTGACTACCTAGGGAAACAGCGACTCATGGAAAGGGGAAAGGAAAGCGACAGAAAACTGTGATAGGGGAGCAACGACAAGATCAGTAATAGCGATTCTTGATTGCCTCAGCAGCTCTTTCTGCAATGGCATAGATGGTAGCAGTCAAATGACCGCACACCTGGAAAGGAATGACAGAAGCATCGACAACGCGTACGTTATCAACGCCGTATACCAAAAGATTGGTATCCACCACACCGCCAAGGTCTTGTGCCATCATGGCAGCAGTGGAGATGTAGTGGTAATTTGAGCGGTCTAAGAATGGTAAAAGTCAGCATTTTGATGTCACACCTGCCCGCGGAGGGAAAGTGCAGAAACTTACAGCTGTCTTTCACGGCTTGAGCCCAGACTTCGTCAGAGGCATTGAGGGGTACGCTCTGGAGACCAGGACTGAGTTCGCCAGTAACGACATCGCATAAAGCGTCTGAGCCAGCTAGTTTCCTCACTGCCTTGGCAGTACCAATCTGTTGCTTCAAATCGTAGTCAAGCTGGAAGTAGTTCGGGTTGATTGCGGCAGGGGTCGTGGAGTCGTTGGATTGAATGTGGATGCTACCACGAGAAAATGGCAGTAGTCCCCAGTATGAAAAGTCCATCCTGTTCTCACCAGGAGTAACCAGGATCTCGGAGATGGGAATTTGATCCTTGAAGATGAGGTCGTGGTGGATCATGAATAGCTTCTCCATTACTTTCTGGTCGAGAACGCCGTTAGAGGCTTCCACGACGGAAGCGGCGTATTGCAGTAGCGAGTCGCGGACTGTGCAATTGAGGTCATAAGTATCGTTGCCGAAAATGTCTGCAACGCTGAAGTAGCCAACGTAATCAGCGGTACCCGAGAAGCTGGTGTTGGAGCTGTATGCACCAGCTCCGGTGGTCTGATCTTGGAGATTCTCTCCTACAAAAGGTAGATCAACCTTGACTTTGATACCGTGCTGACCCAGAATACTGTCTTCGATTAGCCCCTGACATGTTTATTAGAGATTTCATTGCTTACTCGGAACTTCCAATTCCTGAATATTCCAAGATCAACGGTGACCTCAATGCACCAGCAGAAAGAATGACCTCCTTTTTGGCAGTAATAGTTCTTTGCTTTCCAGAAGCATCCGTATACATCACTCCGTTAACACGAGGGGTGGAGTTCGTCGAAGCTTCGTCCCATGTCATGCGCTGCACGAAAGAGTTTGTGTAAAGATCCAGATTGGTCCTGTTCTGTATAGGCAGATAGTAAGCACGACCAGCGTCTTCACGAACATTAAGTCCTTGATCAACAGTCACTGGGTAGCGGGTGAAGCCACGCATACTACCATCGTTCGCTTCCTCTATGTATGGCAGTCCAAGAGAGGTGTATGTAGCGTTAATCAGCGAGGTGACATCTTTACCCTGAAGGGCGTTGGGCCATCCGGTCTTGAGAGGGCCGGTCGTGCCGTGAACAGCAACATCATATGTGGTACCAGCGGCGCATTGCTGTTCAGTGGGAATTTGGAAGTGCTCGCTCTGCTTGTAATAAGGTAAAAGGCTCTCCCAGTTCCACCCGTCGTTTCCAAGGTGCTCCCAAGCGTTTATCTGAGCTGCTTGAGCCCTCAAATATGCCAGGCCTTTGTTTTCGTCAGGAAGAATACACGGTATACACAATGACGGACTTACCATTAATTGTGCTTGTTCCACCAAGGGCCTTGCCGGCTCTCAATGTCTGAGTTTTGTTTCCAGCGTATGCTTGGGGTGCGCTTTCGTATTGCCAGTCAATTTCTGTTCCGAAAGCCAGTCCATAGCCATCAACAGTGGTTACATTCTTGTTGTCGAATACCAGATCACCGGCCTCAATGACTGCGACTGATGTGTACGAGTTCTCAGATAGTCGATTGGCGATTACCAGACCAGCTGTCCCACCACCGACTATAACAAAGTCGTAGACTCCGGCACTCTCAGGTGCAACGTCACTGGCGGAAGAATCAGATGCTGTTTCGCAGCCGATTACATCAGGACTTTCGCAAGTTTGTCCGTTGGCAGAGGCTTCACTAGATGAGGTCGCAGGAGCTGGGACGTCAGTCGTTGGTAGGCTGGATGGGGCTGTGGTCGTGTATGCAACCGTCAAACTCGAAGTATTATTCCCGTATCCAGAAGAAGAAGTCCCGGAATCCTGAGGCACTTCAGTGCTAGTAGCAGGGACTGCGTCTACTACGGAAGAAGCGATACTGCTTTCCTGAGGGGCGTTATATCCTTGTTCATTGGAGACAGAGCCACTATCGTAGCCGTATGATTCGCCATTAGTAGGACTAGGGCTGCTCTCGTAAGAAGCAGGGCTACCATTGTATGTTGGTGCATCGGCATACGATGAGCCATGGGAGTGGCCGTGCGAGAAGATATCGCCAAGTAGATGATGTCCGCCAAACAGATCACCAAATATTGGCAGCGCCAGCGCTGGAGAAACCAGAGACAACGCAGCAATCGAATACCGCATCGTAACTGAGGCAAAGGAAGACGAATGGAAAGAGTGAGTGAATAGATCTGCCATGCAGGATCTTGCAGACCTCCGGATTATGTACTTGCCCTGAAGTTTGTCCGAGTACGCAACTATGCCGTGATCATTTGGAGCAAAGCTGTAACGCATTAGTGTTGCATGCATCACTCGGGGCATATGTCAAGTTTCACGGCTATGGTTGGTGATCACCTACCAAAGTCTTCACAAGAATCTGATCTTGATGCTGAGCGTGGAGCTGATTCGCCTCAAGCGAACAGTCCTACTGTAAGATTGCCTTCTGAATCCACCGGCGCATAAGATATACAACAAGCAACAAAGGCTTGATTGAGCGGCTAGCATAGATGGCTCAAAGCTTGGCGTTTCAGATCAACTTCTGGTGAACCCTGGTATTACATTGCGGAGCTGTTGTTTCGAATGTGACACTCAAATAGAGTATACGCTGGCCAGCCATGACGAGCATTGTGTGTCGACGCGGATCTGTTGGTTGAAAGAAAAAGAAAGATGGAATAGGTGGCTGGGACTTGGTCTCTCTGCATGACGCTCTGGAAGGAAGTCGGGGTCGTCCACTCGAGTACGACAATTTCTCTTCAACATTAAGACTACTCAAAGCTTCTCGATCGAAGCCACAAGCGCTGCGAGATACCTACCAGGGATGTTAGCAACACGGAAGCCATCAGCATGGATGTCGTAAACGCGTCAATGTCTAATGACGAAGCCAAACAGCGGATGTCCTGGCTTCAGGAAAGATACACAAACACTACACGTCCAGCAATACGGCCGGCAACAGCTAGAACATGGCACTCCATATGTATGTATTCCTCCGCTGCCAGGTCTTACGCCCGCAAGATTTTGGTTAGGATCAGGATGGACAATGGTCACCTATCGCGTGAGTGGCTATGCTGAGAAGGATTCGGCGTCAAATCCCTCCGCCTTGAGCGCTGAGCTTTCCCGAAGTAGAAACGACCGCGACGAGGTACGTTCTGCGTAATGTGACATAGCCACGACTTGTATGGATACCATGGAGGAATCTCATCAAGATAAATAGTCGGTGATATCGCTCGATAGTCTTACATCTCACATCTACTTCTATCAAAAAGCTTCAGAATCAAAACAAATCACATCCTCCACCTCTTCTATACCAAAGACCTTGAAATCAAAATCATCTCAAACAATGTGCTGCAATCGTCGCAACAACAGACGGGCCTTGACTGTGGCTAAGCTGGCACACGACCATCTCATCGCAAACTCTCGAGCTGCTCACAACGGGCCTATGGTTGCAAGCTCCCGTGCTGCTCCCATCGAGCCTCTTGGCCCACCTCCAGCCTACGAGCAGATTGAGAAGGACTCCAAGACCATCATTCCAAGCAAAGACATCCCCACGACCAAGTTCATCGACCATCAAGAACTGTCACCTGAGTACACAACCAGAGGTGCCAATGTTGACTACATGTCAAACAACACCACAATGCTCTCTGCCAGACCAACGTGTCAGAGCAGATGTGCAGCAAAGCGTGAAATGAAGCAGCTGAAGCGCGAACATCGCCAGGAGCATCGACTAGAGAAGCGCGAGTATCGTCAAGAGAAGCGTGAGCTTCGAGCCGAATACCGCTTTGAGAAGAAGGAGATGCGAAGAGAGCGTGGCGGTCCGATCAGCATGCTTATCAAAGGTGTCTCAAACTTGATGACGAAGCAGTAAAGAACATGATATGATGAATGACTGGGACATATGGTGTTATGGTAAACTATATTGTAGCGTTTCTGTCTCGTTGGGCAGTGTCTTTCATTAGCAGTAATTGTTCTCTATCTCTCTATACAAATCAGCAGTTCGCCAAATCACCAAAGCGGTGCTTGACCTTCTTCGCGATGTCCTTGACCTCAGCATACGGCGAAACCTCACTGATGTTCGCAAAGCGGTTTTTCCAAGTCATCCACCTGTCTATCTCGAACCCAGTCCATTCCTTGTTCGGATACTTGTTTCCTGCTTGTGCGACTTTGCCCTCATAGCTTCTCTTGTCTTTGCTCTGTTTCCTCAACACTTCGCCAGCATACAATATCCACATTGCAGCTGCATACACCGTAGCTTCGGGTACGTCGTCTTTGTCTTCCAACGCTGCTCTCAATGCCCAGATTGCGTATAGCGAGAAGTCGAGGGGATCTGAGCTGTCGAATGCAGAGGCAGTGGCTGTGACGCGTGCGGCAAAGGCGTTTGCGTTTGCCCACTGGAGCGCGACTTCCTTGTTTTCTTGTGCGGCTCTCTCATCGTATCTCCAGTGTTCGCGAATCTGGCGACCGAAGAGTGGGAGTGTGGACCAAGAGACCGACTTGCCGTCTACGTCACCGACCTTCGTGTCGCAATTGCGAAGAGCAGTAAGGAAGGAAACGAGTTTCTCCTGAGCAGGCGAGTCCGAGGATGTTTGTGAGGCGGTAAGGCCTAATGCATCCCACGAACGTAGCAGTTTGTCTTCTGCGAATGACGAGTCCGAGTTGGAGATGAAGTTGTTGACTGTGTCTTCGGTCGAGGCTTGATCGTCGAGGTATGACTTGAGAGCTTTGTACTCGGTTGACTCGGAAGTGGTGGAAGGAAAGTCCATGATGGGCGATGTGATGATATGTTGAAGAATTAGGAAACAAGAGACCTACCTGAGCGGCTCTACTTGGTACTTACAAAGTTATGGAGGCTTGCTCTGCTCGTTGCCCTACAAACTCAAAAGAATCAAGATGTTGACTTGGACCCCACTCGAATGACGCAACTTCCGTAACGGGCCGAAGGGTTGCATGTTAGCGGGTTTTGAACTTTTGATATAGGTCTGGTCGTCCGTGGTACGACCCTGTCTACAATATGCAGCTCTCTATAGATCACCAACTACGACTCAAACTCGACTTGATATAGTTTGTTCTGTTGCTCTGCATGACGATGAATCCACTGATCATGTGGAGCAATCTTTGGAGTGGCGCTTTAATGGCTGGAACTGATGTTAGCAATTTTGACTGACCATCCTCGGTTGTCAATAGCAAAACAAGATGCTGTCACTGCATTCTCAGATCGAAATGATATAAGCTGGAAAAGAAAATGACCATTTGGACCAGCCTGTTGGTCATGAAGATATGCTATCTGCTCAGAAAATCATGCTGTAGGAAAGTCCAGCTTGCGATGCAGCCTGCTCACAATCTCGATGAAGTCTGGTTCGTTCTGAGCGTTCAAGACGCCATGACGGATGAAGAAGTCAAGCAAAACAACGGCACAGTTCGGCTTGAACTCTCCAGTCTTGAGTTTCTCCTTCAAATCTTCCACACCCATCAAGTAGAACTCTTCAACCTCGTCGTCTGAAGGCTTTGGCTGTACGTCGTCAGGCAACTCGAGGTCGAAGATGTATTGACACTCTGGTTGCAACAGTCGAGTTTCGCCTCCAGCACGGGGATCTCTGATGTGGAAATATGTGACAGTACCTGCTGAATGTGCCTTTTCGCGTACGAGATCTTCGGGCAGTGAAGCTTCCTCACTGGCTTCGCGAACACAGCAGATTTGAGGATTCTCTCCAGTAGCCATACCACCTGCAACTGTGTTGTCAAGCATACCAGGATATGTAGACTTGGTCTTGGAGCGGCGCGGTGTCCAAATCTTCAGATCACCGGAAGCAGATTTTGTGTAAGCAGTCATGTGGATGCCATAAGTGACGATTCCGAAAAGGGCACTAGCTGCACGCTCGACACTGAAAAGCAGCTCTCTGGCAGGCGCAGGTCCGTAGACTGGATAGAGTTCGTTGCGCCAGCCTTTGAGGATGGTGAAGTGACCGATTTCGCGCATGGCTGCTGTGGTCCTAGCGAGAATGGCGCTACGGGTGGGTTCATCTTCACCAGCTTTCAGGGTGAGAGTTCGCTCATCATCGTCCAACTCCCATTCATCAAGTCCGCGCAAAACTTCAGCGACAGAAGGCAAGACATAACCAAGGGTAGTGTCAGGGTAGGCAGCAACATGTAGATGGTAGTAAGTTGAGACGTGATTGAGGTAAAGTTGAGGAGTGGATTGGAAATAGGGGAAGCTGTCGCACTCGTTGACCAGGTCGAGATTCGATTTTGGTTTCGACTCATCAATGGGTTGTGGATCCAGAGAACTGATGGGTTCGCTACTGTCAAGCTCAGCTTGAGGCTTGGTCTCTGTTTCTTCAGATTGTGTCGTGGTCCCGTCAAAAGTCTTGTCAAAGGGAGGAGGCGATAACGAAGGCATCGAAGGCAACATGTCGCGAACTTTGTTCAACGAAAACATGTCCACGATGGCTGGTGAGATGGATAGCAAAGATGGCGTCGCGCATACAGAAGAGGCCGAGGCTCAGTCGCGGTGGATTCGACGAGAAGCTGCCAGACACGAGAGCTCAGACCCACAATCTTCAGAGCAACAAGAATAAGTTTACTCCAGCACGCCGACGAGACAGTCGCTCAGATCATTTTATATATATCACAAGCTAAGTCTTGCTCCACAGCACGCCGCCATGTTTGGTCTTCTCATCTCTGGCCGTCCAATCGATGCGCAACCACAGGCCATTTCTCCAACGCAATATGCGTTCCAGGTGCCTTCGCGACCAGCCTTCAATCATATCGCCGTCTTTTCCCTGCCTGGCAACGAACTGCCGCCAGATGCCGCTGCTGCCATCTTTATTCAGATTCCACCATCGACCGAGTTCAAGCTGGTTGGCGCTCTGTCGTCGCTGAGGCCTTCGACCATGTTCAAGATCAACACTGCCAACAATGTTGCGCCTAGTGTTGGAGATGACCAGCTCATGTTGGATGACGCGCCAGAGGGCGCGGAAATAGGAGGACCTGCCATTGTCGTTGGCATCGAGATACAGCCTGCTGCACAAGTCAAGGCCTTGCTGGCAGAGCAAAAGGCAAGCTCGTCGAATCAGTTGGTGCCGTCCAACCATTCAGCCACTGCCTCGCCAGTCACAACGAAAATACTTGCCCAGCGCATTATTGCCAACGCTTTCAATTTCCTTGCGTCATTTGGTAGCGACACTGTCCCGCTCAAAGCCTTTGAAGCCTGGTGGGCTAAATTTGAAAGCAAGGTCAACAACGACCCCAGTTTCTTGGAGCGTCCACAAGACTGAGCCACCTTCGACACACAACTTGAATCACTTCGGCTCGCACATCTCGATCAATCGTTGTTCAATTTGGCGAATACCGAGACGCGTTGGGCGAGCGCGACCTTTCTCTCACCAGCATGAATGCCAATCGGCGGAGGATCACCTCACCTTTGCCTCATTCAGCATCGTCTGATACACCCTCAGTTCTCCATCCTCTACCTGCCCCGTTTGATCTCTGCTAGCTATCGTGCTCGGCAATGTGATCAGATCGGTTGTTGTGGATTTGTGTGGTCGCCGAATGTCCATGATTGGCCCAAGGCGAGTCGGAAACGGACTCCAGGTAGACTGGCTGTGTGCATGCATACGCAATCTCCAAAGTGATTCAGAACATCACCGTGTAGTAGTTATAACGGCGAAAGGAGCACCGAGTAGTCCAATAGCGCAACCTCCGACGATCCTTCCTCCTGCATGCTCGTTCGGTGCTGATGCGCATGCACGCCAAGGCGTTCCTGCCCTTCGATGCAGGAACACCGGGGATTTGCTGCTTGGGCTTTTCTCAACCATGCTCGACAATCAACATCAACAAGATGCTGGTATTTCGACTTCACGGTCGGTTAATTTGTTCTCGGTTTTTCCAACAGAATATCAATCTGCAGAATATTTGCCCGTCCAATATATCACATCCACGCGTCATAATAGCAGTCCCCTCTCCCCAGGGTCTCCACTCTGCCATCCTTTGTCTGTTACAGAAAAGACGTTGCCATTGGGAAGGACTAACAACCGTTATTCTTATGTTAGAACACCCCACGAACTTGACATTCAACCTGTGGCAAGCCCGCCAGGATCACTACACCCCACAACAAAGCCGGTAATCCATTGCCTCTTTGCTTTTTGACATCTAAGCCGCATGGCAGTAAGACATCTCTTCCAATTCTTCGTGTTGATCATACCATTTTCTCCAGTTTCCATCTCCATTCACAGCGCACGTTGCACTAGCTTAACAGAATGCTCTATTTGTTGGGTCGATCCTACTGCCTCATCCTCTTACACGGTCATGGTCGCCTCTCTGTCTGCTCCACCAAGCGAGCATAACGGTCGATAAAATTGCCGCTCCTGGGGACTGCAGCTCCTGCGTACCATAGGAGCTCTTGCGAAATGAATCTGCAGTCCTGTTCCCAGCGGGTGTTCAGCTCCTCGATGAGACACGGGATATTCTTGCTTGTTGATCTTGTTAGATGACGTGCCGGGATCTGTTGTTGTCTGAGGATGGGATAGATATAAAGAGTGGTCACCACCAGACTCAATTCCTCTTCTCATCAGCTCCAGCAACCAACAACCAGGACGACCAGCAACCAGAACATCACTCGCTTTAGTGTTCTTATTCTTTCGTTCTAACACAATAATGGCCTCCAAATACGCCGTCGCCTTGATGGCTCTGCTCGGCTCTGCCGCTGCTCAGGGTTTCAACACCAGCTCATCTGCTTCTACCACCTCTTCTGCATCTGTTCCTGTCTACACCGACGGAGCAAAGCCCACAGTCGGAGGAGTCACCTACCTCATCCAGACCGACACCAGCTACCAGGGTCAGCTTCTCCGCCTTGCCAGAAAGAGACAGTCTGATGCTAGCATCCAATCTTGCTTGAGCACCTGCTCTGCCGATGTCGACTGTGTTGGTACCGCATTCGTCCAGGACACTGGATCCTGCTTGTACTACTCCAGCGTCGACACTGCCTCTCAGGCAGACAGTCCTGGAACCGACTTTGCTCTTGTCCAAGACAGAGCCTCCAGCTCTACCACTTCTGAGGTCTTCAACGGAACTACTTCTGCACCCACCAGTGGCAGAACCTCCTCGACTGGTGTCGCTCTCCCTTCGGGCGGCTCTGGCAACTCCACTGCCAGCGCCACTCGCCCCGGTGTCACCGGCGGTGCTGGCAACAACTCGACCTCTACTCGTCCTACTGGCTCTGCCTCTCGCACTTCCTCCGGTGTTTCTACCACCACCTCGGGCGCTGCTGTCCCCTCTACCCCTAGCACTCTTCTCACCATCAACGGAGTTCTCTTCCTGATTGAGATTGACATCTCCAAGAGAGGTATCACCATTGACTTTGCCCTCATCTTCGCCAAGCGTGCCGGTCAGTCCCTCGACGACTGCTTGACCACTTGTGCCGCCAACTCCAACTGCGCTGCCACCTCCTTCACTGAGAGCGATGGCATCTGCACTTTCTACACTTCCGTCGAGTCTGGATCTGAGACCGTCGATGACGATTCTACCTTCGCCACTGTCATCTCTCGCGCTGGAGCTGTCGGATCGGGCGCCAACAACGGCACCTCCGGAGGCAACACCACTACTCCCGTCCCCGCCACCAACGGTACCGCCGAGAGCTTCATCTGCCCTGCCTTCAACGCCGCTGTCCTCCAGTCGTCCACCAAGGTCACCTTCTCCGTCTCTTGCTCGTCGTTCTTGATCGGCACCACCTTCGACATCCAACCCACCTTGAGCAAGCGTCAAACCTTCAACAACGGTCTCCCCCAGACTCTTTCCAACTGTGTTGATCTCTGCTCCCTGTCCGAGGAGTGTGTTGGTACTACCTTCGATATTGCCCGCGAGACTTGCTCCTACTACAGCGCTATCTCTTACTCCACCGTTCTTGCTGGCTTCGATTCGGCTGTCCGCGTTCAGTCCAACAACGGCGGCGAGACTGTTACCACCACCACTGTTGCTGGCCAAGTCACCACCATCACCGTCCCTGGAGCTACCACTACCCAGTACGTCGGTGGTGCCACTTCGACCGCCACCGTCTACTCGACCATCACCAGCACTGTCTACGCCAACGGTGGTGGCGCTACTGCCTTCCCCTCTGGTGCCGTCGTCACTCAGGTCGTCCCTGTCTCGACCATCACCTATGTCAACACTGTCTCGACCATCACCATCCCTCAGAACCAGAACGCCGCTGCCACCGTCACCGTCACTGTTGGCGGTGCCGGTTCCGGCTCTGGACCTGCTGTCACCCAGACTGTTTACCAGACTGTTGACCAGAACGGCAACGTCATCGGCTCGAGCACTGCTGGCGCAGTTGCTGGCGGTGCTGCTGGCTCGAACGTGTACCCCACCGTCACTGTCTTCGCTGCTTGCTCCACCCCTGCTGCTCAGCAAGACACCACTGTCTGGACCACCGTCTACGTCTAAGCATCTCGAGCTTAGCATGGCAGCTTCATGAGCCACAAACTTTTCGTATCTCTCAATCTCACGGCCTGCTGGACATTACCAAAGGTCAAGTCTTGTAAACAATACTAACTAATGACCTTCCTTTACTGTCTATAATCATCTTCTCTATTGCCACTGTATGTGGATTAAATAGCTATTTTACTCTTAGCTATTGTTTAGTGTAAATCTATGATTTTATTACATGTTATCCTGTCCAAATCTTCCACATCAGTGACTTGCATATGCTGTTTAATCTGTTATCCTGAAAGCAGCCATGGTGATCAATGGTCACTGAATACTGCTGTGGTTCCAGCGACGGTTGTGCATTTCACAGTTCACAATACCTCGCATCTCCATGCTCATCTGGGGGCTACCTCTCTACTCATGTCGTTGTGCATCAACCCTCCTAAGTCAAGTCAAAGCGGAGAAGAGTTTCAGTAGTTTCAGGCACGCAAGGGAGAGATCCGCGGATGAAGCATGTTTCACTTTTCCTCGATGTTCAAACTGTCCCTTGCTGTCAGACCGAATCAAGCTGTGACCGTCCGGAGTGGCAACTTGAGACTGGAGATCCCCACAGAACAGGGTAGATACGCCCACGCTGTAGCAACACCATTGCATAGTGTTATTTCTGATATTCGTACCATCTTGAACAGAGTAGTAGTTTGGATGCGAGCAACGAACTGGTTAGATCATTGAAGATCATCACGAGCGGCTGCTAAAGACGTTGTAATCAGAGTTATCGTAGGACGATAGAGACGGCAGATAAAGGGTGTCATTACCGAGATCCGAAGCCTGGCTCCCGGAGCACGTCACCAGCCACGCGCAAGCAAAGCACCCACCCGCTTGACACCTCCGAGTTGCCAGGTAGGCTGACGTGGACCTGGTCGATTCTCTTTGACAATTCTGCAACAACCATATCTCTGCAACTCTGCACCTAACATGAAGGACATCACACAATATTTCTGGAAGACCTAAGAACAACTCGATCTCTCTGGAACTACACACGCCGAACAAGCTCCGGAATATGCTCCCATCATTGGACGATGACTGCGATGCGTGCAGACCTGCCTATCTCCAGCGCAGACTTGACTCCTTTCCGCCATCTACGATAGCTCTGTCATCCGCGCCATTCGCATTGACTTTTCTGTTCGTTGCTGTTGCCGTATGGCAGAAAGTCGTACCGCATCTCTCGTCATCAAACTCGCACAAGGACCAGAACATCCCACTCTTCAATCGAGAAACTCAACGCGCGAATGGTCATGGAAACAAATCGTGGCGTAACATCACGTTCAAACGTGTGGCTGCAATAACCTTCTCAACGACTGTTGCTCTATCGGCTGTACTGGTAGAGCTGATCTTGTGCGAGATCTCCAATCTGCTGAATCCAGCAGCTCGAGGATTAGCTTTACGCATTACTTTGTTCTCGCTTCTGATTCTGATAATCATTGTTATACCGAGTCTGGAAGTTCATACGATGGTCTCTGGATCGCGTCCTCGCTCCGAGTATGCCACTCACAACACGCAAAAGTCTCGACCGACCCTTAGATACACATTCGAGGCTTTGTTGCTGGGCGTCTGGTTCGTTGCCTTCTGGTACATGCCGCACACATCACTTATTCCGGCTTCTCTACATTCACAGGCAGGCCAGCCTAGTCAGTCCAAGGACTTCGACTTCGTGGAAGCATGCCTTGAGCGTGTTGGCATCATTGGGATTTCTCTGATGGCTTCTCTTGCTGGATTTGCTGCGGTCTCTTCGATCTGGCAGACATTTGGCGTTAAGCATCGCGTTGTTCGTGATACCGACATTGCACGCAAGGAGAGTGGTCTGGCAGCAACTAGAGACATGTTGGCAGTCAAGCAGAGTCGTTTGCGCGCATTGCAACGCAAGATGTCTGAAGCACCACAGGACAAGGGTGGAATCATGACCAGAATGATCGGCTCGATAAAGGGCAACTCGGACACAAACGAGCAACGCAGTCTGGAAATGGAAATCTCGGGTCTAGAGACAATGTCCGCGTCGCTTGCATCCTCCTTGTCAACTCTCAAGACCAGACACGCGACACAACAAAGATCGCAGAACAGCCTCGGAAGGCTGTTGAACATACTCAATTTCGGCTTTGCACTCTACTGTCTGTACCGCATTGCAGCAACATCGGTCTCTTCACTACGCAGGTGGTGGCAGCCAAACACGACTTTTGCGACATCGGATCCTATCAATAACGTTCTCGCGCTGCTCACAACACACTACGACCCTACGCTGGATCGCGAGGCATGGTCTCGGCAGATCTCGTTCGTACTGTCAGGAGTCATGCTTCTGCTGTCCTTCAATGCGGTGCTCCAGACCTTCCGTTTGTTTACTCGCTTCTTTCCCAGCGTGGCGGCGCGGGCACAGTCTGCGCTTCCACTGGTGATCTCGCAGGTGGTGGGTGCATACGTGATCTCGTCAGCATTGCTGTTGAGAAGCAACCTGCCTAGTGAGGTGAGCAGTGTCATCAGCGAGGCTCTAGGTGCACCACTGGAAGGTCGCTTTGTCGAAGCATGGTTTGAGAGCTGGTTCCTGATTGCTGTCTTGACGACAAGTGTTGGCATCTTGATCAGTCGTAAAATGGGGTCATCTGCTGATTGGGAAGACTGGGAGGAGAGTCAAGACATGGAGATGGGCAAAATGCATTAATGATGGGTCACATGGGTCTGGGATCGGGATTACTATGGGAAAGGCTGGCGCGGTCAGGATCAAGGTCTATTGGCATTTTTAGAGGGGATGGACTGGTTGACACTATACCCGCATGGCATAACGGACATGAAGGAAGGCTGTATTGAGCTCAGAGTAATGATGGTATCAACGACTGTTCCAAGAAGTACTGTCGAGGTGAGAAGGAAAGAGCGAGGCGGTCAAGCAAGACAAGCAGTCGCACACGGCGGATGTTGGTATTGCCTAAAGGAGCTAGAAGGAGCGGGGTGCAGAGCATCTTCTCTTCTCTCGGCGTCTTACATAAGTCTTGCTTAGTGATCACGGCCAGTCAAGCCAACCCGACAACCAAAGACAGAGTGAGTTTCGCAACCAACCCATCGCGATATATCGTCGCCGACATGGCCTCTGCCTGGATGATGATGCTGACGCCCCCAGTCACAGCAACACCACTATCGCGACCTCGCCAACGACCATGTCTTCGGCTGCCGTGAGTATTAACCTATCCGAGTCCCCCATGACCAACGCGTTGCTGACCGAGTGTGCAGGACTCGCAAGCCTTTGAGATGAGTAAGACGGACTCTTTTGTTGCGCAGCTTGATCAAAGACTGACGTTAAGCCTCCAGGTCTGCGCGACCAACTCATCGCAGCTCAGAACAACCATGCCCCTCCTCAACCACAGCAACCCCACCATGCTCCGACGAACAACTCCTACCCACCTCATCAACCTCACCAGCAACCCTTGCACCATCACCACAATCCAGCCATGGCCATCCAGCCGTACGCCATGACCCACGAGAGCCCCGATCTGGCCATCCCTCATGCCGACCCCGCCAACCCCGCCAACACCACAGGACCTGCTACCGGCAAGAAGGGACGAGCCCAGCGCGAGCTTTCTAACACAAAGCGCGCTGCTCAGAACCGTGCCGCTCAGCGTGCCTTTCGTCTGCGCAAGGAACAGCACATCAACAAGCTAGAGGATGACGTCAAGCGCTATCAGATCATGGAGGATAACTGCAAGACCCTGCAGCATGAGAACTTGGCCCTGAGGAACTACATCACCCTTCTACAGTCCAAGATGACCGACAAGAACATCGGCTATCCGCCTGTGCCTGATCAGGCTCCGTTACGATCCATCTCGCTCTCGGCACCCGACCATCAGCAAGACCACCAGGACCAAGACACCGCCTATCACTCTGTGCTCGACCAGCAACCCGTCCAGCACCATCTTCAGCACGAGCAGCACCGCTATCCTGATCCTTCTTCACCACAGAGCCATGCAGCTTCGTCCAACGTCTATCCTCAACCCACTCATGACCAGCACCACCATCAACATGAACTTGCCATCAGTGCTCCGTCTACCCATCAAGAAGCTGCCAGTGACTCTCTACCTGCTGCAGCTATCAGTCAGCTCCAAGCCGCTGCGGCTCAAGCAGGTAGTATGGATCGTCCACACTCGACATCTCCTACACATCACGATCAGCACCAGCAACCTTCCCCTCAGGATACTCAATACGTGCGCGCAAGTGAGTATCCTGCCCACAAGCGTCCCAGAGTTGATCCTCCTCCTCACCAGACACGTGAGTACCCATGTGTCAAACACCTTTATGCCACATCTTGCTAATTTCAAAACAGAGGCACTGAGTGACAAGCCAGGCGCGTAGAATGTGCTTGACGACTCGCCAAGTAGATTCGTCGATCTGACCGGCATGGAACAACAGCAGGAGTGTTCCGAACTCTTTGACGAGCTGTTTGGCGACGAGAACGATCCAGTTGCCGCAATCGAATGCTGTGGTGACAGCTCTACCTCAGGTATCTTGATCGTCAATGATCAGTAGAACCAAATGTCTGACTGGGCACTTTAGCAACAGCCAGCACTGTGGCATTCTTGTATCTCAGAGAATGCATCAAGCCTGATGTGAAAGCTCATTCTTCACAATCGAGCTTATCGATAGTGGGTTCGTACATGACCGGATTGTACCGGGGGACCTTGCGATTGCGTTACGTTGTTTTCTTCTTTTATGGCCACATTCACGGCCTGTCCTGGGGTGCTTTCACCTGTTTTCCTTTTCTGCTATTACAATTAATGATTACGAAACTCGCATTAGACTAAGCGGTGGCGTTTAATGGAATTCTTCTCTTTCTGCATCGAGCTTGCTTCTCACTGAGTCTCAGTCTGCTGTACTCGTTCTTGTCCTGTGAAAGAAACCACTCTTTGTCGAGATATGTCTCTTGTCATCATCGTGATCTTTGATCTTGATTTAGTCCCAGCCAGTGAGTGAGCTTCCAAGAACAGTTGGCTACTGAGGAAGGTGAGCTTCTTGCTTGCTTTGCTTTGAAACGAGTGAAAGTCTCTATGATCAAGGAGTCGGGTTGTGATTTCTGTTTGTTTCTGGTTTATTTACAGACTTTGCAATGAAAGGAAATGTGATATCTGAATGGAAGTTGTATGTTGCTGCAACAAGAGCGAGCAAGAGAGCAAGAGAGCAAGTATATTAACAACTGTAGTACTGTCTCTGCCCTATTCATGTCTCCAGCAACAAGGAGATCGAGCTGATCTTCCATCCACCATCGCAACAAGGCTTCATGTCATGTGGCAAAACTCCTTGATGCTATCCTCTCCACTTCCCTTCTCTCTCTCTCAATCCCTTTCTATCAACATCACCGCTCACCACCACCGCCAGCTTCCGACATCGTCTCCACATCAGCAACCGGATGACTGCTAACCTCAAACATATCAACCTTTTGCCCTCCCTCTGCTCCAAATTTTTCCGGCAAAGAAGTTTCTCTCGAAGGTAAAGGTGGGGGTTTCACTCGTTGGCCCGAGGGAGGCGGATTGTCGACCGAAGGAAAGTTTTCTTGCGGGAGGGAGGCGTTGTGGTAGCCCCTTGGAAGATCGGTTTCGGGTTCTACTTGAGAAGGAGGTCGGGGTGTTGACGCTGGGGGGTCGAGGGCCATGGGATCTGGTTGTTGTGCTTGTGATTCTTTTGGTTGCTCGGTTGGAGGTTCAGCGGTGGAGTCTGGTTTCGGCATTGCTTTACCCCTCCCCTTTCTCGCTTCTGCAATCAACCGTGCAAAATCGTCTTTGTTTCCCTTTTCCCACGCTTTGGCATCAAAGTCTTTCTTCATGACGTTGTTCCCTTGTGCCGCTGCTGCTATCCCACCACCGGCGCCATCAGCATAATCCCGACCGATACTCCGATCCCATTTCGCAAGCTCGGCAAGCAATTCTCTCTTTGAGCGCGGGGCTTCGGCGTCGACGTTGGCGTTCCAGAGATTTACGTATTCGGTGTGTCGGCGGGAGAGCAGAGTCTTCGAACCAGTGGAAGGGATGCCTAGTTCTTGGAGTTTTTTGCGGAGGGCTTTTTCGTTGAGGAGGGAGTAATTTAGTTCGGTCAGACGGTCTGGGAGGAGAGGTTTGGTTGCTGCTGGGGGTTGTGACGGCGCTGCTGAGGGTTTTTGTTTCTGTTGGCGTGCTTTTTGAGAGGGAGAGGTGCAGGCTGAGGAGCCGATGTGGTTGAAGACTGTTTCTTCTTTCATGCGCGTTTGGCAAATTGGACAGGCTACTAGACCGTCATCGGGTGTTTGTTGTCGTTCTGGCTGCGTGGTGCTGGGCTCGGTGTATTCGGCATCGCTACCCTCATCTGCTGCTCCATCGTAGACGGCGGGTTGATCATTCTGCGTCGTCCTTTTACTCTGACTCCTCGTTGTGCGCACCGTGACCTCACTCGCCCCACCACTGTATCTTTCCGTCCTCCTCCTTTTACTCGGTCTCGTGCTCACTTCCTCTTTCTCTTTCTTGTCCTTTGTCGCAATGTCCAGCGCCACAGGTCTAGCCGTCACAAACGCACCCACCACCTCTTCCAAAGCCCAATTCCTGCGTAATTTGCTGGCTTGGTCGTTGGCGCGACAGGCAGGACATTTGCCATCGACTGACAAACAGCGGCGTATGCAGATGCTGCAGAAGGTGTGCGAGCAGGTTGTGACCATGGGGGTGGAGAAGAAGTCCTTGCATACTTGACACCGCAGTGAGGTCTCGAGGGCGCAGAATGGTGTGAGAGATGTGTTCAGCCAGTCACTGGGATCGGAGAGGGCGTGGTCCATGGTTTGGGCTGTGCAAGAGGATGCTGCGAATGCGCCTGTTGAGGGACGAGGTGAAAGAGTCAAGGTTCGAGGGAAGGTGCGACGCGCCGGCGCACGCGACGTCTGAGGCGTTGCGTTTTCCTCATTGGGCCGTTATTGATTTATTGTTCACTTTCTCAACTACCAATACACAACTCGCTCCTTTCTCACATGTCAAAAAGCGTACCCACATAGTTTATTCCAAGTACATGCTTCGTCTACTCATTGCTTCATATACATTCGTCATAATATTCGTGGTACCAGCCAGGCCTTACCACCCGACCCAATCCTTTTGTCAAACACCCACAAAGAACCGTGAGTGGCGTACGCTCGACCTCTACGATTGATGGCAACTCTCTAGGAGGTGCCGTGTTCAATCGATTTTGTGAGCATATTGGTTTCCATACCACCAATCGTCATCCCCTCTCCCTATATGGACGGAAGCTACCAAAAGGTTTCGGCGACTAGTCAGCATCTCTTCACCTCTGGACCAATTCGTCCTGTTGGCGATACATTATCGGTCCGTCTTGACTCGTCAGCTGGCGGGGGATCAATCCGAGCGACTAGTACCGACAAAGACCACCTGAACCGAAGCCAGAGCAACAGATGCCATAAAAATCTCGATCCGAGTGGCCGACGTAAAGAATGCCAGACAGATAGAGAATGTCGCAGACCAGAGTCCGATAAAGATCAATCTCCAGATCTGTATGGGGATATAGTAGAGGGCGATGATACTGGCGGTAGGAAGCAAAGATGCGAACAAAATGCTGATATAGAATGCAAGTCGCTCCAGTACTTCACCTCTATACATATGACCTCCAAATTCAGCATCTTCTTGGAGTAATCGATGACCGAAAAGTACGTGGAAGCGTTGGACGACCTTGCTGCGTAACAAGTTTGTGAAGGAATCGGGTGCGACGTGGCCTGATAGACTGACTAGATCTGTCTGTGTTGCTTTTGCTCGTTCGTGCGCTCGTGCTCGTTGCTGATCTGTTTCGTATTTCGCTTTCTCATCGACGCTGAGACTCCAGATGGTGTTTTCGGGATGATGCAGCCATTCTTGTTCGCTGTTGTGGCCGTGGATATCGCTGTCGCAGATGAACTCTCGGAGGCCGCGAACTTCGCCGTTGGTTGGCCGTGGAAGACTGTATAGCTTGTGTTGTTGAATCAAGACCTCGTCTTTCGCATATTGTGTCAGTGATGGTGTGATGACATAGCACATAGCTCGAGGATCTGTTGACAGCGTGGGGAACAGGAGAAGGCAACTCACTATATTCTTTCAGCAACCGTCTTTGTTCCTCATATAATTTCCAACGAGAACGAGCCTTGGAACCTTCTGGCGCTGCTCTGCCATTATGAATCCCTCGCATCGAGAACTGCAATTGCCTCAAATCTTGATCCCTCTGATCATCAATCTCGGTCTCATAAAGCTCCTCTTCCACATCAAGCAGCTCAGCTTGCAAATACAGCAAGTTCCTCGCATTGAGTTCGGAAAAACGTCGAAAGATTGCAAAACCAGGTCTCTCGCCAATAAACCGTGCTAGTTTAGGATATCCTTGTAGAGCAGGTCGTTCGCGAACAGAGTTCTGACGCAACAAGCCTGGCGATACAAAAGTTGACTCTGTATTGCATGTGTTGTATGAGATTGGCGAAAAGTGGACTGAGGAGCTGGCGGCGGAGTTGGTTCGAGAGTCTTTGCCGACGGCTCGGACGTCTGTTGAGATGCGAGGTTTGCCTGTAGGTTCGATGACCGGAAGCTCGTACCTCTCGCCAGCCATGATTGAGGGCTGTGTCTTGCTGACTGATATAGCAAAGGCAACGGGAATAGGGTTGAAGTGTTTTGAGTGTATGGAAATAGAGAATAGAAAGAGAAGAGAGTGTCACACAAGCATCCTACCTCTGAGCACCGCCTATCTGCATAGAATTCCCGCCCCACCTTGTAATGCTACTGATTGGCCGTGACATGCATGCGCGAACGTACACTCCACAAGGCGAGAGGCTGGACTCGCCAAGAGCAGTGCCTCGTCGCCTGAGTGGTGGTTGAGGAAGTACCGGTGAGAAGGAAGAAGACGAGGCAGGACTGCATGACGCTTTCCTAATATAGAGCATGGTACGGAAAATGCTGCCAACGGTATAGGAATTACGCGCTGTTCTAACACGCCTCGCAACCCAAGGCTTGCTTAGTGCTGATTAACACGACCCGCCGCATCTGCTTGTGGGAGCAAAATATATTGCATTCCTTCCAACAAGCTACCGCGCAATCGCAAATCGTAGTGGTGAGCTCCGCTACAGCTCTGGCACAATGATCGCGGCAGTGCCTTGAGGCTTAGAGAATGGCGTAAGGTAGGAGTACTTATCAGGCCTTGTATATCTAGAGTAGGTCTCCTCCCAAATCCTTGCATTTCGTTCGATCTGCCTGCTTGTATCCAATTCACGAAAGAGAAACCTCTGTAAATCACACAAGATGGATCTCCAACAGCCCACACCTCACGACTCACCCTCACTATCCGACAGCGAATCCTCCTTTGGCATCCCAGCAGAACAAGTCGACATAATCAGAAGCATAGTCGACAAATGGCACAAGAAGCCCTTACAGATCGCCAGCGATATTGTCTCCGCCTTGGTACTTACATCTTCCTCTCGAACACCCAAAGACAAACCCTAACAAGCTCCTCAGGAAGGTGGCGACCACACCCACATCCCTCTGATCGTCCGTGACGGAGAAGCCCAAGAAGTAGTCGTCTGGGCCAAATGCGACACAGGCGCCTGCGCAAACTTCATCACCATGGCTCTAGTCCGCAAACTCAAACTCGAATACAGTCTCCAGAAAATCGATGACTACGAAGCTGCAAAGAACCTTGAATCCACTCCTCGCGATCATCTCGGTGTTGGCCTGATCAAGAAAGTGTGTGGGTTTGAGGGCACAGAGGTCGGTGTGAGATACATTCTGAACTTGACCTTCCAGACGGGCAAGTACAGGAAAGAGCACCAAGACGTAGAGTTTGAGGTTTTGGAGATTGGGGATGGACTGGTGAGCCCTTCCGCTAATGAAAGGACGGATCTCTTCCTGGGGGCCAGCTGGTTGTTCAAAAACGAGGTTTTCATGTTGAGAAAGAGCTATTATGTGGATCCACCGAAGGACTTGCCTGTGGTGGAGACAGTGCCTTCGCAGGACAGCGAGTTGACGCCGATTGGAAGGCCTCCGAGTGGTATCTACATCCCGAGAGGCACTCCTTCGATCAGACTAAGCGCCAGTCCAGCACCTCCAAGGTTACCGAGGGGACGCATGGCATGATACTGGTTAGTCACAGCAAGACTGGTGTTGTTTTAGGATTCATGACTGTGTAGAGTGTAATGGAGTTGTCCAGGAATTTGCGGTTGTCTATAGACTTTCTTGTATGGTACATTATTGTCGTGTTTTACAATATTATCGTTCTGACTTTCTGTCTCTCAGCGTCTGACTGATAACGTGCGCATGTGTGCAGCATTGCTAAGCTTGACGGACCCTGTAAAGTCGACTTTGTAGGTCCCAGTCTTTGAGCCATCAGACTGACTCGAAGATGTCTCTCCCCGAGACGCTGTGAGGATGGAAGGGCCCTGTTTGTCTGCTCCTGTTGCCCTCGACTTATGAGTCGACCACATCTGAGTGCGACTGCGAAAGACTTGTAGCCCTGTGTAGTGGGCTGCGCTCAAGTTTGCAGCATCCCCTAGCTCTGCTTGTCTCTTGTGTTTTGATATGAGGGATTGCGTTGGCTCAACCCGTCATGTCGACATCAGTAGCCTTGACCACCTCTTGCTTGCCAGTATCCATAGCCTGAGGAGCAGTCTTGACCTCAGCAGCATCTCTCACGGCTTCAGCAAGCACACTTCTCGACAGACCTGCAGCATCAACAGCACGATCGACCAGAGTCTCGAAGCCTTCACCAGCGTCGCCCTTGACCCACAACTCTGTAAGTTCATCTCTCGATTGGAGATGAGCGACCACAGCAGCCGCACGCAAATCATTGTGTTCACTCGGGCAAGGATCCAGCACTAATTCTCCTTTTCCTTCTCCGGCCAGTGCAGCAACACCGCCAGACACAAGATCCACGCAATCGATCCCGGCATCCACTAAAGCTGCGCTTGCTGCAGTGACACAGCCAGCGAGCACATTCATCAAGCCCACGCCTCCGATGTTTTTCTTGCTGGCATCGTCATCGCGCCACCAGTCGTCCTCCTCGCTCTCCAAGACTGTGATGACGACCTCTGCGGCAGATTTGGGCCAGCGCCCGCCAATGATGACTCCTCGCAATGCTGTCTCCAAGTGTAATCCAAGATCTCTCTCTGCAGTATCGCGAAGGTATCCTCTTCTTTGGCGACTGGCGAATGGCGCAAACTTGACGTGTGTGCTGAGCAATAGATTCGGGCTGAAAGCGGCGGTGCGAGGTAATGGTCGTGGGCCGTGAACAGTGCAAGTGAGTTTGAGAGTGCCACTTTGGGCGACGAGAGTGGTTCTTGCGGTATCGGTGGAAGGGTGCAATTCGAAGTATGCGGATCCAGAGGCAGATGGCACAAGACCTGTCTGTAGGAAGATTTTACGAGGCGTGGATGAAGATCGTTGGCGAGTGGGTCGTTGTGACTCTGTGTTGGAAACGAACAGTGGTGCAGATGTGCCGCCTGCAGGCGCATTGGTACGACGACGATCAGCCATGGCGATTGAGGACAGTTGAATGATAAAGGTCGCAAATGTCCATCTCAATGATTCCTTGATCTGCTCTCTGCTCCAACTTCGGCAAGATGCGTGACGTGCACCGAAAGTGGTCCAAGCTTTCGAATTTTCTGCTACAACCTTCAAAGTCGCGACTCCGACTTTCTCTCTTCCCCTTCTCACACTTCTGCCTTCGCGCAAAACATCATGTGCAGCCGCTGGCGGTCTTGCCATGCTTTCTTTCCTCTTTTGTGTAAGTCATATCATTTTCTATTCCAGTGGTTAGGAAGAAAACCCAACACTACTAGTTGGCGATCAACCCTCGGGGTTTCCTGAGCCATAAACTAACATGCACTACCATCTGAACCACGTTACTCAACTCACTTCTTCGACATTTTCACTCATATCTGGACTTGAACTCGTGCTGACCAGCGCAAAGCTTTCTAGTTCCTTCTTCTTTCCATCGCATCTGTCTTCCAGACGCAGAAGAGTCCTTCCACTCGTCGCATAAAACTCGTGCGCAACGCAGTGGAAGAACTCTTTCAAATCTGCAATGGTAAGCTGCTCCTCTTCTCTCTTCGTAACCCTCTGTCCCAGCCAAAAGGTGTTTTCAGGATGATTGTATTATTATTCAGTTCTGCTACCAAGAAAATCATGCGGATACTCATACACCAAGCTTACCTGTCTGATCCACAATTCACCTATTGGCTTTTTATCTCACCTATTCAACCTCAATCTTTCATGATCATTGCTAACAAGCATAAAAGAACAGACGCTCCTTTTGTAGCCACCATCCTTCTGCTTAAAACAAAGGGTAAGCCTTCCCTCTCTACCATCTTACACACCATCACTTTCCTTCCACCACCCACCAAAACGCAATGATGACACCTAGTCAATCCATTCAATGAAGTTCACCTATACCCACCGAGCCCCCCTCCCTGATACCCTACCTGTGTTTCAAGTCCAGGGATGACGGGTTGTGGAGTTGCAATTCAAACCTTCTAGTAGTGCCGTCAAAAAGCATGGAAAAAGGTGTAATGGGGTTTCCGCGTGCTGGGTGACTTTGCTCGTTATGAGTGAGGAAGCTCGGTGCCGGTGGGAAGGGCTTGAGTAAAAACGGCTTTCTGAGTTCTGCGTTACAAAAACATTTCTGTGTTTTTCCATTGGAGCTTATAGCTTTTTGAAAGTTCCTTTGCTGACTTTCGATTCAAGTAGGTGCTTTTCTTCGTCAGGGTGCTTGTCGCTATTCAACATTCCGACCTGCTTTGTCTTTATAGCTTAGCTTGTCAATCATAATCATTCTTCTCATCATCATGTCCGCTTCCCTATATTCGTCTGGGTGTCTTGTGCTCGCACGTGTGATGTGTTTGTTTGTCTCTATTGTCCTCATCTCGGTATGCTCCTCGATTGAAGCTGTCTTCCATACTTGAATCCGGCAATACTCGTACTAGAGTTGTCGGGAGCTGTTGATTCTTCTACAATTGATCAGCAACAAAAACGGTCTGCATGTGGAACGGTCAAGTGATTGTTTAACATAATTGTACATTTCTCAAATCTCTATCAAGACAAAATGTATCATCAGCAGCTCTCTTCTCTGCTGTCATACGCTGTCTCCCTGGGTCGCCATGCAAAGTACATTCCCCTTCCAAGCCGATTAATAAAAACATGATGGGGATTCTCTAGTAATAAGTGGTATTCAAAAGAAAAAGAAAACAAGATTGTGAAGTGAGTGAAAGAAACAAGAAACAAGCATGTTCATAACCTATGCATTCATGGGCTTGCGGCCAACCATGAGGTACATGGGAGTGAAGAGCTTCTCTCTGCCACCAGCGACAAGAGCATCAGCAGCGACAGCCAAAGAGTCAGCAGTCTTCTGGGTTCCCTTAGGAGCGAGACCCAATCTCTCGAGAGCTCCGACAAAGTTGTGTGCAGTCCAGCGACCAGCCTTGGTCATACGGACAAGAGTGGGGAAGTCCCAGATGCTGCTCATGTACTTGAGCTGGCCAGAAATGGGGTAGTACCAGGGGGCGGGGTCGTCGCGGTCTGCAAGATCCTCGTTGATCTCGAGCTCAAATCCGGCGGCCTTCATGGCGGCGAGGGCGACCTCGATCTTCTCCATGTTGGAAATACCATCACCGACCTCAATGCCGAGACGAATCTCACGGTGGTGGGGGTTGTCGTTGTCGTAAGCATCAGTCATGAGCCATTCGTAAACACCAAAGACACCACCGGGCTTCAGGACGCGGAAGATTTGGGAGTAGATGCCCTCGAGCGAGGGAGCGTGGACGGTAGCCTCGATGGCGTAGACTGCATCGAAGGTGTTCTCGGGGAAAGCCATTTGCTAGAGATGTGTTAGTTCTGATGTCAATTGCAGGAAACTCGAGACGCGCGTACCATGAAGTCACCCTTGACAAAGTCGAGCTTGTGGGAGAGACCCTCCTTTGCAGCGTAGTGGGTAGCTCTTTCGATCTGGTAGTCGTTGTTGTTGAGACCGGTAACGTTTGCGCCGGAGAACTTGACAATCTCTCTGGCAGGGCCACCAACACCACAACCAACATCCAAGACCTTCATGTTGTCCTTGAGGTTCATGACGTGAGCGAGGTAGTGCTCGTGACGGGCAACGGCTTGTCTGAAGGGCTCGCCGTGGGCGAAACGGCAGAAGTGGAAAGATTGGCCCCAGCCGTACTCGTAAAGGTCGGTGGCCAAGTTGTAGTAGTGACGGGTCAGGGTAGCGTATTCAGCTCTTCTGGCCTGTTCAGGGGGTCAATATGAGGCCAATTGGCAGAGTTGAGTGATGTCGAAAACGCACCTCTCTGATCTCGGGAGTCTCGTCCTTTGCGTCCTTGTTGTCCCAGTGCTTGAAGTACTCGTCGACAGCGGCCTTCTGGCCGTCTGCGCCCTTGCCCAACATGGCAGCGAAACCACCTCTCTTCTGGGCAGAAGAGCCGTGCATGACCTTGTTGAAGGCAGCATCGCGCGAGTGGTCTTCTTGTTCAAGCGAGTGAGGAGCCATTATTGCGGTATCGAAGAAAAAGGGGGAAATGTAGAAGAAGAGAAAGACACTACAAAAGGGTATAGGCGAAGATGCGGTTGAGCGCGAAGAGAAGAGTTGATGGAGAAAGGGAAGCAAAGCACACACGGGATTGAGGCAAAGAAATGGCAGCAGCACTAAAATAATTATAAAGGGGTGGCTCTTTCCATAAACATCGTACGAGACGAGACACGTACAGGCGGGGGTTCCTGCCTCCGGGGGCGCGCAATTTCATTATCTCCAATTGGCTTGCTCCTAGCGCATCTCAGAGTCCTCATCCAAATTTAACGGCATCCACGGATTCCGACCCACCGTCTGCGGAGAACAACGGAGGTGCCGCTAGGTTGATCTTCGGCTTGAACATCGTCACTTTCGAGAGCGCCTGCGATTGGCATTCGAGCCTCAGCTTCTGCTTATACAGCAAACGTCATTTTTCCTCGACTCCAAGCTCCACATCCGTCGCGTCACACCCGCAATCTATCGATCTGACTGAGAGACCTCCGCGATCCTGATCATACCATTCTCATCGCTTCAGACCAGCAATCACCATGCCTCCCAAGCAGGATCTTAACCGCTCAGGATGGGAGTCGACCGACATGCCCTCGGCCTGTGAAAAGTGCCTTGGGGACAACCCTTACGTCCAAGTTTTGAAAGAAGACTACGGCGCTGAATGGCGAGTACCTTGTTTTGGCTCACTACCATTGAGCTTCTTACTAACTATGCGCAGCAAAATCTGCACCCGACCATTCACAGTGTTCCGCTGGAAGACGGACCGCACAGCCCGTCAAAAGCGCACAAACCTCTGCCTGACGTGCGCTCGACTGAAGAACTGCTGTCAATGCTGCATGCTTGATTTGAGTTTTGGACTTCCCATCGTTGTACGCGACGCCGCCCTGAAGATGATCACACCCGGACCCAACAGCGAAATCAACAGAGAGTACTACGCACAAAACCACGAGAAAGAGATCGAAGAAGGCAGAGGAGCTGTAGAGGCCTACGAGCAGACGGATGAAAAAGCAAGGGATTTGCTGCGCAGGCTTGCGCAGAGTGAGCCTCATTACAAAAAACAGAGAAGACTGGAAGAGGAGGGTGCCGCATCAGGACAAAAAATGCTCGAGGGTCCTTCTTCAGGAAGTGCTGGACCTGGGCCTATTCGCACAAAGGACTCGAGACCAGCAGGATATGGACCTCCCTCACGACCTGTCAAGGGTGCCTCGAGAGCACGTCCTTTCCCCAACACGGCAACTCTGCCACCACAACCGCAAGATATCCTTCCTCCAGCCGACAAGAATGTCATGTCACTTTTCGTCACTGGTGTTGAGGATGACCTTCCCGAGCACGAAATCCGCGTCTTCTTCTCCCAATTCGGAAGCCTCCGTTCTCTGGTCTGTTCGCATCGATCACACTGCGCATTCGTCAACTACATGACAAGAGACACGGCTGAGGCAGCGGCTGCTGCATGTAAAGGAAGAGCTGTGGTCAAAGGTGTGCCACTCAGGGTGCAATGGGGCAAGCCAAAGACGTTGGACAACATGGACAGAGAGGCTCGTATGGCGAATGCAAGAGCTGGACGCGAGACCAATGCGGCGGTTAAAGCGGCTTCAGCTACGAGACCCGCAATCGCTGCCGGTCCTTCGTCATCGGCAGCTGGACCATCTGACAATACAGACAACTTCGATCTGGTAGCTCCTCCACCTGGATCCGAGGACGTTCAATACGCGAGTTTGGCTGGCGAGTAGACAGGTTCTCGGTTGCGAGAGACATGGAGATATTCGGCGTTTTGACGAAAGCATGGCGTTCTGAGGCTCTTTTGTATTTCGACGACCAGGGTTGAACAGGAAAGAGGGGTATCATATATTGTTTCTACATATCAAATCAGAGAGCAGCGCTTGACCTCTGCAAAAGACTTTGTGGTTCCTCTGAACTGCTTGACGGACTCGTTGTCGCCCTTCTCGGTGTGCTTGTGGATGTTCAGTTCTATGCATTTCATGTCGTGTCAGTCGTCGGTTTCCCGTCGTCAAAGGTGGGAGCAGCCTGTGACTCACTGTAAGTCTCTGATTCCTCCTTGTCGGTGGATCCTTGTACTACATTTTCCCTGAGGATCTGAGCCACTCCTTGTGCGTGTTCGACGGCTTTCTCTGCCTCGATGCTGCCGGCTTTGAAGCGGCGGTTTTGGTCGAATGAGTCTCGTGCGAATCTACGGGAGTTCTGTAGTGTGCTGTCGTCGCCTGGTTTGTCTGTGTCAGCGACTTGAAGGTGGTGGTGCAAGGCGGAGGCGATGGGTGGGTACCTTGGAAAGCGATGCGAGTTGCGCGCAAGAGGTTGCGATATGTTGACAGGACCACTGTCCTGTTGTGAGGTACGATTGTTGCCGACATTGTATGCTTCTTTCAGATGTGTATGCTCGAAGATTGTTTGTCTCTCAAGGACGAATAACTTAATGTCCGTCATTGACGGCGGAACTGCGTGCCAAGCGACCCCGGAAAGGCCAAAAAATCGAGACTTTTTGAACATCGCGAGTCTCGTTCCTCTGTATCCGCTTCATATCAACATCAATATGTCTGTATCTCAGATCAACAAGGCTCTGCCTACCCTCCCTGCCGGTTGGTCCGCCGACAAGGACTTCAAGGCTGTCGGCAAGCTCTCTGCTGCCGCTCGCCGCAACGTCGAGCCCGTCGGCCCTTACTTCCTGGCACACGCCCGCAGAGTACGATTGCTCCATTGAGACCGCGCTCATACACACAGGCTGACCATTCGTCCAGACTCGCCACAAGCGTACTTTCTCCGAGGATGACCGCATCCGCGCCCAGGAGAACGTCAAGAAGGTCGAGGACGAGGATGCCGGTTACATCAGTGAGCCCGAGGACCCTCAGATGCTTGCCCGTGAGGCCAAGGACTGGAAGGTGTGTGCCATCAATACAAGTCTGACACTTCTCACATCCTAACAACCATACAGAGCCAGGATCACTACGCCGTTCTCGGCATAACAAAGTACCGCTGGAAGGCCACCGAGGAGCAAATCAAGAAGGCCCACCGCCGCAAGGTCCTCAAGCACCACCCCGACAAGCGCGCCGCCGCCGGCGGCAACGAAGACGACAACTTCTTCAAGTGCATCCAGCGCGCCCACGAGATCCTCAGCGACCCCGTCAAGCGCCGCCAATTCGACTCTGTCGATGAGGCCGCCGAGGTCGAGCCCCCAACCAAGAAGCAAACCCAAAAGGGCAACTTCTACAAACTGTGGAGCAACGTCTTCAAGGCCGAGGGCCGCTTCAGCAAGACCCAGCCCGTCCCCAAGCTCGGCGATGAGAACAGCACCCGCGAGCACGTCGAGAACTTCTACAACTTCTGGTACAACTTTGACTCGTGGAGGACTTTCGAGTACCTCGATGAGGACGTCCCTGATGACAATGAGAACCGTGATCAGAAGCGTCATGTGGAGCGCAAGAACAACAACGCCCGCAAGAAGAGAAAGGCCGAGGATAACCAGCGTCTGCGCCAGATGGTCGACGAGTGTCTAGGACTCGACGAGCGCATCAAGAAGTTCAAGAAGGAAGAGCACGCCCAGAAGAACAAGAAGCGTCTCGAAAGAGAGGCCGAGGCCACCAGACTCGCCGAAGAGGCCGCAAAGGCCAAGGAAGAGGAGGCTCGTCTCGCAAAGGAGAAGGAGGAGGCTGAGAAGGCATCCAAGGCCGACTCGAAGAAGGCAAAGGAGGCTGCCAAGAACGCCGCAAAGAAGAACAAGCGTGTCGTTCGTGGTGCCGTCAAGGATGGCAACTACTTTGCCGATGGCGAGGCCAGCCCCGCTCAGATCGACCAGGCACTCAACGATGTTGATGCTTTGATCGCCAAGCTCGAGGTTGACGACCTTGCTACCTTCAAGAGCAAGCTTGACGGTAAGACTGATGCCAAGGAGATCAAGACTCTGTTCTCCGAGGAGGCTTCTCGCCTCGGCATGACCGACCTCAAGTCTTTGGCTTAGATTTGATTTCACCCTATAGACCTTATTTGACTCTTTCATAAAAGCATGTGGGGAAGGAAGGAGAAAGATTAGAATGGTACTTTACGATCTCTGGCAAAAACTTATCCAAACTAGATTGGACACACCTCTACCGAACATCTCAAGAACTCGTGTCTATGTGATCTTATCTTCAGCCACTAGAATCCCGAAGCCCAATACGTTGCTATAGACTCATCTACACCTTCCTGCCTTTGGCAACAAACCCCGTCTTGGCGACTTCCTTCCCATTCATCTGCAACAAGAATTTCTCCTCCAACACCACGAATCCAAAGTCCGTGAAGCCTGCTCCTTCGAAAAATGCCTTCATATCACTCTCACCAAACCCATTAGTCTTGATTGTCTTTTCCATCTTCTTCCACTCTTCTGTATCTTTGTCTTTTTGCTGAGCAGAGGGTTGGGCAGAGTGGTTGGAGGAATGAGCAGAAGGGTGGGCATGTGCATGTGCAGACCCAATATGTTCATCCCTCTTCACCTCTTTGGGCAACCAATCAACGATAAAAAGTACTCCTCCCTTTTTCAGCGAAGCGTAAAGATTAGAAATGCAGAGGGAAGGGTCGCTGAAGTGGTGGAAACCCAGTGCTACGCCTGCTACATCGTAATGCGCCGAAGAACCAAAGGTGGCTGAGGTATTCGAGTATTCGGGTGTTGCAGTAGAGCAGAAATCTGTGATTGCGGTGGAGAGGGAAAGATGAGGGTGCGATGAGGAGAGGAGAGTTGTGTATTGGTGCAGCATCTGTGATGAGATGTCTAGGCCTGTTGCGTGTGTGATTTGGGAGCTCAAAGCCTATTCATTCATCTTCATATCAGCATGGGTCCTACCATGCAACCCTTTGCAGTCTTGAGATTTGGATCATTGGGACGGAAAGGGAGAGTAAGCTTACTCTAGTTACACTACCAGTCCCACATGCATAGTCCAGTAATCTGCATTCTTTGTTGCCCTCAGAAATCCAGTTTGCGGCTAGCCAGGTAGTATGAGTGTCCAATGCCGAAGCTACTTGTGCAGCTATCTTCTTTTGCCATGGTTTGGCGTCGTAGTCTTTTGCTTTTGAGCTGGAAGGTGATTAGTCAAGGTTACTGGTATGCGGAGGATGGAGCATTAGAGGAAGGGTTTGGGATGGTGGATCGAGGGAAGAGTGGTATGGGATGATGTGATGAGGGTAGGTGACAGGGATGTATGTGCTATCTATCTCGGGGTGAGACGTGCAAGATATCCGGTCGCATGAGTATATGATTAATGTTTGAGAGGGAGGGAACAAGTATAGAAGACCGAGTCTTTTCATTGAAGATAATTGATGAGGTGTAGAGGAATGGAATCACTCACTCCCAAGTTTCGCGGTTGGCAGCCGTGAATGCATTGTGTTCGTGGCTCATGATTGTTGTGTAAGGAAGGCTGTCACTCAAGATTGATGATCTCGATATGGGCGAATCTGGGAGGTCACTGATATATATATATATCCAAACAGATGGATATGTCACCGGAAGAAGTGTCCGAGAACTCTCCGTCGTTGACTTTCGGTGGGGGCATTTCGCAACCCATCATTCTCGTGACACCCTTTCATCATTTTACGAGATCTGATATTGATCCATGAAACACGCGGAAGATGAGCACTGTTAGGAAATGACCATCACAGGGATTGCATGCAGTATTACTGTCGAGTATCATCCATTGGAAACTGGCCAGGGTTGTACTCGACACATTGGAAATTTCGCGTCGAGATTTCTTGGAATACATTCTCACTGTCTTGGAACTTGACAAAAATATTCGAACAAATCCTGTTGGATCAGAGTGGGGATGATTTTGAAGTTTGAATGAAATTGATTTTGTGTTGGATATATCGCAAGGAATAGAAAAACGAACACACAAACATGACAAATTTCCGCCAGTCGGACTTCCAATCCGAAACGCCGCTTGAGATCCGACATGGTATATCAACAAATATGTCTTCTCTCCGCCCAGTGAATGTTAGATCGTAAAAAGTTATGCTAATCCTCATCGTATAAAGTTTTCAGCCTCTTCGAATGCGAATCATCTTACAGGTTGGCAGGAGGGTTGTTGGGGTTGATGGGCTTCTTGGCTCCACCCATGGAGCGCTCGAAGGAAGAGGCAGGAGGAGCAGAGTTGGGGTTGGGGTGGTGCTTCTTGAGAGCCAAAGTGACGTTGTACTCAAGGTCGAGCTGAGCCTTGGGGTCGTCCTTCTTGGGCTTGAATTCGACAACGAGATCGTCCTTGACGGCAAAGACGGAGTCGATGTCAAGATGAGGGTCGTCGCTGGGGTAGATCTGGTTGATGACGGTGGCGTATTCGGGGTGGGTGATCATCAAGTGGATGTGGGCGGGACGCATGGGAGAGCGGTCCATGAGTCTGAGGAGGACGCCGGCAGGGCCGTCGGTGGGAAGCGAGTAAGGAGTGGGGTGGTAGCAGTACCAGTTGAATTTGCCGTCCTTGTCCGACTTGAACTTGCCACGGAGGTTGTTCTCGGATTGCGAGGGGTCTTGGAAGTCGTACTGGCCGTTGGAAGAAGCCTGCCAGATGTCGAGAACAGCACCCTCGATGGGGGCACCCGTCTCCATGTCCTTGAGGACACCGTGCATGTATGTGACTCTGCCACCCTCCTTGTGGTCTTGAATGATGCTGTCGCCGAGCTCACGGAAAGGAGCGTTGGGCGACCAGAAGGGACCGAGAATGACGTTGGAGGTAGGAGACATGCCCTGCTCGGTAACAATGCGGTTGGCAATCTCGTCGACGAGTCTGTGAGCTTGGTTAGCCATACATGCTTGTGCATTGAGAGTCCAGTCAAACTCACGATTCGAGACCAATGACATCGCAAATACGGTGACCCTCGTTACGGATGGGAGTGCTGATCTGTCCGATCGAGTTGATGAAGTCGACACCCATCATCCACTCAGCGGGGGTGAGCTCGACCTCACGGGCAAAGTCGTGGATGTGCTTGATCAGAGATCCCAGGATGACACGAGCACGGTCAGGAGTGCCGGGTCCCATGGCATTGACGACATAGGGAGTGAAGTTGGGGTCGAATCTTGCGTTGGTCGACATTTTGACTGATGTGTGTAGAGAGTTGTGAGGATAGAAAGGTAGTCTCTTGACAAGTTGCAGAGTACGAAAGTGCTGAGTAGGCAACTTTCTGAGAGGTTTGAGAAGAGAAATGGTGGATGGAAGATTGAAGATTGAGATACAGAAGAAGACACGGGAGCTCCTTGGGGGGCCTCGCTCTATATACTACTTGTTTCTGCTAGCTATGGGTCCATGAACAAAGTTGACGGCAGATTGAATCGGCTGCTTGCTCACGCCTCTTCGGCGCTCCAGAACGGCAGTAAAATGCGGTCCGAGGGCCCTCCGCGCTGTAAACCCCGCGCCAAGCCCGGTGCGGTAGCGGGGCAATCGGAACTGCTTGCTTTCTGATTGGCCATCTGTTTTGCGAGCAAGAGCCGGTCGACCTTGCCGTACGAGACTAGGGTCCATGTGATGGTTCTGCTGCGAACACATCTCGAACTTCGAGCAAAGCTTGGTGATGAACCTCAAACAAAAAGATATCGAGCGCAAGGGGAAAGAGCGACATCCGTCACCAGTAGCCGCTTCCACACTCCGGTCCACTTACTTCCGTTGCTACTTCTTATAAAGATCGCTCGGCCACACAGTCCACCATCATCCTCCAGCTCTCCATCCTGGTTCTTCTGGTCATCCACATCCTTGATCAAATTACTTCAGATCCACATTAAACATCGCTGTCCTAGACTCTTCGTTCTGCCTGCCTTAGGCAACAGACACACCACCAGCCTGCCCGATTATATGTTGAATCGCTTGCTCAATGCACCGTATACGAAGACTGTTGTCGTGTAGATGGAGTTCGTTGTGCCTAGGCTTAGAATATCTGCCTGAGGCATACCCGCTGTTGAGGGTGCACAATGTGTTTGCAGTCCTCTTGCTCGAAGGCTGAAAAACCTTGTTCTCGTGATCTAGAGATGGCTTTCTATTGCCATGCGCTTTGGACTACTAAATTCACCGCTTAGGTTGACGTTGAGATCTTTTTGCTCGAAGACTGACATATTCGCGCCCAAAGAGTGTGTATGTTCCATCTTAGGAAACGCTAGACTTCGTTACCGGTGTTGACGAGAGAGATGGATCCGTATCCAGAACTACTCTTACACGCTTGACCCCGACCACCATCTCGATTCTGCGAACAAACATGTTGTGATCCCGAGCTGTCTCTATATGAGTCGGAGGCCAATTGCGATGCATCTTCTGTGTAGCTGCTCCTAATCAAAGTCTTGATAGTGAGGCTGTTGGCGCAAAGGCCGTATCCGACACAGCTGCCACACATCGAGCCTTGTTTGAATATCACAGAGCGTTGGAGTACAACCATACCTATCAGGCTCCAGTATGAGCCTGCTCCAGGCGAATTTACAAGCACTTATCAGAAACTGACAGCACAGCAAACCTCGCTTAGCTATCAGGACCATCTGATCGAAGAACATTCTGATGTGCATGTTCACGACATGGCATCCAGTTTTGCAGTCGCAGTCTCTGTAGGCGTTTGTCTGATGACTGCTATGAGTCCACGGCACAGAGTGCTCGTGATTTTATCGAGCCGCTCGTGGAGAGCCAAGATTGTCAATAAGACTCATTGGACAATGCACCGACACAATGTCCATCGCTTGCAGCTCTTTGGTCACGGTTGACCTACTGACACGATCCGAGTCTGGAAGAAGGCATGTCTAACCAATCCAACAAAGACGTGCAGGAGAGCTCTTGGTCCACTGAAAATACCAAGTTCTAATTTGGTGAGAGACAATCTATATCTAAAACAACCCGGCTACTGACGAGATCTAACAATGGACGGCTTTGTGTAAGAGACACAATAACACGACTGCGAACCCGTCGTGTGGACACAGCCTACCTGCAGGCGACAAATGTAGGATCTGCGGTCTGCCGATCTATAGATTGTTTTGCTGAACGAATGGGACCAAGTAACATGAGCCGACCCAAGCAAACGGGAACAAGCTGCACCGAGAGGAAACGAGCTCCTGGAAGATACAAGTCGAACGGTACGAAAGGTAGACACAAGACCATGTTTGGTGGTGGTCAGCTCGCGTATCTGGCGAATCTACGAGGGTTGCTTGTTATAAATGCCCTAAGAAGGGGTGTGTTACACCAACCTGTGCCTTTTCTCTGCCCTGCTCCCCGCAAGGCGGTTATCGAGCCACGCGAAGCCAACACTGCAGCCGCCACCACGACAGCCAATCTATGCGCTTGCTGCATCTTTTGAGGGAGAAGTTGTCGTTGGGCGTGCGCACATGACAAAATCACTCACATCCACTGTTTGGAGGACATGAAACATACACAACGCATTTGTGTTGCTCTGACACGAGGGTGGGCTTTTGAACATATTTGCCTCTACAGCAAGCTTTTTCTTCTCCGAGAGGCTTTCCATTTACTTCAAGTTTGATGTCGAGCAAGCGAGGTTAGAGGCAGAAGCAGGAGACAAAGGCCTTGTTTGCCAGGAGAAAGACAAGCGACAAAGCAGATAAAAGTCGATATATACTCACAAGCTCTCTGATACCTTATATGCAAACATGTCAACACACATATACACTCCATCCAGGATCTTGGATAGAAGAAGACGACGCAACAACATACGCAAGGATCTACACTGCCGCCCTCAAGACCAATTCACCTGGGACCCAGGCACCCCGTCCTCATCCAAATCCTCAATCTCAGCCTCAGAAAGCAAAGACAGCGTCAGTGACTACCTCGCACTCCATCAACCCTCACGCCTCCAGCAGCAAAGAAACACCATGAGTCTCACCCACTACAGCCCCACAGACGATGACGAAGACTACACATCCAGCGACAACGACCACCTCTTCATGAAAGACTCTCCACGGCGTCAAAGCAGCAATGGCAGTCCTCCTCGCAGTGACCCCAATGGCAATACTATACCTCACTCACGCTCTAGGACGTCAAGTCGCTCAACACCCATCTGTATATGTCGCAATCCTTCAGCCATCGCATCCGCTGCATCCTCCGCCGCAGCTTTCTCACCGGTGGAACCAGCAATCTGGAGTGAATTGCGCAGACTCTTCCACCACGCAGACCCACGCAAACACTTTGATATCCTTCGCTGCAGCACGCCAGCAACCGACGAGCACGGCAATGGATTTGTGCTGATTGAGGCGAGGGTGCAAGCGAAAGATGGGGGTATGGTTGCTAAAGGGGAGGCTTGTACGGATACTGTGTTGGCGTTGAGGAGTTTGAGGAATGCGTTGATGGAGACCAAGGGGGAGAGATGCTTGCCTGTTGGTGAGGGAGAGGAGATCATTGCGGGGAGGATTGGGGTGTTTGAGAAGGTTTGCTCGGCTTGTGGGTTGCCTCGTTTTTGATGTTGAGGGTGTTGTTGTGAGACATTCACAAGACATTGCGTATGGAGATCGAGGGGCTATAGAAAAGGTCACCGGGTCGGAAGGCCAGTACGAAGAGTCGAACCTTGGCTGTGTGTGTGAGCTATCTAAATATCAGCTATCGAGGACATACGAATCACTTGCCATATCCCAAACTCAGAGCTTCGGCGCAGTTCTAATCTCCCTCCTCTTAGCTTTCCACTCTGCATCTCCTTTAACAGACACAGCCACTCTAGCAGGCTCAACATCCCTCCACAACCCAGCTCCCACCAATTCCACCAGCCCGAATATCCTTCTCACCACTGTCATACCATCACGACGGTTCTTGCCTTCTCTTCTTGCCTTGCTAATGCTCTCGCAATATTCCCAAAGCTTTCCTTGCGCTTCGATATATCCGTTTTCTGCTCTCTTGGGCATCCACTCAGATGTGAGATGTACGGCAGCAGGGATCTTGCCGTCCTTCGATGGTGGAGTAATGGAAATGATGCCGCTCTCTGCAAATCTCGTGTATGCATTTCGAAGTGTTTCGCGATTGACAGCTTCGAGATATGAGATATCGCCTTGTGCGTAAAGAGTCTTGCCTAGTCGTTGTGCTTGAGTAACTACGGCGTTCAGTGGTAGCGAGGTCTGTTGTGAGACATTGGCCGAAGGAGGTGTGAGCATCAAAAGACTTATGGCGCCCAGCCAGCTGGCTTCAATGAACGGCCAGATCAAGAAGCAGTAGAAGTCGTAGTTCTCTCTCCCATTCAGACGTTCTGATTCGGAGAGAGATATCGATTTGATCGTGTCGTTGTTGTCCTCGGATTGCTTGATGGATATGATGTCGTCCAGTTCCAGACCGGCCAATGTGTTGCTAAGGTTCTCTGCCAGGGGTGTCGTTGGGAAGATAAATTCGCCACGGAACAGCTGCCAAGGTCAGTAGGAGAGACATCAGGGGACCAGAAAACTTACCTGCGACAGGAAATAAACATAATCGTATAGAGCTGTGTATGAAATGCTTTGATTTTCTGGACCTCCACCCATCTTGACTTTGGTGTACAGCGCAGCGCTGACCAGTGCCTCCGATACGAACAGATGGATGGTCATGTTGCGATAGAAACTGAGCTGGAATCGATCTGCAGCGAAATATGTCTTTTCGGGTAAGTTCTTGTACTCTCCGACCAAGTTCGGTCCAAGCACTTCAAGAGCACGCTCTACAACAATTGTAGTCGGAAGGCCAGAGAAATGTGCGATACGACCACCTTGCTTCTTGACTCTTTCTGTCAACCAATCAACACGACGAACCAGTTCAGACTTGCCGGCTCCTCGTCCTCGAAGAGTGAGAAGGACAGTACCGACCAGGGCAGTGGGCATGACAACGGAGACCGCGTTGATGTCTGAGAGAACTTTGTAGCCAAGGGTAGTCAGAAGGCGACGCTTGAGAGCAGCATCTTCAGGAGTCTTGATGCGAGGTGGCAATGTTGTCAGTCGGACTCTCTGCTCGTTGACAAAATCACGGAGGCTCCAAGGCTCATGAAAACGGACATCCACACGGCCAAGTTTGAGAGACAAGACAGATGAGGAGGATAAGAAGTTGCCCAATGACTCTTTGGGTTTTGGTTGACCCAGAAGTTCGGAGATGTACGAGCTACGTGGTATTAGTGGTCGATCAGAAACCATTGCCAGCAGTACTTACTCAACCTCGATGACCTTGTCATATTGTGTACTCACAGGACAGATAACAGCATCTTCTACCTGACCAGACAGTACACTTTCGAGGAGAAAACTGAGGATGCCGAATTTAGGTTGCAAGAGCTTTCCTGTACGTGAACGGCCTCCCTCTAGGTATGTGTAAGCAATGATCAGGAGATACGAGTAGAGAGTACGTACCAACGAAGCACTCGAAGTTATGACCTTCTTGCAACAATGTATCTAGATATGCTTGGACGAGTGTTGTATATAACGCATCGTCTCCAAAACTGCGTCGAATCCACATCGCACCTGGAAGAGTCAATTAACAAGAAAGCACTGCCATTAACGTCGTTCAACATACCTGCGTGCTGCAAGAAATAGCCCACTCCAGGAAAGTTGAGATTGTCGCCAGCCACTACAATGGGTAAAGCAAGACCCAGACGATAGCATATCAGCTGTAGCGAGACATAGTCTACGTGTGATCGATGACACGGTAGAAAGATGATGGATTGTTTCTTCTTCTCTGCTTCCTGGGCGACCTTTCGGAGACGTAAGACCTCCTCACTAGATACGTGAATTCCCTGATGGTAAGCTCGAGTAAGAAGTTGGGTGGCAAAGTAGTAAGCGCCACGAATGAATCTCCTACTGTCCATTTTGCAAATCATCTGGTCAGTCCATGAATCGGCAACCTGAATCAGTTGAGCCTCCATTTCTCTGCGTCTTTCCTCGATCTTGTGGTTTGCAAGGGTCCCTTCAGCCAGTTCAACATTGATTCTTTTGTGAGCCAGCTCAGATATCTTGGACTGCAGCCTCGGGTTCTTCAGGACCAAAGCTTTGATGTGGTCACTGAAGCCATTGTAGAAGATATTGCGACCAATGAAGTTGTCGTAGGAGCGCCATCCAGTACCGGAAACATGCAGACTGACTTCTCGTAGAAAGTCCAGAGGAGCGGAACGGAAGCGAGCGTATGAAGTCAAGAGAGGAGTTTCTTGGTCCTGCACCACACCAGGTGGGTGTAATGTTAGGCGATCACCCAAGATGGACAGATCCGGAGCGTTGTTGTCAGTCATGTCGCTCAGCAATTCTTCATGTTGTCGCAAGACGAGACGATATGAAGCAATGCTTGAGTGGCAGTTGCAGCAAGTGGAATGCAGGCAGGAGTAATGGTGCTAATGGATCATGGACGGGCCGAGGCAAATACCCCGGAATTGCGGGGGGTGGATGATCAAAGCTTCATCAGCCTTTAGAGTTTCTGGCTGGCTGTTTGGATGACTTGTCTTGTTCGATCAGCAATGGCACAAAAGAAGAGTATCGTCTTCTTCCACCCGGACCTGGGCATTGGTGGTGCCGAGAGACTGGTCATCGATGCCGCCGTTGGTCTTCAAGCGCGCGGCCACAAAGTCACCATCTTCACGTCGCATTGCGATCCGGGGCACTGTTTCGACGAGGCCCGTGATGGTAAGTCGTCGTCGACTATCCAGCTCCTGATCTTTGTGCTGAGCGTCTAGGCTAAACGTGACAAGGAACCCTCGACGTACGAGTTCGCGGAAACTCGCTCATCCCCTCGACCATCTTCGGACGCTTCGCCATCCTCTGTGCCATCTTGAGACAACTGCACCTCGTGTGCATCATCGCTCTGTGGAACTACGAGCTCGACCACCTCAGACCCACTCACTTCTTCGTCGACCAACTCAGTGCTGCTGTCCCCCTCCTTCGCTTCTTGTACACCAATGTCGGCGTCCTCTTCTACTGCCACTTCCCGGACCAGTTGCTTGCTCAAAAAGGAGAAGGTGCTTTGGCTGTCTTGAAAAAGGGATACAGGGTACCTTTCAATGCAATTGAAGGTTGGAGCACTGGCTCAAGCAACGCTATCGTCGTCAACAGCAACTTCACTGGCAGCGTCGCCAAGCGTGTCTTCCCAGCTCTGTCAAAGAGAGACTTGAAGGTCGTCTACCCCTGTGTCAATACCTCGAACGCCACACAATTGCAACGCAAGCCCATGTGGGCCGGTCGGAAGCTTGTCTTGAGCATCAATCGCTTCGAGAAGAAGAAGGATGTTGCTCTGGCTGTCAAAGCTTTCGCCCGTCTCGATGCTTCGGTCCGAAAATCTGCTATCCTGGTCATTGCTGGTGGTTACGATCAACGTATGCCTGAAAATGTCAGCACCCACCAAGAACTTCAACAACTGGCCGACTCTTTCAAGCTCTCGCATGAAACCTACAAGTCGCTCCCCGATCCTTCTGTCGTCTCTAACACCACATCCGTTCTCTTTCTCCTATCTGTCCCAGACGCCTTGAAGCAGTCTCTTCTTGCCTCTGCCGATCTGCTTGTCTACACTCCTCAAAATGAGCACTTCGGGATTGTACCCCTCGAAGCCATGCTCGCCCAAGTACCCGTATTGGCTGCCAATGAAGGCGGGCCTCTCGAGACTGTTATTGAAGGAGAAACTGGATGGCTACGTGACATTCGCAAACCCGAAGAATGGACTGCCGTCATGTCGAGTGTTTTGGCCAGCTCCAACCCTGCTGAATTGCGCAGCATTGGCGAAAATGGCCGTAAGCGCGTCCAAGCAGAGTTCTCAAAGGAGCAGATGGCTCTTCGTCTTGACCACTCCTTGGATCAGATCACAAATCCACCAAAGCAACCCTCGGCTATACCTGATTGGCTTTTGATGACCATTGTTGTTGTAGGCATAACTATTGGCTTGGCGCTTCTATCTACATGGTTGTTGTTTGTAGGGCTTGATTTGGTCAAACCCGTCGAGGAGGCATCACCACAGTACAATGCTGGTGAGACAATCACTGAGAAGATCATTGCTGTCACCACACAGATGGTGAGAAACGAGCTTTGAGTAGCCATTACATATGCAATTCAGTGAATTCATTCGAGATTATCAAACGGCCTTTTGTCGCTCCCTCCAACGAAGTCTTTTCCACGTTTCCATTATGTGGACAATTCGTGCTTATCATCCTATCCTGCGGCAATTTTGTTGTACACTCTGCCGTATTGGCGCAGTTCAGTGCTGACATCTTTCCCCTCGAAAATCGCTCTCTTACATAATCTAGCTCTTCGGCTCTTCCCTGTGATACACACTCTGTCGTTTCCTTTGTGTCACCAGCTGACATGCTCAGTGCCGCCATAGACATGGCGAGGGCGTACATCGGCAAGTGAGCAAACAAGTGAGTCCGGGCTGATGAAAGGCTAGTCTATATGCCTCTACTCCTTGCAAGAGGAAAACGTGATTCGACTTTGTCGTTGTCTAGCAAATAGCAAGGCTGACTATTCATAATAACCTGAGTAGAGGAATCAATGTCGTAAGATCCAGATACAGCAGCAAATCTTGCATTCATCGCGTCTTGTCATTGTCAGACGGTGAAGCGATGGCCTGTCTCAAGGATTTGTCATGTTGCTTTCGAGCTTCCTGCATCGTATCGACTGCCTCCCTCAAGGAAAGACTCTCGTACTCGATAGGTGCCACATGTCCAGGATTTAATGTATAGAAGCAGGCAAAGCAATCATACAAGTCGGCATCAGCAGGCTTCGGATTCCTTCTCTTCCACCATAGTCGTAGTCCTTGCCTTTCGTAGCGGCCGCAGGAGGAACAAGCGCGCTTGACTGCTTCCTGAGTCTTCACCGGAGTGTGTGTCTTCCATGTAAAATGTTGCATCGGCCACTCGTAATTGATCAAGAGTTTGTACAACCTTATGTAAACGTGCCTTTTCTGGTCCGAGGCTCGCACTATTTCGCGCCTTTTGTCCTGGTTTTCTCGTATCCATTTGGTGATTGCTCTGTTGTGCTTTTCAGGGTTTCGTCTGAACCATTCTCTAGCGTAGACATTTTTGGCGTCCATCTTCAACGGACTAGGTGAGTACAGGATGGCACTGGTGGTGTATGGATATGCTAGTACCCTTGACCAAGGCCTAGGGAGAGCGATAAGTCGCACCGAAAGCGCTAAACATGATAGAGCGAAGGTCATGTCGAGAAAGTTGTGATTGGCTTGTCAAGGTTGTTCCGCACGTCGTCTTGTTGAAGCGATGTTGTGTCGTGTACACCCACACGCTTATCGTCGCGACCTCGTGTATTGGAAGCCAAGATCAATCGACGGTTATTCTTGCTTGATTGAAGTCTGGACTGTGCCATCAGTTTGGTTGAGAATGTGTGAAAAAGTCTTAAGTGTACCTGTGCTTCCACTTGAGTAGTGTCTCTACATAAGGTCAACATGCGAATGTGTCGAGCATCATCGGTCAATGCTGCTGCGTGAAAAAGATGTTATATAGCGGCTCGGCACGGACAACCTTAATATCACGCAACAACCAGCCACTCATCAACTCACCTCCCATAACACACACGGAATCTCTCTACTGGAACGTTCTAATTCCTCAAGAGACACTGAGGAAGTCTGATGAGATATCAAGCCACGAGATGTGTCGTTCTCGTAGTGTAGTTCTCGGGCCTGCATCTCCGATGTCCGAGACGGAGAGATTCAACTGTCCGGCCGGGAAGGAAGATCGATGACCACACTGCCTGCATAACATTAGATTAGACTGATGTGTATATAAGAGCAATCGCTGTAGGTTTCCTGGTGTTGAACAACATCAACTTGCCCTCGACCATCATTGCAACTCTGTCCAGGTAGTACATGAGAGTCGCTTTTACACTACAGCAATTCATCGGACCACGAACACCTCAATTATCTAGCTATTCGAAAGTTGTGTTTTCCAAAAATATCAAAGCTCCATCGAAACCTCGCTTCCTAAACACTTTCTCGACGATGTCTCTCTCAAGCCCCGTTCCCATCGCCCTTTGCGGCAAGAGTCAGGTCATGGCCACAAACTTCAGCTCCAGCATGGAAAAGGAAGGCTACGAAGGTTTGTCATTTCCACCTCTATATCTTGTCTCACCTCCGGAGAATCATCCAAAAAACTTCAATTGGTTCAATCTTCTAACCCATCCCACCACAAAAACAGTAGTCCACACCTGCAACGACATCGACTCTGCAAAGTCCACCCTACCCTCCCTGCTCTCCTCCTCTTCTGGCCCCGTCGCCGTCGTCATCGGTAAAGGCTTTTACGAATCTGAGATGCAAGAGATCATTGAGCATTGCAAGAGTGAAGCAAAGTCTGCAAAGACAGTCTGGTTGTTGCCTGACGATGACAAGTTTTCTGCTTACATGAAGCTCAAGGCTGTGGCTTCGGCTGGAACGATGTTGCCTGGCATGATTGCCGAGAGGGCTGCTGATGCGTTGAGGGAGAATGGTGTTGTGGCTGGTGGTAGTCTTGAGGGTGTTAAGAGTGGTGTTCATGGGTTCTAGGGGGATCATCCTCAAGTAGCTACTAAAACATCGTGCTCTATTTCATGCGCCCAGATCATGGTTACAACCCTTGAGAAAACAGTCTTCGAATGTTTGCCAGCAATTGCCTGACGTGACGAGAGCTGAACTTCGCTACTCACCTCGCAGACGACTGACAGCAGTGATCAGATGAGACAGCCGAGAAAACGACATCTTCAGCCAGTATTTGTAGGAGAGCATGATCAGATAGGTAGCTATCAGTGATAAGTTTAACCGGACTTATCGGACAAAAGAACAGTTAAACTCGATGGCCGCTCAGCCGGTAACGGCAGCCCCGCGTCGACGTGAGTATTAGCACCATTAGGGTAGTTCCTTCCCGAGCCGCGGTCACGACATGAGAGAAGGTAAAGAGATACAGCGATGCGGCACAAAGATCCCTGACTTCCTTGTCCTACTCTCCTCCTCATTACCCCCACGGAACACAACTCAGAATGACTTGTCTTCTGGACCTTTCGCACGAGCTTCTCCAGAGCATCTTGGGCGAAGTTGACGGCCATGACCTTGCGGCATTAAGTGCGACATGCCGCGCCTTCAACTCATTCGTAACGGGCAATAGGATACTTTGCAAGAGTGTATACCTTCGCGCATGGGTTGGTGAAGCTAGAGCAGATCTTGGTACACACCACTGATGCGAGAGATAGGACCACCCAATCGAAGCTGAGCCTTGCTGGGAGACATCAGTACGCAACTTGGTCGCATTACAGAAAATACTGGAGAGCGATGACCTCGAAACAAAGGTCTGGCCTATCTATACAGAACGCACGCTATCTATCAGGGCTCGAAGCTGACACATGGTAGAGAGAGTCGTTCCACTGGGCAGCTCCACTGATCACACCGCTCTTGACAGTCAAGAACTGCTCCAGAAATGCTCCGTTCCTCGCCGATCTCTTCAAGTCACAGAAGAATATTGACGCCTTCCTCGCTTCATCCTCCCTCTTCGAAAACGCGGGAAACTTGACACAGCAACCAGCAGCCACACCAGAGCTACGCCAGCTTGCTGCCAAACTACACTGTCTGTATGGCGTTCCTATCGACTGTCAAATCCCACCGATGCTCGTCCAGGATGACAGCGACGACAACTCTCCATCACCGTCATATTCAGTCCTGTGGCATCCAGAGGCCACCACAGAAAGCGTACAGATCCCAACGAACAACTATGCTCGCGCGGTAGTCTACGATCTTCGACGATACACAGAGGAGAGTCTCTGGGGACCATTCAAGAGCGACGGCAGCCAGGATGTCGACTGGGAAAAAGTAGAAGCCATCATGCTGGTATTGGGATACAACATGCGTCTTTTCAACAGAAGAGCACCACACGTGTTCGAACCTGTATGGGAAAAGCCATTCGATGGTGCCTCTCCCAACTCCTACGTCTCTGCGAAGCCGACAGGAATCATGCGAGAATTGAGTCCACCCGGAGATCTGGACCTACAAGACCCATACGGCATCACTGGAGAGTGGATGCGCGTTGTTTGCTTCCTGGACTATCACGATTTGTTCAGTTTCAACTTCCTACACAGCGTACCTGCAGATCAGCCGCGAGATCCCATCAATACTCGTGAGGCAATCAGGATCATTCGCCTCAAACTCCGGGTTTCTGCCATTGAACCTCCAGGTCCAGAGGACGGTCAAGATTACCCTGTCGTTTCTTTCACAGGAACAAGCTGGAGTTTGCATGCAAGCTGGGATGCAAATGCTAACAGTCGGATCAGAGGTATGTCCAAAGTCGCTCAAGTTCCGTTTCTCAGGGTTGACAATTGTTCGCAGGTACGGTGCGTCAAACACCCAAAGGTGAAATTCGCTGGACGACGTTCTCCATATTCCACAGGTACGTTCTCTCATCAGCAGAATCATATTGCGTAGATTTGCTTTTCATCACATGACATCCGGTGTGGTCTAACGGCTAGGATTTCTCGCTTTCACCGAGGAGGTCGGGGTTCGATTCCCCGCACCGGAAAATCTTCTTTTGTGTTTCTTGTCGCAAGCTGGCAAGAGACATGTTTGTGATCGAGGCACTTATCATGGCATTTCTTTTGCCTTTGAAGATTCATTATTGATCTTTGTTTTTACGCACGACTGCAAAAGAAGAAGTTTCCGGCTCGATCACAAACGCTGAAAGCGAGATCCCATCTCACAACCCTACACTTCCTCACAAAGCCAAGTCATCCCCTATACTTACACTTCCTTCTCTCTACAGTGAAGAACGCTGGCGCAGCGAAGGCATTCAGATCGGCGGCCCACGAAGCGGCAGAGGCGTCCTCGGCAACTGGTTCGACAAGGACTTTGATCGTCATGGTCCTGCTGGCCCCACTGCTTTCTGGAAAGTGTCTGACTATATCGAGGACGGCAAGGATGGAGAGGGCGAGCAGAGTGAGGGCAGTTTGGGAGACGAGGAGAGTGAGGGGGATACGGAGTATATGAGTGATTAGTGACAAGTCACAGGTATTTGTATGGGTTTGGGAAGGATGGATTAGGCTTGTGGACGGACGGGTAAAGGACTGAGTACGGCGTTTATGAGGGTTTCGATCGATAAACTTGCTCTTATATTCTCACGGTTACCCTGATGGCTTTGTAATCTTCCCTCTTCTGCGCTCTTCTTACGAGCCAATTCGCTTAGCTGTTCGTCCAGCCTTGTACGCGTCCGATGCTCGGTAACGTTGATGATGCTTTAGCCTATACTCTTTGTGTCAGACGTGGTGCATCTACATTCAACACAGTGGAGTATACTAACCTTGATCATTCTTCTTGTCAGGCTCCTGACGAGGGAAGCAGAGCATAGCATTGAACTTGTGTGCTGCCTCGATAGAGATCTCGCCAACTGATGAATTAGTATAGTCTTGAGTGATCGACAATGACTTGAAGCTTTTTTGTCGAGTGATTCCAGAGCGATTGCTCGGTGAGTCTGTGAGCAGAGCGCTCCTCGTGCAACCCGCCCTGGAGGTTGATGATCTCAGCTTGCAGCCCACCGAGCTCCTCCTTACTCGTCGTCGACGGACGATCGACAAACATTTCCATCAACCGGAAGCTCTGAGTGGAGCTCTACAACTCCTTTTCTTTGACATTGTCAATCCGACGACGGGACTCGACTATCAAACAAGCGCAGAGCGCTCAAGATGACCAGTATTTTTCTTTTTTTCCCCCCGAGGGAAATATGATCATGTAACATGCTTCCAAGTCACGCAAGCGGCTGCATATTCAGCCACCGGTCTGCCGTATGCTCCAAACCACAGGTTTCAAATGGCAGCTGGTGAAACCCCTCGACGTGTTCTGGGATTGCAGATAAGAGTGCGGTGAGGTCAGCATCCATTTCTGCCTTATCTACTGTCATCTCCTGGAAGTTCGACGATGTGGTCTTTGGTGTTGTTGGAGGAGCTGTTTGGATTGGCGTATAACGACGCCACGGGGATTGAGGTCAGACATGATGGCGCGAGGTTGTTGGGTTGATGGGTTCGAAGGAAGTTGGTGTTGTGCAGAAGGAAGAAAAATCTAGACGTTCAGTGAAAGTTAAAGTATGCTAACCAATTCTCGATTTGTAACGTCAGGTTCTATGTTCTAATTCAACATCGCCGGTCCCCGCTGCCGCTCTTCCTTCAGTCGACGTATCACTCCTCGGCGTAACGCCAGATTCAGACCCCGAAGGCAATCTCACATGCCTACCCTTTCCCTTGAATCCCTTGAACTTTCCGTTCAACCACCTCGCCGTCTTGGCCATAACCTCCCAAATTCTAGCCTGTGCTTCCCTCAACGCAGAATCATCTTTAGGATTCTCATGAGCTTCAGCCTGGAACTGATACTTCAAGCAATCTTTCACCGTAATCAGACCAGTCAGGCGACCACGGTATTCGATGAGAATCACCCTCGGACCAAGCTTTTTGAAGAGTTCCATGACGGTTTCGAGGGGGAGGCGAGGGTGGACGGTTATGGGTGTTGCGTCTATGAACTTGCTGAGGTCGATAGAGGAGTGCGGACTTGTTGCGCTGAGATAGTCGAAGTGAATAGCTGGGTTGGGTGTCGAGGGTGTAATAGGCACATGCCCAGCCACAGGCGTGAAGAAGCATTTCGTGCGTGGAGTAGCCATTTGATCTCTCCTTGCGCGATCCAATGCATAGCGCAGTTCAGTGCGACCTACATATCCCACCAACATCATTGAATTTGCATCTTCCACGATAGGGAAGCCGGAGAACTTTGTGTTGGCAGCGAGTAGAGATTCCAAGTCACGGATTTCTAGGCCGGAGATGGGAAGGCAGGTTAGACTGGAGGTCATCGCTGTTGATACGGGGACGCCAAAGGCGTGGTCTTCTTTGTTGTCGAGGAAGGGCATGCCGTTGAACCAGATCATGCGGTCTGCGATGCCGCCTTTGCCGAAGCGGTCGCTGACGGCTTTTGTGACGCCGACGACAATCTATGGACCATGAGTTGGTGATGAGTCAACGTGGAACGGGGAGAGGGCTTACCATGGTGGGTAGGATATAAGTCAAAGCTCCTGTCAACTCGAACATGATGACAACGACCGAGACAGTGATGTGCATGATTCCTGACAAGGCAGCTGCAGCGCCCAAAAAGGCATATGTGCCTGGTGTGATGCATGGCATATCAGATTGACAAGCCGAGAAAAAGGCAGCGTGTGGAAACGCTTGTTGGATCGCTTGAACCAGGATCCCGACCATGCGACCAAAAGACGCTCCGATAGCCATGGAAGGCACGAAGATACCCGCAGGTACTTTACATCCGTAAGATATGATGACAAGGAAGGTACGCAGGATCGTTGCGATGAGCAGAGAGAACACCGAGGCCCAGCGATTTTGACGACTATGTCTTGTCAGCTGAAGTCTCCAGTGGCATTAGAAGACCTTGCACTTACTCGCACAAGCCATCATAATCATGACCACCCTCACACTCCAGAAACAGAATCTCCATACTCTCTGTCATATCGATGCGCAAAAACTTGTTAGGGTAACAAAGAATAGCCGTCGCTGTAGCAAGTATGGTTGCTTCAAGAATAGGATATTGGCCAAGATAGCGCTTTCGGAAAGCCTGCACGCGGAGGTTCCATTTGATGACAAAGGCGCCGTATAGACCGCCGAAGCTTCCGAGGATGATGTAGAAGAAGATTTCGAAGAAGTGCCATTGTCGATCGTAGCTCACGGTGAACATGACGAGCTGTCCTGTGCGGAAGGGATTCATGGCCTGAAGCATGTTAGTATGACTTGGTGAAAGGGATGAGAGATATGCGTACGGACAACACTGCTGTTGCTACCAGAGCACAAAAGTAGCTTCTCCATAAGGTCTTGAGTGGAAAGTAATTTGACATTTCCTGGCGAGGTGGTCAGCTGTAGCATTCCTTGAGCACAAAAGTCATCGACTCACTTCGAGAGAGAACAGGACACCTCCAATTGGACTTCCAAAAGCCACGGCTACACCGGCAGCAGCGCAAGCACTCAGAATCTCTCGAGTCTTTGCAGCATTCCGGCGGTACTTGTCAAAGAAGCGTGAGATGACGTTACCTGTACACACGGCATAGTGCACACTGGGACCCTCTTTACCAACAGACAAGCCGGAAGCGATAGCTAGAGGAAGGCCGATGGACTTGATGAGCAGTGTCCAGAAGCCAAGGAAGCCTTTCATGACGAAGCCTGCAATGATGCATTTGATTTCGGAGATACCAGAGCCGGCAGCGTAAGGGGCATAAGATTTGACGAGTCTGGCGGAGGTAAAGGCAAACATGGTCTTTGTATACAATCAGAACATGGATGAGAAGCATGCGAGGAACAGAGCTTACGGAGAAGAGGATGTATATTACATAGCGGAAGACGATATGAGAACTCCAAGGCCGCCACTCTGCACAGCCTTTGCGGCGTCAGTACAATGTGAGCAGCTGGAAAAGAGATAAGCCTACCTTCCTCGGCGCCCCAACAACAGAAACTCTCGTTCAAGTAAAAGGCAGTGGTACAATGGCCCAGCTTGATATCGGACAACCATTCGGTGACTATGTTCAAGAAGGCGGCATTCATACCGATGGCAGTACCAATCAGAGTGACGACCAGCCATGCCTGACCAGCATCGTAAGCCTCGCACAGCCTCCTCCTCCAACCTAGACGACCTTCTCTTTCAAAGAAGCCAGCTCGCTCCTGACGCTTGGCCTTGCGACGCTGCTGTTCTCTGGCTGCGTCCCTCACCCAGTCTATTGTTGTAAAGTCTTCATAGCGCTTGATCTCGTCAATCTCATCTGCGACGACCTGGTCTTCGGGGTTGACGGTTGTCGTGTCTCCTTGTTCGGCAGCCGATAGGGAAAGAGCCGAGACTCTACGATTGAAGGAGCGCGATGAGGCCGAGGGTGCCAGAGAGGGACGGCGAGACGGCGGGAGGGAGTTCATTGCATCTCTATCGTCGTCTTCATGTAGTCGTACACTTTGCGATGGTTGGCTGAGTGACGATGCGACACGAACAACAAGGAGAGGCGTCCCGGGGCCATACCTCGACCACTTTCGGCAGGACCCGTCAGAAACGCGACTGCCAATCTGGAAACGCGTAACCCGAGCATCCCACTCTGTTCGCTCTACACAGTTTGACCACTATATTCAGTTTATAACGAATCTCTGCCAGCAATATCACAGATACAACTGCCGCAGAATGCCTTACAACAACACCCCAATCACTCCCTCCACCGAGATCACCGGCACCGTATCCCTTCCCCGTAAGCGTATTCGAATAATGGATTTGTCGCATCGTCTAACCTGCTACACAGTCGCCAGAGTCAAGAAGATCATCCACGCCGACGACGACATCGCCAATTGCTCAAACAACGCCGCCTTTGCCATCACCGCTGCCACCGAGCTCTTCCTACAATACCTGGTCGAACAGACTCAAAATGTCGTCAAGGCCGAGAAGAAGCCCAGGAGAAACATTCAATACAAGGATGTCGGTCAGTATTTGCTCCCACCATCCTTCGTCCCACCACTCGTCACTGACGTCCTCCTAGCTAGTGCCGTCGCCCGCGTAGACAACCTCGAATTCCTGGCCGACGTCGTGCCCAAAACTGTTAGCTACAAGGAGCACAAGGCCAAGAAGCAGAGAGAGGAGAAGGAAGCTGGACAGACCACTCTTCCCTTGGTCGCTGCCACTGCCACACCTGCAGCCGACCTTCCTGCTACTGCTGCGCTCCCTGCTCTGTCTGATCCTGTCCCTGCTCCCATCCAGGCACAACTCCTCGACCCAATGGACGAAACTTCATGAACAATGATTTCTCGGACCAACTCCACTCCGCTCCATACCTCACCGTTTCTGACGACGGATCGTCAACTACGCGTTGCCTGTGGATATCTCGAGCTCCCGAGCACGCCCTCTCACCACCCAGACAGTCAGCACATACAACATCTAACATGGCCTTTGTAAAGCGCGAACCACGCAAGCTGCTATCAAGCCATGCTCATGTTGCGAAGGACTCCGGGCCTGCTATGATGCCCGTGTCATCATGAGCTGTTTTTTATCCTTCACAGACCTTCTGCGCATATCCTATTCGTATCAACAGAAAGCACGATGGCACCATTCTATTTTGGTAGATGGACAAACAATGCTTCAGATACGTGTTCAGCACGTACTAGGATCAATATCATGAGGTTATGAAACTTTGATTCACCGTATTTATCACGTTTCGCGATCGTTTGCCGAGTGCCTGTTCCAGCTGTAGCTCTCGTAGTTTTATTACATGTTCCCACACGTCTCTCCATTCAATCTTCTGCCATCCCCCGTTACTCCTCTGTTAGCAGACTTTGTACACCACTCTATATCGCTATCAATCACCTACTCATTCCGTGTAAGCTGCGTAGAGGATCGCAGCTGATGTCATAAATTCCCACATGACCGAGTTCGCACAACCGCTAGATTCCAACCTACACCATTCCTCTTTATTCTTTGTCAATCCATATATCCGTCGTTTCTCTGCTATAGACAAACAACGCACGACTGAATATTCGCCGGTCATTGCAGACCACACCGTGACATCTCGACAAATGGACAAACAACCTCCAATGCATCCAAGAACCACCAGATCGTGGTCTTTTCTATACAAAGACCGTATGATTTTTTTCTCTTCGATGCTCCAAAGTCAGAAACCTTACAAAAGTCTAGTTCTTGCCTCGCTGAACATACTTGCTCTTGTAACCGTTGTCATTGCAGTCTACTTTTTACGGCCAAAGGAATTGTTTCTGCGTATTTCCCTTTCAATCAGCGGTTTTGTTTGTCTTGTGAATCTCATGGTCCGTTACGAAGCATATCGCACTCGCAATGAGAATGTCTGAAAGTCTAGGCGTTGATCAAATATATACTTGGAATCTCTAAACCATAATAAACCCCAGCTCCAAAACATCATGCGTTGCTAACATACAGCAAAAGAAAGGATCAATGATATCATAGCAACCATAATAAACGCTGGATGGTGCATACTCTCAACATCTCTCAAACACACGGTACAGTCCCTTGAGATCTGCCACCTCAACGACAGCTTTCCTGAGACTTTTCGTTGCAACCAGCCTTGTCCGGAAGGCAGGAAACATGACATTCTCGATTGATCTCTCGAGTTGGACGCGACGTCTGCTCACTTCTTCCTGTGCACCTTGAGATGCCGTCGCAGTCACTGCTGCCACCGGCAAAGCCTCGGGAGAATAGAAGGATGCCAGCTCGCGAAGAAAGCTATCAAAGCAATCCTTCTCATCATCCCAATTGACATGAGGGCCCAGACGCAGCAGGAAGGTAGGCAGCTTAGCGAGACAAGGCATATATCCCTTGAGCATCAGAGGAATACTGAGCAATTCGCCGTCCTCTGAGATGTCGAGGGCAAAGTACTCATTGAGCATGCCTCGACTCTGCACTAGTTGATCAAGAGTCACTTGCACAACCTCGTTCCAGTCTAACTCTTGTTCGTCGATGGGTGTGCGGGAGCGCTCGTACTCTGCTCCTATGCGTAAGAGATCTGCAACGCTCAAGGGCTGTTTGAATTTGATGGTGCCGAAGTTGCTGAAGTCTGATAGGCCGATTTGGTAGAAGAATTCGGCGCCGATCATGCCGTAATCGACTAGGAAAAGCTTGACCCCTGATTGAATTGCTGCAATCCTCTTGGAGGTGTCTACGATGCCCACGAAGGTAAGATCTCTAAATGTGTCGTCCAGAGTATTATGGGTTTCGTCTCGCACGGCAGTACGGAGGTCCTTGATCGAGGTGAGTCGAATCGTGGTCGGTTGTTTTTCGACAAACTCGTACTCTGCTTCTTCAGTGGGGCCTTCATGTCCTTCCGCTCTACTGCCTTTGCTCGGTGAGGAAGTCAAGGTTGGAGGGAGCATGGAGGTGATTTTGCGAATACGTGAGTCAGTTCTCACGAGGCTGTTCTCATACGGCTTTGATGCCGTTCTTGGGGTTGTGGATGCAACAGAGCCTGTGCTATCTTGGTGTTGGAGCAGTGGAGTAGAGAACGACAGCTCGTGCTGAATTGGAGCTGATGGTGTCATGGGCGTTGTCGTCTTCTTCGGACCCAGCAATGACTGTGTCATGAATGTGCGACTCGTGTCAACTGCACCTAGTCTGGTAGCGATCTCGTCTTTGATTATCTCGATAATTTCGTCCTCGTTCAGGAACCCAACTTCACGCTTGGTGGGGTGAACATTGACGTCAACTCTGGCGGGATCAATGTCAAGACTTAGGTAGACGAACGGCTTGGCTCCCTTTGGCAAGAATTGTGTGTAAACCCCCTCAATGCCTTTGCGTATTGCTGTTGATTCGACTGAGCGGTGGTTGATGAATAGCAAGAAAGTAGACTTCTTTGCTGAATAGTTGGCACTGCTGATTAGACCATCTGCCCTGAATCCCCAGCGATCGTTAGCGACCTCGAATGGGATCAGATCATTCGCCACTGCACTGTTGAACACAGTACGGATGCGGTCAACCATGCTAAGGTGGCTTTGCACATTGAGACTTGTTCCAGCCTCGCCATATTTCTTGCAGCAAAATGCGACACCTTTGCAGTGGACTGAATATTTGCCGATGATATCCAGAATCTTAGCATACTCTTCGCTGCTGGAACGGAATGCTCGTCTACGAGTTGGTACGTTGTAGAAGAGATCCTCGACCTTCGTGATGTCAGCTTGGTCGACATGTTGATGTCCATGCGATCGCTTACGGTGATCTGAGTTCCTTGTTTGCCAGCAGTGGCCTTGGGGTCTGCAGTCTGTCCAGGCTTTATTGGAGTGAGGTTTTCGTTTGTGTAGTAGGCTTTCCATGCGCAACTTGACTCCCGTGTTTTCGTAGTGACTGTCAGATGAGCGATGTGACTGATACTTGCAAGAGCTTCGCCACGGAATCCATATGTGCCAATCGAAGTGAGATCCTCGAACTCCTTGATCTTAGAGGTAGTATGCCGTTGGCACAGAAGAGGCAAGTCGGCTTTCTGTGTTGCGGTCAGTATAAACATACTCATCAGGACACTCTATAATTCTTACGTTTATACCATGGCCGTTGTCACTGATCTGCAGCAACTTCAGCCCACCATCCTTGACCAGAATTTCAAGCGTGGTCGCTCCAGCATCGACAGCATTTTCGATAAGTTCTTTCAATGCGTTCCAGGGCGAGACAATGATTTCTCCAGCAGCGATCTTGTTGACAACATCCTGATGGAGAGCACGAATGGGTGGCGGCGCTCTGTTGAAAGCTTCGTCTGCAGTTCTTTTCAACCCGCGAGATGGAGACGGACTGCGACCAGTCATCTCCACGTCTTCGGTATCCGCCATTGACTAGGGTCAACTTGAAGATCGTTGTCGCAAGGCTAGAAAAGTAGGGTGGAAAGTGCACTGGGCGGACGCGTTCGCTTGCGTCATGATTGTCACGAAAACGCCGCGCTCACGGGGTCATGATTGCCTGATTGAGCCAAATGAGTGCTTGACTCGGTGCCTTCGTGCTTTCCATCTTGTCGCCGTTTCCATTCTGCCTTTTTACCCGGAATGACACCTCAACTTTCGAAGTGATATGCAACGTCGGAAGAAATCGCGTGTCTGCCCTGTCGATCCCTTCGGTGTCTCTGCATCTGCGAAAGTTGCACGACATATGCGACCTGTGTTGATTCAACACCACGTCAACTCAAACGGGCAATCGCTGTAATCTCGTTCGGCTCCTGTTCTCCGCGACCATTATCAGTGATTGTGGGGAGATGATTGACTGCGATTTCTATGCCTTGAATACGGATATGACACATGAATCGGACCGCAATCCGCGGTATCGTCATACCGAATGTACAACTCTCAAGCCATAAACGCCTTGCCGAAACGCCTTCCGTGAAGTTGTAGGAAGAGGCTTGAGGCTTGTAGCAAACCAAGGAACCGCAAGCATATTTCCATGCCAAGAACTGACTCGGCACAGGGATCGTCTCCCTTCGTATCCACTATTCTTCTCCAGTTGGGGAAGAGATGGAGGAGATGTGGAGCTTATTGCGCTCCGGAATACTGGTTTCGGGCGAACCGCCGCATGGTGTGAAGGATTCGTGATGATGTGTGTGGCCTCTTGTGTTTATCAGTGCTACCGGGTGTGCTTGAGGGTACCGGTGGGATCATGTAGGACTGATATATCAGGTAGGTGCTCGCACTTCTTCCGAAGGGTGATTGCTCTCTACTTCCTCGACATTGGTAAACGGGGATCATTACCCAAAGCTAGAAGCAACGAAACTTGCTTATTGAAAGGCTCTATATTTTGGCTGCATCTCCTCTGGCCTTCTTCTCTTTGGAACAAACGATATTTTCGAGACGAGAGTCTGTACATCGCCATCATGGATCAAATGAAAGGCTTCCGCGTAGCAAATGTGCTATACAAGAAGAGTTTGTTGAATGCCATCGCCTCAGCTGCTGCGCTGTCCATTTTCTTCTTTGGTGAGTGTTCTTCTTGCTCATCACGCAGTATCAACGCTAATACGATACTCAGGTTACGACCAGGGAATGATGGGAGGTGTAAATACATCAGCAGACTACGCACAACTCATGGGCTTCGGTCACGTCGACGATGCAACTGGTAGAGTCGTTGTGACCGATTCTTTACTCCAAGGTGGAATTGTCGCAGTCTATTATCTCGGAACATTATTTGGAGCCTTCTTGGGTGGATGGGTCGGCGACAAGACTGGTCGTATCCGCACAATTGCACTTGGGTGAGTATCCAAGCACGCATCTGGACAGGGCCTCGCTGACTGACTCTTTCCAGTTCTCTCTGGGCAATCTTTGGAGCAGCTCTTCAGTGCTCTGCTCAAAATCACGTTTGGATGATTTGTGCGCGAACAGTCAACGGAATCGGAACTGGTATCCTCAACTCAATTGTGCCTGTTTGGGCGACTGAAACAGCTGAGCACACATCTCGTGGTCAGTTCATCGCTATCGAGTTCACGCTCAACATCTTCGGTGTTGCTGTGGCGTATTGGCTAGAATTTGGGCTTTCGTTCATTGATGGCGGTCGTGGAGCATTCCAATGGCGCTTCCCTATTGCTGTGAGTAGCAAACATCATTGATGAAGAGGTTTATACTGACTCAGACCAAAAGTTCCAGATTATCCCTCTGCTCATGCTCTTCGGCGTCATCTGGTTCTTCCCCGAGTCTCCTCGAGTACGTATAGGGCCATGACAGAGATATCGAACATTTGACTAACCTCTGAACAGTGGCTGTGCAAGGTCGGTCGTGACAAGGAAGCGAGGCACATTCTCGCCCGTCTTCGCGGCGATGAAGGTGAAGACAGGATCAGAGCCGAAGCTGAATTCCAGGACATTATCAACATCGTACAATTGGAAAGAAGCACATCCAAGCAGAACACCTACTGGAGAATGCTACTCGACTTTGGTCACGGAAGCTCTGGAAGTCTGCACACTGGCCGTAGAGTCCAAATCGTCATCTGGCTACAGATTCTCCAAGAATGGTGCGGAATTGCCGGAATTACTGTCTATGCTCCAACTATCTTCGGTATCGCTGGATACGATGCGCAAAAGAGTGGCTGGCTGTCCGGTCTCAACGACACGACTTATATGTTCGCCACACTGGTTTGTGTCTTTACTCTGGACAGAATCGGCAGAAGATGGACTCTGTACTGGGGTGCCGTGGCTCAAGCCATTTCCATGTTTCTGATTGGTGGTATGTCTCGCGGTGGTATCAATGCTACCAACAGCGGGAACACAGCTCTAGCAGCACGATATGGAGCTGCTGCGGCTAGTTTCACCTTCATTTACACAGCCGTCTTCGGAGCCACATGGTTGACCGTCCCATGGTTAATTCCGGCTGAGATCTTTCCATTGGAGGTTAGAGCGAAAGGAAATGCATGGGGAGTAGTCGGTTGGTCCATCGGCAATGGCTGGCTCACTCTTCTCTGCCCGGTCATGTTCGACAGCATCGGCGAAAACACCTTCTACATCTTTGCGGCATCGAACGTCATCTCGATACCTTTGGTATGGGCACTTTTGCCAGAGACTAACCAACGTACACTTGAGGAAGTGAATATACTCTTCTCGGCACCTTCGCCTTGGGTGTGGGATGCAGAGAAGCACTTTGCTGACTTCCAAGCTGGTAACCCGACTTATGTGTCTGGCAGTCGTGGCAATTCCATTACAGATCCGGAGACTGGAATGCGTGGTGGTAAGGTCAGAGACTCGACCGACATGGTGGAAACGATGAAGGAGAAGGACAACATCTGAGTCGGGGATATATAGTGTTTCCTGCTTCTATGCGCATAATTATACAATAGAATAGACGAGATGATTTATAGACATGGTTTAATTCACCAATATAGACAGAGATTGATTTGGTCATCTTCTAGGGACTCAATCTATCGATCTTCCATCCAGACTCGCTGTTCTCGTCTCTTGTGTATCTGAAGCGATCGTGCAAGCGACTCGGTCTTCCCTGCCAAAACTCAACCATCTCGGGCACAATCCTGATGCCACCCCAGAAATCAGGCACAGGAATCTTCTCTTGACCATCAAATCTCTTCTCCACATCACTAACCTGCTTCTCAAGCTCCTCACGACTGCTCAAGACACTGCTCTGCTGACTTGCCCAAGCACCAAGTCTGCTGCCTCTGATGCGCGTATCATAGTAGACCTGACTCTCCTCCCCAGTCATCCTCTCCACTTTCCCTTCAACCCTCACCTGCCTCTCCAACTCATGCCACCAAAAAGTCAAACTGGCATGAGGATTACTCTTGACATCTGCAGCTTTCCTGCTCGTACCCCAGTTGCTGTACACCACCCAACCCTTTTCATCCAACTCTTTCAAATACACCATTCGCGCGCTGACTCTTCCTGAGGGAAGCTCGGCAGTGCTGAGGGTGACGGTTTCAGGTTGGTGCACTTTTTCGGCGTTGGCGTGGGTGAACCAGATGTCGAATTGAGTTAGAGGGTTGGGATCGAGTTGGGTGGCGTCGAGGCTGCCTTTTGTGTATTGCTGGGCTTGTTGGGAGTCGTTTGTGCCGCCGGGGGCGAAGATGCGCTTGTTGGGTGGAGTGGAGGTGGACATTGTGTTGGTGGTGGAGCTGTTGTAGAGGGCCATACGTGGTGGGAGTTTGAGTGTTGCGCGAGGGATTGAAGTTGCGAGGAGATTGATGTAGCGTCGCATGTATCTGTTTAGACGCTCAAGAATGGTTTGCAAGAGTGGAGGGAGGATGGAGAGAAAGTGGAATTGAGTGTTTGCTGTTTTGCTATGACGATCCCGGTGGCTCGATTTCCCCAGAAAAAGATGGATGACATCTGATGACGATCGCGCGCTTGCTCCTTCTTCTCGTCAACCTCCTTCCGACTCTTCTTCGTGCATTTTTGATGTAAGACAATGGGTAATGGTGCGCTCGTCTAGAATGACAGCTTCACTGACCATTATGCTGCCTCCTTGTTGCGCTCGAATGAACCCTCCGTTCAATCTCGTACAGATGCTCAGTCATCGTCGCGTCTGATTGTTCACAACTGTGCTTTTCCTCAGGTCAGTCAGTGTGCTCCTCGAAGTCGTGAAACATGCAATATCGACGACATACCTCGTTCAGTCCCTTTCTTTCTTGACCCTGGGCTTGGAGTCTTCCTCAGAGTCGTCGTCCTTCTCATCCTCTTCATCCTCATTCTTCATCTTGCTGGACAGCGACAGTCTCGGCTGGATGTACTGGCCCTTTGCCGCCAGGAACTTGTTGAGCTCTTCACGGATATACTTCACGACCATTTTCTCAATCTTCTCTTTGTGATCCTCCTTGAACACATTTTGATCCGACGCGGTGGCCCTGTGCTTAGCTTCGGCGTCCATCTGAGACAGCTGATCGATGTATCGCTGTGCACCTTCCTCAAGCTCCATACTGGCTTCCTGGCCGTAGACGAGCTTCATTTCTTGGTCGATGACTTCGACGATCTGGATGCGAAGCTCGCTGCTGTTCGTCAATATCTTTGGCCTACATTAGCACTGTGATGAGAACATACTGGTACTTGTGCTGTTCAACCTCCTGGCGAGCCCTCTTGGAGCTGCTACCAACAACCAGATCATCGGCGGCTCTCTTCTTTCCACGGCGTGCCTCGCGTCGTTCTGAATCGAGGTCGACTGCTTCGCTGACATGGCGAGACGTGTCGTCGGGATCTGGGCGGGCTGGGTGCTCAGAGGCTCTGTGCTTGCTTGCCGAAAGCCCCGTGGTCTCTTGTCTGGAGGAAGTAGGAGGTCTTCCAGAAGGTTTAGGAGTGGCAGAGGTACGGATGACGAAAGGACTACTGAAGCGAGACTGTTGATGAGCATTGGGTGTAGCAACAGAAGCGGCATTAGTGGCAGGATCAGCAGCAACATTAGAAGCGGTATCAGAGACGGCATCAGAGGCGGCGCTCTGAACAAGAGCAGGAGCAGCAGCAGCAGCAGCAGCAGCAGCCGTGAGAACGGGTTGAGCGGTGGCAACAGGGACCGAAGTCGAAGGAACGACAGGCTGCTGTTGTTGTTGCTGTGAACTCCTCCTTCTGTAGCCCTCCCATCGGTTCCTCTGCGCAAAGCGTTCGGGTAGTAGAGTGAGTAGAAGATTGTTGGCCTTCTCATGGACAAGAGTGTGATTGCCTGGATATCGGTCTATAAATTTTGTTGGAATGGAGAACAGGTCCCTCTGGAATCCTGCAGCATCAACATAATGTCCACTCTCGAGCCTCTGGTAAACAGTCCTTATATCGAGAAGACCATTCCCAAGGATGAAGAAAGGCTCGACCATGTCGTAGCGTTTGCTGTCATGGAGTTGCTTCAAGACCCAGACACAGAAGGCGGCGTCGTTCTGTGGCATGTTTGGGTTGTTCCGAAGGACCGCATTTTCATCTACGAGTATGTTAGCACTGGTCAGTACGACTTTCAAGCCATGAACATACTGATCCTAAGTCTGGACACAGAAATCGTTGTCCAATTTCCTCCATACATCTTGTCCAGCGACGATGCGGTATGCTGGTTGGGAAGTTTGGAAGAAGCGGCTGACGCTCCAGGGTTGGAATATCAGAATTCGAGTCGTGTCGGATGCCGAGCATCAAGATAGGGTGTACCTTTGTCTCCCAAGAGCTAAGCTATAGGAAGACGAGGTCGAGGACGGTCGTGGGACGTGAAAACCTTCCACGTCTTCAAATTTACGTGTCAGATGTGGTGTTGTTTCACATCAATGGAACCTTCTATTGACATATACCATAGCCAACACTTTGTATCTGGAACATTCCCACTAAACTCGAGACTCTTTCGCAATCACCATGTTGCTTCCAACACGGTTTCTTTGACCAAAACATATACATGGAATCTTCTGCCTTGAACAACAACACTCGGAAGTATGTCGCCTTCTTGCATCCTCTATCAGACTCGTCCTTGGGTGTGGGTCTCACAACATATCTGACGCGTCGGTCTTCACGTCGCATGTCTGAATTTGTGACATCAACCACATACGTACGGCAGGCAGAATCACTGACAAAACTTATCACTGCTGCCACCTCGGTGAGCGTCTCGCGTCCATGACCGTGATCGTATTATGGTTGCTTTCATTACGACTCGATGCAGATGGATCGGGTATTGCGTTGCAGCAGCAACTATAAACATACTGAGGCTGTACGGAAAGATGGCTATTCATTACTCGGAAACCATGCCAGTCAAATGGCTCACTAGCCTCCTCCAAACACCGGGATGGTTGTGGTACTCGAAACCGCCCTGACCAGAAACCTTTGGCTTGATCCAAACCTCCTTGGCCTATCGTGCCATATCAGATCCTGTAGGTGAAGAGATTATGATTTCCATCCATATGCTCTTACAGCACTGCAAATGAACTCGGAATGCTTTGTAGTCAGTTTGCTCTCATGCTAGATTGACAATGGTTGCGCAAGCGCTACTGCAAGCTCCATTTTGTCCAAGAGGCGGCTCACGACAATTCTTGATGATATCTTGCAAAGACTCTGGCACTTTGGCAGAAGGTCCGGCTGGAACTTCAAATACAAGACCGGTCGATCCACATTCTGATAGGCGATTCGGTTCTAGATTGCCTCTCGTCATCGTCAATCTGTTCGTTGTTCCACATGCAAAGTTGGTCCAGAAGAAGAGGACGAGTGGTAGAGTCCCTTTGATCTTACTGTGGAAGATACTGCAACTTCCCGCTGCGTCTGTCCAGTGGTCGATGGTCGTTGAGTCCAGATGAAAAGTCGAGAAAGGAGGATGGGAAGCGAAGACGGTCACCGTGCTATCTGCCTTCTGCTCTTCCTCAGCCTCACGTCATGATCACAGAGAGTCTACTGGCGCAGCCTGACCAGGGCGGTGGTGTGTGTACTTCAGGGACTGTATGGATCCACTCATCAAGATCTCCTGGATGGTGTATGCGTTGCGTCCCGAAAGGTTTGTCGACTTCTTCGCTTTCGCTGAACAACTGATGACTCTTCGCGTGCTTCTGTGGTAGTTGGACGCTATGTTTATGGACTCTCGTCAGCGGATTCGACAAGAGAAAAAAGAGACGATGTTGACAGCCGGATTACACAGGAGTTTCCACCACTTTGGGGCTTTGGTTTACGATTTGTATTTCGCACCAGAATCCGAGGACGAAATTGCATTCGAGGTGTTGGAAGCGGGATTGTTTGTATCACTGACGCCGTTATCGTGTTTCCTGCATGGCTTTACTTCTCTGGCTCTTCTAGATAGTGATCGACACCGTGACACGTCGTGTAGCAGATGGATGTTGAACCTGCTTAAGGTATCTTCAGAAGGGACCAAGGGCGACGGTGACTTCGGTCGCCGGGTCATCGGGTGTACCAATATCTCAGTAGTTCGAACGACACACCAAGTTGTGCGTAAAACATGTTGCACGTCAGAAAACTCTCTACAAGATTGGTCTCAAATCAGGAAGTAAAAGTCTTTTCATTACCGGTCACTGACGCCATTGTCGTTCTTCCATGTGTGTAGCTATGCTTGCTTCAGTGTCAGGATGACCTCCTTCGTGTCTGACTCCATGTCGCCCCGTCGTATCTCCTTGTGTATAGCTATGCTTGTTTGGAGCAAAAGGGCGTCTTGCTTTTTCTACTCGAATCCGTGCTTTAACTCCGTATCCTCCTATCGTAGCCGATCATTATCTCCTCTTCTCGAACTCAATCCTCATGCTCAAGTCTGGCTCTCATGTTCTCGTAGTGGCTGTCAAGCAGGCCTCTGAGATACTCGTGATGGCGATCAATGATAACCCTCAAAGCTTTCTTGGTCTCGTTCTGAACCTGGTTGCCGACGTCTCTGATGGCAACTTTTGACAGTTCCTCCACAGCAAGCTCGACCCAGGCTGAAAAGCTGGCCTTGCCTGCATCTTCTTCTGTGATGCTGTTGTCGTCTGTAGCTATGGCTGACCAAAGTGTGTTGGCGAAACTGTTGGAGCGATCATTGGGGTAATTGATGCTGGGGTTATTGATCACGGCAGTGGCTTCAGTGGTGACCATAGCTCTCAGGCTCTGTTGGAAGTCCTCCCAAGGGTTTTTGCTGGGAGATATCATGTTAGCTTTGCTAAGAGAGCAGTAAGAGTGTTGAATGCACTTACGCAGGTCCGTCTGGATTCTGGTTACGGGACTGCTCTCTGGTGCGACGAGAGATGATCTGAGGGGTAGTAGCTTCAGGCATGTTCGCAGGAGGCGCAGAGACTTTGGCCTCGACTTGCGCAGGGTCAAGAGGTTCAGCGGCTACGAGCGCAGCAGTCTGAGCTCCAACAGGCTGCTTGACTGGAGAGGATACCGAGTCAGCGCGGAATGTAGCAGGCAACGAAGTGCTTGCTTTGGAAGCAGTTTTCGACGCGCCAGCCATGGGTGTGACAGGGTTAGAGGCGCTCTTTCTGACCAGACTAGCAGCTGTGTAAGCCGACTGTGTAGTAGGTGATGACTCTGCGGTGGCGATCAGGCGCGAACTCTGACGGAGCCTCTTAGCAGGTGGCTCATCCATGCCTCCGTTCTCTGCTTCAGGTTGAGGCTCTGGCTTGCTGAAGATATGGGGATGGAATCTTTTGAGCCAGTTGTGCTGATCTGCCCAGACCTGGATGAACTCTTCGCGTAGCTGACGACCTTGCTCAAACACAGGGCTTGGAGGATGGCCTGCGTTGAAGAGGTCAGAGTTGTTGAGCATGAGCTCAAAGTCAGCTTTGAAGGCAGCTGCAGAGTCGTAGATGCCCCTTCCTAGTTTGAAAGCGATGGTAGAAAGATCCATTGGCTGTCTGACGACATTGAGGTATGTAGGCACAGCTACAATGTCAACAGGCTCTTTGAAAGAGCGCACGTACTTGCGATGCTTGTTGCGCTGGAACTCCTCGAGAATGTGCTGGCAGACAAGCAAATCTGCCTGCTCCATCTTTGATGCGTTCTGCTCAGAGGCCATCGCGATTGATTGCTGTTGTGTGGTGTCTTGATGGAAAGGTATATTGTGTTTGCGTGCGAAAAGGAGAGGTCTGACACGCATGAGGTTGCCACAAGTTCAAGCTACACCACAAAGGCAGCCTTGGCTTCTCCGAGGGGACCCAAACAACCACCAGAGCTCAAAGAGTACACGCAATCTGATTTCCAGATGAATATCAGACTACAGCTGAGTCTGAAAACTACGAAGACGACTGTGAGAAGACAATTTGTGATACTGTGATACACAGAAGCTAACTTCTTGTGCAAAGCAGTAGGAGGAGACGTCAAAGACATCATTCCAAAAACGTGATCCTTTGACCACTACCTTAGGCTAATACACCATATCGCACCCAGAACGTATCTTCTCAAGCATCACTACTCAATAGAAGACTATCCAAATGCAGAATCGAAAGCAAACCCTCCAGCTGTTCCGTTGAGAGCCCTACAATCTTTGACTCTCTTTGGACACGCGTATGGGACGAGACTACACTTTGCATCTCTACTAGTATGATCTTACTGATCCTGGCACAGAGAGAGACGCACAACGGTGCTGTGCTTCTCATCATCCCCCATGCGATAGCTCTGTTTTGGTGTCGTACTAAAATGCAAGGTTCATACTAGAAGCTTACCAAGTTCCATTGAGATCGAGCATATAAAGACATCTCTTTGGACGGGCCTGCAGGATGCAACAACATCTTGCATCTTGATTGGTTCGAAAAAAGTCATACTGCACACAGGAGAGACTACATGGATGCTCCTCCACATAAGGTATTGTCCATCAGGTAGTCTATAAGAATGCATAAACGTATAAAGAACCAGGCAAAATTCCAGTGAGAGCATCAGTTTTACACCCTCTCTTTGGAGCCTATGCGTTGTTGAGATGACTTTCTGCATTTCTATAGTTGTTAGATACCGTGTAGTCTATATGGGGACTGGGCTTGTTGAGGATCAAGAAGTATACATCGCAAATTATTGGGCTTCTCGATGTTTTCCTCGGACGTGACACACGAAGGTTTGTGCCTAGCGGAGCCACAAAAATATCACAAAAGGTATCGACCTCATGCGTTTCGTATCATGGGCTCGTGTTTTACACAAGTAGGAGGATACATCGTCAATTGTCGCTCTTCTCGACGTTTCCCTCGGATGTGACGCACGAAGGTTTGAGCCCAGCGGAGCGACAGAAAAGGGGCTACAAGTGGCATCAACCTCATGCGTTTCGTCTCATGAACCTACGATCTATAAAGGGAGGTGACAGAAAAATTGGTTCAAGGCATCATTCTTTGATTGTATTGCTTCTGGGAGCTAGCTCTATGCGTCTTCTCCAGCCCATCCTATGCTTGTGGATGGATCTCTTCTCGGTTCTCTTCTGTACCCGGCAGGTATCTCTCTTAGTTTGCTCTCGTAATCATGTACTGCTTGTCTCATTCCGACTCCTTGATCATTTTGATGATAGCCTTTGTACTGAGCGAAAACTCTGTAACCTGGTTTCTCAACTCTCCCTCGACTGCACGAGCCAGAGCCTCCTTGACTGCAAGGCGGACACCATTAGTTTTGATATCTGCCATTGACATCTCGTCGACTCTCTTCATGGCCTCCTCCATCCATCTTTTGCGGGTCTTGGGTGCTTGATCAGGAGAGTTGAAGAGATAGTAGCCGTAGACACGAGACTGCTTTTCCAGACCGGAATCCTCAGAGAAGTCCAGAGCATCTTCTTGTCTCTCCATCTCTTTTCTGACAAGATCCTCGAGAGACTTGTTGATGGAATCTTCAGCGCTGAAACAAAGAGTCAGTAAACGCTAGTGCGAAACAAACCAAAATGCGCCAGTACAACTTACTCTTGCGTACTGGCTGGTCCTGCTGGGTTAGACTGTGCGTTGACACGCTGCTTCTTGCGAGGGGAATCCATGTCGGTGGTGGAGGGCGACGAGAGAAGTCTGCTGTAGATAGGATCTTGAGGCATTTGGTAGGCTCCAACAGACGCGCGGATCGGGTCGACATTCTTGGCCTTGCTGAGAGGGCCCTTTCTGATTCTGAGAGTGAGCTGAGGTCGGTCCTCGCGCTCAGCGACCGGCTCCTCGTAGTCGGAGTCGGAGCGTGGCATTGCGGATTTGCCCTTGCCTTTCATGGGCGGCATGATGGCTGCTGATGAAGAAGTGTTCGTCAGTAACATGCAAGACAAAAAGACGACACGCTGAGTACTTACCGGGTCTCTTGGTCATGTTGATGTTTGAGAGAGAAGGTGTTCGGGTCGAAAAAGAAAGGAGAAAAGGGGGCACCTGTGAGGCAGCAGCGCGAGAGTGAATGGAACAAGCGAGGACGCTCAGTTCGAGTGAACTGAAGAGACAACCACTCGTGATCGTCGACGGCTTCTCCTCAAGAGCGTCGGGGCTGTTGGGAGAATCGTCGAGAGTACCGTTGAGGTCACACCAGTTGCACGCTCCAAATGAACAGGGTGTCAGCACGTAGCTATAGAAAGGCACAGTACTCTGGAGGAACAGAGCGATCTCCAAAGAGATCCATTGTCTTACGGGCTCTCTTTGGGTATTTGGGTGATTTCTGATAGTATCCTGCATATTAATAGCTTACAATCCTGCTCTCGCTGGTATGAGATCCTTTGAAAGTGGTGATCTCGTATCCTCACGCCCATCGTATCACAGGTATAGAAAGGCACAGTATTTTGTGGGGACAGTACAGTGTCCAAAGAGACCTCTTGTCTTGCAGGCTCTCTTTGGACATGCGTGAGATGTCGGACAGTATCTTGCAATTTCATGGCTCAAAAAACGGCTCCTGTTGGTACGAGATACTCTTGAGAGTCGTCTTTCCATATGCTCACACTCATCGCAGTATAGCCATAGAAATGCATGATGTTTTCCCAGTGTGGGATGTGTCCAGAGAAACGAGTTGTTTCACAGGCTCTCCTTGGTCATGTGAGTGATTTCTGAGAGTTTTGTGCATTTCGATAGCGTTAAGATTGCCCAGGTTGGTAAGAGATGTTCTAACTTGGTGGCTTTCTCTGGATGTATTCTCCGTTGCATAATTCGTGGCATTTTGCCACCTGCTCTGTTTGAACTTTCGAACGGTAAATTCGAGGTTTTCACATTGTCGTAGTAATTGCGCAACGAACATAGTAGATATTATGCCGAGAATTTCAACGTATATACTTTACATATAGTCCTAGAAGACCTAGCTTAGCTAAACTTATATATCTTTATACTTGGCGAGATATCAAAGTTTTCTATAGTCATAATTAGAGCACTCACTCGAGATACTATTTTACTTCTATTTTCTATGCGTATGATCTAGAACTCATATATATCAAAGAATACAGCTGTTTACATATACTAGGAAAGTCGCATGGTGATAGATTCACTATAGCTAGAGATATAGTGATTTACATAAGAACTTCAGATCTCGATGTTCTTCTCCGAATTTTTCTTTTTTTATATGATAAACAATTTCCAAGTGTTTGAAACATCGATCGGTTTGCAAATCATGTGTT